>NC_086154.1:211671812-212986395 GCF_035149785.1 Candoia aspera | reverse complement strand
AGAAAATCCTAGACTTGTGCGGTTTTGGGGTTATTTCTCTTTTAGGATTTTCTCCATGAAGATTCTTTAAATAACTTCTACAGATCTTCCTAAGGATTGGCATTCACCCCCGAACTGTGGAAATAGAGGGTGTGATTACTATTTTTTCAAAATATATCCCAACTTAATTTATGGCCACATTTTCAACTAATTCATCTCATTTATTTGACCAGTGGGAAAGCATGGAATACTGTAAAATGTCTAAAATCGAAGCAAATTAAAAACAACCATAGTGTGTCCATGTCATAGACCTGGAATGGCAAACATTTTTAGGAAGGCCAGGGAGATGATGCAAAACAGTGATACAACATTGTTTCTGTTTTGTGCTCATTTAAATTGTGCTGTTTTAAAGCATACCAATTGCCAAAAATTAGCCAAAAAGTAATTTTAATTTTGAGAGTTACGTGAAGGGACAGAAATAGGATTCCTATGTTTTGACATTTTTGAAAAATAATCATGATGCTAATAACAATAATAATTAGAGCTTGATATGTGTTAGCAATTCAGTTTTATTCTGTGCCCAGTTTGAAATAACTACATAATGAATAAAAGTAATCTATAAAGCACATAAAACAAAACTAAAGGGAACATCCACTTTACAAACTATTTTTAAAATGGTGCTCCCATTAAAACATTATAGCTTGTTCCTTGTGATGATCTATTTCCAGTTATGTCCCCCAATTTATTATTGCCATTAAGCTGTGGAGAAAAAGTAACTCAGAAGCAAGTGAAATTGTTATAAGAGATGTATTTCAGAGCTAATAGGGTTGTATGCCTTGATGCTGATGTGTCTGACAACATTCTCTAGTGCATGTGGTCACAGCTTATCTGCAGTTTTAAAAATAAACAAGCTCTCATGTCAAGATTTTGTGCAATACCTTTTTTATTTAGCTCTTTTGATCCCATCTTTCAGCTAAAAATGCAATTGGATAGTTTATCTGACATCAGTAATGAAAGGGCAGTCTCTGCACACAGAGTTAGACCCCAAAAAAAGAAAAGGAGGAAAGCAGGAGAAGAATAACCTGACATGGGTGGCAGTTTTTAGAAGCAACTGTGGCTTGAACCCTCTCAAAGAATATTGGGAGATGCAAGCAGTATTGGGGTCTTAGCAAGTCTGAGAACCACAAAATATCTCATTGTAAGCAGAAGTGAGAAACTCAATGCAGTTCTCATCAGTTACTGTATTATATGCCAGATGACATCAGATGTTGTGGCAGGAAGGGCATGTTACAGCCTCTGTCAGTGAAAGGATTTCATCTGGCAGGGTCGAGGAGAGCCTTTTCTGCCATTGCTCCTGCCCTCCAAGGTGAAGTTGGCTCCTACTCTTCTGGCCTTCAGGAAGAGTGTCAAGACCTGGCTCTGCCAACTAGCTCTCTCTGCCTTTTAGTTTCCTTCTTTTATTTTTTTGTATTTTTGTATTTTATAATGGTTTTTATAACTTTTATTTGTAAACCACCCAGAGTCACTTTTATAGTGAGATGGGTGGTATATACTGTACATTTAATTAATTAGTAATAACAATAATAATATTAATGACACAGTCATCAGACAGAGAATGGACTTGTAGCAGTGGCTGTATTCCTTTAACATAGCACCTAAGGGACAACACAACTGTACTAGGTAGTCTATTTCCCATCATTGTATATGTTAATAATTCCCTCCACCAAGGAGAAATAGGGCTACTGGTATTTCCTAATTGCTAGATTTTTTAAAAAAGCTTCTTGTGCTACATCTATAAATGCCTTAGCTGGTCATCAAAGAGACATTTGTACCTTGAGCTACTTCCTTCCCCACATTCACCAGCAGCCTATTTTGAAGTTAGAATCAGAAACAACTAAACCTGTTGCATGAAAAATTATTCATTTGTGAAGGATACAGAAATACAGCAAGTATTTCTGAAGAGATGCCTGGGAAAGTTGAGGGACTTGCAAGATTTGTGATTTTAGTTTGCACTTGTTAATAGATGCCCCAGTTAAGTTAACAGGTTCAAACCAATTATTGTAAATTTGCAAGAAAACTATATATTTCTAATATCAGGGTGATATATAAATTAAAACCCAAAAGAAATAGAATACAACCAAAAAGAAAGATAGTTACCCTAGCAGAACAGACATAATAACCACTCACAAAGGAAGCCCACCTGTTGTAGCCCAAAACCTGGGGAGAGAGTCAAGTCTTTGAAGCATATTTAAAGGACAATAGATAACTAGGCCCTATAAATAACTAGGCCCTATGCCATGTAAGGCTTGTCAGTAATAACCAGAACCTTGAATTGTATTTAGATGCCTACTGTAACTGCCCAGAATCCCTCCTTGTGGGGAGAGATGGGCGGTGATAAAAATTTAATAAATAAATAAAATAAATAAACCAATTTAGTTTTTGAAGCTATAATATTATATGAGGTACTGTCATACCCCCATAACTGCTCATTATTGCTACATTCTGGATCAGCTGAAGCTGCTGAGTCATTTTCAAGGGCATTACCAAGTAGAGTGTGTTGCAATAGTCCACACATGAGGTAACAGTCATAACTGACTGTGAGAAGGGCCTCCCAGTCCAGGAACAGGCACACTTGGTGCAAAAGATGAATCTGTGCCTTCCTGGCCACTGCTGCCACCTGTTGTTTGAGCTGGAACTGAGAGTCCAGGAAGACCCCCAAACAGCACACCAGATCCATCTGAGAAAATGCAACTCCATTCACAGCTAGAGATGGAAGGTCCCTGGAATTGGGAGATCCATGTACCAATAGTCCCTCAGTCTTGTTAGAGTTGAGCTTAAGTCTGTTCCTCCCTATCCAGACCACCACAGCCTCCAAACCCTGGGACAAGACTTCAACAACAGCACTTGCTTGCCCAGGGATCAAGATATACAGATTATTATAATTAGAGCACTGATGATATCTGACCTCATAACAGTGGATGACCTCACCCAATAAATTGATGTAGATGTGAACTAGGAAGGTCCAGAGCACTGAGCTTGTAAAACTCTGCAGGTCAAGGGCTTTGAACTTGATCTTTCCTCTTCCATCCACCCAGATTGGAACCAGCCATGGAGAAAGAGAGAGAACCAGCACAATGCTGTGTTCCTCACTCCTATTCCCCATAGTTGGTCTAAAAAAATAGCACAATTGATGGCATTGAAAGCCACTGACACATCAAGAGACAGGGACCATTTCACTTCTCAGAGTTCTTATACTTCTTATTTTTCTATTTGTTAGCCAAGAATTCTGCTACTGAGATTCAACCATTTTGCTTGCCAGATTGTAGCATCATGTTCTTGGGATCCTAGAACTGCATGCAACCTGTAGGCCAGAGATTAAGCCAGAAATAAACAAACTGCAGACCGATGGAAAAAATGTAACGTGTCACTGGACCCAAAGAAGTTGGAGGTTTGAAACAAAGATACATGAGTTTGAAGCTTACCTTGAGTCAGTACCATTTTATTGGCAAACCTACCTTCTACTTTGTGGGGTCAAAGGAAGGGTGTCCATGGGCGAATCCATGGTGAATGACAAAAAAGTCAAGATGCCTTTGATTGCACAGTTGTGGCCACCATCTTGGCTTTTTGACCCTCTCCCAATGGATGTCCTGACAAATTTTGCCACTTAAAGATGTACAGATAAGCCCAATCCTGGTCTATGTCAGTATGAAAGGTTTTATGCGTTAGTGTAATCCCTTTTTGTTTTTAATTTTTTTTAGAAAATGAATGGAAAATCTTTCTTGTCATTAATCACTTATATTGTCACTTTTATATATGGGTTGCCCCTAATAATACACTTTTTAAAACAATATATGTCCTTTTGGGGGATGCAGCTTTCCCAAATCTATACTTCTGTCTGAGAATAATTTTTAGTTTATAATTTTTAGCAGTAATCTTTTGCTAGAAGATTACTGTTACTGCCGCTTGCCTGAGCCACAACGAAATCCGCTTAGTGCATTGTACTATTTTGTTCCTACTGAATTCTCTACTGGATGCCATTTACATTCCTAATCTTCTACTCATGAAACAAGGTTAGGAGAAAAATGGGATGAATATATTGTCTTAAGTCAAGGCCTATATGGCTGCATAATTAGCAATTAATTTTCAAATCCCCATTTCAAAATAATTGAATGTTAAAGGCTACTTTAGAGGGCAAGGGCAACCCCACACAATTTTATTTTGGATTGCTTTGAACAAGCCTAAAATTTGAGCAGATTTATCTCTCCTGCTCCCTGACACACACATATCATGTGGAGATAAATGAAGAGTGTCAGCATTGATTTTGGCTGAGGAAAATGCATAGCAGAACATGGCTTTGGCCATAACATGAGTTCATAGGGAGCCAGGGTTTCAGGGGGTTGGTATAATTGATCATCAAATTTCAGC
The DNA here is from genome assembly GCF_035149785.1 of Candoia aspera. Lineage (NCBI taxonomy): Eukaryota > Metazoa > Chordata > Lepidosauria > Squamata > Candoiidae > Candoia > Candoia aspera. The sequence goes on along the minus strand of NC_086154.1, from coordinate 212,981,991 downwards.
GACATATTGTTTGTCATTTGCCACTTACAGTCTGTGTCAGAATGAACCAGTTTCATCAGTCATTGAAGGACAAATGACCCATCAGTATCTCATGGGCCTGAAAGTGGAGCTAACTCAATGTGATGGGCAGCAGGCCTACTCATGATATCTTTGAAGTATGAAGACTAATTCTTCAATAATTAAAGATATTGCTGCTGTTGTTATTAACATTTGAAATCAATTTCAGCACTTATTTCTAACTCAAACAACTTATTTAAGTAGAAGCCACCTATAAGATCTTACTGTTAAATAAAATGAAATGTAAGAAAGCAAGGAATGTACTGCTTTGCATACAAGGATTACACAGATAAACTTTTTCCCTCTCCAACAAAGATAAATGGATCTGATTTAGTATTTGGTATCTAATTAAAGATGACAAAGTTCTACCTATCATTAACTTGTTTCTTTTCAGTTGGTATATACTTAAAAATATCAGTAGCTAGATTATCATTAACTTTAATTCATTTTAAGTGCAGTAGAGAATAACGGAACTTTTTTTGACCCAGCAACTTTTTTTTTTGATACTCTAAATTTTTTTGTTAATACATGTCAGTATGGTTATTTGCTTGGACTGGAAATTACTCTAAAAATCTCTGTATGATTTAATACCAGATATCTCAGTTTTCTATAAACAGCTATATTAATATTAACAGAAAACTGTGAAATGAAACATGAAGCATGCTACAGTAGTGAATGTCAAAATAGACTCAAAATATCATGATATAATGAGTACTTTCATATGTTATAATGGGAGTGGGGGGTAACATTAACTACGGGAGACTTTCAGTACCATCTCATTGCAAAAAGCATATGTTCCTCTTCAGCTGTTTTATATCTGTAAGGCAGGAAACATGTATTTGGGGGAAGGCAATGAATATTCCAACACTAAAAAGACACACTGAATTTGTTCCAGCATAACAGAAGCAAATGTCATAATTTTAATTTAATACAAGCTAAAATGACAAACATTTCAATTAACCACAGGATGTTAACAGGAGAAAATGGAATGACATTTGGCAATTTATCTTTGTAGTAAAAGTAACTTCTCCCATAATTTGACTTGCTAGAAGACTCAAATATACCAGCAAAAGTAATCCAGCATTAATTTTCACATTTCTACCTTTACCTTGGGATCTTGCTGCCCAGAGTAAGGAGTAAGAAAACCTTTATTGCTTTTCTAGATATGACTGACTAACTCAACTGAAATTGCTAGGGCTGATCTGAGAGTTTTCTTTATCATTTTTTTCAACATATTCCCATAACTTTCCAATCAAAGAGATTATTTCCTGGATTTGGGATCACAGAATTATTGAGTTTCAAGAGGCCATAGAGACCATGGATTCCAACTCTTTGTTCAGTGCAGAAATCCAAACTGAAGCAACACAGACAGATGGGCTCTACTTGAACACACCCAAGGACGGAGCCCACCATTTCCTTGGGTAATTGTCTCCACTGATCTTATTATTAGGAAGTTTTCTAAAGTTCATTTGGAATCTCCTCTTTGTAACTTAAGTCCATTATTTTGTACTCTCTACTCTGGATCAACAGAGTGACATTCTTTCAGGTATTTGAAAGTATCATCCTACCTCAGTCTATTCTTAATGTTAGATATTCACAATTATCTTCAGAGGAATTAGATTTAGTCCCAGTTTGTCCAAATCCTTCTTAAAGTGTTGTGTCCAGAACTTAACACACTTGAGGTAGGTCTGATTCTTTTATATTTTTGTCTTTCAGGTCAAAAATATTGTCCAGTTAAACACTTCTGGAGTCCAAGAATGGCCCTGTGGGAATCTAATTCTATGTTAACCAGAGGCTATTCTTACATGAATGTATTTCTATAGACAGATATATATTAGCAGTTCCTGTTGTTAAAAGCCTGAAACCAGCTATCACAAGGTGACCCTAGGCAGTGGCGGTTATAATTTAAGTATCTAGTTTTGGGAGAGGTTAAAATAAGGCTTCTTGTATTCTCCTCCCAACTTCCAACTCGGCTGCTCTCAAGAGAAGCTAAAAAGTGGGACTTAATGTACACGGCTTAGTAAAGTGAATGGAGGTAAGTGGCAGTGAAGAAAATGTAGTGAGGTTGGTCAGCTGCAACTCAGTCTTTCATAGATGAAAGCCTTTATTCCCCAAACTAAACAGGTTATTTCATTGTTAATTTTATTTTTATAGCCACTTTTTCTAAATGCATTGGACAGGACTGCCTGCACATTTTGAAACACTTTCAAATCCAAGGTAGGAAAGAAAAAGGGTTTCATCTCTGAAAAAACTTACTTGTTTTATGCTACAGTCCCCATAAGTTAGTAAGTTGTAGTAAGTTGCTATAAACCTCAGTTTCCTTCCTTCCTTCCTTCCTTCCTTCCTTCCTTCCTTCCTTCCTTCCTTCCTTCCTTCCTTCTTTCTCTGGTCAAGAAAAAAAATCTTATTTATTTTAAAGGATTAACACTTTTAGTTCTGAACCAATAGGTTAAAATAAGTTCTTAAGAGTTCCTTTTTGCCCCAGTCCAAAGTGAAGGGACTACTCTACTACTTTTGCTTTAGAAGACTTTCTTCAGCATTTTTCCAACTCACCAAGAATATGGAAAATTATTACTCAGTTTACAATAGTAGCTTTAGGAAAAAAATGGGAAAGCTTAGCATATGGTAAGATATATTTTGAACGGATCTTAGAACTACTAAAAGAATTAAAACACACCTTTAAACTCATTATTTTTGAACCCCTAAATTTGTTTTCTATGCAAACCTATGTGCCAATTTTGTACCTTTTAGTAACAGGAGCTTCCCTTGTTGGAGGTAATGGTGCATTCTAAAACCAACATGGTCTGCTTGACTCCAAACCAATGCCAAAAGTTTGTATCATTTTGTTCAACCAATCTGTTTACCTAGCAGTTACAAATATTAAAAAAAGGGATTTTTCTACCTCTTTGCTCCTCCAAAAGTGGATAATTGACTTGTCCCCTTTTCATGTTGACTATGGATATTCATTTCTGAAACAAATTATTTGCATCTAAATTTATTATATTTGCCCTGTGAATCTTGCCTTTCTGTTTTTCCTCCATTGGATGTACTTATAAAGATTAGGACAGTCCATTAGAAATAGTGGGAGCTCTCTGGAAATCCTTAGAAATAATAGAACCTGATGATAATAATTGCTTGCTTCATATCTTGGCTCCTGTTCATCCGCTGTTTTCTAACTCTTCCTGATTATTGTCACATCTTATTTCTTTTCAAAACAAAGACAGAATTTCAGACAACTATTATAGCGTAAGTCAATGTTTTTTCAAGCACAAAGGTTTATATTTGTTGCTTGAAAAGAAGTAATTTGGACCTCTTCCACCAGCTTAGGCCCAGACATCCAACATATTCATGCCTTCCCAAACGCATATAGCTTCCTGAAAAAGTTATTTTCCAGCATTAACTTTTTCTTTGGCTGTGTATCTGCATGTACAGGAGGTTATGCCATACTGCCGCTGTGCTGCAACAAAACTCTGGTCAGTTTATAAACTCAACATTGATTTTTCTCCCTTTTTCCAGAAATAGAAAAGTTCACTCACTTGGAATGATCTCATTCATCAGAGTGGAACTTCCTTCTTATGAGAAGCCTAGGAGAATCGCATTTTAATATACCATGCCCCTTTCCCTGTGCATCTTGTACTTTAAAATGGTTTACATTTTCCTACTAGGGCTGGAGGTATGATATCTCACATCTGGCCTTAAGGATGATAAAATTAAATAGGAAAGATAATTCTCAGCTGAAGAATGACAGTGCTGAAAAGAACATCAGAGACATAGGGACATAAAGTCTTTTTCTTAACATTTGGGAAAAAGTGTTGCATTTAGATTCTTTAATATTTTTTTCTACCTACATTTGTTCTTCTCCAAAGAAAATTTTGCATCTGGCAATGCTCTATGGCCTAAAATTAGAATGGCTGGATTAGAAGAGGCCAATTTTGGAGAAAGCCTGGGTCTGAGTTGTTCTGTCACTCTTCTTGGGAAGAAAATTTGTAAGGGATGTATGGAAAGAAGGAGCAGGAGAACTGCTATGTTGTTACCTTGTAATTTACCAGTGTGAATTGTTTATGAGAAAATTAAGTTGAACAGTCAGGGAGCCAGCTAGAGGATGTTCTGGGCTGCAGGATGTGATAAAGGAATGTGAGGAATGCACCTTATATGGTCAGGGGCTGTAGAAGTTTGAAGTTAGCATAAGCAATGTGTTAACTTTTGATTGGTTGCCTTTGCTTACTCTACTATATATATACTATGTATTTTCTTCATTCTTTGTCTTCCCTTTGGAAAACCATTTTCTTTTGGCTAGAGATAATGAGTTCTAGTCCTGCCTTAGGCACAAAGCCAACTAGGTGACCTTGGGCCAGTTGCTTTCTCTCAGCCCTTGGAAGCAGGCAATTACAAATCACTTCTGAAAAACCTTGCCAAGAAAACTGCAGGGACTGGTCCAGGCAGTCACCAACTGTCAACACTGACTTGAAGGCACAGGCATAGAGAGAGAGAATAAATATTTCTGTTCCCACTTGGTCTGCTTTATTGACTCTGCAGGTCAAACTGAACCAACTGACAGATAGCTGCCCTGTGTCTAGGATGTGGAGAAATTCAATGACTCCTATGATTAGGAAAGCAAGGAGCCTGGAAACCTGTTCACTCTGGATTTCTCCTTAACTGCAGTATAAACATTGTTTGGGCGCTTGAACTTTTTTCTTTTACATCACAACTAAAACAGATTTTCATAGGAAATGACAAAGTTTTGCTGAGATTTTCTTACTACTTGAGTTGCTAAAAAATGGCAAGAAATTATTCAAGTCAGTTATTCAATGCCAGATTATTTCTAAACTAGTACAAATAGTTTGTGTGCATGAGATTGAACCAGATGTAAAACACATGATCAGTGGAATAAAATGTGCATTGATTGTCAATGGTGCATTTGATTCTGGAGTTATATGTACAGCATAGGTTAATTATCCATGTTAGGGGAGATACAAAATGCAGGCTTGGCAGAACAAAATGACAGAAAACTGATTATCATCCTTGGTGTAGTAATAAAGCATATAGCAATGCTGAAGGTTTTTTCAGTGGTTTTCTGAAGTGGTTTTGAAATATCTTTAGCTATTTAACTATGGAGATGCAAGTGAAGGCCTTGGTGAAACAAATGGTAGAAAACTTTGGTGTTGGTTTAGAATTGTTATAGCTCCCCACAGAGGCCATTTCAGTAACCCACTTCTTGGGTGGGGAGGCTACAAAATGCCAGCTTGGTAGAATAAAACAGTACAAACCTTTGGCACTGTTTTTTTGTGTGAGTGTAGCAACACTGAATTCTGAATTCAAATTTGAACTCTCCATACCCTTTAATTGTGGGGATGCAAAATTAGGTCTGGTGGAATAAACTGGTACAAAACCAGTATAAAAATTTGGCATAGTTCTTGGGTGGAATCCAAATGTTGAGTTCTATCAATCCAGCTATAATGCCATTTTGTCAGTCTGAGAGTTACAGGGAACATGTTCAGTCATCTATGTTTTTAAACTACTTTGGAAACCAAAGTTATATTTATTATAAAAATGACTGCATTGGGAGCTGAACGACACTGAAGACAGACTGAGTTATGTTTTGTGATCATTCTTTTTTAAGAAAAATGATGTTTACTGGGTTCCTAGAATTGCACGCTAAAGTCTTGTGTGCTCAAGCTGAATAAATCAAACGAATGAATGAATACCAGGAAAAATATCTCCTGCAAAAAACACTAGTTGGATGGATGGATGGATGATAGATATTATTGTTATCTTGTGGCATTTATTTCTCAGTAATTAACATTTTTGTTCAGTATTTCAGATATGGATTTATTTCATGTTTAGCCTAATCCCAAATAATACTACACTGATTTGATAGATTCAGCAAATATCTTAATTAAAGTAGGTCTCTCATGCATCTGAATTAAAGTCTTGCCAAAGCTTTATGAGTAATTTGAAAATGTGGAACTACACAGAGGCAGAGTGCCTGCAAATACTGACACATTTCTTTTCAAGCTCTCATATAAAGAAGATGGGGGATAGGCATGGAGGGGGGGGACACAAAGTTTTGTGACTGACAGTTCTAGTTTCTAATTATACTAAAATTAAAATAAAGGATTTAAAAAAGACTTCCCAGTCAGTCTTTGGGAGGAGGGATGTTGAAGTAATATCTTGCAGTACAATTCTAGAACTTAGGGATCTGTAGTAGCTCTTTTCCAGGAGCTGGCATGGTAAATTTGGTGGAGTTGTGATATCTAGGAGAATGCTTCCTTGGAAAATACTAGGTGCTCTGCCCCTTCACTGTTTGCTCTACCCCCATTTTCCCCTCTACCTATTACATTTTGGATGCCTTTAGTTCAGATGAATAGAGTGCAAGCTGTTTTTATTCAGTATAACTCTGTACCCACTGCAGCTCCCATTTTTTACAAGCTGCTTATCCAGAGAATGTCTGTGATGTACATTCATAGACATGGCTTAAAAAAAAGGGCACAGGGGAATAGGTGAAGGGGAAGAAAATCGTACCCACACCTCCACCTATTTTTAAAAAGATGATATTTGACAAGGCAGTTGTAGCCTAGGGGAGTGGGTTATTTGTCTATTGCAGATAGGACAAAAGCATTTTTAGGAAGGGATTGTGAATGTGGATAGGAAGGGGCAGTGAATTTAGGAAGCAAGCATATTGATTCAGTTGCTGAGCCAGCGGTCTAAGGGTACAATGGGCAGTACCCTACCGACTGTAGGAAAAGTAGGTTGCAGGTGAGCCACCAAAAAGGTCCTTCTAGGCCAGTGCTTCTCAAACTCAGCAACTTTAGGATGTGTGTGCATAAATACAGTAAAACTAATTTCAATGGACTAATTGTGAGGGGGGGCACATCTGCTACTCATGTATGTCTGGTAAATAAGAAATAACAATTTGTGTCATATGAGGTAATGACAACATTATGCAAATGACATATATTACAACAGAATTTGGTGCATGGCATGCAAAGTCTATTGGATCAAAAGCCATTCTTCCCTTTTGGTTTAAATAGGAAGATTCAAATTAGGACAGATGTTACTGATGACTGCTTATTGCCCTTAGGAAATATCTGCAGTTTTACAAATTTTAATTGGAGGATTAAAACATGGGGTGGGTGGGAAGAGTAGAAATGCTCGCAGAAGCTCACTAATATGTGTTGGTTTGCCTGAGTTTTAACCATGAAGAGGCCTCTCCCAGGCTTTGCCAAGCTGGAAAAGAGCCTCTTTATCCCAAACGTACAAAAGCTTCCTCATAATTCCTCCACAGGCTTCATGCACCAATACACAGAAGCTAAAGCTTCCCACTTCTTCTTCCTGTAATAACTTGCATGGCCAAATATTAGCACAAGGGGTTAAGTCTGGTGCAGCAGGGCACCATCAAGAAAGCAGCAAGAACAAGGAGTTTAAATGCAAGAATTAGGTGTAAAGTACAGAAACTGCAGTAGGAACCTCCAGCCCTTTTATTAATGAGTTCATTAAGACACAATCTCTTTTAAAGTTTTGAACCTCTTCTGCTTTCTGCAACCTGGACTGAGCTGCATTTATTAGATAAGCCACTAACAAACTCTCCCATCTGTTGATTGAAATTCTCCCCCTTCTTTCTTCGTGTCCTCCCAGTCTCTTGCATATTGGGGTCAAGCACAATAAAAGGAGTCAGGTAGTTTAAACAAATATTTTCTGCCACAAGGGAGCAGAAGAGGTTTCTACCTGGGCTAGAATATGATTGATTAGTACTTGATTAAAATAATCTATGTCTAACACTGACTCACTTCCTAATTCTTAAGTATCTTTTGCTGTGAGAAAGGATGAAAAAGGCAGAGAGAGACTGAACCCAAGGAATATTGGAAGGATACAGAAAGGCTGTATTTAGAAAGTAGTCCTAGTATAAAAATAAATCACAACAACGGTGATTAATGTAAAAAAGCAAATATTTTTTGAAAGCTCAAACTGTAGAAGATGCAAGGATATATAAACAGCAAAGTGTCTCATTTGATTAATGGCTCTTGACAGCCACCCAACCCACCTAACCCTAATGTGAATATCTTTCCTCTAAATCTGCCATTATCTTACACCAGGCTGTTCCATTAGATCCAGCAGAAGGGTTATGCTATGGGAACCATCTGCTAAGGAGTTACATCTGGTGGGACCCAGGAGGCAGGCCTTTTCTGCCGTGGCACCCGTCCTGTGGAACATCATTCCCTGCAAGATGAGACTGGCCCTGTCCCTGACATCCTTCCGGAAGTCCCTTAAAACATGGTTGTGTCAACAGGCTTGAGGATCTCAAGGAAGTGGTGAATTAGTGAGATGGCTATATTGCTTATAACAACAACTCTGCTCCCTCTGCTACTCTGTTACTAGCAACTCTGACTGGTGCTCTTTTTTGTAAATTATTTTTTTAATTGTTATTTTTTATGAAGTGCTTTTATTGTATGTCTCCCAGTGTCATATTCTGTGAGATGGGCGGCTACATAAACATAAACATAATCAATCAATCAATCAATCAATCAATCTCTTGCTAAAATCAGCCATGCTGAGGGGGGTGAGGACGTTTGGAAAACCTAAGATCATGTCTACTTTGAAAGGTTATCCTTTTAATATTATTTGCAATCAATCTCATTTTTCTCGTGGCTTGGCCAGAATATTGAAATGTTGAGCCCACTGGAGGTATAGTTTTAGAGGGGGGCAAATCAGCTAACAGAGGAACTTTGTCTCTGAGATCAGGTTCTTTGTCAGAGTGTTAAACTGTATCCTCTTATTATAGTTCCCCATATAAAATCAAATCATCAATGCATCAATTGCTCTTTGCAAGTTAGGCACAAAGGGCAGTTCATTTCCAAAGGCAAATTGTATGTAAGTTCATTTACACACACAATTAATTAAAAGCATACAAATATTATTAGGAAAATGTATCACCTGATATTGAACCATAAAGATATGAAGATAATTTCAGCCAGAATAATTTATTTCTCCATTATGATCTAAGGAAAAGACATACAAGTTCTTTAGGCCAGTTTCTAAAATACTTGGTTATTTCAGAGATATATTTTAAACATGGAGTAGGAATCACTGTTGCTAGCTTACACACACACACACACACACTGTGTCTCTCTCTCTCTGTGTGTGTGTGTGTATAAAGAGAGAGAGAGAGAGGGAGGGAGGGAGGAGAGATCTCTCTTGGCCTGTATCTTGAAAAAAGTAGTGGTGTATGAAACCTTTCAAATTAAAGTTGTTTTAAATTCATAGCAACCTCTTTCAATTTTGAAACAATTTCCTGGAATGTGAAACAACTGGTTCATGTTTGAAATGGGCTATTGTATAATTTTTAAAGTGTTTTGAATGGCAGGAGGGAAACCCTTCCCACATAATTGAAACACTAGTTTTAAATGTGAAACAGTTGTTTCAAATTGAAAAAAGCCATCTTAAATTCAAAACAGAACATTTCAAATTCAAAATGTTTTGTGCACCCCGTAACAGAACAAAAGAGAACCTAAGCTCATGATTTATCAAACAACTATTGTTGCCTGATTAAATACACATACCAGTCTCTTGTATGTAGTTTAGAGGGAGGTTAGTAAAGTCAGAGCTTGGAAAAAGCCAGTCAGAAAATTTAGGATGAAATCAGGTTTCCATCTGCTAAGAAAGATCAGTCGGGAGGAGTAGGTGTTCAGTCTGGCAGACCCTGACTAGCAAAGAAAGCAGACTGACAGTTAATATGGAACTGCTGAGAATAGTTTAATGGTTGCGTAGGTTATGGACTATGATAATACTAGGATAATTGGGTTGTAAACCTTGTTGGTTCCACCCAAAGTAAAGGACAGAACTTTCTGAAATGGATGGCAAGAAAGCAAAGTCAAAAAGGTCATTCTGAAATTCCTGAGCAAAAGGAGACACATTGGGATATATATGGCTAGCTTGGGATCATAGAAAGTTTCTTACTGTGATCTCAGTTTTGCTAGATTTTATGCAATCCATATTAATACTTATATGCTTGTATTTTATGCAAATATTTACTTATTTGCATAAAAATAAGCCAAAAGACCAGTACACTCCCTTGCCAGCAATCAACACCCAGATATGCAAAAATCGACACTAGGATTAACACCAGATGAACCATCAAACAGCACAATACACCCTAATCAAGGAACTATTAACTCACGCAATCAACCAAGCAGCGAACAACAGCCCAATCAAATAACTCCCAGGGACAGAACAACACCCCCACCAACACAGGCAGGGCAAGCCACCATATATAAACTGAGAGCAAGGCCCACTCCCTCTTTGCACTGAAGATGTTGCCTAGTCTGGCAATGAAACGTCTGCAAGAAAACAACAAGGATCAGAGAGCACCAAGGACTCCACAACTAACAATGACTAATTCAGGTCAGATAAATTGCTCTGTATAATAGATTACAATCATATCTAGGATGGGGGTCCTGCCCAAATGATGTCCCTTTTTGCATTTGCCCTTTAAGAAAATATCTTATCACGAATGTTTCCTTTCACTGATTTTGGTTCTAAATAGCACTTGTAAGAATCATGTTCCCAGCATTCAAATGAAGATATGTAGGGTTTTTTTCCCACTTTACTTTTCATATGCCATCTCTGCATATTAGATCTTTTCTATGTAATAAAGAGCTGTTTCTCATCTGCTAGAGTGGGAAGTCAGTGGAGAATCTGGGAAGGTGCTGATGGAGATGTAACAAGTCTTGGAAAGGTCAGAGAAGTGCATAAGGCCCTGTGAGTTGCATTACTCATAGAGTCAGATTATGTTATTGGGGGTATTCCCCCAACCCCAATGGCCCCCCTGCTCTTTTACTACAGTTCTGATTAGACACCAAGAGCCTACACTCTTCAACATTCTGAATACCCACATATTTCAGCAATTCCTTAAAATTTATTTTATTTTTAAAGCCATACTGGAATACTGTCCTACCATTATAAATCCAGGAAAAATTATGCTGGACTATTGGATCAGTATAGATTCTGTTAGATCAGGCTCTTCCTTGATTTTCTAGCACTAACACTATAACAACACCAAATAAATACTGATATTTCTGAAAGTGTTGCATCAGGGGAATTCCTAAACTTATATACAATTTCTTCCCATCTTTGAAACTTCTAATCTTTTAAATGCCTGTGAAGGGCAATTTCAACCTTCATCTTACAATACACTGCTCTTCTAGACCCCATGACTGGAATAAAATGTTCACGATGGAAAATGCTGTAGCAAATGAATATTACTATAATGATCAGAGGATGACGGTGAAGGCATCCTGGAAAACTACAGTCATTTACTTATCTTGATCCATGAAAGAAAAACAGGCACTGTTTATTTTTACTATAAAATACAGTAGTACATTCACAGATCTATTGTGAGGTTATAAACTAATGTGCAATTCCATTGTTTGTATTGTCTGAACTTCAGTGCATTACTTTGTGTTTTGAAGTAGATGCCACTGGTATTTTCCTAAAATGTCGTATTGCCCTATAGAAACTAAGTGACCTGAATCTAATAAGGAACTCAAGAAAACAGTTCAGTTACTTTGAACTGCAAGTATATTTCTGCTACTGAATTATTCGGGCAATAGCCCTAAGCATGATAGAAAAAGCAGATGCATCAACTTGGACCACAAAGGGTCGTTCAGGGTCAGGGTGGGACAAAATGGGCTCAGCCATAAACAGATTTTAATTTATCAAAAGCAGCCTGACAGGCAGGAGTCCAGTTGAGCACGGCCCCTGGGTTTTTTACTTTGCGCATCTCCCCAAGCCCCTTGGTGCGCAATAAATCCGTGAGGGGCAGCGCAATCTCTGTGAACCCCTGGACAAAGGACCGGTAAAAGTTGGCGAACCCCAGAAAACTCTGAAGCTGACGTCAGGTTCGAGGGCATTCCCAGTTGAGAACAGCCTGAACTTTTGCAGGATCCATTTCAATACCTTTATCCGAGACCCTGTACCCCAGGTAATCCAGTTGAGTCTTATGAAATTCACATTTAGAAAGTTTTGCATAAAGCTTAGCTTTCCTGAGCTTGGTCAGGATTTGTCTGACAAGCCTCTCGTGTTCCTTCTCCGTTTTTGTATAGATGAGCACATCATCCAAATAAACTAAGACCCCCTTAAACAAACGATCATGTAACACTTCATTGATCAGTTGCATGAAAACACCCGGGGCACCCACCAAACCAAAAGGGAGGACTTTATACTGAAATGAGCCCAATGGACAGTTAAATGCTGTTTTCCACTTATCCCCCTCCCGAATGCGAATGCAGTAGTATGCTTCGCGCAGGTCAAGTTTGGAAAAGACTTTACCAATACACAAATGTGCCAACATGTCTTTTACAAGAGGCAAAGGGTACTTGTTGGAAATTGATACTGAATTTAACCTGTGATAGTCTGTGCAAAGTCTAAGGGTGCCATCCTTCTTTTTGTGGAACAAAACAGGAGCTCCAACCGGCGAGTTAGCCGGTTCGATGAAACCTCTTGCAAGGTTTTTATCAATGAACTCCCATAAGGCGGCCAGTTCTTTCTGGGTCATGGCATAGATTTTTGGTTTGGGCAATGGAATGTCTGGAAGAAGTTCAATGGCACAGTCAGTCTTGCGGTGGGGGGGGGGGTAATTGATCTGCTTCCACTTCCCCGAAGACATCTACAAAGTCTTGGTATCTGGCAGGCAGACCTTCAGTGGGCAGACTGGGAGGCTGGGGATCGACAATTTCAGCCTGCCCCACCCCCACAGTGATGGACTTCCCCAGCACAGGAGCCTGGTAAAACCCATCATCAAACGCAATAGTACGGTTTTTCCAGTTGATGTATGGGTTGCGGCTAGTCAGCCAGGGTATACCCAGCACCACAAGTGGGTTACCCACTGGTGTGACAATGAAGTTCAGGACTTCCATGTGACTCCCCATCTGCAATGTGACGGCCCCAGTTAACTGGGTGGCTGCCCCCCCCCCGCCGTGGAACCATCCAATTGTTGAAAAACTAGTGGCTGCGAAAGGGGAAAACAAGGCAGCTCCAACACAGCCACTAAGTTGGGGTGGATTAAACATCTGGAACACCCCAAATCAATCAAAGCCCAGACTTCGACGGTTCTGGAGCGGGAGCCCAACTTGATCTTTATAGCTAGGATGGGGCAATCAGCACTCACCATGCTGGTTTCGTGCCCATTCTCCACCACCTGTCCAGCGGCGCTGTTTAAGACAGGTGGAAGTCATTTCCCGCCAGTTGCTTGAGGGCAGTAAGAGCGTCTCCCGTGAGGTAGACATCTTACTCCTCCTCCGCTGATGCCTTGGCCCCCGTCAGCTGACGGGGAGGGTTAGGTGTCTTCTGCGGTGCTTTCGATGGGCGTTCAGCAGCTTTGCCCTTCTGGCATTCCGCAGCCCAGTGACCGGTCTTGCCACATTTGATGCATTGCCCATGGACAAAACAGCGCTGCTTTTCATCATCCCACGCCGTGGCGGATCCCTGTCTTGGGCCCCTTCCACCTGAGGGAGGCTTGTCACCTCTTCGGGCTTGCATATAGGTATGCTGGGCATGTTCAGCCTTACAGGTGAGATAGATCCAATCATGAAGTGAGTCTGGATCATCTCTGCCCAGCGCCCATTTCAACACCTCTCGATTGAGCCTGTCCTTAAATCTGTCCACCAGGGTAGCTTCAGACCATTCAGGAACTTTACCTACCAGTACTTTGAATTCCAGGGCATAGTCAGCAACTAACTTCTGCCCCTGAACAAGCTCCTTAAGAGCTTCCTTAGCCCTAGCCTTAGCAAGGGGATCTTCAAAGTATCATCTCAAGGCGGCCAAAAAAGTGTCAAAAGCGCCAAGTGCTGGGGCTTTCGCTTCCGATAACTGTACATACCAGTCAGTCGCTCTGCCTTTCAGCTTCGTGGCCACCGCCGTGATTTTCGCCTTCTCAGATGTGAAGCGATGTTCGAATTGCTCCATATAGCTTGTAGCATTGGTAAGGGAGAAGGACAACTTTGTAGGGTCACCGTCAAATTTAACGGGAAAGTCTTTGGCGCCCCCCCCCCAGCCGGTGCAGCTCCAACCACTGGATGAACAGGTGTCCCCCCTGATGCAGGTGTGGGACCACGCTGCGCCGGGGATGAATCTTGTGGCCGTCCTCGCCCTCTGGATGCTTGCAGTGGGGGAGGGGGGATGTTGGGGGGTAGATTGGCACCTGGACTCCCCACTCCTCCTGCCAGGGCCCCACAGCTGATGAAATGGATCTCAGCATATATTCAATAGATTCGATCTTCGATTCGATGACTCTTATTCTCTCAGGCGTGATCGACTCATCCAGCCTCGGTGCCTCAGGTTGCCGGCTTGCTGTCACAGTGGTGGATTCCCTTTCGGGAGTCAGGGGGTACCGAAGCCTCCATGGGGTGTGAGACGTCCCCGGCCGGGGGTCTCCCATTGTATCCCACATCATCTCTGGGGGAGGAGTACCAGTTGTTACGGGCTGTTCCATCTCCCCCCATTCCATCGGGTCCCCCAACTCCGGGCTGGAGCTGGACTCTCTCGTATAGGATGCGAGGTGGGATGGGAGGGGGCTCAGGTCCCTGCTTGGAAATGCCGACTCAAGGAACTGTCTGATCGCCTCCCCAAACCCCGTGGATTCTTTCCTCGATTCTGCCATCGCTAACTTCTTCTTTCGCAAGAAAAATTTCTTGGTAGAGACTAGCGAGGTTTTTCTTTAAATGATTCTCAGCTTTATGTTATGATTGCCTGAACCCAAATAAAATGCTCAGACTCAAAATCAAAGTTTAAGTTCTGATTTTATTTAGAATAGAGTGCAAACAGAAAGAAAGCTGAGAATGAGAAAAGCGCGCCTAAAGTCAAACTAAATAGCCCCGTTACAAACAGCATCCCCCCCCCCCTTCAATCATCACAACCCCACATTCCCAGGTGCTCCTAACAAGCTCTGCTGATCAACGGGCAAAAAGACCTTGACATTAAAAAGATAACCCAAACACATTCCTGCTTGGCACAGAGAGATACAGCTTTCAGTACAAGGTTTATCAGCAGCTCCCTCCCAGCCAGGAATGCGCGTCAACACTCTGGCATGTGAACCGTTATGATGTACAAACACATTGAAATGATGAACATGACAATGATTAATTTTCAGTGTGAAAAACCTTCGGTATATGACTTTTTATTACATTGGGCATTAGCTTTACTTTCCTGATGTTAAATATATTTCTCAATACATTCATTACACATGAATTATGAATAACTATAGTATTCTAGGATGTAATTCCAAGTTGTATAGCGGTTTTAAATCACTAATGCATGAGTACAGATACACATTTCTAAAATGCTGTCTGCAACAAGCAATGTTATATTGTTAAGAAATTCATTAAATTCACTTTTTGGATTCAAATAATATGGCTTCAATCTGAACAGAAAGCATTTGATTTTCTAGATTAGTTGTGAAAAACTAAAGGCATCAAATATCTGGAGCTGAATTTTTCTTTTAGCTAAATATGGGCCTTTAATATAGTTATTAATGAACTAATTATATTTAGAGCCAATAGAGTGGATTAGCTGCTGCCAATCTG
Organism: Candoia aspera; assembly: GCF_035149785.1. NCBI lineage: Eukaryota > Metazoa > Chordata > Lepidosauria > Squamata > Candoiidae > Candoia > Candoia aspera. The sequence goes on along the minus strand of NC_086154.1, from coordinate 212,966,359 downwards.
ATGCTGAACTGCATGCAAAAATACAAACTGAATAGTTTCTAAGAAATAGCAGAACACTATTGAGGATAAGGAGGAACTTCTTATATGTCTTCATCCATAAAGGAATGATTTATATTGCTCTTAATTCAAGATAGTTGATATTGTATGAGAAATTTGAGACAAACTGATTTTGTCTGATTTGGAATATATTGGGGAAGCCCAAATGTATAGGCAGACCAATATTTTCATCTTGTTTCCTATAGAAAAAAATGCACTTAAACTTACAATTTACAGGAAAGTATAAACAAAAGTGTACATGTTAAGAGCAAAATGCATAAAAATGCAGTTTCCCATGGAAAAAAAAAATTATATAAAGAGTAGGAAAATGTATGCTTATTTCTTGCTGTTGTTTATTCATTTAGTTGCTTCCGACTCTTCGTGACTTCATGGACCAGCCCATGCCAGAGCTTCCTGTCGGTTGTCAACACCCCCAGCTCCCCGAGGGATGAGTCCGTCACCTCTAGAATATCATCCATCCACCTTGCCCTTGGTCGACCCCTCTTTCTTTTGCCCTCCACTCTCCCTAGCAGCAGCACCTTCTCCAGGGTGTCCTGTCTTCTCATTATGTGGCCAAAGTATTTCAGTTTTGCCTTTAATATCATTCCCTCAAGTGAGCAGTCTGGCTTTATTTCCTGGAGGATGGACTGGTTTGATCTTCTTGCAGTCCAAGGCACTCTCAGAATTTTCCTCCAACACCACAGTTCAAAAGCATCGATCTTCCTTCTCTCAGCCTTCCTTATGGTCCAGCTCTCGCAGCCATATGTTACTACGGGGAACACCATTGCTTTGTTGTCAGTGTGATGTCTCTGCTCTTAACTATTTTATTGAGATTTGTCATTGCTCTTCTCCCAAGGATTAAGCGTCTTCTGATTTCCTGACTGCAGTCAGCATCTGCAGTAATCTTCGCACCTAGAAATACAAAGTCTTTCACTGCTTCTACATTTCCTCCCTCTATTTGCCAGTTATCAATCAAGCTGGTTGCCGTAATCTTGGTTTTTTTGAGGTTTAGCTGCAAGCCAGCTTTTGCACTTGCTTCTTTCACCTTCATCATAAGGCTCCTCAGTTCCTCTTCGCTTTCAGCCATCAAAGTGGTATCTTCTGCATATCTGAGATTGTTAATGTTTCTTCCAGCGATTTTAACTCCAGCCTTGGATTCCTCAAGCCCAGCATGTCTCATGATGTGTTCCGCGTACAAGTTGAATAGGTAGGGTGAGAGTATACAGCCCTGCCATACTCCTTTCCCAATCTTAAACCAGTCCGTTGTTCCGTGGTCTGTTCTTACTGTTGCTACTTGGTCGTTATACAGATTCTTCAGGAGGCAGACAAGATGACTTGGTATCCCCATACCACTCAGAACTTGCCACAATTTGTTATGGTCCACACAGTCAAAGGCTTTAGAATAGTCAATAAAACAGAAATGGATGTTTTTCTGAAACTCCCTGGCTTTTTCCATTATCCAGCGGATATTGGCAATTTGGTCCCGAGTTCCTCTGCCTTTTCTAAACCCAGCTTGTACATCTGGCAATTCTCGCTCCATGAATTGCTGAAGTCTACCTTGCAGGATCTTGAGCATTACCTTACTGGCATGTGAAATGAGTGCCACTGTTTGATAGCTTGAACATTCTTTAGTGTTTCCCTTTTTTGGTATGGGGATATAAGTTGATTTTTCCAGTCTGATGGCCATTCTTGTGTTTTCCAAATTTGCTGACATATAGCATGCATTACCTTGACAGCATCATCTCGCAAGATTTTAAACAGTTCAGCTGGGATGCCATCGTCTCCTGCTGCCTTGTTATTAGCAATGCTTCTTAAGGCCCATTCAACCTCACTCTTCAGGATGTCTGGCTCTAGCTCACTGACCACACCGTCACAGCTATCCCTGATATTGTTATCCTTCCTATACAGGTCTTCTGTATATTCTTCCCACCTTTTCTTGATCTCTTCTTCTTCTCTTAGGTCCTTGCCATCTTTGTTTTTGATCATACCCATTGTTGCCTGGAATTTACCTCCAATGTTTCTAATTTTCTGGAAGAGGTCTCTTGTCCTTCCTATTCTATTGTCTTCTTCCACTTCCGCGCATTGCTTGTTTAAAAATAATTCCTTATCTCTTCTGGCTAACCTCTGGAATTTTGCATTTAATTGGGCATATCTCCCCCTATCACTGTTGCCTTTTGCTTTCCTTCTTTCTTGGGCTACTTCTAGTGTCTCAGCAGACAGCCACTTTGTCTTCTTGGTTTTCTCTTTCTTTGGGATGTATTTTGTTGCCACCTCCTGAACAATGTTGCGAACTTCTGTCCATAGTTCTTCCGGGACCCTATCTACTAAGTCCAGTCCCTTAAATCTATTCTTCACCTCCACTGCATATTCCTTAGGAATATTAGTGAGCTCATATCTAGCTGATCTGTGGGTCTTCCCTAATCTCTTTAGTCTGATCCTAAATTGTGCAATAAGAAGTTCGTGATCTGAACTACAGTCAGCTCCAGGTCTTGTTTTTACCGACTGTAGAGATGTCTGCCACCTTTGACTGCAAAGGATGTAGTCAATCTGATTTCAGTGTTGTCCATCTGGGGAAGTCCATGTATAAAGCCGTCTCTTAGGTTGTTGGAAGAGAGTGTTTGTTATGCAGAGTGAGTTGTCTTGGCAAAATTCTATCAGCCTATGTCCTGCTTCATTTTGTTCTCCCAGGCCATGCTTACCTGTGATTCCAGGTGTCATTTGACTGCCCACCTTAGCATTCCAGTCTCCCGTGATGAAAATAACATCTCTTTTAGGCATGTCATCCAGGAGGTGCTGCAGATCCTCATAGAACTGCTCTACTTCAGCTTCTTCAGCATCTGTGGTTGGGGCGTATATTTGGATCACTGTGATATTAGATGGCTTGCCCTGAATTTGAACTGAGATCATTCTATCGTTTTTTGGATTGTATCCAAGCACTGCTTTAGCCACTTTACTATTAATTATGAAGGCTACTCCATTTCTTCTGTGGTCCTCTTGTCCACAGTAGTAGATCTGGTGGTCATTTGATATGAAGTGGCCCATTCCAGTCCATTTCAATTCACTGACGCCCAAAATGTCTATCTTTAATCTTGACATCTCACTAATAACCACATCCAATTTGCCCTGGCTCATAGATCTTACATTCCAGGTTCCAATGGTGTGTTGATCCTTAGAACATCGGATTCGCCGTTCAGCAGCAGCACCGTCGGCCGCTAGCCGTCCTTTCGGCTTTGAGCTAGCTGCGTCATCACGTCTGGGGCTAGTTGAACTCATCCTCTGTTCCTCCCCAGTAGCATTTTGACCATCTTCCAACCTGGGGCTCTCATCTTCCGATGGTATACCGACATATCTCTGGTTGTACTGATCCATTTAGTTTTCACGGCAAGAATACTGGGGTGGGTTGCCATTACCTTCCCCAGGGATCGCATTTAGTCTGACCTCTCTGTCATGACCTCCCCGTCTTGGGTGGCCCTTCATGGTTTAGCTCATGGCATCATTGAGGTGCTCAAGCTCCAGCACCACAACAAGGTAAAGATCCTTTGCTGGAGGAAAAGATGCTTATTTCTACATATGCAAATATAATATATTAAGAAAGGAAAGTATAAATATACGCACATGTATGTCTGTGTTCCTTTTACGTTAACTTCCTAAACAGAGGGAATGAACAGAACTCATGGTCATCAAAAAGAGGACTTTAGTGAAAACAAAACATCATTAACAACAAAAATTATTCATCCATATTCATAATGAACTTTTTTTCTAATCAAGCCCTGAATATAATCCTCAGGTTTGAGAAAATTAAATGTAATAGATGAATGGTTTTACCTGATTTACATTCTCAGAGAATTTACTCAATGGTTTTTATTCTTATTTTTTAATTTTAATTTTGGTTTAGTTATCAAATATGCTTGATTAATATATATCATTAGTTACCCTTAAATGTCTGGTTATATGAGAATGAGACACTGTTAAGATTTACATTTTGAATTTCGTGTTATAATAAAATAATATCTAAGTAGATTAATAAGATGTATGTTATTGAAATAACTGATGCTCTCAGAAAGCTAAACAACAATTAACTTTCCATGTGTCAAAATGCCTTTATTTATTCATTTATTTATTGGCTGGAATAAGCTAAAATGGTTACTTAGTGGAAAAAATATTTGAATTTTCAGTTCTACTTCAAAGGTATCTTTGAATGTAAGGTACCTATGATATGCATATACCTATACACATGTACATATAGACACATTACTTATGCACATATATGAACATACATTTGCATAAACACAAATGTATTTAACAACCACACATTTCCTATTTTTACCTTTAGAATAAAAACAGGCCTATAGTTTCACAACTTAATTCTTCCATATAGCTCTCAGAATTTCCAAGGCAAAATGACTGGGAAAGAATGCTATAACCTGGTTGATTAACATTATAAATTAATCATTATTTATCTTTCCATCAAAATGTGTTGAAAACCCTTTAATACTGAACTGGGTTTGTGAATATAATGAAACTCTTAAGACATTTATTCTGGGAAAACAACTTCCAGAATGCTAGGTGGAAATTTTGTAAGATGCTGCTGAAGATGATGGTTGGGGAAAGTTCTTGCTCCAGAATGACAAGACAAATTGTGCCACTGCTTGAGTTGTAGTCTAGAATGGATAAAACAGCATATTCTCCGTCTCTCTCTCTCTCTCTCTCATCCCATGTCCACACACCTGGTATGTGAAAACGGGTGATTTATCCTCAAAAACACCAGAGTCATTTTCAAAATCATCCTGCATTTTTCCTACCTGCTCTCATTCCATTTGATGCGAGAAATTTTCTTTTGAAATTTCTTTCAAAAGAAAAAATACTTTCAATGAAATTCTCATGGAGAAAGTGCAATATTCCTGAACTTTATGGCAGGATTTGCTGACATATAATCCCTTCTGTTGGCTTCCTGGTGAAAACTGAAGCAGGGTAAAATATCTAGAGGAGCTCTGTCTTTGTCGAGCCTCTGAGAACTTTGTCTCTGTCATGGAAGGCAGAACAGTCAGCTACCATATACGCTCATCTCCAGTGAGTCAGTCATACATCCGAGTATATTGGGGAAGGTTACTTTAGTCCCCAAGAAGCCTGGGGCTATTTCTGGCTACAGCTTGTGGTAGTTTCCTGCTTGCATGTCATGCTACCTTCCCGTAGTTTGAGGTGATCAAAAGTTGAATGGGATTGTCCTCTCATCTTCACCAGATAATCTCCTCTGCAGGACCCAGGAGAGGTAGCAGTTGAATAAGTAAATCTGCAGGTTAGAAAACTAACATTATTTCATGCACTTATTTTTTATAAAATAAGAACCTTAATATTTGTTTAATGATTTGATATTAATGTATTGATAGAACAGCAGGCGTAAAATATTCATATATATAAATGCACTTGTTTGCCGAGCTGATTATGAGTAGCTTATGATTTATAAGTATTTGTTCCCAAAATGAACTTAAATTATCTGAAGCAAAATTATTTTGGTTTCCACCTAAATCAAATTAATGTAAGGAGAAAAGAGTCCCATTATTTTACAATATCTGCTTCATCAGAAGAGAGTATGCACATTGAGCTATAATTTTTTAAAAAGAAGATCAGCAATATTGGTATGATTGGATTTCATTGTTAATGGAATTTTCTTCTACTAAATTAAACATAAATTGCTGAATTGAAATAACTTTTCTATTTTCAGTTTTTTTTTCTTGTCTGGCAAATATGTTGGGAAAGTCCAACATGTAATGTTTCTAATCAGTTGCTAGACAGTTTTTTTTTTTCTATTTTTGATCATCTTATGAGTGGTTAGATCAGGGTCCATAAGCATATTTATGAAGATTTCACATTTTCTTTATCCCATTTTGGCTCACAAATATACTTTTATGCCTTCTTTTCTTCCCTGGTATCATATTTTCATGTCCATAAATTGTGACTTCTAACAGTTTCTTTTGACAAGTGGTAGTTATATAATAAATTGGAATTCTTTCCAAATGCCTTCATAAAATAAGTAAAAGAAATGAAAGTGCAAGGTCCCAAAACAGAAGTCTTAAAAAGCATGGAAGACAAAGCAGAAAATGGCACAAAATGGGCTGTATTTTATTTTCATGTTCAGCAGAATTAAGCTGCTTAGGGGTAAACAGCAAAGTGACTGTTCTAAAATACAGAGCACCTCCAGGCACAGCTTCATGAAGTACTGGCCCAAGACACTTTGCTGCCAGAGGCAATTCAAGGAAATTGAATTCTTCCCCCTGGCCCCCCGAATCAAGGTAGATAAAATCAATCAGTTTTTTTCAATGCTGGAGGCAGAAAACTACCAAATACATCTCATCTGACAATAAAGACTCATAGTAATAAGTTACATAACTAATCATTGGCTACTCTTTCATGGTGTACAGAATCTGCTGCCTCAGGGTACCAGCTCCACGCTGCCTTCACAGCATCTCAAATCTGCCTAACAGTATAGCTATCCCAGCTTCATAGCACTTTTACCAGACAGCTTACTGTTTATGAGAAGTTATCCATGTCTCACTAATTTTGTGGCATTTGGACCCCACCTTGTGGAGAATGCTGCTTCCCAGTCTAAGATGGAAGGCAAGGTAGAGGGTATCCTTTAGCAGTCAATTCTTCCCATTTAGTTTCTAGGGAGGGGCTGGCCATCTAAATCAAGCAATTGTGTCTAGGTATTTGTGTTTCTTTTGTGTCCAATAAGAGATCCAACTGCAAGACTGGTTAGAGGTTTAAGCCAATTGTAACATGGGGCAAGAAAGTTTTCAATGGAAAACTTTTACAAATTCACTGTTATAGTTTATAATTTGACAATGGGAAAGTCCAGTTTGCTGCACTGCACTTCTAAAAACAAATTGTTTTAATGGATGTTCTTCAGAAGCGTTTTTCCCCTGATTTGTTACTGTAATTTTGAAAAGGATAATTTTCTAACACTATTCCCTTTTTTGCCGTTAAAATTGCCAGTCTATTATTTGCACACAATTTCCTTCAGCAATTACCATTATTGCGGGTTAGCATTTATGAGTTTGTTGGCTTTTTTTGTTCCATTAGTTGAATTTTTGTACTTTCAGTCTAGCTTTCAATTGCAATCGAGTGGCTCCAAACTAATTTTTCATGGAATGAGGGTTCTGTGAAACATTCTCTTCTCTTTTAAAGTATTAGTGATATTAGATTGTGCATAAGTGCCATTAAAAATGGCCTTTATATTCCTTACATACTTAATTAGGAATTTTACTTCTCAGATGATGTGTATAGGTTTGTACTGTTCTTCTGGACAGTTCTGTATCTCTAACGTTGGTAATACATGGCATAGCAGAAAAAAATCCCAACTATTAGAAATTTAGACATAGATTTTAAAATTTTGAATTACAGGATATAAGAACTTAAACTGTAACTTTACTTATGAATTGAACAAACTTGCTTCTGACTTCATAGGGCTTTTCAACTTTCAAGCCAAATTATATCATAAGAAATATATTGATTTTCAATAGATGTTCTCCCTTTGTATTTTATTATTTTATTTATTTATTTATTATTCAAATTTAATTACCGCCCATCTCCTCCAAAAGAGGGACTCTGGGCGGTTATGAAATTTGAAGCCAATTAGAAATGATTTATGAACCCTAAGAACACGATGAAATCCTATAGTCATAACTATATGCAAGCCTAAAGCTCCCAGAGAATCATCAGACCATAAGTACTTCTTCTTTTCAGCTAATAGGTAAGCACAAATAACCATCAGCCAATCAGTGTTTTCTTCCTATTATTTCAAACTAGCCAATAACTGAATGCCTTAACCTACTTTAACCTCCCTCCCTCCCTCCCTTCCTTCCTTCCTTTAAATTTATTGGCTGTGCTACTCCAGTGAACTCTGGAGTTGGGCAGCCAGTTTAGGGTACCCTGACTTATTCTTAAGCTTCCCTACATTCCAGTATTTCTTCATATGCATTTGTGAACATCTGCCCATTGCTTTGCAAGGAGAAGCTGTGTGATGGGAAGGTCAATTTTTTAAAAATAATAAGGGATAAAATGTCATTAGCACAAGTGAGGGTTGCAATTGCAAATCTCTAATGATGATCTCATGTTACCCTAGTATTGAAACTGCTCTGTTGCCTTGGAAGACCCTTATATTTCTATATTCTCATAAATCTCTGTACCTGCTTAAGAAGGTTCAGACCTAGTTAAGAGGCCCTGCTTCTATGTGTATACATCCCAGAACCTTTCTTAATCAGCCTATTTCAGTTCTGGATTTGGCTTACAGCTATATGCAAAGCACATTCTATAAAACAGTTGCTTTACACTGGTAATGGAAGTTAATGATAGTAAAGAGATGTCCATTCTGAATTGCAAACAGTTCCATTTGTCCAATGACAAAACAATTGCACATACAGTTTACATTATTAGAGTTGGCTTCTAAGTTAACCTCTTACTTGCTTTGCCTTTGAACTTACCTTCAAAGTAGTAAGTCTGGGGAGCTGTGAGGTTCTGGATACAGAAATCACAAATTGTTTTGCTCAACCTATTGGTGTTGCTTGTATACTAAACACTGCAAATTGTCTCATGCTGAAGAGGGAAAGTACAGCTGTTGTCCTATTCCATACCAAAGTATCTGAATTCCATATAAGCTATTTTAACTTCTTGAGTTTAGGGTTAGAGTTAGCACAAATGCCAATGCCAACTACTGCCAAATGTGTGGGAAATAAATCAACCAACATATAGTTAATAGGGAAAACTGATCATAACCATTTGGGTTATTTCAGAGCTTTATTTAATATGGTGGTCATGTTAAATCAACTCTGGGTGTTATCCCAAGAACCCGCTTTTGTTATTGCTCTTCTAGAGATCTGCTGCTACCATTAAAACCACTCCCCCAAAATACTGATTTTTTTAAAAGGTAGGAAAAAGTCCCCCAAAATTCCATTGTTGTCTAGGATTGGGGTAGGATTCTTGCACTTAACTAATTTTATCATTGCTGCCTTTTTTGGAGAAATGCACAGATGTGAAGCAGGTTGACACTTTCGCTGCCCCTACTACTACTGCCTCCTATTGCTGTGAATTTCACAGAAGAGATAAAGATGTCTCCCATATGTATTTTGGTGTATAGGTTGATGCACAGTTGGAGACCTGGATGAATGTGAAAACTCCTACTGATGGGCTCTTCTTGCATATTCAGGGGGTGAAAAACATAGAACTTGCATAACTTTAATGTTAAACGGCGTTCCTTTCTAGAGTCCATTGACTGCTACAGTAGTGTCCTGAGAGCAAACTGTTCCCTAGAAGACTCACAAGAAGATACCTTTCCTGTTCATATTCCTTATAATAATATCCTGTTTATTCCTCGTCTTCCTACTTACTGCCTTGCATACAGAAGTCTGTATTTTCATTCATTCTGCAGAGCCAAAGATGATAACAATAAGAATATCAAAATTTTATTAGTTTTCTTCCCAACATTGTTGTGCTGCTTGGAGAAATGATATATCTGTTTTATTTTTATTTTTTTAAAGCTTCAGGTATTATCAGAGCCAGTGCTATGAGACTAAGAAGAGGATCCACCTCTCATAAGTCCACCTGGGCGCAGATGTACCTGCAGAAAAATAGATGGAAGGTGAAAGGGTGTAATGAAAGTTTCTGCTATTTAGGAACTACATGGTTTCCTCATAGGTGCAAAGGGCAGCAGTATTAGCTTTAAAAAGCAGAGACTTAGTTAAAAATAAAACCCACATCCTTGCTACGTTCTTGTTAATATCTTTGTTAAGACATACTTTCACTTGATACTTTTTCCACATCCTGACTTCTTGCTTTTAAATAAAATTTTAAAATGAAAAGAAAATGGATTCTCCCTGATATCAGAGTAGACGTAAATGAGTGATAGATCAGAATGTCATTTCTGTTCCAATGGGCGTCTTGTCTAAACCTCCAGATGAGAGGTCTCCCAGTCCACAAATATTTTTGCTGAAGAATGTGAGAGTCAAAATGAAACTTTGAAGCACACTAAAGAACATCGGCCATGAGGCACAAGAGAGTTTTATTGGCACTACCTTCTGAGATGGTCTATCCTTGGAGAATCACAACTATTGTTCTTCTTAAGATCAGTACTTCAGGTTATACTCCCTGTCCGTGTCATGAGTAAGGATGGCGAGCAGGGGGCTCCCATCCAGACTGTCAAGCGCATGCGTAGCACTGATGAATTGTTCAGCCATTCAAAGAGACACAGATCAGGACCGCCTTAACCCTTGGGGGTTATATGTCTGGGTTTTTCCCATGCTTCTTCAGTTTGTTAAGATTCCTGTTAAGTACTAGCAATAAATATTAGAGACCAGTTCATTGTCTCAGTGTGTTTCCTGGTTGTTAGGACAGTCTGTCTATGTACTAGTTATCTACTAAGATGATCAAGGCTGGAAAAGCAAGCCTAAATCCAAATTGGTATTATATGTGTATCTATTCCAAGATCTAAAGCTTGGAATCTGTCTGAAGTTTGAACTAAATATGCCTAAAATCTGATTTAATTTTTTAAAAATTAACTGGTCTGGATTTGCCAAGGAAAAGTCTAAAAACTTTTTAGTTGGCTTTTTGCTCTATAAGATACCCATAGTGTAAACTCAGAGAGATAAGAATAGCTTAGGTATTGGGAATGCTTCCTCCTATCCAAGTTTTATTTATTTTTCTGTTGCAGCTGTACAGGTAGGTCATGATTAGTGCAAGTTTGAATAATGTGATATTCAATTTAGTGTGAACTGTAAATTGATATCAGGTCGCATTTAATGCGACCCAGAATTCAGTTAATGCAAGGATAGTGTGTGTACAATTGAGGCTAGCACATGCGCAGTTGCAGTTGGGGGCTTTGACACTGCTAATCTTTGTGAGTACAAAATGGAGAAAAGGAAGACTCCATCAGAGGAAAACAGCACAAGTTTAAAAAATAAGAGGCTCATTATTACATTAGAGCAAAAATTTGATGTAATTGAACAACATGAATGTGGTCATAGCAATGTTAAAATAGGACAAGATATGGAAATAACTGAATCTACAGTCGAATTGTTTTCTTTTTATTTTGCTGTCTATAACTACTCTGTGACTTTGTTAACCATAAATTTAATGTATAAGTATATTCTTTTTACCCTTTACTGTAATGTTTAAAATTTTTCATTGCCTATTTCCATTGAGCTGGAACTAATTACCATATTTTTCATAGAAATATAACTTTGAATAGGGTGAATTCAAATAATGTGACCTACCTGTACATCTTGTGGGACTCATTAACTGCACCAATTGAGATCTACCTCTATTAGAATATCTAACAAGTGGCATGTTCTCTTATTAGCTAAGCTGAAATCAGAGTTACAGTATCTTGAAGTGAAAAAAAACCCCTCTTGGTTCTGAAGTTACAAAGTGCAGATGCCTTTGCAATTTGACAGATAGCAGTATTGGTCAAATACCTTCAATCACATTGAGCCTTTCCTTTCTATGACAATTGTGAAATTAATATATCTATTTAGAAAGATGGATACAGATATGGATATGAATGGGTGTGTGTGCATGTGTATGTGAGTGTGTGTATGTGTGTGAGAGAGAAGTATTTTAAAAACTTTTCTGAGCAACTTAAATTTCTTTTTCTTGAAGGTTACCAGTTTTTATCTTTTTTATATCAACACACACGCTGAGGATTATTTTGGTTTCATCTCAGGCAGCATGTCTTAGGTTAGATATATAGCAACAACAGATGGACTTACTGAAATAAGAAAAAGTATGAACTAAATAATAATGGTTCTAAACTACAGGACTGTTCTCAGTTAAATATTTCATTCCCTAGATAATTCTGACACCCCAAATATAAGAAACCAATTTCCTCTAAAATGGCAGTTTTGAACATTTGTATCCTGCCTCTCCAGCATGATACCTCTAGCATTTATCTTTTTTTAAATAATAATTTTGTTAAGTTTCAAGAAAAGATAAAAGCTATTTAAAAACAAAAAACTACCAAAAAAGAAGAAAAAATTAAAAGATGTGAAAAACAAGAGATTTTTTTTTTCCAAAATTACAGAAAGACGTGACTGCCAACTTTTAACAGTGAGGATATACAAAAAATTTCCACAATCAACCTCTTACTCTATATTAAACTCAAACCACATTATTTCAATAAATCATTCCATTTTGGCACATTATAAAAATAATAAAGTACAGTTACTCCCTCCCCTTATATTAAAATAAAGAAAAAAATGATATATACCTCCTAAACAACTTTCCCCCCAAAAAGATAACACTTATTTAGTAATTCCCTTCCTATTACTATTCTGTGCATTTCTGTCTACTATAATAAAAATCAAACTAAAAAGCACATAAATTGCCTGCCATTATACTTAAAAGTACAACAATTTTAATAATCTTAATCTTAATAAACCCCAAACTAAAACATTTTTGTGCCAATAATCTTAATCCAAATCCTTAAAGACAAATAACATCAGCCAAACCCTAAAAGCAATCCAGATAAACATTCTTTAACCCTTATCCCACTTCAAAATAAACCGGAGCATTTACATATCCCCACAATGTGCACAGAGCTTTTTTCTTAGCAAAATCGAACAGCCCAACTGCCCTCCTCAAAAATGTCAATGTCTCTTCAGAAAACCTCCCACCCATAATGACCCCTTCTTTTTCATGGCATTCCACCAGAAAGTCAATTTCACTTATTGCTTGCGGATCTCTCTCTCCCTTAAGCTTCTCCAACCCCACTATCCAATCTTCATCCACCATCTCTAGAAACCCTGATCTCACTCTTAGAAGAAACATTTCTGTCACTGTTAACTTCCTCAGTTTCATCCACTACATCCCCAACCAGGTGACACATTTCAGATCTCATATTTTCCATGATGTCCTGAATGTCTTGCATAAAAGCTTGATAGGAATCAGAAAAAATCTGTTTAAGATCTTCCATGTCTCACGCAGTAGATTATGGTGCCCCCTAGGAGCTTAACAAGCAAAAACCAAACATATGGAAAAGTTCCTAAATGTGTTTACACAAAGTGAAAGTGTGTCATGTTCACCGTTCCAATGTTGCCGGTACATCGTAACGTTTCGCATGTCACTTGGCTGATGCATGTTTTGTCTGGGAGGGGAGGAGGATTCCATCTCGTGGGATTGTTGTATGTTAGCAGCTGGATTGGAATGTGTTTGGGTTATCTCGTGTGTTCAAGGTTCCTTTCCCAGGACATCAGCAGTAACGGTTACCAGCACCTGGGGGCGGGGGGGAGTTTGCAGTGGCAGGGCGAGGGGAGGGATTACGTTTGAGCCGAGGGTTTTTAGTTTGTATTTGGCACGCTTTTACTCATTCTCAGCTTTCTCTGTATTTGCATACTATTCTTTAATAAATCAGATATCATCAAGTCCCTGCTTGTGAGTCTGAGTCTATTAGAGTAGGCAATCATTACATAAAGCTGAGAATCTAAAAATTTACCGTTAGCCCCTTTCCAGATTTATTTTGTGAGGGAGAAGTGCTAGCGATGAGCAAACCAAATCCCCAAACCATGGAAAGCGAGGAATCAAGTGAGGGGGAACCTGACTCCATAGTGATAAGAATGGAGAGGGTCCCTCCTCGAGAGCTTTCAGAAGTTCAAGAGGGGTCGAGTTCCAGCCTAAGAGAAGAGGAGGTTGGAAGTAAAAGAGCCCCTGAACTGACTGGTGAGTCGCCAGGTGAGCTGACCACATGGGATGAGACACAGGGATCCCTACCAGGGATGTCCAAAATGTCTTGGAAGCAGCGATACCCAATGTCCCCAACCATGGTGAGGCAGGAGGGAAAGGAGGATTCCCAAACCCCTGACCGTATAAGACTGGTGGAGGCCAAATTGGAGTCACTAGAATTTATGTTTCGAAAGATGTTCATGGACTGGGGTCCCTGGGAGAGGAGGAGAGAGGAGTCTAGTACTAGGCATTCGACTCCTTCTTTGCCCCCAACTTCCCCGGAGGAAAGGAGTAGGACCCGGCACAGAGAGGGAGCAAGAGCGCCGAGGGTGAGGATTTCAAGGTCCCCTCCTCGAGAGCGGAGATCCCTGGGAGCTACAAGAAAGCTCGACCGCCCAGCTGTGGTGAAGGGACCACCCGGAGTGGGGGTTAAGGACTTTACCGCTAAATTTGATGGAGATCCAACTAAGCTATTGTTCTTCCTTACCAATGCAAGGAGTTATATGGATGAGTGGGAGCAGTTTTTCCGTTCAGAAAGATTAATGCCATTGCCACTAGGCTCAAGGGGCGGGCAGCCGATTGGTATGTGCAGTTATGTCAGTCGGATGCCCCTGAGCTGGAGGAGTTCGAAGAATTCCTGTGGGCATTGAAACTACACTTTGAAGACCCGTTAGCTAAAGAAAGAGCAAAATGGGCACTGAGGGAGCTGTGCCAGGGGCCACGATTGGTGGCAGACTACACTCTGGAATTTAAGGCTCTGGCTGGGAAGGTTGAGGATTGGTCCCAATCCACGTTAATAGAACTTTTTAAGGATGGTCTGAATACGGAGGTCTTGAGGTGGTCGCTTGGCAGGGATGACCCAGATACCCTGTATGAATGGATACAGCTGGCAGGGAAGGCTGAGCATGCCCATGAGACCTTCGCTCACAGGAAGGTGATGAGATATGCTGGGCTCAGCAAGGGTTCCCGCACTGCTGCACCCACTGGAAAGTCTGGTCAACGTGCCTGGGAAGAGGAGAGGGAGCGCCGCTATGTGAAAGGGCAATGCCTCCGATGTGGGAAGGAATGTCACCGAGCGGCGGCGTGCCCGAAGGGAAAGACCGATGATCATCCGGGGAAGCCATCGGGGAAATCTCCCTCTCTACCCAGGAAAATGAAGGCAGCCATGGCTGAAACTGAAGTGGAGGAGATTCCTTACTCTGGGGGCGAGGGGGAGCCCGATCTACTCCAGCCAGCGGGAAATGCCAGCCACCTGCTTTAAAGAGTGCCTCTGGGCAGGTGGTGGAGGAGGGGCATGAACATATTTCGGTGAGTGCCAACTATCCCACACTGACCATTAAAGTGAAGTTAGGCTCCCGCACAAGAACCGTTGAAGTTTGGGCATTGATCGATTCAGGGTGTTCGCATTGCTTGATGCACCCTGATGTGGTGGCTGCTTTGGAGTTGCCCAGCTTTCCACTACAATGTCCCATGATTTTCACCCAGCTGGATGGTTCTACGGCGGGGGGGGGGGAGGCCAGTCACCCATTTCACGGGCATGGTGGCGTTGCAAATGGCCAGCCACCGTGAGGGGTTGCCATTTGTGGTGGCGCCTGTGGGGGGTCCCTTAGTCATTCTGGGGATTCCATGGTTGGTCCAACAAAACCCATATATAAATTGGGTGCACAGGACTTTGACTTTTGGGGATGGTTTCTATCAAGCCCCTGGGGAGGACGACGCTCCGAAGGCTGCAGTGAGGAGGGCGGTGGCAGCAACCCCGCATTTCGCTGTCACCCCACTGGAGGGCTTGCTGGAGCAATACCAAAGCTTTCCGGATGTGTTTGGTGAGAAGGAAGCGGACCAACTTCCACCTCATCGAAAAACTGACTGTGCGATAGAGTTGGTCCCCGACGCGCAACTGCCCAAACCAAAAATCTATGCCATGATGCAAAAGGAACTGGCGGCGTTGCAGGAGTTTGTGGACAAAAACTTAGCCAGGGGTTTTATTGAGCGAGCAAATTTGCCAGTGGGCGCCCCTGTCTTGCTTCAAGTGAAGAAGGATGGGACATTGAGACTTTGTACAGATTACCGCGGATTAAATGCGGTATCAATATTAAACAAATATCCTCTGCCAATAATAAAAGACATGTTAGCACATCTTGTTGATGTTTTCCTACTAATGATTAAGACTGCTATTGTACCTAATCATTTTGGCCGGGTGAAGAGGTTGTATTTGATTGTCTCCTTTCACGTGCTTGATGCAAATCGCCTGGGGGGAGGAACCTGCCCGGATTTGTTTCTTACTTCCTCTTTTTTTCTCTCTCTGCCGATATGTAGCAAGCCAGGCTTGCTCTCAATGAGAGCTAAGTCCTTTAAATATGTTTTGCTTTTGTTTTGCTTTTTGTAAATAAATTATTTTTATAGAAATGCCTGGTGTGTGACTTTTCTGATCTCTCCTGGGCTAAAGGCTTTCCCAGCATTCTGCAACAGGTTATGTGCCCAGTAAACAGCCCAGTAAAACCAAGAGAGATCAGCTCCACACCTCATGCACTATTTAAAGGCAGGTAGCAAAGACCTGTGAAGATTTTCTTTGGAGCCACCTGGAGATTTTCCAGCAACTGCCGGTCTACAGGACAAAGAAGCTAGCTGAGGTGACTTGCAAAAGAAGGAAGAAGCCATGGCTACCTCCCAGCCCTCAGTGATGCCTCTGGAGCGCCTATCAGAGACCAACTATTTGAATTGGGCCCTGAAGATGGAGATGTATCTTCGCAGAGAGAATCTTTGGCTGCCAATTGGTGAGCAAACCCCCCAAAATCCCAGTGCTGAATGGCTGAGACAGGATGAGCGGGCTAGAGCCACCATTATCCTGGGAGTTGAGGACAATCAGCTAGTCCATGTGCGAGGCATGCAGTCTGCAAAGCAACTTTGGGACACTTTGAGAGACTTATATGTAAAGGCAACAGCAGGGAGTAAAGTTACTCTGACAAAAAAGCTGTACAAAGCCTACCTTGCAGAAGGAGATAGCCTTCCTGAGCACCTGCATTATATTCAGCAGCTGTTTGTTGAGTTGCAGGAGAGAGGAATGGAATTTACACCTCTCACAAAATCCTATATCCTCCTGTCCTCACTAAATGCAATGTGGGACATGCTGATTTGTACCCTGGAGGCTATGCCTGAAGCAGACCTCACCCCATCGTATGTTACACAGCGCTTACTCGCTGAATGGGAGAAGAGAGAGGAAAGATTCCCCTCCAACTCTTCTGGAAAGCTGCAATACCAGAAAATGAGGGAAAAGAAGGGAAAGGAACCTGAGGCCACAGCGCTAGCCAGCCAGCGATGCTTCACTTGTGGTTCAGCTGGACATTTGCAAAGAGACTGTGCCATGAGACCCAAGAGTAGAAAGACAGAGAAGAAAAACTCAAGGGCAACACAGAAGAAGGCTTTTCAGACAACCCAAATTGCACAGGTTGCTGAGAAGGGTAATTCTGATATATGGGTGTTAGATTCTGGGGCCAGTTGTCATTTATGTAATTGTAAAAGCTCTTTTGTGTCACTGTCTAAAACTGAAAGACAAAGTGTATCTTTGGCTGATGGATCTGTGACCAAAATTATGGGACAAGGTGACTTGTATTTATCCTGCTTAGGAGAAACTGTAAAAGGTGTGTTGTATGTGCCAAATTTACAATCAAACCTTTTATCTGTGGCACAATTGGCTGCAACAGGGTATATCATAACATTTAAGAAAAATGGTTGTGAGATACGTAAAAATGGGAAATTGTGTGCTACTGGTATGTTAAAAGACTCCTTGTACATTGTGCAAAATGCAAGGAAGCCAAGCTGCAAGGGTGCCGTTGGCAACACGCCATATCATGACCAATGTGTACACCTGATGCATAGGAGATTTGGTCATGCTAATTTCAAGTATATAGCACAAATGCCACAGCGGTGTGCTGACCTAAAGATAAAACCCTGTGACAAATACTTAGATTGTGTAGTTTGCAAAGAATGCAAAACAAAACACTAAAAGCTCCTGTGAGTAAGCACAGTGACAGAGTTACAACTAGACCTTTGGAAATTGTACACTCTGACATTATTGGTCCTTTTGCTCCAAGTCCTGGACAAGCAAGGTATGCAATGACCATCACTGATGATTTCTCAAGATACACATTTATCTACATCTTAAAACATAAAGATGAGGCATTTGAGAAATTTAAAAGTTTTGTGACATGGGCAAATGGAAAATTCCCTAGGCCTGTATCTGCACTCTAGTGTGATAGAGGAGGAGAATACCTTTCTCACAAATTCAGAAGGTTCCTAGTGGAAAAAGGGAAAGAACAAATTCTTTCTAACCCTTACACCCCTCAGCAAAATGGTGTTGCTGAAAGAGAGGGCAGAACCTTGCAAAATGCAATGGAATGCATGATTAAAGATTCACAATTATCTTTTAAGTACTGGGGAGAGGCCATATCTACTGCCACTTATGTACAAAACAGATTGTATAACTCTGTGATTCAGGACACTCCATTCCATTTGTTTTATGGTGTGAAACCAAAGGTAAACCATCTTAGAGTGTTTGGTAGCACTGCATGGGTTCACATTCCAAAACAGCAGAGAAGGAAAGGAGGCCCCACAACAAAGAAAGCCATCTTTGTTGGCTATGAACAAAGCCAAAGGAGCTACAGGTTCATAATGGGAGAGAAATTAATAATTAGCAAAAGCGCTTCTTTTGCTGAACAAAACTGGGAGAGATTAAATTCTAGCTCTCCAGTTGATCTGACCACCACAAGAGAACAGCAAGGACTTGCTGATGGTGATCTTTTGCCTGATGAGGACATTAAACCAGAAAAGCAAACTGAAGATCTGTCTGATGAGACAGATGCTTCTCAGGAAAGTGATAGGAGTCAAAATTTAAGCCCTGTATTACCTCGCAGATCTCAGAGGAGTAATAAAGGTGTTCCTCCATCACGTTTTCAGGCTGAAACAGTAAAGGCTTTTCACATATTCACAGAACCTGAGTCTTTAGAACAAGTGAATGCTTTACCACCTGAGATTGCACAAAATTGGCATTCTGCCATGCAACAGGAGTTAGCATCCTTGAAAGAAAATAAAACATGGAAACTGGTAAATCTACCTCCCAATGAACGCTGTCTGGGTTGTAATTGGGTTTTCAAACTGAAAAGGGATGCTGATGGCAAAATCCAAAAATATAAAGCAAGGTTGGTTGCAAAAGGGTTCACTCAAAGGAAAGATTTAGACTTTGACAAGACTTTTGCACCAGTTAGTAAAGGTGAATCAATTAGATTACTGTTAAAAGTTGCTGCACTGAAAGGAATGTCAGTTAACCACTATGACATTCAAACTGCATTTCTCTATGGTGATTTAGACCACAAATTATACATGCAGCAACCCCCTGGCTATGAAAAAGGGGAGAATCTAGTCTGTGAACTGCAGAAGCAGAGTTTTATTGTCTAACACAAACCTGTAATGAGGTTACATGGTTTAAACATTTGTTAAAAGACATAGGCATGGAAGTGAACCAGCCTATAACTGTTTATGAGGATAATCAAGCTTGCATTGCTATGGCAAAATCTGAAGCCTGCAGAAATAGAACAAAACATATCGATATTAGATATCAATATATCAAAGATATGATAAGCAAAGGAGAAATAATGTTAAAATATTGTGAATCAAAAGACATGATTGCTGATATTTTAACCAAACCTCTTCCTGTACCAAGACACAAAGAGTTGTCAGAGAAGATTAGTTTGCATCTTAATCTATAGTGTAAAAAGGGGAGTATTGATATTTTCCTACTAACGATTAAGACTGCTATTGTACCTAATCATTTTGGCTGGGTGAAGAGGTTGTATTTGATTGTCTCCTTTCACGTGCTTGATGCAAATTGCCTGGGGGGAGGAACCTCCCCGGACTTGTTTCTTACTTCCTCTTTTTTTATCTCTCTGCCGATATGTAGCAAGCCAGGCTTGCTCTCAATGAGAGCTAAGTCCTTTAAATATGTTTTGCTTTTGTTTTGCTTTTTGTAAATAAATTATTTTTATAGAAATGCCTGGTGTGTGACTTTTCTGATCTCTCCTGGGCTAAAGGCTTTCCCAGCATTCTGCAACACATCTGGCTAAGGGGAGAATCTTCTCTAAGCTGGATTTGAGGGAAGCCTATTTCCGCATCCACATACGGGAGGGGGATGAATGGAAGACTGCTTTCAATTGTCCACTGGGTTCTTTTCAATATAAAGTTTTGCCTTTTGGGTTGGCGGGGGCACCAGGAGTGTTCATGCAATTGATCAATGAAGTGTTACATGAACATTTGTTCAAGGGTGTACTGGTCTATTTGGATGATGTTTTGATTTATACTGAAATGGAGGAAGAACATGAGCGCTTGGTGAAACAGGTGCTTAGCAAACTGAGAAAGGCTGAGCTCTATGCTAAGCTTTCTAAGTGTGAATTTCATAAGACTCAGCTTGACTACCTGGGGTACAGGATCTTTGACAAGGGCATTGAAATGGATCCTGCAAAGATTCAAGCTATTTTGGGGTGGGAGCGCCTGCGTACCCGCAGGCAGCTCCAAAGTTTTCTTGGATTTTTCAACTATTACCTCCAATTCATCCAGGGGTTCGCAGAAATTGCATTGCTTCTCACTGATTTGTTATGTACGAAGGGGTTGGGGGACACACCCAAGGTGAAGAACCCGGGGGCATTGCTCAATTGGACACCTGAATGCTAGTTGGCTTTCAACAAACTCAAAAGCCTGTTCACTGCTGAACCCATTCTTCAACACCCTGATCCCACTAAACCCTTTGTGGTTCAAGTGGATGCTTCCGATTTCTCAATTGGAGCACTCTTGCTGCAAGCAGATGCTGGTGGCTGCCTGAAGCCCTGTGCGTATCTGTCCCAGAAATTTTCCGAGACGGAAAGGTGATGGCATGTTTGGGAAAAAGAAGCTTTTGCAGTCAAGGCTGCTTTGGAGGCATGGCGCCACCTCTTAGAGGGAGCTAAATGTCCTTTTGAAGTTTGGACTGACCATAAACATTTGGAAGTGCTCAGCACGCCCCGTAAGCTCAGTCCTAAGCAGATCCGCTGGGCTCAATTTTTCAGTTGCTTTGACTTTAAGTTGAAGTTCATTCCGGGCAAGAAAAACTTCCTGGCTGATGCGCTTTCCCACCTGCCCCAGGATTCGGTCCAGGCACCTGACATTGTAGGTACAGTGTGGACAGCACCCCAATTGGGATTGCAAGCTGTCACACGCAGTCAGACTCGTGCACAGCTGCCCCCAGCTTCAGTTTCACCGGCTGGGGGAAGAACGCCAATTGCCTCGCAATTGCAACAACAGTTTCTGCTAGAGCTGAAATCTGACACTTGGTTGCAAGCGAATAGAGACAATGTTACATTTGACAGAGGCTTCGCTTGGAAGCAAAACCGCCTCTATGTCCCTGACAGTTTGCGATGTGAAATTTTGATTAGGTCTTATGATGATAAAGTGGCTGGTCATTTTGGGTTTGTCAAAACCTTGCATCTGGTACGCCGCCAATTCTGGTGGCCCACATTGAGACATGATGTAAAAAGTTATGTTGCTTCTTGTCCTGTCTATGCCATGTCTAAACGGAAGGGGGGCAAACCGCAAGGGCTACTGCAGCTGGTGGCCAGCCCCTCCTGTCCTTGGGAGGAGGTTTCCATGGATTTCATTGTGGATTTGCCTCCTAGTCAGAGAAAGACTGTGATTTGGGTGGTAAAGGACTACTTTTCTAGGCAAGCCCATTTCATTCCATGTGCTTCCATTCCATCTGCGCAGCAATTGGCCCGCCTTTTTCTAATCCACATCTACTGGATTCACGGGAGCCCCTCCTGCTTGATCACGGACCGTGGAACACAGTTTACTTCCCAATTTTGGAGGGCATTTTTGAAGCTGGTGGGCACCAAGCAGGCGTTGTCCACTGTGTCGCATCCGGAGACTGATGGATCTACGGAGGCTCTTAATTCGACCCTGGAGCAATTTTTGCAGGCATTTGTCAACTATCATCAGGACAATTGGGTTGATCTGCTGCCTTTTGCTGAGGTGGCTTATAACGACGCCGTCCAACAGAGCACGGGGCACACCCCTTTCCGTACTGTGTTTGGCCAGGACTTTGTTCCCATTCCTGATTTGCCTCAACCCTCCACACAGTCCTGCTCCACTTCTGATTGGGCTGCTCACCTGGCTGATTCGTGGCCAGTGATTCAACAGGCATTGGCTGATGCCCAATCTGCCTATAAACTGCATGCCGATAAGCGACAAGCCCTTCAACCTGCTTTTAAAGTTGGTGATAAGGTCTACCTTTCCACCAAGTTCATTAAATCCCCTCAGCCCTCAAAGAAGTTGGCTCCTAAGTTTGTTGGTCCTTTTCCCATTGTGGGAGTTGTGAACCCTGTCATGTTTAAACTGGATTTGCCACACAATCTGAAACGTTTACATCCTGTTTTTCATTGCAGCTTGCTCAAGCCTGTCAACCACTCCGATCATTGGCATCCGCAACCCCCACCTCCTGCTCCGATCATGATTGACGGACAGCAACATTTTGAGGTAAAGGAGGTCCTTGATTCTCGCAGACTTTGTGGCACCCTGCAGTACCTCATTTGGTGGAAATGCTTTCCCCACCCTGAGTGGGTGTCTGCCCGTGATGTTCAATCTCCTGTTTTAGTTAGACGCTTTCATCTAGCTTATTCTATGAAACCTTCTCCTTAGTGTTTTTTGGGGGGGCGGTATGTCATGTTCACCATTCCAATGTTGCCGGTACATCGTAATGTTTCACATGTCATTTGGCTGATGCGTGTTTCATCTGGGAGGGGAGGAGGATTCCATCTCATGGGATTGTTGTATGTTAGCAGCTGGATTGGAATGTATTTGGGTTATCTCATGTGTTCAAGGTTCCTTTCCCAGGACATCAGTAGAAACAGTTACCAGCACCTGGGGAGGGGGAGGTTTGCAGCGGCAGGGCGAGGGGAGGGATTACGTTCGTGCCGAGGGTTTTTAGTTTGTATTTGGCGCACTTTTGCTCATTCTCAGCTTTCTCTGTATTTGCATACTATTCTTTAATAAATCAGATATCATTAAGTTCCTGCTTGTGAGTCTGAGTCTATTAGAGTAGGCAATCATTACAAAGTGAGATAAGCAGACAGTTTCCAAGGGAAAGAAGAAGTAGAAAGCTGAAAGTTCAAATCAGCTGTTTCAACTTGTAGGAAAATGCTAATATCTTCAAATTTAGTACAAAAATAATAACAGGAAGACAACTATTTACTCCCAATCCTCCTTAATATTTGAAAGGAACATGAAGTCCAAAACTTAAAAAAATATATTTTAAAAAAATAATCCCAAAAATAACAATAAGCACCAAGAGAGCCAGCTTCTCCTCACTGTAGAAAACCTCTCTTAGGGTACACATACATATGTACATACATACATACATCATACATACATACATACATACATACATGTATTTATTATATATAAATACATTTGGTGATTTAGAAATGGGGTGGCCAGTCTTAGTGTCCCTTTAAGGCTACAGCTCGGCTTGGAAAATGATGATGCCCCAACCTCCCAGCTGCTCTTACCAATTGAATGCAAAATGCTGTTTGTGATCTTCTGGCTGCAAGCAGCCATCTGAAGGAAAGATGGGGTGATTCCATGTGTTTTCCTTTATGCAGAGAACACTCCTGGGCTTCAGGAAAACCTGCCTTGAGCCTGAAAAAATTGCTGTGTTGTCAGCTCCACCCGCTAAGCCCACAGGCACAGCTGTTCAGTCCACCATGTCTGCACAGGAAGTCTCTCTCCAATATTTATCTTATTGTTCACTACACTAGATGTATGGAAACTAAGATGTCATCCTCCAGTGTAATCTTTATTTCTAAAAATGCTTTTGAACTTTTTAATGAAAAAAGCTATAGCGGCTTTAGTCCCATGGCTTATTAAGAAAAGTGCTCACCTTCTAGAGAGGAAAAAAAGAAGTAAATAGGGTTGGTTTGTGGCTGGCCATATCTACCATGTTACCAATTTTGTGAAAGTGCCAATAAAATGCTCTGAGAATTCCAAACCAGTCTAAAAAGTTGATTATCTAAAATAGATAATTGGTTAGGGGAATTTCAGAAACTGCAGAAGGAACTCCAATACTTAGGGTTCTGAAAACTGTATTGTGTCCCTCCAGATTCAGGCAGAAATAAATTACATAATAAAATAACATAAATAAATACTTAATTGTTTGATTTTACCGTTCAAAGGTATCATAGTAGCATACATCCCACCTCTCTATTTTATACTTACAGCTATCAGAGAAGCTGACTAAACCGAGGGACATTGACTTGTCCAATTTTATCCTGCTGAGAAATGAATTCAGCAGAGCCTTTCAGCAGTAATTAATTACTGAGTAATTAAGTAGTAGAATGTCCCATTTTTAAAAATGTTCATAATACAGTTGTCTTGGATGCAGAATAAGGGCCCAGCTGTCAATGAATGCTAGCAGACTTTAATTATATTTGAAGTAAAAGCTACTGCAACATTTCCATAATCTGAGGAAACCCTCTTACTCCAATAATATAAAAAACGTATAATCATGATTCTGAATTAGAGACCCCTTTTAAAAGCAGAGATACAGGGATTTATCTGGTTCTTATTTGGTATCTGCATTTCACACAGAAAGCAAACAAAAGCCTTTTCCATGTGTTTTCTTCAAAGGTTTCCGACTGTTTTGATAAACAGCATATGGGAAACAACTCAATTATGGCAAAATTATTTCACAGACCTGGACCTTCATGTCTGAATGATAAGAGCAGTGCTTGGAGGCCTTTTCATGCAGACCCTGAACATTTTTGTGTGCTACCTACCATCTCAAAATGATATGGCTTTAGGATTTTCAGGTATCTTTTTCCATTATAGCATATTGTGACATCAGAAGTTTGAAATGTCAATAATCTTTAGCATGTTTATAAAAGGGTGAAAATATTCATTTGGCTGGCTTTTAAGGCTCTTTGGAAAATGATTTTTTTTCTTTACAAATATAATATCTTTGGCTTAATCTTTTTCATGTGGGTCACTCTTTGCTGTAGTCATACAACATTGGGTTGTTTCATGTGCAACTACATGATCACCAAGAGGTTCCTAAAGTGGCCCTTCATAATGAAAAAAATCAGAATAGGAGCATATTTTCCATGATTATTATGCTGCCTATTGCTGGTACTAATGATAGTGGAAAATTTGGTGGACTCAATTAATTTAGCAAATTCTAAGCTGTTGTGAGATATACCAAAACACAGGCCATATTAAGCCAGCCTTAGTGCTAGCATTTTTTTCTATGCCAGGATAGATTGTTATCAGTGGTCTGGCACCTGAAAGGGCATTTTTGTAAGAACAAAGGTTTCCTCTTTACAAATTGACATCTTGTGCTAAGCATGAATTGTTGCTAAGAATTCTGGGAAACCAAATTTCTCAACTAGAGCAAGGTTTCCTCCTGTATAACTCTCTTACATTGTGGGAATGCTGTAGTCATAATATATCTTTACTTCAGCAAAGAATTTTACAAAGTACTCAATGACATGCTGATTTACAAGACAGTTAAGTATTGTCTGGGTGGTATGACAGACATATAACTGGAAAATATATTCAGGACTACTCAACAAAGGTCAAACTGGAAAGAGGTGTCAAGTGAGGTGCCACAAAGCTCAGTCATCCTCTATTTGTTAATGATTGGATGATGAGGTGGAAGAAATGCTTATAAAATTTACAGATAATGCAAAACGGGGTGGGATACCTAGGCATCTGGTATAAATCATGATGATATCACATTTTTCATTACTTCATCATATAAATGACACAAATTATGTAACTTGCATTAGTGTATAGTACATCATTTGTATCATTTGTGTAATGACAACATGATTTAAATGAGATTTAAATGACTTGCTCCCCTTATCCCCCCATGCAGACCCATGGAGGGAGAGCTAGAAGACAGAAATTAAACTCAAAATTAACTTGATAAGTTGAAGAAATGTAAAGTTCTTCTCAAGCAAACAAACATCAAATTCACAGAAATAGCCAGGGGCCACCTGGTTTGTTAAAGCATTTGCAAAAAAATTTGGAATAGTAGTTGTATGCAGTCTGACTAGGAGCGAACTATGTGAAGTTGCTTCAAGGAAAGTAAATGCAGTTTTAGAATTTCCAAATCACAGTACATCATTTGTTCCACTCTAATCTGCTTCAGTCAGACCATCTCCAGGTCTGGCACTTTACTTTAAGAAGATTTCAGAGAAATTGGAAAAGGTGCAGAGATGGGCAACAAAACTAAGTCCTTTGAAGAGAGATTGAAGGAGCTAAGCATATTTAGCTTTGAGAAAAGACAAATGAGTCTGCGATAAGATAGCACTTTTCAAATACCAGAAAGGATGTCACTTAGGAGGTCACAATCTGTTGCTTTCACTCCAAACTGCAGGACGTTACGTAATGGATTTAAATCACTGAAAGGCAGGCTTGAATGAAAAATTTCTGAAAGAGAAGTTGCCGACTTCTTTTCAATAGATGCATTCAGGTGTGTCTAGACAGTCATCTGTCTAAGATGCTTTAATCTGGATTCCTGCACTGAACAGAAGTTGAACTCAGTGGCCTACATAGTTCCTTCAAACTCTATGGTTCTATGACCTTGCTCATGTTGCTTTATAGGTTGGAAATATTTTGATTATATTAGTCTAGAGGACAAATTGTTTTAATGAAGAACTATTACGAGTGCACAAGACCTTCTGAAACTGCCATCTTCTCCACACTCATTAAGGCTGTGCAAAGCCTTTGAACAGTTGCTTTAGAATATGTGAGAACTCTAAAATAATTTCTTTTTTCATCATTAAAGCAGCCACACAGCTGCTTTGGAAACTGTTCTAACATGTCTCTGCATGCACTCATGAGTCTGGAAAAAGATGTGGCACTTTACACAATTGTAATGGTCATAGTTCATAGCTCACAGAAGTCATAAAAATCAAAAGCAGCATCATAGTGGTAGATGACATGGATTGCACTGATTTTAGTTTTCTGTTTAGTGACTTTTACTTTATCCACCATTTTACTGTGTGCTTCAAAATCACTGTCAACATTTGCTATCCTTGAACAGGCTAATTGCCTAGATAAACTATCAGATTTGGCTATTGTCCTTTGCAATGTATATATAACAAAATCTCTATATAATGATATAGACCAAAATGTTGGTATATTATCTTTGAAAGTGCATGACTGTAATTTTCAAACATTCTAGTTCCTCACGATCCTCAGAAAACTCATTTGCATTGTTTTTATCTTGCTTTATAAATGGATGATCTCATGGGGTTTGTGAACAGCTGTTTTCCATTGGTTTCCCTTGGTTGACAATTTATTTATCTTAGTTTAGTAACATACCACCATGATCTTTGCTGTTGAGAAAACCCATGAATATGTAGATTGCTGGCATGTTACTCCACAGGATTTGCTGGGATACCACATTTCACAGGGCTTGCAAGAAAGTGGGGTTGTCTTTGCCACAAAGATCTAGCACCACAGTGAACAGAAAGCTGTTGAGGCATCTTAGTGCCCATTTAAAATAATTTTAAGAATTGATCTTCCTTATATTTACCACCATAGCAAGCTACATGTGACAAATGGAAAGACACTAGCAATTTATTTATTTTTTTTGCTTGTTGTGAAGGAAAAAATTAAAACATGGTAATTTACAGAGTATTGGATATTCTGAGGTAGTATAGTCAGTGATTAGTCAGTTTGCAACACAGTGAATTTTGTTAAGATATTAGCTCATTTAAACTGAAAAGTACAAGCCATGATTGGGTGAAGACATTCTTTGCAAGCTCTAAATCATAACCAGTTAGACAACAACATACTAAAAGCATTTACAATTTGTAGAAAATGAAGACAATGTGGAGAAATCACAAAGTGCATTATAAATTCCATTGCAAACGAAAAGACTGGTGATATGGCAGGTCTCAGTAGATTACTATTCATCAACATTCAGCAAAATATTTACACTTATTTATTTATTCATTTATATATTCAACTTCTATAGCTGCCCATCTCAGCAAGTGACTCTGGGTGGCTTACAACAATAAAACTATAAAACAGTTAAAACAGTTACAATTAAAACAATTAAAACACAAAATAAATACAAGACAAATATACATGGCTGCCAAGTAAGCAATGTATGGATGTTAATATAACCAAGAAACGGGACCATTCACATGCTCAGGGCCCCACGCCCAGGCACATAACCAGGTCTTCATGGCCTTATGAAAGGCCAACAGGGTCAGGGACATCCTAATTTCTGGAGGGAGAATGTTCCAGAGGGCAGGTGCTATGGAAGAGAAGGCACGCCTTCTAGTTCCTGATGGTTCTGCAATCCAGCTGCCTCTGCCGGCTCCAAGCCCCCAAGGCCCGCTCTCCAAGCCACGATCCAGCCGTGGATCCAGGTAAGGGAATGGGCCCTGGAGGCCACATGCAATCCTGTTTCAAGCCGCCAAACAGCCCAGCAAGAATTAAAAGCTGCATGGGCCAGATGGAAAATCAGTCCAGTTTGTTCTGATCAAGGGACGAACCCAAGAGACTCCTCCACCAGACAGACCAAATATCCGCTTCTCTAACCCTCCACAACATAATCCTCCCACAAGTCGTACCCACTCTACATACACATACTGACTCAGTGCCATCTTAAAACATGAACACACACACACACACACACACTTTTCATTCCCCAAATGACCAAACCATTAAGGCAGTTAACAACAAATACATTAATTAGAAAATTATTTTAAACCAGAAAAAATATTAATATCAAATATTTATAAGAATTAAACAAGTGGGTTTAATATATGTCAAAGCAGTTTCATCAGTTCCTTTATACAGAGTAACAAGGACATAGTTGTGCTCTTAATGTACAAGGGAAAAGGGATTTGTCATTCCATTGGTAGAGCAACTAGGCCACAGCTCATTGTTTTGCTACACTGCCTCAGTAATCTCAGTGTTTACTATGGTTGTCATGAGATAAAGGAAAAGGGACATACCAATTGGTGCATTTTCTCCACATTATTATTTAAAAAAAAACAACTCCTTTCCCAGGTCAGCTAAAACTAAGGTATACTTTTGAGGACACTGAAAAAATCTGTGAAAATCGCATACCTTATGCTCCTTGAGTTTATAGCTAAGTACTTGGATAAGCAATAATGAAAGTCATCATGACTGATTGTTTTACTCATAGATGGCCAATATTTGGGCCTTGTGATTTATCACTAGAGTGGAAAAAGTATAATTTCTTTTAGGAAGGTGAGATAAAAAAGAGGCAAAGGGCATTTAAGGTACTTTAAGAAAGCAGCAGAAAACCACTGATGTTTGTTTATGATTTACCCGATGTATGACCCTGAAAATAAAATCAGAGAATTTCTGCTGTTGTGTTGACTTGTGTATCAGAGGATTTGTTTTGTATTGGCAGAAAAAAAATTGCCCTGGTTGCAGAAAGGATTTGTGTAAGCAAGTTACATCTATGAAAAATGCTGATGGATAAAGCAGTAGTTCAACTGCTCCGGAAGAACCATAAAGTAAGAGGAAGAGGGGAACATTCAACAGAAATATGCAGCCTATTTAATGTCCATAATGTCCATTCCTGCTACAATGAAGTAATTTGTATCATTAGACTGAATGGGGGAGACTTAAAAGTAGTTGGCTGCAACTAACTTTTCCAAACTTGAAGGAGGGCGTATACCTTTTAAAAGGTCATTTGTGAAAGATATTAATTTCTTCCTAAGCATGTCTGTTTTATATAAAAAACCAGTGCTTATTTTGCAGCATGTAGTACATTGCAAACTCAGAAAACATCAAATTGCTGAGCTCAGTAAAGCTCCCCCCCCCCCCCCAATTTGGTGCTCCTTCAGTGAAGGAATGTAGAAACATTTCTTCAACAAGTCTACGAGTAATACACTTTCATTACAAATGGGGCATATCATCCTTTGGTAGTATTATCTAAAACTGTAGAACCAGACCAAATATGGAATAATATTGAAATTACAAGAGACAGTGTGACTTTTGTAATTTTAACTTATATGTGGGAAGGCCCATATGATTATTTATTTATCTGCAGAACTGCATTTGATAGGCACTGGCTAAATGGAAAATAGAGCTTCAAACAGAGGTTTTGTTTTGCCAAACCTGTTCATAATGTTGGATACATTGTGCAGGTTGGTAAGTGTTGTTCTGAATAAGCAAAGCTAATGAAGCTAAACTTTAATGATTGGCAATACATTAATAAGAGTGTTTAAGGAAAACGAAATTGGGTTATAAGATCCACATTTGGGAGGAAGAAAGTCTTTCAGAAAAGTACGGAGAATGTACAAGGCCTGTCTTGCTTCATCCAATAGATATTATTTGTTTTATTCAGTCAAGAATGAATGAATTAAAACATTTTTACAGCCAGCCTTTAATATATTGTAAGATGTGCACCCCTTTTTTTTTCTCTCTACATTCATGGAGAAAAGGCACGAAAGCCACACTAAAGTAGCTTGAAATATATAATATCTAAACATTTAATGTACTTCTGCATCAGCTGCAGCACATAAATAACATTATTTCTCAAGAATAATCTCATGTTGCCTATTTGTAAAAATTCAGAGAAAACATGGGTGTACATATTCTGCTGCACTGTTTTGTATGTGTCGAAACACACCACCATCTAATTACATAAATACTCATATTTGCTAGCAATTTTTTTTTAAATCAAAAATTGTTTAGAGAAGACACTTTTGAATACTTTTAAGAACACAAGCTAGTTCAAACTGACCAGGTTTCTTCAGTTCTGATTCATTCCTCTCACAAATCTTGTCTGAACACAGTTCAGGGATGGTACCATTTTTTTAAAGCTACTTGTCACTGGTGTGGCATAAACCTAAGTTGAAGGAGGCCAACCTCCTTTGGGAAAAATTATTTATTTATTTACTGTGAATGCTTGATCAATTGATCAATTGTCAGGGCTTAAGGGCTGCTCCATCAGCCAATTCTGATGTTGTACAACTCCCCAGTATCTACCTGGGATTAAAAACAATACAGATTAAATTTAAAAACAAAGTAATACATTATTATGCTATTATAAAATAAAACATAAATTCTCAGAATAAAACCAATTTATTCTCAGATGGTTATAATGAACCAGCCCCCATGGCTTGATAAAACATCCAAGTTTCCACTGATTTTCTGAAGTTGCTTCCTAGGTGCAATTCAAAGTGGTGGTTATCAACTTCAAAGCTCCAAATGGCACTGGGCCAGATTATTTGTGGGACCACCAGGTTATATAGTGTCATGAGCACTGATGGCGAGCAGGAGGGGGCCCCTATCCAGGGGGGAAAACACATGCGTAGTAGTGAGGAGTTGAGCAGCCATTCAAAGAGACACAGAATAGACCCGCCTTGACTTTTGGGGTTTATCTGTCTGCGTTTTCCCACACTTCTTCAGTTTGTTAGGATTTTCTGTCTACTGTAGCAGTAATAAACACTAGAGACCTATTCCTCATCTCAGCGTGGTTCCTGACTGTTAGGACATGAATCCTAACAAACTCCTACTCCCATTGAAAGAGGGAGGAACAAATAAAAAAAAAAAAGGAGAGACATTTGGGAAAATGACTTCGGAAAACCAGGAAATTCGGCAAGCCATCCAACAACTCGCAGCAGCCTTGCAACAACACCACCAACAAGTAGATCTCCAGATCAACACATTACAAGCAGCTATGCTACAGCAGTTACAACAACCAGATCTGATTAACCCACAACCAGTGCCAGCAGCAGCAGCAGCAGCTCTGCCAGTAGTCTTGAGATCCCAGGGCAGTTTACCAGAGAAGTTTGGAGGAGAAGCAGGACAGTTGAGAACCTTTCTCACACAGTGCACTATGTTTTTCGACAGCAGACTGGCAGAGTTTCCAACAGACCGAACCAGAGTCACCTTCATTTTAAGTCTGCTAAAGGGACCAGCAGCCAAATGGGCTATTCCCATGGTGGAGAACAACGACCCAATTCTCAATGACTACCAGAATTTTCTGGGAGGGTTCCAAGCACACTTTGACAACCCAATCAGAGAGATCACTGCCAGCCAGGAAATTCGGAAGCTAAAGCAAGGCAACAAGAGGGTGGGAATTTACATTGCTGATTTCAAGCTGTTAGCAGGAGATCTGGACTGGAATGAGAGTGCCTTGAAAGACCAATTCAAACAGGGGCTGGATGAGGAAATTAAAAATGAATTAGTGCACCAGGGAACACCAGCTACCCTAGAAGGTTTATATCAGCTGTCTGTGGTCATAGATGCCAGGCTAGAAGACCTCAGACAGATGGAGCCAGGGAGAGGCAGGGTCCTCAGAGTGCTTCCAGGATTTCCAGCTCTCTCTGCAGCATCTCTCTACTCAGGACCAGAGGAGCCGATGCAGATCAGGGCAAGCATGAGGCTTACTTCCGAGGCTGAGAGACAGAGAGAGAGAGAGCCCTCTGTTTCTACTGTGGAGTCCTGGGGCATATGGTGAGAGCTTGCCCAGCGAGAAGCCAAGCAAATTCCGTAAGAGCCCAAGGGCAAGCAGCAGAACCAAGAGCCACCTCCACCTCTACTTCCAACCAGGGAAACTCCGTCGGTCTCCCTCCACAGAGCTCTGCAGGGAGACCATCAATCAAATAAGAAGGGCTCATTCCGAGGATTCTAGGCAATCCTTTTACTACTTACCAGTCATAATGCACGTAAACCCAGAGCACCAGGTCAAGCTAGAGGCCCTTGTGGATTCCAGAGCTTCCACCAATTTTATTGATGTACAGACTGTACAAGACCTGAACATCCCAACCATGGAATTGCCACATCCCATAGAAGTTGAGACCATTGACGGCCAGCCCCTCAAGGCAGGACCAATTCGAAGTTTCACAGAACCTTTGCAACTAACAACGGGAGACCACACTGAGTGGATCCAACTTTATGTTACTGCATCACTTAATGTGCCTATAGTCCTGGGCACACCTTGGCTGATGATCCACAACCCATTGTTGGACTGGACTACCGGAGCAGTCTCCTTCCCAGCTAAGGAATGCCAGCACCACAAGATTCAAGCTGCTCTTCTCTCTCCAGCAACCAACACAGTCACAGAAGCAGGGGGGGTTCAGTTGCCAGCCAAGTATGCAGATTTCACAGACGTTTTCACTGAACAAGAGGCCACAGCACTACCCCCCCCCCCATAGGGACTGTGATTGCATCATTGAGTTGGTACCAGGAGCCAAGATTCCAGCAAGGAAACAATATCCCATGTCCCCCAAGGAACTAGCCACCTTAAAAGATTACTTGGATTCTAATCTCCAAAAGGGTTTCATCCGACCATCTACTTCCCCAGAATCTGCTCCTACATTCTTCGTACCAAAGAAGCCTGACCCATTGGCACTGGCAAACCAGGAGGCACCCATGAGAGTGGTGCATGATTTCAGCTCCTTCAGTAAGGTCATGGTCAAAGAAAATTACCCACTCCCCTTAATAACTGATCTGCTGGATCGCTTACAGAAAGCACACATTTTTACTAGGTTGGACCTCAGGAATGCATACAATCTGATCCGGATGAAAGAGGGGCATGAATATCTGACTGCCTTCAACAGCAGGTTTGGTAATTTGAGTACCTTGTTTTGCCCTTTGGCTTGACTAATGCAGGAGCCATATTTTCCCAATTTATGAATCAAATGTTCTCTGATTTACTAGATAAGTATCTGGTCATTTATCTAGATGGCATATTAATATTCTCTGAGGATGCTACAACTCATGTAACCCATGTACGTAATGTCTTACAAAGACTGAGAGAGAACAAGTTGTTCGCCAAGCTAGAGAAGTGTGACTTCGATTTAACTGAATTACATTTCCTGGGCTATAGAATATCAACAGAAGGCATATCCGTGGATCCTTCAAAAGTCCAGGCAATTCTCTCTTGGCAACCTCCCCAAAATGTGAAAGAGGTACAAAAATTCCTAGGATTCTCCAATTTTTATCGAAAACTTATAAATAAATTTAGTGACAGGGCCAAACCCCTCACACAGCGTTTGAAGAAAGGATCAAAATTCATTTGGGGGGAGAGGGAGCACACAGCCTTCCAAGAATTTAAGCAACTCTTTGCATCCCAGCTGCTTTTAAAGCATCCTGATCCCACAAAGCAATTCATAACGCATTCAGATGCTTCAGATTTTGCTATCGCTGCTGTTTTATTGCAATATACTAACAAAGAAAGGAAGACACTGCTTCCTTGTGCATTTTTCTCTCACACTCTCTCACCGGCAGAGAGAAACTATGATGTTTTTAACAAGGAGTTGCTGGCAATTAAAGCAGCATTTTAAGAGTGGAGGCACTGGCTAGAAGGTGCAACCTTTCCTGTGAAAGTTTGCACTGATCACAAGAATTTACAGCTTCTACAAAACATCAGATCCCTCACCCCACGCCAAATCAGATGGAGCCAGTTTTTCTCCCGTTTCAATTTTGTTATTTCTTATGTTCCCGGGGTGCAGAACCATTTGGCAGATGCCTTGTCTCGATCCATTCAGGCAACCCCCGCTACTCACCAGGAGATCCAGGCTACTATATTACAACCTCACAACTTTGATCAGTCTATGAGGGGGAACCAGACAGAGATTTTAGCAGCAGGCAGACAAGCAGAGGACCTATTTACAAGAGTCAGAGCTCAGCAACAACAGGACCTGTATTCCAAGGCCAGGATGGATGACCTCCAGAGGAGTCTACAAGACACCGCATCCCCATTTAATGTGGAAGCAGGAATCCTCTGGCATAGTGGGCGATTATACATTCCCCTCTCATTGAGGGAAGAAGTACTGAGACTTTGCCATGACCATCAAACGGCAGGCCACAAAGGTGTTTTCAAGACTCTCCATAGAGCTCTGAGAGACTACTGGTGGCCTAAGATGACTGCAGACATAAAGGGTTACGTTGCTTCTTGTCATACCTGTAGATGAGCCAAGGGAAGCCCACAGGACTCTTGCAACCCCTATCCACCCCCAGTAGGCCTTGGGATACAATCTCCATGGATTTCATCACTGATTTACCCCCGGTCCAGGGGCTGACTTCCATACTAGTGGTGGTGGACCTTTTCACTAAAATGGCACATTTTATTCCTTGCAAGGGGCTCCCATCTGTGCAAGCCACAGCACAGTTGTTTATGGACCATGTTTTTAGGTATAGAGACATGATAAATCACTTGGTGAGTGACAGAGGCCCTCAGTTCACTTCCAGGTTCTGGAGGGCCCTTTTCCAGTCATTAGGGGACCAGATCCACCTATCATCATCACATCATCTGGCTAGTAATGGGCAAGCTGAGAAAATTAACCAATGGTTACAGCAGTATCTCAGGTGTTACACTACTTATCAGCAAGACAATTGGCCAGCCCTGCTCCCCATGGCAGAATTTACTTATAACAACTCTGTGCAATCCTCTACCAAGATGTCTCCTTTCCAAGCACTCTACGGGGTTAACCCTCGGGTGTTGCCCACCTCCTCCCAACAGGGAACTGTCCACAGCTGATTTTCTTAAAGAGCAACAAGCCGCACAGGAGTTGTTAAAGGAGCAGCTGAACAGGGCAAAGAGTGCTTACAAGAGAGCTGCAGATGGGGGCAGCGATTGCGGTAGGAGACAAAGTATGGCTCTCTACCAAGTTTTTGACCTCTACCAGACCCTCCAAGAAGTTAGACTCTAAGTTTGTGGGCCCTTTCACTGTGGTACAGCAGATAAATCCAGTGGCTTATCGCTTAAAGCTGCCAGCATCCATGAAAATCCATCCAGTTTTTCACAGAGCCTTGCTAGCCAAAGACCCTCCCAAAGCTACTTGGGTACCTTACGATCACAAATGCCCCCCCCCCACCTCCAGTAATTGTGGAGGGGGAGGAGGAATACAAAGTCGAGGAAATTCTGGACTCTAGGAGGAGGGGAAGGGGCATCCAATATTTAATACACTGGAAAGGGTACCCTGAGGAAGAGTGCATGTGGGAGAATGCCAGAGATGTGCATGCACCAGCACTGGTTCAATGATTCCATCAACTTTTCCCTCACAAACCCAAGCCTCGCACTCTACCAGAAATTCCTCACTTGACTGAGCAAGCAGAGGAATCCCAAGCAGAGGAGTTCGTAAGTTGGCAACCTCCACCCATGCCAGAGGCTCTGAGACCAGAGGGAGAGGAGGAGGGGGATCCGCAGCCCTCCACCTCTGGCTTGCATTTCCCAAGGGGGAGGGGGGACGATTCTTCTAATTATCTAGCTATTTTCCAGCAGCAGCCACCTGGGCCAGAAGCATTATCAGACCTGGAGAGCAGCACTGATTCATCCTTGGAAGAGTTTTCCTTTGAAGAATTCCCATCATTGCCCAGTTCCGATGGGAGCTTGGAGGGGGAGATGGACTATCATGAGACTTTGGAGGGAGGGAGGAACTCTAGAGAGGAGGGAGCTGAAATGGAATGTAAATCTGGAGGGGAGGGTGATGTCATGAGCACTGATGGTGAGCAGGAGGGGGCCCCTATCCAGGGGGGAAAACGCATGCGTAGTACTGAGGAGTTAAGCAGCCATTCAAAGAGACACAGATCAGACCCGCCTTAACCTTTGGGGTTTATCTGTCTGGGTTTTTCCCACGCTTCTTCAGTTTGTTAGGATTTTCTGTCTTAGGTAGCAGCAATAAACACTAGAGAACTATTCCTCTTCTCAGTGTGGTTTCCTGACTGTTAGGACATATAGAGTGGATATGCTCCAGGTCCCCTCCCTTAAATGTCATTATCTGGTGAGACCTTGGAGATGTGCCCTTTTTGTGGCTGGCACAGCACTTGCATTGCTGGTTATAGCAGTGATGAAGATGCTACTGCAATCATGATCTCCAGGTGTACGCTTTGAGTGCCAGACTTCCTTGGCCATATAAGATCACCTCTCTGATAATTCACAACTGCCTCTGGGTCCTTTGTCTGCCCTGTCTCTTCAGCCAGTGTCCTGGGTCTTCTGATATGGTGCTTGCTACTGGGCCCTCTTGTGCCTGGTTGGCCCTGGCCCACCTGTGCTGATTTGGAGTGGCCTGTCTTTGCCTCCAGCTCAGCAATAACTGCCATTCTTCTTTCAGAAGCTTTCCTAGTTGCTGTCCTGGTCTGCTGTCCAAGGCCATTTGTAAATTGCCAGATGCTCAGCCTGCTCTGGAACTCTGTGCATGCACGCATACCAACGTCTTCTTCTGAGCACTTCCTTTGCTCTTCCTTGTTCTTTTACATTTCTCCTTCTGGTACTCCTCCAGGCCTTCTGTGTGCTACTTCAGTACCCTTGCCCTCTCAGAAGCTCTGAGCTACCTTTTAAGATAGTGGAGTCCTTAGAAAGGTTTGAAGGGCAAAGGCATGGGCATTCTCACCTCTGTTGCTGCTCTCTCAACTCGTCCTCAGGCTTTTGTATGAAATTATTCATATAAAAGCCAACTTTCTCTTATTTAACGTAAGATTTTTGTGTTTTCGATGCCAAACAGGATGTTGACACCTTTAGGACTCATTTGAGGAAGTATATCTGCAGCAGATATCAACACATATTGCGAAGAGGGGTACCAAAATATAGCAGAATCAAAATTTGGCAAACATAATAACTTCATTGCAACTCAGAGGGTAGGAAGTAGAATACCTTATTGTTCCCTTCCTACCTAAAAGTATGTGTTTCTATACCTTGGCCATTTGGCCATTTTCTTATCTGCCTCTATAATGTCTGTTGCTTTCATCAAATGATATGGGATACGCAGCCTGCCTACCTGCCTGCCTGCAAATGTCATCTCATTCTGACAATAAGAGAGAAAGAAAAAATAAAATAAAATAAAGGTTTTAGGTATTTTCCTGTGGAAAAATTAAGTTTATAGATGTTTATTCCCAAATCCTCTATGCTATTTATCTGAAACCTGGCAGGCTTTGGGACATCAGAATATTTTACTGTGTATGAACTGTTCATATCATTACTGTAAATTTTAAAGAAGTTATAATCATTTATGGATCTCCCAACATAGTCACTGGGATACTTGTAGCTTTGGATTTGACATTCGTCAAATGATATGGTGTCTGAATTGGTTGCTGTCAATTTGTACTATTTTCAAAGAACTGAATCACAGCATATGCCCCCAGCAATGGCCTTTCACAAGAGGTAAAATGGTGTTCCTTAGTAGATCCACCAAGGTAACAGAGTTTCCTGTTTAAGGGAAACTGTGGAAGGTTTAAAAACAACTGTTCCATTTCACCAGATTGTAAAAAGAAACAGACGGCTTTGTTTCAAGGATTGATAGGATCATTGAAGTAAACCACATTTACTGGAAATAGCTTCTTCTTCAAAGTTTTCAAGCAAAGATGTCGAAGATGCTCTAGTTGCAGTTTAGTTTCTGAATAGAGAAAGGGCTTCAATGAGATGAGCTCCAAGCACCTTTGCTCCATTTATGATGCTATAGTTATAACCTACAGTCCAAAAGAACATTTCTCATACTCCCCAAACCCCCAATAGATACCTTTTCATGAT
The DNA here is from genome assembly GCF_035149785.1 of Candoia aspera. NCBI lineage: Eukaryota > Metazoa > Chordata > Lepidosauria > Squamata > Candoiidae > Candoia > Candoia aspera. The sequence continues at coordinate 212,928,069 of NC_086154.1, read as the reverse complement.
TACAGATGGTACAATAAAATGGTATTATGTCCACTCATTTTCTCAGGAACGAAAGCAAATAAAACATTGTCTAATCAAATGACTGAATATTATTCCAGTTGTATGGAATAATTATTCCAATTCCATATAATGATTCTAATTATGTGGAATAATATAATATGATTCCAAAGTCCAAATAATATCTTGAAGAAAATGTGGAAACTACTGAGGCATTCAGATTGTAATTATGCATGCATTGTTTGGATAATTTGACTTAGTGACTTGCTTATTTCTTGAATTCATTCTAAATCTCAATAAGTGCTTTTTAGTGATCAATATTTAATTAGTGTACAATAAAGCTGCTTTTTAAGATGAAAATTAAATACTTGTTTGAGACATTGTAGGAAGAAAAATAAATTAACCAAATGGGAAGGAGAGAAGAAAGAATAACTGCAAGCTCAAATGTGTTGTATCGCCTCCATTGGCATAAGCAGATATTTGCCATCTAAGGAAATTAAAAGTAAGGAATACTCTTCAAGAAGAATGGCCATAGAGTCATAGAATCATAGATTTGAAAGTGACCTCAGAGGTTATATAGTCCAACCCTCTGCTCAGTTCAAGCTCTGCTAAAGCGTTTTAGGAAGATGGGTGTCTAGCTTCTGTTTGAAGACCTCCAGTGAAAGGGCATAATGTATTTTTCACTGCAAGGGCATCAGGAAATTTCTCCTAATAGCTAACCTGAATCTACTTCCCCCAACTTTCAACTCATTAATTCTGGTCCAGGGTGTCCGAGAACAAGTTCATTCTGTCCTCTATAGGGGAACCCTTGATATGTCTGAAGACCGCTATCATATCTCTCCTTAGTCTTTTCCTCTAAACATACAATTTCCTTTTACTGTTCCCCATAGGTCTTATTTTTTACTCCCTCATCAACTCTATAGCCCTTTACTGAACTTGCTCCAGTTCATCAATAGTTTTGGTTTTTTATTTTTTTATGTTGCGGTGACCAGAATTGCACACAGTATTCTAAGTAAAGCCTGACCAAAGCAACACAGAGTGGGACAATTACTGTATTCCCTGTGATCTGGATTTCACAGTCCTGTCAATACATCTTACAATAGCATTTGCCTTTTTAGCAGCTGTATCACACTACTGGGTGATTTTCAACTTGTCATATACTAGAATACCCAGGTGAAATTGGCAGGATTTTGTCAGTTTCCCACTTCTTTTCTGTAGTGGATGAGTCACTTGCAAGGTGCCAACTGTTTGAAGTTTTTATTGCTTTTCTTCTCCTTTCCTTTTGTATGGCATGGTGCTGGACGGACTTTTATTCATGTACAGATTACTGCTGCTGCTTCTCAATCTTTCAGAGACAACAGACCTGAAAACTAGAATGGGTTGTTTCTAAACTGTACTGAAAAGTGAACATGGTGGTAGTATGGAACAGCCCATTGTTTCTGTTTTTCTACTGAGAATTTTCAATTTAGTCCTACAATTTGTTTTTTTTTAAGTGGTTATTGAAGAGGCTGTCCCTTAACTCTCAAATCTGCTCAGTAGTTCTTCACTGAGAAACTTTGTCAAAACCTTTTGAAAATCCAAGGAAAGATTAATTACTCAGTCACCCTTATCAATATGCCTGTTGACACTCTCAAAGAGATACAGGGCTTACCTTGCAGATGATGTAATGATTTTCTTTCAGCAAGATTTCCCCTTTGCACACTTGTAGCCTACGCAACGTTTTCCACCAGGAGCAAATATTAAGAGAATTGGGATCCTGTTTTGAAAATGATATTTGGTCATTTTCCTGACCTCTGGTGCAGAGACTGCAGCTAGGGATGTTGCATATTTTTAATAGAAGATCAACAATATACTATGCGTCATACAGATTCACACTACTGGGTATTGCTGAGTTATTTATCTTCACTTAATCAGTAAGACCTTGAACTCCATCTCTTCTCAGCACTATTTATCTCAGTTCTTTTGATTGAGAGTGAAAAAAATCCCCAATTCAGGCAATTCTGCATGGCAACCTAAGCTGCTTTTTTTTCTTGTGCTGCTTTCAGCTGTTCTTGAATCTGACTTTAAAAATTCCAGTTTGCATTGCAGTGGGTTGTCCATGGGGGTGGTTGGTGCTCAATTTGAACTGTGACTCACCACAGGCCCTTATTGGTCATTCCTGCTTCTTGCCCTACCCATTTATATAGGGAAGCCTTATGAATTGGCCCCTGGGTGGCATTTGCCTTTTGCACTGATTCTTTTCTTTTCCTTTCCCAGATGTTTGCATGCATGCATGCTTTCACATTCCTTCCCCATATTCTCCCTTTTGACACTAAAGCAAACCATCCCCTCCTTCCTATTAAACCAGTTTTCCTTTGGTCCCATAAGGATCAAAGCAAAGGGAACAGATTTTTCCTTTATTCCTACATTCTAATGTAACTCTGTGGAAACTTTGTAGCAAAGAAGAAGGAATGGTTCAGCTTCATAGAAGCAAAATAGCATTCCCTGAAACTTTGTAGCTTCATTCCAACATGCCTATGTCACAACTTAAAGATGGGGGCAGGTGGAGGAAAAAGAAGATTTGCAGTACTGTGGGCAGTGAGTGGGAGTATGGTTCCCCCAGCCTGGCAGAAACTGAAAGGTTGAATGGAACCATGAGTTTCTAAAGGGGATGAGAAAACCCAGAGGGAAGAAAGTTTATTAATGGCCATTGTTGGATCAACCACAAGATAATAGAAAAAGGGCAGCTGCTGGAGGTGAGGGGGTGTGCCAGAAGCTATAGCCAGGTGGAGTTGGGCCTGTCAATAGATACCACAAGTCCTCTTGCAGGACTTAAAATAGCTTAGGACAAAACCCAGCAGTTTTGAAGCAGAGTGACCACACACACGGGGGCTGCATTTGCAATGGATTGGGAGTGGGTAGAGAATGATGTAAACCACTTCTGCACTCAAGAGTGTCTGTACTGCCATGCATAAAAAGCAGACCTATCTTCAGGCAATGATATCAGCCTTGAAACATCTGCAAGTGAAGTCAGACTCCATTCTCTGCAGTCACCCTATCTTCTATAACACAGTTTCTCAACCAGTGCTCTGTGGAACCTGAGGGTTCTGTGACAGTTCACTAGGGGTTCCCCGGGAGATCACAATTTATTTTAAAAATTATTTCAAATTTGGGCAACTTCACATTAAAGAGCTAAGTTTCATTCTTTATTTTTAGTTTAAGAACACTGTTAATGCATATATACAGGCCTACACATGAAATGAATATAATAATTTTGTAGCTTCTGGCCTATGTTTGAGCCTGAATGTGCAGGGTTTCCCTGAGGCCTTAAAAAAATATTTCAAGGGTTCCTACAGGGTCAAAAAGTTGAGAAAGGTTGCTCTATAATATTCATTCATTCATTCAATATTGCACCTTTATTATTTTTATAAATAACTCAAGGTGGTGAACATACCTAATACTCCTTCCTCCTCCTATTTTCCCCACAACAACAACCCGGTGAGGTGAGTTGGGCTGAGAGGGAGTGACTGGCCCAAGGTCACCTAGCCGGCTTTCATGCCTAAGGCAGGACTAGAACTCTCAGTCTCCTGGTTTCTAGCCCAGTGCCTTAACCACTAGACCAAACTGGCTCTTTATGAAGAGTGATTGCCTCCAGTCGCAATCAGCATCAGCTTTGGGAGTATATTTCCTAGGCAATTTTTTGGGAAAGTATGGGGAGATTCTGGCCAATGGCAGGCAGGGTAAGGATGTGTTTCTGAAATAAAAGCAAAATGACAGGTGGAGAGTCCCACTGCAATGAAAAAGGTTATGCTGGCTTGTAAAGTTGGAGGAGGAACATAAAAGCAGAATAATAATTCTGGTATTGGTAATCAGTTTTCATGTTTTAAGTTCCTACATGCCCAGCGACTAACCACCTTCTTCCTTTTGCACTTGTATTTTATCATTGTTTTGACTGCCCTTCTTAGCTGAGGGCACTGTTAGCTAAACAGGGTTTAATTGTGTTTCCGTTGGTTTATACTGTGTTCCTGCCAGCGGGGATTTATTTTATATTAGTGCCTCCTGGACTTTTGAGAAGTTGCTTTTTAGACTGCAGTAAAGGCTTGATGCTCAATCTATATCATCTACAAGTCAAAGAGAAGAAGAGGAAATTGCCCTTTGATTCCTGACAGGATAAGAGGATTTAATTCAAGGTATGGAGAACACATTCTTCATCTTTATTTCTGGCTGTCACAATCAGTGGGCTTTTCCTTTTCCTTTTTTTTAAAGTACTCTTCCTTAAGGAGATTTGTATCCTCTGCTCCTGTTGTAAAATGTCCTTTGTTTGGTACAGTGTCTTGACTGATGTTCTGAAGTGTTGCAATCATCTGACTTTTAAAAAAAACAACCTGTTACAATCTGCAAATAAAAGCCATATTGTTTTCAGGCAGAAACGCAAACATGCCACAAGCATTGCAGTCTCAATTTCAGAATCCTGTTCATTCATCTTCACTTTGTTTCATAAAACTTTACCCAATATAAAATTATTTATTTCTTCTTTCCCCCCCTCAGGCTCTCAGGTTAGATGAGTATACATTGCCAACATAAAGAAAAAAGTTGTTAGGGACTCCACCTTCAACTTTTCCTTGAACTCTACTCCTAAACTTCTGTTAGGTCTCCTTGTTCACTCTATTAGTGACTTCATCCCTCGGAACTGATGGCCTTTTATTTTTGTTTCTGAAGAGGTCAGTATTTCAATAGGGTGAAGTAATTATAATTATTTTCTGCATGTTTCTACCTTTTTGTGATTGCTTTTACCCCACTGAATTCCTTAAACTTTTTTTTTTTAAAGATTAAACACAAAATAACTCAAGTTCCTGATCCTTTAGGAAGAGTAATACTCTTGCTCAAGTAATTGTTCTCTTTTATTCATTAGAATTTTCAAGTATTTTCTTGTTTATACTGTAATATATGAAAAATATATGTGAAATGTGACAACATATTTTCTAGGATTTCCATGCATTGTTCTTAAGCTTATGAGAAATTCCATAATTGTGACACAGGCATACCACTTCGCATCATTACCTCACTTGCTGGAGGCCTCACCTCTCCCCTAACTTGTTAAGTATGATTATGACCAAGTTTGCCAATTTTTCTTTAATAGGAGGAGAGATAATGTTTTCCCACTAATTAATTATCTGAAAATCTTAGAGATAATGATTTATATTGTAAAGCAATTGCAGTATTTCCCTGTGGCTTTTATTTAAATTTATATTTTTATATCTATTGTATATCATGCTTTATTTTTATGTTTTATAAGGTTGAAAGCTTTAAAGATTTCATGAAGGTAAATGTTGCCCATCTAATAAGACTACACCAAGATAATGTGCTCTAACCATTAAAGGACTGGAAATGTCCCATTAAGTTTAATTGGAATTAAGTGAGCATGGCCAGCCACCAGATCATCTAAATATCTATAGTCATCTAAATGTTTTTTACACAAGCCTTTCAAATGTAATGAATGTTCCTTCTTTTTAGTTTCAATGAAATGTGTGCCAAAACAGCAATAAATGGATTGGACCGTGAAGAATAGATTAAGCTGTTTGTTGACAGGTGGGATCATTTGTGGCCCAAGAACACTGAAGAAAAGGCATCATACATCTCATGTTTCAGTGTTCAGGACTCTGATGCTTGGAAAATCAAAGGCAATTGAAAAAATTGCTGACAGAATAAAAAGTGGTTAGATACGATCAGTGGTTATACAAGCATGAACTCACAAAAACTCAAGCATTTACTGTCAGTCAGTTCTGGTGAAGTCCATCAGGTCATGAAGAATCAGAAGGATGGAACAATTGAACTATAACCACATTGCACCTGACAGATTGTTGTTCAATGTCTGTAGAGTTCTTCTTGAAGACTGACTCCACTGCTTGAAAAACTCTTATGTTTAGAAAGTTTTCTGTCCTGAAACATTTGCCTCTGTGCCATTTCCATCCATTACTTCTATACTTTCCTTTCTGACCAATAGAGATAAACTCTACGGTCCAGCATGAGAGTTCTTTCCATATTTGAAGGCAGCCATTTTTCTGTGCTGGCACTGCTGGCTGCCAGCTGGCAAGATAGCAAGCTGGATGCCTGCCACAGTCCACAGATAGACAAACTCAGGCAGAACTTTTAGAAGCAAAGAATTATTTTTACCTAGACCTAAAGACAGCAACTGTAACATAGTCAAGGATTGGCACAGGTTGAGACCAGGAATCCAATAAACAAATGACAAATCCAAGGGGAAAGACAAGAGACATGGTGAGGTGGACTCCAGAGTTGAAAGCACAGCACAACAAATTAAACACAACAGAACTGAGGCTTGAAAAGTTGTTCTCAGCATTTTCATTCAGGGAGTGAGGTCAATATATAAGCCATGCTGAGCACACCTCTGCTTAGGACTCGGTGGGTGAACTTCAGAGTCTGAGAGACTGTCAGTGGGTGTAGGCAGGGAGTCCTGGCATCTTGCTGGATCTGCCTCAGACAGAAGGAAGTTATTGACTTTAACACTGCTGGAATCACCCCCTCCAGGACTATTATCCCTAAAAGTCCCTGGCTCTGCTTCCTCTTCCTCCTCCTTCTCCTCCTTCTCCTCCTCCTCCTCCTCCTCCTCCCTCTTCATCAGAAGACAACTCCAGCAGCTATCATCTCTCTCTTAATCTTAGAGTTCTCCAAGCTGCAGGTATCCATCTCTTTCAACAATTATTGATGGATTTCCACCCTTCTCAGATTTTTTTTAATGCACTTCAGTTTATAATTACCCTTAAAAATTGTATCTTGAACTGAGCAAAGTACTCCAACAACAATGTAACATGGAATATATATATTTTAGAAGAGTTATGCCCCTCCTTTTGTCAAATTACCTTGATTGGTTAAGACATATCAACACTGAATAAATGAATAGAAATGAGAGCAAGAAAAAAAATAAAAGCAAGGAAAAACTAAAATGGTAATTAGTTCATATGTTCCTTTATAAAAGTTTTTCTTTACAGATATAAAGAAAACAGTTAATTCTTAAAATTTTGCTAGTGACTTACTATTTAATGTAGATCCATTGCTACATTTTCCTGCCTGGCCTAAATTTAGATAAAACAAAATAAGCAATTGTTTAGTTTACCATTTAGCATATCTCACTTCTTATAAAGTCTTACCACATGCCAAACAGGAGCTATTACTTTTTATTCATACTATGTGAGAAGAATGACACAAGGTCTCCTTTCATTGCCTATGATTCTACAATTACATGTTTGAAACAATTGTTGTGTACAAAAAAAGCACTCCTACTTCACAAGCAGTTGTGTTAGGAAAGAGAGGTTAAGTGATACAGTAAGGTTTTCTTATTACATGTAGAATCCAGTTAGGAATGGATGAAAATATAATGTAATAATTGGCTTTGATTAAATAATCCCATTTAAATACCCCTAAGGAAAATTATTCTCACTGAATTAAATGGGATTTATTCTCTAATAAATGGGGTATATTTAAGATTGGAGCCATACAGTGTACATATCTCTTGAGAATTATCACTGAATGTGATCTTAATACTTGTTCAGCCATTTGGATGGCAAATGTGAACTCACAGGCTCTAATTATATCTCTGGATCTTTTGGCTCCTGAACCATGGTCAACAGGGCTATGGAGATATGATGCAAATATTCAGATGGTACAGCAGACTGGTCAAAGTGTTATCTGTATTTCAACATGCAAGCTTGGATGTTATGGGGAGGCCCCTAAATCAAATGCAACAAGGCTGTCAGAGGATGCAGTGCTTTGTCTATGAAATATCCTGTGAATGGTTTTGTACAGCTCCATCAGATACTATATGTTTCTATTACATTTGTCAAGGTTGGGGATTCTGTTAATTAAAATTGGGGTTTGTCACAATGCAATACATTCTCTCTAATTCCAGCTGAAGTTTTTGTGAAGTAAACATGCAATTTTCATGTATGGCATCAAAATAATTGATAACAAGTATACCTATGAATTTGTTCAGAGGATGAATACAAGTAAGGGCGTAAAATTGGTTTTAGAAGCCAGGGTATGTAGTATCTCTATCTATCATCTCTCCCTCCCTCCCTCCCTCCCTCTCTCTCTCTGATTTTGTTGCCTGCCTCCAACAAGCTCTGGCTGGCTCACCAAATAAAGAATATTAAAACAATGAGTAAATAGAAATACAATAAAAATTAATCCAAAACAATTTACAAAATTATTATAAGATCGCAATTTAGACAACACATCAATACAGACAACATCTCAATAGGGGGTCCCATCTCCCCTAACCCAAGGTCTGGGAGAACAGTCATGTTTTCAAGGCCTTTAGGGTGGTAGTTGTCTGACTCTCAAGAGGTACCTCATTCCAGAGGGCAGGTGCCGCTACAGAGAAGATATAGTTCCTGGATCCTGAAAGGATGACATTGTTTAGCTGAGGGGAGCCAGAACATGTCCACTCTGCTGGATTGTACAACCTGGGCAGGAACCCACCATTTCTGTATATATAGGATAATTTTCCAACATGGTTTTTTTTTTTCATAGAATTGGGCACAATTGGTCTTCTAAAATTCTCCACCAAATTGATGGACAGAAAAAAAATGGGCAAATGATTTCAATATTTTTTTTCCCCAGAAAAGAATTTCAACAATTTCTCATCTTTATGTAGTCATGACATAGCATTGCTGGTGAAAATCTTTCCCACTGATGTCTTCCCTTGGAATCTGTAAAAAGAAAGACAATATTCACACACTGCCCTTGGCCACAAAGTAACGATGTAAAAGAGCAATATAGTTTACTGATAAAATTTTCTTCTTCTAAAAATTCTAATGTACATTTTCTTTCAGCAAATTGCATGAGAACTGGTAAAGAAAAATGGCGGGAGAAATTTCTACTTGGCACTAATTCTTTGCTTTCCTTTTGTAGGTTTCTTTTGTCCAATTTTTCTAGTTTTCTTTTTTGAAGGTTATTGTTTATTTTTGTTCCTGAATCTCTTGCTGTTTGACATTCTTCTACAACACCTGCCCATGGTTTTCCAACAGTTTTATTGGGGATCTCGGTATTCCTCCACAGTATATCACAAGTTCCTCTCACAAGTATATCACAAGTGAATAATCATGGATGAGCTTACATGAAAGATGATTTTCCAAATCACTTAACTTCTACCATGGGCAGGTGAATACTATTAAATGTACTCTGCAGATTAATATGAATCCCACCAGGATTACCCTGTGGTAAGTGGGAACTAATGTGTTCCTCAAATCCTGTTTATGGGTCCTTGGCAGACTAGCTGAAGTAAAAATCATTAAGTACAATATTTGGAATCTGCTAATAGTATGGATTTTATGCATTAGGGATGGGGGGAAATGTGTTTTTATTTATTTATTTATTTATTTATCAAATTTCATCACCGCCCATCTCCCTCAAAAGAGGGAGGTAACCTTGGTAAGGTAAACTTGTCTAATTTTGCACTTGTAAACAAGTACATAAGCCAAAATTGCATTTGGAAATGTGCACATAGCAAAACTGCCTGTAAATTTTATGCAGTCATTTAAAAAACAAATAATTTCAAATGTACCCATCTTGTTGCTTCCTCATCTCTAAAAACAATTGCTCAGAATTTCTACTGCTGATTCTTGCATTCCTTTCTTCTTCTGTCTTGGTGTTCCCAAAGTTCTGCTTACTTCTCAGATTCATGTCCCTCAGCACATACCACATTTATCTGTTCTCCTGACCTCAATTACTATTGTATCTTCTGACCTTTTCTTTCCAATTCTGTTATTTCATAAACACTATGCTGAAATCTGACTTCCAGTTTCCTGAAACACAGAGAATGATGTTTTCCTCTCTTGTTTTCAGGGTGTTTCACAATTTCGTTTGGAGGTTTACTTGATTGCTATGAAGCATGAGACCTACAGGATTTGTTACTGCTTCAGTTATTCATTTCTCCATCGGTGAGTAACACTGCTTCATGATCTGAAAAAGCCCCATGATGATCTCTCATTATGACTTCACTTGGGATTTAACTGAAGTATCAGAAGCCAGAGATACTGCAAGCACTGAAGAGAAAAAAAGCATTAAAAAAGACAGGACAGTCAGATCTTGGTGAATTCATAACTAAGGCATATGCAAGAACCCTGTAGCCCAACCATGGGAGTTCACTAATTTTTTCTTCTTTGAAGAAAAAATTAAAATCAAGTTTTCCATAAAATTAAAAATGATTAAAAAAAAACACAAAGAAGAATCTATAGTACAGCATTATTCTTCAGAACTTTCCATTGCTCCTTTGCCATCTCAAAGAGAATGAACAAGTGTTTAGCTGAACTATGGAGAAAACTAATATAACGGTTTAGTTTCCTGAACATGGGTGATCTTTTCCATTCACTTAAAAATATAGTATTGCTTTTTGTTCTAAACAGGTACATAACAAAGGTCTTGCCAGTTCTGAATCAATACATCTGTTACAATATCCTGTCACTTTTGTTCAGTTATCTGCCAATTTGTTTCCCTTCATTAACTTCTACCAGGTTCTTCATGTAGCTGTTGTCTGGACTTCTAATTTGTCTGTGCTAATATTTTATTTTATTTTATTTTATTGCATATTCAAAATAATGTAACTTAATTTTCTTGGCTTGGTGCCACATTACCCCTTTCAGTAATTCTTTATTTGCTTCCTATTTTGTGCCATATTCAAATTATTACTTTAGCCATTAGTATTCTAAAACAAATTATTGCTACTTCACACCTTCAAGCACAGTGTGGCTCATTACACATTAAAATATTTATTCACAACAACTTACAATTATTGTTTATTTATTAAATTTATATACTTGTTAAGCCTTAACTTTTCTCCTTCCTTCCTTCCTTCCTTCCTTCCTTCCTTCCTTCCTTCCTTCCTTCCTTCCTTCCTTCCTTCCTTCCTTCCTTCCTTCCTTCCTTCCTTCCAATATTAGACTAACAGCAAAACAAGCAGCTGTGAAAGAAGCCTCATCCTAAAAAATCACATCAATGCCTGCAAACTAAAAGGTATCAGATGTTTAAAAGCTCAGTAAAAACATTTCTTGGAGTAAAACCTTCTGGAGAAGTTACTGTGCAGTGAAGTGAAGGTTGTAATGTCTATATATGGACAACTTGCATACAACCATACAAAGAAGTGACTTGTAAGCACTCAACAGATAACACACTATACTCCAAGAAAATGTGGTATTTAATTCATTGGCTCCAAGAAAATAGTTTTATTTGACCATAAAATATAAAAAGTTGAAAGGACATTGGAGTATAAACATTTGAAAAACAAACAAACAACAAATAAAGGCTAGGTTAGCATGAGAATATTTTCTTTCTCAGCAATAGAGATAATGAAAGACAGATACAGAGTGTTAGAATTTGGGACCTTTCCCATGTCCAGAAAAGCGGTCTGAAGATATTCCATTATTGTTTTCTCTTTTACAGCATCTCAATGCTGAGCTCTGCTCTGTGCTGTTGCAAAGATGGAGAAACAAACTTTCTTTTATTCCCCATTCCATCTAAAAGGACAATTAAATGCCCTCCCCATCCCCATTCTTGTTCCACACTGTGTGAATTTGTCTTTAAAACAATCTGAGCAACTGATGAGAAGAGAAGCTGCAAAGTTTTCCCCAAAAGATCTTCTAAGGTAGCTGAAGACCAGAAGCTAGAATGAGGGAAGAATTGTGGCAAATGGACTGACCACAAACTCTACGGAACTGTAGAGTTTCAGATAAAAGCCTAGTTTTACTGTGGTTTCAAAATCAGCTCTGCTCTTAAATGCTGCCAATGTCATGAGATCATGGAGTTCCAAAGTTGATTTTGGACTGATGGAGGCAGCTTGTGGAAGTCCCCTTCAACCAGTAAGGGTGGGGAGAACTATGAAATGGTGAGAAAGGACTTGGAAGCAAATATACATTGGGTAGATTTTTAGAAAAAATAAATGAGGCCAAATAAAACCAACAAAACCCATTTCCTAATTGATCTTGGATACTTGGAAGTTAAAAGTGGATAAGCTGTACCTTGCCTTAATATGTTTAACTGCAAATTCATAGGGCACCATCCTAGCTTTCTAAGGCAACCTGGTGACAAAGGCAATGCCTGTCTAAACTGTTTATAGAGCTCCCAGAGTCAACTTTGCTGAAAAATACATGGAAAGGAAAATTAAAAGCTAGGACCCTTCTTGTAATCTTACTCTGAGGAAATAACAAAGATGGAGAGAGGAAAGAGAACTTAGAGGAAAGAGTCAAGAAAAAGAAAACTAGCTAAGTACGAGGATAAGTGTTGCACTTGGCCTGAGACTCTGAAAATCTGACTATAATGTCTGGGCTCTCCTCTTACTCATAAAATGAATAAACCAATTTAGAATCAGGAATTCATAAATAAACCACTACGACTCATGATTCCTTAGAGAAGGAAGGAGAAAGGTTGGCTTTAGAATAGGAAAGGGAAGTTTTAAAAATTCATCTTTCCTCAGGCTCACATTGCCATGTTACAGGGAGGAAGACATTTCTGCTGTGGAAGAAGCATCACTTCTTAAGCACTGCAGCTTCTCTTTGCCTGACAGTCAAAGGTTTTGTTTCAAAACTATCCATCCAGGGTAGGAGTTTAAATAACTGCACTCCTAGCTGTCTTTGTTTGGACTCTTGTCCATGTGCAAGTAGAGGAAATAATGTTTTGCATCATGATGGTCCAAGGCTTTCCTGAAATGCCACCTGTTTGATCTCAGAACACCCTATTTCAGGTCTGACTAATAATGAAAACACCACTAGTGATATTCCTATCCCTGTTGCATTTCCAGGGGCATACTGGGGACCTCTGGAGCTCTTTAGGTACAGCAGTATAATTATGACATCCAATGATACCTCAGTCAACCATCACAAAGGATTTAGATTCAGCCTCCCCTCATGTGGAGGCACAATCCATTCAAAAGTTACTGTGGCATTCTGTAATTTTTAATGAGGCAGAAAGGAGGATAATTAAATGGATACAGAGTGATCTATAAATAAATGCATGAACAGTATATGTTTTTTGTTTGCTTGTTTGACAATATGGGCATGATACAATAAAGTCACTAAAAGTCATATATATCTCATAAAAACCAACAATAGAAATCTAGTACATCCTAGACACAATTGAATTCAATTAACCGAAGGGCCAGATTTCCTTCAGTTATTGTATCAGTTGAACATAACTTGCATTTACTTTTTGTCCTGGTACTAAAAAAAAATCAATTTTTCAGGATGGGATTCCCAGGGTATTACTCAAAATCCAAGTATGGATCTTTCCCTAAATTGTCGCCCCGTCCCAAAATAAGTAATCCACCATTGTTGCTCCTATAGGTATTTCCACATGATAATTTCATGCCAGCTTGAATGTATCCCCAGACATTTGTGTTCACAGAACATTGGTGTGATTTATTCTGGGCTCAATTGTGCTACAAGAGGAATTGCCAGATTCTACTTGCCATGTTACACCACCACCATCATTTTCAATGGGAATTTATATGCAGAAAGCATAGTCAGCAGCTTGTCCATAGTTCCACTCTGATTGTGGAAAGACAGGGGTTAGGGTAGCAGTTTATTTTCCCCCTTTTTTCTATGGATGGGGCATTATCTGAAAGAAGAATCTTGCACTTTCTTATGGATCAACTGATGGGAATGCTGATTGGCTCATTCTGTTCCCTAATTGAACTCAACATTCTGAGGGCAGCAGGAGTGAAGTCATTCATACAACTGGCTTCAGAAGACTCTGGAAGAGCTGAGAACACCCCAGAAAGAGCAAGTGTATCTAAAGGCAAGAGATTTGCCCCACCCTTCTTTTTCTCTCTTTTCTTTCTGGGTCTCATTCTTCATCTGTACTACTGGTGAAAGCATCATATGAAAGTTTACTATACAGGTAGTTGTCATTTAGTGACCACAATTGGGACTGGCAACTCCATTGCTAAGTGAAGCGGTTGCCAAGTGGGAAATCATGTGATTGTGATTGTGCTTTCCTTTTCCCCACTCCTCTGCCCTTTGGAATACTCCCTCCCCGCCCTGGGATAGCTGGTTCAAAACTGAAAAGACTAATTAGTTTTACCGCTTCAGCTTTTGTTTGCCTCCTAACCACTCCCCTGCCCTTTGGAATGCTCATCCGAGTGCTGGGATAAATAGCAAGAAGGGAATTAATGTTTGTATTTATTTATATATTCATTCATTCATTCATTCATTCATTCATTCATTCATTCATTCAAGGAAGGGATTGCTAGAGAGTAAGCAGGCACACTGGGGAATACACATCGAAAGCAATGCACTGGCACCAGCAGCCACAAGTGTGCTTAACAAACAGCCAGTGTATTCCCCATTGTGTGCCTGCTTACTCCCTTGTAATCCCTTCCTCTCCAATCTCTCTGGTCTACAAGAGGGGAAAAAGAAAAACAACAGATACAGGCACAGGACAGGTACAGGCACAAGACAATGCATATTGACTGTAATGGCGATCATGTGACTGAGGGATAGCACTGCTGTAACTTTGAATGGTCACTGAACAAGGCAGTCAGTAAGCAAGGACTACCTGTATTTCTTTCTTGTCACCTGGTGGTTGTTTGGATTTTTGCAGCTCATACATGTTATCCCTAGCATTATTTTCATCTTTTTATCCTCAGATGCTGAATCTTTAATTAGCCTCTATTATTTTCCTAGTTTCCTTATAAAAGAATTGAGGAAGTAATTAGCTTGTGAGCGGCTGTGATCTCAACAGGAAAAGCTGAAAGAAGTTATAGCAAACCAGTAGATATATGACAGAGAAACTTCATAGTTTTTAGTCCTGTTTGCCCATTTGGCAGCAGTGGTGGAAATTGGTTACATGTTTCCTGCAAATATCTTGGTCATGGCAAAGTGTCAGTTTGGATGCAACCCACACCAGTGGAACAATCATGAGTGGAAAATATGCTGTGGTAGAGCTACATTTTCACAACTGAAAGTCTGCCAATCACTAGACCATGAACCCAAACAACAATTTCTCCTAAGTGAGATTCTAGGAAAGCAAATCCCTTGACCAATTAATTGCTTCACATTTTCTTCTTCGGCCTAAGTGCATGAATCTGGCTAAATTCCGTTTTCTGTTCAACTAAGAGATGGGTTGTGCCCTAACCAACTTTCCTGTATAGCAACCTTGTATACAACTGGTATCCCTAGAGACAGTGAATTTGCAGATTAAATTGACTAGACTTATTTTTACGTAAACAGGGCTTTTCCAATTGTCCCAGATGGACTTCCATAACTGATGACTGACTCATGACAGTTGAAGTCCAATAAATCTAGGGGAGACCAGGTTGGAAAAGGCTGATCTACATCATAGTTGAACATTTGTTTAGCTTGCTTGTTATAACTATTTCCTAGGCTGATTTTAAACCTTCCATTATAATTGCACCCCCACAGACACCTCCAGTCCCACTATGTTGCCTCATTGTGGCATGTGTGTGTTCCTGGGAAGGATGAGTAAAGAATATAGGGTATACATCAAGAGTATATGGTCTCTGCAGAGTCACCCAAGCTGTGAAGGTCATCCCAGCTACCTAGGTAGGACATGCAGACACCTGTATTTGGCAGCATCAATACAGAAAGATGCTGGAGATGGATGATCACTTTAGTGACAACAACAAAGGCATCATTTTATACTGCATGGAGAAGGCAGTGGTGATCTATTCTGGTATTTTACCAAGAAAACCAGACAGACAAGATAAAGTGATTAACAGGAATGTGCCAGGTGATGGGCTCCTCAGGTTGGATGGCACTGAACATGCTGTTGAGTACCAGATGAGGATCTTTCAGAGTATAAATGCTCTGAAAGTGCTTATTATATGGCTAAGTTAAAGCCTTCAGGATATACTGTAAGCTGCTAAGCAGAAGTACAGTGGAAACATGGAACATAAGAAACATGAAAATGGAAAAGCTCTACATAGTGAAAAATGAAATTAATCAACTATACATTGACATCTGAGGTATCAGAAAAATAAAATGGGCTGGAATTGGATACTTTCAGTCAAAAATCATGCTGTAGATTACTCACACACACACACATACACAAAACCCAAAAAGGAACAGTGTTGCTTTCATAGTCAGGAATGATATAGCAAAGATAGTACTTGACCATAATGCAGCCAATGAATTAATAATATCAATTAGATCTTCTGGACAGCTGTTTAATATGATGATTATCCAAGTTTATGCTCCAACCATGGATGCAGAAGTGAGATGGGTGAAGTTCAGTTTGAAATTAACAGAATATGCAAGCAAGATGTGCTGCTTGTGGTTGGAGGTTGCGATGACAAAATTGGAAATATTAAGGAAGGAAACATAATTGGACTGTATGGCCTGGGAAACTGAAAAAAAGCAGGAGAACAATTTATCAGTTTCTACAAATCCAATGCAATCAGCAGTTCTTTGTTAATACAGTCTTCCAACAAACAAATGTTGCTTGTATGCATAGACATCACCAGATGGAGTATACAAAAACCAAATAGAATATATTATTGGCACAAGGAGGTAGAAAAGATCAGTTTTAACAGCAAAGAATGACCAAGAGCTGACTGCAGACAAGATCATGAACTGCTCATGTGCAAGTTCCAAGTCAAGCTAAAGAAGAAACAAAAAAGGTCAACCTGTTTGATTATGAGCATATACCCATTGTTTTCAACAAGAAGATCAGGAATTGCTTTGAAGTCCCAAACCTCATTGATAAGGAACCAGAGGAACTGTGGAATGAAATCAAAGAAGTTATTAAGAATTAATATGAAAAGAGCTTCAGAAAAAAAAAAAGATATGCTTTTTGTTTCCTTCAGTGTACTGAGCTAAGTGGTAAGTTTTTTTTTTCTTTTGATCTGCCCATCAGTGAATAAGGTATCTAGCATTGGTCTGTTCAAATACATGTATAAAGTAAAGCATTAGAAGGAAAGTTTTTATTAAGAATGATCTAGAGATGGGTAGTTAGAACAACTTGTGATCCATCAAAAAAGCATTCATGAGTTTCCTTCCCATTCCTTTGTATGCCATGATACACACATTGCATTTAAAATTAATAGAAGCAGTTCTTTAAGTCAATAATGTATGTGTGTATGTGAAAAACGTAGCTTGGAGTTTATCTCCCAGACTAAATATGACCTTCTAAAACAATAAGGATGACTCAGCCAAAATATCCTTTTAAATGCTGAATTAATAATGATGCCAGCAAGAACCATATGCATGTGCTTACTCACTAGTGCTGAAATCATTGGATAATAAAGTTATTTCATTTTGGCCGGATCATTCCTGATAAATGTTCATATCGGCAACAATATAGCACTGAATTTGGGTCATTGAAATTCATGAGACAATTTATTTATATATTTAATCAATTTATTTCATGTTGATTTACAGCTAGTATAGACAATATCATTAAATTCACAAAGGGAAATTTTCTTTTTCTAAAAGGAAGCTGAGAGAGACAACTTCATGTCATGAATGAGGTTGGAGCACATATGGAGTTAGCCTTTGCCGTCAAGAATGTCCTTGAAATTAGAGTTTGGTGTCAGGCAGAGTTATTTGGAATACATATATTTTGAACAGGACTTTATTGCCCTGGGATGTATCGTGCTGCAAGTAATCCATAATCACTTAGAATTATGTTACAGTGGGTGATATTCTTCTGATTGTTTCTGTTCCAACAGAAATATTTTCAGGGGGTTGAAATCTTTCCTTGTTTTGCTATTATGCTTTCTAATAAGATCATCTGCTAATCTGTATTCAGGTTCTAATTAGGCAGAAGTTTGTTCTGTGCAGTTAAGTCCCTTTTGCAACTGTGATTAGCCCCTCCCCTTTCCCTCATTCTACTCTCTTCTTCCTCTTTTCATCTGGACTTAGAGAAGATACATATATTTAAACAGCTCATTTAGCAAAAATAAGGCCTTTGGTGCTCTTTCTTTTTCTCTCCCCCCCTTCCCCATTATTTCATATAACTTTTCTACTACTACAATACCACCAATTATGATAAACTGTACAGGGAGGGTTAAAATATGCTCTACATAATTGTGACTATTGCAGGCCAGGACTGCATATTTCATTATTTTTACCATTAAAAAAATATCATTTTTTATTGGTGGGTTGGGATTTTTTTTTATCTCTGTGGAAATGTTTCTTCAAGATGGATTTGATTATTGCCTTTTTCTTATCTGTTTCCAATATTAATTCAGTTTAATGGCAGTTTCTTTTGCAGCATGGAATGCTAAGTGGTAACAGTCTCTTTAAAAGCACAGGAAAGTGTTACCAGTGCTTTTAAATGGAAATTACTTTCTTCTAGGGGATTCATATTCCTCAAAAGGATAAACAGCTTTCAGAAAGCTTGGGTTGGGATGCTATGTAAGCCACAGTTGTAAATGTGTAAGATGTGTAGATTTTCCAAAGTGCCACTTGAAGATGGAAGATTGTTAGACTGGGGTTGTGGATCATTTAACTACTGACTCTGTAAAACCTAATTGTTTTCAACTATGTCAGTGAATCATATGATAATTTAACTTCAGATCCCTTTTTAGATTATAAAATCACCCACCCACTGAAATTATATTCTTGGATTTGTAAGATTTCACAGTATTAGATGCACAGATTTAACTGAGTGATATTTGGCATTCTATAATCCATCCCAGTGTGATTATCTGTTTCACTCTCCTCCGCATAAAAAGTCTTCATTTAGATTATTTTCTCATATTTCATTCTTTGGTATCTAAACATGAAACATAAGGATTTTTTTTTAATCCATTCAATTGTGTCCGATTCCTGGAGATTACCTGGACTAATACCTGTAGTTTTCTTGGTGAGATTTTTCTTATTTCCTCCTTCCTAGGGCTAAGAGAGAGTGACTGGCCCAAGGTCACCCAGCTGGCTTGGTGCCTAAGGCAGAACTAGAACTCATGGTCTCCCAGTTTCAGCCTGATGCCTTAACCACTACACCAAACTGGCTCTCATAATATAAGGATACGTTTCTATGAAATTAATATTCTCATTTGGCAATAATATATAATGTGTATGTGTGTGTGTGTATATATGCATTATATATTGTATATAATGTATATATAAAGTATATAGTGAAAAATATACATTTTTCAAATGGTCTCTGACTATATCTTTGTTGAATGATGATTTTATCAACTAGCTGGAAGAGAAAATATGGGTGTACCAACAGAAATGCTACTTGATCACTAACTATAAGCTACTTCAAAAGCATTTATTTATACTTTTTGTAAATCCCATCTCTTTATGCACCAGATCCATCTCCTAAGCAGTACAGATCTTTGGACATCAATAAATTTGAACTTGACAAGTTATATGCTGCTGAAACAGACAAAATATACTGGGAAAGAGAAAGACGTTTAGTAAGCAATTGGCTTTTAGACTTAAACAAATTAATCAATATCATGCTATATCTTTTGTACGAAAGTACAATGTACATTGTACATTGACTCTAGATTAACCAATCAACAGTTTAAAAGTATTCTAAATTTTATAGTGTCAAATTCTGATTCAAAGATAAGGTTTTTTTTTTTTTAAACAGAATGTTAAACAATACCGTACATCTATCACAGGACCAAGTTGCTGATCTCACTTCTTTCTCTTCAAGGAATTATGATTACATCTATGAACATGGAGAATGTTCCTGGCACTAATGGTTTTCAGCTGACTGGCACAAAAAGTATACTGGGTTCATATCTCTATTTGCACTGCAGTATGTCATTTTTTAAAAGAAAAATAACTTCTACTCTTGGTTTCAATGACATAAATGCTACAGTACTTTCTAAAGAAGGTAAGGATCTTAGTTTCTGTCAATGGTAAATCTATTTCTTTAATATAAGTGTATGCTATGATTTAACCACTATTTTAGAGCTGGAGATTACAGCTAGTTCTTGCAAATCTAATGCACTCATTCAGGGTAGGTTTATATGTTAAACTATAAATAGGCAGAATCCAGGGGAGAGGGGATACTGAAAATGCTTTTGATAGGTTTATAAATTTGTGAAGTGGTTGCTGAGTTATTATAGGTTCCCTCTAAGTTGTATAGTTTGCACTGACATGCTTCATTTAAGTTTGATTCTTAATGATGTATTATCACGTTGGTTAAAGTTATGCCTTGATACTTGTCAAGAATGCCAACTTTTGTTTCAAGTTTGCTTATGCTAGTAGAAATTCAAGTGTCATGTGGAAGCAGTCTGTTGCAATTCTAGGCCCTGGTCAACCTCAGCATCAGTAGACAAAAAAAGTGTTGAACTGTGGGCAATTCATGGAATTCTCTAGTTCATTCATTGAGGTCTGTAATTAGAACAGCATACATGTATGATTATGATTAGGTATTATGAGCTAATCTGACTCCTCAGAGACAGAGGCTGAGGGGCCTGATCCATCAAGCTGTCATTTTCAAGAGTCAGAAGACAATCAGACATCACATGACTCAGCAGAAAATCAGCAGGAACTGGTGCAGAAGTCAGGTGATGAGTGTCCAGTCTCAGAATATGTCAACAGCTTTGGAGAACCAAGCAGAGACATTCTAGTTGACTCTCAAAAAGCAAAGGAACTAACTCTCACAATTAAGCCAAACCTGATCTGGCCCATGTAAGAGTATCTATAAGCTGCTGGCCCTTTGTTGGGAATAGCCCATCAACTTCAGATCTGCATGCCTACGTCTTCTTTCTGCCCTTCAGCTTGGCCTGGCTGACTAACTTCTCTGGCATTTTACTTTTGGATTGTCCTAGACCATGTTTGCCTTCTGAACCCATGTTGCGTTTGACCCTGGAGTGAATTCTCTAATTGCCTGGCTATCAGGCAAGGTTTCATTTCCCTGTATTTTCCAGAGCATTGTGTGGTGCTAGCATGTCCAGCTCCCTGCTTCTTTTGTAACTTGCTGCAGTATTACTCATCAGTAAACCACTTGTAAATCAAATTGCTATGTGTGTGCTTGGTTTGAAACATGAGGACATGAGGGGTACCTAGAGACAAATGCTTAAGGTCCAAAAAGACAACATTTATTAAGGAGGTCTGTACCTCTGAGTTTTCTGTCCTCATGGTAGGGGTAAAGTAAAGGTAAAGCAAAAAGGCAGTATTTCATTCTAGTCTGGAAACAGACTAGAGAGGAGAACTTAAGAGCATCAGTCCTTCAATCAGGGGAAAGTAGAGCAGAAAAGAGGAACAAAGAGGTTGTTCCTTGCTTGCTGTCTCTACTTTAATATTCAAGCGGCCAATACAGCAAAAAAAAACAAAAAACAAAGAGTAGATGCTTCTAGAGTTGTGTATGCAAAAGACAGGATCAAATCAGAAATTCTATGGATTTGGTATTTATGCACCGCTTTTCAGATATGTCACTTGCTGATAGTTGATGTTATTGTTTTAGAGGCCCCACAAATAACTGATACAGAGATTATCATTTTTGCCAGGAATATTCAAGTCCAGCAGAAGGAATCACTTGGGAGAGAAGAATTTATAGAACTGGACTATACAAATAGAATATTTTAAGAAAAAAAATACTGGTCTTGACTTAACTTTACATATTCAATATTGTTTAACTATAATATAAATACCTGCCCATAGTGCCATATAGGACCCACACTGTATAATCAAGTAAATATTTATCTTCTTCAGAAGATCCCTAATGTATTAGGGTGAAATTTTTCATGGTCTAAGTGACTTTTTCTCTCCTCAGCAATATTGCCAAAATAATTTTGCAAACATACAGAATACTGAGAGAAACACTTGTAAAATGGACTCTATCTCTGGGTATTTGCCCCTGCAAATGAACCCTCCAGGAAAGTCTCCTGTTCTGCTTTCAAAGGAGCATTTTCCAGTTTCTGTTGGCTCAATTACTGCTGTTCTATCTGCCTGCAAGCTTTGCATTTCAGGTGGCTATGTTACAGAGGTGGGAGCGTCCCTTTACCTAATTTTCCCAGCTTTTCCTGAATACTGTAAAATCTCACCATTTTTTTTTAACTTGCATGGTAGTTGTAAACTGGTCAGACATGCAGAATGTTCCTGGATTGAAACCTGCAAAAATATTTTTAATTACTATTTTTCTTGTCCTCTATCGATCTATCCTATATAGTTGCTTACATCTATTTTTTGTTGACTTCTGATTCTAGGATTTTCTGGCATTTGCATTGGTAAAGAGTTATGTTGTTTTCTTATTCAGGAAAAATGTTGGCATATATTTTCTTTCCAGTTCAGTTTGAGTGGTAAGGACAGATAGAGAATATGTCGTGGCTGTGAGAAATACCCATCTCTTATCACTTAGCAACACTGATTTCTACTGAACTAGCTTACTTATTCAATTCTATTCAAGCTGTTTATACAATACAAATCTAATTATATTACTGGAAGAAAATATGGGTTCCTTGCCATTTGCAGATATAACATAGTGATTAAAGTGGATCAACTTAATGTACATAACCAATCCTAGGCAAATATATATTAAACCTGTACAAAGAGACATAGATTTGATTCAACAGATGAGTCCAGGATGGTGTTGAGGAAAAAGGCTTCTCTAAGACTTCTACTTAGCCCTGGCCAAAGTACTTCCAGGGTGGTGGCTTTAGAAGTGTTCATTGAAGGTGTCCATCCTGGAAAAGCTTAGCATGCATGTGCTATGTGGATTCCAAAACATGGGCAGTGCCATACACTCTGGAGATTCCTTTCCTAGAGTTCCTTCAGTATAAGGGTTTTCCAAAATTGGACAGGTGTGGCATGCACCAAGAAGGCTCTCAGGCTTCACAGCTGCAAAACAAAAACACTGAGGAATATATACTTGATATACCCATTCTAAAATCTGGAGCCTCCTTAGTGTGCCAAAGGAGCTCCAGAATTGGGTAGCTGCAGTGCAGGCAGTGGTTAGTGTTGTCATGTATGCCAAAGACAGTGACCCCATGGCCTGTTGGAATGGTTCGAGGGGTCTCCAAGACCGTGCAACTTCCATGTGTGCTGTGGACAGTGCAAGTAAGTCAGAGTTTTCCTCCATGGAACCCCCAGATACCCCACCCCCCCCAGTGCATGCCCAGGGGCTTCAAGGCTCGGTAGTTGCAGCAGTATAGACAGCAGGTTCAAGCTGCTTGCCTTCTGCCCATGGTAAGCCAAGGTGCCCAGGTGTTCATTTCAACTACTGAAATCTCTCAGAACTTGCCAGCTCACAGATTACTCCTAGTTTTGATTTAGGAAATAGGAATAATTTTCTTGGAGCCACCATTATAAATTTCAACTATATATAAGCATAGTCACTCAGCATAAAACAAATTACTGTAGGCTATTGGCTCATGTACCAAAAATCACAATAAGTTGTGAAATTACAAATCAATGAATGCAGCTTTTGCTGTCTCTTTTGAAATGAAATGAATGAATACATTTAAAGAGTGAATTCTAATTATACTGCATATATCCTGTGATGTAGACATCTTGAAACACAAATTGTGAATGGCAATAGACAGACTTCAGACTGGGGTAAACATAGCCACAGCTCTTATACTACCTTCAATAGAAGATGTAAACTACTATATTCTGGTGAGGAAGAAAGGCAGGTATGGGATCCTATGCCCAGATAGCCTGCTTAGTTCTACTGTTGCATAACATTTCTGAAGCCTGAATTGACAATTATGGGCAAGCCTGTGCAGGTGGGCAGAGAGATACACAGATTCCATTCTCCTAGATCACGATCACTTGAATATCATCTGGATTTCTGGAAGATATCTTGGCTTAATTCCCAAGTGCAAATTGTATTCCCAATTTTTCTGAAAGTCATTAGAATTGTTGAAGCCTACTCAGAAATTGTTGTGCCAACACATTTTGGGTCATCATGCTAGAGAATGCTAATCTTAATCATTTTGTTGATATTTAACTCTCCCCTCCACCATATTTTATACACCATGACTTGCCCTCCATCACTGGCTCACCTGTTGTGACAACATACAAATGCTAGTTATGCAGATCAGTCAAAGATCCTATGTTGCAATGAAGGCAAAAAGCATACCAACCATAATCAGGAATTAAGTAGGTAAACCATGCCTTCTGGCTCCAACTAGGAGTTGAGAAACACACACAGGACTCAAAGTCTATGAAAAAAGTAGATGAGAAACACAAATCACTGAAGCGAAATGAGGTTTAAAGATTTCCACCCTACACAAATAATATTTTTATGATGTTTCCTGCTGATTGCTGACAAACACTTCATGTTTTACGTTCAAAAAAAGTGTGATGGAACATCTTGTGTTATGAAACAGAAACTGTCAATAATACATTAAGTGCACTGTGGTTAATCACAGTGTAAATGCTGGACAAAACATGAATGTCTTCACAATGTATAAGTATGCAGCCCAATCTTGCACATATTTATTCTGAATTAAGTCATATGGCGATGTTGAAATTCCAACCTGAGTTTTACAAAGGCATGACAAGCCATTTATTAAAAAAACAGTCAAATATTCAAACAACTTGGAAAAAAGGGTAGTGTTAGGACCAGTTAGGTGAATTCTATAAAATTCTAGGTCTCTGTGAACCTGCAGAGGGGAGGGAGAGGAGAGGGAAATGGCTGAGATGTTCAAAGGTACTTTGGAAATTGTGAACAGAATATATAACAAAATGGTGTGTTGCCACCTTCTGATTAAGACTGAATCATTAGCACTAATATGGTCAGAAATAAGTATACTGGTGTGATGTAAATCAGCCTATAGTACATGGGTATGGACAGTTGTTATGCTAACACGAAGTCCAATTGGATTATTATGATATGAAAACTAATAATTTAGCCTTTTTCTATTTCTGTCAAGTGATGTCTTTTTTCATTTTGTTTTGTTTTACAGAAGGAAGTATTTCTAAATACAGCACATAATCTAAACTCCTTGACCATGGAGAATGAAGATGATCCTAATTTTTTTTTTTTTTACTTAGAAATCAAACTGAGAATGTTTACAATTATCATAGTACTTAATTTTACAATTTCCTAGAAGTTATAGTAATATAGAGCTTTCGGGTTCAGAAATGGTATACTAATTAAAAACTACAGTATGTGCAAATTACATGGAATAATCATAATCACTATTATATGTTATATGTTAGTTTTTGAAGTATCACAGTTGATTTTAATATGATCCAGCAAGATGTTAGTTTTTCTGAAAAAAAAACAAATAAATGATAGTTTATGATATTGTTTATGTAGTCAGTACATCTTGTTCCTTTCTAATGTCAACCCCAGAATAATGCAAGTGCTGCAGTTATTAACAATTCCCACCAACTAACCCAGATGCCCTTAGTTTAGTGTTACATAAAAGTATGCTATATAAAAAAAAATGTGTAGGATGGTGTCCTTGTCATGCATGTACTATCTCAAATCAAAAAGACTGAAGACTTGAGATAATGAAACAAAATAACTAAGACAGTTAAAAGTTGGAACAAGAAATACAGAACAGATAATATTGCAGTAGAAAGCATTTCAGAAGATGCCCTAATCAGATAATAAATGGAGGATGATGCAGCGATGAACTGTGGATTTCTTTATGTTAGCTCTGTAGTTTTTAGCTATGTATACAGAGATTGCCTCATATTTCTTTGTTTTCTCATCACTTAATCTGATGAGTAGTTCAGGAGAATGCAAAAACTTGCATGTCAGTAATTATCTTTTTACTGCTTTGACCTTTTAAATTGGATGAAATTTTGTAATTGCTGTCTTTTTAATTCTAACATGCCTTGGTAAATGCCATAGAAGGAAGAAACAACAACAACAATAACAACTGTGTGACATTCTGGTTGAGTCTAATAATTTGGCTTTTTGGTGCCCCCCCCCTTTATGGACTAACACAGCTGCCTTAGTCTTCTTTTTGTGATCCTAAAAGAAATGAACTTCTCATATGTTTCACATTTAGACCTTTCTGGAATGAATTCAGATAATTTCACTCATTTATTCATTCAAATTCATTACTCATACACTGAGCACAGGTGAATAAAATGTGCATGTATGTTTCATTAATTCAAATGTTTTGTCCCAAAGTACAATGTTAAATAATGCTCTGGAACAATATAATATTGTTATATAATAAGAACAATAATTTAGAGCATTCTATTCCTGTATTATATATTGCAGAAACAATCTCTGCAAAATAAGGAAGGGCCTCACCACAGCAAGCAAAAGACTCTAAGGAGTTAATGCAACAACAGATACAAGAGATAAAATTAGAAGACACATGATAAAAAGCAATGCAAGTAAAGTATACCAGGACAATCAGTGGGACGTTCCCTCCATGAAATTCCCAGGGTGAAGCAACTGTTTACGACTGTAGGGCTCTGCTGTTCTAGAAATGCCTGTACCATTTGTTTCCCTTTATAGAAATGAATGCAAAAAAATGTAGCTGGGCATGTGTCAGTCTATGGATGTGGGTGCAATGGCTTACAGTTGCCAGGACCTGAAACTTCAGGTAAGTAGATTTATTGTAGCAAAACTATGAAACCATTACAAATGAATTCCAGCAACTTTCACATATCAAATGCAAGCTCTATTAATATTACAATCAGTTTTGAAATGTCTTGTGTCTCCTTATTCTACTTGCTCCATTAAAAGGTCGGGGAGTGATTCTCTTTTCAGTGGAGGATATAGCTTCCATCCGTGTGTGTGTGTATTTGTGTATCTATAATTTTTATTAAGAATTTTGATTATAATAGTAAAATCTAATACAAACTAAACTTAAAGAAAAGAAACTAGAATGAAGTAAAAAGTGCAAGAAAAAAGAAAAAAGAGAGAAGAAAGAAAAAAGAAAAAAGGAAAAAGGAAAAAGGAAAAAGTAGGAATATAAGATGACGACCGACAGGAAGCTCTGGCGTGGGCTGGTCCATGAAGTCACGAAGAGTCGGAAGTGACTAAACGAATAAACAACAACAGGAATATAAGAAAGAGAAAAAATATAAAGAAGTGACTTCTAACCTTCATCACAAGTATAAAGAAATTTAGTGATTTTTTACCCTCTAAGGTTACAAACATTTACTCTTCATTGCATATCCCATCTCTTATCTATAAACAAATCCATAAAGCATCATATTTACAATAGTAAAATCTAATACAAACTAAAAAAAGCAAGAACAATAGAAAGAAAGTGAAAGGTGCAAAGGAGAAGAAAAAATGGAGAAAATGAATGAATGAATGAATGAATGAAAAGTAAGGATATAGTAAAGAGAAAGGAAAGAAATATATAAAGAGGTGACTTCCAGCCTTCATCACAAGTATAAACAATTTTTGTTACTCTTCACCCCTCTTAGTTCACCCAATGATCCCTTCATCCCATATCCCATCTCTTACCTATAGACATATCCATAAAGTATCATCTTTTCCTCCAGCAAAGGATCTTTACCTTGTTGTGGTGCTGGAGCTCGAGCACCTCAGTGATGCCATGAGCTAAACCGTGAAGGGCCACCCAAGACGGGAAGGTCATGACAGAGAGGTCAGACTAAATGCGATCCCTGGGGAAGGTAATGGCAACCCACCCCAGTATTCTTGCCGTGAAAACTAAATGGATCAGTACAACCAGAGATATGTCGGTATACCATCAGAAGATGAGACCCCCAGGTTGGAAGATGGTTAACATGCTGCTGGGGAGGAACAGAGGATGAGTTCAACTAGCCCCAGACATGAAGCGCAGCTAGCTCAAAGCCAAAAGGACGGCTAGCGGCTGACGGTGCTGGTGGTAAACAGCGAATCCGATGTTCTAAGGATCAACACACCATTGGAACCTGGAATGTAAGATCTATGAGCCAAGGCAAATTGGATGTGGTTCTGGTGAGATGTCAAGTTTAAAGATAGACATTTTGGGTGTCAGTGAACTGAAATGGACTGGAATGGGCCACTTCACATCAGATGACCACCAGATCTACTACTGTGGACAAGAGGACCACAGAAGAAACGGAGTAACCTTCATAATTAATAGTAAAGAGACTACAAAAGAGAGAGAGTTCTCAGCTGTGGAGATCATTTGTGGAAAGCCTTCCCAGGGAAATACATCTAGTACCTGTATTGCTATCTTTACAGTTTTAAGCTAAGATGTTCCTCTTCTCCCATGTCTTTTATAGATTTAGATTTAAGTCCACATAATCCTGGGATACAGACCTTTATAAATTTTATTTTCATATTCTTTCTGTTCTGGTTACTATATTTCAATATCTTAAATAATTATATTTTCCAGAAAGTTAGCTGAGAAGCTAGCAAATCACCAGATCTTGCACAATTGTGAACTCAATTTGACAAGATCTTGCCTAAGAACACAAAACTCTTATGCAACATCATACAAGGTTTTGGTTCTCTTACATGAAATCTCAGAGTGAAGGATCACCTACAACATCTCAGAGTTTTGTTGACCTCACAATTCTTTTGCATGTGGTTGGGGAACCTAGACAATACATAGAACTGTAGAATAACAACCAGAACCAGAAATGTTGATGAACTCCATCTCGCATTATGTCCAAGACAAGTGTTCAGTTTCTGAGCACATCTATCAGAATATGCATAGTGTTATGGGGCTTTTGAGTTATCAATGACTTGAAACAGATCTTGAAACTGGAAACTTCATGTTCTGGATCTTTATTCAGCAACACTGCTGTTTTAATTGTGAAATGTAATCAGGAAATAGGAAACATAAGGAAAGTAGGAGCATAAGAGAGTTTGTATACCTGGCAACATGCTTTAGTTGTCAAGCATGTTTCTTGTTGATTATTATTAATTATTTCTTCAGTAATTCTAATGCACAGTGTACTTCATAGTCTTTTCCTTTCATTCATACTACTTACTATGACATCCTAATTGCTTGTTTCCCCAAAACCATTTTTATAACTGAATTTGTTTCCACGATAGTTTGGTGCAAGCGAGATGGTTTGAAGACTTCACAAGCATTTCCTGAAAGCGCAGCTTTATAACTCACTCTACTATCAACCCAATCCCATGAAAAGCATATTAGAAGTATGTCAGAACTGAAGAACCACATCTTGTTTATCCATTTTTGGATGAATGTAATTATTATTTCCACCAGTATAGTAATTGCTAAGTTATACTTGTTCAGCTAATATTTAAGTGGAATATTTCTGTTTGAGTAATATGAGTAGACAGAAAGCTCTGCAGCAGCTCCCACCCTCTGGAATATTCTTCCCCCAGGGGTGAGGCAAGCCCCCTCTCTCCTGGCCGTCCATATAAAAACTGAAGACCTGGTTTTGCTATTGCGCCCGGGGCAGGGAGGGGAATAGTCATTCTTAGGGATGGCTGGTATCCTAGAATGGCCCCTTATTAATTCATGGACTGAAGTATAACCTTACTGCCATCTGGATTTTATTGCATATTATATTTTTATCTTTTATTTATAGCTATATTTAATGTATTATTTATAGTTTGTATTGAATTTTAAATTTTATTTCTATTGTAAACCACCCAGAGTCCCTCCTTAGGGGGGAGATGGGTGATGATAAAAATTTGACAAATAAATGAAATAAATAAAATAATTACTTGTTCAGCTGCTATTTAAGTGGAATATTTCTGTTTGAGTAATATGAATAGAGAGAAGGCTCAACAATATTATGGTTGAATCTTTTACGTGGCCTTACTTAGGTCTGTTTACTCAAGGGAAAGTACATCAGCAGCATGCTGTTTACATTTAAAATGTACTAATGGTATTGGAATTTGGCAACTAACTCATTTTATACTGAGCAACAATTATTACAGAATCATAGAATTGTGGAACCGGAAGCAACCACAAGTTCATCTAGTTCAATCCTCTGCAATGTGGATGAAAACCAGTTAACCCATCCTTGAGTGGTGGCTGTCCAGCCTCTTCTTAAAAAAAACCCTAAGGGTGGAGAACCCACAACAACTAAAGGGTAGACTGTTCCTTTTTTGTGGAACAACATGTCATTTTGCAGAGTAAATGTAGTTCCATGGAAATATGTCAGCATATTGTCTAAATGAACCAAATGGTATATTTTTTATACTAAACTAAATGTCTAGAAGGGGATGCAGTGGCGCTGCGGGTTAAACCGCTGAGCTGCTGAGCTTGCTGATCGGAAGGTCAGCGGTTCGAATCCGCGTGACGGGGTGAGCTCCCGTTGCTAGTCCCAGCTCCTGCCAACCTAGCAGTTCGAAAACATGCCAATGTGAGTAGATTAATAGGTACCACTTCGGTGGGCAGGTAACGGCGTTCCGTTCAATCGAGCCGGCCACATGACCACGGAAGTGTCTACGGACAAACGCCGGCTCTTCGGCTTTGAAACAGAGATGAGCACCACCCCCTAGAGTTGGACACGACTGGACTTAATGTCAAGGGAAACCTTTACCTTTACCTAAATGTCTAGAACAAAATGGATATTGATTATTCAAAAAGTTAAAGCTCTAAAAATAGTCTGTTAATGGACATCTAATTATTTACCCTCCTCTTTTTGAAATTGTTAATGGAAACCAGCATAAAACAAATCAGCAAACAAGGACAATTTTGTAATATTCTGGAATTAAAATAACCCTCCTATGTACCCTGTATGAGTTCTAATTAGGACTGCACTTTGGGTAAGTCCCTATTTTTCAAAATAATACTTCATATTCCAAAGTTAGAAAATAGGAAGTTCCCTTTACCTTATACCATTGCTTTATTTGCTTACTTCTGTGGGTGCTCTTTTACATGCCTCTTCAGAGCTTCAGGCAGAAGCTTTCCAGCCTTGCCTAGCCTGAAGCCTTCCATGCAATGCTGTGTAACTAAGGGCAATTCAAAAATCAACACTAGGATTAACACCAGATGAACCATCAAACAGCACAATACACCCTAATCAAGGAACAATTAACTCAGTCAATCAACCAAGCAGCAAACAACAGCCCAATCTAAGAACTCCCAAGGAGAGAACAACACCCCCACCAACACAAGCAGGGCAAGCCAGGGTATATAAACTGAGAGCAAGGCCCACTCCCTCTTTGCATTGAAGATGTTGCCTAGTCTGGCAATGAAACATCTGCAAGAAAACAACAAGGCTCAGAGAGCACCAAGGACTCCAAAGGGCAATTCTGCACCGCAGCCTAATCTGCTGGTCTCCCATGCTCATCCCTTCTATTCTTTAGCCAACTTTAGAAATTCCAGTCTGCTTTGCAGTGGGTTGGCAGTGGTTGAGGTGCTGCTCAGTCTGAATTATGGCCACTGCAAGACATGACTGATAGTTCCCCTGCTTCTTGCCCTTCCCATCTGTGCTGGGAAGGCAAGCCTCCTGTCTGGCTCCTCTGTGGGACCATCTCCCAATGCCTGTCCTTTCCTTTCAAGGATTATTGCCTTCTCACTAGTCCTCATGCCTTTCTTTTTCTTACCAGATGCTTGCACACATAGACGCCTTCCCTCTCCCTTTCCTCTTTATCTCCTTTGACACTAAAGCAGACCCTTTCTTTTTCTTCTTCCCCTTATGGTGCCTTTGCTGCTCTGATGCTGCAATAATCAAGCAACAGGGGAATAGTTGTTATTACATTCCTACTTCCTCTATAGCTCTACAAAAACTTAAAGAAAGGAAGAACAGATAGTTCATAGCAGCAAGTTTCAGTCAGTTTTCCTATTTTGCATAAGCACAGTCATGCACAGATATACATACTTTCCCAGTTTTGGCATTTCTTTCTCATCTTAAAACTGCAAAATCAGTAAGATAGATAGACAGAGAGACACAGAGACAGAGACAGAGACAGAGAGATAGATAAATTCCTTTCTCACCCCTATGGGTGGTGTGTGTCTTCCTCAACCTCGAGTCCTCTACCAGAGGCCTGGGAGCTTGAAAGTTCTGTGCAGTATCTTAGCTGTTCCTAGCACTGCAGTCCTCTGGACAGAGAGCTCCGATGTTGCTCCTGGGATCTGTTGGAGCCACTCTCCCAGCTTAGGAGTCACAGCCCCGAGTGCCCCTACCA
Organism: Candoia aspera; assembly: GCF_035149785.1. Lineage (NCBI taxonomy): Eukaryota > Metazoa > Chordata > Lepidosauria > Squamata > Candoiidae > Candoia > Candoia aspera. The sequence goes on along the minus strand of NC_086154.1, from coordinate 212,896,161 downwards.
CCACCGGGACCACTTTGGCCTTCACTTTCCACATCCTCTCTAGTTCCTCCATCAGGCCCTGGTACTTCTCCAGCTTCTCATACTCCTTCTTCCTGATGTTGCTGTCACTTGGTACCACTACATTGATCACCATCACTGTCTATCTAGAACTCATTATTTGTTTGGCACCTCACTAAAGTATATAAATAAACCTGCTTTTTTATATCATGATGGAAACAAACATATTTTTCTAATGTTTAAATGACAAGGTTCAAAAGAATTTCTAGATGTCATTTCTAGGCTGACAGATTCCGATTGTGTCAGATAGAATAATGTTAGGTTGAGATTCACAGAGACATGACAAATGACAAGCAACAACAATAACAAAACAAAAACGGAAATATCCCACTTCTTTAGGCATAACCTATTCCCTTAACTTAGATGCTTTTTCCCCCCTTAGTATACAGAATCTTCAAGTTATTTTTCTTTCTGTCTTTTTCTTTAAGCAATTATATAAGCAATAGCTTACTGGGAACCTTATGACAAACGGATCTTTTTTACTGTGTGCCTGTAGAATTTGGCAGTGAAAGCCTGGCTGGCTGTGGAAAAAAAAAAGGGTGATTTCCAGAGGCTGGAAAAACCTAGACAGATTCCTAATCCATGTCCCATTTCTACTTGTTCCACTAAAGCAGTGTTTCTCAACCTTGGCCACTTTAAGATGTGTGGACTTCAACTCCCAGAATACCCTAGCCAGTATGGCTGGCTGGGGAATTAAGGTAGTTGAAGTCCACACATCTTAAAGTGGCCAAGGTTGAGAAACACTGTGTAACGATTGCCTAAACCCAAATACTCAGTCTCACAAGCTCGGGCTTAAAGATAACTGATTTATTAAAGGAATAGTATGCAAATACAGAGAAAGCTGAGAATGAGCAAAAGCGCGCCAAATACAAACTAAATACCCTCGCTTCAAACCCAATCCCGCCCCTCGCCCCACCATAGCAACCACCCCCTCCCAGGTGTTGGCAACCGTCACACATCGGCCTGGGAAAGTAACCTTGAAGACATGTCATAACCCAAACATACATTCCTGCAGAACAGCAAGGAGATTACAGCCTGGCACGGCTGAAATTCCCCTCCCCGCAAATGACAGACACGGAACAGGAGAGTGACATGTGAAACGTTACGATGTATTCAAACCATTGGAACGATGAACATGACATATCGCCCCCCTTAAAGAAACTAAACTAAGCAGCAAGTTCATGCGGCTAGGCAGAATAAAGACGGGCTAAGTGATTTTACAGTGTGGGACACGCATCAGCACCTATACATAGGAAGACACGCATCAAAGAATCCACATGTGAAACGCTCCCATTCATCTCTACACAAGATCTAAGCATTGGCATGAAAATTTTCACGATGCAGATATTAGCATTGAACATTGCGATCATGACAAAACGCAAGGAACAGGTTACAGTGGTTAAACAGCATATAAATGCAAAAGGCTAAACAGCATGAGAATGCTAAAGCAAACCACAGAGCCCCGCCCCTCCACTCAGTCCGGAGGGACATGCTTCCAGCAAACAAAGCCCTGAAACCCACCCCTATCTCGCCCGAAATCCAGGATTTCTCGCTGATCGCCAGCCTCGCTCGGTGGGTCCACCTCCTCCGCCCTCAGTGCGATGAATGCGTCGCCTTCTTCCTCGGGCCCCAAGGCGGGCTGTCTCACCTCGGCCTCTCCGCTGCATCCCGCCCGACCGCCGCCGCTCTCCACGCAGCCCAGGCCCCTCGAGGCCGCACCCTTCTTGGCGCTGACACAGGCAGGAACGATGGCTCTCTCCTGCCGCGCTTGCATCCCGTGGAGCAGCGCCATCTCCAGCCACAGGAAGTTCCTCATCCAGTCCCGCTGCGCCTCCGAGCGCTCGCACCGCAGCTCGGTTTCGGTCAGCAGGAACACCCACCACTCCAACGAAAATGCCGATGTGCCGCCCTCCTTCGCCGGAACCATGCAGCCACGCCGCGTCCCAGCCTGGGCCATCAAGGATGCCAGCCACTCCGGGGACCACACTGGGGCGCCGCTCTCCACCTCCAAACCCATCCCCGACTCCGGAACATCGCTACCGGCCACCGCGCTGAGGTCGCTCCCCCGCGACTCTGCCCGTTGCGGCCTGACCCGCCGATCAGCGAATTCCACCTCCGGAAACGTGGGGTATTGGGGTCTCCAGGTGGCATGAGCTAGCCCCGACCGAGCTTCTGCCACGCCGTCCCCGCTGGAGCGCTGTTGCGCCCCGATTCGTCCATCCATTGTTAAAGTCATCGCTAGCTCTCCCCTTCACCAAAGGCTTGGATGGGGGCTAGCGGAAAATTTCATTATGATTCTCAGCTTTATGTAACGATTGCCTAAACCCAAATACTCAGTCTCACAAGCTCGGGCTTAAAGATAACTGATTTATTAAAGGAATAGTATGCAAATACAGAGAAAGCTGAGAATGAGCAAAAGCGCGCCAAATACAAACTAAATACCCTCGCTTCAAACCCAATCCCGCCCCTCGCCCCACCATAGCAACCACCCCCTCCCAGGTGTTGGCAACCGTCACACATCGGCCTGGGAAAGTAACCTTGAAGACATGTCATAACCCAAACATACATTCCTGCAGAACAGCAAGGAGATTACAGCCTGGCACGGCTGAAATTCCCCTCCCCGCAAATGACAGACACGGAACAGGAGAGTGACATGTGAAACGTTACGATGTATTCAAACCATTGGAACGATGAACATGACACACTGCACTAGAGCTGGAAAACTTGCTTCTTAACCTCCTGGCTTGGATTACCACTCTTGTTTGCTTCAGCCCAAATCTTTGTAGCTGGGTTAAGCAAATGGAATTCCAGCACCTTTTCAATCCCTGACTCCAGCTGAGTAGAATATTGATAGTATAAATATAAAATGCAAATAATAAATTAATAAGAACTGAAAGCCGAAACTAAAAGAGATCTAAAGATGTGCAGTCTTGCTTCTTACTCTAACTAGTATGTTGCTGTTGTCCTCTTGTCTTTTTTTTAATGGAATCTGATTTTAAATTTGTTCTTGCTCTGTCTAGAAAAAATATTTGATATGATAACTTCTTTTTTTCCACAGAGATAGAGATGTTTTGTTAACTGAAGAGTGGACACAAAATCACAAGATTTCAGGCTATTCCAGAGCCTTGTGTGTACTATACATATGTTTAGAGCTGCACTTTCATATTGTTTTAGGTGTAATATTTAGCTTATACAGTTGCATTGTTAGAAAGATGGCAGAGGGATATTTGGAGAGGTTCAACATTTGTGCAAACTTTACAGATTGCAAGTTTTTGTGTTAGAACAGAATGATGGAATTCAGCATATTTCACTCCTTTGTAATTGTGGGATTCCAGTTTGGCCTTGAAAGCCTACATGTAAACTCAGCATGTGGGAGCGGGATTTAAGATGGTGCCATGGTTACAACTCAGCATGTGGAACTTGTTATGCAGAGCAGTACATAAAAAATAATGTTACATCTAGGACAGATCAATCTCTATCAATAAGGCACAAAGGATAAGCCATACTAACTTGCTTCAGTCTAGGTATAGTATTTAATAGAATTCATGCCAAGAAAGGCATGTCTGTCCGTTTTAAATTCCATGACAAATAGAAAAATCATATAGGAACTGTTTGCCCTATTCCATAAATAACATGATCATTAACTGATCTATTAATTCAGTCAATCAACCAAGCAGCGAACAACAGCCCAATCAAAGAACTCCCAAGGAGAGAACAACACCCCCACCAACACAAGCAGGGCAAGCCACGGTATATAAACTGAGAGCAAGGCCTACTCCCTCTTCGCACTGAAGATGTTGCCTAGTCTGGCAATGAAACGTCTGCAAGAAAACAACAAGGCTCAGAGAGCACCAAGGACTCTGTATATAATAGTCTTGCAACTGTAATAATATGTAAAAATAACATTCCATGACTCTTTTCTAACTGGCTGTCCATTAATCCCAGCAAGAAAAGTTGTGGTTTCAGATGAATGTTGATCTTTAAAATTCTTTGAATCATTATATGTATTTGAACCCAGAACTTTCTGGCTTTTTTACAAGTCCACCAGTCATGATAAAATGATCCTTCATGTTGTCCACATTTCCAACATAAATTTGAAGTACCTTTATACATTCTAGACAATTTTTCTGGAGCCATATACCAACAGTACATCATTTTATAAAAATTCTCTTTTAGATTATAACATAATGTAAATTTCAATCCTTTTAACCTAAAGAAACTGAGTTCTTTAAAAAGGAAATGAGCTTTAAAAGGGAGGGAGGAACCAGTGGCTCTTCAGATGTTGCTAAACTACAACTCCTAGCAGCCCCAGTTAGCAGGACAAATTATATGGATGCTGGGAGCTGTAGCTTAACAGTATCTAGCTATAGGAACCAAGAATAAAAAGTGTTTTGAGCAGAAAAACACTCTTATCTGCATAGTCATCTTTCATTCTTTAATCAAAGTTCAGTCAGGAAAAAAAACTATTTTAGGAATATCTAGTTGGACTATAGATATTAGATTCCATTCAGACTTGCTATGATGTTTATATATTATACAGTTACTCTAATGGTGTTTAGACTTGCAATGGTAGCTTCAACCATTTAGTTGCCTACTTTCATGGACTGACTGTTTACCCTCAGTCCATAGATCCAAAGATAACTTGTACAAATGATTTTGTCTTGGAAACTAGAATAACATGTATGCCAGATGGCCTGCTTATTATCCCTGCCTTGTGTAATCCTTTGCAACATTTAATTGCAAATAATGCCAAGTATAATTGGTTTGATGCTTGCTTCTTGACTAACACTTGTCTCATACGTTTGCTTCCTTTATAACTTGAACACTGCCCAAGAAAGTATTTCCCAGCTATGCAAAAGGAATAATCAATGAATTTAACTGACTAGTAGCACTTCACTCAACTATTTTTCCCATTTGAGATGCAACAAACAAGCTGCATTTTGATATTAGAGACAATTAATCTTTTATATAATGAGGCATGCATATATCTGAGCAAGCTTGAGCCTGAATGAATACTGAATCCATTTCTTGAGCTTTATTCACCATCTGGTTGTGACCACACCTAGAATTGAACCCTATATTTATTTATAATAAATGACTTGTTATCATCATGGAAATGCTTGACCTCATATCCTGGTGATATCCTTTTCTTGCCTTCAAGCAGCCACATCTCCAGAACCAGAAACTTGGACTTTTGTTCACTGTAAGTAAACAGAAAGAAAATCAAAGCTGATTTTTAAAAAAGGCATAAGTAGGAACAATCCAAATTTAGCTAAGAGCAGAACCATCAACATTTGTGAAACTTATGTTCATTATGGTTAACTTGTCCAATTTATTTCAACATGCCTACTGTAAGCATGATTAACTCTTGGGTCATTCCATGATGACTATCTTTTTATTTTTTTACAGTGGTGACTATTGTTTTAGTACGCTAGAACCAGAGCTTCCAGTACATTTCATTTAGAGAAATGAAAATAGCATCCACAACTGTAAAAACTGAGGGAGTCTATCACCCATCAACGTTCTTCCCTAACAGTGGATGCCAGTTCAAAAAAGAGATTTTTTTTCATTTTGAAAAAAGAAAGGGATAGTGAGGAGTTCATAATTCTCTTCATCATAATTTATTCACTTTCATTAAAATGCAAGCAGTCTAACTCAGCTCATAAAATGATTCAATATGTTGTTTTATGCTTCATTTCTCAGTGTAGTAGAAGTTCAGGCCATTCATTTTATAGAAAAGTTGGACCTTTAGTTTGATTTATAAGCCTGTTAGATCATTATGAAGGGAGATAGTACTGATGACACCACATTTTGCAGACTGCCATATGGCAATAGCCCAGAAACAAACTCCTTCAATCATTGTCAACCTTATGGAAGGCCCAACATGAAGCTCACTCTGTATAATCATTGTGATGCCAGACCCAAATCAACATTCTTTATCTCAAGCAGGAGAATAAATACTTACCTGCATATGAAAATGGAGATCACTTCAGCCTGTCTTCTTTCTAGGGAGGAAAATTGTTGTGATTTTAAATCAAGATCTCAGAAATTTGGGGACCGAGGCAAGAAATGTGAGCTTCTGGGAAAAGCTTCTGGATCTACAGGAAACTGGAATGATTTAGGATAACAGAGTGAATCCTTTGCTTCAAAAACTTGGTTTGCCTCTAAAATCAGAATGAGTCTGAGTAGCAAATTTTATTTAAAAATTTGATGGAACTGATGAAGTGAGTTGTAGTTCATGAAAGCTTGTCTTTTAATAAAATTTGTTAGTCTGAAAAAGTGCTACCAGGCTCCTGAATTTTGGCTACCATAGACTAAAATATCTCTCCTCCTACATTGTCTGTCTCTAAGGAATAAGTAATAGTGTTTTAACTAGATATCTACTGTATGTTAAGATTTTATGCTTTAATTTGGCTGTGTGTATGTTTAAATCTGCTTTATTTTATACTGCTTGGACTCTCTAAGCAACAGAGCTTTTCTTGATAAACTTGTTCAAGAATTTCTAATTTAAACATTTCCAGAGTATTTTTTCTGGGGTGAGGGGAAATTCTCTAGAAATGTTATCTATACTTTGCTGTTCCATACAGTTCCATGCCTTTTATCCCTGAATGTTTTACATGTGACTCCTTAAAGTCCAAAAGGATTTCTAGATTCTATTTTTTCTTTTTAATCGAGTTTAATTAACTTTTATGTGGCTGATCAAATTACAGACAAAGAGTGAGGGCCTTATCAAACTAGTCACATGCTTTAAAAGTCTTAGGGCCAGAGGTTAGCAATGATGATGATGATTATGAGCCAGTAAGGCACTGAGGTTGTAGATTCCTTATTTAACACACACACCAGAGCTGGGAGGAAAAAGCCAGGTAAAGGCAACCCACTCAGGCAGATAGATGATGACATCACTAAATACCAACCAATTGCACCATGGCAGGATAGTGGGCCAAAGGGGGGGGTAGTTCTAGAGGACATTATATATATACATATACATATACACATATACACATTTACACATATATTCCCCTTTCCCTCCTATGGGCGGTATGTGTCTTCCTCAACTCAGATCCTCTACCAGAGGCCTGGGAGTTTGAGGGTTCTGCGCAGTAACTTAGCTGTTCCTAGCACTGCTCTCTTCTGGACAGAGAGCTCTGATGTTGCTCCTGGGATCTCTTGGAGCCACTCTCCCAGCTTAGGAGTCACAGCCCCGAATGCTCCTACCAGCACTGGGACCACTTTGGCCTTCACTTTCCACATCCTCTTTAGTTCTTCCTTCAGGCTCTGGTACTTCTCCAGCTTTGAACAGATGGAATTGATATATATACCTATACCTATACCCATTCAATTGTGTCCAGTTCTTAGAGACTGCCTGGACAAGTCCCTGAAGTTTTCTTGGCAAGGTTTGTCAGCAGTGGTTTGCCATTGCCTCCTTCCTAGGGCTGAGAGAAAGTGACTGGCCCAAGGTCAGCCAGGTGGCTTTATGCCTAAGGCAGGACTAGAACTCACAGTCTCCTGGTTTCTAGCCTGATGCCTTAACCAGTACACCAAACTGGCTCCCATGTATGTATGTATGTATGTATGTATGTATGTATGTATGTATACATTTTGATTAAGGATTTTGATTACAATAGTAAAATCTAATACTGTCATGAGTAAGGATGGCGAGCAGGGGGCTCCCACCCAGACTGTCAAGCGCATGCGTAGCACTGAGGAACTGTTCAGCCATTCAAAGAGACACAGATCGGGACCGCCTTAACCTTTGGGGTTTATATGGCTGGGTTTTTCCCACGTTTCCTCAGTTTGTTAGGATTCTTGTTAAGTACTAGTAATAAATATTAGAGACCAAGTCATTGTCTCAGTGTGTTTCCTGGTAGTTAGGACAAATACAAACTAAAAAAAAGCAAGAACAATAGAAGAAAGAATTAAAGGTGTAAAGGAGAAGAAAAATGGAGAAAATGAATGAATGAATGAATGAATGAAAAGTAAGAATATAGGAAAGAAAAAGGAAAGAAATGTATAAAGAAGTGACTTCCACCCTTCATCACAAGTATAAACCATTTTTGTAACTTTTCATTCCCTCTTAGTTTACCCAATGATCCCTTCATCCCATATTCCATCTCTTATCTATAGACAAATCCATAAAGCATCATCTTTTCAGTCCTTGTGTCAGCAGAAAGTCCAAAAGGGGTAACCAGAAGTAACAACATACCTTATTTTAACCTTGATCAAATAAACAAACTTCATATTCCTTTCTTTTATTTCTAAAAGTCTTAATCTTTAGTCCATTGAAATAAAGTCATAGAGTTTGATTTCTTTTCATTTCTTCTTTGTCCCTTCTCACAAGATTCTTCAAAACTTTAACAAGCCTCTTTTGTAAATCCAACAGAAAAAAAATTATCTAGGTTACTCTCTTGGTTTATTATTTGTATTTCCTTTTGATTTTTAAAACCTCATCCGGTTTCTTTTGTATGTCCAGTGAGACATCCTTTTCATGTAATTCTTGTAGTCTGTTATTTATAGATCCACCTTCAATGCCATCTCTACCTTGTCAAATAAAACTTGTTTCTCATCTGCCAGTTCTTCTATAACATCTTTTGGACACAGTCTATCCATAGAAACAAACATTCCTATTGACATTGTTTATATTAACTTCTGATTCCATTTTTCAAAAGTGTCCTTCAGTATTTTCACTGTTAAATATTTTGCATCATTTTATATGTCCCAATTAATTAGCTGTTAATAAGGCTTGTGAATTTTTCTCCTTTAACTAAAATCTTTAGTTCCCACTAGTGTCCAATTTTTAAAATCACTTATATTTTAGTCCAAACAAATCTGTTTCCCACGGGAAGGATTATTAATAATTAATTCCAAAATCTTATTCCAAATATATCTATTCTCTTAACCCATTTATAACTTTCTAGGATCAAAGTCTTATTTAGCTTTTTGCTGTTAATTTCAATGTTTTTTTAAATAAATTCTTAAACTTAGGTTTAAAATGTTCTTTCATTAAGGATTGTCAGGCCCAGCCCAAGAACACCAAGGAGTCAGTGTATTCAACTTCCAGTTCTTTATTTGCTCACACTGTACAGACAGAATCTTGCCAGACTAAAGCTATTCTAACTGATCTAAGGGGAAATAACCTGGGACTCTAGGCGGGGCTATCCTGAACCTCTTTGTTCTCCCACCATTGTTGTCCGGACTGTGAATCCTCTTATCTCCTTGGAATGTGTTCCCTCCTTCCTGAGAACCACCAGCAGCACCGACATCCACTGCAGGATTGAAGGCAAACTCACCTGGCATTTTCAGACTTGTTGATCCAAAGGTCTCCAATAGCTTAAAAGTAGTTAACAAGCAATTTCCTAATGTGATTAGAAAAGGAAGTTTGTGAACTTAGTGTCCTTTAAAAGGCACTGACGATGGTTGTGAGCAAGGTGGCTATTCCCATCATCTCCCAGTGCTCAAAACATGCTGGGGACCACTGTCCTGTGGTCTCTGTGTGAGGAGCAACTGTTTGGAGGACAAGTGGGTGATCTCCCATCCTCTCCTTGTCCAAAGAAGTTCTGAAGAGCCTGTCTACTTACCAACTCTTAGTTCTTTGCCATGCTTGTCAGCTCCGCTTTTCTCAGAGCCATCTTCAGTCCACCATTTCTTCCTCTGGAAGTCAGTTCTAGAGAACTTCTGAAGAGGAATAGACTTCCAACCTTTCACCCTATGGACCCAAACTTGCAGTGCTACAGTAATGTTTCATTTCTTTGTTCAGGCTCTTCTCTAAATGTGTTGCTGTATTTTTTAATCAATATTTATTGTAGACATGTTTTTACTGGCTGTGATTTTATTGTAATGGTTTTATTATGTTTTATCTTTGCCTTACTTTGCATACTGAGCAGGCTTATTTTAATTATAAATAATCTAGAATCTAAAAATGAATAAATAAATACATTTTAGCAGGATTTTTTCTTTTGTACCTTTTCATTGTCTGTCAAGGCCAATGAAAAAGGGCAATCAAAGGAGAGGTGTGTTTCTAGTTCGCTTAGCATCTTTGAAATTAAATTCACATGTGGAGCAATAACAATAAAAGACAGCCAACTAGTAAATCACAGGAGCAAAATGAAGAGGGAAAAGTAAGAATCAGTCCCTGATCTCATGACTAGTACCATACAGGAGGAATGCCCTGGGACTGTTTGACACACAGGAAACATTGGGTTCAATTTGGCCCCTTCATTTGGAAGGGGAGGAGGTTTTGAGGATCCTCCTTCCAACTCATGTATTTTTTCAGTTCAACCTGGATCTAGAATGGGAAAGTCCATCTCTGATCAGACAAGCTCCCTTGATTGATAGATCTAAGCTGTGATAAAAGTGGCCCCATAGAGGAATGGGGAAAGGATTCAGACCTGAAGCTATGCTCATTTCTTTCTTACTTTTATTTTGCCGCCTTCCTCAGGGTAGGCACGTGAAGTCCATTTGCTTCTTCAAAGTCTGGTGAGATGCAAAATGGATCCCATCCCACTCATAAGATCCTTGGAAAGAGTCTGGAAAGAAAGGGGCCTTCTGTCCTGTTTTTTCCTCTCCTTTTCTGTTCCTCAATGAATCCAAGGCAATGTTCTTTTGATTGCATATCTGTTGTACTAGCCAGTCAAAGGCAGTAATCCTGACTCAAAGATACATATCAGTGGATTGAATAATACAGGGAGTTCTTTTGGATCTCTTTCACTACTATTGATGCCCATGCCAACATCTTCAGCCTTCAACTGAGGAAGGACATTAATATTCTACCCTACCACTACCTAGGTTTCATCAACTAGAGATAGACACAGCACCAACAAGTGAGGGTGTCCTTCTGTGAGGATGAGCCTTCTGGCAGGACCCAGGAAAAAAACCCTTTTCTATTGTGGTGCCTACTCTCTAGAACATCATGACCCTGGATATCACACTCACCCTGACCTGCTGGCTTTTCACAAGGTCTAGTTCCTGGTTTTGCCATTGAGCCTGCAGCCCTGATAGCATGACTGAGCCAGTTTCTTGGCTGTATTGATTGGGGATGATTGCTGGTGCTGTTGCTTGGCTGCCATTTTATGTCATTTATAATTTTGCTTATTGTTTTTTATTCTGTTTTTAACTGTTAGCGTTGAGATGGGCAGCCATATACATTTAATAAATAAATAAATACTGTTACTGGTGTTATATAGTATATTGATTTGTAGTTTATTGGTTCCTATATTTGTATCTTGTTTCATGTGTTTGTGTAAAGTTATGAATGGACATGTGATTAAAGTTGGAGAATGAGATTCACTCAAAGCTGGCCACAGAGTAGAAAAGTTTGTTTTGGAAGATTTCAGCATATGTAGTGCAGGGAAGAGGGAGAAGGGAACACTAACTATAACACTAACTATAAGCCTCAAGACTCACAAGGGATAGTTATCAAAACAATAATTGGTTCTCAGATAACAGATGATATACATGTGAACTGGTTGAAGCAATGGCATTCAAGTGGAAAAGTGCAAGGAAATAGGAAAAGAGTAGAAAACGGACTGACCTAACTTTGCCATAAATTATAAAACTGGATAGCATTTCAGAGCCATCACATACAATGAGCTACCATTTATGCTGGGCTTCCAGCCTTAATTCCAGCCTTCTTCTGGAATTAAAACCTAGGCTAGTCATCTTGACTTTGAGTTGGATAGGTATATATGGCAATACTTTCGTAAGTGAGGGCAAAATTAGGCAGTATTAGAAGACTGGCTAACTTTATAAGAATGCAAATATAAACTGCTCTTTCTACCACAGATACATGGACAGGAGAAAGAGACAGATGTTTTGAACTTTTTCTATATAGCTAGCTAATTACAATTTGCAGTTACTGGCTTTCTTCATTAATAGCTTTTCTACTGACTGTAATGGAACTATCAAGTGCTGCATCTTGAATCTCTGCCATGGAGTGTTTGCCAACTGTCCAAGCAGTGATCAGGTGCTCAGACAATTGGTTCTTTTAGATCCAGAGACAATAAGCACACCACATTATTTAGTCCACCTAACCAACCCTGAGGGAAGCAAAAGGCAATATGGCTCATTTTTTATACGAGGAGTGGATTATTTTATTTATCTATCTATCTATCTATCTATCTATCTATCTATCTATCTATCTATCTATCTATCTATCTATCTATCTATCTAATTTATCCCCGCCCATCTCCTCCCATCGGAGGCCTCTGGGCCTTGTTTACAACAAGTGATTAAAAACCATTAGAATAATCCAAAAAGTAATATACCTTGGACCAAGCTAGCACCATATTTAATCATTGCATGGGCTTTTGGTATACATATTTTTTCTAACAGCCATTTTTATCTTGCTAATACTGATGTAAATTGAGAATGGATCAAAGTAACCCAGTTTGAAAAACAATATTCAATGTTAAAATTTTCAGTTACCTCCATAATCAAAGGAACAACTACAGTTGTCTATCCATATCTTCCACTCCCTGATATAATTGCCAATCATTTGTGGAATCCTTACTTTAATTCATGATTAGCCACAGAGGTATCCTTTTTTATGACCACCCAATGTGAACAATGGGGCTTTCAAATATGACTTTGTCCAATCCATACTACTCCATTTGAACCAGGTACTAATAATTTTAGCAGTGCTACATGTGTGTAGATTCAGTTAAATGATGATGCTCCTAGGATCACTGATAATGGTAGAGGGTGTGTCTGTGCAGTATCACTAGACCCAGCTTATTGGGAGGATGGAAGTTTATCTCACCCACCTGTTAGAGAATGTCGATGTAATGCATCCCAAGTTTACACTGCCACTGGATATTATGTAGCAATTGAATATGAAACAAAAACTTTAGGCTGGGAAACTTTACACTTCCCTTGGGATTTAATATCAGCTCAATAGCTCAGATAATGTGGAAAAGTAATCAAGTTCAATCTCAAGTGTAAGCCCTATCCAGAACTGATAAAGGAATTATATTAAAAATTAAGCATAAACATGCTGAATTAGTTACAGTTGTTCAAGATATTGAGGATTTAACTGCCCATCATTGGTGGGATATTTTTTCAGGATGGAGCCCAACTATGACCAACATTTTAAATTTGGGCTGGCAACCAGTAATTGTTTTTGTAATAGCTATTTGTATTCTGTTAATACTGATGTGTATTCTATATATTAAAGTTAAGTGATTGTATACAAATGTATAATTCATTACTTGGAGACTCTGAATTTATAAAATATAAAGGTGTGAGAAAAAAATTAAAATATGCCAGGGGTTTAGTGTAGTGGCCTTAGGATTGCCTTTTGAGTCTGGGAAGCTTCTGAACAGACCTGAGTGCTGGGTGTTGTGGAAATTGAGCCATCCTGGGGTATCTGTGCTGTCCTTATTAAGGGGCTCCTGACAGCCCATGGGAGATTGGGTTTCAACTCATTTGGTAACTAATGATTTTCCTTTCTTTATTCTATAAATTTGTTTAAATTTATAATAAAGCTTAAAATCTCTTTATCCACTGGTGTCCTTAATGTCTGTGGATCTAAAAGAACCAATTGTCTGAGCACCTGATCACTGCTTGGACACTTGGCAGAACATGGAGACTTCCAGTCCCAGCATTAAATTGGGATAATGTGTGTTAGAGAAAATGTGAAGATTTTAGTTCAGAAAGTGAGCAATAAAAATGATAAGCCTCCATTTGTTTCTAAGCATCCTAAGTCTCTGGATAAATAAGGGTAGTAACAGAGCGGTTTTCCAGAACCTCTTTATGAATTCCATGTGAAGGTAGAAGGGAAAATTATAGTAAGGCAGACCTAGAATATGCTTAATATTCAGGTGAGATTATTTTTTTCTATTGATCCCATTACATTGTAATTGGGGCTATAATTCTGATACATTCCTGGGCCAGTGGTGTTGTATTTGTTGTGGCCAGGTTGTTTCAGAAAAAGAAATGCATCATCATCATCGAGCAATCTATGATCTCACTAGAGAGTGGACCTGGCTTGCCTTATCTTTTATTGCTGGGACGTTGTCACCACAGGGTGCTACCTTACTCAGGAAAAGGAGCCAGAAGAACTGTCAGCCCTAGGAGCTTCAAAAGCAATGGAGATTTGTTACTAAGATAAGCCCAAAAATACAGGGAAATGTTATTCTCTTTTATTTTCATGAAGTTGGAGAAGGGATGTATTTTTAAGTACAAACTTGAGGAAGACTTCCAGTTTTGATGGCTGCCAAGGCAATTGCTTCTCTTGACCTTGCTCTGACCCTGTGGACAAAATTGCCCATATAGACAAAATTGTCCATATAGATAACTGAATGGCAAGTTATTTATGCCAGAACTTTCACAGGTTGCTTTAACAATTGGAATAAAACATTGCTTTAATAATATGCCTTACAAAATGAAGAAGACAACTCTGTCACAGTCATCCTGAGCCAAGAACTCTACTCCAGATAATGGACAGAGAGAAAATAGCACTGAAAATGTTACCTAGTTGGGGAGCAAAACGTCTGCGAGAAAACAAGCAATCTCAGAGAACACCAAGGATGCCACAGAGGGAGAAAAGCTGGTTGAAAAGCTTATGCACACTACTGAAATCCCAGACAGGGAGGAAGGAGTGATGGCTGCCTCCCCAGATTTGCTGGATTAGATAGAGCTTTATTGACCCCCAATGAATCACTATCCAAGGAGAAGAAATAACATGCTTTGAATTAAAGGTGAAACTTCATTCAGTCTCTAAACAGATGGGCAGTAGCTTGATGAATCTGGAAAGTGGAGTCTCTGGGATCCATGTAAACCATAACACTACGAAAGTTCAAATTCTTAAATTTGAGAAAGATTTTGAAACATAGAAAAGAATTATTGTTATTTCTCATGGAACCAGAATTAATACCTTAGGGGAAAAAAGGAAACAATTTAATGGTAAACTCATTACAAATCTGTAAACTGAATTATCACAAGAACATTGGCAACTTACCAAAAATGACTTTAATAAATTTACCTTTGAATGCAAAGTGGCAGAACCCTTTTTTAATTTACATGGAACAAGGTGTTCATGATACCTCATGGTTAGCTAATTTTAAACCTGAGATACTGGATGCTTACAGATTAAGAGCAAGAGGCAATTTCTTATGGTGATCTGCTCTATCAGTTTTTGAATTCTAGCACCAGAGACCACCTTTATAAGTTTCAAGACAAGCTACTAATTTGAAATTCCATGGAAGTAAAATAATGATTTACCCAGATCTTCCTTCTCAAGTGCTAAATTTAAGAAAATACTTTGATTTGGCATGCATGTTACCAGGAAACAATTCTGATTTTTTTCTTGGAGAAAAGGTTTTTAAAAATTAAAAACTTATCCACTGTCCAAGAATTCTTATAGGTTCTGTATGCTTATCAGATGAATAACAACCTATTCTTTTCTTATTTTTGTTTTCTTTAACTGTCCCTGCTACCATATAAAGTATGTATTATATCTCTAAGGTTGGAGGGGGGAGTGATGGGGGAGGAGATAATTGAATTTGCCTGGAATTCAATTCAATTCAATTCAATTCTTGTTAGTACAGCTAGGATGGTAATTTCTTTTTTTATCACTTTTTTCTAAAATGTTTGATTTCTTTCATTTTAGAGCCATAGTCCTTATGTAAATGCTTTCTCTTTATATATCTGATACTTATTAGGTTTACGACAGTGTGAGCTGTCTGTAATGCTGGAAAATTAACCTTAAGAAATATTTGATATACATGAATTAATCAGCTGGAACATAAATGGTGGCATTTTTTGGGGTTGGGGTGGGGGATGGAGATAAATCTGTAATAAGATGGAAAAATTACAACCAGATATTAAGTTGCAAGAACTATATATTCCACCTAATGAACAACTTTTTTCTTTAAAAAACTGAAGAGCTGGATTGGAAAAGCTTCCATAAATTAGTGGATACTCAAGTAAAGCACATGGGGTGGAATTATGTTTAATAGCAATTCTAAATTGATGTGAATGTGAGCAGTGTGCCAGTGAAGGGCACTTTATTTTCTTGATAGTAAAGATAGCTAATGTCACTATTGCTCTGATTATCTTTTATGGCACCACTGAGATAGATTTTGATTATGTGCTATCCACCTTGCAGCTGTTCATCCTCTTCCTCTCTTTCCATCCCTACCAAGAATACTCTGAAATATTTCATGGAAGTTTTCCTAAATGATATTCTGCATACTATCAACTTATAATTTGTGCTAGTGATTTTAACTTAATCAAGAGTCTCAGCTAGATAGTTAAACTCAAAACAAACAAACCCGTTTCAAAATTGGAAAGTATTGCGAGTATATATATTGGAATTAAACCATATAGACATTTGACATTTTTAAAAAACTAATATACTTTTTTCTCAGGCACACCAAATTTGATTTATATTATATTATATTATATTATATTATATTATATTATATTATATTATATTATATTATATTATATTATATTATATTGTTTCTGATTTCTCCTGCTTTGATGGACCAATAGGCCCCACTGCAATTGCAGACTGTGCTCCAGTGATTCTCATTCTAAAATTTTAAAAATATAAATTAGCTAATTCCAGATGGTACCTGAATACCTCTTTTACAAGAAGGAAATGTGATTTTTAAAAATAAATAAACAAACAAACAAATAAATAAATAAATAAAAATAAATAAATTTCATATCAATATGAAAATCCTCTGGGATGTGTTTAGGCATTTATTTTGGGATCCACTACTGCTATCACAGATGAATAATGTCAAGTATTTATACTACAATTAAATTGGGACTAATATATTCAGAGGAATATGAATATTTTTTCAAATGCATTAAACAGAATTATTGGAGAAATGGCTGGAAAGTTACTGTCTCATCAGTTGAAACCACAAAACAATAAAACATTATATCTGAATTCAGGCCGATAATGGTCAGTTATGTACTGACACAGATCTTAATGATTTTTTAATTTTATTTTTATACTCAGTTATATGAATTGGAGACTCTTAACTGAACAGCAAATTATTAATTTCTTTCACAATATTGAAATGGAAGAGTTAAAGATGTAAATGTGATGTTAAACTATATTTCCAAAATATGCAATTTGTCATTTTATGAATAGCTTTGGTTCTACTGAGCCTGGGGCCTGGCAAAGAAGATAATCTTATGTAAATAGAAATAAATTTATCCTCCTGATATCAAATAATGGATTCAGGATATGAGTCTGTTATCTGTTTTTGAAAAGCCTTGTTCTTCTAAAACTGAGAAGGTGAAGCAAAGTGTTTCCCTGTGATCTAGATTTAATGATGCTTAAGGGCTGAATTCTGTGTTAGTACTACATGGATTGTGTAAGGATCTTTTAAAACTTTGTTTAACTCTTCTTTCTTCCCTTCCCTCCTTTTTAGGTTTAGCTCATCTTAACCACCACCAATGTATGGAGATTCTTTTCTCACTCTATAACCAATACTGTATTTTTTTCTGTTGATGTTGTAGTTGTAAATTTAATTTTAAAAAATGGGTACAAACTTGACAGATTGAAGCAGGATGAGTCACTCAGTTACTGGCCAGCAAGGAAGCATTGATTTGTTGTCAGTTCTCTGTACACAGCTATTGGCAAGAAAGGTATGCACTTAAAGAATAAAAAGTAAAATATGAATTGGTATCATCATATACTAGAAGCAAGGATAGTTTGCAAGGATTAAAGTATGGAGAGATATAATGAGTGGTGTTAGGATAAATTAGTTAGATTACTCTTATTCTGCCTTCAGATTATTTTTGTTCATTACCTATTAACTTTTTTCCACACTTCATATAATGTTGCTTACCAAGAAGGGAATTTTCTAGGCTCTGTGAGACTTCAGACTTGAAAGCATGCTAGCATGCCTCTCTACTAATATCTGAGTATTAAAATAGATCTGAAGATAGTCAAAGCAAAGCAAATCACATAGGAGATAGGATAGCTGTCTGAAAGTGCCCAAATTTAGAAACAGTATCTTTGGCAACAGAAAATTGTTCTCAGACACACAGGTATATTGGCCATTATATTGGCATCATTGCCTCACCCTTTGCTCAGAATTGAGATATAAGTGCTTAAAGAGATTATGCTGTTCAGTAACTTTTGATGTACTCTGGAGTCTTCTGCAGGGAACTAGAGGACTCTAAATGTGCAATTCATTGTGAGGTTTGATAATTTGGATCAGTAATTTGAGTCACTGGCTACCTTCAACACTGAGTTTTTCTCAGCGGGATTTCTGTGTTGTGATATAATGCAAAATGCTTTTCAGAGTCTCACATTGTGCTAAGGTATAACATAATTTGTTCAGCTTTGGATTTGCATTATGCACATATCTAGTCATTGTAATTTGTAATCCATGTATTATGTCATAGCAAGGATAGACAACCCTATACCCCAGGACTACATTTGGCCCACTAACCTTGGAACATCTTTGATTACAGTTGTTGAAAAGTGCAGCAATACACCAAAGGCTGTGTCAATATGATATACTAATTTTAAAGCTTCATTACTTAACAGAGTCTGTTGCTATGTGGCCCTTTCTTCGCCCAATTATATATGGTTTGTTATAAGTAGTAAACAGGGAAGCCTGCAAAATCTGATGCTTTTGTCAAATGACATAAGCAGCATTGTGCCAGTGTACTGCAAACTCCACCCTTTATACATGTGTGAAAAATCATGATGCACATACAAAAGGAGTGTCACTTGTGGCATGATTGCACATGCTGCTTAGGTCATTTATCCCCTTCCTTTGCCCCTCCCTAGAGATGCCGCTGATACACAATCTGCATACTTATTAAGAGGTGGGGGTGGGGTTTGATCCATGCCTTATTCTGCATCTGCCCAGCCCAATTCTACTTGAGCCAGGTAGAAGAAGCTGGCTTTTTATTGTTAAATGCATAAACAGCTACTTCCTTGGAACAATTCCAGATTCTTTTAATAGAAGTGGAACACTGAGGCTTTGGCTTTCTCAGTGTATGACCTTAGATTGGCAGAGTAATTTCTGACAGAGATGAATAGAAAACTTTTATGAAAAACTTGGAAACACTCTGAAGAAGAGTTTTCAGTGACCTTAATTTGGCAGTGTTTTCCTTACAGTGTATATATCCTGGCAATACTGAAATGTGTGAAGTACTGCACATATATGATAAGGGATCTTTTTGCAGTCTTCCTGCAAAAAAATGGATTGAGACCAAAGATTAAGGAAGCACCAAGATTAAGGTCTTACACCAATTTTCTTTGAAATTGGTAGTTCTACAAATACCATATCACATTGCCCTTCTCACTTCTTTTCACACACTCCAAAAACTGATAGAGATTACCTCACTCCCATCCTTTTTAATGGGAAATAATAATATGTGGTTTCATTTAACAAAGGTGATGTTTCAGGTCCAGCTCTTCACCACTAGAATGGAAAAGTGAACACCTTCCCTGTTTTGATTCAAAATCAATTTGGTCACTAATAACCACAATTTTAGCTTCCCCTCCCTCCCTCCCTCCCTCCCTCCTTCCCTCCTTGGCACTATATTTTGAAACCTCATATTTTTGGTGTGTGCACGTAAAACAATTTTGCTTGGATTTTCTTGGGGGGATTGGATTTTGGATTTTTTTGTTCTGAGATAAGTATCTGCTTTCCACCCTGCAAAAAAAATTCTCATTCTACATTCCTGCAAAATGTCTGCAGAGGGTCTTGGAAATTACTTTCCACCCTTCCATTTCATGTACAAGGTGACTAATTGATTCTAGTTCCTCACACTTATTTGAATAAGCATTAGGAATAGCAAGGAAGGTTTCTTATAAAGGTTTGAGACTATCATTGCAATGCAAACTTTTAAAAAGTTCTAATCTGATTTGATTAACATTTTGTGAACTTTAACAAAAAATCTTCTTGAAAAAATATAGAACCAAAAATTCTCTTGCCAACACTTACAACAGGCATAGATTTTTGTAAAATCCAAATGTTCAACTTAGGGATTCATAAATCTGTTACTTTCACTTCCTCCAAAATTTGATTTTTATTTTTGAAATTGTCTTAAATTCATCCACCTTGTTGATGAAATTGTCTTAAATTCATTCTACCTTGTTAATTTGCATTAAAAAAACAAAAAACAAAGAACAGTACAGTACAGTACAGTACAAAACAAAACAGAAGCCACCCAGAGTTCCTCTGGTGGGAGGAGATGGGTGGTGACAAATTTGATAAATAAGTGAATGAAAACACCAGCCGTTGTACTTGCCTACTATTAGGTGATTGTTCTGCCAAGTGTTCAAGCAGTGATCAGGTGCTCAGACAATTGGTTCTTTTAGATCCAAAGACAATAAGCACACCAGTGGATAAAGAGATTTTAAGCTTTATTATAAACTTAGGCAAACAGATTAAAACAGAAACATAATTTAGGCAGATTAAACAGAAGCATACGCAGCATAACATAAAGAAAAATAAATCATAACATACCAAGCAAGTTGACACCCAATCTCCCATAGGCTGTCCAGAGCTAATAAGGACAGTGGAAATACCCCAGGATAGCTCAATATCCACAGCACCCAGTGCTCAGGTCTGTGCAGAAGCTCCCAAACTCAAAAAACAAACAAACAAACAAACAAACAAAACAATCCTAAGGTTTTTATTGAAGTCTGGCCCTAAAACCTCATGACCCTGTTTCTATGGTTACAGGATCTGACCTTGATGGGATAGTTTCCAGGGTCTGGAGCACCTGTTTCCAAGAACCTGGGAAGCTATACAGATAAGCTAGTGCTTAACAAAAAACAATCTTGGGGTTTTCTCTTATCTCCTCTCCCCCATTCCAAACAGAAATAAAAAGCCAGCTAAACATTAGTATAACTCAAAATAAACTCTAAGTATTTGTATTAGTCTTTAAATATCTGTGGAGAGCCATAGAGAGGACCTTGGAGCAAATATGCAGAAAGAGAGATTTTTTAAAAAAGCATGTGTTAAGCCCAGGAAACAGAAAGAGTGAGAAAGTATCTAAGACTGGCTAAGCCTTACTTTCTTCAGCAAAGGATCGTTACCTTGTCGTGGTGCTGGAGCTTGAGCACCTCAATGATGCCATGAGCTAAACCGTGAAGGGCCACCCAAGACGGGAAGGTCATGACAGAGAGGTCAGACTAAATGCGATCCCTGGGGAAGGTAATGGCAACCCACCTCAGTATTCTTGCCGTGAAAACTAAATGGATCAGTACAACCAGAGATATGTCGGTATACCATCGGAAGATGAGACCCCCAGGTCGGAAGATGGTCAAAATGCTACTGGGGAGGAACAGAGGATGAGCTCAACTAGCCCCAGACGTGATGACGCAGCTAGCTCAAAGCCGAAAGGACGGCTAGCGGCCGACGGTGCTGGTGGTGAACGGCGAATCCGATGTTCTAAGGATCAACACACCATCGGAACCTAGAATGTAAGATCTATGAGCCAGGGCAAATTGGATGTGGTTATTGGTGAGATGTCAAGATTAAAGATAGACATTCTGGGCGTCAGTGAACTGAAATGGACTGGAATGGGCCACTTCACATCAAATGACCACCAGATCTACTACTGCGGACAAGAGGACCACAGAAGAAATGGAGTAGCCTTCATAATTAATAGTCAAGTGGCTAAAGCAGTGCTTGGATACAATCCAAAAAATGATAGAATGATCTCAATTCGAATTCAGGGCAAGCCATCTAACATCACAGTGATCCAAATATACGCCCCAACCACAAATGCTGAAGAAGCTGAAGTAGAGCAGTTCTATGAGGATCTGCAGCACCTACTGGACAACACGCCTAAAAGAGATGTTATTTTCATCACAGGAGACTGGAATGCTAAGGTGGGCAGTCAAATGACACCTCGAATTACAGGTAAGTATGGCCTGGGAGAACAAAACGAAGCAGGACACAGGCTGATAGAATTTTGCCAAGACAATTCACTCTGCATAACAAACACTCTCTTCCAACAACCTAAGAGACGGCTTTATACATGGACTTCACCAGATGGACAACACCGAAATCAGATTGATTACATCCTTTGCAGCCAAAGGTGGCGGACATCTGTACAGTCGGTAAAAACAAGGCCTGGAGCTGACTGTAGTTCAGATCACGAACTTCTTCTTGCACAATTTAGGATCAGACTAAAGAGATTAGGGAAGACCCACAGATCAGCTAGATATGAGCTCACTAATATTCCTAAGGAATATGCAGTGGAGGTGAAGAATAGATTTAAGGGACTGGACTTAGTAGATAGGGTCCCGGAAGAACTATGGACAGAAGTTGGCAGCATTGTTCAGGAGGCGGCAACAAAATACATCCCAAAGAAAGAGAAAACCAAGAAGGCAAAATGGCTGTCTGCTGAGACACTAGAAGTAGCCCAAGAAAGAAGGAAAGCAAAAGGCAACAGTGATAGGGGGAGATATGCCCAATTAAATGCAAAATTCCAGAGGTTAGCCAGAAGAGATAAGGAATTATTTTTAAACAAGCAATGCGCGGAAGTGGAAGAAGACAATAGAATAGGAAGGACAAGAGACCTCTTCCAGAAAATTAGAAACATTGGAGGTAAATTCCAGGCAAAAATGGGTATGATCAAAAACAAAGATGGCAAGGACCTAACAGAAGAAGAAGAGATCAAGAAAAGGTGGCAAGAATATACAGAAAACCTGTATAGGAAGGATAACAATATCGGGGATAGCTTTGACAGTGTGGTCGGTGAGCTAGAGCCAGACATCCTGAAGAGTGAGGTTGAGTGGGCCTTAAGAAGCATTGCTAATAACAAGGCAACAGGAGACGACGGCATCCCAGCTGAACTGTTCAAAATCTTGCAAGATGATGCTGTCAAGGTAATGCATGCTATATGCCAGCAAATTTGGAAAACACAAGAATGGCCATCAGACTGGAAAAAATCAACTTATATCCCCATACCAAAAAAGGGAAACACTAAAGAATGTTCAAACTATCGAACAGTGGCACTCATTTCACATGCCAGTAAGGTAATGCTCAAGATCCTGCAAGGTAGACTTCAGCAGTTCATGGAGCGAGAATTGCCAGATGTACAAGCTGGGTTTAGAAAAGGCAGAGGAACTAGAGACCAAATTGCCAATATCCGCTGGATAATGGAAAAAGCCAGGGAGTTTCAGAAAAACATCTATTTCTGTTTTATTGACTATTCTAAAGCCTTTGACTGTGTGGACCATAACAAATTGTGGCAAGTTCTTAGTGGTATGGGGATACCAAGTCATCTTGTATGCCTCCTGAAGAATCTGTATAACGACCAAGTAGCAACAGTAAGAACAGACAATGGAACAACAGACTAGTTTAAGATTGGGAAAGGAGTACGGCAGGGCTGTATACTCTCACCCTACCTATTCAACTTGTATGCAGAACACATCATGCGACAAGCTGGCCTTGAGGAATCCAAGGCTGGAGTTAAAATCTCTGGAAGAAACATTAACAATCTCAGATATGCAGATGATACCACTTTGATGGCTGAAAGTGAAGAGGAACTGAGGAGCCTTATGATGAAGGTGAAAGAAGAAAGTGCAAAAGCTGGTTTGCAGCTAAACCTCAAAAAAACCAAGATTATGGCAACCAGCTTGATTGATAACTGGCAAATAGAGGGAGAAAATGTAGAAGCAGTGAAAGACTTTGTATTCCTAGGTGCAAAGATTACTGCAGATGCTGACTGCAGTCAGGAAATCAGAAGACGCTTAGTCCTTGGAAGAAGAGCAATGACAAATCTCGATAAAATAGTTAAGAGCAGAGACATCACACTGACAACAAAGGCCCGCATAGTTAAAGCAATGGTGTTCCCTGTAGTAACATATGGCTGCGAGAGCTGGACCATAAGGAAGGCTGAGCGAAGGAAGATCGATGCTTTTGAACTGTGGTGTTGGAGGAAAATTCTGAGAGTGCCTTGGACTGCAAGAAGATCCAACCAGTCCATCCTCCAGGAAATAAAGCCAGACTGCTCACTTGAGGGAATGATATTAAAGGCCAAACTGAAATACTTTGGCCACATAATGAGAGGACAGGACACCCTGGAGAAGATGCTGATGCTAGGGAGAGTGGAAGGCAAAAGGAAGAGGGGCCGACCAAGGGCAAGATGGATGGATGATATTCTAGAGGTGACGGACTCGTCCCTGGGGGAGCTGGGGGTGTTGACGACCGACAGGAAGCTCTGGCGTGGGCTGGTCCATGAAGTCACGAAGAGTCGGAAGCGACTAAACGAATAAACAACAACAACAAGCCTTACTTTACAGGGATATAACAGGGAGAGAAGGTAAAACATAGAGAGGCGTTCAAGATTCTGTTATTATAGCTTATATAAGACATCTTAGACATCTTTGACTGTTATCAGAAATAAGCAGGACATACCCTGATGAATAAGCAGTTGTAGACCATGAGTAGTTGGACATGTTGAACTGTGAGACACTGTGACAAGGTGAGTATGGACCACCTAAAAAGTCCAGCCCCATTTCCTGCAGCACTGTAGTCAATCCTGGCATAGGCTAAGGTGAAATACATCAGATAGGCTTATGACCAGGCAACCACAGGTGAGAAGAAAGCAGTGACAAGCTACTTCTTCACATCTGCCAAGAAAATTCATGGAAAAAAGCTAAAAAAAAAAGTCATCTTGTGGAAAGATGAGAACCCAAGGTCTGGAGATTACTATTTGCCACTGAGGAAGAGCAAAGAGCTTTATCAAATAGGCAGTATGACATGACTGGATCAAAGCCTTCAGGAAGTTCAGCTGCTGATTAGCCAAAAGTAAAAGAAAAGCTCAGAGCTTGTTGAAAACTTTTAGAGTGCGGATGTGAAACATCCAAAGTATGAGCTAAGGAAAGCTGGATATTGTTAAAGTGGAAATGACACAGCCTAGGACAGTTTTATGAGTGAGTGAACTAAAATGGAAGGAAATGGGACATTTTCAGTGAAATGAATTCAAAATTTTCCATTCTGTAAATGAAACTCACAGAAAAAAAATGCAGTAGTAATGACCATCCCAAAACATATTGCTGCATGTGTTATGGGATATAATCCAGTCAGTTTCCCTCAGGATTCAAAGATGGCCATTTAATTTCATGATGTGGATGTACAAACAACACTGAAGAAGTAATTGATGAATTTGGAAGATCACAGCAAGTAACAGATCAAACCCCAAAGAAAGATGTTCTACTAATTATTAGTGACTTTAATGCAAAAGTTAGAGTGGAACCTGTACTGAAAATTGTTGGAAAATTTGGACTAGGACCTGCAGTGATGCAGGACAATGACTGATAGATGTCTGTATAGAAAATGGGCTGTGTGTTGCTATCACATTATTTCAACAACACAAAAGATGTCTCTACACCTGGATGTCTCCAAATGAATGACATTGTAATGAAATAGATTTCATCTTATGTAACAACAGATGGAAAAGCCCTATGCTGAATTGCAAAACACTGCTGCGTGCTGATTGTGGATCAGTCCATCAGCTGTTAATTACAGAAATATGTATCAGACTGAGAAAGAGTAGAAAAGATCCAATCCCAATGTGATATAACCTAGAGCCCATTCCAAAAGCATGAAGCATGGAGGTTAGAGATAGATTCATAGACCTGGACCTAGTGGACAGAGAGTCAGAGAAATTGTGGGAAAAAGTTAAAAAGATCGTAAAAGAGGAAATGGAAAGCACATAACAAGTATCAGAGGGAAACAAAGAACACATACTGGCTGTCAAGGAATGCCACAGCAATAGTTAAGGAAAGAAAACTAGCAAAAACCAGAGGAAATCTTGGGAAAACTAGAGAACTTAATACTGTACATACTTCTAATGACAGGCAAGAAGAGGTAAAGAGGTACATCTGAACTCAGAGTGTATACAATGGAAGAAAACAAGGGAACTGTTTAAGAAAACCAGAAAAATCACAGGAACGTTCCAAACTCATATCAGTGTCGTAAGGAAAAAGCATGGAAAGGAGTTTATGTAATGTGAAAAAGATGAAAGAAGTACACAGAAAATCTGTACAAGAAGACTATTGCAGATGACATTGTATTTGAGAGAAAATATGAGGGAGAGAGAGCCAGTTTGGTGTAGTGGTTAAGGCACCGGGCTAGAAACTGGGAGACCATGAGTTCTAGTTCCACATTAGGCACAAAGCCAGCTGGGTGACCTTTGGCCAGTTACTCTCTCTCATCCCTAGGAAGGAGGCAATGGCACACCACTTTAGAAAAATCTTGCCAAGAAAACTGCAGGGACTAGTCCAGGCAGTCACCAGGAATCAAAAATGGACTTGAAGGCTCGAGAGAGAGATAGAGAGAGAGAACAAACCAAGGGTGCTTGAGGAGGTAGTCATATGGGCTATAAAACAACTGACAAATTGGAAAGCCCCATGGGTGGTTGAAATGCTGTCATGGAAAATATAAAGATCATGACAGCCCTCTGACACAAATATGGGGAAAACCAGCATGGTGCAAAGACTGGAAAAGTTCTATCTATATCCCAATCCCAATAATGGGAGATTGGAAAGAATGTTCTGTTTACAAGATAGTAGCCCTAATACCACATGCTAAGATACTGTTGAAAAATCTGCAGAAGAGGTTAGAGCTCTGTATTGAGAGAGAAGTGGCAACTGAACAAACAAGGTTAAGAAAGAACAGGGGAATATACTATTAGGTAGGTGATGGAAACACCATGAAAAAAATCATATAAAAAAGAGCTCTACTTCTGTTTTATAAACTACTCCAAATTGATTTGATTATTCAAGACTGTGGAAGTCTCTCAAAACAATGAGTATACCCCAGCATCTGATTTATCTGGTAAGAAATCTCTACAATAACCAAGAAGCCACAGTGGGAGCAGAGTGTGGTAACACGAACAGTTTACTCTCAGAAAAGGAAACAACCAGGGCTGCATTCTGTCACCATACCTGTTCAATCTAAACAATGAATACATCGTATGGGCCATAGGTCTGGAAGAACTAAAGGTTGGTGTCATAAGGAATGTCAATAACCTGAGACATGCAGGCAACACTATCTTGGGTGCCGAAACTGAAGAAGGCTAGAAACAATCATTCTAAAAGGCAGGGCTTTCCCTGAATGTCAGGAAAATTATAATCAGGCCAATTTAAGATAAATAATGAAATGATAGACAGAGTTGACAATTACAATTTTCTAGGCTGTAGAATTGATAAAGACGGCGGGTGCGCAAAAGAGATTCAGTGACAAATAACAATGAGCATTGAGGAACCTAGATAGATTCATGAAAGACCAAGATATTCAATCAAGACAAAAGCTGGAATGTTCAGCTCAGTGGCATTCAGTGGTACTGAAGCAGAGGATGGACTCTGTGAAACAGCAAGGAAAAAGATTGATTCCTTTCCCCGCCCCCAAAGGATAACACATATTTAATTATTCCCTTCCTACTACTATTCTATACATTTCTGTCTACTATAATAAAAATCAAATTAAAAAGCACATAAATTGTCTGCCATTATACTTAATAGTTAACATCAGTCAAACCCTTAAAGCAATCCAGATAAATATTCTTTAACCCTTATCCCACTTCGAAATAAACCAGAGCATTTACATGTCCCCACAATGTGCACAGAGCTTTTCTCTTGAAAAAAACCAAACAGCCCAACTGCTGCCTTCAAAAACTCCGACTTCTCTTCAGGAGACCTCCCACACATAATGGCCCCTTCTTTTTCATGGCATTCCACCAGGAAGTCAATTTCACTTATTGATTGAAGATCTCTCTCTCCCTTAAATTTCTCCAACTCCACTGTCCAATCTTCATCCCGCATCTCAATAGAAATCCCAATCTCACTCGTAGAAGAAACATTTCTATCACTCTTAAATTCCTCAGTTTCATCCACCACATCCCCAACTTGATGGCACATTTTAGACCTCATATTTTCCACAATGTCCTGCATAAAAGCTTGGTAGAAATCAGAAAAAATCTGTTTAAAATCTTACATGTCTCACGCAGTAGATTATGGTACCCCCTAGGAGCTTAACCAGAGAAAGTTGAAGATATGGAAGAGGTCCAAAAGCGAGATAAGCAGACAGTTCTCATGGGAAAGTAGAAATAGAAAGCTGAAGGTTCAAATCAGCTGATTCAGAGTGTAGGAAAATGCTAATAACTTCAAATTTAATACAAAAATAGTAACAGGAAGACAATTGTTTACTCTCAATCCTCCATATTTGGAAGGAAAACAAAGTCCAAAACTTTAAAAAGAGTTTTTAAAAAATAATCCCCAAAATAATGATAAGCACCAAGACAGCCAGCTTCTCCTCACTGTAGAAAGCCAATCTCAGGGTACACATACTTAAAAATATATTTAAATTAGTGATTTAGAAATGGGGTGAACAGTCTTAGTGTCCCTTTAAGGGTACAACGTGGCTTGGAAAATGATGATGGCCCCACCTCCCAGCTAGCTCTTACCAAACATGAAACATTGTTTGTGATCTTCTGGTTGCAAGCAGCCATCCAGATGACAGATGGAATGATTCTAGGTGTTCTCCTTTATCTGGAAAATGTTTCTGCGCTTAGGGAAACCTGCCTGAGCCAGAAAAAAGCTGCCGCATCATCAGCTCTGCCCACTTAGCCTGCGGGCACAGCTGCTCAGTCTGCCATTCCCCACTGGAAGCCCTAAAAAGAGAAAAACTTGGTTTGGTGCACTAACAATGAAAATCAAATAGGAATACTGCTAATTATACCTGGTCCTTCCTTAATCAAAGGCACAACTCTCCATTTAATGTGATGATCTGCACATTTACTCCACGCTCATTGGGTTTGATTGGAAAGAATAAACATGTAAATAAAACATGGAGTAAAATAAGTGCAAAATAATAAGTAATAAAAGGTGTACTGTGCTCAGTATGGTACACTTATGAGCTATTTTTAGATGTGTGTTTTTACTTTTTAAGTGCTTCAGCATGTTCATGACCTAACTCTTTTAAAAGTGTGTGCATATTTAAAAATCCATTAGGCCCCACAATTTTCACTTTCATAAAAGTTTGAGCTTTGACTTACAATGTCCTTACAAGTTTATGAGGGTTTATGGTGTACTTGATTCATTTAAAGTCATTGTGGATGGCAAAACCACTTCCTACCCACAGAAAAAGTATGTTTCCAAGTGATTCTTTCTGAAATGCTATCATTTTCATTATATGATACATAAACAAAATAGATATGGATCAGTATTCTAGAATCCTTATGTTCCTGATGAAGCCATTCCTTCCAATAAGTTTTTTTGAATTTAGAATAAATAAATGTACTATTCTTAGCTACTATTGCTTCCACAGAGAGCCACCCAACGGCCCTATTTCTGGTAACCTGGACCCTCCTTGGAGGGAATTATTCCAAGGTTTACCTACAGAGTTGCTGTGAGAAATATTTATTTATTTATTTCCCAAATTTCTATTACCGCCCATCTCCCCCAAAAAGGGGGACTCTGGGCAGTTTACAGTAAAATCAACAATTAAAACCATAAAAATATAAATTACAGTATAAACCAACCAATAAATAAGAATAAAATAGATACAAAATCCAAAAAGGGAAGATCTTAGAAATATGCTAAGCATCTGATAGATAAAGTTGCTTGGATTCACTCTGCACTGGACATGAGCCTTGAAGCAGGACCATTGGAGGCTATGGAAGCTAAATCTTGCAAGGTTATCTGGGAAGAGTTTGATCCTGTTGAGCCTGAGCAAGTGGACAGGTTGTTAGTTAGTTTGGCCACCTCTATATTAGATCTATGCCCCTCCTGTTGCTGTTGCCGTTAGTTTGGCCACCTCTGTATTAGATCCATACCCCTCCTGGCTGGTCAAAGCTGTCTGGGAAGGGACGTATGATTGGGTCCAGGAGGTGGTTAATTCTTCCTTGAGGGAGAGGGTGGTTCCACCAGCTATTGAGGCAGTGGTGTTCCCCTTTCTCAAGGGGCCATTGCTCAACCCAACCACCCTGGACAGTTTTCATCCAGTTTGGAAGGATGAAGAAGAAGAAGGAGAAGTGGTTGCACTGCAGCTTCAAAGAACTTTGGATGAAACAGATTATCTGGACCCCTTTCAGTCAGGATTCAGGCCTGGATATGGGACAGAGATGGCATTGATCATGCTCTCGGATGACCTGTGGCAGGAGCAGGATGGGGGTAGTGCATCCATCCTAGCTCTTCTTGACCTCTCAGTGGCTTTTGATACCATCGACCATGGTATCCTTCTGGACCGGTTCCAGGAGCTGGGGTTGGGTGGCATGGTGCTGTGTTGGTTCTCCTCCTTTTTCCAGGGCCAGTTTCAGTTGGTGTTAAGTTGGGGAAAGGTCCAGTCCATGGCACCTACTATGTGGGGTGCCTTAGGGTTTTTTCTCCCCTTCTATTTAACATCTACATGAGGCCATCGGGTGAGGTCATCCAACACTTTGGGGTGAAGTATCACCAGTATGCTGATGATACCCAGCCTTGTATCTCTACCCCAGGCTACCTGAATGAGGCTTGGATGTCCTGTTCTAGTATCTGGAGGCTGTGGGGGCCTGGATGGGGTACAACAGGTTTCAGCTCAACCCAAGCAATACTAAGTGACTTTTGGTATTTGGACCCTCTGGTGCCAGGGACTTTCCATCATTGGTCTTGGATGAGGTGGCACTTCCTCAGAAAGACGCAGTTCGCAATCTGGGGGTCCTCGTAGACTCACGGCTCCTGCTCAAAGAGCAGGTGGCAGCCATGGCTAGGAGGGCCTTTGCATACCTTTGGTTGTGTGCCAGTTGCAGCCCTTCCTGGACTGGGAGGCCCTGCTCACTGTTACTCATGCCCTCATGACTTCCCATCTGGATTACTGCAATGTGCTCTACATGGGGCTGCCCTTGAAGAGCATTCGGGAGCTTCAACTCGTGCAGAATGCGGCTGCATGGGTAGTAAATGGAATCGTATATTCAACACCACTGCTATGTGAGCTGCTATGTGAGCTGCTATGTGAGCTGCACCGCTGCTGACATAGCACCACTGCTCAGCTGCACCACTGCTATGTGAGCTGCACTGGTTGCCGGTTTGCTTCTGGGTGCAATTCAAGGTGTTGGTTGTCACCTTTAAGCCCTTCATGGCTTGGGAGCAGGTTACTTGAGGGATCATCTCTTCCCAGTTGTTTCTACCCATCTAATCCTGTCAGGCAGGATAAGCATGCCTTGTCAGCTAAGGAATGCCAGTTGGAGGGGCCTAGAAGACATGCCTTTTCTGCCATAATGCCCGCCTTATGGAATATTCTCCCTCCAGAATGGCCCCGACCCTGCTGACTTTTTTGTAAGTTCTTAAAGGCCTGGTTTTGTGCCCAGGCCTGGGGCCCTGAGTGTGTTCAGGGACCCATTCCCTGGTTAATTTAGTCATTATGATGGGTGCTTTATTCATGGCTGTGATGTACTTTAATGTTTGTATTATTTTAATTGTTTTTATTTTTACATTTTGTTCGCTGCCCAGTCACTTGGTAATATGGGTGGCCATGAAAATTAAATAAGGAAGTAAGTAAATACATTCATACATACATATGTACATACTAAGGACTCATCATCACATCCACATAAACTGCAGCATGAACATTCTCCAAAAACCATTTCTTTAGTGTCATGTCTAGATGACATTGTTCATGTCTTCCCCAGCTGAGGCAGCTTAAACTTATTTCTAGTGTTTCAGTTTACAGTAATGTTTTCCATCTTCTTCCAATATAGGTTTGGCCCTGCATATGGTCTAGCATGCTTCGTCAACAAGGTGGTTGCTGATGCAGTCAGGGATAGGAACTGTCAAGTACCTGTAGACCACAGTAAGAGGCAGACCAGACCAAGAAATAGTGTCTACAGAAGACTAAAAGCTACCCTTATTTAGATTTGTTGTAGTAACATAACCATGCAGGTCTGATTGTGATGCCCCTCTTCCCTCTTTTATATTCATGTGAATTAAGGGGGTGTCTGTTTGGGATATTTTTGTAATCCTCCTCCATCAT
This sequence comes from Candoia aspera, assembly GCF_035149785.1. Lineage (NCBI taxonomy): Eukaryota > Metazoa > Chordata > Lepidosauria > Squamata > Candoiidae > Candoia > Candoia aspera. The sequence continues at coordinate 212,864,152 of NC_086154.1, read as the reverse complement.
TTAGACTCAAGCAATGTTTCCCTCATTCTTGCTTTGGTAATGGATCTTCCCTCTCTCCATCAAGGTCATCCTCTTTACTCTCTATAAAAAGTGACAAGATGCCTGGTTTCCACTGAAGAATCTGCATCAGTAATGCTTAACCATCATTTTCAGAAACACTTGTCACGTCTTATACCTTATGGACATGATTTTAGCACTCTTTTGAAGTTAAAAAATAGGACTAGAATTGTGCTGCACACAAAGTCAATTTAAACCAGGAAACAGAACTAGGTTCTACTCACTGTGAGTCAATGGTTCTGTTGGATGTATTATAAGTTTTCTTCTGGTTCTGTCAACAATGGATTTCACATGTCCATACTTTTTTTGTTTGTTTTTATTATCTGTGGAGAATGACTGTTTGCCATTTTGCTTACTGAATTTGGCTCCACAACAGCACTGGACTTGCTACCAAAATTGCCATATCCTTGCAACATTAGTTGAAGCTAGAGCTCACTCATTATCCACAGAAGTGTGCTAGATCCTTGATCAGAAATAGACCAACTGGAACACTTCTCTGAACAACTTGACAAACATGCCATTTGCTTATACTCAACAATCCACACCCCACATTAGGAAGAATGAATGGTAGTTGTTTTTCTGGCAGGAGATACTTGATAGGAGGAGAAACAAATCTAAGTGGATCCACCAATCACTTTCCTTAATTTGTCCTCCATTAAGATAAGACAGGGCCAGTTGCTGGCCTCCTCATTGTAGCAGACATGTAGCAATTGGAGGTGCAAATTTTCTGCTGCCTCAAGGACTGGTGCATAGTATTATTTACAATTATTTAGTAGTATTTTAAAGTGGCTTGTTGTTGTTCAGTCGTTAAGTCATGTCTGACCCTTTATGACCCCATGGACCATAGCCCGCCAGGCCTTCCTGTCTTCCACTGTCTTCCGGAGTTTACTCAGATTCATGTTGATTGCATTGGTGATGCTATCTAACCATCTCATCCTCTGCCGTCCCCTTCTCCTTTTGCCTTCTATACTCTAACTAATAATTAAGGCAATAACCAGTGATGTATTGCAGTAGATATGGTTTGAAATTCTCAGAGGAGGGATAAAGAGGAATTATTTCAGAGCTCCTTCTGTAAAGTAATCAACAAACAATGCAGCAGCAATTACTAGTTTAAGATTATTTAAACCATTCAGATCAACAGAACCAATTTCCTACTTCCCAATTCTAGATCAAAACTTTAAATGTCTGAAATGCCTACATGTCTAATAGTTAGCAAATGCCTAATTCCTACTTTCCAAAAGAAGTGGGAAAACAGTATTTAGAACTTCATGACATTAGTAACATTGGTAAATATGAATGTCAATTATAGTGATTTCTATACATATCAGAAATGTCCCTGGGAGTTTGATTATGTCCTAAGGTAAGCGGGTATAGAATTGCAGTATAAACAATATACATCTGAATTCATAATAAAATAAGTGCATTTTACACTTGCAGTACCAATTATACTGGTTAGGTCTGGTTAAAATTTTGTTGAATTTTGGCTCTTTTTGGAAGCTTATAGGGATTAAAGGTAAAGGTAAAGGTTCCTGTTTAGTCATGTCCAACACTAGGGGGCGGTGCTCATCTCCATTTCATGGCCGAAGAGCCAGCATTGTCTGAAGAAAGTTCCACGGCCATGTGGCCAGCATGACAGTCAAGGATTAAAAGGTTAAAAATCAAGAAGCCACACTAACGTAGTAATTTTGGCTGTATATATACCATAAATATATAAATATCCCCAAACCCTGTTTTGAGAATCTCAGGTATATGTGCAATTGGTATTTTCTATTCCACTATTTATAAAAGACTGAGGAAATGAATGTCAGGAAACTAAATAAAATTTACTGAACATGAAACCAAAAATGCCAATATTATATTCTTATATACTTTTAAGATCCCATTTGAAAAACCTCTAGAATGAAATATTCTAGAGTTCTACCCTTTGTAAAACTTTAACCTTTACATCCTAGGCCATGTGTAGCTTGTAGATTAAAAAAAAAGGAGGAAATAATGTAGAAAAAGCAAAAGGGATTTCTTTTCCATCTCTGCAAAATATTTCTCTCTACTTCTGTTAGTAATTCCATATGCAAAGGATTCCTTATGTAGTAAGCTATTGTAGTTTATTTTCATGGATTTAATTTTTTTTTTCTCCTTCAAAGAAAATTTCTGGCACCTGGCAGACTGCCACTGAATTTTACTATTTTTAACCTCACCAGTAAACTGGCTATGGTTCAAGATGGAAAAGCTAAAATGATAGATATATAGAAGGATATACTAAAGAACCAGACATGTTTAGTCTAGAAAAGCTACTAGTTGCCATGAAAAAGGGTAGACATACAAAAGGAAGGAAAACCTATGTGTTTTGCTTACATAAGAAGTAAAACAGATTAGAGATGTACAGATTCCCCAAAATCAACTTTATTCTATTGCTCAATTTGTCTGAATGGATTCTAGGTCTAGAAAAAGAAATAGGATTAAAAATAAATAAATATTCAAACTGGATAGCACAGAAAGAGATTGCATTTCCTTTTAAAATGCATGAGGTTGAGGAGAAATTTTCCCCCCAGCTTTGTTTATATTTTTAAAAGGCTGGGGTGCTTATAGCAGTGCTTGACTCTTTGCACAAAAAAGAAACACTTTATTGTACAGTATTTCTGAAAAGGATTGTGTAATCAAAAAATGGCACTTCATCACATAGTCAGCTCAGGAAGTGCTGGATAAGAAAAACTTTCTTTGAAAGCATCTGGCACTGTTAAATGTGACCCAAGCTTTCAAAAGTTTAAACGAACTAGAAGGTTTTTGAAGGCTATGTTTTAGCAGTAATCCTATACTTCTAAAAGATACCTATGATCCCCAACTCACTTCTGAGGGAAGGGTGAATGCTAACTGGACTTCACCTTGTCTCCATCTTTCCATGCTGAGGGTAATCTTCAAATCTACTGTTTGAGAAATTTACTGCAAAATTCATTTTATCATGACCAGTATCCCATGCCTGCATTGCTCTGGACAGCATGACAAAACAATAAAATAGTGGCTGTCACAAAATGGCTAAAATAATTAAATAAATATTGCAGTGTCTCAGGTGCATTACTAAGTGTTAATCATTTATGTGTATGATTTGTACACATTTGTTACTTTAACAAAGTTATATGCTACCCAATATCAATAACTCTTGGTGCCTTACAAAGTAATTACGAACAGTGGTAAAATTCACTCCACCAGTTTAAACTACAAAACTCAACAGCATAAGAAAGGCATAAAAGTAGCAAGTAATTTAAAGAATTAACATTAAACTGTATAGCTTCCAGATGCAGCATTTACTTTGAGAACAAAAGAAAACAAGAAAACAATCTTATCTATTTATTTATTACATTTATATTCTGTCTTTTGTAACAGGAGCTGTGGTTGGCATATATAGTGTTCCCTCCTATTATTTATTTATTTATTATTTATTTAAATTTATATCACCGCCCATCTCCCCCAATGGGGGACTCTGGGCAGTTTACAATAAAAATGATAATAAAAACATCTAATTATGGCATTCATTATACAAATAATACTTTTGATTTTAAAAAATCTAGTGAGTAGAGTTTATTAATTAAGTGTATACAACCAAATATCTAGAGAAAAATATTATGTTGTGTGGGCTTCCCTTTTCACACATATTGATCACTCTATCCAGCTGCCCAAATGCTCATGATAATCCAAGCTATTTTAATCCAAAATATTTTTATCCCCCAATGCTAGCAAATAACACAATATTTGTTTTGCTTTTGATTCCGTCACCCTCTCCCTGACGTAAGTTGGTCAGAGTTTACAAACTTTAAATGCTTATTGTAGGGAAGAAAAATTAGAAATTAATAATAGTAAATTATAATAAATGATGGTAAAACAAAAGTAGCTGTTTTCACAAAATGACATGCTCATGTCCTCCCTAAATGGAAAATCAACAGCAATCAGAGTGAGCAAATTAAGACCTTTAAATACTTAGGAATTGTTTTGCAGTCCTCTAATACTGGGAAAAAACAAGGGAAAACTATTTCATCTCATGCACAAAAGACTTCTAATGCAATAATTACATTTTCTAACCACCATGAAAACAATTGTGTTCCCACTGCAACCATGCTTTTCAGGGCCAACATGCTGAAGCCAATACTAGACCTAGAAAACATTTGGAGGAATTCCGTCCAAGTTCTTAGGAGGACTGCTTTCTTTCCCTCACTGCATTTCAAATGCAAGCTTGAGGGTGAAGGGTGGTTGCAGATCCACAGAGACCCACCTGAAGATTTGCCAATTAAAATTACAGGGAAAAATTAAATTTTAGGGAGAGATCTTTTTCCCACTTAATCCTTGTCAAAAAGCACAACTTCAGACTTGGCCTATTGTGGATTCTCAGTTCAAACACTGATAATCAGCATCTGAATGGGCCCTACAAGAGATCAAACTGTGTATTTTGGAACTAAACTTACAGGAAGACATGAGCAGAATTTCTCACCACTGTAGCATTGACTTTTGGAACAGGCCTTTTAAAACTCCTAATTATTTATATAACATTCTTTCTGTCCCTCAGGGAAGAGCTTTTATTCTTACTCAAGGATTATGGATGGGAGGTGTAGCAATCTTCCCTTCCAAGTCTGTGGAAGGTGTAATTGAATAAACTTCATAAGTTCTTCTGAGCTGTCCATTGTACTGTCCATCACCCCATCTTGTAAATGGCTTTAACTGCACCATGGAATAGAATACAACTTTTCTGTTAGCAAATAAATCCTTAGAAATCTCAAACAAGGTAGTAAAATGCTGTTCAATCACAACTGATATAAGGAAACTCTGGATATAATTAAGTTCTAATAAATTATTCCATGTCAAATACTTTTTTGTTTTAACATTTTAGTTTATTACACATTTGTCATTTGTTTTACATAGAATGTTCATCACTGACCACAAATAAAATCTGATACTTGATATCAAATCAAGAATTATAACAGTTATAAAAATAGCAGTTATCAGAATTATAACTGCTTTGTAGTTCTAAAGATGCTAATTATTTTGTTGACAAAAATGTGTAATTTCATAGACAAAACTAATTAATGTTATGTAATTTAATTTGGTTTAATAAAAAATTAATGCCTGACCAAAGTGGAAAAATTACCCTGGACAATGTACAATTTGAATCAATACAAAGAGGATCTCCATTGGAAGTATTTGCATAAAACTCTCTACAGAGATATGAGTCTGTTCTGTTCAGTGGGGAAGAGACACATTAGATGTTCTTCAGAGAGATCCCAGTGACTCATCAGCTGAGATTTCTGGAGTCCAGAAGATGAGATTAACCTGTGCATTCTCTAAAGCCCTTGTTTTGTTTAAAGTGTGATATCAGTGGCACTGACTCTGCAGCACCACAAGCCATTGAGCACAAGGACTCAAGGGTAAAGATAGTTAGGGATTTACTCTATATGCCTCTTTGTGTTTTACTCTGCCATCTCTATGTTTATAAGATTACTAGTCTTAGGATCTTTCTTCTGTCTTTGTTTCCAGATACATATGTACAAGATCTTGCTCTCTGACTCTCCTCCTGATAGAATATGGTTACGTAGATGCTCCTTTGCCTAACATACAGTATATTTCCTTAAATACACTTTTATTTCTGTTAAAATTCTGCTTCATTAATCCTTGCTTTCTTGCCTTTCAGAAAGACTCCTACAGACATGTACACACTTACATATACTAATGCTTCATTTGAAGCCATCTTCTAGAATGGTCTTTTGCTAGGTTTCTTGGGAATATGAAAGCAAAACCAAAAAGAACATAGATTTTTGCTAATAAAGAAAATAAATGTAGGGAGGTGCTGTTATGCTCCATTTAATTCAGTTGAACGTTCTTTTTTCATTCTTAGCTCTGGGAAATAAATGATGTGGAAAATAACATGAAAAATGTATTTCATGTTCCATATACAGGAGCAGAAGAAGTAGGTAAATGACTGTAGCTAGGATTTTGATGCTTAGAGCCAGACAGAGGCTCTGTGCATATATTTTACGATTATTTCTGGTAGGTAATCATTGAGTTTCTCAATCAATAAATGTAATAAGGTTACTGATCAGTAATTAATACAACTTGTTAACAGAAATTATAAAATACAAGAAAAATACAGGAAAATTATGAAAAATACTGAAAAAAATATGAATTATGAAAGAATATTACTGTATATAGATGCATAAGTGGAATAAAAGGTATAAGTATATAACTCTTATAATAATAAAAATATTCAAATAAGAATATACTGAAATAAGACATAAAAATACAGATAAAAGTTAAATTTATTTAAATGTTCAAAACTAAATTAAGGGCCTAATAAAACATTATGTTTAGAAAAATCTATAAACCAATAACCCCACAACATATTTTAAGAAAAACAGTTGAACTTCCATTGGATCTATAAGATTTGATTGTGAATAAAAAGAAATAAGCTGTAATAAACCAAAATTAAGAGGGTAGACCTCATCTTGAAAAAGTATCTATCAGTAACATTGTGTTAACAATGAAAAGAACATTGTGTTCTTCCGTGTGTTTGCCCATACCCTGCCCCATAATCATTACTTTCCAAATTTTAATTTCTGCAATGCAAAATCTGGCAATGTTATACATAATAAAAGTTTATCGTCTGACAGAAGAAAATCAACAGGGAGACAAGTCAGTAAAGAGAGATTAAAGGTTTGTTGAGTGCCCTGGTAATAGGGGCACTGTAAAAGAATGTGTGTGATAATATCTATGGCAATTGTGCTACAAGGGCACATGCTTTTTTCTTACTAAAAAGATTGGAGTAAATCTCACATTAAGAACTGAGAAGGATAAAACAGTGAACCTAGTTAAGCAAAAAGCTCTTTCTTGCCAGGAGAGACCAAGGTAGTTAAATATCTTGAGGATGACACCTAATTATAATTGCAGTGTTATTTTAAAGTTGGTGAATTCAAAACAGGAGACCTGTGCATACTGCATTATTCTACTATCATTAAGTTTCATGGTTCCTAACTGAGAAATATCAAGTTCTGCAACCAGTATAATATACTGATGTTCAGTTAAAATGAAAAACCTAAGAATATAAGTGCAACCCTTCTGGGTTGTGCCAATGATCCAACTAGTCAATGTTTTGTGTTGTAAGTGTCAAATAGGAGCCTCCAGAACTGATATGGCATAAGATGAAATTCCTAGGGAACCATGAAGTGATCTTGGGCTAATCAAAATCTCCAACTCTCTTGTAAGGATAAAATGGAAAGGGGTGGTCATGTATGTTGTGCCTCATTCAATGTTTTAAATGAAGAGTAATGTATACATCCCAAGGCTTGAAAGGGATGTTTCACTTCAATATTTCAAGCGAAGCACTGTGTCTGTAGCTTGTTCATACCGGAACACACTGCACCCCCTGCTTCTAAAATGAAAGCACCCCTCTTGCTCCACTTCACATCACCATTGAAGCCTCTTCATAGGGTTCATAGCCAGAAGAGGTTATCACATATGCACTGCAGATGAATAAGAGCCTCTTCTGACTTTTCCAGTCAGTGGCCAAAGAGGCCTTCTTGATGAGGAGAACTGTATGTCTCTGTACTGCAAACTGCATTATCAAGGCAAATGCAAGTCCCCTCTCACAGCCCAGGAATGAGGCCTTAAATTTTTTGCTGGTATTACCTGGACATTTTGGCTCCAAGTAGCAATGCTAGGGAGCCGTTCCTAACAATTGGAAAACATCATCAGCACAAGAATCTTCACTACCAAAATGCCAGTTGTATTTTTATTGGTAACTTTCTGTGACCAATTGGGAAGTAACATTGTCACTGTTCAGCCTGCTCTGGAATAGATAAACATAACTGTTTCCACCCTTATTTCTTCTTTTCTTTTTTTCTGTCTCTAAATCTATACATATAGCCAATCACTTCTCACACACACTCAAGTGGTGTCCCTGAATATAACAACCTCTGCCCTGCAATTTCGATAGTGCTTTCTTCTGTTCCATAAGGGGATGCAAACTTCCATTCAAAATACAATTATCCCTCACTTAATTAACACTCCACAAACTGCTAAAGAGAAGGTTTTAGTTTGGGTTGTTTCCATGTATATACTGTATTTATTAGTTTTTACATTATTGTTGGAATTGTTCATGTGTTTGTCATATGCATATTTTTTAAAGTTTTATCTTACTTTTATCAATATTATGTTACAGGTATTTTAGTGTATTGGATGATACTGCAAGCCAATGAGAGTTGTTAGACTGTGGTGAGTAATTAATTAATTAATTAATCAATGTAATATATAAACTATCTTTTGACTGTATACTCCTCTGTATTCATTACAATAAAGTTTATTATTATTATTATTATTATTTATTAAACCTTATTATGAAATAAAGTTTATTATGCTGAATTTGCATGGTAATTTGAGTAAATTATTTTCCACTTTAGAAAAAGCTATTCCTTATTTTATTGACTACAGAGCATAAATCTTCCTGGTGTGTCACCTGTACACACATAGACATATAGGTTTGCACATGTATATAAATAGAAGACACTCATTAACATCTTTTCAAATACAAGGTTAATTATATGAACAAGAACTTTCTTATCCAATTTGCAACAGATAATTTTCTACATTCATACAGTTATTTATAAAACATAAACCTAATTTTATCCCATGTTCCTGAACCAATTAATATACTCATGGACTTAGGCAAACATCTCTCTAAGAGGCTTTTAAGGCCCCCAAAGGAAAGGATGACTTATTGGATGTTTTCAAGCTTTCCCTGAAAAACAAACAAACAAAACCCTGCAGATCGCTATGTCATCTGAACCCAGGGAAGCTTCCTAAGCCAAACAGGTAATAACAGAAGCAACGGATTTTATTATAAACTCTGCTGTCATCTCTTTGGCTACTTTTTTCATAGCATTTTTAGTTTATAAGGAAATTAAAGATCCTGCCCTGCTCCTCCCCCCAGCTTTTTCCCAGATGCCTGAGTGTTCAATATAATCACTTCTCTTTAGTACATCATTGCTTCTTCTAATTTGAGACTTAGTTCTGACAAGTCTCTAATTTGAGACAAGTTCTGACAAGTTGGTGCTACAGGCAAAAGTGATGTGGGGGAAGCAGTCACCACTCAGAAACAAGAGGGCAATATCAGTACACGTAGGGAAATTTGGAGGTTTGCAAATACAAAAAAAGAAAAGAAAATGAAAAGTATAGAAATCAAGAAGAGCAGGTGGCAGTTGTGACTAGGAGGGCCCTTGCACAACTTTGTATTGTGCGCCAGTTGTGCCATTCCTAGATTGAGGGGCTCTACTCATGGTCACTCATGCCCTAGTCACCTCCCAGTTGGACTATTGTAGTGCACTCTATGTGGGACTGCCCTTGGAGGGTATCCAGAAACTTCATCTGGTGCAAATTGCAGCGGCACGGGCAGTTATGTATGTTCCTAATAGAAAACACATTACACCTCTGCTCCCCAAGCTGTATTGGTTACCAGTCTGTTTCTGGGACTAGTTCAAGGTGTTTGTTTTGACCTTTAAAGCCCTACATGGCATGGGACTGGGTTATCTGAGGGACTGCCTCTCCCTGATTACATCTGCCCGTCCCACCAGATCCAGCAGAAGGGCATGCTATGGGTTCTGTCAGCTAGGAAGCTATATTTGGCAGGCCTTAGGCGGTGGTCCTTTTCTGCTTTGGCGCCTGCATTATGGAATATCTTCCCCCCTGAAGTGAGGCTGGCTCTATCACTTTTGACTTTCTGAAGGTCCCTCAAGACCTGGTTGGGCCATCAGGCCTGGCTACCCCAGGGGACTGGTGAACTAGTGAGGTGGCCCCATTATTATTAACATCCCTTTGCCCAATATTTCTTCTTTTTAGCCTTGTTTTTAATGTATTTTTACAATAATAATTGGGTATTCATTAACTGTTTTTTAGCTTTGTTGTATGCCATCCACTTGTTTTGTGAGATGGCAGCTATATAAATTTGACAAATAAACACATAAATAAATAAATCTAATCTAATGGTAAAAAAACAAATGAGGATGGAACGTGATTAGCAGCCATGAAAAAGAACCATGAGTTTTCTGTCAGCTAGTTGGAGAAGAAAACAACAAAATCACCTGGGATAAAGTGGCTGATTGGATGGTACATGACTGTAGTTAGTGTCTTGAAAATACTCTTAATGAGTTGGCAGGCCAGCAGATAAAGCAAAGCAATGTAGAAAGGAAGGAACACAGGAGAGTAAAACTGAAGATACTTTGAGATGGGGATTATATAAGCTTTTACAGGAGTAAAATGAGAAAAGAAAGTTAGCTTTGAGCTCAGAAGATTTGAGGCTACATACAAAAAAACCCTTAATGATAATTGGATTAACACTAATAGCTTTTCATTTTTCAGAAGTGCTATGAAATCTGCCTCCTATATGTTCAGCTTAAATATTTGTAAATGAACTCAAATATTACTATACCTCATATCTCCTATAATGTTACTTGCAAAAGGAAAAGCAACTCAGGTAATACATTTCTTGCCATATGAGGAAATTGGGAGAATCTGATCAGACATTTTGAGAGGAATTCACTTGTCCATGACAACTGGTGGCAGATTTGTAAAGTGATTGTCCAGAGGTATGGTTTCAATATCATTAAATATATGATAGTGCTAATAATTTTACTATGATTTATTCTTGTTAAGATAAACAACACTAGTTCTATTATTCTGGAATGAATGATTACATTTGTCCTTGTATATTGATCTTGTTACCCTCCATTTGCTCCAAATATTGGCTTTATCCTATCAGAAGACTGGTCTCTCTTCAGGACACTGCTTTCTATTTCTACACTTAAAGAATTTTGTCTTTTCATCTTAATCCAACAATTCACAGCCTGGTGATCTTAAGCGATTGTACACAAAACAGTGCCCAGTGTTAGGGTGATTTCTCAAGACCTAAGGTCAGTCAATTCACTAGTAATTAATCCCAGATTAGAAGGTACGGTCAGCATTATCAACAGAGATTTGAACTCTATTTTTCCATGGTAACTATGCTTGAAGGGGCTGAAACACCAAAAGAGGTTTTATGTAATGATATATCATAGGACAATTTGCCTACAACATCAGACAAAACATGAACTAAATCCACCAGTATTAAATAAATGTACTGAGAAAAATTTCAGAAATTGTCAGAAGTTGGTGACACAGTTTCTGCCATTTGGAGACTAGAAGCTCAGGTGAATGGTAGCACAAGTCCTGTAAGAAACCTAAAACAATTTACAAAACTAAGTTAAACAATAATAATCCCAGTCTCAGTGATGCACATAACTCACCATGTCCCTCTGCTCAAAAGTTGCTCCCTAAAGTCACTTTTATGTAATAGTTTCTATGCAGGAGTAATTCACTCTCACATTGGAATGAAGCCCTATGGGCATAGTTAATGTTGCACACTAACAACAGCAATGTAACAGTTCACAGGGAACAACAAAATGCTACTTACTATGTAGAATTGTATACTGCTTCCAGAAGGAACTTTTAAAACTCAAATGCTCTCAGACTACCTTTATTTGCAGGCCATTTTGAAGATCAAGTCAGAGCCTCCACAGCCAAGTGGAAATCAATTAGCAGTTCACTGATCAAATCTTTCGGTTCTCTTCATGGGAAGAGAAAAAGGCTGTGTGTGTGGTGGCTCTAGAAATCACTTGGTCCATCCATTTCAGTGTTTCTCAGGCTTGGCAATTTTAAGATATGTGGACTTCAACTCTCAGAATTCCCCAGACAGCATGGGAAGCACTGATCTATTTGTTTTTCTGTTAAGTCTCTTCCGCTAAAGGCAAGTTTTGTGTAGGTACCGCAAATCATCAGCCTTTGCACGTAAATTTAGCTAATGTGAACCTTGCTATGCCCTATGCAGTTCCACAACAATCTGCAAGCTAGCTACATTTTTATTTGGAAGCAATTTTAAACATATTTGTCACTATAGCAGTTTATATGAGAAGAATCTTACGCCTTTATATTGTCCAGGAAGGTTTGTTTTTAAGTATGTTATTACATTTAGGTCAAATGGATAATCATTTAGAAAAGACTTTATATACGGTAACTGCAGCAAGGTTATTATATGCATAATGATGGAGAAATACTGAAACATCCACAGTGGAGGAATGTATTGTGAAGATAGCAGAACTTGCAGAAATGGCAAAATTGACCTGTTTGATCAGGGATAAAACAATACATACTTTTAAGACTGGGAACCTTTTATGAACTTTTTGTTGAAAGTGGAAAAAACAATGAAATTGTGATTTCTGGATTTGCTGACTAAAAAGAGAAAAGTTGAATATGGGATAGAGGAGAACTATGTAATGTAATCTTAGAGAGGGAAGAGGGATAATACTGTAAGCTTTCTCATAACTGCTGTAAAGAAGATTGGAAATCGCTTCTTTAATTATCTTTTTCTATTTTTCTTTCTTTATCTGTAATGTCTTTCACACTTTTTCTTTTTCCTAACTTTCCTTTATATATATGTTTTCACGCTTATCTTTTACTCATGTAAAATTTTTCAATAAAAATCATATTAAAAAAACCATTTAGGGCTAGGGCAAATGTATCTAACCACAGATGCTTCTAATTTACCACCTATATGAAAGCTGGCCAGCACTTAAATAGAATTATCTACAGTAACTTATTATAATAGCTTCTATTCCTCTAACATGCCATTACTTAGACTAAGTCACTGCTAGGTTATGTTAACATCCAGGATGTTAGTGTTGTTTGACATTTTTTGAGCAGTAAACAGATGAATGCCAGATGTTTAGCAGCACATCACTATCATATGTCTTACAGCTTTCTCTCTTACATTAGAGAGCTGTCTTTTTTCAGAGGATTCCCTCACAATTAGAGAACAATGCCTTAGGGTTAATGGTTAATGTAGAATTTGTTCATTTTACTCTCAAAAATGATAGAGGAAGGGGAGAGGAGAAAAGAAAATGGTTAATATTTGTAAAATGTTAAATGTGTTGCAAAACTAGCTATTTGTTTAGAAAATTCATTCTTCATTCTTTTCCCTTCAACATTATAAACACAAAGAACTTTTTGGATTCATTTAAAATTATTTTCTTTGATTTGTCTCCACCTATGTTCATACATGCTGTTTGGCTTCTATAGTTTTCATTGTTAAATTAAACATTTACTGGAACACGTATACAAACCATGGCAAATGATCTGTGCAGTATTTCTATAGACCAGGGTTTCCCAAACTGTGAGATGTACCTATCTTGGGGAAGTACAGATGGAATCCAGGGGAGGTGGGAAGATTTTTATTTTATTTTATTTTTTATGTCTTTTTGTTTTATTGTGTTGTTTTCATTGTTCATTTGTGTTCATTTTGGTCTTTGGATTTTTAAGGGGAGATGTGTACATTAAGATTACATTAAAGGGAGGTGTGATGGCAAAAAGTTTAGGAACCCCTGTTGGGGGGAGATGGGCGGTAATAGAAATATGAATAATAAATAAATAAATAAATACCTGCTATAAACTTTTTATCTAATACCCTGTAAACCTTGTCCTTTGTCAAGCTAAATTTTATATCATAGTACTTTTTTTCCTTTTCAGTGTTACCACATTTAGTGAAAATCAATCAATCAATCAATAAGTAAGAATTGTGAATCTTTCCAAAACTTAATTTATTATGTTTATTGACATTATCCCTTCTAAGGTATGGTAACTGTTGAGCTTGTAGAAGCTTTATGTTTTTAAAAAGTAAAAGCTAAATTGAAGGAATTTGGTGGTTAATACGTTCAAGAAATTCTTCCTTCTGAAACTAAAAAAAAAAGCTTATTGCTGAATGCTTAGCAATAGTTTTTATATACTCCAATCCTTACAGAATTTCCTCAATGAAATTAAAGTAGAATTAAAATGATGCCTATATAGAGCACTTTATATACCAGCACTATATGATAGCAAGGCAACTGGTATAGGAGTCACAAAATGGCAGCAAATTGTTATTTTTCTAATTTTTTATTGCTGTTTTTATATTATGCAGAGAAAAAAAAATCATTGGATTTTCTGCATTAAGAATCTAAAATAACTTGACCAGCATTGTGTACAGTGAATCTTCACTGAGAGAGATGGGGTTGTTGTTGTTGTTTGTCACAGGTGGGAAAATGGGTTCCTCTGACTCTGGCTACTTTATCCAACAAAATGTATTAGCAGAACTGAAATACTTTAATAAAGTTTATTCAGAAGTACATTCCATTAAGAAAAGTCCCCTTAGAATATTAAGGCTTTCTTTCTGACAATCCAAATCCCTTTTAATTGCTTCACTTTAGTGAAGAATAACATCAAAATTGCCTTTTAATGTCAGTTCCTATTCACCCAATTACTCTCTTTTTTTGGTATAATTTTATTGAAGATTTTTTTTAAAAAGGAGATAAAAACTAAAGAAACTAATATAAATTGAGAAAAAGAAGAAAGAAATCAAAGAGAAAGATAAAAGTTCAAGAAAGGAAAAAAGTAAACAAAAATAGAAAAGAAAGAAAAAAGATACAAAGAAGTAGCTTCTGATTTTCTTTACAACAGTTATACATACAAGTATAAATTCACCTTTTACTCTGTGTTTACAACATAATTCTCTTCTTTCTTTAATATATTCTGTATAATCATCAAAACCATTAATCATAAGTTCATTTGTTATTGTTTCACTCAGAAAAGGGGTTTCCAGTCAGCAGTACATGTTGTGTTTTCTCTGATCAAGGAAGTCAATTTAGCTATCTCAGCAAGTTCCATCATTCCTCTATTGTGGATAGTGCCGAATCTTTCCATATTTGTGCATACAATAATCTTGCTGCAGTTATCATGTATAAAAACAATCTTCCATGACTTTTTTTCCAACTGTCTGTCAATTCCAAAAGAAAAACCTCTGGTTTCAATTCTATATTAATCTTTAAAATCCTCTGAATCCATGTATGTATTTGACTCCAGGATTTTCTAGCTTTTTTACACGTCCACCAAACATGATAAAATGTCTTTTCTTGTTGTTCACATTTCCAACAAACATTTGAAGTGCCTTTATACATTCTAGACAATGTTTCTGGTGACATATACCAATGGTACATCATCTAATAAAAATTCTCTTTAAGATTGTAACACAATGTAAATTTCAATGCTTTCAGCCACATATTTTCCCATTGTTCCATCTGTATATTATAACTAAATTTTTACCACTTTATCACACATTCTTTCACTTGTTCTTCTTCTGTTTCAAATTTTAATAAAAGTTTATACATTTTAGCAATTACATGTTCATCATTTGTACACAATTTTGTTTCAAAATCAGTCTTACAATGTTCAAAACCATAAATTCGTTTGTCTACTTTAAATCTTTGTAATAATTGTGAATTGGAGAACCATTGACAACTATATCCCTCTGCCAATAGTTCTGTTGATTTTATTTTGTATTACCCTTGACAAAATTATATGTCTCATGATAAGTTAACCATTTGTGTTTGTCTATTATTTCTCTATTACTATAAAATGCTTCTTGTGTTGAGAGCCTCAAAGGTATTTTCAGGCACAGCCTGGATTTGTATCTATTCCATACTCTCAATATGGCACATCTAACATAATGATTTTTAAACTCCACATTAACTTTGACTTTATCATACCACAAATATCCATGCCACTCCAAACTCAGTTCATGTCCTTCTAACTCTAAACGCCTTCTATTTCTCAGCAACACCAACTCCTATCACCCAATTTCAAGATTCGTTCTGCCAAGGGCCTATCCAATCCGTTATGCCATGTTCTTCATCATACCCTTAATAGACAACATGGGTATGACAACTGAAGAGTTGACATTCCTTTCCATGGGAGGGAGGGAGGGAGGGAGGGAGGGAGGGAGGGAGAAAGAAAGAAAGAAAGAAAGAAAGAAAGAAAGAAAGAAAGAAAGAAAGAAAATGGTTGTTCTTCCATTCTCCATTATGGCTGTGCAATATGGTAGAGCTTCACATTTCACAACTGAGACCTGAATAAAAACAGAACAGTAACAAAGAAAATACTGCCCTTAAACATCTTAGTACTGACATATTCTATGTTTGCTACCAAAAATAAAATCAATTAACTAAAAAGATTAATCTTAGACAAAGCTATTAAAGAAGAATAGCTAAAAAAGAGCAGAAAATACCTAGAAATGTACTCATTTTGCTTTCTATAAATATGTTAAATTAGTCTTGCTTTCAGAAAATGAAAACTTAAAACATGATGAGTCCCATATGGTTGCATTAACTCAGATGTGCCAGAAAATATCAAACTAATATTTGTTACCCTGGCAACAAAGACTAAAGAAAAAATGAGAAAGAACTTAACTCTACACATAACACTTTAGGAGCTTCAAAGGGATTAAAGCTGATTATACAAACTGGTACTTCTGAAATTAATTTCTAGCAAAAGTTCCAAGATCTGTTTGCTGCTATACCTAATGTAAAAACTGGAAACATCTATCCTATTACATGTTTTTCCTAAAATGTAAGTAATAAGATACTTTCCAGCTTTCTGCTTTATAATATATGTTTCCAATTATTTTTCAGTTCTCACTCTTCTCTTTCATACAAGCTGTATTTTTTTTTTTACTAAGTAAATGCTTCAAAATCCAGTGGCTTTTATCCCAATTAGTTCCATATGTGCTGTAGTACCACTTTTCATTAGAGGCTCAAACACATATATTCAAGCACATGTAGTTGAACAATCAGTTCTATTCTCTGTCATTCTGTCTTTATACTGATCCCATTCTTATAATATCAATTATTCATGGAAAACTCTTCTACATGGTAACATTTTATCAATATTAAAATGTATAAAGGACATGATATTAGTAAAAAGGACATGATATTCCATTGGAGAAAATAGATTAAAATCTTAGAAAACAAAACTTACCGAAGATTATAGAAAAACAGACAAATTATGAATGGACCTATAATAATAAGGGAAGTTTCAGAAGCTATTAAAAAGAGTAAATCAGGAACCAGGCCGGGACCAGATGGATTATTGAGTTTGTATTATAAGTGCTTTGAGAATAAACTTTCACAACCTTTATAAAACATGATGAATTTTATTTTACAGGAAGAAAAGATGCCAGAGACTTGGAAAGAGGCCAATATAACTTTAATACCCTAAAGAGGGACAAGATTTGACTTTAGCAAGAAACTACAGACCAATATTATTATTGAATAACAACTTTAAATTGTTTACAGTGGTTTAGCTGGAAGACTGAAAATAATTTTGCAATAATTTATTCATGAGGATCAATGCGGGTTTTTTTCCTAAAAGACAGTTAAAGGATAATGTTAGAACTGTGTTGTCTATTTTGAAATATTTGAAAAACATAATAAAAAACAAGCTGGATCAATCTTTTCAGATGCACAGAAGGTTTTTGACAAGTTGAATTGGACTTTTTTATTTAAACTTTTGGAAGATATGAATTTTGGAGGGAATTCTATAAAATGGGTGAAATTGTTCTATACTTCACAGATGGCACAAGTTGTTGTTAATGGAGATTTAACCAAACCATGTGAGATCCAAAAAGGAACAAGACAAGGTTGCCCTCTGTCCCCTCTTCTGTTTATTTTAGTTCTTGAAACATTGAATAGAGACGTAGGACAAGATGAGAGGATTATGGGCAAAAGATTAAAAAAGAGACTGTAAGTTAAGAGCTTTTGCAGATGGCTTTGGTTTTAGAAGACCCTTTGAAGGGAATTGAATTATTAATGAGTAAATTAAAAGACTTTGGTGCATTAGCAGGTTTCAAAATTAAAAAACAGAAGACAAGATGTTAATAAAAATATGGAAATACAAAATCAAACAGAATTGATGAATAAAATGGGTTTTAATATTGACAAGAAGGTAAAATACTTGGGTATCACTATGACAAATACGAATTGTATGTTATTTCAAAATAACTATGTCAAGACATGGAATGAAGTTAAATAAGATATGTTAAGATGGGACAAAGTACAATTGTCGTTATTGGGGAGAATTTCAGTTATTAAAATGAATGTTTTATTTAAAATGTTATTTTTGTTATAGACAATACCTGTTTTGACAACTGATGTACCATTTAAACAATGGCAGAAGGATATATCTAAATTTCTATGGCGGGGGAAAAAAACCACAAGTTAAATATAAGATACATTTACAAAATGTAAAGGAAAGAGGAGGATTGGGTCTACCAGATTTGAAAGTATATTTTGCCATGTGCTGTTTAGCTTGGATGAAAGAGTGGGTGTTGCTGAGAAATAGAAGTATTGGAATTAGAAGGGCATAATCTGAGAGTTGGGTGGCATGGATACCTATGGTATGACAAAGCTAAGGTTAACGTAGATTTTAAAAATAATTATGTCAGGCATGCCATTTTGAGAATATGGAATAAATACAAATCTAGATTGTGCCCAAAAACACCTTTGTGGCTCTCATGCATTTTATAGATGAAAAATGATAAGTAAACATAAATGGTTAATTTATCATTATCAACTAGAATTTTCTCAAGGGGAATATAAAATAAAATCGAGAGAAGATTTGGTAACAGAAGGATATACTTGTCAGTGGATTTCCTGTGTACAGTTATCAGAAAGATTTAAAGTGGATAAAAGATTTTATGGTTTTGAACAATGTACAGTAAGACCGACATTGGACTCTTCCGAAGTCAGAGCACATAAGCTGTTGCTGTGTGGGTACTAATAATGAAATTCCCCTTAGAATTAGTCAAAGGCTTCAAACAAATTTTAGCTGGCATTCCTTTATGGCTCTCAGAATATTGATTGGACCCTCTTCTTCCTTAGAAATTCTGTGCAAGGTGGACTGATTCTTTGAAGCATGTTCCCTCTCCATCTTCAGTGATCTTCCTTTCATCAGGAACCCTCTGGTGATCCAAAGTGGTCTTTGGTTCAACCTAGAACAAGCATTTCTTCAGTCAATATTTCACTTAATTTGTCAGCTACTGCTGCTTGTTCCTCCTCCTCCTCCTCCTCCCCCCACTCCCCTACCTTCACCTTCACACCTTCACCTTCTTTTTCTTCTCTTCAGCTTATCATCACCAGGCAGGACCTTCAGTCTGTCTGGAATATCGTATGATATTCTGTCACAGATAGTAGAACGAACTGTTTAGATATTTCATCAACTATATATTGGTCGGGACGCGGTGGCGCTGCGGGTTAAACCTCTGAGCTGTCGATTGGAAGGTCGGCGGTTCGAAACCGCACGGCGGGGTGAGCTCCCATTGCTAGTCCCAGCTCCTGCTCACCTAGCAGTTCGAAAACATGCAAATGTGAGTAGATCAATAGGTACCGCTTTGGCGGGAAGGTAACGGCGTTCCATGTCATCATGCTGGCCACATGACCCGGAAGTGTCTACGGACAATGCCGGCTCTAACGGCTTAGAAACGGAGATGAGCACCGCCCCCTAGGGTCGGACACGACTGGACTTTACGTCAAGGGAAACCTTTACCTTTACCTATATATTGGTCATCAGCTCCAAAACTAAATGAATTTAGAAACAGTGTACTAGGTTGCTCTTTGACATAATCTAAAATCAGCCAATGTATTAGTGAACAATTTTCTTTCTTGAGGCAAACTGGTCTCAGCTATCCACAAGTGATATGCTGAATGGAGAGTTTTTACTAAGATAATATGAATGTTAATGTGAACTCATACTATTACAAATGGGGGAAGAATAAAGAAATGAACAAGAGAGAGAAAAAGAATAACTGAACTGTTTTGTGCATCCCTGCACATTTGTTTCATTCTTTCATTCTGTCTTCTCCTGTATAACCTGATTTCTTTCTTGGTCTAAAATAATTACAGGCTGCTGTAATAAGATGAATGTTCTTGCAGCTGAAGTTTGTTCACGTTGTGGTTTTCACCCTGAGATCAGGTTGCTTTTGAGAATATCTTCAAAAAGCCTTGAAAGGTGTTTTTGTTCACAAGAAGCATAGGAAGTAAGACCTACAGATAACTCACTGAAAAGAGGAACCAAACATTAAAAAATAGATTGTATATTATAAAGCTAGTGTTATTGTTGACTCACATATTAGTCTATTTGTTCATATTAAAGGGAACTTCATCATTGGGACCCACATAGCAACAGCTTATGTCCTCTGACTTCAGAAGAAACTTTACTTTGCAGGCAGGGAAATAGGTAATCACTGAACTGCAGAGCAATTAGAGTCATAAAAGGATTTATTGCTTTTGTTGCATTTCACCTTTTTATAGCAATTATGCCAAAAGAAGAAAGGGGGATCTGAAGATGTATTTGTTTGCTTTTACTGCATGGCACATATAGAGTGATATAGCTATAAAAGTTGAATTCTAAAAGAAACCAAAGTTTACTATCTTGCCATGTAATGAGTGAAGAAAAAAAATTTAACTGGTTCACAAGGTGGTCCTGTTGTGTTGTGTTTTTTCCTGTCCAGTCCTGAGATACACAAACACATGACACCGCCCTTTGGATTAACACTGATATTGGCATTACAGTGAAAATCACTCTTCCAAGTGAAATCAGTTGTGTGAAACAGGTATAGTTTTTCACTTCTCTTGTTTGAGTTTCAAATGGAAATTACTGCTTGAAGTACAGTGTGCCTGCAGTAATGCTATAGCTGAAGAGTAATGTAAATTACACAAAACTATAAGTTAAAAATTCCAATTTTCCACTGCAAAATTTCCTTCCTTCCTTCCTTCCCTCCTTCCCTCCTTCCTTCCTTCCCTCCCTCCCTCCCTCCCTCCCTCCCTCCTTCCTTCCTTCCTTCCTTCCTTCCTTCCTTCCTTCCTTCCTTCCTTCCTTCCTTCCTTCCTTCCTTCCTTCCTTCCTTCCTGTGCTTGTGAAGTATCCATCCTATAATGGGAAAAAACCAAAAACAGACCTTTTGTTGACATGACATTGATCATCTTAAGAATTACTATTTAAATTATTACATGGTGTCTTTCAAAAGTCTCAGAGTACTCAGTATCATAACTGGTAAGCCAAATATTGCCACCAGATGTGTAAAGTAAATAAATAAACTGATGCCATGGAGCACTACATGTGCCTGTTTAGGTAATCATATGAATGCAGTAAAGGTTTAGACTAGATAGAGCAGGGGATCATTCTTGTTCAATCTGTCCCTTTCTTTTCCTGGCCTCCACTGTATGCATGTAGTTGGAACTGTGAAGCAGACATGGTCTTGCGTTTATGGTCTAGACTCTGCTTGATTAAGCTCCTATTTTTGAGCCCTGTTTGAGTTCAAGCTTCTCTTTCTCTCTCTCCCCTTCTCTCATCCTATCTGTATACTTCATGCCCCAGCAAACCAGACTACAGCAGGCAATTTTTTAGAAATTTTAAATTTTTAGACTTTTAACTGAACACATGGAGACCAGACTTATTATTTGGTTTTCTTTTTACTTTTAAAAATACATTTTCTTATAAATCATAACCCCTACAAAGACATGAGAGGTAAAGGGTATATCTCTCATACATTTACTTTCTCCCCAACCCTTTACTTTGATGCTTCCTGGAATGGACATCTGTGATGATTGGGTGGTGGAACTGCTGATTAAAAGATGGTAATTCAGGGCATACTGTATTGCAGCAGAAAGAGAAAGCCAGCAAGAAGAATTTGGGAGTTGCAAGTAGAAGGACAGGCCTGAGGGAAGTGTAGAGTCCAGGCCTATTTCATTTGCTAAGCCCAGTTCCTCCTGCTAATGGGGAGAAATGGTTAGGGACATTTCTAGTACCAAGGTAGGCTAGTATTAAAAGGTTATAAATTACTTTTAAATTTGTTTAAAAACATTTTTTAGTTATTTAATAAAATTCAATTTGTTTTTTTGTTAACCAAGTGTCTCTCCTGTCATATATCTTTCCCACATTCCAATTACATTACCTTAGAGATTTAACAAATCTCTTAATCCAGAAAAAAAGGTTTAGTGATGACAGCAGAACAAAAAGATAAAGAGGGGAAAGATCTATACAGCAATGATGTTACAGAACAGCACAGCATTTCTTAAAATTCTCTTTCTCTCTCTCTTTGTTAATGTTTTGTGAGGATATACAGTGTGTATGTGTGTGGTATGTGTGTGTATATATGTATGTATGTGTGTATGTATGCACGCATATGTATGTGTATATATATATACACGCACACACACTGTATATCCTCACAAAACATTAACAATTGCATACAAACACATAAACTATAATGAAACACAATCTTTATTCTGTCTTCTTGAAACCCAATTGTGTCTCAGTTCTATTCTTTGTCTTTTTTTATATATCCCGTTATCATGATCAGGGAATTAGAAATATTGGTTTCTTGTCCAGTTCCAGTCCACTTGGCATTTTAAAGAGATTGTTTTGGTAATCCTGTGCCCAATTTCCCTTCTGTAATTCCCATTGAATCAGTGGGTTTTGAATAGAAGGATACTACTGTGAACTCAGTGAAACTTATGTTTGAATGTGTATGTTTTGGCATATATGTGTGTCTGTGTGTGTACACACATAAACGCACACATATACTGTATGATAATAGGGATAATAGATAATGATAGATAGATAATACATAGTGGTGGGGGGAGGAATTTATTCTTTAAATTTTGATGCAATGTGGTCAAGAAATGTTTATGATGTAGCAGTAAGTGTGTTGGACAGGATCAATGCAATAGCAATTTGACTAATATGTGCTTTTCCTATGCATAATCTAATGCACGTCATTGTCCATAATATTAATTTCAAATTCACTGAGAAACAGTGTGATGCAATAGCTTGCCACGTTTCTTTCCTGCAGCTTTCATTTTGCTTCCAACCTTAGTGAACGACCATAGGCAGAAAGAATAGATTTGTCATCTTCCATAATGACATGGTACAAGCCAAAAAGAGAGAGAGATGACAGATTATAAAGAGCCACCTACACAGAATAATTGGAAGTAAATGACTAAAATGCAAGACATGAATTTGAAAATTAATCAGTACCCAATTTGCATAATATCTAAAACAATTTAGTTAAATTTGAGGATTCGGTTTTATAACTCTTCCCCAATGTGATTTGATGCATTGGCCTCTGACTGCTGTCCTGAGGCCTACTCTCTAAAAGTGAATGGGCCCAAAACAAAACACTATTTGATTAAATTTAATTAAAACTAAATGTCATTGATTAAGTACAATTAATATGATTAGTCTCTTATGTTGACAAATTTTTTCCTTCTGTGACAGCCTTGAGACGTGCATCAAAGATTTGGGAGGAGCTCTTGGGCTGCACATTATGTTCTCCTGCTCTCCTTGAATGACCTAGTTGCAGGAGTACTATCTAAATAAGGCAACAACCAGTTCTGCTGCAGCTCTTTCTCTTCCTCAGGCTTGGTTGGCATGCTGAATTCTCATCCAGCAGTTAGTTTTTTGGAGGAAGAAAGGAAATTTTAACAATGACAATGAATAAAGATGCAATATCGCCTGTTACTGGATATCATGATCTCACTGCTCAAACAGAGCCTGCTGGGTTTCTGTCTCTTCCTTGGAGGAAGAAGTTAACAAGTGGTTCACAAAAATCCAACTGAACAAGCTAGATAATGCCTCTATAAAGTTGGTCACAGTTTGGCTTAATTCACACATCAGTGGTTTGTTTAATTAACTCAATATGTTTTAGGAACCCAACCTAAATGTTTTAGTTGGTAAAACATTCTGCATTAGCATTATCTAATAAATCAACTGTGACGGTACAACCTGGGATGATAGAACATGCTAAGATATAATGATTTTGCTTGTGTGTTATGAAAGCCCAATCACTGTGTTTTATAAACTCTGGGTCCTGCCGTAATTTTTGATATGAGCCCAGTCAATTGTGGCTTATTCACTACATCTTGATTGAAGAAATCATGGCTTACCATGTTATGTGAAAACAATCCACATAGTAGCATCTATATTCTATTATGATCTGGCACTGTGGTTTAACTTCCTTCCCATTTGTTGGGTATTAGTGACTAATATTATTTTATTTCAAATAGAAATGAAGCTATAACTGCATCAGTCACAATGCTTCCTCAATCTGTTTTATTTTTCGTATTTTCGTTTGAGTAATAAGCCATTGATATACTGTAGTTATACAGTATGGTCCATACTGTAGTATGGACCATAGCACACCAGGAAGGCCTGGTGTACTATGGTCCATGGGGTCATGAAGAGTCAGACGCGACTTAACGACTGAATAACAACAATACTATAGTTCACAAAATCTGGCAATATGTATATAGTTTTGAAACTATTACCTAGATTAATATGACTATGATAAACTCACTCAGTGATATCTTTAATTTGTAACTGCATAAAAATTTCCACTATGTATAGTAGATAAACAATGAAATTTCTTCTGCTGCTTATTCCTTCATTGGCATTATGATACAATATTCAGTGTCATATCATCAAGAGAAAGTATTTTACATTATTTAGCATTATTGCCGGCAGTTCCCTCCTATCCACCCTCCAAGCTATGTTCAACAAGTTATTTTGCCATCATCCTGAGAATGTATTTTAAAAGAAGACCTGTAGATATCATCTTATAAAGTAGAAACAAATGTCAGAATTCTAGTGTGACAGGATAACAGCAACCAGCAAAAGGCTAATGAGGTAGAAAGTGAGTTCCTTTAGAAGAGATTTTAAAACACTTTTCAAAGTAAGGAAATAAAACAGAAATAAATTTAAATACATTCTCCAATTGGAGAAGTTGCCAGCTGGCTGAGGCAACACTCTGGAGGAATTAGAGAAATGTTATATAAGTTTATTCCAGAGAAGGAATAAGCTTACTTTTATGCAAAATAAGACACAGCGTGCCTCCCTTTTCCTCCTTCTCTAATTCTATAGTTACAAAAGCCAATAACAAATCTTTTGAAACTTTTTTCTATTTCTTTGCTTTATTGCTCTTTATATAGCTGTTCAAATACGAAGCACGGAGTCATGTAAAACACAATACACACATGAACAAACATTTCTTTAAGAAACTTTGTTTTGCATTGATTATCTATTGCCTGACATAAAGGAAAATCATTTATAATTTATCTGAAGTCAGATAGATACAGAGGCCCTGTAAGTTAGCTTTACAAAAGTAGTAATTATTTGGAATATAGACAAGTCCTGAGGCAAATTTTCCTGTACTAGGAAAATATGAATTCCAAGAAAAAATATGAAAGTCACTGGTTTGATTTCTTGGTCTCTTAAGCCAATTAAATGCTGAAAGAACATTTGCTGACAAAATTCATGGTCTTTGTGCATTAGTGCTCAGCATATGGGGAAAAAACAAGTTTAATATGAATTCTTAACAGGGGAAAACAAATGTGAACTAATAAGTTTAACTGTGGGAAGAAGCAATAGAGGGGGAGGATGAGTTATACTGAATGTTAAATACAGCTACACCTGCTCAAGTATCCAAGTGAATGATCTGTAGAGAGCACCACAGCTAAAACAAGTGAAGGAACAAATAAAAGCTATCACCCACCCAACTAAGAAAAAGATATGGAATATGCTTTCAGAGCAAACTGTAGATCTTTCAAAAGTCATGAAGGAAGAGTGTTGAGAAACTTTAAATACTCTTAAAATCTGTTAGATGAGAATTCTTTATGATCCTTATTGGAAATTTCTAACTTGAATTGCTTATAATGTTCGCTTTCAGAGGGTGGAAGAATTCACAAGAGGATCAGTTATTTTTGCCCTGATACTAAACAAGAAGGAAGACTTAATCAAAGAAGTGGAAGTAGCAGCATCGTTGAGGGAAAATGAGCATATAATGCTGGAGTTCTTGATCTTAACTAATGCTGAATAGATTTAAATTGATATCATAGAACTCAGGAAAAAAATTGACAAGGAAATTGTAATAGGATTCCATAGCGGGAGAAGAATATGGGAAAAAGGGCTCAAGATCAATGGGAATTCATTAAAAAGGATATGCAAATAAAACACAGTTAGAAACAATTCCACCACAAAATAAAAAAAGTAGGATTGCAGTAGGGACCAATGTGGCTGCACAAAAAACTTTGCGAGGAATTGAAAACAAAAAAAGAAGAAGGTGGGATATAGAAGGTGGGAAAAGTGATAGACCATGAAAAAGGGGTACCTAGATATTGCATGAAACTGTAAAGAATGAACTGAGTTTAGCAAAATTTGCTAAGAACAACAACGTTTCTTCAGATAAGTTCAAAAGAAAAAAAAGAGAAAGGGATCAGTATACAACCTGCTCAATGAATATGGCAAAACGCTAACAAAGAAAATGTAGAGCTATTCAACAGCTACTTTAGCTCAGTCTTCCCCAAGAGAGTATATATATTTTGCCAGATAATTGTGAAGAACAAGATGAAGAGGCAGGACTAGAAGTGAGAGTTGCACTGGCAGGGAATATCTATTTATTTTTAATTACTTTGAATCTCTTGGACCAGATTAATTGCATCCTAGGTTATTGATTGTTTGTCCAAAACTTTATATCTTACCTTTGAGGAATTCTGATGAATGGATGCCATCCAACTTGAGGAAGGCAAATGTTGTCCCTATTTTCAAAAGAAGAAGAAGAAGAAGGAGAAGGAGAAGGAGAAGGAGAAGGAGAAGGAGAAGGAGAAGGAGAAGGAGAAGAAGGAGAAGAAAATGGGGAATCTGATGAACTACAGACTAGTGTCAAAGTGACATTAATACTCACGAAGATTTTAAAGCATATTATAAAAATTGATTTGCAAGGATCTTTAAAAATGCAATAATTACCAGGTGTCAGGATGAATTTGTCAAGAATAAGCCTTGCTAGATATATCTTTCATCATTTTTTGATTAGGTAAATTCATTTGGAGATTGTGACATTACATATTACAAATTCAGGAAAGAATTTGACAAGTATCTCATGACATTCTGATCAGCAAACTAATCAAATAAGCTGAAAATCATATTCAAAATGTGCTCATAAATGGGTTCTCATCAAACTGGATTGAGTTATCAAGTAGGGTGCCAAAAGGTTAAATCCTGTATCCTGCACTCTTCAACATTTCTGTTAATGACCTAAATGATTATGTTAAGGGAATGCTTATCAAATATTCAGATAACTACTTTAAAGAGCTAATACTTTTGAACAGAAAAATAAAATTTAGCTGATATTGGTAAGCTAGTGAAATGTACAGAAAGTAATGAGACAAATTTTCATTGCAGATTTTTCACTTGGAAAACAGTATAGAATGGGGGATATCTGACTATGTGATGGTACTTGTTGAAAAAGATCTTGGAATAGGAGTTACTTACATCTAATATGATTTAGCAGGATGATGTTGCAGCAAAAAGAAAAAGGCAAAACTGAAATGAAATTTTAGGTAACATCAGCAGAATAGTTTCCAAATCACCAGAAGTGATAGTTCCACTTTGTTGGGCAGACCCTGTCTTGAGTATTGTACCTAGTTCTGGGCAGTCCATTTTAAAAAAGATTCAAACAAATCAGAATATATTCAGTGAAGGGCAATGAGGATGACCAGAGAACTAAATCCTATGAAGAGAGATTGCAGAAACTGGGAATATTTATTCCTGAGAGGAATGACTGAGGAAGAAGATGATAGCACTCCTCAAATACCTGAAAGGATGCCATAGGGAAGTCAAGACTTAAACTATGTTGTTCAGGACAGAGGAAGGCAGAGTCCAACTGAAAGTCAAGCAATTTTTCTTAACAGTAACATCATTTTAGCAGTGAAACCAGTTACCCAGAAAAGTGGGTCTCCATTCATTGGACATCTGTTTGGATGTTTTTATTGGGATTCCTATCCTGAGCGGGAAGTTGAACAGAGTGGCCTAAAAGACCTAGCTGAACTCTTAGATCAATCAAGGTAATAGGAAATAGAAGACGGGCAAAGAGCAAACTTTTCAATATGATCTAAAAAGCCTTGAAAACATACATACATTCAAGTAATCTAATTCATGTAAGTAAAAAAATTGTGTGAAGTTCTACATTTTCCCTATCAATTTGCTTGTAACAATGAAAAAGTATAGGTTTTAGAAATTATTTCTTTATGTTATATATTCATTATGTTTATGATTGGTATATATTCTTTGCCATTTCTACCTTTAATAAATAAATGGCTAAAGGTAGTTATGTAAGATGTTCTTTCTTCATTGTCCTATGACTTCTCCAAGAGTCTGCAGCCTTCCCACATTTCCACTAAGCCACAAAAGAAAAGAACATCATTTATATATTAATTTTATTGCATCATTTATATACTGCCCTATTCCATCAGTTTCTAGGCAGTTTACAATTATAAAACAAACTAAAACAATAATTACCATAAATGAAACACTAGAAGCATCTGAAGAACAACATCCCAAAACCAATCTAAATACTATTTAAAAACACAACAGATAAAAGCCAATTCTGTGGGCTATGTGTAAGGAACTCCTCCAAGGGGGCTTTTTCATTAGTGGTGACACAGTTATTGCTATGGGAAGGATGTTCTGCTTATGAGAATTTATTGTGGAATTTCTCCTACCCTGGAGGAATGTTAAGAAACCTGTTAGATGGTCATTTTGGATGATTGAAGAAAAGTGGGTCAGACAACCAGGTAAAGGTTTCACCTGCAAAGGATTGTATTTATTGCTTCAGGGATGCACAATAGTGCTTAAGATTTATTAACAAATTGTTAATTCTAATCTTTTACCTCAGTTAGCCTACAACTCCAATATTTTCTTAAAAGCTTATTTACAGAGCTCTCAGTGTTTTCCTTAACTTGGTGGGCTGACTGCATATAAGAGCCTCTGCTTTTATTTCTGCCACTAGTCCTTTAAGCTGCAGATTTTTTCCCCTTCCTTCTTTCTAAACTTCCTTCATTTTCACCATCTTTTCACACAATATTTTCTTAGCTTATGGTATAAGGTGTTCAAGTTTTATGTGTGTCTTTCTTGAGATGAAACATTACCTTTTATCTCCTTTGTTTGCATGTAGCTCTCATTTGACTGTTTCTTTGTGTTGGTCCCACAACAGTGTATGTACAGTAGCTCTCCTGGCTTTCCCATGATGTTCCTAGACTCAAGTTTTAATGTCATTTTTAGAGGGACAGATATGCTCTAGGTTCAAGACACCCACTCCTTGTCCAACACAGTTGAAAGTCCATCACCACCTGCCAGTTAGCAACTTAGCAATCTTGCCAGGAGCAATCTTGCCTTCCAACCATCCTCTCTGCTTCTCTATGAGTTCTGTTTATCAGTTAGAAGCCGACAATTAGGCAAAGAACATAGATCCTGGTTTCTTCTAGAACCATTGTGACTGTACTGTATATAGAAGAACAGATTTATTGCAGAAGCTTGGCTTCTCTTCAAAATACCGGGCATGGAGGAAAATATACTCCAATCTATTACTGCTCTCCGGTGGTGCTGAGCTTCCAGGCTAATAGGCCATGGTCTAATCCTGATGTTTTGCCAGCAACAATGGTTGGCATCTTCAGAGGTAAAACTGGTCTGCTTTGTAGCACACTTCTTGGCAGCTCACTGAGTAGCCACCTTGCTCAGTAGGGCTGTTCCAAACTGTGCTACAAAGCATCCTATATACCATTTCATCTTTCCAGATAATATTTCCATATTGGTTGAAGGAAGCATATGTTTGTCTTATGCTTCCTTCAGGAGACTTCCTTCAGCCACATTTCATTTTAAAAAGTTACTTACCTTCACAATCTTGGCTTCACCTGTCTTCATTTAATTTACTTGGGGAAGAACAATTTTATTTGTTATTGTTAAATCACTATCCTCTGCTCTCCTATCCAGTAATGTGAGACCTGAAAATTGCATAAATTGCTCATTGTGGTAGGAATATACCACTGGCAAAGCATTTGAGGGTACAGATGGCTTGATTGTCTGAGAAACCACTGCCTTCTCTTGCTTGCTTGTTATACAGTTACTGGTATCAATAGCAGATTCAGTGTATTTACCCAAAACCCATTGGTTGCAATCACCTTAAGTGTCTTTCATGGAAAGGCTCTTATTGATTCAAATATTTCTGGATTACATTCAGTACATTTACCATTACATCTTTTGCTAATATTGTTTGACACAATGTCAGTTTAAGAGGTTCCTGGAGTTATATGAGATTCTTTTTGGTGTAGAAAATAAGGACACCTGTCTGGAATTTTACGTTGTATTATTTTTGCTTTTTCATTCATAATAGGAGAAGTTGGTTATATTTGAATTGCTCTGATAAAATTTTGCTTTAGCTTTTCATAGTATACACCTGTTACTTACATGGGCAAACAGCATCTTATCTTCAAATCATGGTGCTGAATGCAGATTAATTTTATTTTTTCTGTTGTGTTTTGAAATATCTTGCTTATATGACTAACTTTACCAGTGAGGCAAAATACACAGAATGGGATTTATAAATAAATAGACTTGAATATAAGGCTTATATACTGTACATCACATGAAACTATGATTTTTATAGTCATGAATTGTTGAAAAGCCACAGTTGGCTAACTTTATACAACATGCTAGGACAGAAACAGGAATTTGCTAGTCACGATGGGTAAATTCATAGAACATGCCAACCAAAATCAAGCAGGCAAACCATGTTATAGCTTAATGAGATTGCCTAATTACAATTTTATTCAGTTTCTGAGTAAATTACAGTTCTGAGGCCCAGACACCTCTAACAATTCAAGATATGGATATGTATCATGATAGGAATATGAAGTATAGCAAATGAATTTCCCTTTGAAATAACATCTGTTCCTTTAGTAGGTAGGAGAAAGTCTTTTTTCTGTGAAGATCTTCCAAGAGCCAGTGTGGTGTGGGGAAGGTGCTGGGCTAGCTTGGGAGACCCTCAGCCACTAGGTGACTCCCAGCCCAACCTACCTTTCAGGGTTGTTATGGGGAGAAATGGGAAGAGGGAGCACTACTTAGACCACCTTAAGCTCCTGAATGAAAAGTGGGATATAAATTTTGAGAAAAAAACTTTCGAACAGATTGGATTACTTAAACTGAAGCATGCTTACTCGGGCTTTCTATTTCCACTAGAATCTTCTATTTGTCTATCTTTCCTTGATATACATTTTAGAGATGTAATGATAGGAACTTCTCCAGGAACTTTTATTACAACCACCCCTTTTCAACTGTACTGTAGGCTAGTCTCAACTTATGCTTGTGCATCAGCAAGATGATGGATGTGGGGACAACTTCATCCACACATCCATCTTTCTGGACCTGATGATATAACCAACCCTTCCTGATTTTAATTTCTGCATAATATCTCTAGGAACCATGCAGTCAAGATATATTTTAAGGAAAAGAAAGTGGTAATTCCCTTTAGGCACCATGCCCAGTCCTGTAAGAAAAGGGAGAAATGCAGAAAACTGGTGGGAAACAGTCATAGAGAGAGAAGGATCAGGCAGACATGGAGCAGACCCACATTTTTTACTGGGCACATTGCCAGTGCAAGCCATCCATGGCTTCCTGAGTCCTCCTCCCAGCTCAGTTCAGATGCAACCCCTGTCCTTCAGAGCAGATGGTCTCCAGTGCTTTCATCCAATTTTCTTACAGCTGCAGCTGCAATTGGCTGCAGGGCTTGGCACACCCCTCCCCTCCAGTGGCTGATTGCTACCCTGGGCAGCTTTTTCATGCTGAGCTGCTGCTCTGGGCTGCTGTTTTCTTCTGCTTTGTTAAAAAAGTGTTGGAGGTGAGACAACAATGCCCATTAAATCAATGAATTTTCTATGACCAGTGATTTCCTCACCTTCCCCAAATCTTCTCACTCCCCTCAATCCTCATCATTCTCAGTTGGCATCCTCTCAGTTTCTACCCAGACTACAATCCTCGGTTTCTGAGCTGCTATGTTCCCTGCCAGTTAGCAGTTGCTGTTTTTTTTTTTTTAATAACCTTGCTTTTGATAATCAGTGAGCTTATCCTCATCCCTGTGGGCTGGGGGGTGGGCAGACATTTTTTAACATTTTGTAATTAGCCACAATATTTATAGCAGTAAACTTTGGGTGATATCTAGGACATTTTTTGCCCAAACTTCTAAATATGCCCCTGGGTCTTAAGTTGAAGAGGTTTCAGAATTATTTATTTCACTACAGCAGGGTTTCTTAACCAGGGTTCTGTGGAACCCTAGGGTTCCACAAGAGGTCACTAGGCATTCCCTGGAGATCACAATTAATTTAAAAAATAATTTCAAGTTTGGGCAACTTCACATTAAAGAGGTAAGTTTCATTCTTTATTTTTAGTTTAAGAATACTGTTAATGCATATATACAGGCCTACACATGAAATATAATAATTTTGTAATTTCTGGCCTATATTTGAGCCTGAATGTGCTGGGGTTCCCCAAGGACTGAAAAGTATTTCCAGGGTTCCTCCAGGGTCAAAAGGTTAAGAAAGGCTGCACTATAGTAATAGGAGATTCAGTATGAACTTGATTTCCTTTCCACTGTTGGCAGAAGTCAGAAAAAGTAGTGCTGTTAACATTATTTATTGATTTGAAAGATTTGTATGGCTGCCCTTAAAACCTAATTCTTGGTGGCTCACAACAACAATTAACATTATCACAATTATCTATTGATTATTTAGAGGAAAACTCAAAGTTTCCTGTGGTCTGTGTAGCAGGCCACCTTGCCTTTGAAGATGCCAGCCAGCCACAATTGTTGGCGAAACGTCAGGAAATCTGTTGTCTTGACCATAGTCACTAAACCCTGAGGTCCAACACTGACCATAACCCCAAGTAATTCACACTAAAATGTCTACAAAAAATGTGTGAATTGTAAAACATAAACATCCAAGCAACTTGAACAACATTAGTCATTGATTTATTAATTTTTGCTTTCAGATTTTCCAAGAGGATGAGGTTCTATAGATGTCACCCAATTATGAAATACAGTAAGAACATAACATTGCATTCAAAGGTGGCTTCATACTTAACAGGAACACTTCCACTTGTAGAAAGTGGGACAGTTCTGTACCATTTGAAAAACTCCCCCAAGGTGTTATGGTTTGCAAAACAATACAAACTTGTTGCAAATATCTACAGTAGCTTGGAGAGTGTTATGATAATTCAACGCACCACACTGCATGAGCAGGCATCTTACAGCAGCAAAAGTCATCCTAGAGTACAAAAATACTATCAGTTAGTTTTCCTTCTCTCATTATGTGCCCTAAAGTGTTTTAGGGGTTTAGAGCTTCTAATTAATCGATTTATGCCTTGAGAATGACTCTGCAATTCATGGGAAGAGGAGATCTACCTGAAATCTAAAATCACAAATAGGCACTACCATTTCTATAATTCTCAGTGTTCTAAAGAGAAAAAATAAGTCTGGAATCAAACAGCACAGTTCTTGCTCTCTTTTTAGAGAAGGTTATGTTTCTGAGCGATATTAAATTACCAGAGGCTCCAGTCAAGTCTATATCAGAGTCCACAAGTCAATATTAGAGGCCTACACCAGGCAAGTCTTATAACAGGCCCACCTGGTAGAGTTCTTTTTGGTGAGCAAATAAAAATGAAGTGTTACATTTTTTTGTCACTGTGCTGAGTTGCATGAACTTGGCTATTGAATGGTATACACAGTCCACCTTCTCTTACACTCTCAGAACAGAAAGATACAGATTAGATGTTATGTCATACCCCCATGTACAAGGTTTATATGACTTTCACCCCCTTCTTGGGGGGGTTGCCTATTTTCACACAATGTATATCCTGTGTGGTATTTTAAGTTACACTGACCACCAGGAGGCACCACGTGACCAGTTTTGACCTTATTGGGATTCCTCAGGCATGGGAAACCAGATATTATTTAATGGGGTTCCAACTCTCTACTGGGAATTGAACTCACAGACCTTTGTGGTACCTTCAGAAAAGCTGAATGCCTACAGTCATTTTATAGAATTGGCAAATGCCCAATAGCACCAATGTCTGGAATTAGAACTTCTAATTAAATCATATAGGTTTTGAAATACTGATGGAGCCAAGTCTCCTCAGAACATCTTATGAATAAAAGACTGTCCTCACTTGTCCGTATAGCAGATAACACTTCAATGGCAAGAACCCACCTGTAATAGTAGTGGTTCATCAATTAAAAGATTTCTTCAGGGAGAAAAATAAAGGGCCTTTTTCTGACACTTTTTTTTGTGAAAACGTTTCTGCAGGAATAAAATCATTAACATTAGGTGGGCTTTTTTTCTTTAACATAAAAGGAATATTCAGTCACTTTAACTGATATAACAATGAAAAACAAAGAATAATCATATTAAAATATATTGCATTATAATCATATCCAAATGGGATGTTGTTCATACTCACTTGTCAAGTACAAGTACAGTACATTGTATATAGGTTGGGCACACAGCAATAACAATTAAAATAGGAGCATAAAGATTATTACTTTTGATCTCAAAAGACAGAAGATATACTTCCTATGGTAATATCTTCAAGTTGGAATAGATACACTAAAGGTACTCAAGAGAGTATAAAAATACTGCAAATTGTTCCATCTGTTATGGCAAACACCTTCTAACTTGGGACATACTACATACATTTTTATTAGAGTACTGATTGGTGTATTTCACTCAGTACTATATTAATCATGCTTATATATGATCTACGTATACTAAAATGAACTTCTGAGTCTGCTATTTTCCGTATAGAAAAGCAATATCTCTTTTTAAAAATCTGAATGATTAATTGCCCAAGTATAGTTTGAAACACAATAAAAGAGCCCTCTCTAGAATTGGCTGAAGCACCTGTCTGACCTTTGCTGATGGGAAAATTTTAGGAAATATTCATAAATATATGAATTCAAATATTCAGACTGAACAAACATTCTGAAAGAAGACACAGCTGTCATACTATAGACCACAACATTTCACAGACGTGTTTATGATGTTGCAGGAGTCAAACTCAACATAAAGCAGACTTTAAATATAATTTAGGCTCTGCAATACTGTCAACTAACTCTTATTAACATAATATAGACAGCAGTATACTAATTTCACAGTGGGAAGTGATAGAGAGAGAGAGAGAGAGAAAGAGAAAGGAGCTCTGGATGAGCTAGAGGAATTCTAATACATCTCCCCTACTCGACCATCCCCTGCCCCCCCCCCCCCCCCCCCCCGGTCAGGCAGAATGCTGTTTCCTGCTGTTGCTGGAACAGGAAATCAGTTCTCTGCTTCCCACCCTCTAGCTGATCAGATTGATTACTTGGCTAACAGCAAAGGGGAAAAAGCACCTATGATTCCATAAGCTGTATTTCCTTTGGCAGCTGAGGCTGCATACTATTTGCAGGCCCTAAATAATAAGCCCAGACACAGTTTGGACCTCTTTGGTGTTCCATAGTTTTTTTTCTTTTAAGTGGATTACTCAAAGCCTGTTAGCTGTGTGGCACTACATGATGCAAGTACAGGAATCATTCTTAGGAACAATACATTATAAGATTTATGGGAGCAAGAATATCTTCCAGTTTTGATGCCATATAATAACATAATGAGTGTTAAAAGAGAATTCATGATATGGGTTAACCCTATGGGGCAACAATGCACTTTATCACTCTAATACCAGAAACTGCCTAGTAAAGTTTGTAGCTATGCTACAAATACTATAACTTCATGAGTTATTTCAGTGACACAGCAAAAAAGTTTGGCATATTATATAGCTGTGATTAGTCATGGATTGCCAGCCTTCTGACAGACCCAGCTGCCTAGCTTGGCAGGCCTCAAGTATGTAAGAATTGCCTTCTTTGATAATTTTGGAATTGTTTATCAGTGTCATACTTAGCTTTAATTATACAGTTCAAGCAACATTGTTTATTACCATTTTAGAAATTATATTTAAGATTGATATAAACTTTTTTCTCCTTATCTTTTAAGGTTCAACTTATCTAAACCATCACAGCGTTAACAATTTCTAGTTTATATTTATAATGTAGTATTCACAACTTACAATGCAATAAAACAATTACTTGGGGGAAAAAAAGAAGAAATGGGAAAGTTGGTAAGATATAGATGGCTAATTATTTCTCCAACCTATCTTCTATAGAGAGACTATTGATAAAGATAGCATATATAAATATTGGAAGCCTTTGGACCTTACCATCTACAACACTAAGTAAAATACTTTAATTGCTCATTGTTTCTTTTCCAAATTATGGAATCAATACACTCATCCCTAGAATGAGAAATTTTATTGCATATTTTTGAGAGAGAATCTCATAATTCCCTGATATAATACAGAGTAAATTCAGATAAGCTAGAATGATGTATATTGACCAGATGTCTTGTCCTGTGAAGTATTCATGGTGTTGGACTAGGAGTTGGAAGACCCAGGTTCTAGTTCAGCCTTAGCCATGAAAGCTCACTGGATGACTTGGGGCTAATTGTTCTCACTCAGCACAGCCTGCTTTACAGGGTGTTACTGTGGGGGAAAAAGTAGGAAAGAATGCTATGTACATATGCATGAGCTCCTGAATGAAAGGCAGAATATAAAATCGATAAATAGTGAAGTAGTCAAGAGACTATGTTTGATATGTAGGACAGTCATTTTTCAAGCACAATACTTTTTCAGTGCTGGGTGTAAGATAATGAATTCCATTAAATACTGTTTAAGCTTGGTCCATTTTAGAACCAGTTGTTAATTCTTTATCAGAAGTATATGTCTTCTTTTCTTGAAAGCGATTAATATATCAAATATTTATTATTAGTCAACCACCACTAATCATATATTTCTAGAACAATGGATATTGTTTTGAAATCACTGTCAGTGTAATATAGTTTCAAATTTCATGCTCAGATCTGTTAAATAAAAAGAAAAGACAATAAAAACATTTTACTACATGTGGAGTTTTATGATACAGTTAACTGTTCATCTGTCTAAATGTTTGATTATGTACAAGAATCATATAAGACTTACTACGACAAGCTTTCATAAACATTATTTATTTATTTATTTATTTATTTATTTATTTATTTATTTTCTATCCCACCTTTATTATTTTTATAAATAACTCAAGGCAGCGAACATACCTAATACTCCTTCCTCCTCCTATTTTCCCCGCAACAACATCCCTGTGAGGTGAATTGGGCTGAGAGAGAGTGACTGGCCCAAGGTCACCCAGCTGGCTTTCATGCCTAGGGCAGGACTAGAACTCTCAGTCTCCTGGTTTCTAGCCCATTGCCTTAACCATTATGTATGATTCATTTTGAAATGTACATCTTCAATTCAGTGCCTTTAATTGTTTTCAAATATTTTTTATTTGAACACTAAAGTTTGAAAATATTATAACCCTAATGAAAACAAACTTATTTTTACAAACATAATTAAAATTGTGAAGCAGATCTGTAAACAGCAGGGATGTTATTGATCCAGTTCAATATAGTTCGCGAGAATTATTTGTTAAAATTTCCCACACATTACAGCAGGTAAGCCAAAAATACAACTTAAAGCCAAAGCCTTTTTCTTGCTTTTCCAGAAAATGTGAGGTTTGGGCTCTAATTGTATTAAAATATTGGGACTTCTATTGATTCCTTTTGAAGAGACTTGATGTGCATCACTGTGGTTTATGGATGAATATTTCTTCCAAATTTTATGTGTACATACCGTATGCCTATTTAGTTCAATAGAACTCTGCCCCTAAAATGGTATTGTATCAACCCTATTGTAACCAAATAGTGAATTTAGGATTACAACTAATGCCATTTAACTAGTAAATCCTTTAAATTGTTTTCATTATCAGTAATAGCAAATAGGAGAAGGAAGGAAGGAAGGAAGGAAGGAAGGAAGGAAGGAAGGAAGGAAGGAAGGAAGGAAGGAAGGAAGGAAGGAAGGAAGGAAGGAAGGAAGGAAGGAATCTCTCTGAGTACATATATTTTCATCACCCACCATCAACAGAGATATCAAGAGGATCTGGATCCAGTTCTGAGAAGATCTCAATGTTTTCAGTCACCTTAGTATGGAAAAAGGTGATTTTTGAGAAAAATGGGATCCAGGCAATTCAGTCTTTGATTACATTTAAATTTTTTCCCAGAAATCAACTGCTAGCTAACGGATCATTTTAAAGTCTTTTTTGGGTTGATACATAATGTGCTAAAGAGCTAGTTTGGTATAGTGGTTAAGGCATCAGGCTAGAAACCAGGAAACCATGAGTTCTAGTCTTGCTTTAGGCACAAAGCCAGCTAGGCATCCTTGGGCCAGTCACTCTCTCTCAGCTCTAGGAAGAAGGGAATGGCAAACCACTTCCCAAAAACCTTTCCAAGAAAACTGCAGGGACTTGTCCAGGCAGTCTCTGAGAATTGGACACAATTGAACAGATTAAAAAAAAACAATAATGTCCTTGGCAGTATTACAAAAGTGCTTTGCTAATGCCTTCTAATGGGACATTTTCCAATTTTTGGCCTAACTGAGGAATTCTCAAACTTTGCCATACCATGAGCCCCCAAAAGGATAAATGAGCTTGCAATCCCTCTTCATAAATAGAATTGTGATTTAATGTGATCAGGGTAGTACAAGAAATATACTTTAAAAAAAATCTATTTTCATGTATATATCATAGGAGTTCTCCACTTGGCAGTACCCACAAGTGCCCACTTCAGGTTTGCAGAGGCAAAATGAGGAGGACGGAGCAAATTTTGACAGTGCTCCTATTTTGCTTGCCTAAGTCTAATCAAGTTTTTTAAAAAAATGTAACACCGTGCCTCCCAGGTTGCTTGCAACACCCACAAGATTGTGAATCATGGTTGGGAGCCCTCCTCTGAATTATAATTCTGATATTCTGAAATGATCACCTCTCCAAGCACCAAGCAGGGTCTACCCTGCTTGGGTTTCAAGCCCAGGCAAAGTTGACTAAGTGCTGCTTTCTTCTGAAAGAGATATTGCCAGCACTGAGACAATGCATTGCAGTTTTATGACAGAAAAGGACTAAACTGTTTTACATAAATATTCCATGTAAATATTGGTCTTGGCTATCACTTCCTTATCAGCAGCTCTATGAACCAGGTCTTAGATCCATTAGCATTATATATAACCTCACATAAGTTAATATTTGTGTCTGTATTCAGTTCGACTCTCCTGGATGAAGTTACTCTAGCTGAACTTTGAAAGAAGAAGACACTCTGAAGAGGAGGGTGTACTTTATTTGTACTAGTTTATAACAATTTGTATTCCCTTGCATAAGCATTTAGAATGGGTAAACTTGAGTGTACAAAGTAACTTGGGGGGATGATAGGAGGAAAAATATGCAGGGTAACCAATAATATGATTGTACTATTTTATTTTGGCTGGAAGTAAAACAGAAAGATAGTATGTACATTAGACAAAAGAGCTACCCTATGAAGAATCTGTCATTAATGAGGC
Source organism: Candoia aspera (assembly GCF_035149785.1). Classification (NCBI taxonomy): domain Eukaryota; kingdom Metazoa; phylum Chordata; class Lepidosauria; order Squamata; family Candoiidae; genus Candoia; species Candoia aspera. The sequence goes on along the minus strand of NC_086154.1, from coordinate 212,824,798 downwards.
AGAATCCAGTGAATTGAGAATGTTTTCCTTTCCCTTGTAGATGCGTATTATCCCAAATGTCTTAACAGTTTCCACCTCTCACTACCCTCTATTATTACTCTTATTTCCTTTCCTTACTAATTTACAGGAATACATTCAGTACTTCAGCCAGTACTTCTGGGTGTGCTTCTTGTCTGGACTACCTCATAAGCTGACAATAGGTTTCACTAGTAGAAGCTATGGAACCCAATCAGTAAAGGTGAAGAAAGGAAGCCCAGATTAAGAAAAAGGAAGAAGAGACTATTGTGCTTGTGTGCTCATACAGAATCCTGAACATTTTTTAGGTGAAAACCCTGCCCCCAGCAAGCAAGAGCACTGAAGGACTGAGGAGGAGGACATGGGGGTGGGGGACATGCATATGGTGATGCTAATCGTGATGAACAGCTGCTTGGTGGGCAAGAGTGGGGCAACTATGGTTCAGCAGACTGTGCTTTTGACATTTAAGTGTGAACATATATTTTCCTTAAATGTTCATCTGTCAATCTCTCCAGCGTTGTTTTTTCACAGAGTTTAATGAAAAAGAACTGTAGTGAATGGCTGTATTGAGATTGCCCTCCTTTGAGAAAGGCTGTGAATCATGTTCATGGTTAACAATCTGGTAACTGCTATTTCATCATGCAGCTAGTCATATCCTATTTGGAACTGCACAATTATCTAGTGGGAAGATGAAAATAATCCTTACAGCCAAGTTCTTTCCTCAGTTGTATTTCTTCAGGGTGAAATGCTTGTCAGATCTTCTCCAAAGCAACTAGTATCATACTTCCTTTTTCTCAAATATTCTTGGCAATTAATTTGTTAAAGAAAGTCTGTACAAGGGTTGTTTCCATCGCCTATATTCATCATCATCATCATCATCATCAGAAGGAGGCAGTGTATCCATTTTAAAGTCATCTATGCTCATAGCATTCTGAATTCCTTGAGTGTTTGAAAAAGAGGTGAAGTGTGCTAGACAGAACCCGGGGGAAACACCCTCAAAATTATGAAAAGAATAAAAATGCAATGCATGCAGTTTTGTTTGTAGCGTGGGTTACTGCTCTGACATATTGAGCAATGCAAACAGATGAAATGAAGAAATTATTCATTAGACTATCTGAGGCTCTGCTCCAGCCTACTTTTTCCCCTTGACCCATAGATGTAGCTGAGTCTGCAGAAGGAATGGGGGCATGGGAAACATCTCAGAAGGGACCCTACCTAGTTTCTTCCCACAGTCATTATTGCTGACTACACCAGAACACCTTTTCTGATTAGATATTTACAAAAAAAAAAGTGTAGTTTTATTCATTTATATGCATTGATGTTATGAGTAAGCAAGCTTAGGAGGAATGTATTATAAAAGCAGTTAACCCAGATCAGTCATTTCATCTATAGAGCTTGGTCTCTGTAACTCAGTTGGCCTGACTAGAAGAAATAATTAAGAGAGTGCACTAAACTTGTATGCTGCCTAATTGAATGCAGGAGCTTTGCAGATATACAGCATTTTAGCGTTCTGAAAAGGTTAGGGTTTGGGCCTTTTACTCTCTACATCAAGCAAAATCATCATGCTCCCTTTTATCAAGAGAATTGACTGATTTTTTTTTTCTTTTTTTTGAGCAGTAATTCAAGTGAAGCATCTGAGGACTGCTTTTTGACATTAGATGTGGAAATAAGGCTTTTAGGGAGAGCGAATAGCTCACTTTTAAAAGCAATAGTACTATGGTAACCTACAGTCACATACAAATAATCAGGCCATACTGAGCCAGCTGCTTCAGGTTCTCAGTAGTAGAAGAGGTGGCTTGCAGGGAGTGGCAGGGAGATTTTGGAAGATAGAGTTGTATATGTCACTTGGTCTGTGTCGTTTTTCTTCTGTGAAGGTGCTGCCCTGGGTAAGGCTGAAGATACATCCTTTTGCTCTTGTTAAAAACATGCAAACAGTAGAGGAGCTGAAAATTGAGAGAAGGCAGATCACAATGCCCTCAAACTGCAAAAAGTCTTGGATGGGCTCCGAATATAACCAAATCTATGCATAGTCACTTATTTAATTACATCTGAATTATAAAAGCAACATACAACATATATAAAACTAAGGCATTATTGAAAAATCAGTCCTCCTAAATAATGGTTTAGTTTATATGCTATAATCCTTTAAACGCCATGTGTGGCACAGAGTGGTAGGCAGCAGTATTGCAACCAAAACTCTCCCCGCGACCCGAGTTCGATCCCAGCGGAAGCTGGAGTCTCGGGTAGCCGGCTCAGGTCGACTCTGGCTTCCATCCTTCCGAGATCGGTAAAATGAGTACCCAGCTTGCTGGGGAAGGTGACAACTGGGGAAGGCAAAGGCAAACCACCCCAATAGAGTCTGCCAAGAAAACATGGCAAAAGCGGCATCCCACCAAAGGGTCAGACATGACTCAGTGCTTGCACAGGGGATCTTTCACTTCACAATCCTTTAAACTGACTGCAAAGTTTTATCTCCTCAAAGTATCTTCTTGAGCATTCAACTTATAGGATCTGAACCAGGAGTGGAACAACCAGGAGAAAATGTTCATCTGCTCTGGAAACTGACAAGTTTTCCCATCTGTATTCAATACTGTAAATGTGACTAGATTTCCTACCCTGCTGATTCGTTTTTTGTTTTTGTTTTTCATAAAGCTTTATTAACTTTTCAGAATATAACTAAAACACAACATACAGAATATAGAACAGATGGAATACAAGTCTACAAACGAAACAAGAAAAACTGAAACAGTGCAAAAATAGACAGAAAAACATAAAAGACAGGTGACTTCCGACCTTTACTAACACAGATATAAAAGCACTTAAAAGTTAATCTCTTGCTACTAATTAAATATTTAGTAACATTATTTGTCTAAAATCAAACCATTTAATCATCAAAACCCAAAATCAGAACTTCCTTTTTTTCCATTACAAGCAAATAGTTCAAAAGCAGTTTCCAAATAGAAACAAATCCAGTTACAGTATTTTCTCTTACCAGTGCTGTCAGTTTAGCCATTTGCGCCAGTTCCATTAACTTAATCATCCAATCCTCCATTGAGGGAATTTGTGCATCCTTCCATCTTTGAGTGTATAAGAGCCTTGCTGCTGTTATCATATATAAGAACAGAGTTCCATGTTGCTTCTCAAACTGTTGGTCCATCAAACCCAAGAGAAACAGCTCCAGTTTCAACTGCCCTGCTGATTTGTGCAGTGTGGAGGAGTTGGACTATGAGAGTAAAGAGAATGGAGACTTGAATTCTAGTCCTCTTACCCACAAAAACTTCCTGGGGGATTTTGGAGCTAGTATCAGCCCAACAGCCAGTGTGGCATAATGGTGAAAATGCTGCACCAGGATCAGTGAGACCCAGATTCATATCTACCCTTACCCATGAAATTCAGTGAGTGAATTTGGGCCAGTCATTCTCTCTCAGCCTTACCTTTCTGACATGTTTGTTGTGAAGAAACAGTGGAGAAAAGGAAGGAAAATAGGGAAAATCCAGAATGCTGAAATTCATTTGAATGAATTTTCAGGGCCCTTTCAACATCTGGAAATCCCACACTTGCTGAACGTTCCTTAATCAGAATCCATCTAAGCCATCATTATCCACACCTATAGGTGTCTACAGGAAGCGGGCAATTGACAACACATGCATTGTGATGGTACAATGCAACTTGTGCCCCTAATGTACCTCTGTGTGATATTTAGATGCAAATACAAAAGGGAGGAAATTGGATTGTGACATGCCAGAATACCTAGAAGTGGGAAAACTGAAAATAACCCAACACAATAAATGGAAAAGTGAAGAGATTGGACTAGGGTAGAAAAGGTAACTGAAGGCATATCTAGGTTCTCTTACTTCTCTTTACAATTTGACTATGGTTGTTGTTCTAATGATGAATTGAATCCAATTCCCTTAGCTCATCCCCATTTAGTGAGATATTGAATACAATGATATTACAACCTTACTTTTCTTTCATCACAATTCATTTTGATAAACAACAGGAGCACAAGTTTCTGAATGATGCAAAACCAGTTCAGGACTGACTTCCAGAGCAGAGAACAGATTGCAGGAGTGGTAAGAAAACTTCCTCTCTAGGATGCCTTCTTTGAGCAAGACATTAGGAGATAATATTATTCTGGAATTTGTTTCTCCTTTAAATTCCTCTCCCAAATGAATCTGTTTTTCTTTAAATTCATCTCACCGATGGTTCTGCTACATAGCTTTATGTTTTCAACCCTGCTTTCAAAAGACATTTAGTGTAATGCCCATAGTCCTGCTCCAAGTCTTGTCTAACTGCCTCAAAAACATGCAAAAGATTCATTACAGACCTAGTGAGGGAGACAGTTTATGAGAGGATAGGACAGAAGGGAAATTTGGATCAATAGAACAAAGACCAGAAGGATAAAATGCCTACAATACAGATTACCTTAATCTATCAGTTTGTAAACAGCTACTGGATCAGTCATGATGGCAGAACTTCAAATGTGAGAGACAGGAAGCTTCTCAATAACAATTCTTCAAAATCTTAAGGGAAAGATAGTTTTCAGTCATACACAATAATAAAATATATCTTGCTGGGACTTTTTATGGAAATTTTGATTTAAGTTCTGGGTATTTAGATGATCATGATGTTATTGTAACTTCTTGGCTGAAATTTTAATACCAATGTAGCAATATAATCAGAGAAAATATAAGAAGTTAGTTAATGTTTCTATTACTATAAACTTATAACATGATTCATAAGATCATAATGGTCCATTAGATGATTTTTATTCTTGATTTGTCATGTTCTGGTAACTGATTTTTTTTTTTAGTTTGTTTTCTGAGGAAAAAATGCCTATGGTTAAGACATTTTTATGTCATTTCTTACCTGATTGGGTTTATTGCTTTTGCATGTATAAAGAAGATTTAGTTGAATCAGGGAACATTTCAGCCTTTTTTTAAAAAATGCTGTGTTTTTTAATCCAGAAACAAAGAAAATAATCCATCCAAAACTAAGCCTTGAGAAGCTTACTGTGATCAGTGAAAGAGCATTAAGCATGTAAGATTGAATCATATGCATTATTTGTCAGTGTATTACTTTTCTCTAGCAATTTTATTTACTTATCAGAATGCTCTGCCAATTATCTATTACAAGTAATCAAACATTCCATGTATTTGTTACAGTTAACAACTGTAATAAATAAATTAATATATTTCAATTTAATTCTGCTTTCTAGCAATATGCTGCAATATTTTGTTCGGTAGCTACTAAGAGAGTGTTGCAATTTAGAACAAGCTCTGATTCTGAATTTAACTGGGATAGATTTTTATTAATTTGAATTTAAGTGGCTCCAGATTTCCCACAAAGCTCAGCTTCTGCTGCACTGAAAATGGAGTAAAATATTTTTGGCTTTTCTTTACATAAAATTGGATTTGATCATCATCATGAAGTACGTCCTGAAATCAAATACATTCTTATAATCAGATTACCAATGATCACCTTGATCAGAATATGGACAGGTTGCAAGGACATGGGAACGGGACCTCAGGCACTGATTGGGCAGCACAAGGGACCAGAGGATTGAGGGCAGGCAGGGTACATTCCAGTGAAAAGGACCATTGGGAGTTTTGAGAATGCTGTGGAAGTAGTATAAAGCATGCTGTTGCTGTGGTCAAAACAGAGGGGAAAAACTTTCCCCAAACTATATAGTTGTGCTGGACCAAAGGTAAAAGTTGCAATCTAATTTGAATTGTAAATAGGGCAGGGCATCCAGGTGGCACTTTGGGAGAAGAATGCAATCCAGCCTGCCTCCCTCTCTATGTGAATAGTCTGTCTTTTCTACTACTCTCTAAACACTTTGACGACACCTGCATAGTCATGTAATGGAGATTGTTTCTTCAGCCTTCAGCTTGGATTTAGGGACAGTTTTACAAAATCAGTTCTGGGCAGTTAAGTCTTTGCAATTTATCTAGAACAATGTTTTTCAAACTTGGCAACTTTAAGAAGTGTGAACTTCAACTCAGCTGGCTAGGGAATTCTGGGACTTGGAGTCCACACATCTTAAAGCTGTCATGTTTGAAAAACACTGTTCTAGAGAAATTCAGGACAGTTGCTGCCTGGAACATCAGGGAAAAACACATGAGACATGGCTGCAGGGTGGTAGATGGGTTGTGACCCTTCTTTCTCTCTGCTAAAGAAGTCAGAAATAAGACCCTTTTTCAGCAGTACAAGGAGAATCCTCCCAAATAGAATGGGGCTCCAGTTTCCTAATTCACCAGTTTCCAAATTTTTAGAACAGGTTTTTAAACTTGGTAGGATACTATCTGCAAAGCTCTAGTAGCTAGCAATCCAGCTGAAGAATCATGGCTGAATAGAAATGGCAACAGTTTCCAGATGTTGCATACAAATACTTCAGTGGGAAAAACTTTGGTTTGTAGGATATGGAAAATAGAACTGTTGGACGTATTAAGATTTTATTGAATTAAAATGCCAAACAAATATATATATATATATATACACACACACACACACACACACACACATACACACACACACACACACAGACACACACAAACACAATTTTTCAAGTTAACCATTATTTATTTATTTAAAACAAAGATATAGTTTTGAAACAGATAATATCAATAAGTGGACAAAGAAAATTTCTGAAGTTATACAATTAATGCTCAATTTGATATTAATGCAAATATTTTTTTTAAAATCCCAAGTAGTCTGATATTCAGAGATACTCCAGCTTGCCAATTTTTCACCCGGTTTGAAAAATAAAACAGTATGAAAAACTGTTAGACACTGTTGCCCCCCTTACAAATTAGATGACACATTCTGCAAGAACCATGTGTGTATGTGTGTGTATGATTTTAATTTGTTTCTGTGCAATAATTTGTATTTTTAAGACTTAGACTTTTAAGTATTTTATTATTTATATTTTCAGGATATATAGCTGATGTGTTTTTGGACTGATGAGAATTATATATTTATTCTATTTTGTATCTCATACATCCTTTTGGTGCTGAAGATATTGAACAACATTTATCATTCATTTTAGTTTTACAGCAATGTATTTGGAATATAAATTAGTCTGGGAGTGACAGTGATTAGCTAAAGTCACCAAATGTTCATTATGACTGAGTGGAGGTTTTTAACCTGACTTTGCTGCCTTTAAGATCAGAAGCCAAATTCTGATCCAACCTGAGAAATACTCTGCCCTAGATAAAAATCCTAGCTGATCTTTGTCTCATTCATTCATTCATTCATTCATTCATTCATTCATCGAATTTTATCACCACCTATCTCCCCCTCAAAGGAGAGACTCTTGACGGTTTACAAAAACAGGGTTTAGAATTCCATATCAATATAAAATACAATAATAAATAGTAAAACTTTTCTTATAGTCAGCTTAAAAAGCAACAGCAATAACATTTTTTTCTTTTACTTTTATTTTCTGCATTTTGGTCTGTGACTATAAATTGAATAAATAAAGTGAATGTGACTTTCCTTGGTCTTAATCCACTGGTTAGTCTATACTGGCTTCATCGCGTCATGTTCTGAGCAATGAAAGACAGAACTTTCTGATGTTTGTACCAACATAATTCAATATAAGGTATATTTTCCATTCTGCACATTTTTCTCCCTTTCAGTTTTGACTCAGCTACATTGTTGTAGGCCAATGTTCACCATGATGATCACTTCATCATACATAAAAGTATTGCTCTACTAGGAAAATAAAAGGAAAAGAAAAATGCTCCTTAATGAAAGATATAAATGCAGAAGCATCTATCTAGAAGTATTAAGCATATAACCGAGCCACGTTGTCCATAAATTGTTTCAACATATTGAATAAAGGTGGCAATTGATCTTTAATGATATTTTAATAGGGGCCATGACATGAATAGTTTACTGGATTTTATAGCTACCGTTATGGCTGATCAAGAATCAAATGATCTAATTCGGTTTTAGGATAAGGAAGATAAATTGTCTCCTTAAGACATTTTCTTTGCTTTTTCTAGAACTTTTAAGAGGGAATGCTAATAAGTTCATTATATCTTAGGAAAGGAAGGCATTGCAGTAATAATTGAACAAATCTTATTCCAATTCAGATTTTTCTAAGAAAACAATAATGAACAGTGTATTTTTCATTCTTTTGTTTCCTATCTTTAAAAACTTTTTTGTAGAGGAAAGTCAGGATGCAAATCAATAAATGCAAACTAACAAACCCAAATTTTAGTTATAACATACCCTCCATGTTGGGGCACAGTCTAGCTACAATAACAGTTAACCAAGAACCAAGAACTAAATAGCAATTAAAATAACAAAAAGAATAAAAAACAATAGATACCATAATATATTTACAGTCACAATGAAAATAATACTGCAAAATTAATAATGGCCTAAATTTACTTATTAACTACACTAATACAAATCCCAGTAAACAGCCTAACTGCTGCTAAAATAAAATATTAGGCTGCTGGGATAGAAAATTTTGGGGAAAATCAGTAGGTTAGACCATTGTCATATTGAAAACATAGTATGGATTTATACTCAGTTCAGAGGCATTCTAAACTGATGTGTACTCCTGCTGAAAAGCTACCCTTCATTGGGTTCCATGTTATTCTCATAGAAACAAAGTAGGTTGTGCAACCTTAAAGTCTGTTCATTCCCATTTTATTCTATACTTTGAAATCATTGCCTGTCTCAATAGGCTAAAGGGAGTTTTTGATACAAGAGGAGGTTTAATAAAAACTTGCAACATTCATGCAGAAAACCAGGAAAGAAATGTTCTTTTTAACATAATAGCTCTAATTAGTCCTTCACAAAAGATAGAAAAGCAACAGACAGGTTCCATGTCCTACATTTCAAGTTCTTATTGTGAATCATGTTTTAATTAAAATGTTTCACTTTCATGAGCCAAAAACTGTAGAAATGGCAGTCAAAGATTTAGTTTGGAGAAAAGTCAGGATTCTGAAGGGCAAACTGAAGAGGAAGGCATCAAGTTTTGGACTAAGATTGACTGATGATTTCAAGGACTTGTGTAGGGATATATGCGTACAGTATACACATTATAACGGGAATTTCTGAATCACAGATTTAGTTAACGTGCCATACAGAACTGTATTATATGCTTTATTCTGGTCTGATTTGTTCCTTGGCCACCAGATTATAAATCTTAATCCAATTATGAAATACCTATTTCACTACATTTTGAGTAGGAAAAGGTCTAGGACCCCAAAGAAATAGCTTTATCTCTTAACCATATCAAAACCCACTAATTGTTCACACTCTTTCCCTCCCATGGAATATAGCTGTGTTTACCAATGTGATTTGGTAGTTGGAACAATCTCACCATTTCAGTTTAGCAGGGAGTACTACACATGAACAAATCAGAAATCATTTTTTTTTTTGTAGGATTGACTAGTTTCAAATTTAAGGTAACACTGGCAATGAGCCTCCTAGAAGACATCTCCTACCTTAGTTGCTCTCAGTTGGCTTACCCAAAAGCAAGATTAACAGAGTCTGTCGGGGTCCAGCAGGGAACACATCCTGGTTAGGATAAAACCTAGTCCCTGGGTGCTTTTCTACTGAGGGTTATTAAAACAACAGTTACTGTATGTAGTTGTGTACTAATTTAGGGTTTCAGCACCAATAAGGACTAGAAGTAATGAAAAAGCAGTGATGTATGCTGTGTCTTTCATTTACTCTTTATTTCTAGTCTCTTGGGTTGTTTTTTAAATCACTGATGCTGTATGGCCTACCTTGAACCGAAATATCTGACAATAAACTATTTTTTGCCCATCAGTGCTACAGCCATGGTATTTTCTGAAGTCAAATGTTTTCAATTTCTATTCAGCATCCATCCATCGACAGGCTATTAGGTTGTCAGTAAATCCCAATGCTTTAGCTGTCAAAATGTTATGGTAAAATATATATTAAATACTTGCCAGGAAGCATTAGGGATGTAAAAGAATTTTGCCACAAATGTTTTTGGAAACAGATCTTAGAGTTTCACTCAGGGAAACTTTAGCAAGACAAGCATTAGACACAGCAAAGTCCAGCATTCTTATACTGATCATATGACATATTACATGTCATGTAATTATTCCAGGACAGAAGAAGGGAAGGAGAAGGGAAGGCACCTGCAAGAACACTAGATTTTTTTAAAGTTTAGACAAAGGTGGAACAGAATCCCCAACCACTATGTTCATCAACAAGAAATAAGATCAGTCATCCAGTCCTTCATGGATATTTTGAGAAAATGAGAATCAGTCACTAAGTTTGTTTGTTTGAGAATGCAGTGCATAACACGTGTGTCAGGCTTCAAAAGAATTACGTAAAGCCAGGTGCAATCCTTCAACAACCTTGCCCGTTTATGCTATTATCCATATGTACGTCTAGCTTTTCAAGTATTTTGTAGTATGTTTGTTGATTTTGAACCTCTGGAAAAAATACCAGATGCAAAAATTAACCTACCATGAGAATTAAGTAGATGAGAATTAAGTGGATTTCTGAGAATCCAAGCTTCCTAGTAGAGTAAGTATGTTTCTTAGCAAACATTTACTAGGTCATGAGCTTGTATATTACAGTATAATTAAGTACTTTCCTTTTACTTTGACATCTAAGTAAGTAAAAACAAAGAAAAAGTTAACTGCTAAATATGATTCATACTCTGTAGGTAAGACTGTGGATCTATATTTTCTTGAAAATCCATAGATATATTTGACATTAGTTGATCTTGTCCCTGAAAATTCCTGCAAGCATCTTAGTTACAGGTTCCATCTACAGGTGGGCATTGAAGAATGGCTGTTTGGTTTGAGATGGACTTAACAGTAGAAATTAACTTACAGTGTATTTTACTAAGATGTAAATATTACTGATGCCATAATAGGATTATATATCAAATGAATGTTTATAGATTGTCAATCTTAATTGAGTTCCATATGCAGCCACATTGGGCAAGTTTGAAAGGAAAAACCTTGGTTTTTGTTTCCTAACAACTGTTTAATTCACATGGACCCTGGGGACTGATATTTGCCTTTTAAAATGTTCTAAGTCTTGTTATTAGTGTGATAAATAAGTAACGAAAAGGTTCATAATATTATTTGTAGCTTCTGCTTTAGCACAGAAATTGTTCTAGGTTTAAGGAATGGGTTTCCCAGAGATCTCCTTAGTAGGATTTTCCAGCAACTGTTCACTTCCAATAAGTTTGCTGCCAAGTCTCCAACCAGTGGTGGTGGTGGTGGGGGCAAGGTGGTGTGAAGGGTAATTTTCCCCCTTTCTCCTGAGGCACCTAACAGGAAAAAAATATTAAACCTCTAGTTATGACCAGAGAACAACATGCACTAGAATAACAACAACTATACAGATACACAGATAGTATCATGCAGGTACAAAAATTATTTTAAATGATGGTAAACCAATAGCTGCAATGTGATAACCTCCCCTGTGTCTTGCAGAGAGATTTGCTCAGAGCCAGCAGTTCATACAGAACTGACAGAGGAGTCTCCTTAAAGTACAGTACGTATTTTAACAAATCATTTCCACTACCATCCCTTGGAAAATGCCCATAGCAACAGTTATATAAAATTTTTAATGTTTACATCTTAGTAAACATTAATAGAATACACTGTAAGTTAATTTCTACTGTTATGTCCATCTCAAACCAAACAGCCATTCTGCAATGCCCACCTGTAGCTGGAACCTGTAACTAAGATGCTTGCAGTTCTGTAAAATTCTCATGTAGCAGATTCTCTCTTCCTGACTGTGGGATTCCAATTCCTGGACCAGCCTTCTTCAACTTGGTTCATCTGAATTCAGTCTGCTTCTCCTCCTGCCAGCAACTCAAGCCTCAGTTCTGTCCCAGCCAATTCACTGGTGATTTCCTTACTGATGTTCTTGAATCCTTTACCACCCCCAAGATATCCTGCTCTCCTTTCGAGCTGCAGGAAGTCGAATCCCAGCCAGGCAAAGTGTGGCAGAGAGAAAAGCCTCCTGCTTTCTCCCTTTTACCTGTTGCCTACCCACAAGTCATCTTTCTACCTCTATTGCTTTAAAGTCTTGCTTTTTATTCCTTTTATCTCCTTAGGTTGTCCCTTTCTAGGCTAAGTTTCCTCTTCTTTCTCCTTGTTCATAGTCACTGATTTCTGGGTAAATCTACTGCTCATCTCCTTTCTCCCTTGCACATGGGCTTGTCTTGTATCCACAACTTATTTATATCTTTCTTGGCTCTTAACTTCCTTTTTGACCGTCTCGTCTAGACAACTCCCTCCCCTCTAGAGATCCCCAATTCTGATTTCCTTACTGACTCCAAGCTGTCTGCCAGCAGCCACTTCATCACATCCTTAATCGCTACCTCTGCCTCCATCTCTGAGAATTCTATTTTCTCTGCTTCTAGTTACATACCTGTGTAATCAAAATCCAAGCACCACTTTCTACTTTATCTGGAAACTTCTTTCCAGTTTTCATTGGGTTCACTTATTCTAATCAACTGGGTTAATGTTAGCTTAGGTTTGCTTTTTAATTTCAGAAAAATATTATTTATTCTGTTTTTTAAATATATGGAGAGAGAAATCAAAATAAGATTCCTTCTGAGGTATTTTGTTTAATAGGATAGTAAGATTTAATTACATTAATTTTAACTCATTTGAGTACAGTTCTTATAAGAAGGCGACAAGCAATTCTAAAAAAAAAAAATTACCTAAACTGCATAACTCTGAAATCTGGTAAGTCAGCTAATAAACAATTTTATGCACTGAACTATTTCCAATCAAATTGACCCAGAATACATTTCTTGATCATAGTCATGTAAATGAGAAGCCTGATGATATTATTGGAAATGTGGACATACTTAAGATTTTGATTGAGAATTTGGGACAAATGGTCAGGGTTTGCAGCCAGTAGTGACTTTGCCTTACCATTAATTGTTCCATTTGGGCAATCAAGGCACCACTTTTTTATCATTATCATTCCTTCAATATATGGGGAAGCCACTGCAATCTTATAATGTTCCAGAGGATCCTCTAATTCTGAGGAGCAATTTCTGTTGCTGAATGCTTAAATAAATAGAAGACTACTATCCATACCGAAGGCCATCTGTTTTTGAATTCAGTAAATGCAAAAGCTGGCTTGCAGCTAAACCTCAAAAAAACCAAGATTATGGCAACCAGCTTGATTGATAACTGGCAAATAGAGGGAGAAAATGTAGAAGCAGTGAAAGACTTTGTATTCCTAGGTGCAAAGATTACTGCAGATGCTGACTGCAGTCAGGAAATCAGAAGACGCTTAATCCTTGGAAGAAGAGCAATGACAAATCTCGATAAAATAGTGAAGAGCAGAGACATCACACTGACAACAAAGGCCCGCATAGTTAAAGCAATGGTGTTCCCTGTAGTAACATATGGCTGCGAGAGCTGGACCATAAGGAAGGCTGAGCGAAGGAAGATCGATGCTTTTGAACTGTGGTGTTGGAGGAAAATTCTGAGAGTGCCTTGGACTGCAAGAAGATCCAACCAGTCCATCCTCCAGGAAATAAAGCCAGACTGCTCACTTGAGGGAATGATATTAAAGGCAAAACTGAAATACTTTGGCCACATAATGAGAAGACAGGACACCCTGGAGAAGATGCTGATGCTAGGGAGAGTGGAGGGCAAAAGGAAGAGGGGCCGACCAAGGGCAAGATGGATGGATGATATTCTAGAGGTGACGGACTCGTCCCTGGGGGAGCTGGGGGTGTTGACGACCGACAGGAAGCTCTGGCGTGGGCTGGTCCATGAAGTCACGAAGAGTCGGAAGCGACTAAACGAATAAACAACAACAAAACAAAGTCTTGGTGAATTTTTCAAAGCCATAAACAACTTGACAGATCTATGTTATGGAGTACCATTTCACTGGAACTTTTTCTCTGGTGCCACACCCACTATGATGATGTGGGTGGCTGGAAAGTACCTTCTTTATTGCCTGTAAAAGACACTTCTTAGGGAAAGTTTGCCTAGATGCACTTCTTGGATATGTTTAGATGACAGGCTAACACTGTCCTCTCCCCTGCAGATATTCAATGTTTAATATTTTTATTAGAGTTAACACTGAAATAAGCTTTATTATTATATGTGCTTTTTTTTAAGTTTTCCACAATTGCTCAAAACATTTGCTAGTTGAATGGTATATCTTTGCCTTTGAAAACTACTCAGTGGGATCATAATTTCATGTTCATTTTCTCTTGGGCAAGGAAGGCATTAAAGTAATAATAAATAATAATAAAACTTAACCAGACTCCAGTTTTGTTCAAGAAAACAGCAGTAAATGTTTTTTTTCCCATTCAAATTCAAGAACACAGAGAAGGATAGAAGCTGGTGTGGCATTATTTATTTGTTCCTTTCTCTTATTCAGTTTTGACACTGCCTGACCTCTTGATGTCTTACAGATAAAAGAAAAATATATATAAAAGAAAACACAGCTTATTGGAAGAACAAACAGCCAGCCTTAAATGAAACAAAACAAAACAAAACAAAATCAAACCAAATGGACCTCCTCAACCAACCTCTCCCAAGACCTGGGAGAACAACAAAACAGATGTTGTAAATTACCAAAGGGTGCACTTACCACAGTAATACTGAGCTATATACTTAGGCACCCTTTGGTAATTTACAACATCTGTCTTATCATCTTGCACCTTTGTATACACTAGGAAATCATTAATATTGTTACATGGTCTAAGTGTAATCTGTGGTATATTCTTACAACCAGGAATGTCCTGTGGTATTTGTGCAATTTATTTTTAATCCTAATAACTGATATTTTTTCTTAAGATGTGGTGGCTGTGGTTTACATATCTCAAAAGGGAGGTAACATCTGTATATTTCCACTAATGCTGTCTCTCAAAATGCTGTTCTGATCTATACTAAATTAAATATCTGAAGACATCATTGTATTAGATTATTAGAAAGCATGTCATATTGAATAGTCTCATGTAGGGTATTGACAAATTGGCCAGACTAGATAAGCAAATCCTCCTTGCCCTGCCAGATTATAAATATATCATTTAAATAGCACATACATATATTTAATTCTTGAAGTGGGTAGATTTTATTCAAAACTCAGGAAGAATTTGCAGTCCGTGGCTATCCACAAGACTTATCAATAAGACTGATTGAATTCTTTTGTAGTTCAATCCTTGCCAGATTATAAATAAACTCTGTAGGGGAAATTTTATTACAGTTCTAGACCTTAGAGTCATACTGACATAATCTAAGGCTCATTCCTGAGGGTTATTAGTATAAAAGGAAGTCAAATCCATAGTAACAAGGACCACTAGTTTTCATTAATGATCACTCAGTGTTCTTTTACTGCCATCCTTTAGCTGCTCATGTTTCTGTATTACAATGCTCTGTCTCATTAGCTGACATCTCTATTAGGAGTAACATAAAGTCAAAAGAGTATTTGTTGAGGTTAGCATTTGACTTCTTTCTAAAATCCTCTTTAAAAAAACATGTCTGGATACTTATTCATTCTTAGTCCTCTGGGATAATATTAATTCTGCAATAATATCTTAGAGCAGGGTTCCTCAATCTTGGTAACTCTAAGCTGTGCAGACTTCAACTCCCAGAATTCCCTAGGCAGCAGAGCTGCCTGGGGAATTCTGGGAGTTGAAGTCTGCACAGGTTAGAGTTGCCAAGGTTGAGGAACCCTGCTTTGGAGCACCTGCATGGATTTCTAATATCATGGCTCATAGAATAGCCTTTCCATTTATAAATAAATTCCCACCCCAGGTAAGATAACTCTGGAGTAACCAAAAACACTAGGGATAGACTCATCAGAATTTCACTGAGGATATTTTTAAAAGCTTTTTACATTTTTAACAAATGATTTGTGGGATAAAATAAGGAAGCCCTGAAAACATTACCTTTTCAACAGGCCTTGGAGCACCATGTTTTGTGACTCCATACTGATGTTGGGTTTTTATTCATATATATGTATATTTATTTCAAATTTCTACTTATTTTATTGTTTTAATATATTGTATGTTGCCTAGAGTCAGTTGGGGGGTTTGGAGTGGCTTATCAATCAAATTAATTAATGGTATAACAAAGGAGTCCACATATACCATACATATACATATGTACAACTGTAAAATATTATAACAAGATAAACTGAGAAATGGCTAAAACATGTGTAATAGTGGCAACATCTGTCTTTTCCAAGAAGCCCTTCAACTACTGGACTAATTAAAACTATGGGAGAGGGGTCATGCGTAAGAACAAGTGGCTTGTGACAAACCAGGAACAAGAAGATTTAGTTACAAGTCAATATTGCAAGAGTTTTCCAATGAAAACTTAAAGAGTGAAGTCCTATATATGTCTTTGGGAAGCAAGCAACCATTTTGTCAATTGAAGCTTATTCCCTAGCAAATATGTGTTTTACATTAGCTATTAAATAATGATGAGGGCCTTAGGATCTGTTTCCATTCTGAAGAACTTGGATTGAGTGTGTTAATCAGTTGGAATAAAAGCAAAGGATTTATTATTAAAACACAGTATGAAGAAAAGGAGAAAATCAAAATTGAAACATTGAATAATACTGTATATGTTAAAATATGAACTAGTTTCATTTTTATCGTTTCCCCTTTTTTCTTTTTTTAACTCTGAGTATAGATCTAAATTCTCTTAGGATGCCAGAGCTACTTTGAAATAGTTAAGAAAAGCAACAGGATGAGCAAATCTCGTAAGAATTGCTTTAATTATTTAATGCACTATGCTTAATTGAAGATACTGGATGTTTTGTTCAGGTTTGTTACTCTTCTCTGGCAGTTTGCCTTTAGCAATATATCATAGTTATGTTTCCTTGTGGGGTTCATTATATTATCACCCCAATACCTGGGTGGATTTATTCAATCCTGACAGATGGCAGAAGAGAATATAGGATGTAGTACGTGTGCTTTTCTGCCATTTTGCCATCATTCTGTTTGTGATTCTACCCCATTTGTATCACTCTGGTGGGAAAAAAGACATCAGGAAACCAGTTATACCATCAGTCCACCATTGTACTTCTACTGCTTTACGTGTCATGAAGGCAGCATATCTAATGTTCTAGCATTATTATGGAATTTCAGTCAAAGTCCACAGCCTCTTAGCCCTAGGATTACATTTCTACTTCCTGATAAGCAGAGGTAGGATTACTGCCTCATATTCTTATTGAGAATGCAGATTATGGACCAATTTAGGTTGACCAATAATTGTCTATTAGGACAAAACCTGAAAAGAGGCCACTTTTGCAAGTCAGACGATGATGATGATAAAAGAATATTTTGAAGGGACTTGCTTTTTACCTGATAAACCACATTTCAATTCAACTGTAGCTAGGTTTGTTTTTTTCTTTTTCTTTCTTTCTAGCCTGTGGGATATCGTGGTTCAGCTTGGCTTGGCAGCAACAAAAGTATATTGCTTTTACCCATGGCTAAAAGATTTTGGAGTTGTGTACAGGAAATAAAATTATTTGTCTTGTCACATTGATTTCTAAGAAAGGTGTTTACTTTTCTTGTGTTACAATCTATGAGAACAAGGATTTGTACATCACCCTAGAGAAATGTAGTTCTTAAGATACCTGAGAAGTAAAACAAATCAACCAGCAAAGAAATCCTACTGGAGAGTTACAGTACTTGTACCTAAGCCCAGAACTGTGAAAATGTGTTTGCATGAAGAATGAAACTTAAGCCCTTCCTAACCATCTTCTATGATCAGAAATGAAGATTTCATCCTTTAATTGTAACTGTAAATTTTATCAGAAAATCCCAATGTTATATTAAATATTTTGGTACAAATATTATTTTGGCTGTTTTCAGTAGTAGCATTTATAATGACAGTTAGCTTTTTGTGTGTGTGTGTGCCTTTGACTCCTGCTGACTGCCTGGACAAGTCCCTGCAGTTTTTCTGGTAAGATTTCAGAAATGGCTTGCCATTGCCTCCTTCCTCCGGCTGAGAGAGAGTGACTGGCCCAAGGTCACCCAGCTAGTTTTGTGCCCAAGGAGGAACTAGAACTCACGGTCTCCTCGTTTCTAGGCTGGTGCTTTAACCACTACACCAAACTGGCTCTCCCTTAGCTGAAATACTAGCTTAAAATGCTCATTTGCTAAGAAGGTTGGCAGAACAAATTACTGCAAGAGTTGCTTTAAGTGCAATAGCAGCAGTTATATTAAGGCAAAATATGTTCAAAGAAATAATGGCTAAATGTGCAAAATGTATTACCTGATAAACTGAGGATGTTTTAATATTTAATATAATTATCTGATGGATGTGGTATAATTTTGATATAATTTTTATATTAAATGACATTTTTGTTTTCAGTTACTCTATGAACTGGTCAGATGGTTATAGTATCCTTTCACTGTTTATAGTTTATATGCAGGATGTTTTGCTTTATATGTACAAGTTGCTTACACATTATAAAGTCTAGATAGCAATAAAGACTTTTCATGGTATGATTCATGCTCTGAGCAATCATGTGATGCAGGCTTCAAATGCCCTTTTCTGAAATAAGGGTTAGAACTAATAAATGGAAAGAAACAAAGCCATATCACTTCTTTAGGTTGTTCTTTTCAAAATATCAGAATAAAAAAGCTAATATTAGTAGGGTGGCCAAGAATGTCTTAACCTAGGACATTGCATCTGTAAAGGATTATATGAAGCTTTGCTAAATTGGTGCTTTTTGGATTTGTGGGGACTACAACTCCCAGAACTCCTGGATGGTACAGCTCGATGCCTGACTACACTTAGCCCAACCATGCCATATCCATTTATATAAAAATATAATACAAATAATACAATAAATAATATAACTGTGTTTTCTGCCACTCCAAACGGTATTGTACAGATACTCAGTGAAGCAATCTTATCTCACAATACCTTGGTCTAAAAAAGAACTCTACATCCCGGTTCAGATTTCTTCATCAGCACAAAGCATGTGTCCTGTCTCAGGCCAAATACACAAAGAAGTATTTGCAAACTTTTACTAGATGGGTTTTAAGCAAATAGCAACCAGCAGAGGGAAAGGTATGTGCAAGCGCATACACACACACCCAAGAGAAATCAAGTCCCCACAAGTCCATCAAACTTGCCTTAAGAGATAGTCCAAAATCCAAGGAGCAGACACAAGAGTTGTTGTTTATTTGTTCAGTCGCTTCCAACTCTTCGTGACTTCATGGACCAGCCCACGCCAGAGCTTCCTGTCGGTCGTCAACACCCCCAGCTCCCCCAGGGACGAGTCAAGAATATCATCCATCCATCTTGCCCTTGGTCGGCCCCTCTTCCTTTTGCCTTCCACTCTCCCTAGCATCAGCAACTTCTCCGGGGTGTCCTGTCTTCTCATTATCTCAGTATTTCAGTTTTGCCTTTAATATCATTCCCTCAAGTGAGCAGTCTGGCTTTATTTCCTGGAGGATGGACTGGTTTGATCTTCTTGCAGTCCAAGGCACTCTCAGAATTTTCCTCCAACACCACAGTTCAAAAGCATCGATCTTCCTTCGCTCAGCCTTCCTTATGGTCCAGCTCTTGCAGCCGTATGTTACTACTGGGAACACCATTGCTTTAACTATGCGGACCTTTGTTCTCAGTGTGATGTCTCTGCTCTTAACTATTTTATCGAGATTTGTCATTGCTCTTCTCTCAAGGATTAAGCGTCTTCTGATTTCCTGACTGCAGTCAGCATCTGCAGTAATCTTCGCACCTAGAAATACAAAGTCTTTCACTGCTTCTATATTTTCTCCCTCTATTTGCCAGTTATCAATCAAGCTGGCTGCCATAATCTTGGTTTTTTTGAGGTTTAGCTGCAGGCCAGCTTTTGAACTTTCTTCTTTCACCTTCATCATAAGGCTCCTCAGTTCCTCTTCGCTTTCAGCCATCAAAGTGGTATCATCTGCATATCTGAGATTGTTAATGTTTCTTCCAGCAATTTTAACTCCAGCCTTGGATTCCTCAAGCCCAGCACATCGCATGATGTGTTCTTTGTACAAGTTGAATAGGTAGGGTGAGAGTATACAACCCTGCCATACTCCTTTCCCAATCTTAAATCAGTCCGTTGTTCCGTGGTCTGTTCTTACTGTTGCTACTTGGTCATTAAACAGATTCTTCAGGAGGCAGACAAGATGACGTGGTATCCCCATACGACTAAGAACTTGCCACAAGTTGTTATGGCCCATGCATTGCTTATTTAAAAATAATTCCTTGTCTCTTCTGGCTAGCCTCTGGAATCTTGCATTTAATTGGGCATATCTCCCCCTATCGCTGTTGCCGTTTGCTTTCCTTCTTTCTTCGGCTACTTCTAGTGTCTCAGCAGACAGCCATTTTGCTTTCTTGGTTTTCTCTTTCTTTGGGATGTATTTTGTTGTCACCTCCTGGACAATGTTGCAAACTTCTGTCCATAGTTCTTCTGGGACCCTATCTACTAAGTCCAGTCCCTTAAATCTATTCTTCACCTCCACTGCATATTCCTTAGGGATATTAGTGAGCTGATATCTAGCTGATCTGTGGGTCTTCCCTAAGCTCTTTAGTCTGATCCTAAATTGTGCAATAAGTTCGTGATCTGAACTACAGTCAGCTCCAGGTCTTGTTTTTACCAACTGTATTGATGTCCGCCACCTTTGGCTGCAAAGGATGTAGTCAGTCGCTGAGATGGGTGGCTATAGAAATCAAATAAATAAATAAAAATGTAGTCAATCTGATTTCAGTGTTGTCTATTTGGTGAAGTCCATGTATAAAGCCATCTCTTAGGTTGTTGGAAGAGAGTGTTTGTTATGCAGAGTGAGTTGTCTTTGCAAAATTCTATCAGCCGATGTCCTGCTTTTTTTGTTCTCCCAGGCCATGCTTACCTGTAATTCCAGGTGTCATCTGACTGCCCACCTTAGCATTCCAGTCTCCTGTGATGAGAACAATGTTTCTTTTAGGCGTATTGTCCAGTAGGTGCTGCAGATCCTCATAGAACTGATCTACTTCAGCTTCTTCAGCACCTGTGGTTCAGGCATATATTTGGATCACTGTGATGTTAGATGGCTTGCCCTGAATTTGAACTGAGATACTTCTATCGTTTTTTGGATTGTATCCAAGCACTGCTTTAGCCACTTTACTATTAATTACGAAGGCTACTCCATTTCTTCTGTGGTCCTCTTGTCCACAGTAGTAGATCTGATGGTCATTTGATGTGAAGTGGCCCATTCCAGTCTATTTCAGTTCACTGACACCCAAAATGTAGGCATAAGAGTAGTCAGGCAAAATCCAGTGTCCAAAACACTGTAGCAAGGTCATCAGCCAGTCCAGGTTCAGAGTCACAGTAACACAGGTTTGAGTCCAAAGGCAAGGTGCACAGAGTCTGGGTTTGTGAATGGTTGTTACCAACAGAAAGGCTTGAGCTCATACCTCTTCTTAAATAAGAGCAGTCCCACTGTGGCTCATTTAGGAGGGTGAGGCTCCTTCCTAGCAAATAATCTCGCAGAGAACCTTTGCTCTACTGTCTTTGCACCCACCAACCTCTTGCGTTGGGAGGGGGCGGTAATTTCAGCGAGTGGCAAGAGCTGTCTCTGCTGGTTGTTGGCCAGCCCTACCTCTTCTGCCTGCTCAGACGGCAGTCCGTCAGTAGCTCTGGAGCTGACTGTTCATTATCTGTGGGCACTTCTGAGGCTGGCTGCTCGTCAGTCTCTGCCTCTGAATCTAAATCTGAGCCCACCACGACAGCATGGGCTTGAGAGGCCTCTGAAGTACCACTACTCTGACACAGTGCCAAAAAGTTATTTATTTATTTTTAATAGGATGTTAAAGGTGTGGTGGTGATCTTAGGAAGCAGTTCTGAGTAACCACTCTGCAATTTGCTTAACAAGTAGACTAAAGTCCTATTTTTTCACTGGAAAAGGTCCAAACTGTAGTCAATGAAACAAATAATGGCTGTATCAGCATAACTAACTGGAGGAAGGAAGACAATAGCAGCTGAGGACAAAGGATGGTGGCAGAAATCTTACAAATGAACGATGTTAGGGGCGAGTCCAATACACTACCACCCATATATATTGGTTGAGCCAAAACTCTTACTTTGGGTCCCAGAAAAAATAGTCTCAATATTTTGAAATCCATCATTGTCTTGCTATGAACAGGGATTCTGTCGTCCCAGTGAGTTAAGGTACAAAAAGATCTGAAATATGGACAGTACTGCCAATTCAGGCCTAGTAATTGTTGGCTTTTGTTCAGGGTTATGGGTTACAGCTATGCAGTTTAAGGATTGGCCTGAAGCAATTGTCAGGCTTTTTATTCTTACTGAAATATTATCTTAAAGAGCTACTTTCTTTTTGTACAATCTCTGCAGGGTCTGAGTTATGGAGAGCTTACTGGAACATTGTAGGTTTATTCCTTAGAATCACTATACTCCCTAGAATTGAGTGAATGTTTCTGGAGACTTCAGTCTCTGATGAAAGTTCTTTGTCCAGGGCTGTGTTAGGCATCTGCAAAAATTTATGCCTAAAACCCCCAGAATACAGTTTGTTAAAACATTTTTGACTAGTTGGCAACCTCAACAACTTGTGACTATACATTAGTAGAAACAAAAATTAGAACTATCCATTCCTCCCCCTCCCTTTTGGGTGGGGGGGTTGACTAGAACAGGATGGACAACTTGCAGGCTACAGGAACAACCTGAGACTATACATTGGGAGAGTTAAAAACTAGAACTATTCCTTCATCCTTCACCCTCCTTTTTGAGTTAGATTACATATAGCTCTCCAGCCTATTTGTGACTCCCAGAGTGCCCCAGAACACAATACAGATGATATCTGGCAGCAAAACAGCCAATTTTCTGCAATGTGATTTTTACTGTTATTTTTAGCCTAAAGTAATCCTTTGTGCTGCAAAACTCACCCATTTCCATCTTTAAACCCCTCTAACCATCCTCATATAAAAGTCAACATTTTTAGTATCTAGTTACAACTTCGTATCACCTCAGCATGAAAAAAGTTGAAGTGGTTGCTCATCCCTACATTAAATACAGCAAAGATGCATTGTAGACACTGATAAAGAACTAAGTGGAGCTGTCAAGTATGAAATATACCCCAGAGAATTTGGAAAGTTTAGACTTATGAGGCAGGGCAAGGCTTTGTAAATTCCAGACTTACCTGGCTTAGATGCAGATTGTACCAATAATCTCAGTTTTTGGATTATACACTATACAATATGCAAACTTCCCCTCCAAGTCCTGTTATGCTGACACATAATGGAGGTGATGGTGTTTCTGGAAGGGATGAATCAAGTATGCTGGAAATATACTGCAAGAGTGTACATTCCCAGTAGGTTCACCTAAGGGAGGTGCCCAGCTAAAGCAAGTAGGCATCTATATTGGAAAGGAATTATATAGGAAAGTAATAGTGGTGGATGATCACTTTAATGACAGTGAAAAAGGCATCATTTCATACCATGTGGGAGAAGGCAGTGGTAAACCACACCTGTATTTTACTATGGAAAACACATGGATAGACAAGATAGAGATTGTTAAAGTACTGTGGTGCCAGATGAGGGGTCCCTGATGTAGAAAGGTGCTGAATATGCTATTGAGAAAGAGCTGAGGATTTTCAGAGTACTGATGGTGTTAATGATGCAGTTAGATTAAATCCTTCTGGACTCCTAGTTACTGATGTTCCCAAACAGGAAAAGAAAATCTGAAGTTGCAAAGATGGAAATACAGTGGAAACATGGAATGTAAGAGGCATGAACCATGAAAGAGCTTGATAGAGTAAAAGATAAAATAAATCAACTACAGATTGACATCTTGGGCATCAGTGAATTGAAATGGATTGGAACTGCACATGACAGTTATTCATGTTTATGCCCCAACCATTGATGCAGGACAAGGGGAAGTTGATGCGTTTTATGATCAAGTTCAATCTGAAATTGACAGTGTACAAGCAAGATTTGCTGCTGGCTGGAGACTGGAATGCCAAAAATAGTAAAGGGAAAATGTAGTTGGACTTTATGGTGTAGGAAACAGAAATGAAGCAAGAGAACGACTTACCAGTTTCTGCCAATCCAGTCATTTCTTCATTGCTATCACATTCTTCAAACAAACAAATGATGCCTATATGCATAGAAATCATCAGATGGAGCACATAGAAATCAGATTGACTATATTATTGGTACAAGTAGATGGAAGAACTCAGTTATAACAATAAAAACATGACCGTAGGCTGATTGTGGACACTTCATGAGTTGCTCAGGTGCAAGTTCCAAGTAAAGCTAAAGCAGAATAATAAAGCCAACTAATTTCCATAATATGATCTTCAGAATATAACAACTATTTTCAGGAAGAACATCTGAAACTAAGTTGAAGTCCTGAACCTCACAGATAGTGAATCAGAGGAATGAAATCAAAGATGCTATGAAGGGTGAATGTGAAAAGAGACTAATAAACACCAAGAAAACAAATTGGATATCAGAATAGATGGTAGAAACTCCCAAGAAGAGAATAGGACTCAAAGTCAACAAAAAGATTTCAAAAGATTTTTTGTCTTATGCTGTTTTTGTGCTTTTTGTATTTTTGTTGTTGTTGTTCTTAAATGTTTTTAACAAGTGTAAACTGCACAGAGGCACTGGGAGTCAGGCAGCATATAAATTAAATTATTATTATCATCATCATCATCATCATCATCATCTTAATAAGGAATTTCAGAAAGCTGCCAGCAGAGACAAGGAACAGCATTTCACCTATGTAATGGGTGGATCAAGACATCAAATATAGAAACCAACAGTGAAAAACAACTCAGGAGTTTCCAACCTAGAATTGCTAAAGGACATCAATAGACAGATAGTAACCAATTCAAAAATCAAACAAAGATGGAAAGAGTATTCTGAAATATTGTACAATAGAGATGTCAACACTCAAGATATCTTAGAAAATATTCCCTTCTTACAAGAACCTCTAGTACCAAAAGATGAAGTTAGATCAACACTTCAGTCACTACCAAGCTGAAATGCTACAGAAACTGATAGAACATCTATTGAAATATGACAAGCAATGGAAGAAGAATCAATAAAGTTCTAACCAAACTATGGCAACAAATCTGGAAAATGACACAGTGTCCAACAGATTGGAAGAGGTCAGTCTATACAGTATTACCAAAGAGAGGAGATTTAAAATTTTATGCAAACTATCGCACAAAATCCTTTATGTCACATGCTAGCAAAATACTGCTCAGGATCATCTAACATTGATTATGTTCTTCATAGAAAGGGAAATACTAGATGTTCAGGCTGGTTTTAGAAAAGGCTAAGGAACAGGCTTTTGGTGGGAATGGCAGAATGAACGGCTGTGTCCGCTGGTTCAGCGGGCAGAGTGGAAAGCATGGTGACTTTTTTGGGCTCAGGTAGGTTTTCCTGAAGCCCAGAAATGTTCTCTGGATCAAGGAGAATACCTGGAATCATCCCATCTGTCTTCCGGATGGCTGCTTGCAGCCAGAAGATTGCAAACAGCATTTTGCATTCGACTGGTAAGAGTCAGCTGAGAGGCGGGGATTTCATCACTTTCTAAGCCGCTTTTAAAGGGACACTAAGTCTGGCCACCCCACTTCTAAATCACCAATTTGTATTTTTTTTAAGCATATGTACCCTAAGAGAGGCTTTGTACAGCAAGGAGAAGCTGGTTCTCTTGGTGCTTAATGTTATTTTTGGGATTACTTTTTTTAAAAAAGTCTTTTAACTTTTGGAATTCGTTTTCCTTCCAAAGGAAATTCCAAAGATTGAGACTAAAACAATTGTCTTCCTGTTATTATTTATATAGTAAATTTAAAGATATCAGCATTTTCCTACATGCGGAATCAGCTGATCTGAACCTTCAGCTTTCTGTTCACTTTCCCTTGACTGTCTATTATCTCACTCTCACTTTATGTAAACACATTCCAGAATTCTTTCATATCTTTGACTTTCACTGGTTAAGCTCCTAAGGGGCGCCATAATCTACTGCGTGAATCATGGAAGATTTCAGAAAGATTCTTTCTGACCTTCACCAGATTTTAAACAGCTTTCTTCTGACTTCTATCAAACTTTTATGCAAGATATCCAAGACATTGTGGAAAATATGAGATCAAAAATGTGCCATCAGGTTCGGGGATGTGGTGGATGAAGTTGAGGAATTTAAGAGTGATAGAAATGGTTTTTTCAAGACTGAGATTGGGATTTTTATTGAGATGCTGGATGAAGATTGGAGAATGGAATTGAAGAAATTTAAGGGAGAGAATGATCTGCAAGCCATAAGTAAAATCGGTCTCCTGGTGGAATGCCACGAAAGAACCTGGAATCTTTGAGGGGGGCAGTTGGGCTGTCTGATTTTTTTCAAGAGGAAAGCTCTGTGCATATTGTGGGGATATGTAACTCCTTTGGTTTATTTTGAAGTGGGATAAGGGTTGAAGAATGTTCATCTGGTTTGCTTTATTCCCTTTCAAAGATATGGAATTACTATTTTGAATTGTTTCTGTGTTTGAGGTTTACTAAGATTGGGATTATGAAAATTGTTGTATTATTAAGTATAATAGCAGACAACTTAACGTGCTTTTTAATTTGATTATTATAGTAGACAGAAATGTATAGAATAGTGGTAGGAAGGGAATAATTAAATATGTTTTATCTTTTGGAGGGGAGAAAGATGTTTAGGAGGTTTATATGAACTTTTTCTTCTTTATTTTAAAGAAGAAACTGTACTTAGTAATTTTTATTATGTGTTAAAGTAGAATGACTTATAGAAATTTTGTGGTGTTTTATAAGGGGGAGGAGTAACTGTACTTAGTAATTTTTATTATGTGTTAAAGTAGAATGACATAGAAATTTTGTGGTGTTTTGGTTTAATATAGAGTAAGAGATTTATTATGGAAAATTTTGTACATCCTTGCTGTTAAAAGTCAGAAGCAACATTTTTTATAAATTTGAAAAAAAATTCTTTTGTGTTTTTGCACTTCTTTAGTTTTTTTTCCCTTTCTTTGTACCATTTTTTTTTTGGTAATTTTTATTCTTTTCTTCAGACTTAATAAAATTTACTACAGGAGAAAAGGCTAAGGAACAAAAGGCATTATTGTTGATGCATGCTGGAATATTGAGAAAGCCAAAGAATACAAAATGAAATTAATATGTTTTTCATTAACTGTAGAAAGGGCTTTGATTGTTTCAGCCACATTAAGCAGTAGAATGCCCTTAGGAAAATGCGAGTTCCAGAGCATTTTATTGTTCTCATACAAAATCTGTACATCGGATAGGAAACCACAGTTTGGAATATGGGAAAACAACCACTCCAGGTCAGCAAAGGAGTGAGACAAGGCTGGATAATATCCTTATTTATTCAGCCTATATGATAAAAATATACAGAGCGAAGATGGTTTGGTAGAAGTTTCCTTAAAACTCAAGGAAAAAAACATCAAAAGCTATGGTGGTGATACTACTCTGATAGCTGAAAATACAAATGATCTGGAAGCTCTAGTAATGAAAGTCAAGAAGCACAGTGAAAAAAATGGATTACAATTAAATATAAAGATGATTAATCACAAGAAGTACAGCAACCTGTCTCAGAATAGATAATGAAGACACTGAGAGGTGGATAGTTTCTGCCTTTTAGGTTTGACCATCAACAGTAATGATCTAGCAGTGAAGAAATATACCACAATCTAGCACTTGGTAGAATAAAAGTGAAGGCCTTGGAAAAAATATTCAGATGCTGTGATGTGTCCAAAGATCAGAATTGTGCAGGCAATTGTTTGACATCCATGGAAAGAAAAGTTGGACTTTGAAGACACAGGATAGCTATTAGCTAGGTGGTTGCAGAAGGTTTTATTACATATAATTCATTCTTTCCAGTCTGGATTTTTCAAAAATGGACAAGCATCAGATAATTTATGCTTATTAATTGATGTATTGGACATAACTAAAGATACAATCTCTAATAGAAAAAAAGCTTCTGATTTGGTTCAGATTAAATTTCTAAAGCTAGTTATGGTTTTCCAATGGATTTAGTTCATGAGATACAGATTTATTATTTGCAACCCTGTGTTAGAGTCAAAACAAACCAAATTATTTCAGACTCTTTTGAGTTACAGGGTGGCAGGGTTGCCCACTTTTGTCTTTGCTTTGTAATTTGATTATTGAAGCTTTAGCTATTATGGTAAGGCAACCTTTGGACATTATGGGTATTATTGTGGTGGGGACTGAGTATTTTTATATGCTGATGATATTTTAGCAATTTTGGATAAGATTTCTATTTCTCTGTCTCATTTTATACAGGCAGCAGTAGTTTGGAAAGCACTCTCATATAAGATCAACTGGGATAAATCATTGTTACTTCCTTTAGGCTCTATCATATCAATACAGTTATGTAAAGAGTTGGGCTTTGTGATTTCTACTGAGTATATTCAATATTTGGAATTTTATATTCCTATAAGTATTTCTAAATACAGTATGTGATAATAAATATGTTGAAACTTTTAAAAAGATTGAATTGGGTGGTGAGAAACCTTTGGGCCATATTGGGTTTCAATAATGAGGTTCATGAATATTTAACTCTTTGGAAACATTCTATTTTAAAAATAGGTGGTAAAATGTTGTATTGGAAAGTATGGGTGGAAGCTGGGATGGTGATTTCAAATAATTTATTATGTAACAATTATTTTAAGGATTATTTTTCCCAACTTCAACTTGAATTTTGTTTTTCTAGTTCACAACAGCGACAGTCTTTTCAACATAGGCATGTTGTAATGGATCATTATGGGCAAGATGCTTTGGCTGTTGATTATACTATCTGATTGTAATAGAGTATTCTATGGTATTTTTTGTAAACCAGTGATTATCAATAAGTTCAACATATACGTTAGTTCTTTTGTTTCAACCCTAACCCTTTAGTATTTTATTTTATTATTTTATTTTATTTTATTTTATTATTTTATACATTGATATGGCTGCCCATCTCATATACATGGCTCTGGCAGTCAACTATTAAAAAAGAATAAAGACAATGACCAAAATTGTAAATAACATAAAATAGCAACCAAGCATGCTAAAAATATCTCACAATCAGCACAACCAAGAAATGGGCTCATCCATACTACCAGGGCCCCCAGGCTTGATGGCAAAACTAGATCTACTGTATAAGGCCTTGTAAAAGGCCAGCAGGGTTGGAGTGAGTCTCATCTCTGAGGGGATGATGTTCCAGAGGGTGGGCACCATGACAAAAAAAGCTGTCTTCCTGGGTCCTGCAAGATGCCACTGCCTTGCAGATGGGACCCAATGCATGCGTCTCCTGCCAGATCTAACAGGATGGGTAGATACCTTTAGGGAGAGATGGTCCTGTAAATAACCTAGCCCCAAGCCATAATGGGCTTTAAAGGTAACCATCAGCACCTTGAACTGTACCTGCAAGCATATTGGTAGCCAATGCAGCTCATGCAGCAGAGGTGGCACATGTGCCAAATGACTGGCACCCATAACTGCTTATGCCACTGCATTTTTGCACCAGCCGAAGGCTCCAAATACTCTTCAAGGGTAGCCCCATATAGAGTGTGTTGCGCTAATCCAGTTGGGAGGTAACATGAATGACTGAGCAGGGCTTTCTGGTCCAGGAATGGGTGTAATTGGCACACAACACAAAGCTGTGCAAAAGCCCTCCTGGCTATGGCTGCTACTTGCTCCTTGAGCAGGAGCTGCAAGTCCAGGAGGATCCCCAAATTGCACACACAGGATCTGTCTGGGGAAGTGCAACCCCATCCAGAACAAGAGATGGAAGGTCCCCAGAATCAGGGAGTCCTAAAACCCAAAGCCAGTCAGTCTTACTAGGATTGAGCTGAAGCCTGTTGTTCCCCATCCAGACCCTTACACTCTCCAGACACCAAGACAGAATCTCCATAGCATTACTCAGACCACTGTTGTTAAGGCATTTAAAGTTGTTATTTTTGGTGGGGAGGGGTCTTTTTTTCTCTGTTTCCCCTTTTTTATTTTGTTTTTTGGATTGTTTAATTTTGTTGTATATTTTGATACTTTGCTTATATTTTATAATTTTTTAAAAATAAACAATACTTGGGGGAAAAAAGATAGAAAGAATATTGATGCTTTTAAACTTTGGTGCTGAAGAAGACTCTTGAGGATACTATGGATAAGCACAAGAATAAACAAATGGATCATAGAACAATTAATCCAGAATTTTCATTTGAAGAACAAATCACCAGGCTCAGTATCCAAACTATGATACTTAATACTAAACACATTATGTAAAGATCTGGCTCCAGTGAGGAGTCTTTAATGCTGGGAAAAGTTGAAGGAGACAGAAGCAGCAGCAAGGTGGATAGACTTGTTTACAACAGCAATGAACGAACCACTGAGAGACCTAAAAGACCACAATGAAGACAGATCAACTTTACTGAAACAATCTATGTAGTTAGAAAGAGTTGTCTAACTTCATGGCACTTAACCAATCATATACAACCTTAATAAACATGTTAGAGGCATGATGTATTAAGCAAATCCACATTTGTGCATATATCCTGGGTCTCTGAGGTCAAAATGATGCATGTACACATATATTCATTTACCCATTTTAGGGTCAGTTAAGCAGAATATGTTTTCATTAGTTTCCAGTGGCTACTGGGGAACACATTTTTAGAGGACATTGCCTTTTCACTCTACCCTCTCGCTGTTGAAATTTGATGGCTGAAACCATGCCATTATGCCAGTTTCCAGTAAGTATGACAAATGCCTCTAATTAAGTCAATTTAAAATAACAACTTTATGCAAAACATATGTGAAACCAAATGTGTTTTTAAATTAATTTTCTATTGCTCTTTTGTGCAAATGAGAGTTTCAATCAGTGCAAATATGATTCAAGAAAATTAAAATGCTTAGGGCTTGCTACTTTTAACAAAATAAACAATATGGATGAGTAAGGCAGGAACAGCAATAAAATGTGCTATTAATTTAACAGTCACAACTATTTTAAGTATAATACTTCACAACTAATTTGGAAATGGGAGGTCAGTCAGTTAACTTAATATATAAACCTTTCACTCCACTACTTGAAAATGAAAAGTTCAAAATGGTGATTTCCCTGGTAATAAATGCTCCCTTAGTATCATTTTCATGCTATGAACTTTTCAGGATTTCACAGATGTTTTAAATTGCTTTGCAAGCACTCATGAAGCACATCTCTTCACATTTATTTTTAAATAATTCCTTAAGGAAGGGTATCTCCTTATTTTTCCTCTGACTTTTGACCTCACTCTAACTTTGAACAGTGAATATTGAATTGATCTGACACTTGCACATACAAATAAATAAAGAAGTGAAGCTATAGTTAATATTCATAATGGAAAAATGTCTTACAAGCAATCTTAATGGACCTGAGAGGAACAGAAGGAGGCTGATGGAATTTTGTGATGGATCTATCACTAAGCACAAACCCTTGCTGGTTCACTGGGATCAAGTGAATTTGAGAGGGAACCTAAAGGCAATAAACAGCTATAAACCTGGAGAGTTTTCCTGGTAAGTGTATAAACCTTCCCTCACTTAAGATGTTTACATTTAAATGTATACATCTGCAAAGCTGATGGATGGGGAGGAGGGATACAAAATAAGAGTTGGAACGATTCTCCCCAAATAAGCACAGATTCTAGTGGTCTATGGAGGAATGGAGAGTTGTGTGGAACCTTTAGTCAACAGTATGGAACTCAGAGTCCTCCAACGTGGGTGGATTCCAGCTTCCACTACACCTTAACATAGCATAGCCAAAGATAGGAATTCTGGTCCAACAACTTCTGATGGACAACAGGTCTATTTGTTTGTTTATTTAAGATTCAGCTAGCTACCCATCTTATGCACGTAACCCTCGGTGGCTTACAAACAATTATAAAACAGTAAAAAAGCATAAAAACCAGCACAAAAACTCTTGGCCCACCCAAACCAACATACCCACTCACATCCACAAACAACTTTACTGGGCTCCAGCCTCACTCCACCTCAATGCTTGTAGGAAAAAAACAGGTCTTCAAGGCTTTCCAGAAGGCTAGGAGGGTAGGAGTGCCAGGTTGGTATAGTGGTTAAGGTATCAGGCTAGAAACTGGGAGACAGGGCGTTCTAGTCCTGCCTGAGGCATGAAGCCAACTGGTTGACCTTGAGCCAGTCACTCTTTATCAGCCCTAGGAAGCAGGCAATGGCAAACCATTTATGAAATCTTGCCAAAAAAACTGCAGGGACTAGTCCAGGCAGTTGCTAGGAGTCAACAATGACTCAAAGGCACCAAAAACAAACAAACAAACAAACAAACTTAAATAAATAATAAATAAATAAATAAATAAAGGAGGGTAGGGGGTCTGCTGGATCTCAGGGAGAAGACTGTTCCAACGGACAGGGCCTGCTACCAAGAAGGCATGTTGCTTAGGTCCCACTAGATGACATTTAAAGGAAGGGACCTGCGGCATGTTCACCCTATCTAACCTGGTAGAATGAGCAGATACCCTCAGGGAGAGGTGATCCTGCAAATAGATAGGTTTTCTATCTGTGCCCCAGCTGCTAGCCACCAAACTGGTCTTTTTTCTCCCTTTCCTCTATGATGAAATAGAGATATTGCTAAAGGAGAAAAAATTCTTATGAGATGCCATGACATAAAAGAAGCAGGATGAGCACAAGTCACACAGACAGGCTACATTTCTGCTTTCTTTTGTAAAACATTTAAATGCACATGTACAGACTTGTAAAAGAATTTAATGGTGCTAGTATGTTTGCTTTCAAAGAATAATAGGAAACTTAGAAAAAGTTTGCATGAATATACTGTTTGAGATCTTAAAGGAAAAGAAGATATCTCCTTCAGTAACATATAACAGAACAAATTATTAAGGGGTAAGTCCAGCTTCAGGCAACGTTGCCAAAGTCTCCTTATATTTTGTTGGAAAAAATTAATCTTTGATTCAGTGATGTGGATGTTCTGTGAACTATCTATGTTTCAATGCATCTTGAAATGTGTTTTTCATTTTATATTTTGGCTAGACATTTAGCAGTTGATTACAATTATTTTGTATAAATCTTCATGCAGTCAAATAGTGCATAAACTCAAAATTCCAGCATTTTATATGCATTATCCACAAAATGGTTTGACTAGCAAATATCTTAAGATACATCTTGAGTTTATTCTAAGTGTACAGCCCACATTCCTTCTGCTGAGATTGATAATTAGTATGAGCAGAACTAAAAAGGCAAATGCTGTGAATGGGATGCTGAATCAAGCTCCTACATGGGAATCAACACAGAATATGCTAACTATTTTGTGGCTGGAACCACAGTGATTACTGCTTTAAATGGGTGGGGCAACTGATTCCAGGGATCATCTCCAGAATACATTATTAACACCCAGAAGGCTACATTGCCTAAAGCAGGAATCGGCAAATTTGTCGCTTCGGGGCAATAATTCTTGAGCAGTTAGAAGGCCAAAAATGGTGCCACCAGAAAGTCACTAACAGCTCAGGAACAGATGGACTACTTTCCCCCAATTTTAAAGTGTTGTTCTGTGTTTTTGTGGGTAGAATGGGTACAAGAAGGCTTTGCAAGGCAAATCACTTCAATTTGTACCCTTAACATCTCTCTTAAAATCTAATATGCCCCCAAATAGTTCTGAAATTTGGCAACAAATGCCCAAAATTCAACAGAAGCAGTTTGCCAGTCAAAAGCCTTCTGGTTTCATTTCCACTCTTCATTTGTTTTGGGGAGAGGGATTTTATTCACCATTTTACCCTCAAATATCATTTTGGAGTATTAGAGGCCACAAACAGGGTAACATGATCATGAGGCATGGATTATCATCTCTGTACTAAAGGGAGAAGTTTTTATCTTTAATAATTTGTGCAAATTCAGCTGTTGTGCTAGAGTACCTTCAGTGTACTCTAGTATACTCAGTGTAACATTTATTCTTTTCGATATACCCCAATTTTGGCACAGTCTTGGTTGGTTATTTGAGAGTTGTGATCTTGCACCCAGCAAGAAACAAAAAGAGAGGAGTTTGAATATGGATCCTTTTCTCACAATTAGATAGAATCGATATGTTAAAAATAGACCTTCTCTGAGAACCTGAAAAAAAGTTGTAGCTGTTTTAAGGAGTTAGGTCAATAAAGCTAATGCAGCTGCTTTAAGAAGTTAACCTACTAAAATTAAGACACATATAAACTGAAAAAAGATGGGCCAGTTTAATGAATAGCAGAGGGATGCTATGCTTTTGTGAGGCCTGATGTGTTTCTGAAGCATGCATAGCACGGATTTTTTTTAAAGAAAAAAACTTAAGATTTTTTCAGTTTGAGACTTGCCAATCAACAGGTAGATATTTAGATACAAAGTATATTCAGTTCACTGATTTAGTATGCTTATTTTTTAGTTCACATGTGAACTTTGATGAGGACTTCTTCAAGATATCTGAGCAAACCCAAATGAATTGTAATCCAATTAAAGTGTTGTTGTTTATATGTTCTTTCTACAGCAGTGGACAGATACAGTAATGGACAAGTACACATTAAACAAGTGTAAACATATCAACAATTATTTTTACAATTATGAGGAAAACCATAAGAAAAATGCCTTGCAAATCATATCTGAGAATAAGTATAGCCACAGTTTAGTAATAATTGTTTTTCATATTCGTCCTTTTTATGTTTGAAAAAAAATCCACATTACAATTCTTGCTGAATGATGAATGTAAAAAATAATCACTGAGAGTTTGATGGTGGTCCCAAACACTATGTCTTAAATATGGATTGTGACATCTCAGCATGTACTAGTTTCTGCAATCTAGGCAAATAAACAATCGAACCAGGAAACTATTACAGAGCTTTGACAAGTTGTACTAAAGTAAAACTTTCCTTAAAATGCAAACAACTTCTAATAACTTGGATTTTTACTGGAAATAAGCTGGGGGAGGGTGGATTTATAATATAAAAGTCCAACAAATGTTCAAAGCTAATTGTTGAGTGCTTGTACAATTTATTCCAGTTGACTGCATTCAGTTGTGTGTGCAGGCAATTAAAATGCATTGTGCTTGGAAAAATGGATGCACGTGGGGAACTTTACAATTTAACCAGTGATACTCCAGGGTATTTGATGGCATGATTTGCTCCTTGGGTTAGGTTAGCTAGCAAGACTCGGCAAGTGTCTAACGGAAATTCTGAACAAAGCTCTCCATGAGCTGCCTGTGAGAATATCTTTAGGTGACAATTCATAAACTTACAGATCCCTACAGCTTTTATATCAGACTGTTATGGACATGACACCTTTTAGATCTTTCTTGTTGTTGTTCAATCATTCAACTGCTTCTGACTCTTCATGGCCCGGTGGACATCATTTCACCAGGATTGTCTAGCAGTAACTGCTTTAATTCTTGTAAGCTCATGCTTGTGTCATCAGTGATTGCATCTAGCCACTTTGTCTTCTGTCTGACTCTTTTTCAATTGCCTTCAATTTTTTCAAGCATCAGAGTCTTCTCCACTGACTTTTGCCTTCACATTATACGTGTCCAAAATATATAAGCTACAGTTTCATTAATAGTGTTTCCAGTAGGCGGTCTGGTTTTACTTCATCTAATGCTGAATTATTTGCTGTTCTTATAGTCCAAGGTATTCACAATAATCTTCTTCAGCAGCACAATTCAATGGCATCCCTTCTTCTTCCTTCAGCCTTTCTGAGGGTCCAGCTATCACAGCCATATATTACAACTGGGATAAAACATGACCTTGACAGACATTTCCCTTTGTAGATAATATGGTATCTCTGAACTTAAATGCCATAGCCTTTCTCCCAAGGAGCAGACATCTCTCTCTCTCTCTTTTTTAATGGATGAATTCACCACTCGTGAATTTTTGAGAACTAGTAAGTTCTACCAGGCTTTAGATCTATCTGTGACTAAACTCCTATACTAATTCCATTATATTTCCCTAGGTTAGCTATCTTCAAAAAGACAGGTGGCATTTAGATAGCATTTAAGCAGGTGTGTAGCCTAATTATAGTAAACAATGCTGGAGACAAACCTGAAAAAATGACAGTGGAAAATTTGCTTCCTTATTCTGACATTTTAAGATAAGGCTAAAAATCTGGGTAACTCCCATCAGGCTGAAAAAAAAATGTTCTGGACTAGATAGTCTATGATAAAGTAGTAGGGCTACCAGATGTGAGCTACAAAAATGTATATAAACACTAGATGGCATCAATGAAATTCAGAAGATCTAACTCTAAATTGCCATCTATTGGTGGTCTGGCTTTTTGTAGCTCACATGTGGTAGTCATAATTCGTAGGGCTTATTAACTTTATGAATGTTAAATTTAATTAACTTTGGATTTCTGCTCCTGTTCTAGTCAATTATATCATAATACCTGGTGTTTAAGTATGCTAACAGAACTAGATGGGCATGAATAATTGTTTTTAGCAATTATTTGACAATATCTTGCTCTCTCACACACCCCACATATTTTTATGTCTCAAAACCACGAATGTTTCCTTAGCAGTTTCCATAGTAGTAACAGAAGCCTTCTGTGAGGCATGTACAGTATATAAACTGTAGACCTTGGATCCAGTTTCAGATTCCAGTTATGCTACATTCATTTGTAGAAAGGGGAGTAGAATCATGTCCATTGTGAGTTCCAATAATCCATAATCATACATCACTGAACATTCTCCCCAAATGTGGTGTCTTCCTCTAGAATTTCTGTCTGAGAATTTCAGGATTTTTACTCCCAACACATTGAAGAGAACCAGGTTGTCACAGAGTTAAGAATTTAACCTTTGTCAAAAGGCACCTAGTTTCTTAAAAGATGGCTGAATCATGAAAGAAAGTGAATGAGATAACAGATGCTGGGTACCATAGAGTGGCGGTGAAATGTTGGAAGTCAGATGAGTTAGGTGGCCCATCTTATCCTTCCCAACTTGTCCTGCTGCCCTCAGGTTCAGTGGAGAATTATATTCATTCTGCAACGTTGAAGCAAAAATCAAGTGCCAGGTCAGACATCTCCTGTATAAAGTATATATATTTTCTTATACTTCACATCAGGTAGGAGCAACTTAATGTTAATAATCCATTTAATCAAGCATCTCATGTGAATTTCTTAGTATTATTTATCTTTCCAAACTTTATTCCCCATTTGCAAAATGGAAACAGTGGATTCCAATTTGGAATTCTTATGGACTATATAGCCCTTCACTTACTTGCTACGTGTATTCACCATGGTAAGCCATCAGGTAGTTTGAGTTGGTTTGGGCATAATGCAGTGTATGAACTTAGCAATTATGTCTAAAAACTACAGTTTAGGGTTAGCATAAATTGTGAAACTGGTTGCTGTAATCAGTTTTACAGCACTTTTCTCCTTTGAAAATAGACCTTTCGTTCATTAGTAATTATGGGTAGAAACTCAATTTTACAGGAATTATTGTTAATATTAAATCATGAGGTATGGTTCTGAAATCTGGCTTATCACAAAGCATTTAACTCATATGATTCCAAAGTTTTCTTAATGCCCAGTGTAAGTTTTATTGTGTCATAGGGAAGACAAAAGGGAGAGGGGTTGACTTACACATAGCACAAATATAAATGCAGTGTTTTTCAGTCCACAACAGCTGCTTGTTGCTTCAGATGAGGAGATAGTAAAAGGGCCACAAATGATAAGGTATAAAAGAAGTTGTAGTTGTGACTGTTGCACATGGTTAGGAACAATGTAGTTGTTGCTGTCCCCATGGTGATTGTGATTTGGGTGCTTGGCAACCAGCTCGCAAGTACATCGCAGAGTCCCATGGTCGTAATTGCCATTTGCAACTTTCACTGCCAGCTTCTGACAAGGCAAATCAATGGGGAACCTACAGGAGGTTGCAAATGGCGATCATGTGACTGTGGGACATCGTGACCATGTGGGATTTACCTAACAATGGCAACTGGGACTGCCAGAATTGCTGTCGTAAGTTGGCGTGATCACGTGACATCGTGCCTTATGACTGTATCACTTACTGACAAAGTTCCCTGTCCCAATTATAGTTGGTAAGCAAAGCCTACCTGTATGTTTCACAGTCCATCAGAATGGAAAGAAGGAACCTGATGGTATCATCGGTGGATTTGATCTGGAAGTCACTAACGGTGGAGGAACAAAGAGATGGCCTTGGAGAAGATATGGAGGGACTGTTAGCAAAACATGAGCTCTGTCCAGGAAAACAGGACAGTGTGAGAAACAGCTTGACTCTTTTTGGTATAAGAGGGAAAGAAGGGGAAACACTGTGAAACCTTCAAGATATCATTATTATGACTTGCATCAATAAAATAGATTTCTAGTATTTTTTGTGGTGCCGTGTTTCCTGACCTCGCCTACTCAAAGGCTGACATTAGCTCACCTTCCAGACACTTTTATGGTGCTCCATGTGATTTGAGCTCATAGAAGTATTCCTCTTCACTAGGGAAGTCAGAACATGGCAGGATTAACATGGTGTGCATTGTCTTCTCAGGTTAAGCTCTTAGGAAACTCTGAGCAAATAGAACAACATATGCACAATTTCCTTGTGGACTTTTCTCTGCACACTTCTGGGCAGCTAACTCTGGGCAGAGTTTTCAGCTCAGTGTTTTCTTTGGTTCCTGTCCTGCCATGCCTTTCTCTTCTCTACCATAGATTTGCATACCATACAGCAGATGGGGTGCTATTGTATATGCATGAGTCTGGATGGAGGGCAGAGATGTAGCTTTCACTGTGGCAGTCATTGGACTTTACTTCCACCTTTGGCGGAATGGCTTGTAGCTACACAGCATCAAAACCAAGTATGATAATCCTTCAGCAGAGCTTTGCACTTCTCAAAGGATCTCTACCTGATTACTCTGCACTTGTTCAATGGGCAAGCTTTCTTATATAGTGGAAACAGCTTGCCAGGCTGCATTGTACCCTTGGGCTTAGGTTCCAGCTTATTTTTAGCCATGAACATGATGTCTGTGACCTGTATCTTTGGCACTGACACAGTTCCTTTAGGTTTGTCTGCTGTGAAAGCTCTCTCATTCTCTGACTTAAAAAGACTGAACCTGATTTAACAAAGCCAGTGGATCATTTCTTCTCTTTGCATTTTTTTTTTGGATAAACTGGATGAAAACATAAAAGAGTAGGTGGTCTGCCTTGTAGTTCATGACTGCAGGCATCTACTGTACTTCTTTTGTAGAGCTGTTTCTCAGTCATAAGACATTGTGTGCTGGAGATTTCAAGGGTTGCAAGACCTATTAGGCTTAAGTCCTCTCTGGCCACTAGCACCTCAGTGCAGGCCCCATAGCACGGAGAGAGGTCTGCTATCTTTGGGGAGTTCTTCAGTCTCTGCATGAGAGTTATCTTTATTAGTTTAGATGCACTATGTTGAAGTTCCGGTCTGAGCCTGATTCAGTGCAATGGTTTCTCTGGATTATTAATACAATCTGCCTTGATCCTTTCTGCTTGTGTGTCTTATTTGCATCCTAGTTATTTTATCAGGAGGTTGAGGTAGATGTAGTGGGGATCAGTTTCATGCCCCCAGTTGCAGCATGTACAAGCTTTCCCTTCAACCTGTGTAGCTCTTGGGGCAATTTTGAACTTCACAATTTGCAAAGTCACAAGCTCTCTCATAGCTAGTTGCATGACAAGATCAGGCACTCACGTGGCAGGATTGGCCAAATCTGCTGGGATGGGCCAGGATCTTTGATTGCTGTTACTAGACTTGGGAGGTTCTGGAAGCTTTTTGCCACTGGGGACCCTCTCATCAAGGGCATCAGTGTGATCCATGGGTATAGACTCAAAGAGTAAGACATAACTGTGCTACTTCCACTTTATCTAGCAACTCAAGAAGGTCATATGGTATTATGGTCTTATTGTGCTCTTGAGTACATCAGCTCTTGCTGCAGTTTGCATAGCCTGCTTCTCTTCTTTCAGTGTGACTAGTTGTTCTTTTAGCTGTGCTTTCATTTCATTAACTGAATGAAATAAAATCTAGATGCATTGCTTCCAACTCTAGGGCCACTACTTTTTTAGCAGACTCAGGATATTTTTAAGTGCCTGCTGTCTCAGCTCTTGCTTGACAGTGACAGCAGCAGCAGCAGCAGCAGCCAAAGATTACTTGAATATGAGGATTTCCCAGAGTAGTAGGTGTATCTAGAAGATGCTTGAGAATATGATGTTGAGCCATGGGAGAAGAGATAAAACTCGGGTTGATCTTTCTTCCTAGTTCAGGTGGGATGGCTGAAATCCCTGTGTGCTGCAACACTTGCTCTAAGATTTCTTTGTGGATTGTATGGTGCTATTTTCCCCCTTTTCCCTTTCCAAGTTACTCATCATTCCTTGCTCAGCATGCTCAGTTCTATGCAGTTCTTCTCTAGGATGCTCCAGAATTCCTGGTGGCATTAATGTCAAGCTCAGCTTTCTTAAGTTGGTCTAGACATGCAGCATTCTTAACTTCATCTCGTTCTATTAGTTTTTTTTCCTTATTCTATTCTGTATACTTTATGTAATGTATGTTCAATTGTTGTAAATTATTATTATTTAACTGCTGATTTGAGTTTTGGAAGATTTTTTAAGTTATGCAATGTCTAAATACGTCAAACAAATTGTGAATGTCTTTGTGGGATTTACTTGTAAATGTAACTATAGATGGATATGATTACGTGGTTCTCCCTGTACCTTCTGTGCTTAGATAAAGACATCTAACAGATTGCTTTGAGTTAAAAACAACAACACACTGACTAATTTTAGAACATGGAAGCAAAGCAGAATGAGTGTGAAGTTATTTAAAGAATTGACATTATTGATGACTGCAAATATATGAAGTATCTTGAAAACAGGAAATATACAGAAACCATGATGAACTAAGAACCAAAATATACCGTTTTTACTTTTCAGCAGAACCATGGAAGTAGAGTTTTAGTGAATATTACTATCGATCACTGTAAGAATGGTCTCTACAGTCTGTCTAGGAATTATGCAAAAGTACAAGAAACCCCTCCCCCCACTAAATTTGGGTACTAATAGTTTAATGTTTTTCACTCCTCAGAAATCAATACATATTGCAAGTTTAGTTTTTGTTTCTGACTACTTAGACACACAGAATTTTTACTAGCATGTGAGTGGTCAATAGGATGCCTTTAAGACAAATACCTGAAATTGTTACTGAAACCCACAGAAGCAAAACAAGAATATATTAGGGAGTAACTGCAACAAGTGGCACAAATAAGTGAGAAATTTCTGGTACACACTAGAAAATAGTGTGTACCAGAAATTTAAGATAAAGCTTAAAAAAACTTACCATGAATTTTCTGAATAGATCAGATATATCTTGTTATGGAAAATATGGGAAAATAAGTTAAGATTAGATGCTGACAAATGTATCAACATAAGAAATAAGGCAACTGTCTTTCCTTGCCTATATATTAGAGCAGTGATGCTTAAAACAGGCACAGTTGTCATTTGGCAATATGGTCTCGCAACGCTGAGCTCTTCAGTTTTTCTTGCTCAGTTCTTAAGACAGGTACTGTTTTTCTCTTATTTGTGCCACTTGTTGCAGTTACTCCCTAATATATTCTTGTTTTGCTTCTGTGGGTTTCAGTAACAATTTCAGGTATTTGTCTTAAAGGCATCCTATTGACCACTCACATGCTAGGTGCAGTAGATTTTAACTTGTTCTTATAACAAGTTGTTTTTATCAACAATTTTTATGTGTAATAATTCTTTAAATTATATAGGATATTTTGTTCTGATTTTCTATCAACATTCCAGTTAGTTTCCTGATGGAACTTCCATTCCATTTCATCCCTGTGCAACTATCTTATTGGCTCAGAAGTCCATCAAAAATGTTTTTTATACAACCTCTTAAGAAATATGAAATCCACTGAATGCTACTGGACAGCCTCCAGGGTTTGTATTTCCTCTTCATTATGACCCGTTCCTATAAAGTCATTTCACAATTTTATATTCCAGTGGGTTCCATCTTTCTCTCCCTCTCGCTGTAATAAAGGTAATTGAATTCTAGGAGCTGTTATGTCATAATTTAGTATTAACACACTCCTTCTCCTTTCAGAGGAAATCAAGCATCGTCATAAAGGTCTCCTTCGAGAAGTTAGGCGCATTTCTTTCCCTCGCCAAGGCACCTCGTGGCACGCGCACAGAGCACCCCGCGCCCCGCTGCCCCTTTCGGAGAACTGTTCGAAACAAAAGACAGCGGTGTGGGTTAAAACAAAGTCCATTCTCCCCGAGCAATCAAAGCCAACAGCCTCCTCGCTTCTTATGCTTCTTGAGTAACACATAAGCTCCCCCCACCCCGAATAACAGAACCGATGCGATTTAAGGGGTGCTCCGAACTATCTCCCGCCACCGTACACAAATGCGCGTTCTGATGGAACTGGGGATTGCGCCCTGCCAGCAAATCGGGAATCCGGCGGGGGAAGAAAAAGCGAGCCTTGTGGAAAAATGATCCCCACCTTCTTTCTCCGCCTCCTTTGGCTCTTACGCACTTACACCTCTTTCCCGTCGCAGTCACTAGAGAAAATAAACATTTTCCTGACGCCTTTCCAGAGTCTGGGCCAAACCATCCCGGGGGAGGGGCGTTCCTAGCGGTTTTTCTTTCTTTTTAGGTCCTGGGCGGGGGTAAAGTTTGCAAACAGCGACTCTGCTTCCTCTCCCCTTCCTCTCCTTATTCTCGTTCAGCCGGTCCAAAGGATTCGAGCGGATTGTGAGTTTTAGCGAAGCATGTGGCGGGGGCTTTGAGGAAAACCACGCGTGCCGCTGGCGCTTCCCCGCCTCCTCCCGGAGCCCTGGGCGAGCTGAGCGCCCTGCATGTCTGCGTGTCTGTGTGAGGGGGGAAGGGAGACCAGCGCAGGCGCAACGCCCGCCCGTCTGCTCGCCTGCCTGCAGCCCGGGCGCTTTCGCTCAGTGCAGTTGATGGCAGTGCCGGCGCGCGCCGGGAGCTCAGCGCCCCGGGTACTGGAGCCCAAGATGTGCAGGCAGAGCAGAGGCAGCGGCTGCAGCATCTCCGGGGCTCGAAAGCGGGACGGGGACCGGCAGTGTCGTCCATCGCTCGTGGCAAGTCGGCTCTCCTGACCTGCCTTCCGTCCTTTCCCCCCCCCCTCCCAGCGCTCCCCCAAAGAATGTCAGCCAAGTCTAAGGGGACCACATCCTCCTCCTCCGCCACCTCCTCGTCTGTGTCCTCTCCAGCCGAAGGGGTGCCGCCGGCCTCCAAAGCCAAGGTGAAGGAGCAGATCAAGATAATCGTGGACGATTTGGAATTAGTCCTGGGGGACCTGAAGGACGTGGCTAAGGAGCTCAAGGAGGTGAGAGAACCGCCTGCTGGGTGGCAGTGGCCAAAAAAGAAAGCCAGCCACCCTCACGTCTGGGCCGCTTGGGGTAAGTCCGGTCCTCCTGCCGCGCTTCCCGCAGCCCGGACCGCCCCAACTCCTGGGGAACTGTGGCCGAAGCGGCGGCAGGAGTGGACCGGACTGCGCCAGACTTGTTACACTTTCGAGTCTTGCCTGGCCGCCAGAAATCAACTAGTGGCTCCCTCTTTGGGAGCGGGTAGGACAAGCCAGACCCGCCTCTGCCTTTGGCTTTTTGCGGGTGGCGAGCCGAGGGTGCTCGCTTGGCTTCCAGTCAAACTGTCTCCGGGTTCCGAGCCTCCGGGGCGGATGGGATCGAGACGCGGCGGCGCAGCTTTTTGGCTTTCTTTAGGATGAGTAAGAGCAGAAAGGAGTACCTCCTCCAAATTCGGGAGGGATCTTGGGGCCGGCGGGGCGGGGGAGACCTGGACGCTTTCCCCATGGCTACCCACTCGTGAGTTGCGGGGGGCGGCCGGCCGGGCGAGCAACAGCGGCCAC
The DNA here is from genome assembly GCF_035149785.1 of Candoia aspera. Classification (NCBI taxonomy): domain Eukaryota; kingdom Metazoa; phylum Chordata; class Lepidosauria; order Squamata; family Candoiidae; genus Candoia; species Candoia aspera. The sequence goes on along the minus strand of NC_086154.1, from coordinate 212,780,943 downwards.
GGGAGTTGCTATTCTCCATCTCTTCGTATAAAGCCATGTGTGGGCATTTCTCTCTTTTTCCTTTCCCCACCCAGTATCTTGGGTGTTAGGTTTAGTCACTGGCGACGGAGACACTTCCTTTCGTGACAGCAGCGACGCCGCCACTGAATGCCTCGGTTTGTTTTCCGAGGGTGGTTACTTATTTCACTTCTTTCTGTTGTGGGTGTTATTTTAAGAGGTTGGGGGAGGTCGCTGCTTTGAGCAGGTCAAACTTATTAAACTTCCAGTCTTTATCAAGGAAGGGATATTCCTAGAGGCAGGGCTAGTATGAAGCACGTAATCTAAATCTGAGGGATTATGCTGAATTAGGTGGGCCTGCTTGGATACCAGATTCCACTCTTAGGACCCAAATTATGTTTTGTGGACATAAAGAGACCACCAACCTCTCAAAAACAATAAAGATAATCTGCCTGCAAGGATCTGTAAATAAGAATATAGTTCCTCAATTCCCAATCAAAATCCATTTCACAACTGCTCTCTTTAAACACATCAATATTACCTCTTCCAGCTTTCCTAATTTCTGCAAACTTCATGCTGTGGATTGTTCGATACGATCTAGTAAAATTTGGGAGTGCATTCTTGAGTGATTTATTTTAACAACTTCTTCAGCTTTTGGACCTCTTGTGCTGTGATAGGTTGTAGGTTGTAATGGATTATGGAGTTTTGTAGTGCAATAGAAGCAGAAAAAGTATCAGATCCAGTTATATAAGAACTGACACCTTTATACAAATTATATTCAAATGTATATATAATTCTATATGACTATAATTAATAGGTATCAAGAGTTAACAGATGCATTTTTATTTACCCAAATGTGTACATGCTGATCTGAATAATGCTATGAGACAGGATGAAGAGCTACCCTCCACCTCCACATTGTTTGACGTTATTTGACTCTGGAATTGTTATCTGAATTGGGTTAAGTCCGAATGATAAGAGGGAATTAGAAATAGTTGCAGACACAACTTAAGGCCCCCCATTTATAAAGGTTTACAATTTCTCTCAGGAATTAAGTCCCACTTAGCTCATGGTGCAGTCTGATACATGACTATACAGATACAAATCTCCTTCAGTTAAATACTGTAGATCTTTGCACAGGTAAGCAGGTGGATGATACAGCATCAGAGAAGTTTCTTTATAAATAAATATATAGAGATTGGCTGTAAATGTTTGGGGGAGTGGCAGTTGGAAGTGTAAAAATATCATTTCATAGTTTGAAAATGAAATTGCTGAAAAAATCTGAATTGTAAGGGTTGAATTACAGAATAAATGTTATATATAATACCTATTGGCCTCAGATATCTTGGCAACTGATATAATATAACCTTTAGCCAGGCAAATGTCAACTCTTATGGTTTAATTTGCAGAGAGTTATGGTGGATATGTTCTGTAGCAGCAAACACTGCAGTTCAAATAATGCAACTTATCTGACCTTCTCAGAGCTTCCTCATTTCTTTCTGCTGTTTAGTTTTAGTGGATTATATTTTGTTCTGTTTTGATGGTGAAACTGGTAGACAGATGTTTGGATTTTGCTCTGGATTATGAGCCCAAGCTTGTATGCATTCTTTATAATCCTTTACATTACTTTATACAACTCTCCCTTCCTCTGTTTCCTAATTTTGTAAGAGATTTCTTCTCTAAGAGATTTTAGACACAATTTTTAATTTGAAGAACTTTAAATGATTCAGGAATATCTATTTTATTGGATATTTTCCCTTGGCAAACATGTTTGTTATTTTAACTGACAAATCTTAATGCACATTTTAAGTATTATGTGGGTGTTGGTTATCTTCATGTAAGCAATTTGTGTAATAATTTTATCTTTTAATATTTAAATCGGACAACTAATTCTGTTATAGTGTATATGCTTTTTAGCATCTGGCAACAAAACCTTGTTTTCTATCACATTAATGTGATCTATGTTATATATAGTTTCTGAGGGCTTCTTTCTAGAAACTAAGCAGGATTTCTGTAAGTAGTAGTCACATGACATTTACTGTGACTTGGATCTATTATCATTGGCTGCTTCACTAAGCAAAATCCAGTAGCAATAAATATGGCCTTTAGTGCTTGCTGCCAGAAATGATTTGCCTCTAACTGTGATGGTTTTCATGGAAGGGAAACTATAGTGTAAAAATTTTATCAGGAAAATCTAAAACTTTAAGTTGTAACATTATGCATCTAAAACAACATGTTTAATATAATGATTACTTCAGGAAGATATAAGGCCATGTTCATTAGCGCACAACTCCTGCCTTTTCTTAGACATGCAAGGTCTCTTTGAAATTGCAGAATGCCTAGTTCATTTGATAACTTATGTTGCACAAGCTCGTTGAAGGCTAAGAAAGCAGTGAAAAAATTGTAGACTTAAGTATTAGCTTGTGCATTTATATGGTATATTTTATCTATATTTCACTGTTCCTTTGTGGAACCCAGTCATGCAAATAGGATACCTGAATGGCTTCCCATCCAAGGACAAAAGTATAGTTGAAGATACTGGATTCACTCTATACATGGCTGCTCTAGGAAAGGAGTTCTGGTTGGTTAACTTAATAGCTGTTTAATAAAGATGGTGGGAAGTTAAAACCATATAGAAGGGCACTTTTGCTGAAAAAGTCCCAGTGTGGTACCTAAAAAGGTATATCCTATCTCTCAAAGTCTTTTGAAAATATCAACAAACATATAGAAGAGGTGAACCAATAGACATGTCTTACATAGCCTTTCCAAAGGATTTTGATTCTCACCATGTATTAATGAACACAGTTAGTAGTCATGGGATTAAGATTAGAAATCTGTAACTGATTAAAGAACAGAAATGAAGAATACGACTATAGGAATCTTACTGAAGTGAGCAGATTAAAGATGGGATTCCCCCAAAGACCTACATTGGAACTGGTATAACTTGAATATAAATGATATGAAGCGAGGAGTTATGAATTGGCCAAGGTTGTTAATACATCGAATGATTTAGTAGGGTGACTACAACAAAGAAGGAAAACAACGAGTTATAAATCTCTCCAAAGTAGGGAATCAGCATTAATATAGCAAATACAAATCTGTTTTAAAAAGGGTACATTATTAAAACAAAGTAAAATCCTAACTTCTTATTTATGACTCTGGAGGTGGTTAACTAGAAAAGAGATCTCAGGTGGATAGCTTGATGAAAATATTAATCCAAAATGTAGAAGCTGTGAAAAAATTTCTAATTATGATGCTGTATGTTCCTTTCAATAATATAGCATAATGCCTCCTAGCACCAGTAGCTGGAAAACATATATATGAGGTCCTCTTTCATTCATGTTCTGCTTGAGGATTTCCAATAGACGTCTGGTTGTCCATTATGAGGACAGAAAGATAGACTGAATAGGCTATGATATAATGCAGCATTTTATATTTTTAAATGCCTAATTAAAAAAAAACAACAGCTTCAACAGCTGTTGTGATGTCAGTCAATCCATTTTATGAGGGGATGAAGCTGATTGAAATAGATTGTCTACAGTATTCCATCATTGCTGCAGACAGTGAGAGGCTACTTTGTCAGAGGAAAAAATCTCATTCATGTAGGCCCTAGGAAAAGAAGGAATGACACGGGCAATTTAGAAAGACCTGGTGAATAATTCAAGAAATAACAAAGCTAAACACTGGGAGCCTAGGGACTAGATGGCCAAGGAAAGTGGCAGAATTGTGGAGTGAGTTAATAGTCACCCAAGAAATAAGAATGTGGGGAAAAAAACTGGAAAAAAGAGATTTTTAAAGATTGGAAGACAAGGAACTGAAGCAAGGAGAGGCCAGTAAAAGGGAGGTTTTTCAAATATATTTGAGGACAAATTTAAGACTGAATTGGTCTGTGCAAGAGATCAAGGCTGGCACTAGGGTTTATCTCCTTTCTCTTATAATACTAACTGCCTTGTGTGTGTATGTATGTGTATGTGTGTGTGTGTATATGTGTGTGTGTATGTATGTTTATGTATTGTGTGAATGTATGTGTATGCATGTGTGTGTATCCGTGTGTGTGTATAAATAAATAAATAAATAAATGGATGCAGTTACAACATTTGGGGATTATCTTTTGTGGGGTTTTGAATTTGTATCTAGTGTTTCAACTCCTTCTAGTCATGGCTGCTTAGTCTTTTTCCTGGAAAAGCAGAGTTATCATGGAGCACAACTGAAAACAGTATAGGCTTTTGTTGTGTTTCTTCCTTTCATCTAAGATATATGTCTCATGTGGGCCACAGTGATAACTTTGGGATTCTAATATTTTAAGATTTGATACATATTAAGAGTATACATTCCCAATGTTATGGATGTGTGAACGTTATGGAAATCAAAGCCTAAGTATCTTTTTAAAAAATAGGTCCATAGATTTAAATCTGGGGCTAATCAGGGCACCATGTAGATTTCAACCCCCTTTTGCAGCCTAAAATTAGAAGTCCTATCTCTTACCATTTCAAACTGGGAAATTAAGAAACTTTATGTAAAATAGGTTTTTAAAAGATTAAAAACAGGAAATCTTCCCAAAACTCTTCTTTGAGTAAGGGAGTGTTTCCATCTTCTCTGAAAGAGGCTGTGGTGTTATCACTTGATCCAACTATTTTGGACAACTTTAGACCAATCTCTAATCATTTCTTTTGGCAGAAGATGGTAGAGAAAGTGGTGGCACTGCAACTTCAAAGGACCTTAGAAGAAGCAGATTATCTGGACCCATGGCACTTGTGTTTAGACTAGGATTCAGCATGGTCTTCAGCTACATTGCTCTCAACTGTGGATAATGTTTAGAGACACCTGTACTGGGGGAGAAATCAACCTGTATGGCCTGCTTGACCTCAGTGACTTTCAATATCATCATCTGGTAGCCTTTTGGAACAGCTCTGCAGGGCTGGACTTAGAGACTCCATTCTTTGGTGCTTTTCCTCTTTCCTAAGGGTTGATTGCAGTTTGTAGTGATTGGGAATGTGAGATCTGCTAGAGATCTCTTCTCTGGAGTTCTAAGGCTCTCTACTTTTCCCACTTCTCTTTAACATCACCATAAAATGACTGGGAAAGGTCATCCATCATCATGGGCTCAAGTGTCATCAATACACTGATGATACCAGATTATATATCTTGGCCACTGTGCCAAAGAGATGATGCAGTAGAAGTGCTGACCTTCTGTCTGGAGGGGGAGGAACAGACTCAGACCTAATCCCACCAAGACAAGGGTCTGTGGATCAAATGATTGCAGCCTAGCACCATCTTTGGCTCTGAAAATGTAGTATCCTGATCAGAGGTAGTCTACAACTTGGGGGTTCTCCTGGATTCACAGATGCTATTGAAGGAGCAGGTGATAGCTGTGGCCAGGAAAGCTTTTGTACAGTTACATTTTGTGCACCATCTGGATTGGGAAACTCTGCTCACAGTCACTCATGCCCTGGTCATGACCTATTTGGATTACTGTAATACGTACACAGTTCTGTCCTTGGAAACACTGGGAAGCTGCAGCTGGTACAAAATGCAATGGCCTGAGCACTGGTGGGTTTTCCCTGTTACACTCAGGTGACCTCACTGCTTCAGGAGTTGCATTGGCTGTCAGTTGTCTTCTGAGTGCAATTCAAGATTGTCAGCTTTAAGCCATACCTGGTTCTGTAACTGGTTATCTGAGGGACTACCTTCTGATTGGATTTGCCCATCCAATCAGATCAAACTCCCTCTAAGTCTTGGCTCTCCAAGAATGCTGTCTGAAAGGACCAAGAAATGGGAATTTTTTGTCACTGCATCCATACTTCGGAACTTCCTCTGAATGGCTATCCAGTCTACCTCTTCCCTCCTGAGTTTCAGTAGAGTAGTTAAGACCCTGATTTTCCATCCAGTTCAGGAGAAAAGCATGCTTTCAATATCGGGATGCATTGGCTGGCACACAATCTTCCTTTTTTAAATCTCTTATGACACTATTATGATTTTTGTTGTTGCTATTGCTCTTTAGCGTTTTCCCCCATGATCTGATTTTAAGCTGTTTGGAGCCTTTGGGAATGAGTGCCATACAAATATTGTAAATATATACACAAATCAATAAATGATTAAAAAAAGGAGGGCACTAGCATGACCTGATTTATTTTATATTATCACCTTTCATTTGCAGCTGTTGTTCCACCCACAGATGTATTAAATATCAGCAATACCAGAAAAATATGGCTTATATTTGATTATGGGCAATTCTAATTCTTCTGGCTATTACAACAATTAGCTTAATGGAGAATGCCAGCCGAAAACTGAAATTTAAATCCACACAAGACATTCCTTTTAATAAAATTAGGCCTCAATTAGAATTCAGGGATGTGCCTCCTTTTTATTTAAATATATTAAAAATGGATAAATGTACATAGTATTTTTCCTCAACATAGTTTTTTAATTTTAAGTATTCATACAAATTGGAAACATAAAAGTAGGCCTAATAAACAGTTCTGGAGGAAATAAATTGATGCTATCCTTGACAAATCTTTAGCCAAAGAACTTTGGGAGAGGAAAATGGTTTAGAAAAAATTTACTATTGCCTATGTGGGAGAATTTAATCATAAACTCTTTCCCTGCAGATTGAGTGTTAACCACTGAGACATCTTTGTCACCTTTCTTTAAGATGGTTTGTCTCACTTTACTTCTATTATGAGAAAATGGCTGCCAAATAAACAAACATCTGTTGGAAAAAACAATTGTGGGAGTCAGTTAAAAAAAGTGAAATCTTAATTGCCTCAACCTCATTAGCTATTGAAATTAAGCCAAAATTTAGTTTTGTGCTGAATTTATAGTAATATATATTTCTCTCTCTCTAACTTCCATTGTTTTCCATTTCTTTACTAGCTCCTGTTTTATTTTAGTTTAGAAGCTGCATGAGGATAGGTACCTGTGTATTATATTCAGCCCAGCAAAAATGAAATATGTTGCACTATGCTATACTGTACAGTACAGATGGAAGAGGACTGACATATCTCTCATTGAAAAATCATTTTCTTATTCTTTTGGCCATTAACAAATATGTAGGCAGTCTTAAATGACGCAGGTGAATTTTTATCACTGAACAAATATTTACATAGAATTTGGAAGATGTTCTTGTTACTAGGGGGATGAAAAGCTTTTGTGTTAGCAAAGCACCTCTTTTCAAAGAGGTGCTTTCAGTCAAACTCATCCTCTGGAAGTCTTGGAATTGCTGCTCTGAGGGCTTTCACAAGTTGTTCCTCCGTGTGTGTTCATGCATAGCCTCTATGCTATCCTTTGCTAGTGGTTTCAGTGGAAGTATTAATTGGTGCATTGATAAGCAGACCACCTGGAAAAGCCACAGTGGGTCTTCCAAGGATGAGGTGGGCTCAATGCTTCACGAATAGCTGCTTTGCAAAGTGCAACCCCTGATGGTTTGCTCAGCACTAGTGACCAATAACTGGGTAATCATTTTCTGACAAGTTTCATTGTACATGGCACGTTAACTGATGATGCCAATTTATAAGCATGAGCCATATTTGCTATCTTAAGTATTCTTAAATATTTACCCTAAATATCTTACTTTAAAGTATGAGCAACAAAAGAGGCAAACATAAAAACAAAATACAAAAGAGAAATGCTTCAACAGTGAATTCTGATTGTTACTGGGAAGGTACAAAGATTGCTCCAGCTTTTTCCAGGTTTGCCGTTGGGTTGACTGAATTATAAATGTAATTCAGCCTATTTTCAGACTCCAGTCTACTTCAGAAACCACTTTTCTACCTTGTTAGGTGTATAGAAGGAGTTGTCCTTATATATATCAACAACAACAATAATATATTTATTCACAATCAAAGATCAGAAACAAATCTGTGAAACTGATGAGAGCCCATCCTATCCAAGGCATCATATTGAATAATCTGTGACCTCATATATCCTCTTCTGTCAGCTGTATAATTTATAATGTCACCTAGGGTTTATCCATGCATAATCTGCAAGAGATTTAGATCTTTTCTGTTAGAGGAATTAGATATGAGAAGCTGTGTAAATTTAAGTTCAAGGAACTGCTAACTCTGAAAGCTCAATCACTGAAGTGTATTGCTGGCTCAGTCTCTAGCAGCATCAGGGTTTTGCCTGTTAGCTTGAACTTAGTCATATGCTGTTTGAATTGTCAAGGAACTTGGCTAACTGCCTAAGTCAATACTTAGAATTGAATAAACTTAAGAGAGTTCTTCAAACTTATGTAATAGTGTAAAACAGTCCTATGTAGTAATATCTAGGTGGCTTTATTTAATACATGTTTAAATAAATGTTTTAAATGTTTTTAAATGTTACTGATGGGAGCAAATTTTTGAACAATCCCAGTTATGAATTCAGGTGGATTTTCTTCATGAATCTCAAACCCAATGAATTGTGGTATCTCAGAAAATGGTTCCGTGGGAGCTGCTATTTACATATGAACTATTGTTTAGGGGGGGTGAATAGTTGACTCTGGGTTCTAGTATTATGTGAGAACAATAAAAGGAATTTGATAACAAAAGATGTAGTGGCAGCAGCAACTTGAATGACTTCAAAAAGTGTTTAGATGAAATGTATGGGGAATAGAATAATCAGTGACTAGTTCTATATTATGGTACTAGTATTTTATATTTATATTTAAATTATTATTAATATATGCTAAATTTATATTAAACTAAGTTAACTGAATACTGTCTCCTATATTAGGGATTATATGGCTGTCAGTAACAATTCTGGGAGATTACTATTGATCTCATGCCCAGCTTATGCCTTTTTCTAAGTGTCAGTAACTGCTAGGTACATGGAACATTAAAATAGATGGGACTTGATCCAATCCAGAAAAATACTTCCTATATCAGAGATTTTGCTGATACTACTCTTAATACATATAATGCCACACAAAAGTACGTAGGTGCAAGAAAGTCTAAATTTTAAGTGAAAAGCTGTGCTCATCTGTTTATTTATTTTTTTAATTCCATGCTGAGTTCCTCAAAGAGACTAAGGCAGTATAGACGTTTTTTCCTTCTTTCCATATTTACAACAAGCCTGTTGAAGTCATTGGCTGTAGGGCACCCAAGGAACTTTACAGTGAAGCAAATATTTGAATTAGTATTCTGTTTACTAGACCATACTTAGGAGCCTCGTGTGGTGCAGAGTGGTAGGCAATAGTATTGCAACCAAAATTCTCCCCACGATCCGAGTTCGATCCCAGCGAAAGCTGGATTCTCGGATAGCTGGCTCAGGTTGACTCAGCCTTTGTCATGTTCACTGTTTCAATGTGCACTGTACATCGTAATGTTTCACATGCCGTGGCGCTGACGCGCGTTTCTGTTTGAGAGGGAGCTGCTGTGAAACCTTGTGCCAAGCTCTGTATCTGTAATGGTTGCCTAACCTAACAAAACCAGGCTCACAAGTAGATTCTATGAAATCTGGTTTATTGAAGGATTAGTATGCAAGTACAGAGAAAGCTGAGAATGAGCAAAAGCGCGCCAAATACAAATTAAGAACCCTCGGCTCAAAACGTAAGACCTCCCCCCACCCAGCCGTTCTAACCCACCCCCCCCCCCCGGTACCAGTAACTGTCTTCACCATCCCTGGGAAAGCAACCTTGAGCATTTGAGAAAACCCAAACACATTCCATTTCCTCAGCCCAGAGATAACAGTCCGGGGTATGGAAGCCTCCCTTCCCTGCAAATCAAACACGCAATTAACAGCTGACACGTGAAGTGTTACAAATCAAATACGGGAATAGCAAATGACATGTGAAGTGTTACGATGTACCAGGCACATTGAAACAGTGAACATGACATACCACCCCCCCAAAGAATACTAAGGCGCAGGTTTCATAGGATAAGCAGAATGAAAAAGTGCAACTAAAAGGGGAGAGCGCACATCGCGGGCAGCCACCCACTCTGGGTGGGAGAAATGCTTCCATCGAATGAGGTACTGTAGTGTGCCATGCAGTCGGCAAGAATCCAGGACCTCCTTCACTTTGAAGTGCTGCTGCCCGTCAGTCATGATTGGCGCGGGAGGAGCGGGCTGTTGGTGCCAGTGATCGGAGTGGGTGACGGGTTTGAGCAGGCTGCAATGAAAAACGGTGTAAACGTCTAAGATTGTGTGGCAAGTCCAATTTAAATGTGACAGGATTCACAACAGCGACAATAGGAAAGGGACCAACAAATTTAGGCGCCAACTTCTTGGAAGGTTGAGAAGATTTGATGTACTTGGTAGATAGGTAAACTTTATCCCCCACCTTAAAAGGAGGCTGAGGTGCACGTTTCTTATCAGCATGGAGCTTAGCTGAGTGGGCGTCAGCCAATGCTTGCTGGATCACTGGCCAGGAATCTGCCAAGTGCGCAGCCCAATCCGAAGGAGACGAGGGTGGAACGGTGGGCTGAGGAAGGTCAGGAATTGGCACAAAATCTTGGCCGAATACAATACTGAAAGGTGTGTGTCCTGTGGACTGATGAACGGAGTTGTTGTATGCCACTTCAGCAAAGGGGAGGAGATCAACCCAATTGTCTTGTTGATAGTTCACAAATGAGCGGATAAACTGCTCAAGGGTGGCATTAAGAGCCTCTGTGGCCCCGTCAGTCTCAGGATGCCACGCTGTGGATAAGGCTTGTTTAGTGCCCACCAGTTTTAAAAATGCCCTCCAGAAATGGGAAGTAAACTGTGTCCCGCGATCCATGACCAAATGGGAGGGGCTCCCGTGGATCCTGTAGATGTGGATTAGGAAAAGTCGGGCTAATTGCTGCGCAGACGGAATGGAGGCACATGGAATAAAATGGGCTTGCTTAGAGAAGTAATCTTTCACTACCCAAATCACAGTTTTCCTCTGGCTGGGGGGCAAATCAACAATAAAATCCATGGAGACCTCCTCCCAAGGGCGGCAGGGACTGGCGACAGACTGCAGCAAAACCTGTGGTTTGCCCCCCTTCCGTTTTGACATGGCATACACTGGACAAGAAGTGACATAGTCTTTGACATCATGTCTTAGGGAGGGCCACCAAAATTGCCTGCGGACCAGGTGTAGGGTTTTTACAAATCCAAAATGACCTGCCCGCTGATCATCATGAGACCCCCTTAAAATTTCCTTTCGCAAACTGTCAGGCACATAGAGGCGATTCTGCCTCCAAGCGAAGCCTTTGTCAAAAGTAACATTGTCTCTATTCGCTTGCAGCCAGGTGTCAGATTTCAGCTCAGAGAGAAACTTTTGTTGCAATTGGGAGGGGACAGCCGGCGCTCTAGCAGCTGGTGAAACTGACACTGAGGGCAACCGGCCCCGGGCTTGGCTGCGCGTGACAGCCTGCATCCCCAACTGGGGCTCTGTCCAAAGTGTCCCGACAACGTCAGGTGCCTGGGCTGAATCCTGAGGCAAGCGGGAAAGCGCATCGGCCAGGAAGTTTTTCCTCCCCGGGATGAACTTTAACTGGAAATCAAAACGGCTAAAGAACTGAGCCCAACGAACCTGCTTAGGGCTGAGCTTACGAGGCGTGCTAAGGGCTTCCAAATTCTTATGGTCAGTCCACACTTCAAATGGACATTTAGCCCCCTCTAAAAGGTGGTGCCAAGTGTCTAAAGCTGCTTTCACCGCAAAAGCCTCTTTCTCCCAGACATGCCACCATCTTTCTGTTTCAGAAAACTTTCGGGATAAGTACGCGCAAGGCTTGAGGCAGCCGGCAGCATCGGCTTGCATCAAGAGAGCCCCAATGGAAAAATCAGAAGCATCCACCTGAACCACAAAGGGTTTATCGGGATCAGGATGTTGCAGAATAGGCTCAGCAACGAACAGCCCCTTAAGTTTGTCAAACGCCGACTGGCACTGAGGCGTCCAATTGAGCACAGCCCCCGGGTTTTTCACCCTGCGTGTGTCACCCTGCCCCTTGGTTTTCAGTAAATCAGTTAGAGGCAATGCAATCTCAGCGAACCCCTGGATGAACGGGCGATAATAGTTACAAAATCCAAGGAAACTTTGGAGCTGCCTGCGCATGTGCGGGCGCTCCCAGTCCACAATAGCTTGTACCTTGGCAGGGTCCATTTCAACCCCAGCATCTGAAATTCTGTACCCCAAATAGTCCAGTTGTTTTTGATCATGTAACACCTCATTGATCAGCTGCATAAACACCCCAGGTGCCCCTGCCAACCCAAACGGCAAAACCTTGTACTGGAAGGAGTCCAGCGGGCAATTGAAAGCCGTCTTCCATTCATCCCCCTCCCGCATATGGATACGGAAGTATGCGTCCCACAAGTCCAGTTTAGAGAAGATTTTCCCTTTAGACAGATGTGCTAGCATGTCTTTTAGGAGGGGCAGAGGGTATTTGTTTAGGACCGATACCGCATTGAGCCCGCGGTAATCTATACACAGTCTCAAAGTCCCATCCTTCTTTGCTCGGAACAAGACAGGAGCGCCCACCGGTGAATTAGCTGGCTCAATAAAACCCCTAGCTAGATTTTTGTCCACAAACTCACATAGCGCTGCCAGCTCCTTTTGCGTCATGGCATAGATTTTAGGTTTGGGCAGCTGCGCATTAGGGACCAACTCTATGGCACAGTCAGTTCTCCGGTGAGGAGGGAGTTGGTCCGCCTCTTTCTCCAAACACATCTGCAAAACTCTGGTACTGTTCCGGCAGGCCCTCCAGGGGGGCGGCCGCGATATGCGGGGTCGCTGCCGCCGCCCTCCTCACTGCATCCTGCGGGGCGTCGTCTTCTATAGGGATTTGGTAGAACCCATCCCCAAATGTCAAAGTCCGGTGCACCCAGTTTATGTGTGGGTTTTGTTGGACCAACCAGGGCATCCCCAGAATGACCAACGGCCCTCCCACAGGCGCCACGACAAACGGCAGCCCTTCCCGGTGGCTACCCATCTGCAATGCCACCATACACGTAAAATGGGTGACTGGCTTCCCCCCCGCCGTAGAACCATCCAACTGGGTAAAAATCATAGGGTGTTTTAGGGGGAACGTGGGTAATTCCAACGCATCCACCACGTCCGGGTGCATCAAGCAGCGGGAACACCCTGAATCGACCAACGCCCATGCTTCGACAGTTCGGGTGCAGGAGCCCAGCTTAACTTTCACTGACAACGTAGGAAAGTTTCCACTCACCGAGGGGTAGTCGCACCCTCCCTCTTCCACCTGCCCAGCGGCGCCCTTTAGAGCAGGTGGCTGGCGTTTCCCGCCGGCTGGAGCAAATCGGGCTCCCTCTCCTCTCCGAAATACGGGACTCCTTCTTCCTCGCCCTCAGCCACAGCCGCTTTCATCTTCCTGGGCAAGGTGGGCGACTTCCCCGACGATCTCCCCTGGCGCTTCTCAGGTTTCCCTTTTGGGCATGCTGCTGCTCGGTGGCCCTCCTTCCCACACCGGAGGCACAGCCCTTTCGCATAGCGGCTTTCCCTCTCCTCCTGCCACGCTGTTCTTTCTGCTCTGGCTGCAGTGCCCATGGGTTTGGCAGCTCTCATCATGGCCATTTGCTTGGGACCCCTCTTGCTTTGAGCAAACTTTGCGTGGGCCTGCTCCACGTTCCCTGCTAGCTGTATCCAATCATATAGACTGATTGGGTCTCCTCTCCCCAAGGACCACCTCAACAATTTGGGTCGCAGACCATCCTTGAACATTTCTATCAGGGTCGTCTGCGACCAATCATCCACCTTGGCAGCTAAAGCTTGGAACTCTAGGGCGTAGTCTGCCACCGACCTTGATCCCTGGATCAACTCCCTCAGGGCTACTTTGGCTTTTTCTTTTGCTAACGGGTCAGCAAAATGTAACTTGAGCGCCCACAAGAAGTCCTCAAAGTCGGTCAATTCTAGGGCCTCCATTTCAGTCAATTGTACAAACCAATCAGCTGCCCTGCCTTCTAGTTTGGTGGCCACCGCATTTATCTTAGCCCTCTCCGAAGGAAACAGCGTCCCAAATTCCTCCATATAGCTCTTCGCATTTGTCAGGAAAAATGACAACTTTGTGGGGTCCCCATCAAATTTGACTGTAAAGTCCCTGTATCTAGCGGCCAGCGGGCTCTTCTTCCTCTCCTTCTGCCCAGCCTTTCGCTTAGCACCCATCGATCTTTCATCTGGGAGGGGGGAATCCGAAATCCTGACTTTGGGATGTCTCTTCTCCCCCCTTTCCATTCTCCTTCCTCGGTCGTCCGAATGCCGTGGGGGAGATGGGGATGATCGTCTGGGGCTGCTAGATGGTGAACCCGCCCGATGTCTCCTCCGACCTTTCATCCTCGAACCTGGGGAGGGGGGAGGAGAGGGGGACGACTGTCGGGAGTGGTGCTCCCTTCTCTCCCCGACTGGGTCCCACAAAGCCAACGATATTTTCAGCACCATTGCCTCTAGGGATTGCAACCTGGCGTCCCACCCTTGTGCTTTCACAGGGGTTGCAGAGTCCTCCGACCCTCTCTCACCGTCCACGGTCACATTCGGGGGCAGCGGGTACCCCGGCTTCCAAGACGTCTTCGATGTCCCTGGTAGGGGTCCCTGCTCCTTATTCCACATCACCTGTTTGGTCGGCGCCTCTTCCGCCTTCTTCACCACTTTGGACTTCACAGCCTTTTGGATCGCAGGACTGGGACTCGACACCCCTGACGGATCCTCCGACTCCGGAGTGGGTTCTCTCCCACCTCTTTTAGCCGTGGAATCCGGCTCCCCAGCATCTGAATACTCGCTCTCCCCCGAGAAAGGAGTAGGCTCAGTCATCGCTAACTCTAGTTCCTCACAGATTGCTCTGGATAGAGGTTAGCGGTAAGGGTTTAAGATTCTCAGCTTTACGTAATGGTTGCCTAACCTAACAAAACCAGGCTCACAAGTAGATTCTATGAAATCTGGTTTATTGAAGGATTAGTATGCAAGTACAGAGAAAGCTGAGAATGAGCAAAAGCGCGCCAAATACAAATTAAGAACCCTCGGCTCAAAACGTAAGACCTCCCCACACCCAGCCATTCTAAACCCCCCCCCCCCCAGGTGCCAGTAACTGTCTTCACCATCCCTGGGAAAGCAACCTTGAGCATTTGAGAAAACCCAAACACATTCCATTCCCTCAGCCCAGAGATAACAGTCCAGGGTACGGAAGCCTCCCTTCCCTGCAAATCAAACACGCAATTAACAGCTGACACGTGAAGTGTTACAAATCAAATACGGGAGTAGCAAATGACATGTGAAGTGTTACGATGTACCAGGCACATTGAAACAGTGAACATGACAGTATCTATGTTCATTTCAATGGAATGTGTTTGGGTTATGTGCTCTGTTCAAGGACTTTTCCCGCAGATTATCAGAAGCCGTTTGTAATGATTGCCTTATCCCAACGAAGTCAGTCTCACCAGTGTTTAGTGAATAAAATGGATTTATTGAAAGGATAGTATGCAAATACGAAGAAAGCTGAGAATGAGTAAAAGCGCACCAAATACAAACTAAAAACCCTCGCTTCAAAACCAACCCCGCCCTTCCTCCCTCTTAGCAACCACCCCCTCCCAGGTGTTAGCAACCATTACTCACATCGGGCTGAGAAAGTAACCTTGAACAGAGTCACTAACCCAAACATACATTCCACAGTTGCAGTAAGAAGATTACAGCCCGGCACGGCTGGAAATTTACAACCTGCAAACACATGTTAGAACAGTGACATGCGAAACGTTACGATGTATACAGAACATTGAAACGATGAACATGACACTGTTAGGAGTACCTGGGATTGTGAGTTTGGGAAGACTCTACAGGGGGAGGGATCTCATTTGTACTGAGGGTTTTTAGTTTGCATTTGGCGCACTTTTTTCATTCTCAGCTTTCTTTGTGATCCTGCATACTATTCTTTAATAAATCAGATATCTTTGTGATCCTGCTCATGAGTCTGATGGTGTCCTAGAATAGGCAATCATTACATAAAGCTGAGAATCACCAAAGTTGTACTGTTAGCTCCTACCAAGATTAGTTGCTTGTGAGAGAAAAGAGTTAACGATGGCCGAGTCCAAGCTCACGACCGGGGTACTTGAGGAACCGACTGGCTTGATGCCCAAGTCAACGGTCAAGAGCGGAGAACTGAGCCTTACCCCAGAACCTTCAGGTTTCCAGCAGGATTCAAGTCCAGCCCTGCGGTGGAGGAATCTGATGATGGGAGAGAACCAGAGCAACCGGCACCCAGCGAATCGCCTGCAGAGTTGATCACCTGGGATGAAATGGGAGAACCCCAGCCAGGGACGTCCCAGGCATCCTGGAAGTATCGGTTCCCACTGACCCCAAATGTAGAATCTACCATGGTATCAACAGGGAGACAGCCCAACACGCGAGGGAGGGATGAATCTCAAACCCCTGAAAGGCTAAGAGTGGTGGAGGCCAAAATAGAATCGATGGAGTACATATTAAGAAACTTGTCTCTTATCATGGGGGGGGGCAGCTGAGGCGCAAAGGAGATTCCAGCTCCACGCAAACATCCCCCATCCTGCCACCCAGACCGCCGGCGGAGCGGGGCCGGAGACGGCGCCGGGATGAATCTCCACCCCGCAGAGTTCGACCACCAGTGTCCTCACCCCGAGGAGTGAGAACTACTGTAACCTGGGGCCCAACCACTCAAGCAGGCGCTGATTCAGCTCCAACAGGATTGGGGGTGAAAGTCTTTTCTGTCAAGTTTGATGGGGAGCCAACCAAGTTATCTTTCTTTCTCACTAATGCTAAAAGTTACATGAGGCAGCTTGGACCATACTTCCCTTCCAAAGAGGCTAAAATAACTGCCATTGCCACCAAGTTGAAGGGACGAGCGGCTGACTGGTATGCTCAATTAAGTGAGGCTGACTCCCCTGAGCTTGATTATTTCGAGGACTTTATGTGGGCGTTAAAGCTGCATTCTGAGGATCCTCTAGCCAAGGCAAGAGCTAAAAAGGCACTGAAGGATCTTACCCAGGGCCAACTGTCTGTAGCTGATGACGCCCTGGAGTTTAAGGCTTTAGCTGGGAAAATCCCTGACGGGTCTCAGTCAACCTTAATAGAACGGTTTAAAGAGGCACTCAACCTGGACGTCCTGCGGTGGGCGTTGTGTAGGGACGACCCAGAGACATTGTATGAATGGATCTGTCTGGCCGGCAAGGCTGAGGACGCCTAGCATACCTTCATGCAAACCAAACGACCTGAAAAACCACCAGCCACCGTGAAGGGACCCCGAAGTGCTGCAACTGCTGCCCGGCCCGGCTATAGAGCCTGGGAAGAGGAGAGAGATCGGCACTATGTGAGGGGTCAGTGTCTACGATGCGGAAAGGAAGGACATCAAGCAGCTGATTGCCGAAAAGCCAAGGCTGGAGATCGAGCGGGCAAGCTGCTGGCCAAATCACCGCCCCCCTCGCGGCGGATGACAGCAGCCAAGGGGGCAGCCGATGCTGAGGAAGTATTCTACTTCTCGGGTGAGGCTGAAGATGACTCTAAGGAGCCGGCGGGAAACGCCTGCCACCTGCCATGAAGAGCGCCTGCGGGCAGGTGGAGGAGGATGGGCGCGAGATGCTATGGTGAGTGCTGACTGTCCCACTTTAGCAGTAAAAGTGAAATTGGGCTCCCGCACAAAGACTACAGAGGTCTGGGCTTTAGTTGACTCTGGGTGTTCCAGATGTCTGATTCACCCTGATCTGGTTGCTGCTTTGGATCTGCCTAGCTTCCCCCTCCAGCAGCCTTTGATCTTCACACAGTTGGATGGTTCAACGGCGGGGGGGGGGGGGGGCGGCGGCAACCCATTTCACTGGAACTGTCGCAGTGCAAATGGGCAGCCACCGTGAGACTTTGAAATTTGTAGTGGCACCTGTTGGCAACTCCTTGGTCATTCTGGGGATTCCCTGGTTGACCTATTGAAGCCCACATATAAATTGGGAACACAGAACGCTGACTTTTAATGATGGGTTTTACCAAGCCCCAGCGCGGAGAGAGTTTCAAGTGCGGGGGTTGGAAGGGCTGCAATTGCCATGCTGCGCCCTAGTTCGCCACGGTTAGAAGGCTTGCCCAATCGATACCAAGACTTTGCAGATGTCTTTGCAGAAATGGAAGCAGATCAGCTACCCCCCCATTGAAAAACTGATTGTGCAATAGAGTTGGTTCCCAACGCTCAATTGCCCAAGCCGAAAATTTATCCAATGACTCAGAAGGAGCTTGAGGCATTACGGGACTTTATTGACAAAAATCTGTCAAGGGGGTTTGTTGAACCTGCAAATTCCCCAATTGGGTCACCTGTGCTCTTCCGGGAAAAGAAAGATGGCACGCTTCGACTCTGTATGGACTATTGGGGGTTAAATTCCATCTCAATTTGCAACAAATACCCTCTGCCACTCATGAAGGACATGTTAGCTCACTTGTCTAAGGGAAAGATTTTCTCCAAGCTTGATCTTCGTGAAGCCTATTTCCGCATCCGCATACGAGCTGGAGATGAGTGGAAAACCGCTTTTAATTGTCCACTGGGTTCATTTCAGTACAAAGTCCTCCCTTTTGGGTTAGCAGGGGCGCCCAGAGTTTTCATGCAATTGATTAATGAAGAATTACATGATCATTTGTTTAAAGGGGTCCTGCTTTATTTGGACAATGTGCTCATTTACACTGAAACCGAGGAGCACGAAAGCCTTCTCAAACAGGTGTTAAGTAAGCTTAGAGGTGCCAAGCTTTATGCCAAGCTTTCCAAATGTGAGTTTCACAAGACCCAACTTGACTATCTAGGCTATAGGGTATCTGACAAGGGCATTGAAATGGACCCTGCAAAAATTCAGGCGATTTTAAGTTGGGAACATCCCCGCACCCAGAGGCAATTGCAAAGTTTCCTAGGGTTCAGTAATTACTATCACCAATTTATCCAGGGGTTCGCTGAGATTGCTTTGCCCCTTAGTAATTTACTCCATACCAAGGGTTTGGGGGAGACACGCAAAGTAAAAAACCTTGGGACAGTGCTGAATTGGACGCCTGAATGCCAGGCAGCATTCGAGAAGTTAAAAACCCTCTTCACTGCTGAGCCTATTTTACAGCACCCTGATCCTGAACGCCCCTTTGTGGTCCAAGTTGATGCTTCTGACTCCTCAGTTGGGGCTTTATTGTTACAGAGAGATTCTGAAATCACTTAAAAGCCTGCGCTTATTTGTCCAGAAAATTTTCTGAAACTGAACGCCGGTGGCATGTTTGGGGAAAAGAGGCTTTTGCTGTAAAAGCCGCTTTGGAAGCCTGGTGTCACCTCCTGGCAGGCGCTAAATGCCCTTTCGAGGTTTGAACTGATCACCGGAATTTGGAAGCCCTCTGCACCCCCCCGGCATCTCAGTCCTAAACAAATTTGCTGGGCTCAATTTTTCAGTCGCTTTAACTTCCAGTTAAAATTTATTCTGGGAAAGAAAAACTTTCTGCCTGATGCTTTGTCACGTTTACCTCAGGACCTTGACCACGTGGCAGATGTGGTTGGGACTGTTCTCACTGAACCACAACTGGGCTTGGTTGCCGTCACTCAGAGCCAGACCCATGCGCAGGCAACCCTGCCCCCAGCCCAGTCTGGGAAGCGGAAAGTGCAAGTTCCTTGTCAGTTACAGAAGGACTTTCTCCAGGCACTGAAATCTGACACTTGGTTGCTAGCTAATAGAGACAATGTTTTTTTTGAAAACGGTCTGGTGTGGGTGGAACACCGCCTTTATGTGCCTGAAACTTTGAGGGCTGATGTTTTGCAGTGTTCCCATGATGATAAACTTGCTGGACATTTTGGTTTTGTCAAAACCTTGCATTTGGTTCGCTGTCAATTTTGGTGGCCAACCTTAAGGCGTGATGTAAAAGACTATGTTGCTTCCTGTCCTGTTTGTGCCATGTCAAAGCGAAAAGGAGGGAAACCACAGGGGCTTCTACAGCCAGTGGCCAGCCCATCCTGTCCCTGGGATGAGATTTCTATGGATTTTGATTGTGGACCTACCTCCTAGTCAGAAAAAAACTGTCATTTGGGTTGTAAAAGATTTTTTCTCCAAACAAGCCCATTTCATTCCATGTGCGTCCATCCCGTCGGCCCTGCAATTGGCGTGCCTATTTCTCATCCACATCTGCCGTCTCCGACCGTCCATCAGAGTACCGGGCAAACCCCTTTTCTTGTGGTTTCTGGTCACGATTTTGTTCCCATCCCTGAGCTGCCACAACCCCCTCCCCAATCCTGTTCTGCCTCTGACTGGGCTGTTAAGCTTGCTGATTCCTGGCCGGTGATTCAACAGGCTTTGGCTGATGCCCAGGCTGCTTACAAGTTTCAAGCCGATAAACGTTCTTTGCAACACGATTTCAAAATTGGGGATCAAGTATATCTATCTACCAAATTCATCAAGTCCCCACAACCCTCTAAAAAACTTGCTCCCAAGTTCATTGGTCCTTTCCCTACTGTTGGTCTTATCAATCCTGTTACTGTTAAGTTGGACCTGCCTCACAATTTGAAATGCTTGCACCCTATTTTCCATTGCAGCCTGCTTAAGCCTGTCCACCACTCTTCCCGCTGGCATCCCCAACCTCCTCCTCCTGCCCCGATCATGATTGACGGCCAACAGCACTTTGAAGTCAAGGAGGTCGTTTATTCTCGCAAGCTTTGAGGCACCCTCCAGTAGCAGATCTGCTGGAAACACTTTCCTCATCCTGAATGGGTGCCTGCTCGCCACCTTTCCACTTGGCTTACCCTTTGAAGCCTGCTGCTTAGTGTTTTCTTTCTTTTTGGGGGCAGTATGTCATGTTCACTGTTTCAATGTGCACTGTACATCGTAATGTTTCACATGCCATGGTGCTGACGTGCATTTCTGTTTGGGAGGAAGCTGCTGTGAAACCTTGTGCCAAGCTCTGTATCTATGTTCATTTCAATGGAGTGTGTTTGGGTTATGTGCTCTGCTCAAGGTCTTTTCCCGCGGACCATCAGAAGCTGTTAGGAGCACCTGGGATTGTGAGCTTGGGAAGATTCTACGGGGGGAGGGATCTCATTTGTACTGAGGGTTTTTAGTTTGCATTTGGTGTGCTTTTTTCATTCTCAGCTTTCTTTGTGATCCTGCATACTATTCTTTAATAAATCACATATCTTTGTGATCCTGCTCATGAGTCTGATGGTGTCCTAGAATAAGCAATCATTACAGCCTTCCATCCTTCCGAGGTCAGTAAAATGAGCACCCAGCTTGCTGGGGAAGGTGACGACTGGGGATGGCAAACCACCCCGCTATAGTCTGCCAACAAAATGTCATGAAAATGGTGTCCCCCCAAAGGGTCAGATATGACTTGGTGCTTGCACAGGGGACCTTTCACCATCAGACCATACTTACAGTAGTAATAATACTGGTTAGTAATAATTCTTCCATCCATATTAATGAAAAATACTATATTCTGCAACAACATGGTTTTTACAGTACTTACTAATAATACAGTAGCTCCATTTGCTGATCCCCCAGTTATGAAAAAGAGCACCCACAGAATTCATACAGCAGAATGGGCAAGTTTACACAAATTACAAGTGGGCTTATGTGAATATACAAACTTCAGGGTTCCCTGCTCATCTGTTTCTTATAAGTAGTTGGCAGTCCTGAATTACATAGAAAAAAATCATGTTGTTTTACAAAGTTTCTTCAAGCAGAGAAAATTGATTTTTTTTTTTCGTTTATGCTCTGTGCAACCAGAACAATCCATACATACCCATTACAATATTCTTTTTTGGGGTAAATAATGTTATGTAAAGGAGAAAAAGAGTAAATTATGAGCAAAATAAATTAAAGGTTGGAGGTAAGAAAAAAGGAAATCTAACTACATCTGATTTATATCAAAACCATTTACCTCTCCATACCTTTCTGTCTTTGGAAATCATCTTTACTTTCACCATGTCCATAGACTGATGTCTATACACTGATTCATATATATGTATATATATATATATACATATATACACATACATACACACACACACACACACACACAGTGTGTGTGTGTGTGAGAGAGAGAGGGAGAGAGAGAGAGAAAGAGAGAAAATGGAAAGAGCCTAGGACTAAGACTTTGACTGTAGCCTAAGATGCATCTTCAACTTATCAGGAAAGCATAGAGTGATGATTTAGCATTCTTTCTTCTTACCCAATTATGTGCAATTCTAACTATTCAAGTTAAACAGGACTTATTCACTGATACTTACAGGACTGTAGCCTAAGATGCATCTTCAACTTTTCTGCAAGTTTCAGAATAGTACCTATTGAATTAAGGAGATGTTGGTATTTGACAAAAAATGCAATATTATCTCATGCCCATTTCTGCCAATTGGATAAACTGCCTTATTAGTTGTGTTTCAAATACTTCAGAAATAGAAATCTGTGGAGAAAATGAATGAATTAATATGTTACGCTGTTTAAATATTTTGTATTTTATTGTAGATGGCTTCAGGATACAAAAGAAAGAAAGAGACAAGTAATATCATAATTCATACATTTTGCAGCCTTTATGACAGTGATATTTTCCATCCAGAATTTTCTGATAAGGTCATGATTAACATGCATTTTCAGCTGATAATTCCAGAGAATTTTCTTGCATTGTATCACAGGGAAATATTATTATGAATATAAAGTATCAGCTAGAACATATTTTTGAAAGTTATTTGCATAACTTTTTATAAGCAAATGAATGTGCTTTAGCTTTTTATCAAAAGGAAACAGACCTGGTAGGTGTTGCCAGTAATCTGCAGAAAAGTCTCCAAACTGAGGTTATCTGTATTGTGTGATATGCAAGAAAAATAGTGGCTAGTGTGCATAATTGTTTTGGCTCCATGCAAATGTTGCCTATGCTAGCAATTTATTTAGTTGATTGCCTGCCATTAAACATGTAGTTTCTGTGCATCACTGAATCCATTTATGCTTCAAACCTGCCATGTTTTGATTGACTTACTGAATCATTTTTTGTGTATCTTAAAACTATTGACAATTCCTCTTTAATAAACATGCAAAATACATTATAAAATTGTGGAAAATAGTAAAAATAGATTCTTAGTGCATAAAATTTGTCTTGCATGCAAGCCCAATTAGACGATATGGAGCTTATTCAGCTATAATTCCTGCCTACAGTGTCTACTTGTTGCAACATTGATGTTTTCCAGGAGCAGTAAACATGAACATTCTTAGCTTAATTATAATGTACGTGCAGAAGGGCCTAGTTGCAATCCATAGTAATTGTTTGAAGTAAAAGTGGCATTCTGCGTCTACATGTGAGTGCTTCTTAGAGTGGGAATCTGGCCTCATGCAGGAATAGTGAAACAGAGTTTATAACTATTAAAAAAAAAAGAGATTAAAGAGATACATTGTTGATTTAGGCAAAGCTTTGCACCTAGCTAGCTACATCCGACTCAGAGGCAGCAGGAAGTGTCCTTGTCCTGAGGTTAGCAAGCAAAGAGGTGATACAGAGTAAATCCTTAATTACACCTTAAAAAAAAAACTTTACCAATTTAAAAGCCAGCAGAGACGTTAAAAGGATTTAAATACAAGTCAAGATTCCAATAGCAACTTTTGTATATACAAAAAATGTATGTACAAAAAAAACCCTTTTGAATATACAAAGAGAAGTTTGGCCTATTATACTTTGCAGAATGGATTACATTTTTCCAAACTGAATCAAACCTAACTTTTCTGATGTATCCCTCTCATCTTTTATATGACAATTTTTCCATTACAACAATTTCCATAGTTTTTCATATCAGAAATTTAGTGATGGGATCTCTGGATTGTTGCAATATTGACCTATAGGCAGCTTTGCCAGAACCATCATGAATTGAACAGTTACCTTATTTTTAGATCTTTGGGTTACCTCACTAAATAATGACAGTAAACAAATTTAGGGACCATAACTGAATTTTCCTATATCCATTCTATTAATCTCTCTAATTACTTATGACAGAATCTTTGTACAACCTTACAGGACCACCATACGTGCCTACTTCTAGCATTGATATGGGCTTTTTCCAGTAATTTTAGTTATTTGAATAGTGGCAAAATACAACCTATGAATAACTTTTAAGGAATTTCCCCCGATCTTTACCGATATTGATGGTAATGTAGGGTTCTTCCAAAGGGTAGCCCAAGGTGTGTAAGAAATATTATGACTTGTATCTAATTCTCATACTTCTTTGAGAGATGTTGATCCAACTTCAACAAGTTCTAACAAAATACTATATATTTTGGCTTTTAGACATTTAGAGGACTTTGAAGGTTCTAACATAAGATTTTCAAAGGCTGTTAATGGTCATAATACTGCTATCTTATGGGTTGTTTTTGTAACAAAAAGACTCATTTTGGTAACTTGCAATCAATTAGGATTGATACATGTCAGTTTCTGCTTTAAAATATATTCTGGCATATACTTGATCATTTATAAAATAGTCCTTTAAACAGATTTTGCTGCTTCCACATATTAGTAGATAGCCCTGCTAAATTGTTTGGGAAAGATTCATAACCCATAATTGGCATTAACAGGGAAGGAGATGGAACTTTTTTCCCCCAGTACTTCCATATCTTCAGAGAACACTTGAAGGTTTATATTTTATACCTCTTGCTTTCAAAAAGGTATCAATTCTGTTCTTTGATTTGTCAGCCACTTAGTCTCCATTTCTGCCCACTTTCTATACTTTGAGTTTTCCAGCCAAAATAAAAATTATCTACTGTAAGTTGAAATGATATATAGTATAAATGTTTATTTCGGAAGCCCTATCCCCTTTTTGTGATTTAAAAAATAATAGGCTTTTTATTATTTTCAGTCTTTTTCTGTTGAACATAATTTTTTATAAACATTTGTTGCCAAGCATTTAAGGTCTTAGAATTCAAAGATACTGATATATTTTGGAGATAGTAAAACAACTTTGGAAATACTGATCATTTTAGGGGAGCTAATTTGCCCAGAATGTATAAATTAAGTGATGACCATTTTCTAGGTTGTTTTTTAATTGTTTTCAGCAACAGATTATAATTTAACATACCAAATAAATTTTTTTGGAATATTAATTCCTAGGTATCTTACTGACTTTTGACAGATTTTAATGTTCCATAGCTTCTTAATTTCTTTCCGAATCTTGGAGCCTATATTTATGAAAAGTGCTTCTGTATTTTTATAATTAATTTTCAATCCTGCTAGTTTTCTATAGTTGTTAATTTCTTAAATAATAATTCGTAGCTGTTTTGTTGGGTTAAATAAAAAGAGCACAGTATCATCAGCATATGCATTTACTTCCTATTCACATAAGTATCTACTGTCTTGCAATTGTTCATTATTTTGGATTCTCACTGATAGAGGCTCTACAAATAATACATACAGTAAGTGATAAAGTGATAAAGGGCATCCCTGTCTTGTCCCTTTGTAGAACTGGAATGTTTCTGACTCAAAATTACAGTCTTTACTGTGGCCTTTACACTATTATGCACTATTATATAGTTTAAAGATAGCTGACCAACTTTTATGACCCAAGTTATATTTACTTAAGATTTTTCCTAGGAAAGACCATTCTAACTGAACAAAGGATTTATATTATGCATCTAGAGTTAAGACAGCCAAAGGTGGCCTGTATTTTTAGTTGTATTCAATAAAATTAACATATCAGGATCTGAGACTTGCTATTCTTTTACAAAGTCATATCAGTCCAAGTTAATACATTCTTAATAAATTTTATTAATCTTTCAGTCTTGTGGCTCATATAGTTGTAAAAATTTAAAATCTTGATTTAGCAGTGAGATTGGTCTGTAATTAGCTACCTTTGTTGGTTCTGTTTGGTTTTGGTATGACCACATATCAACACTTTGACACCTTTAAGGATATCATATAATTTACAGAAATAAGGACCTAATTTGTCTTTAAATTTTTATAAAAAGAACTAGAGAATCAGGTTCTGGTGATTTATTAACCTTCAGGTTGTTTATGACATTGAATATTTCTGATGTGTAGATATCTCTTTTCAGTGACCTCTGATCCAAGGAAATAGGATTTAGTAATATATCCTTATTATAGTCACTATTTCTTTTGGTTCTGGGTTATCTGATCTATACAGTGCCTGATAATAGGATCTCAAAATATATTAATTTCTTTAATGTTGTAGGTGATTTGCCCTTATTATTAATAATAGAACAAATTTTTACTTCTTCATATTTTCTCTTCAGCACGGAGGCTAGTAATCTGGAACATTTATTGTCATATTCATAGTACCTTTGATTTGTGTATAACTTTGTTCTACACTAGTTGTTTTATTTTTATTTTTTGCTTTAATAGCTTCAATTTTTCCCCATATTTAGACTGTTGATGCTTCTGCTCTTCACATTTCTGAATGTGTAGTCATATATTTAATGTCCAATTGAGACAGGAACCTAATAGTGGCCTAAACGTATTTGTAGTTGTCACTTCCTTGGAGAAATCAAGTTTGGTTTTGGTAATTCACAATTTTATCACTTCCAATTATATAATATGCTTAATACATGGCTTGAACACAGTATAAAAACCTCACTTGGATTAGAACGTAGCTGTGATGATAATCATGTACATTATTCTTAGATAACAAAAACGGATCTTCCTTTAGTTTCATGGGTTACTAGTTTGCTCTTAAGCCCAACACTGAATTTTAAAGCCCTAAGTAGCCTGGAATCAGAATACTTAGGCAATTCTGTCAACATACTTTCATAGGGGTCACTTTAATTTCAGGCCATGTATTATGTTTTATATAATATTAGGCTCTCTCTCTTTCTCTTGGATGCTCCATGGCATATTGGGCAGTAAAGGTTCTCCAACTCTTTTGGTCTTGGGCATCCTTCCATGTGATATTCATGTGATAATTGATATTCATGATATTAGGCACTATATATTTTGTATTACTAATAAATTTTACAGTTAGAAAAATATGTAGTTCTGGAATTTTTGTTGTGTATGCTTGCATGATTTACACAGGTATTTTAAGTAGTATTTCTGGAACATTGTTCTTAGTATTCATTTATCTTTCTAATTATCTGGTGTGTAACTCTGGCTCTAGTTGAAATGGAACAATGTGAAATGACCAAATTCAGAATATATTGGGCATGGCCTTGACATGTCATGTCTTTCAAGTTTGAAGGTATGCTTTCACAACAAGCGTGCTTGGTGTTTGACTAGCTGTTTGAAATCAAATACTGAATTTTGAATGTTTTAAGACAGTTGTTAGTGGTTTTGTTTATATACACTTGAGGCAAGTTTAAAAGTTGTAAGTTCACTAGTTGTATGTAGAATTCATGCTAGGCTCTCTATCTTTGTGATCCTAGTCTAATGTGTATCCTTAAAGTATATCTTAACTTGCCAGTATTATTCTTCTGTTATATATGGTTACTGCTTATTAAATCTTTGATATCTTACTGTTGTTCTTTCTTCTTGTATATATTTGACAGATATACACGTGTTTTAGCAGCTGAAAAGCAAATATTTATTTATTTATTTATTTTATTTTTATCCTGCCTTTATTATTTTTATAAATAACTCAAGGCGGTGAACATACCTAATACTTTTTCCTCTTCTTCTTTTTCCCACAACAACAACCCTGTGAGGTGAGTTGGGCTGAGAGAGAGTGACTGGCCCAAGGTCACCCAGCCGGCTTTCATGCCTAAGGTGGGACTAGAACTCACAGTGTCCTGGTTTCTAGCCCAGCACCTTAAAATTGTACATTATGAAAGACTCCTGTGGTTAGCCAGATTCATGTGACATGAACATATCAAAACTTCAGTATTATAAGCATTTCTAGACATGCAGCAAGATGAAGGCATAAATAAGATCACAAGGAGCCTTTTTATGCATAGCTTATGGAGATCATGCATATTTGTTCAGAATCTTACTGAATCCATTTTGTATTAGTCTGCAAAAGCATTTTAATCCTGAAATAATGCTGAATGGCAAAATTAAGTCTACTGTAGCATATATGCTTGGAGCAGAAACTTCATGAATCCTGAAAGAATAAAGTATCTATCAC
Organism: Candoia aspera; assembly: GCF_035149785.1. Classification (NCBI taxonomy): domain Eukaryota; kingdom Metazoa; phylum Chordata; class Lepidosauria; order Squamata; family Candoiidae; genus Candoia; species Candoia aspera. The sequence continues at coordinate 212,753,005 of NC_086154.1, read as the reverse complement.
ATTTTTGTCAGTTTTCTAAATATTTGTGTCTACTGAAGTCAATCCTCCTGTGCATCTCCAAAGCCAATAAAAGAGTAGTACATTGTACAACTATGAGCTAAATTACAGAATACAAAGATCTTGATTTTCAAAACATCAGTCTAAGTTGAAAATTGTATTCAAGTCATATGGGCATGACTGTATTTCCATTCCTGAAGCACATCCAACGTTTGCTGAACTAACAGTGAATTATTTTCTGAAGTTACATGATAAGTGATAATATTTAAGGACACAGTGGAAAACTTTGGTTTCATGTCACAGGTGTAGGCTAGGACAAAAAATTGGTTGAACACCTGTTATTACTACTTGCATTTTTAAACCAGAAGATATATTTCGTTCTTTTTATATGTCTATCCGAAATACAGAAAAAAGATGTATCAATAATGCATTATTAATGTATGTATATGGATAGCATCAAATTTGATTTTGTCACTTGCATATTATCAGGGAGTTGATGTTTGATATAAATCACAATAAAAATATTTACAAAATAATTATTCATTATTTTGCACTGATCTGTCCTAAATCTGCTTAACTTGGGCAGGAAAGTTGCTCTTATATGTCCTCAAAACATGATTTTCTTGCATCAGAATTTTATTTGATACAGGGAATTAATGAACCCTACATATAGTTATATCTCAATTAGTGCAGTTAATGAATCCCATGAAATGGTTGCATTATTCAAATTCACACTATTCAAAGTGATATTTCTATGGAAAATATAGTAATTGGTTCCAGCGCAACAGAAATAGACAATGAAAAATTTTAAACATAAATTTTTATATGTATATTAATAAAGATAAAAAGAATATACTTATAGTTTTAATTAATTGTTAACAAAGTCACAGAGTTGTTATAGAAAATAAAATAAAAACAAAAGAGAGTAGTGTAGATTCAGACATTCGAACATCTCATCATATTTTAGTGCTGCTATGAGCATGTTCACGTTGTTCAATTACATCAAATTTTTGCTCTAATATAAACGAGCTCTTCTTTTTTAAACTCGTATTGTTTTCCTCTGATGGAATCCTCCTTTTCTCCATTTTGCATATAGAAATGTTATCAGCATCTAAAACCCGAACTGCAATTGCTCATCTACTAGCCTCAATTGCGCATGCACTAGCCTTGAATTCTAAATTCTGAACTGAATTCTGGGTCGCATTAAATGCAACCTGGTATCAATTTACAATTTGCACTAAATTGAATATTGCATTATTCAAACTTGCACTAATTGCCACATAACTGTACTCCAAAATAAATATTATTTGGGGACTATTTATTCTGCAATTTATTGTCTAAGCAGATCTGAAAGATGCTCCAAAGTAACTTTCTCTGCTGTCTAGATAAGTGCATCCTAAGTGTATTTCAGTACATTGCATATACTTCACAGTCGTTACGATGCACACAACAATATTTTGTCTTGCAAGGAACCCTAGCTTATATAGAATAATGGTAAAAATGGGCTTTGGTTGCATTTGTGGCATATTGTCTAAAATATGCCACAACTGACCAATACTGTTCTTATCACTACCAGAGAATTCTGCACATGGGCTCAGATATGACTGATGCTAATGACTTCATACTTAAAAACATGCTTTCCTATATTTCTAAAGAGTGTTAAGCAAAAGGATCAGTTGCCCAAAGCTATGAAGGGCAGGGGAAGTCAGTATCTTTGAGTCCATTGGGTAATAACCACAGCATCTTCAAAATTACTGCTTGGAATGTAAGAAATTAAATGGTAATTTAAACATAATTTATACAGGTAGTCCTTGCTTAGCAACCACTTACTTAGCAACCGTTCAGAGTTACAGTGGTGTTGAATGAGGAGGTTTATGGCCAGTCCTCGAAGTTGCAGCTGTCACAGTGTCCCCACAGTCATGTGATCAGGATTTGGGGCTTGCAGGGAAGTTAAGATGTAGTTTAATTATGAATAAATAATTCTAATATATACTGAATTTCAGAAAATATGAACTGGTGTCATATAGGTTGCTACAGGGGTATATACAAGTAGGAATCCACAAGTTGGTGATAGTTGCATATTCTGTTGAATGGTGATAATGAACCAGAGATCAATTTTAGCAAAATTGTTCAACTTCCTAAATTTATTTATTTATTTATTTATTATTCAAATTTCTGTCACCACCCATCTCCCCCCAAAAAGGGGGACTCTGGCCAGTTTACAATAAAATTATCCTTTTAGAAGTGTCAACATATAACATTGCAAAATAAACAGCCAAAATACTAAACTAATAAATATAAAATCCACGTGGGAGAGATTACATTCGGTAGGGAGAACTCTACGCCACCAGCCAACCCCAGGAAGAGCTATTGCCCTTCCCACCCCAGGCGAGGCAGCAGAACCAGGTCTTCAAACCCTTCTGGAAGTTGGGAGCAAAGGGGCCTGCCTCACCTCTGGGGACAGAATATTCCAAAGGGCGGGTGCCACTGCAGAGAAGGCTTGCTTCCTGGACCCGACCAAGTGGAAGTTACTTGCTGACGGGATCTGTGGCATGCCCTCTCTGCATGACCGGGTGGGACAGACCGATGTTACAGGGATGGGATAGTCCCTCAGATAAACTGGTCCCGTGCCATGTAGGGCTTTAAAGGTCATAACCAACACCTTGAATTGGACCCAGAAGCAAACTGGCACCCAGTGCAGCTCGCACAGCAGTGGTGTCACATGTGCTGATCTTGGCCCACTCATGAATGAATTGTTCAACATTCTAGGGGGAAATATTGTTTTCCTAAGTCACAGGTATTTATTTAATATTTATTTATTTATTTTCGATCCTGTCTTTATTATTTTTATAAATAACTCAAGGCGGCGAACATACCTAATACTCCTTCCTCATCCTGTTTTCTCCACAACAACCCTGTGAGGTGAGTTGGGCAGAGAGACAGTGACTGGCCCAAGGTCACCCAGCCAGCTTTCATACCTAAGTCAGGACTAGAACTCACAGTCTCCTGGTTTCTAGCCCAGCACCTTAACCACTAGACCAAACTGGCTCTATTAAGTATTAAGTAGGGATGAGGCAAGAGAGTATAGAAAAAGTGGTTCGGTTATTAAGAGACCCAAGAATGAATGAGAATGTTGACTGCTTGGTGAATATTGCTTAGAAATAGATCTGTTTGTTTTGAATACATAATTCAAGCAGATTCTAGTCATATGTATTCATGATAAATGAGTGAATTTAAATCCAAAAACATGATTAATTTGACTGTTTATGATAGAAGGTTGAAAAAACTCATAGAATTCATGGGGAAGAGTGGTTCTGAATGGCAATATTGGAAAAAATGGGCATGGAAGAAAAACGTAAAAGAAATGAGAGTTAAAGTAGAATCATTGCAGGCAAGATAAAATACGAGTCTTAGTGAAAAAAAAAAGATAGATTAATCTTTCAACAAAATGAATGGAAAGTGGACGAAAGGAAATAAGATGTGGAAGCTGTTTGAAATGCAGTAAAAAATGTTGCAGGAATGTGTGGAGTTATGCTGCGGGGAAGTATGAAAAATTATGCTTGGTACAGGTAGTCCTTGCTTAATGACCCCTTGATCAGCGACTGATCAAAGTTACCATAGTGCTGAATGAGGGGACATGCAACCATTCTTCGTAGTTGTGGCTGTTGCAGCATCCTCGCAGTCATGTGCTTGCGATTCAGGCACTTGGCAACTGGCTTGCAACTGCAGTGGTCGCAGTGTCCCGCTGTTGCGTGATCGTCATTTGCGACTTTCACTGCTGGCTTCCAACAAGCAAAGTCAGTGAGGAAGCTGGCAGGAGGTGGCAAATGGTGATCATGTGACACTGCCCGTGTGGGGTTCACCTAAGAATGGCAACTGGACCCGCCGCAACTGGTCAGCGTGGTCACATGATGTGCTTTATGACCGTGTCGCTAGTGGTGGATTTGCTAGCCCCAATTACTGTAGTTAAGTGAGGACTACCTGTAGAATTACTTAGTGAAAGCGGTTATGTATGTGAACAAAAATGCATACAGGTAGTCATTATTTGCAGGGGGCCTGTTCCAGAGTAAAACTACGAATAACAGAGCAAGACTTTGTCTATGGTAATTTATTTATTTAAATGTATAAGCCCCCCAGTTAGGCCACCGTCTTCCTCCCATAAGCTATGGACCTACATTTTCCCCTTTTTTTCTTCTTGATGGCAGTGGATCTTCTGGGTTAGCTTGGCTGCAGAGCTTCACATGGCTTACTCATGGCAGCTGGCCACTTCAGGCAACTTGCTTGGCTGCTGATGTAGTTGTCCCGCAACATCATTTTTCATGATGTTGGTGGAGTGGCCTGTCGATTGTGCCACCAGAAATGAGCGCTGCCTGCAGACTGCTTGTGGCTCACTTCCGTCACTGTGAATGGTTTGCAGGCAGCGTTAGCATGCAGTGGTATGACTGAGAGGTGTGATGCCAATTTTTTTTTTTTTGCTAAACCTATAGCCGAAAACTGTCATAACGCAATGGTGTGATTATAATTTTTGTTAGGGTTCATCCCACACTTTTTATTGGATACAGATGATATTAGTTTCATTTAGTTTATATTAAGATCAATGAACTTAAGCGATAACTAATTTCTCCCATTAATTTTATTGCAGTGTTGGTTTGGATCCAGCTCATTATGCTTTGTGATAGGTAACTTCCAATTAATGAGATATGTTTCGTGTGCTGTTCCTAGTGGGAGGTAAATTGAAAAGTGATTCTCTCAGAATAAATAATAATAGTATCTTTGAACTGCATATATTCTAATGTGTTTACCAAAGGTAAACAGGGAAAAAGGAAGATATATAATACAAATAAGTTAACTGCTAGTTTGAGAAAGACTGTAACCATTTAGTAGAAATAGGATACAGGTAGTCCTCACTTAATGGCCACAATTGGGACTGGAATTTAGGTTGCTAAGCAATGTGGCCATTAAGTGAGACATCATATGACTGCTTCGCTGAGCGATGGCAATGCCAGCAATTCCCCTTGCTGTTGTTAAGTGAATTTCACCGGCTGTTAGCCAAGCACCCACCCCATTCCAAGCCATTCTGGCCTTGGTTCCTCCCATCCCTGAGCCTCAGTAAGGTAAGGGACTGCCTCCAGCTCCCCCCACCGGCCTATCTTCCCCCCTCTCTGCCCTTTTGACTGCCCTGTACCATGCCTTGTGGGGCGGCAAGCAGCCCCAGAACCACACAGCTCTGTGGCTGCTTGCCATGCCCAGGAAGCCTCAGCAGCGCCAGGTAGCATATCTTTGCCCAGCTGCCTTCTTTCCAGTCCCACATGACTCCCCAGCCTGTTCCAGCAAACAAGGCAGCAAGCATTCCTTTGCTCCCCAGCAAGCATTCCTTCGCTGAGCTGCCTTCTCTCCCAGTTCCCCTCATCAACCTTTTGCCTTTTGCACCCACGCCTCACTGCCTTTGCTCTCTCCTTTTTGGACCCAGCTTTTCTGGCAAACATTTCCTACATGTGGCTAAAGTTGCACGCTCTTTAGAAAGGTTTGCAGAGAGAGCACAGCTTTAGCCACTTTGGAAATGGGGAGGGGAAGGCTTGAGAAGAGAGAGCTGCTTTAGCTGCTCCCCTCCCCATTTCCAAAGTGGCTAAAGCAGTGGGGGGGGAGATAGGTGGGTGAGGGGAGTTAAAGCGCCCCTGTGGTCAAAAGTGTGGGCAGGCTGCCAAGCACCCAAATTTTGATCACATGACTGTGGGGGTGCTGCAATGGTTGTAATTTCGGGCACAGTCCGTAAGTTCATTTTTTCAGCACTGTTGTAATTTTGAACAGTCGCTGAACGAATGGTCATTTATTTATTTATTTATTTATTTATTGGTCGGTCAATTCTATATAGCTGCCTCTCTCATGGGAAGTGACTCTGGGTGGTGTACAATAATTGTACATTTAGTGAGGACTACCTGTACAGTACTCTTTTTCCAGAATAACAATGCTTTGTTAATACATTAATGGGGAATTCAGACTTCAGCAAACTTTCTAGTAACTGCTGTGCCTCTGCTCTATCAGCATCTGCTTTTTCACACTCATAAACTCATAAATTGGGTTCTGCTGTTTTTTTTATTCAGTGCTTAACCAATAGAAACATCAAATCAAATTATCCATTCAGTCATATCCGACCCTTGGCAATTCCATAAGCCAGCTCTCTCCATGGCTTCCGATCTTGTACAGCTTCTTTCAGTTGCTTTATATTTTTGGCCTGTGTCTGCTTTGATTACATCCAACCAGCGCGTTCTTTGGCGTCCTTGTTGTCTTTTGCCACTGACCGTTCCAACCATAATGTCTTTTTCCAACGATGTCTATGTCATGACATGTCTGAAGTAACTAAGTCTGACTTTTGTTATTTTTCCTTCTAGTGACATGACTGGTTTTATGCGCTTCAACACTTCTTTATTGTTATCTTTGCAGTCCAAGGGATGCGCAAGAGCCTCCTCCAACACCATAGTTCAAACAAATCAATTTTCCTTCTATCTAACTTTTTCATTGTCCAAGTTTCACAGCCATATGTAGATATGGGGAGCATGATAGTGCGGACTAGTCTACACTTAGTCGTCAAGCTGACATCCTTGTTTTTCCAAATTTGATTCATACTCATCATTGCTGTGAGACCCAGCATGATTCAGAGTTTAATTTTTTGGCTGCATTCACCATTTTGATTGACCAATGATCCTAAGAAGGTGAATTCTTCCACGCATTCCACCTCCTCTCCATCAATTACTATTCTGATGTTTCCATTCCTTTCAGTTGTCATGAGTTTGGTCTTTTTGATATTCAGAAAGAGGCCAAACTTCTCGCTTTCTTCTTTGAGTCATGATTAGGTGCTTTAGGCCTTCCTGGGATTCTGAGAGGAGGGTTGTATCATCCACATATTGAAGGTTATTGATGATTCTTCTGCCAATTTTTACCCCAATTTTTGATTTGTCTAGCTCCAGTTTCCTGATGATCACTTAGGCGTACAAATTGCATAAGAAAGGTGACAGAATGCAACCTTGTCACACCGTTTCTTAATCTTTAACCAATCAGTGTCTCCATATTGAGTTTGTACAGTGGCTTCCTGATTTACATATAGTGATTTTACCAATTTCACCAAATGTAGTGGCACCCCAAGGTCTGCTAGGGCTCTCAATAGTTTGTCATGGTCAACACAATCAAAAGCTTTCCTGTAGTCGATGAAGCACATATAAATGTTCTTTTGAAATTTGTGACATTTTTCCATTATCCATTGTATGTTTGCAATGTGTTCACGGGTGCCATGACCCCGTCTGAAACCAGCTTGGACATCTGGCAGTTCCCTTTTGATGATTGGAGCCAGGTGTTGTTGTATGATTTTCTGTATAATTTTGCTAACATGAGATATGAGAGCAACAGTGCACTAGTTAGAACACTCCTTTGAATCCCCCTTTTTGGCAATGGAATGAACACCGATTGTTTCCAGTTATGTGGCCGTGTGTTGGTTTCCCAAATTTTCTGGCACAGAGCTCTGATAATTGCAGTTGGTACTGGTCTTAGCAATTCTTCAGGGATGTTGTCAACTCCTGGGGCCTTGTTGTTTGACAGTTGGTTCATTGCCCACTTGACTTCTTCATCAAGGATGGCTGGTTCTAATTCTGTTTCTTTATCCTCCTCTCCTTGATGTTGCTCCTCTATACTAGTACCATACAGCTCTTCCGCATATTCTCGTCATCTAGTCTTGACACCTTGCCAGGTGTCAGGTGTTCTTGATACCTTCAGCCAAGTGTACATGCCAGTCCCAAGTCTGGACAAATGGGGAGGGTTAAGGAAAGACCTGACAACCTACCTTGTAAAAATGTTCGCCAAGAAAATTCTATGAAAAGGCTCTAAATAGAAACATAGATGATAATATCTGATCATGAGAACTAGCGTGGTATAGTATTTAAAGAGACCAAGGTTCAAGTCCACCCTCATCTGTGAATGCTGATTGAATGACTTTGAGTGGGTGACTCTCTTAGGCCTGCCAACTTCACAGGTTGTTTTGAAGTAAACTGGAGGAGGAAGTGCTATGTATGCTACCCTGAGCTCTTGAAATTGGGATGTAAATCTAGTGAATAATAATAATATTTGTCGGGACCAGACCAAGAAATGATGCTGAGTCAGTGTATTCCAACTCTAGTTCTTTATTGTTCTCACCAAATAGACAGAATCTTGCCAGACTAAAGCTATCCTAACTAACCTACGGGGAAATAGCCCAGGAGAGTCTAGGGTGGGGCCACCCTGACTCTCTCTGACCCCCTGCCAAGGCTTTCCAAACTGCGAGTTCTCTTACCAGCTTGGAATGCGTTCACTCCTTCCTGGGAATCAGTGGCAGTGCTGAATTCCACCACAGTTTCGGATATATATATTCCCTAGATCCCTGTTCTTCGTTACCATTTTTTCTACTTTACAGCTCTGTTGAGACATGTTAGAAAAACATAGAACTTTCAGTTGAATGACAAGCATTTACCATTAACTTTTAACTTTATGCTTAACTGATGAAAAATCATTACCAAAGAATGTGTTTCCTGGCAAAACTGGCAAAGACCTCTGGCAAGACCAGGATGGAGGTAGTGCATTGATCCTTGCTCTTCTTGACCTCTCAGCGGCCTTCAATACCATCAACTATGATATCCTTCTGGATCTGCTGTGGGAGTTGGGAGTGGGTGGCACTATTGAACTGGTTCTCTTCATTCCTCAGTGGCCAGTTTCAGTTGGTGTTGACTGGTGGCAAGAGGTTCTGTCCTCGGCCCCTAAACTGTGGGGTGCCACAGGGTTTGGTACCCTCTCCACTCCTATTTAATATATACATAAAGCTACTGGATAAGGTCATCCATAGCCATGGGGTGAGGTATTGCTGATAATACCTAGCTATATATCTCTGCCCCTAGTAAGGTAAGTGATACTGCCAGCATCCTGCCTTGGTGTCTAGAGGCTGTAGGGGTTTGGAAGGGAACCACAGACTTTGGTGCAACCCTGGCAAGACTCAGTGGCTTTGAGTTTTGGGGCCACCTGTATCTAGGAATTTACCATCTTTGGCTCTAGATGGGATTGCACTTCCCCAGACAGCCGGTGCGCAATCCAGGTGTCCTTCTGGACTCATGTTTGAAGAGCATGTGGCAGTTGTGGCTAGGAGGACCTTTGCACAGTTTCAAGTTGTGCACCAATTGCACCCATTCCTGGATCAGGGGGCTCTGTGCTCAGTCACTCATTCCCTGATCATCTCCATTATGGATTACTGTAATGCACTCTACCTGGGACTGCCCTTGAAGAGTATTCAGAAGCTTCAGTTGGTGCAAAATGCAGCAGCACAGACAGTTATGTGCACAATTACACCTCTGCTCCTCAGCTACATTGGTTACCAATTTGCTTCCAGGTCCAATTCAAGGTGCTGATGATAACCTCTAAAGACCTACATAACATGGAGCCGGGTTATTTGAAGGACCGCTTCTCCTCAGTGACATCTATCCATTCCATCAGGTCCAGCAGAAGTGGCTTGTTGTGGGTTCCATCCACTAGAGAGTGTCATCTGGTAGGACCCAGGAAGAGGGACTTTTTTGCTGCTGCACCTGACCTATGGAACATCATTCCTCCTGAAGTCAGGCTGGCCCTGACCTTGATGGCCTTCCAGAAGGGCCTGAAGACCTGGCTTTGCCATCTGGCCTGGGGATCAGAGTTGTGTGGAGCCCATAAAATGGCTGTACTGTTCTTGAATGCCTGCGTTCTCCTGGCAATTGTACTGTATGTCTTTAATTGTTTAATTGTTTTTAATGTTTGTATTGTTTGTATGGCTATTATTTTTTGGTGTGGGGGGTACTGTTTATGTTTTAATTGTAAGCCACCCAGAGTCACAAATGTGAGATGGACGACTATTAAATAAAATTAAAAAGTGATATTTCTCTGTTGTTTTTTCGTGTATTTATTTTTCATTCAAAATCCATTGGAAACATTCATTTTTTGTGGTTGGTCTTAAAATAGGCATTGCTGATTGAGGTTGCAGTACTCCAGATGACCACTAGGTGGCAGAAGATGGTATACAACTCCAATAATATCTAATATCATACAGTAATAAATGTTGGAAATGAGATGAAGTAGAAGTAATGTAATATAATGTGGTAGACATGTAAAAAAAACCCAAACGTATTGGAAGGATATACATAGTACAATGCAGAAAACTTTGGAATTTTTATTTTTTTAAAATTTATTTATTTTATATCCCACCTTTATTATTTTTATAATAACTTCCAGTGGGAAGATGGCCAACTGAACAGCTGTGTTCACGAGTTCCGTGGACAGAATTGACATCATAATTTTTTGGGCTCAGGTAGGCTTTTTCCTGAAGCCCAGAGCTTTTTCCTGAATAAAGAAAAAGCTCAGAATCATCCCATTTGCTCTCCAGAACGCTGTCTTGTAGCCAAAGAATCATAATCAGCGTTCACGACGATCCAGTAAGAGACAATGGGGGGTGTTATGGGGATCACTGGTGAAGAAGGAGGGGGCCCTCTCCAGGGGGAAAAGTGCACGTGCAGTGTGGAATCCCTTGGGCTCCCAGCCAAGAAAATCAGAAAAGAACCACCTTAGCGTTCCCAGGATTTTCCTTTAGAGTTTCCTGGTTCTGTTTCAGTTTAGCAGGATTCTGTCTATTAGGGTAGAACAATAAATGCTAGAGTAGAATTCCTGACTCAGCATGGTTCTCCGCCCTGTTTCCTGACAGGAGGCAGGGACGTCACCATTTCCACACCATGCTGTAGCCTTAAAGGGACATTAGGTTGAGCCACCCCATTTCTAAATCACCCAATTTATATATTTTTTTTAAGTTTATGTACCCCAAGAGAGGCTTTCTACAGCAAGAAGAAGAGGACTCTCTTGGTACTTATCGTTATTTCTGGAATAAATTTTTAAAAATCCTTTTAAGTTTTGGCTTGTTTTCCCTTCTAAAGATTAAGTAGGACTGAGAGTAAATAATTGCCTCCCTGCTATTATTTTTGTACTGAATTTGAAGGATTTAATATTTTCCTACACATTGAATCTGCTGTTCTGAAGCTTTTGTTTTCTGTTCACTTTCCCTGAGAGCTGCTGGTTAGCATACCTTCTCTGGTGTCAATACCATTTGGAACTTTTCTATTAACTCATTATTCTATCTGTGCTAGTCAAGTAACTGGGGGGCACTGTAATCTACTGCCTGAAATATGGCGGGTTTCAAGGAGGTTTTCTTAAGAGTTCTGTTGTGAGCTTAAGCAGACCTACAAACAGATCTTGTTAGATTCCTGTCAAACTATTTTGCAAGATATTCGGGATATCATGGAAAATATCTGCTTTAAAATGTGCCATCTGGCTGAGGACGTTTTGGAAGAAGATGAAAATCCTACTAAAGATAGAGATGTTTCTACTGACAATGAGACTGAAGTCTTTACTGAAATGCCAGACGATTACATTCTGGTGGTGAAGGGGTTAAAGGGAGAGCATATTTATATTTATTATTTTAGTATCTTAGTTGTTTACTTTGTAATTTTATATGTTGATGCTTTTAAAAGGATAATTTTATTGTAAACCACCCAGAGTCCCCCTTTTTGGGGGGAGATGGGTGGTGATAGAAATTTGAATAATAAATGATTGAATCAATGAATCAATCAATCACAAATAGAGTTGTTTTTCTGTGGGAATGTTGTGGGAAAGAAGAGGTTTTGTTCTGTGGAAGGTTCTTTGCTGAGAACTCTGAGTTTTTAAGGGGGGCAGTTGGGCTGTTTGATTTCTGTATGAAAAATGCCTTGGTGTAAAATGGAGATATGTAAATGTCTTGGTACATTTCGAAGTGGGGTAAAAATTTAAGAATGCTTAATTGAATTGACAGTGAGGTTTTTATGATTTCATTTCTTTTTAACGATTTGGATTAAGATTTATTGGTTTCCCTTTAAGGTCTGTTTGATTTTTAAGACTTATAAGGTATAATAATAATTGTTTGGTTTTAGGTTCAGTAGGGTAAGATTGTAGTATTATTAATTATAAAAGTAGATAATTTATATGTTTTTATAATTTGATTTTTATTATAGTGGACAGAAACATGTAGAATAGTGCTAAGAAGGAACTAACTAAATAAGTGTTTTTGGGGAGGGAAGCTGGTTTAGAGATTTATATATTTCTTTTTTTTTAATATAAGGGGAAGGAGCAACTGTATTTAGTGATTTTCATGTGTGCTAATGGAATGATTTATAGAAATAATGTGATCTTGGTTTGATATAGAGTAAGGGATTGATTATGGAAATCGCTGTATATTGTTGTTGAAAGTTGGAAGTCACCTCTTTATGTAATCTTTAAAATTCTATTCCTTGTGTTTCTCACTTTTAGTTTTTTTCTTTTTGTAGTTTTTTTTCTTTTTTGTAGCTTTTATCTGTGCTTTATACTTAATAAAATTATTATAATTTTTTTAAAATGTATTTATTATCCTGCCTTTATTATTTTTATAAATAACTCAAGGTGGCGAACATACCTAATACTCCTTCCTCCTTCTATTTTCCCCACAACAACCCTGTGAGTTGAGTTGGACTGAGAGAGAGTGACTGGCCCAAGATCACCCAGCCAGCTTTCATGCCTAAGGCGGGACTAGAACTCTCAGTCTCCTGGTTTCTAGCCTGTTGCCTTAACCACTAGACCAAACTGGCTCTCATTTAATTTTGAAATGAAACCACAACTTTTCTTACTAAGTATAATCTCAGAAACAACAAGAAACATCATAATTTAAGGAGATACATGCTTATAGCAGCGAGAATAAATTTTGCTCAACACTGAAGATACAATTCCTACAGTATCTGATAGGGAACTTAAACTTGGAGAAGATGCTGCAATGGCAAAACTAACAGTATGTATACATAACAGAAGTTTAACCAAATTTAAGCAAGAATGGTTCCCACCTATACAATATATCACTCAGCATGGCAAATATAATCTGGCTTCCAAGGGGCTTAAATGTCTACACTGTGGTAAATTAGCAGATATACAAAAAGGGGGAAATTAGAAACCCATTTTTTTCTTTTCCTTTTTAAAATATTTTTTGGTATTTTAATTCTTGTTAAATAGGTTTTGCTTATATTTTTTCCTTTCATTAACACTATATATATATACAATATTACAATGTATACAATGGAGAGTTCAATACTTAAGCAAACCTTTATTGTACAACAGATACTTTAATGCAATCTTCAGTTTTCTTTTTTCTAATTCAAATTTTGTATGAAAAAGTCAAATAATTTGATGCTTGTAATATCAACATCTTAAATTGTAATTTACAATATTTCTTTCTCTTTTATTTCTCATACTCTAAGTTATCTAAACAATAGAATGTCAATAATTTTAATTAATACTTTACAAATATTATTGTATCAAAGCAATATCATGTTTTAAGATTTACAACAATATAATAAAAGAGAAAAAAAGATGAATAGTTATGCAGATACATACTTAAAAGTGTTTGGATCTTTACATAATTGCTGTTATTAAAAAAAAATAGTAGCTTTGATTATGATTCCTCAGGGCATGACTTCAGACTTTCATAAGACTTTACATGCAATAAATGCTGCCTGCTACTGTCATGATCTTTTAATCTATGCTGTGAACTCTCAACATTTAGCAGGATACTTTGGGTCTGTTAATAAGATAAAATGTCAATGTGCCTGCATGATGGAGAATAATTGCCAACTCTTGGCAGTTGCTCTGGTGCTAATTGCTTTTAATTGAACGTGGAGAAGAGGTTTTCCGTTTCAGTATTTATGAATACCTGTTGCACATTTCTCTCAAAACTTGTTTAAATATTCCTGTTAAACAGTCTGCCTTAAATAATGAAATAAAAATTTTAAAAAGGTAAAGGAAGAATTAAGGAATTAGTATCTCTCCCCCACCCTGGGGTAATTTAAACAGTGTGCACAGTAAAGTTTTATTGCTAACTTTTCTGTGATTGGTGCTTATAAAAGTATGTGATTTAACTTACTTTTTAAATTAAAAAAAATTCACCGCGATAACCAAATACATTAACAATTACATCAATTTCCATATCAGTATAATTTATTAAATTATATCAAACCTGTCCCACCTGCTCATGCAGAGAGGGCATGCTGCGGACCCCGTCTGCAAGAGAATTCCATCTGGCGGGGTCCAGGAGGCAGGCCCCCTCTGCAACAGCTCCCACCCTTTGGAACACCCTTCCCCTGGAAGTAAAGCTAGCCTCCTCTCTTTTGGACTTCAGGAAACGATTGAAGATCTGGTTTTGTCACCATGCTTGGAGTGGGGAGAGGAAGAGCCACTCTTGGGGTTGGTTGGCTCCCTAGTCCTGCCGAGGCCGGTCTTGTCCCCCTGTGGGTGGTATTAGATCTGCCATTACTTGGATCTCATTACGTTTTATATTTATTGATATTGATATTTATGGATGAATGATATTATTTATGATTTTATTGAATTTTAAACTGTTTTAAACTGTTTTATTGTGAACCGCCCAGAGTCCCCCATATGAGGGAGATGGGCGGTGATAAAAATATGATAAATAAATAAATAAATAAATAAATAATGTGATTTTTAAATGTGAATTTTACATTTATATTTCATTTATATTTCATTTTTATCTTCCCTCTGGTCTGTATTATTATTTTGGAGACATATGTGCATGGTAAATTGGTTCACACATTGCATTAAGCCATGGTTTGCTGATCCCTGAACTTTGGATTACTCACCACAGCTTTAGACCACACAAAGAAATCATACTATGATTTACCATGTTCGCTTTTTTCAAAGTATGTTCAACAATTTGCATAAATTCTTAAAATATCTTAAAAATACATGTAAGATGGCAGTTATAAACCATTATATGATATTTACTTTATTGTGTACCATATATGTTTTCTCGCTGGTTTATTTTCTTGTTAAAACCTTGGAAAATGTGATTCTAATTTATCTTAAGAGAATGATGCAAGCCCTAGAAAGAGCATGCAAAATATCCAAATTTAGGAAAAAAAGAACAGCCAAAAGTGTTCTACACTGAGTTCTTTATTTCTGTGTTAAGGTTTATTAAGTAAAACTTTCTCCTCCTCCCTTTAAGCTGCAGTCTCAAGCTATGAGCTTGGACCCAGTAAACTGTTTAAATGGAATATAGTACAGCTCTCCCTTATTCCCACAATAAGGGAGAGCTGTACTCAGAGCGGGAGTGCTTTGAGCACAGTGGATGAAAATGGCAAGAGCCAGTATCATAAAAGCTGAAATCCAGTTCTTGCTCTGTCTGAGAATCAGATGAACCTTTCCATCCCTTTTTTTAATCCTCAATTCCATGTGGGCTTAATACAGTTCGTAAGATGAATTGGGTCACTGAGATACTAACTTCTATAGCTTCTGTATCTTGTGGTGCTTTCCAATAATGTTTTATTAGATGAATGGACTTAGTTAAGGAAATAGGGTATATATTCAAAATGCATGTGTATCTCTACCTTTTTTTTTACAATAAATTGCTGTTTCTACAATTTTCTTTCTCTTATGTAGTTTTCATTCTAAATCTTCAATTCGTTTGCCATTAGAGTTGCTTTGTAAATTTAAGGATTTGCATAGTAAAATGTGACAGCCAGAAGCCAAAAGTCTATCCTATATTCCTGTTCCAGCCGTTGTGGTCATCACTGCTGTATTTTCCCAGACGCTAGCTTATTATTCCTTCTTTCCTATCCCACAGCTGATTAAATCTCCCATAAGTTTGTAAATTTGGAGTTACAGTATTCTATCATTACTCCCAATGCTTCTGCCATAACCACCTTTGGAGATTGATCTACAGTTAGTATCTATGAATGAACATGAGATATTTTTAATTAAAGATACATGAGAAGAATAAAACAATCTGTTTCTGGCAACTGCAGCCGGCTAAGAAGAAAACAAACAATTGCACATAAAGTGGCACCTCAAGCTTATTGCACAGGATAAGTAAACCTTTGAATGGAATATATGTGAAGTTTAACAGTGAGGTCTGGGATCCAAATGTACATGACTGAGTGACATTTTTAGAAGGTTTTTAGATCATCTAAATATGTAGTTATTATCTAAATATTTAATAATGCATATGGCACATACCAGGCAACATTTTAGAAAAGGCGTTTCAAGAAATACTAGAACTCCCTCTTGAGGCATGTGCCAGGTGACAAGCAGGGTTGGGCCCTTCCTTCCTGGCTAATATCTTAACCTGTTTTGTTGTGGTTTGTCAGATGGCAGTGCTATAGAGTTGAACCAAACCAGTCCAAACCAAACCAAACCAAACCATAACCAAACAAAAAATAGGTTCATATTGGCTTGATTGCAGCTGGATTTGCCATGCTTGTTAGAAGACTAATGCTTGTTCACCAACCTCCCATCCACCCCCATCCCCAAAAAGACACAATGTGTTGAGTGGGGAAAAATATTTTTTTGTACCCAATATTGCTATGTTATTATAGTAAGAGTTCTGTCTGCAGTTGCTCCTGCCCCCTCTCCTGACTTGGTTTCTCAGTAGATTAATGTGTCTTTAATCATGAGTTAGTTCTGAAACTGATGCACAAAGCACATGGCTGGACCAGCTAAGCCAAGAACAAGCTATGGCAACAGACAATAGTGATGCTTTATATTCAACCACATTGTAGGCATGTGCTCATGTTTACACATCATGCTAATCCATGGGCTTTTTTTTTTTCTTATATTGTTCAATTATTGTTGTTTATTCATTCAGTTGCTTCCGACTCTTCGTGACTTCATGGACCAGCCCACGCCAGAGCTTCCTGTCGGTCGTCAACACCCCCAGCTCCCCCAGGGACGAGTCCGTCACCTCTAGAATATCATCCATCCACCTTGCCCTTGGTCGGCCCCTCTTCCTTTTGCCCTCCACTCTTCCTAGCATCAGCATCTTCTCCAGGGTGTCCTGTCTTCTCATTGTGTGGCCAAAGTATTTCAGTTTTGCCTTGAATATCATTCCCTCAAGTGAGCAGTCTGGCTTTATTTCCTGGTTTGATCTTCGTGCAGTCCAAGGCACTCTCAGAATTTTCCTCCAACACCACAGTTCCAAAGCATATATCTTCCTCCTCTTAGCCTTCCTTATGGTCCAGCTCTCGCAGCCATATGTTACTACAGGGAACACCATTGCTTTAACAATGCGGACCTTTGTTGTCAGTGTGATGTCTCTGCTCTTAACTATTTTATCGAGATTTGTCATTGCTCTTCTCCCAAGGATTAAGCATCTTCTGATTTCCTGACTGCAGTCAGCATCTGCAGTGATCTTCGCACCTAGAAATACAAAGTCTTTCACTGCCTCTACATTTTCTCCCTCTATTTGCCAGTTATCAATCAAGCTGGTTGCCATAATCTTGGTTTTTTTGAGGTTTAGTTGCAAGCCAGCTTTTGCACTTTCTTCTTTCACCTTCATCATAAGGCTCCTCAGTTCCTCTTCGCTTTCAGCCATCAAAGTGGTATCATCTGCATATCTGAGATTGTTAATGTTTCTTCCAGCGATTTTAACTCCAGCCTTGGATTCCTCAAGCCCAGCATGTCGCATGATGTGTTCTGCGTACAAGTTGAATAGGTAGGGTGAGAGTATACAGCCCTGCCGTACTCCTTTCTCAATCTTAAACCAGTCCGTTGTTCCGTGGTCTGTTCTTACTGTTGCTACTTGGTCGTTATACAGATTCTTCAGGAGGCAGACAAGATGACTTGGTATCCCCATACCGCTAAGAACTTGCCACAATTTGTTATGGTCCACACAGTCAAAGGCTTTAGAATAGTCAATAAAACAGAAATAGATGTTTTTCTGAAACTCCCTGGCTTTTTCCATTATCCAGCGGATATTAGCAATTTGGTCCCTAGTTCCTCTGCCTTTTCTAAATCCAGCTTGTACATCTGGCAATTCTCGCTCCATGAATTGCTGAAGTCTACCTTGCAGGACCTTGAGCATTACCTTACTGGCATGTGAAATGAGTGCCACTGTTCGATAGTTTGAACATTCTTTAGTGTTTCCCTTTTTTGGTATGGGGATGTAAGTTGATTTTTTCCAGTCTGATGGCCATTCCTGTGTTTTCCAAATTTGCTGGCATATAGCATGCATTACCTTGACAGCATCATCTTGCAAGATTTTGAACAGTTCCGCTGGGATGCCGTCATCTCCTGCTGCCTTGTTATTAGCAATGCTTCTTAAGGCCCATTCAACCTCACTCTTCAGGATGTCTGGCTCTAGCTCACTGACCACACCGTCAAAGCTATCCCCGATATTGTTATCCTTCCTATACAGATCTTCCGTATATTCTTGCCACCTTTTCTTGATCTCTTCTTCTTCTGTTAGGTCCTTGCCATCTTTGTTTTTGATCATACCCATTTTTGCCTGGAATTTACCTCCAATGTTTCTAATTTTCTGGAAGAGGTCTCTTGTCCTTCCTATTCTATTGTCTTCTTCCATTTCCGCGCATTGCTTGTTTAAAAATAATTCCTTACCTGTTCTGGCTAACCTCTGGAATTTTGCATTTAATTGGGCATATCTCCCCCT
The DNA here is from genome assembly GCF_035149785.1 of Candoia aspera. Lineage (NCBI taxonomy): Eukaryota > Metazoa > Chordata > Lepidosauria > Squamata > Candoiidae > Candoia > Candoia aspera. Next base: position 212,734,464 of record NC_086154.1, on the reverse strand, counting down.
ATCACTGTTGCCTTTTGCTTTCCTTCTTTCTTGGGCTACATCTAGTGTCTCAGCAGACAGCCACTTTGCCTTCTTGGTTTTCTCTTTCTTTGGGATGTATTTTGTTGCCACCTCCTGAACAATGTTACGAACTTCTGTCCAGAGTTCTTCTGGGACCCTATCTACTAAGTCCAGTCCCTTAAATCGATTATTTACCTCCACTGCATATTCCTTAGGAATATTAGTGAGCTCATATCTAGCTGATCTGTGGGTCTTCCCTAATCTCTTTAGTCTGATCCTAAATTGTGCAAGAAGAAGTTCGTGATCAGAACTACAGTCAGCTCCAGGTCTTGTTTTTACCGACTGTATAGATGACCGCCACCTTTGGCTGCAAAGGATGTAGTCAATCTGATTTCGGTGTTGTCCATCTGGTGAAGTCCATGTATAAAGCCGTCTCTTAGGTTGTTGGAAGAGAGTGTTCGTTATGCAGAGTGAGTTGTCTTGGCAAAATTCTATCAGCCTATGTCCTGCTTCGTTTTGTTCTCCCAGGCCATGCTTACCTGTAATTCCAGGTGTCATCTGACTGCCCACCTTAGCATTCCAATCTCCTGTGATGAAAATAACATCTCTTTTAGGCGTGTTGTTCAGTAGGTGCTGCAGATCCTCATAGAACTGCTCTACTTCAGCTTCTTCAGCATCTGTGGTTGGGGCATATATTTGGATCTCTGTGATGTTAGATGGCTTGCCCTGAATTCGAATTGAGATCATTCTATCGTTTTTTGGATTGTATCCAAGCACTGCTTTAGCCACTTTACTATTAATTATGAAGGCGACTCCATTTCTTCTGTGTTCCTCTTGTCCACAGTAGTAGATCTGGTGGTCATTTGATGTGAAGTGGCCCATTCCAGTCCATTTCAGTTTGCTGATGCCCAAAATGTCTATTTTTAATCTTGACATCTCACCAATAACCACATCCAATTTGTCCTGGCTCATAGATCTTACATTCCAGGTTCCAATGGCGTGTTGATCCTTAGAACATCGGATTCGCCGTTCACCACCAGCACCGTCGGCCGCTAACCGTCCTTTCGGCTTTGAGCTAGCTGCGTCATCACTTCTGGGGCTAGTTGAACTCATCCTCTGTTCCTCCCCAGTAGCATTTTGACCATCTTCCGACCTGGGGGTCTCATCTTCCGCTGGTATACCGACATATCTCTGGTTGTACTGATCCATTTAGTTTTCAGGGCAAGAATACTGGGGTGGGTTGCCATTACCTTCCCCAGGGATCGCATTTATTCTGACCTCTCCGTCGTGACCTTCCCGTCTTGGGTGGCCCTTCATGGTTTAGCTCATGGCATCATTGAGGTGCTCAAGCTCCAGCACCACGACAAGGTAACGATCCTTTGCTGAAGTGTTCAATTATTACCATTCCTAAAAATTGTCCAAAAATGAGCCCTAGATTTTGGGAAGTTGAGAAGTTGCTGACCCTTGTGCTAATCAAATCACAATATTGATTGGGATATTATGTGAGTCAGATTATTCTGTCTTTTCTTAAAAGAAGGGGAAAAAACCCCTTTTATTAGAGGGTACTGTACCTGCCAGTGACAGTTTTGGAATGGGTTTTATTTCAAATTCAGATATTTAATAATGTACTGTTGGATTATACTAGGGACACCTTTTTAACCAACTGAAAGACTTTTAGACTGTGATTGTATATAGACTTAGATGGTAATAGGACTTGATTCATACAGTAGGGCTTACCTCTGAGTACATATACATAGTATCACAATATAAATTATTTAAAAATCACATTGATTAATTGACTCCAAATTCCCCTCAAGGCAATTAGGCCTCTATTTTATCCTTGATATTAGAAATAGGATTTTTTTTTCTCCCAGAGAAAATATACTGTATATTATTTCATTTATTTATTTAGTGCGTCAGTTGTTTGTTTCACATTTTTATCTCACTCTTCCTTTGAGGAGAATAAAGTATGATTAAGGCCACTTGGATGTTGGAAATTTAATGCGAGTAATTTCCAGTTTAGTTTGAGCCCAGACCCTCCCAGTCAGTCTCTGTATCCAGAGTAGAGTAAGCACATATGCCATTCATTTCAGGTAGCAAAAATACAGATTGGTGTTTACTTATTATTGTTTATTTCTACTTTATTTATTAAACATCAGAAAAGTTAACTGCAAAAGAGGATAAAAAGGTAGGCAAAGCAGGGAGAGAGAAAAGCATGAATAGTGGGCAAGAATTTACATTATCTGTCTCTCAGTCACAAAGCACAGAACTTTCCAGAGCCATTGGGAACAGTACTGTGGGTAATTAGCATGGACAGCCCCAAAAGAAATGGCCTTTGGTTATTCCAGCCTTATGTACATAATAGCAGCAAAATAGAGATGGAAAGTAGAAAACCTGGTGATCCTCTATTCTGCAACATTAAAGAAACTATTTGGTGGATGGGGAAGATATATTCCACATCAACTATTTGATGAGATAGATTTAAAGTTGTCCCTTTTGCTTAAGAGTTGCATTCCATTAAGACAGGCTTACGTTACATGTTAAGTCTTCGATAGTTGCTATTAAAAATCTGTTGTAGTCCATTATCTCTGAATTTAATGAAAGTGGATCAACTTGGAAATATCAAATTATGAAATTGTGTTTAACAATATGAAGCTGTTAATTGGCTTCAGAGCCAAACAAGTAGTAAAATAAGCAAAAATCCCTACTTCTTTAACCAGTTTTGCCTTATTATCATTGCAGCAGCACAAAATTTAGCTACTGCACTCGTGATGGCTGGATTTAAGTCCTGAAGAAGATGGCTCTCATAAAAGCTAACTGGTCTCCCTGGAAATCTTTCTATTAGGGGGTAAATTTTATTTATTTATTTCTCAAATTTATACTACCTCCCATCTCCCCCCAAAGGGGGACTCTGATATACATTAGATCAAATATATATTGACCTAATATCCCTGTAATATTTACAGCGTAATAAAACATGAGATATATTTTCAACCTCCTTATTGCCACATGTACAAATTCTCTCTGCTGAGGGGATTTTATTAGTGCTGATGGTAGGATATTAAATCTAGCTCTAAAAAATGCTATTCTAATCTTGGGAAATGTTAGGTCTTTCAGATAACCTGCTGGTTCCGATGTACCCCATCTTATCTGATTTCTACTGTGAAGAGGGATCCTATTAACTTCTAACTGAAATTCCGTATCTCTTATTCTATTGATAACCAATTGCTTGGCTTGATCATAACCTAAAGATTTTAAGAATAATGGAGAAAGCCCATGTAAAGCCAGCTTATGCTCTATCACCTGTTTCCAGGGAGAGGAAAAGTTATCAGCCAGGACTAGAAGGGTCAAACCAACTGGAAAGAATTGAATTTTCAACCAAAAAGTTAACATCATCTTCCAGGCCCTAACCTGAATTTGAGGCATTCCTGTTTCTAGTCTCAGCTGGGCATTTGATGTTCCATTAGGTGCAGCTAAAATTGATCACAGGAATTTTGTTTGTACAGTTTCTTGTGACTCTTTCTTCAAAAAAATTCTGTTCGTGCCCCATAAAGAATTTGTGTCAAATGTTTTGTCCTCAAAAAGTTTTAAGGCTGCAGCGACTAATTGTCCTCCACCTGTGTAAAAAAAGCATTTGATAGCATTTGAGGACCTAAGGGCTGATTACACTACATAATTCAAATGTGCATTCCAGGTACCTTTTGAGTGGAAAATCACTCCAAGATATTTAATGCATTAACTTGTTCTAAATTATGCCCTTCTGCTCTCCAAGAATATTGAATAGCTCTTTTAGCAAAGACCAGGATTTTTGATTTGTCAAAATTAAGAACTAAATTGTTTTGTCTGCAGTATTTAGTGTTGCTGCCATGGCTCTTTTCAGTCCAATTGGGGTTTGTGAGATAATAATGGCATCATCAGCATAAAGAAGTATCGTTACTTTATGCTGTGCTATATTGGGAGGATGGGAATCCAAATTGTGAAGAAGATCAATCAAGGAGTTAATGTATAGATTAAAAAGGGAGTGGGTAAGAATACATCTTTGACGTACTTCTTTCTGTACAGTTACTAAGCCAGATAAGGTCCCTAGAAGATTACACCTCACTCTTAAGGTGGAATTAGAATATAATTTCTGTATAAGGTAGAGGAGGCATCTGTCAATATTTGTATTTTTTAATTTTTCCCAAAGAACACTTCTGGCTATTGAATCAAAGTCCTTTTTAAAATCAAGAAAAGGCCACAAAGAGGGAAGATTTCTTTTTATATGTATATTTTAATACAATGTGATGAAGCACCAAGATGTGATCAATTGTTGATCTTCCCTCTCTAAATCCAGCCTGTTCATCTCTAATTATGTCCTCTTACAAAATCCAGTCTTGTAATTTATTGTTTAAATACTTAGCATATAACTTGCTAAATACACTCAATAAACTAATGGGCCTATAATTACATGGGTCATTTTTGTTGCCCTTTTTATAGATTGGTACAATAATTGTAATCCCTCTGCAGGGAGGCATGACCCATTCAATTGGTCTGCCCCTGGCGACTGATGGACCTGGCAGGGTTTCAGAAGGAACTGGGGGTTATACCTGGTGATCTGCACAGTCCAGCGGAGGCCCTAGCCGCAGCCTGGAATAGGGAGGCAGCTGGGGCTTTGGACAGGATCACGCCTGTGCGGCCTCTCTCGTCCCATCGAATCCGGCACTCCCTGTGGTTTACGGAGGAGTTGAGGGTTCTGAAGAGGATTAAGAGATGCCTAGAGCGCCACTGGAGGAAGACAAAGACTGAATTCGACCGAACACAGGTTAGAGCTTCTATTAAGGCCTACCTTGTGGCGATAAAAGTGGTGAAGCATCAATACTTCTCCGCTCTTATTGCGTCTGCAGAATGCCGCCCGATGGCCCTGTTTAAGTTCGCTTCACCCCTTCTGGGGAAGGTGGGCTTAGTGACCCATCTACAGGGCCATGCAGAGGAATTTGCTGACCATCTGCAGGACAAAATCGCTCGGATCTGCTCCACGTTATACTCCAGGCGTGAGGCTTGGTCTGGAGAGATACCAGGGGAATGGGCTTACCCAGTTATCTGGGAGCAGTTTGATCCTGTTGGACCTGAGGAAGTGGACAGGATCCTACAGACAGTAAATGCCACCACATGCCATCTAGACTTGTGCCCCTCCTGGCTAGTAAAAGCAGCCTGGGAGGTAACATGTGTTGGGTCCGTGAGATGGTTAATACATCATTGGAAGAGGGGGTGTTTCCGGCCACCTACTGTTGTGGACAATTTTCGTCCAGTCTCCCATCTTCTCTTTTTGATGGAGGTGGTTGAGAAAGTGGTGGTTTTGCAGCTCCAGAGGATCCTGGAGGAAACAGATTATCTAGAACCCTTTCAGTCAGGTTTCAGGCCCGGTTATGGGACAGAAACGGCATTGGTTGCACTTATGGATGATCTCTGGCAGGAGCGGGATGGTGGCAGTGCATCCATCCTCGCTCTCCTTGATCTCTCAGCGGCTTTCGATACAATTGACCACGGTATCCTTTTGGGGCGGCTTAGGGAGTTGGGGGTGGGTGGCATAGTCTTAACGCTGGTTCACCTCCTTCTTCCAGGGCTGGTCCCAATTGGTGTTAATAGGGGAGGAGAGATCAACCCCACAGCCCCTTCTTTGTGGGGTGCTGCAGGGATCAGTACTCTCCCCTCTCCTTTTTAACATCTACATGAAACCTCCGGGTGAGATCATCCGTCACCATGGGATGAGGTATCATCAGTATGCTGATGATACCCAATTGTATATCTCCATCCTGGGTGAAGTAAGTGATGCCGTGACTACCTTCTCTGAGTGTCTGGGGGCTGTGGCGGCCTGGATGGGGAACAACAGGCTTCAACTGAACCCTGGTAAGACTGAATGGCTGTGGGTTTATGGTTCCTCCGTATCTGGGACATTAACATCTCTGGTTCTGGATGGGATTGCACTGCCCCAGACAGACCCGGTGTGTAACTTGGGGGTCCTCCTGGACTCACGGCTCCTGCTCAAAGAGCAGGTGGCAGCTGTGGCCAGGAGAGCCTTTGTGCAGCTACGTGCTGTGCACCAGTTACGCCCTTTCCTGGATCGGGAGGCCCTTTGAACTGTCACTCATACCCTTGTTATCTCTCATATAGACTATTGCAGTGCACTCTACATGGGGCTACTCAAAAGTATCCAGAAACTTCAGCTGGTCCAGAATGCAGCCGCGTGAGCTGTTTTTGGTGCCCCCAGAAGGGCACATGTAACACTGCTGCTGCACAAGCTGCATTGGGTACCAGTTTGTTTCTGGGTCCAATGCAAGGTGTCGGTTATTACCTTTAAAGCCCTACATGGCATGGGGCCAGGTTACTGAGGGACCACCTCTTCCCCATTACAACAACCTGTCCAACCTGATCGTGCAGATAGGGCATGCTGCGGACCCCGTCTGTAAGAGAATTCCATCTGGTGGGATCCAGGAAGCGGGCCTTTTCTGCAGTAGCTTCTGCCCTGTGGAACATGTTGGCCCCGGAGGTGAGATTGGCCCCATCGCTCCTGGCCTTTCGGAGGAGTCTGAAGATCTGGTTCTGCCGCCTCACTTGGGGTGGAGAGGGGAATAGATCTACATGGGGATGGCTGCTATAGACCACTCCTCCCACACTTGAACTGTTTTAGATTCTTTCGCCACTTGGACTTTTTATCTTTAATCTTATTTATATTACTTATTATTGTAATTCTACACTGTATATTTTATGATTGTTGTTTTAATTGATTGTTGTAAACTGTGCAGAGTCCCCCGATGGGAGGAGATGGGTGGGGACAAATTGAGTAAATAAATAAATAGCCATTCCCCAGTCCTTTGGCATATAACCAGTCTGATCTATATATGTAAAGAGGGATGCTAGTAGAGGTGCTCACCAACTAGAGTTCGTTTTAATTATTTCAGGCAAGACACAATCAGCACTGGGAGCCTTGTTAACCTTAAGGGATTCAATCAGCCTGGATACCTCTTGTGCTGTAAGTGGAGGCCAGTGAGGGATTTTGTCCAGATTAATCTGACTCTCTTTCATATCGCAAGTAGGGTCCATTACTTTTAGAAGATTAGCTGTATAACTGACACAATGATGTAATTTGTTATAATAGATTTCTTGTAAAAAAAAAATTAAAAAAATTAAAAAATTGTTAGGCAAATGTTAGAGCCGAAGACAGGCCAAATGTGTTTTATACAGTTTTTTTTAAATCTGTATTTATTTCCTAGCTGAAAAAAACAAACCGTAAATATTAAAATTATGGCAAGCAATAAACGCCTTCCATAGATTTTTCATACCTACTGAAATGGAAAGTATACTGTTGAGAACTGATAACAGTGCTGAAGAACCCAAATCCATTTAAATTTAAAAACAGTGAATTTTTCAAGATTTCCGCTATGTTTGAAAAATTACTGGCATTCAAGATATAAATTGCCTTTGTAGCTTAGTGTGTTTTTGTTGCTGTAACAGAACTTGGAAAGGAAAATGTTTAGTGGGCTTAAAACTGGCTGTTCTCTTACCTTGAACCACAAACATAAAACCATGTTTGAATTAAGAGAAAATTGACAGAATGAACTATGAGAGAATTAATGTTGGTTTGGCTAAAATAATCCTTAAATAATAGAAATTGAAGGTATATGTAGTTTTGGCAGAAGAGGAGTGACTGGTTCATAAGATATATGTTTAATCATAGCTGATGACTAAGTTATAATGGTTGGATTCACACATAATGCTAAACCACAGTGCCTGTATTCACAGGTCAGTGTATGAATCATTTCCACTGTCAAGCTGCAGTGGTTTGTTAAGTTGGAGAAATGGAGCATTAAACAGTAAGATTTGTGAAAGTATTTGGGTTAAAGGACTGGCTGAAAGATTGCATTAGTAGCTTGTTCAGTATATATTGAAAACTTGTCAGAATTTGCTGTTATCACCAGAAAGCAGCTGCATCATCATCGTCCTTTGCTTTGCTGCCTTACAACAATTTGTAGGACGTTACATACAGGGAACTGATGAAAAGGGAGCTGTGGCAGATAATTGGGTTCATACATTGTGTTAAGCTATAATATGGCAAGACGTGTGTGGCTAGTGTACTGTATGAACTCAACCAATTGCGGCTTATTCAATAAACCATGGTTAATGAAATCATGGTTTGTTGCAATAAATGGGTCAGAACACACTCTGTGTAGAGGAACAGAGAAGATATATGAAAGGAGAGCACTGAAATTAAGGAAGTATGGTGAGAAAGGGGTACGAATGGTTCTGCATCTGTTAATTGCTCTATTTTAGACACAAATCTGAAGAAATTTGAATAAGCAGTAAGTGATTCCAAAAGCCTTTTAATTAGGTAACGAACATGGTTTTGACAGAATGGTTTTTATTATCTTAGGCTCTTATATCTAGTTATGAATAATTTCATATTTGTTTCTAGCATACGATAAAAGCTTGCATTTTCAAAGGGAAAGCTGAAACATAAAAATACAGTAATTAATTTTTGTGCCATTTGTTTAGATTAATTTTTTGTGCCATTTGTTTAGATTTCAGGCTGTTTATAACATATTATCATTATGGTGAATTGCTTTGGTCCAATCTTCTTCCACCTTCACAACTTATTATGTTGTAGGCAGTGGGCCTGACACAAGGTCTTAAGTAAAAAATCAGAAGTCTAGTAGCATCTTTTCCCTGTAACTATTTTATTAAGTCCTACATTAGTTTAGACCAGTGTTTTTCAAACTTGGCAACTTTCGGACATGTGGACTTCAACTTCCAGAATTCCCCAGCCAGCATGACTGGCTGGGGAATTCTGGGAGTTGAAGTCCACACATCTGAAAGTTGCCAAGGTTTGAGAAACACTGATTTAGACACACTGTGCATCTGATGAAGTTAGCTGCAGCTCACAGAAGTTTATGCCTTTTAATAAAAATGTTAGTTGGAAAAGATGTGATCACATTCCTCCTGATTTTTGGCTAATTTGGCTCTCTTCCTACTAGCTCCTAACTAAGTATTGGCTTTCCCCCAGAATCACTGTTTGTCCTTGTAATATTGGTCCATTCCATCATTAAGGTGCAGTATAGCTGACCAAAAGCGTAAAAGGTCTTCAGAGAGGAATGGCTTAAAGTGTCCTTTAAGAACTAGTCTAAATTTTCTTCATACTCACAACTGGCAACAGGAAATGTAACTTTTTTTCCCTAGAAATCCCAGTTCTTCATTCTGGTCTTACCTGACTAAATGAAGAAAAACATGAGGTCACAGGAAAGGATTGCTAGATTCTGAAGAAATTCTATTGAAGAGCAACTCTTCAATAAAAGATGCAACTACTCAAGAATAAACGTTATTATCTAAGAAGATATCAGATCTCCAAGGACAGCATCCTTCAGATAAACTGCTGTAGATACTACCTCCATGATCAGGCTGGTGCTGAGGGGATGGCCATGCTTGATCAGCTGCTGAAGGCTCCATGTCTGCCTTTGCTAATCTCAGTGAGAATGGTCAGGATTCCCTGCGACATTTATGGTAGTGCTTCCAAAAGGAGCCAAGTTACACAGCTATCATCCATAGTGGCTGTCAACCATATAATATTACCTAAATGTCAATAGCACTGCATTTTGGATATCCCAACTTGATGAGTAGCTGCTGTGAGTAAGGACAATATGTGCCTTGTTTCACAGTCAAAAGTACCTGTGCTACCAGAAGCATGTGTTTGATGTGCTGGGCCTTGAGCTGAGTGGAGGATGGTTGCAAAGTCTGAGTTGAGGATAATTGTCTTGATAAATGACCAGCAATACCACACATAGGTAGGTGTTTGAAGGCTGCATTTTGAGAGAGTTTAAAGTTTTCAGAAGTTGTACCTGGGTGGGTGAACAAAGATGGTTGGCAGTAGGAGCAGTGGCAACTCTTACTGTACTAGTGAAAGCATTTACAGTGGTGTGCCCAACTGAAGTATGGAAATAGCCATGCACTTACTTCGGCAAACTGAATTTATAGGTTTGATACTAATTTAGCACTGCTCCAGAAGTGATATCTGAAACTAAAACAAGGCAGTATGTTGAACATTTTATAACGAAAGATGTTCGGAAAAATCTTTGGAGAAGTTGATTCTGCTTAAATTGATTTCATGGGAAGTTACAACACAATTAGTGCATTTACTTATGTCATTTGTAAGTGATTTGAAAGAACAGGGAGTACTTTACTCCTGTTGTCTTTATAGATTTTCCTAATAACTGAGCAGAATAGAGGAGTTATTCAAAATGTTTTATTTGTTATATTGCTTCTTGCATATATTGTGTCCTTATTAGTAGGAAAAGGAGATAAAATAAGCAGCTGACCAAATTTCCAGATTATATGCATCTTCCTTAATTTCTAGGAGATGGTTTGGACGCCCAGATTTTTTAAACAAAAGGCATTTTTTAATGCAAGCTCTTGGTGTGTAGAGTATCCTGATTGTGAAAACCTGAAATAAAGCAAGGGTGAGAAAGCTGTGGCCTATTAGTGGTTGTTGAAATCCATCAGCACCAGACAGCCTGGCTAATTTTAAGATGATCAGTTCTTCCTCTAAAATACAGAATGCAAAACAGTGAATCATACCAGAAAGAAGGCTTTTCAACTAAAATCTCAGATACAAAGCATATCAGTTCATGGGAGAAATCCTTGGACTAGATCAGGAAATTGAAGGCTTCCATTACAGTGACAAGAGCAGTATTGTGCCGTTGTGGCACCAGCTCAGCCCTCTCGTATATGTATCCAGTGTTGCAATAGGATGGCACTGCTTTCTTGATTTGCCCCTCATTTGCTGACACCTCTGAATCCTTAATTAAATTCAAAAATTAATCGTATTTGTTGGGACTAATGGATAGGCAAGTAGAAAAGAGTTATGGAAGATTGCTTTTATATATGATAACTGCTGTGAGATTATTATATGCACAAAAATGAAAAGACTCTGAAATATCCACAACAGAGGAATGGTTGGTATAGATGACAGAACTAGCAGAGATAGCAAAATTGACTTGTTTGATTAGAGAAAGGACAATAACTATATTTATTAGTGACTGGAAAAAAAGGAAATTTGAATTTATGGGTTTGACGTTTAAAAAGGATAGGCTACAAAAAGAAGGAAATTATGTTATAACCTGAGAGAGAAAGGGTAGAATATAAATGAACTTGTAACTGCTGTTAGAAGACTGGAAGCTGTTTCTTTATAACTTTTCCTTTCCTTTCCTTTCCTCATCTCTATTTTTCTTTGTCCTTTTTTCACTTACTACTTTACTTCTTTATTTGAAAAATTGTATTTTTATTTTTAAAAAATTATTTAATAAAACTTAAATTCAAAAATTGGCAAAGTTAATATCAAATTTTAAAAATTACAACAAAAAACAATACATTAGCTTCTCCAGGCGGTAGAATCAATAGATAAGACTAGAGTTAAATAAAGAGAGAAAGTTGTGAGACATAATTGAGTTTTTCTGAAAGTGGGAAACTTTTATTCCTAAAGCCTTTTCATAACTTTCCTCTGTTCTTGGTTCTTTCTCTGTTTTTTCTTCTGTTCTTCTCTTTCATTCTTCTGATAATTAACAGTCTTTGTGAGCAGGCCTGGAATAAGGTCAGGGTCTATAACTATAAGGTGAGTTGCAGTAGAGTCGCTTTGTTAAAAAACTGCTTTGGCTACAGAACATCTACAACAACAGAAGTGTGGTGCAAAGATTTAGAGACTTACAAGGAGTTATTCTAGGCTCATGATAGGACTGTATGAGAATAGGCTTCAAATGCTATGAGTGCATATTTGGTTGCATAGGATTGCACTCTTAATCTTTATATTTTTCCCTGCTAGACTAGAATAGATAAAGTTGCATGTACTCTAAATTTTGCATATGCCTTTGCCAATAGAACATAATAAAATGCAATGCACTTTTCTTTAGTATACATAGATTCAGAAGTTAAGCTTATAGTTATTTAATTTCAGCAATAGTTTTAATTTTATTCAACTTTTTATTATGTGTTTTGTATTTTATTTTTTTCCTAGCTGTCTTAGATACTCAGCTGAGTAAAAAGGCAGGATATAAATCAAACTATAAATGAAAAAATCCCTAATCCTCTACAGTAATTTCATGATTTTAATATAAGATGGAATCTTTTGATAATTTTCATAAATTTTATTGGGAAACTAAGTGCAATATGCATACTCTTATTAGTAATTCATCAGACTATGATGGTTAAAACTTGGATATTCTTTATTTTACACCTGCCAGGAAATTTCTGTCACATTCAGTTTGATCACATTTTCTTTCAAAGAGTAATGATTAAACTGTTCTTCCTCACACTTGCTTAGCTGGTCTTTGAGAATCAGAGGATTAGCTTGATAGAAGAGAGAGAGAGAGAGGAAAAAAGAGAGAGACAGGAGAGAGAGAGAGAGAGAATAATAGAAGGTGACTGTCAAGCTGTGTAAAATGGTTATAGATGTAAGTTCTACTGATTGTCAGGTGGGGCAGAAGCCTAAAGCAAAGATGACAGACCTTCTGTTATGACTGAGTAACATACAATTTAAAACCAGTACAAATGTGTAGAGAAAGCTGCAGAGAATTTGAAATATGCTGCACAAATTAAGTGTATCAATTTTGGTTTTGGATGAGAGGAAATATGTGATGTTTACCACATTTTGGAATGTCAACCTGTATTCATTCTGATACACAAACCATTATAGAATAAAACATAAAATAACAAAAAGGGAGAAATCCATTTTTCAAAGCATTAGATACCAAAAAATGTAAAATATGCATTTTGAACTTCAGTGTAAACATTAAGTGAAATTGCAGGGTAGAGAGAATGAAAACACATGTTCAAGACAGAGGCCTCATCTTCATCTCATATGGAGGCTTTAAGCTCTGTTCAGATGTCCTAGTATTGGGAATACACATGAGGGAACATTTCGGGTAAGCCCCCCTGTACTGATACCAAGCAAAATGTGCCGAGCTCAACAGGAAACTGGTCACTCAAAAGACATCAGCTTCCTATGGACTTCTGCATATTCTGCTGTATGCACCAAAGTTTTTATCTTGCAGATACTCACACTGAACTCTTCATTTCAAACAATTGCTCACCATATCACCTTAACTAGCATCAGTGGAAACTCCCATGCCTTTTTAAAAACTCTGAGTGGATTAAGGTTTAGGGAATGAAGTAGCTGAGGGTTGAATCTTCCACTCCAAACCCAGAGGAGAACAGTGAGTGAGTAAGTAACTAAATAAATAAGGCGAGCTTCATGCTATACAATTAATACAAGCTGTCATTTTATTTATATTTATATTTATTTATTTGTTTGTTTTTCGAATTTCTGTCACCGCCCAACTCCCCCAAGGGGTACTCTGGGCGGTTTACAACACAATAACAAAACCATAAAACATAAATTACAATATAAATATCATTATAAATAAATAAATATACGACCCTTGTGGCGAAAAGCTTACCCTAAAGAATTTAGGGAATTTAGAATTTAAAGAATTTAGAATTTTTTTACCCTAAAGAATTACTCTGTTAAAACTAAGGAATCAAGAAAGCCTTCATTTCCTTGTTGAATAAGCCATTCAGTACCAGCTGTGCCTTATGGGTGAATAGTATGTGCTTTTGGAGGAGTGTTTAGACTGTATAGAGCTGCCATACGTACAGGAGTCTTAATGGCATAGGCCAATATTCTGCCACTGGTACCTTGCAGTGTGCCTATAATCTGTTTTGTGTGTTTTGATTTCACAAATGAGTACGTTGTGCTGCTAAAAGGAATTAATGCACATGTTAAGATGCCTTGTTATTTAATTAAGTTCATGGGTATCTATGGAGTGAAATGGGGGGCAAATAATAACAGGTATGGTTATGTGGGGCAGGCATAATTGTGTCTTTTGTATGAAAACATCATTGTGAATGTATTGTCATTTTGATGTACACGTAGTCTTCATTTACCGACCACTTGTTCGGCAAATGTTTGAAGTTATGATGGTGCTGAAAAAATAACTTTATGACTCATTTACAACCATTTATGATCTTTGCAGAGTCCCTCACTCACATGATCACTATTACAGTCAGTACGCGCCTGTGCCTGACCTGTTTTTTTTTTCTTTTTTTGCCCCTTGCAGAGCAGAGAAATTGGAGAGGAAGGGTTTGCAAAAGAGTAAGCTGTTTGATCTACATATTGAAAGCAATGCAACTGCACCAGCAGCTCAGGGCTGGGGGCTGCAGGTGCGCTACACAAACAGCTTACAGTAATCTCTTGAAATCTCTTCCACTCCAATCTCTGTGCTCTGTGGGGTGTTGGGGAAGTGATTTCTGTAGGCAATCTCTCCTTTGCCTGACACCCCCCCCCCCAGAAGAGTGGAGCGATTGGATAGGAAGGGATTTCAAGAGAATAAATTGTTCAGTTTTCTACAATTTTTAGCAATGTTTCATATTACTCCTGAATTTTTTTTCCTCATGTTGAAAAAAATGCCCTTCCCTTTTCCACTGTTGCTTTTTAACAGATGGTGTATACTAATTTTCATTCAACAGAGTTATAGGGTTCTATTTAAACCACATGATTTTGTGTGTCCTATCACAGAACATTAGTTACCTACTTAAGCATCTCAGTATGTGACTTTGTGTTATGTTGAAGCAATATATAGTGTCATGAGTGAGGATGGCGAGCAGGGGGCTCCCATCCAGGCTGTAAAGCGCATGCGTAGTACTGAGGAATTAGGTGGCCATTCAAAGAGACACAGATCGGGCCTGCCTTAGTCTTTGGGGTTTATATGTCTGGGTTTTCCCACGCTTCTTCAGTTTGTTAGGATTCTCTGTTATGTAGCAGTAATAAAACACTAGAGACCTATTCCTTGTCTCAGCGTGGTTCCTGGCTGTTAGGACATATAGTTTTTAAAATACATTATCTGATTATCCATTAGACAATTTAATCTAAACATTAATGTTGATGTCCTTTTTCATGAAATAGTATCTGCACCTCTCTCTCTCTCTCTCTCTCTCTCTCTGTATGTGTGAGATGGCATTTGATTAATACAGAGGCAAGATCATATTCTGTCTGAGGGAGCGATTTCTGAACCATGTATTTGTCTTTATAATCTCATCTTTTTTTTTCTTTAATCTGTTTTCCTGAGGTTGAGGTGCAATCAACATAGACATCAAGTTTATTTTTGTCTTTGTTACTTTATCCAGAAACAGGCATAGTACAAACATAGGTAGCAATAACTATGGTTTATTCTTAATTAAAGTATCAGACATAAAATGGGAATGTAATTATTTGGAAGCAGACAGATTAGCAAGCTGTTTTGCCTATGATCACTGCAGATACCTTAACACTTGAATTATGAATGAATGAAAGCCATGATTTTAGAGCCACAGTTTTGCTTTTTTAAAATTCTTTGTGGCCAGTGTTTTACCATGGCTTATCAGATCTGACATTTAATCATGTTCAAGGAAAACATGCTATGTTTGAACATTCCTGGAAGAAACATATTATCTAGACCTGTTTCAGTTAGGTTTCAGGCTGGGATTTAGTACTGAGAATGCTTTGCTTGCACTCGCTGATAACCTGTGGTGGAGCCAGGATGGTGGTGGTGCATCCATCTTTGTGCTCCTTGATCTCTCGGTGGCTTTCAATACAGTTGACCGTGGTATCCTTCTGAGCCAGCTCCATGGGCTGGGGATTGGGTGGTTCTCTTCCTTTCTCCGGGGCCATTTCCAATCAGTGTTGGTTGGCAGGTGGAGATCATCCCTTAGGCTCCTCCTTTGTGAGTTGCCACAGGGTTTTATTCTCTCTCCCTTTCTTTTCAATATTTACAATGAAACTGCTGGGTGAGGTCATCCACCGGTTTGGGGTTTGGTATCATCAGGATGCCAATGATACCCAGTTGTATCTTTTGACTCCAGGCTGGCCAAGTGAAGCTGTTGAGATTCTGTCCCAGTGCCTGGAGGTTGTGTGGATCTGGATGTGGAGGAACCATCTCTGACTCAGTCCTACCAAGACCAAGTAGTTGGGGGTGTTTGAGCTGCCCAGATCTGGGGATATTCCAACTTTGACCTTGGATGGGATTGTGCTTCTTACTATGATTTTCAATGTACTTATAGTGAGGAAGAATTCCAAGTTGGTGACTTTAAAAATGATATGTTGAATAGTATCAGCATATTTAAACAGTTAAGCTTAATCTGAAAAATCAGATTTAACTAAAGGGAGACTAGTGAAATGAAGAAGTGAATTAGAGAAACAAAGTCATAACAAGTGATTCCATCACTGGGGCTGCTATTGGAAAGGGGATTTCTGAATAGCACCTACAATAAATACTTTTGAAGAAGTGTCCATGAATTTTTTTCCAACTTTTTAGTTGAATAATATTAGACAACACATGCTTCTGTTAGTAGCAAAGTTATGCAATTTTTAAATTTTAAGTGCTAAGTTTGTGTGTGGGAGAGAGAGAGAAAGAAGGCATATGCTGTTGCTTCTGAATGATAGCACCAATTTCATACAACTTAGTATCCATAAATTAATGGAATGCTTAGCTTCATTTTCATTGAAATTATGTTTTGAGTTTTATTTCAAGCCAGCTGATGGAACTGTGATATACTGTAAAGCAGTAGTGACTGTGACTTGCGACAGTTTCCTAGGATGGGAAATACACCTTGAAATGGACTTATGATTTTGAGCTCTGTGGGATCAGATGGTTCATAATAAAATGGGTTTAATTTGCAAAAATACCAGGGGATCAATATATTTGTCCATCATAATGTTATTTAAGCAAAACAGACAAAAGAAAAAGGGGGAAATCTTAAATCCACATTCAGCTTTTAAGCCTAATTTTTGTTCTTTCCAATTTGACAGAATATTTTCCAAAAAAATATATATGTAAAGTTGCTAAGGTCTCTTGTCTGGCTGTCAGCAGGTAATTCTTCCAAACTAAACAGAACAGGACTAAATTTGGCATGCTGAGAGAAGCCAGCAAAAGAAGAATCAACTTTGAAAATAGTCTGGATCTGGTTGGAAACTATAGAGAAAAACATGCAGATGCCCTCCCCCTCCAAATTCTCCCTATGGAGAAGCAGTGGGCAGCAGTTTGTAACGTTGTCAGTGGCTCCGTTCATGTCCTCTTGCTTCTTCTTCCTAGTGGGGTCCCAGGTCAGAATTGCTCTTAAGGGATTGGGAAAAAATCTAGAAGCCATGCTTTGTATTCTTTCCCTTTCTTGTAATATCTGGAATATAATAGGCATTGACTTGACTTCTGACCAGAGGGTATGAAGAGACCATGTGTTGAGTAAATATGATAATAGCTCCATCCTTGGACAGTGCCAAAAGTTGTTATTTTGCCTGCAGAACTAGACATGAACTGATTGCTTCTCTTTTATTGTAATACCTTTTTATTTCCATCAGCCATTGACTATAATAAAAATGCTGACTGATTGATGACAAAGGACATTATTGCTGCGTACACAAAGAGATTTCATGTTCCCTCTTTGATAGTATATGTATTAGTTCTAGTAAAAACTGTGTTAATGATACTATATACAAGTATTTTAGGTTCTAAGTATTAGTTTCAGAGTTAGTTATGGTTTTACTTTTATTAATATTTTGTCATATTATACACCATTTCCATTTAAGGAGTCACTTTGGTCTCGTGTTTTCTGCTTTGTATCTCTTTTTTACTTGTTTGCCTGTTTGTTTTTATTTTATGCTGGTGATGACTGAAATAAAGTTTGGATGGATAATAGCTTCAGGTTGGTGTAATAGATAGTTCAACAGCATCCTATACTTCATGGGTTGGCTTGAAATAGAAGGTTTTTGGGGGGGTTTAGACCAGTGGATCTATATATTGAAGTTTTTCATGTGTTAAATTCTGGTCAGTTACGATCGCTGTTAGAAGAAGCAAGGTTTGAATTATGCTCCAATTTTGGTGATCTGGTTAGTTATGTGTTGTGTAGAATTTCGCCAACATTTAACATTTGTCACTAATTTATGTCCCTCTAGTATACTAATTTTTCATCTTGTTCTATTGATTCACACTGTATTGTTGCTTTCTTTTTGGTCTGTGATAGTAAATTAAATAAATAAACTAAAATACAGTAGAAATAAATTTTACTTAGGAATAAATAGCTTTGCATGCAATCAGGATACTACAATATAGTATCTGTCAATATATCCTCCTAATATAGTGGACTTCAGCTCCCATATATTCAAATGCTGTGTTACGGGAGAATTATGGGATTTACAGGGTGATACATCTGGGAGATACTAGGTTGGGTATGGCTGTTACAATTATTTACAATGATAAACTTCTAGAATCTAGTTTTAAAGACGATTTCTGGCCTGTTTGAAAGCTCTGCTGTTTAACTGCAAAGAACCTAATATGATTTATAAATTATTATCTATGTTCAGTTTGGGATTCATTGCTTAATGCTGAAAAGCACCCAATAAATATTCTAAATAATAAACTGAATTGCCAGTGTATGATAAGTTTGCCTGATATTCTACCAGTGTCAGTTTCTAGGGTGTATTTCTGTGTCGATTGTTTACGAATGTTGGACTTCATTATGAAAATTCCTGTATCAGAGTAGTAGTATCTGATAGTGAGATACAGTATTTGGAATTATTTTCCCTAGATCCAGGTAATTAAAATTCGGCAGTTATCATGCTACATAGCATTGAAAATCCTTACTCTGAACAAAGACAGGAAATAATTAAGTAACTAAAGCATCGCCATTGTGATCAAACTTAGGAAGTAAGGTCAGTAGAATTTCCCTGGCACATTTTCTTTATGTATCATAACAGCATACATATGTAAGTTGTTGAAAATTAATTATTTTGATTTGCAAAAGCAAATGTTTATGTCCTGATTAAGTATATGCAGAGCATGATAGGCAAAGTATATGGTGCTGTCTCCATCTGCTCTCCCTCTTCAGTATATCACCAGCCTGCAGCCAAAATACCTACAGTACCAATCTCAGCACTGAGGCAGGAACAGAATGGTCTAATACCAGGTCTCAGGTGTCTCTCAGCTGTTTTGTCTGTCTCTCCTCCTAGACTGCACTCTGTTACAACACAAATTAAATAAAGTGTAAAAGAAAAAATAATAAAGGAAGGTAAGTTAATGGCAGCAGTTTAGGGGAAAGCGTTATTTAAGATTTCTCTCCTTCCCTTCTCATTTTTCTATATACTGTAGTTCCTAATTGCGAGTCTGCAAATTCCTCTGTTATGTGTTCAGGGAGCAAAATGAGTATGTGAATCGGCCTGACATTTCGGTGCTATGCTATTAAAACCTGTTATGCTATTTCAGGCCTCAGCAATATTCTATGCGAAGTAGTTCTTAAACATTCCATTTTAACACATAATAAAAAACAGAAGAGGCTGCACATGGACCAAAGAAAATATACTTGCATCAACCTGAAACACCCTGTGCATATTACCTGACATCATTTCTATAACTGGTTACCTAACTTGACCTTCAGTATTAGGGGTGGGAAAGCAAAACCAATTATATTGTATGCTCCTTTGTTCTGTTGCTAGATAGTATCAGAATAAAAGGGAAACACTAGCACAGGTAGCTAAGGATGGCTTAAGCCGGCCTCACTCATAGTATAGCGGTGAGGTGAAGGTAGCATAATAGGGACACTGGGAACTTTTTTCTGATGCAAGTGTTACAGCAATAGTCACTGAGATGGATTGCGTATCTGATAGACGCTACTCATAAAAACCATCTTAAAGTCACTCTGTTTCAAAAGGAAAAATTTAAAGGAGACCTATCAATACATGTCAGGCTGTCCTATTTTGCTGGTAAGCTGGCCCTGTAGTGGTG
Organism: Candoia aspera; assembly: GCF_035149785.1. NCBI lineage: Eukaryota > Metazoa > Chordata > Lepidosauria > Squamata > Candoiidae > Candoia > Candoia aspera. The sequence continues at coordinate 212,714,638 of NC_086154.1, read as the reverse complement.
AGGCCCACTCCTGTGAATCTGAAGAGTAATGTGATTCTAATTAATCCCACAGCAACTGGTCATAGGAACAGCCTAACATATAGCCAGCATTAAGACATACTTTTTTAAAAAATAAATCTTTGTCCAGATTCGTCAGAAATCAAGGTTTGGCACTGAATTGCCAAGTATGCATGCATACAATTTACCCATCTTTAAAGAAGACAGAATATTTAGAATTATACACATGTTTAAGGAATATAAAATGATTAGGCAAAGTAACTGGCTCCTGCCAAGTAATACATTCTTTTATAATTTCTGACAAACTGACAGCTTAATAATTGCATCTAGAGTTTTGCCCAATATGAACATTATATGGTCTCCTCTTTCCCCCTTTTCTGAAGTTAGGAATAACATTTGCCCTTAAATAATTATCTGGGACCATGTCCATCTTCCATGATTTTTCAAAGATCATATAATGGGGCTCTGATATGACATCTATTTCCTTTCTGATGTAATTGTTCTGGTCTTGGTGTCTGCCCTTTGAGGTACTCCAAACCAGACAAGAAAACCCAAACCATGAAGTCTAACACTATCTTTATTGTAAGGTTACAGTAATAGAACCTTGCAAGTCTGAAAGCACATCTCTCTTCCTTTGCCTTTACTTCCAGGGAACTAGGGAGGGTCCCTTCAGAGATGTTTTCTCTACCCTCATTCCTTCTGTGGGCTGAGATGTCTCTTATCCGACTGTTGCCCTGGCTGTGGTTCTTCCCCCTCCTATCTCTCAAGAATATTCCCACAGACCATTATGCCTGGAGACCCACAGATCCCTTTTCTCTCCCTTTTACCAATGACACAGTTGATAGTCTTTGTTTTTTCATTTCCTATTGCTTTTCATTTTTTATAAACATCATACCATACTGAGCCCTTCTACTGGATATTATCCCCACATTCCGTTAAGTCACGTTACTGAAATAAACAGAGTTCCTAAAGATTTTGTAGTGGCAGCAATTCCTGGAGGTTTCTCGCATAACTCCCTAGAGGAATATTTCCTATTATTTCTTAAAGAGTGCCCAGACAACCTATCTGTTCCCAATAGATTGTACTTCCAGCATCTTATTTTTAAGACATTCCTAACCTTACTGTGGTTCCTTTGACCTGAGGATTTCTATCAATGAGATCCCAGCTTGTATTTTTTTAAGCTCTTCTAACACCTTATGAACCTTTTGCTGAAAAAAAAGAAAAAAAATGACCTGATGATTTATGGATTTGATTATTAGAAAGGGTAGATTGTGGAAAGAGGAAACTTTCATGTAATCTGGGGCAGAGTAAAATATAAATGTACTTATAGCTGCTGTTAAGAAGATCAGAAGCCCCTTCTTTATTATTCTTTTTTCTTTTTTCCTTCTGTTATTTTTCTTCATTTTTTAAAATTTTCTATCACCTTTCTCTGTTTCTCTTATCTTTAATTTAAAATCAGTATTGTTTTTATTCTATAAAAAAGCTTATTTAATAATAATATATATATATAGACAGAATAGCTCTTTTGTGCATGTACAACCCTTCTGTTTTTCTCTTTCTGTAGAACCTAAAAACCTCACAATGATGTGGATACTTCCTCCCAAGCTTTTTGTATTGTAGTTTAATCTATGATATAGTCTAATACTTACTCAGAACCAATTGTTAATCTGCTCTGTGACTCTAAATTAAGGCTATATATGTAATGGTTGCCTAATCCCAAATACTCAGTCTCACAAGCTCGGGCTTAAAGATAACTGATTTATTAAAGGAATAGTATGCAAATACAGAGAAAGCTGAGAATGAGCCAAAGCGCGCGAAATACAAACTAAATACCCTCGCTTCAAACCCAATCCCGCCCCTCACCCCACCATAGTAACCACCCCCTCCCAGGTGTTGGCAACCGTCACACATCGGCCTGGGAAAGTAACCTTGAATACATGTCATAACCCAAACATACATTCCTGCAGAACAGCAAGGAGATTACAGCCTGGCACGGCTGAAATTCCCCTCCCCGCAAATGACAGACACGGAACAGGAAAGTGACATGTGAAACGTTATGATGTATTCAAACCATTGGAACGATGAACATGACAATATATGAATGTGGAAGGTGAATGCAACTTTAAAGTTGCAAAATATCTTAAGGATATTTTGTTCAAGTTTAAAGACAAAACCAAGTTTAGCCCTACATGAAAAATAATAAATCTGCTTCTGTAACAGAAATAAAAGGAAATATGGTATTTTTACTAAGGATATGTAGAATCAGAAAGGGTCTCGTAACGTATTTATAGACTAACAAATGTTATTAAAAGGCATACACTTTTGTGAGCTATCAGATCATGGCATAGTTAAATTGCTGTTGGATTTCAACTGGCATACGGTGGTTGGGGGGAATGGTAGGTAAAACAGGTGGTTATGCAGATATGATCCTGCTGGGAATATATACTCTTGACATACACTCCCAACATTCTTCACTCATCCCTTCTAGGAACACCCCACTACCATGAAGAGGCACAAATGATCAGGCTCAAATTATCCTACTTTGGACACATTATGCAAAGATCTACCTCTCAGAAGAAGGCTCTAATGCTGGGAAAGGTGGAAGAAAAGGAGAGAGGAGAGGAGAGGATGACCAACAGCACGGTGGTCAGACTCAGTTATAGTAGTGATGGCATGTAATCATTGTATAGAGATGTGGGTTACATGTGAGACAGATACAAATTCATTATCAATTAACAATTATAATGTATTAAAAATCCACTGTGTTTGTTGAGACCTGCTCACATGCAATCTGCATTGCATGACCGTCCTGTCTTCCTATCCCTTTCCCACCTCTGCCTCATCCTAATTTAAATCCTAAATCACTTTAGCCACTTTGTACATTTTTTGAAGTAAATCCATGTAGTCCATGAAAACTTACTCGTTTTAATAAAAGTTTGTTAATCTGAAATGATGCAACTGGCTTCCTTCTACTTTTTGGCTATCATAGGCTAACATATCTATTCCTCCACAGCAGGAAAGCCCTTCTTTTTACAACCACATTATTTTCTTCTGTTTGGAAAGTACACACTAGAATAGGTCATGCTGCAGTGTCACATTAATGCATTGGACTTCAGCTACATTCATTTTCCCAAAAACCATACTGTGCCAAATCCATGATGCTAATGGTAGAATGAGAATTGCTCTAGTGTACAGATATAATTAGTATTAATTTTATCAGAATTATTGTATATCATGTAGGTATTTTCCTCTTTATTGCAAATCCATATCAATTGCAAATCTGTATTTATAGAGGCTATAGTTCTGCTGTAAAATTATTTCTGATAAATTATTTGTTTATTTTACTAAGCTACATAATGTGTTTTTATAATAATTCAACATGGGATATCTTTCAGAGATTATCATCAGGGACTTGGTTTTAATATTACTAATCTCCATGTCATTTCCATTTTCAGCTTGACTTAGATAATAAGAAAAGTTAAGTGCCTGTTGTCTGCTTTTTAGCAATCCCTATTCTCCCTTCAGCACCTCTCCAACTAATAGTATTTATTGAACATTGTCAAACAGCAAATAAAGTCAGAATTACAAATAGTCTCTTATACCAGCACTTTCATTCCCACTTCTGCTGCCTGGGCAAATCTGAAGTCTGTATCCCATAGTACCTACTGGGTATGATGAAAAGTTTTGGAGTGTTAGAGTCTGTGTATTCAGCAATGGGGAACAGAGGAGGTTTCAGGGACATGAGGTTGGGGTGCTTTACAATAAGGATTCAGCAAGCAGCAGGAGAAAGATTTTTCTCCTTACCCCACTACCTCCTTATCTTCCTACCTAGCCTTCGATCCTCCAGAAGGATTTGGGGGCAAATGGCTATAAATGTAGAGGGAAGAGGGAACAGAAAGCTATATTTCCTTGAACTGTTTTCAGTTAATTTTGCTATTAGAGCCAAGCCATGATGTGTCTCTGTGATAGTTTATATACTGAACTATCTGCAAACTAGCCCTATATATTTGAGAGTGGTCTGGCATTTTACAGATTTTCTTTGGAGATTGGCATTTGGAAAACCCTTTTTCTAAATTCACACATTGCAGCTGTTGACTCTGGGCTTGAAATAAATGATACATTCCTAGTACCTAAAAACAGTAACATAGGAGGCATTTGAATTTTTTCCCCTTTGTTAAAGAGAGAGAGAGAGAGAGAGACAAAGCTAAAGAAAGAACATAATTTGGATGTTTTATATTCCACTCTTTTCCATTTATGTGATGTGTATCTGTCCCATAAAAATGCACAGGTGCTCTCTGTCATATGTTTAGGGAATGAATGACTAGGACTGACTTAGAAGATGAAAAAATGGGAACGACAACACAGAAATACTGACAGCAGCTGTGATCACAGACTATGTGAAAGACACTTTCCATTTGGATTTTCACAGTGCGGTTAGCTGTATGTCAGGTTAAGTGTTTAATATTAAAACAGTTATGTATTGAGGCTGCCAATAATTGGGGGAAAGTATATTGGAACAAAGGTTTTATGTACATATTGGAGAAATACTGGCATACAAGGAACATGCACTCTAGTTAATTTTCAAGGATGAACGTATGCTGGTAAGGGGGCATTAAAATGTATGTAGCATTGAGAACCAACTGTTGGATGTGTTTTCTTGATGTGCAGCTATTAAAACACTGAAACACTAAAACATTTGTCTGAACAACGATTCTACTCCCACTCATGTTATTTAGGTATGATGTATAAGCCAAAACACTGTGTTGAACAGAAAGGGAGAGAAGTCCTAGGATGGTGAAAATGATAATAATACTGAGGATGAAATATGAAAAACATCGCCCTGTTTCCACCTATAAGTAGGCTTTTATCAGAGTACCATTTACAACAGATCCCTGGTGTTTGGTCAATAAAAAAATCAGAGTAAATAAACATCAAGATTAATTTACTGCAAGTTCAACTTGGAAGTTGATTTTTTAATGTTTAAAACTTAACAAATATGTGGAGGATACCATTTATTTATGTTTACATATATGGATTTAAAATTCAGTGTGTACTACCAGTATCCTATTTTGCATTCCCTTCATCACAGAAATGCAATAATAATAACAGCTGGTGGCAGCTTTTCTGGAGCATGAATAACAAAGCACACTTAAGCTGATGTCTCCTTGTCCTGCTAAAAAATGTCTAGCAGAGTCAATGACGTGTTGGAGGGGGCTTTGTGTGGGCTGTGTAAATGAAGACTTCCTTTCCTAAAAATACTTGATCTTGGTCCTACAAAGTTAAATTACCAACTTCAAATTGAAGCAATTAGAAATAGCAGTTATGGATGATTTAAAACCTATCATTGAATAGATACACTGATCATAAGAAAGAATAAAAAATAGTAACATACAAAATAAGGTGTAAGATGAAATCAGTGTCTTGTATTAATTCCACACTATTTAGATTGTCAGGGCTTTATTCATTTCAAGAGATGTAATTATAAGGGGATATGGCACTGCCTGAAAGTCCAGAGATACTGTGAAATAATATAAAGTGGGTAGTGATAGCACAGAAAAGCACAGGTCACATCTTCCTGGCGTGCAATTTACTCTTAAAGTAATTTTCTTGTATATTATTGCCACATTGAGATGATATAGGACTTCTTTCTTTATCCAATAATTGGCAACTCATGCTTTGCACATTATCATCTTTACATGATGGGAGCACAAGGAAAACCAAATTTAATCATATGAGAAAGAACCACAAAAGCTTGTGTGATTTACTATGAATAAAAGATGAAGCTTTTAAAAAGTTTTTAATATGATTTCTAGAAAATATTTCAGGATAGACATTTTGGGCATCAGTGAACTGAAATGGACTGGAATGGGCCACTTCACATCAAATGACCACCAGATCTACTACTGTGGACAAGAGGAACACAGAAGAAATGGAATAGCCTTCATAATTAAGAGTAAAGTGGCTAAAGCAGTGCTTGGATAGAATCCAAAAAACAATAGAATGATCTCAATTCGAATTCAGGGCAAGCCATCTAACATCACAGTGATCTAAATATATGCCCCAACCACAGATGCTGAAGAAGCTGAAGTAGATCAGTTCTATGAGGATCTGCAGCACCTACTGGACAATAGGCCTAAAATAGGTTCTCATCACAGGAGACTGGAATGCTAAGGTGGGCAGTCAGATGACACCTGGAATTACAGGTAAGCATGACCTGGGAGAACAAAACGAAGGAGGATATAGGCTAATAGAATTTTGCCAAGACAACTCACTCTGCATAACAAACACTCTCTTCCAACAACCTAAGAGACAGCTTTATACATGGACTTCCCCAGATGGACAACGGATTGACTACATCCTTTGAAGCCAAAGGTGGCGGTCATCTATACAGTCGGTAAAAACAAGACCTGGAGCTGACTGTAGTAAAGAGGCCTCCGACGGGAGGAGATGGGCGGGGATAAATTAGATAAATAAATAAAAAATAAAATAAAACTTGTATGCCTCCTGAAGAATCTGTATAACGACCAAGTAGGAACAGTAAGAACAGACCACGGAGCAACAGACTGGTTTAAGATTGGGAAAGGAGTACGGCAGGGCTGTATACTCTCACCCTACCTATTCAACTTGTACACAGAACACATCATGCGACATGCTGGGCTTGAGGAATCCAAGGCTGGGGTTAAAATCGCTGGAAGAAACATTAACAATCTCATATGCAGATGATACCACTTTGATGACTGAAAGTGAAGAGGAACTGAGGAGCCTTATGATGAAGGCGAAATAAGAAAGTGCAAAAGCTGGTTTGCAGCTAAGCCTCAAAAAAACCAAGATTATGGCAACCAGCTTGATTGATAACTGGCAAATAGAGGGAGAAAACGTAGAGGCAGTGAAAGACTTTGTATTTCTAGATGCAAAGATTACTGCAGATGCTGACTGCAGTCAGGAAATCAGAAGACGTTTAATCCTTGGGAGAAGGGCAATGACAAATCTCGATAAAATAGTTAAAAGCAGAGACATCACACTGACAACAAAGGTCCGAATAGTTAAAGCAATGGTGTTCCCCGTAGTAACATATGGCTGCGAGAGCTGGACCATAAGGAAGGCTGAGCGAAGGAAGATCGATGCTTTTGCACTGTGGTGTTGGAGGAAAATTCTGAGAGTGCCTTGGATTGCCAGAAGATCAAACCAGTCCATCCTCCAGGAAATAAAGCCAGACTGCTCACTTGAGGGAATGATATTAAAGGCAAAACTGAAATACTTTGGCCACATAATGAGAAGACAGGACACCCTGGAGAAGATGCTGATGCTAGGGAGAGTGGAAAGCAAAAGGAAGAGGGGCTGACCAAAGGCAAGATGGATGGATGATATTGTAGAGGTGATGGACTCGTCCCTGGGGGAGCTGGGGTTGTTGATGACCGACAGGAAGCTCTGGCGTGGGCTGCTCCATGACGTCACGAAGAGTCGGAAGTGACTGAACAAATAAACAACAAAGAAAATATTTCATAGTATTAGTTTATTTCTTAAGGAAATCGGCAAATTTTATAAACTCCAAAATATTTATTGTTCAATGTTAGAATTATGCATTCAAATCCTTTAAAAAGTGATTACTTTTTTCTTCTTTTTGATATAGAGATGTTTTAAATAAATAAATAACATTGTTTGCAATATAGCTGGAAACAAATTGCCTTTTGAAATTCACCACCAGAGTTGTGGTGGATGATTTCTCTGAATTTCTTAAGAAAAAAAAATCCAACAATTTCTCAAGGGCAGGAGTTCCATTAAATAATGATTCAGATATACCTCTTGGCCACCTCATAAGTACGTAAGGTAACATCACATACCACATGTGGAAATGTCTCCAAAATTTTCTTCTCCTTTGAATGAATTGTCAAAACAAATGCTCTTTCGTCAAAGTGAATGATAACTGGAAAAAAAAATCAGAATTTCTTGGCTGACGTTGGTTTGCATTGATTTTGTAGACAGTTTAACCCCTTCCTATCTTCCTGCCCTACAGCTTTCATGAATTTTTGAAGTGTTGGAAGAAACTCAACAGGTTTTGAATATGCAAAACTTAATGTCTCAAGAAATAATAGTTCTCTTGGGCTCTAGGTCATTTTCCATTAACAAACAAACATACATATATACCCACTTACTTACTTACTTACTTACTTACTTACTTACTTTCATTCATTCATTCATTCATTCATTCATTCATTTATTGACACACACACACACACACACACACATATACTGTATGTGTGTGTATATATAGATATATATGTATGTATGTGTATGTATATGTGTGTGTGTGTACGAGGGCACGTGTGTGTGTATATATATACATACACACACAGTGTGTGTGTGTGTGCGTGTAATGATTGAATATGAAATCATTTGATCAAGGCTTATTTTTTGAAAATATCTACTAGATTTCATTATTTATGAGAGTGGGCTGGTTTGGTAGGGAGGTTTGTCATAATAGTATAAAACAAATGGGAAAGTGAGGTTTCTTCTTTTAGTATAGAGTTCTTATAAGCAGACACAGTTCTGTTTTATTTCAAGCCCGTTGAAATAAACAGGCATAATATATAAACAGCAGTAAATTCTATAAAGTTCTTAAGGATACATATTAATATAATGCCTCGCTTGAATAAAACTCCAAAGACATATGATATGCTAAATAATTCACAATCAAAAAAATTAAGTGTAATATACTCACAAGATTCAAGAAACATCAGGTAAGGTTTTATGTGTTTTGTTCTTGTGAAGTTATGGCTTTTATTGTGCAAGAATAGCCATCATCTGAATACTGCTTAACAAACAGCTGCTATGCCTCACAAGTCATCACATCAAGTAATTTCAGAGTATTATTTGGAAGCACAATTAACTATTCTATTTGAATTTGCCTTAAATGAATAGCTTGGATTCTGTTCAAAATCTGTTGATTAAAATGTAACATTTGCTTTATGAATGACTATGTTTCTTAAAAAATCAAGATTTAAAAAATTAACCTAACAGGTAATCATATTTGAAACTGATTTCTAGCAGTACAAAAAGCCATCTTCAGATGTAAGTGAAAAAAATTTAAATTTACATTTGTTATTTTGGGATTATTTTAGAAGTAATTTTGCGATGTGTTAAATCTTTCATGAAAAGAATTAATGTCCCATGTCTATCTAGACAGTAATTTTATGCACACCTATCTTGGTGTTAGTCCCATTGAACCTGGTGTGATTTACTTCTACGTACATAGATTTTCAGTTACGCTGCTCAATAAGTAATTCATATTTTAAGTATTCATAAGTGAAAGCTGACTTTTTCAATTGTCTAAAGCCAGTAGACAACTGACTACTAAATATCTATGACTACTATGCTAAATATCCATGAGATACACAGAATCTGTAAGAACAGGGGTACAAAATAAGAGAATATAATTTCTGCCTTGGGGTGCATCAATTTTTGATAATGCTCTGCGCTAGTTCTCTAAGAAATTGATGTGAGATATATCTTCAGAAAAATGAAGAAATAACAACATTGACTGACATTGTGTAGTCCAAAGACTATCCATCATGTCTCCTATAGATTGTTTTTGGGAAAATAAGTAATTATCAGAACTACATAGTATTAGAACTAGAGAAATCTAATCATCCGTGATTCCTAGTTGTAACCTGACACCACCAAGATTCGACTGGCATCCATTTTGAGACAGGCAAACCTCATAGATTAAACATTCAGCTTTAGTTCTGGACTTCCTTGCTTCTTCTCTGTCACCCTGATTTTTGTAAAACCTTGCCGGATGAATTGTTCCAAATAATTTTTTTTTAATTAAAAAATTAAAAATAAGTATCTCTGCCAATAACACTTATTTTATACTTCATACTATACCCCTAGTGATTTGAGGCCAAAGTGTCACGGTACAGAATTCTGGGCAATTGAAAGAAGAACCAGGCAGAATAATCAATCTTCCAGTATGCAAAGCTCTAATGCGGTGCTATCTTCCTTTTTTTATATTGATGTATTGATTACCTATACATAATGGTATGTGTGTATTTTAAACCTGATTTTCTGCTTGGAAAGCATTCAGAATAGCTTTAATATGTCATTATGCTCTGTCAATGGCACCAACAGGTAGTCCTTGTTTAGCTACCATAACTGGGACTGGGAATTCAGTCGTTAAGCGAAGCGGTTGCTACGTGAAACCACAACTGTGCTTATGATCTTACTTCAGCTTTCCTTTGATTTGCAGACCTGTGAAGGTTGTAAATGCAAGGATTGGTGGTAAAGTTACTTTTTCGTCACCCTCATGTCTGTGAATGGTTGCTAAATGAGGCAGTCACTAAACAAGGACTACATGTATTTTAATCAGATATTGTTGTCCTACTAATGTGTTCTATAACCTAAAAAGATAGTTCCATTTTGAATGACCCATTTTGAGTACCATGCATTCTAAAAGTTACAATAATGGCTCACAGGAATGTGAGGAATGCTTGTAATGCTAGTAATGGCATTCTGATTCTTAACCCTGCAAATGCATTAAGTATATTGTTAAAGGTAATGCAGACTATAAATGAAGTTCTAATAAGACTTCTTAAATATTTAAGCACAAACAAGATTGTTTTTACAATCAATATTGTATTTCAGTTTTTTCTTGGCTTTAAAAGTGGGATATGCTTTCATTGTCTATTGTTAATTATAAAAATGCTGTATCAACACATACATTTACACATTATTTATCAGAATTCTATTGTGGAAATTTGGCTTGCAATTTCCTGCTGCTATTGGCACTAAATAAATAGGTGGATGTTCTCTTGTTCTTGTTTTCTGCCCCCCCTAAAAAAAAAGCTAAAGGGAAGCCAGTTGCTGCATTTATTACTAAAGTTGTTCTATTAAATTGCTTGCAAACCTCCTCTTTGCAGATTGCAATGTAACATCACTAATTCCATCTTTAGGTGTTTCCTTAGATAAAGACTGATATCTATAGTGTCCAGCCAAGAGTTAGCCGGGAAGGTACTTAGACGCAACCTAATCCTCTTCTGTGGATGGGATGACCTAGCAGTTCAGCAGAAGAGAATAGTGTGTGGTGTTGCAAAAACCCCTAATGAAAGAAATAAAAGTAAGTTAACTTTTATAACTGCTTTATAATTGCTTTCTGTCATGGGGCCTGCCCTGTGAAACAGCATTCCCCCTAAGAACCAGATGGCCCCAAGCCTTTTAGCCTTCTATATAAGGCATTAAAGGCTTGAATTTTGTCTCAAGCTTTGGGACCAGGTTGTTAGGTGAGCCCTGTTTGTTAGCTGCCTTTTGTCTGTCTGTCTTGTTACTGATCAGCAAAATGGAATAGATTTATTTGGACTTCCGGTGCATTGTGTACTGTTTGTTTGTGGCAATGGTTTATACAATTTTGGATTTTTAAAAAATTACTTATTTACTACTAGCCACCTTGAGTTACTGCAGTGAGATGGGTAGCCATATAAACTGTTTAAATCAATGAGTAAATACATACAAACATACATACATACACTTTTATACAAATACTTCCTTCCTTTGCACGTTTTTTCCCCTCCTTTAGCAGTTTTCCCCTCTGTTTGTATCTGTATGTGCATTTGTACATGCGCGTGTATACATGGACTATTGGATCAAGGTGTGGAAAAGCTGGTTATTTAAAAGCCCTACTCAGAGTTATACTGGGTGTACATCATACTAAATCATAATGGTTTGGTTTTGACTTGTGTGAAATGAACTAAGCCATTATAATTGGTTAACCATTGTTTATGTCTTAATATGCAGTGAGACCCCAGCCTACTATTACTTATTCTACAAACCATGGTTAAGTAAACCATTATTTATTATACAGCATGAAACCATTCACAGAGTTCTTTTGATTCCTCAGTGAAGTATTTAATTATAGATATTGTAGGGAATAAATGAAGATTTTGTGGTAGTCATACAGTTTACTTAACAAATGATCAGTTTTGATAGATTCAAAATAATGTAATCAGTTACTAAACAATTAAATACCATCTAGAACAACTGAGTTTGTACATTAAGCTATGATTTTATCCAAAGGTTGCTGACAAAGACACAGCCTCATGTGTAATGTGTATTTATTTATTTATTTTATGTATTTATTTATTAGATTTATAGGCCACTGCAGTCTGTTACAACTCTGGCCAGCTTACTAAATGCAACGATAAAAACACAAACCATCAAAAGAGAGTCCAGAGAAAATCAGTTAGAGAGCATCCCACAGAATATCTATCACCCACTCTATCCCATTCTAACATGCTCAGTTATGATGTTAGTTAAGTCTGCATTCACATGCTAATATAAAATTAACAAGCCACATGATGGGTTGGTGACAGGTGTCAGGTATTTCCAAACCAAAATTTTATTGTATGGTAGCCCAGCCTTACTTTATTCATAGAATTTTACAGGGGGCTCAGATGTCACGATAACAAGTTTTCCACTGCTACATCTAGCCTTTTCCTAATTTGACAAGTTAGGGTAAGCGTGCAGAGCATGGCTTTGGGAATTCTTGCCAGCTGTTTACCACTAGTGCCTGTAATGAGTCATTCATATTTCCTTTTTCCTAATGGACTCCATATTGTATCTCTGGGTGTAATTTGGCTTTCTATTCATGTTGCATTGTGCCTGTTTATGTGTGTACATGCCCTGGGAATCATAGGGGCAAGCTATATATATTCTACTCTGTGTTATGTGACCAGGAGGGAGGAGGGAAGGGGCTTAGAAATGAGCATTTGGCAATATTTTGAGTTGTTGCCCAATTGCCTGTCCCATAGAAATGCAGACATTTTTCTGGAATGTTTTTCTCTGTAGCCCCAAGCCAGATCTGGCCAATTTTCAAACTTGGTCCTTCTTTTACCAGTTTCTTAGACCATACCAATTTTGTTCCCATTAAGTTCAGTTTTTGGAGTGTTATCCTACTGACAAACAGTATTCTCAGCCCCTTCACTTGAAATTACTTTCTAGCATTCCATTGAGTTGGAAAAAAGAAAATAAAAATCCTTCAAGAAGGTGTTACAGGATGAAAATTGGCAAAACCTCATCACACTGCTGTGGACGACATCCTTTTCTCTATGAGAATTATAAAGAGCTCTGAAGAGTTCCAACATTTGGGGCTTACAGTATAAATATATATAGGTAAATAGGATGTAGAGCAGCATAATATTTTTTGACAATCCTCAGAATTTAACAGTAGAATCCAGAGTGACATTAAATGCTAAACGTATGAGATCACAAAAGCTTGTGAAACTACTGGGCCTGATAGGCACTTAACTTATAGCTAAGTTAACCTAGATACGTCTAAATTAGTAATGATATATGGCTATTTGGTAGAGAAACATTAAATATATTGCCTCCTGCAGAGTGGTTTTTCCCCTTTTTCTGTTGCACTTCTGAGCACAGATACGCCAATTTCACTGTTCTTTTCATCATTAATAAGATTTTCTACCACTTCTTATAGCTGGTGGCTCTATTATATTTCATTCTTCATGAATATTTCTGTCATATACCAATTGAATTTTGTCACCTTACCTTTTACAATTAATTGCCTTGGCTGCTGTTATAGATTCTTTGCTTTTATCTATTTCAAAGCTAATAGTTCACTTCAAGTTTGACCTGCAAATGTGATGGCTTTTGTTTTAATTCTGCTTTTTACTGCTCCTTCCTTTTGTTCTGATAGTTGTCTTGACATTCATGAATGTATGGAGTAGAAGAAAGAAAGAAAATATCCAGAAACATGAGGCAGAATCTCCATTAACTTTATATTTTGTTCCTATGGTATTAATTCAGCCTCAGGTAGAACATGTTATGTTAACATTGTTTGCCTGTGAAGTTTACCATAAATTTCACAATAAAAGAGCCTTTACCTGCTTTGAAATTCCCACATGAGCAAAACCTGTGGGAATACAAAGTAGGTTTGGGTTAGGGCTGTGTACCATCTACAGCTGAAATCCAAATGCAGAACAGAATGGGTGACTTGAGGTTTTAATTCAGTTGAGTCAGAACATGTATGCTAACTTGCTCAGTCTCTGATTGAAAATCAAGATTCAAGAGCCAGTGAAATGTGGCATTGCTTGCCAAAGAGGAAAAGTTTTAAAAAGAAAATATAACCTTTTGGCACTTCCCAGCATTCTAAAACACCTGAGGAAGGAGAATGGGAAGTATTTATTCAGTCGCTGAAAGGTCTGTCCAGTGACCTTTCCAATCATATGATTACTAGTTGATTTAGTCCTTCTGTCTTGGGCTGGTGGTGGAGAAATCTTGAGAGAGTTTCATCATTTGTTCCCTTATAAATATCCCTTATATTTATCCCTGTCTTTTATCTATTCTATTCACAAAAATATATTATTATTCCTTCCCACCATGGCTTCCTTTTACATGAACTCTTCATCTGCTTGATTGAAAATTTTGTTGCACAACAAAAAAGTTGTGCATAATTCATTAAAGCTGTCTTTACAGTCTGTTGTACATAGACCCTGAGCTGTATCATAAGATATTCAATACTTTTTATTCATATTAAAGCTCTGACATTCTGATAAAATTCAAAAAGTTATAGCCATGCATTTACATTTCTTTTTTCATGCCAGTTAATGTGAGGGCAGGATTGTGTTTCTTCTAATTCATGCTCCAGAATTCAATGAGTTGCCTCTGACTCCCCATAAGGCAAATAATGCTAGTTCCTGATCGTGGGACATGGATGCTTACACAGTCCTTGTTATATAGCAAAATGGAGTTCATTCCTTTTTTAAAAAAAATGGTGACTGCCATTAAAAACACACTTTTATAGTAAAGACCAAAGTGCAACATCTGTTAACTATCAAAGCTCAACTAAAGCATAAGAGAGATTATGTAGACCTGTGCAAAAAGCTTTTCCTATTCATTTAAATCAATTTACAGTTTTAAAAAGTTGAGCAATAAAATGCACCAAAAAACCATTCCAGGTACCTGTAATTTTTCCCCTTTCTCCTAATGTAAATCAAATGCACCTAGAGGTATTATAATTGCACACAGCTTTGCAATCTTCAGCTGCATGCTGAGCTGACTTAAGTTATTGCTGATTGCCTCTTTTAACTTGATAAGAAAAAACACGAAGTATTCAAGTCACATTTTTTAATTATGATGTTTGATTTTGGCTCAGAATCATGTGTGAAGCCATCCATTATGGCTTGTAAACCATGGTTTCTGTCTGCATTATGTATGAAACAAACCACTATGATTTATTCAGTAAACCATGGGTACAACAAACGGGATGCGGTGGCGCTGTGGGTTAAACCGCTGAGCTGCCGATCGGAAGGTCGGCGGTTCGAAACCGCGCGGCGGGGTGAGCTCCCGTTGCTAGTCCCAGCTGCTGCTCACCTAGCAGTTCGAAAACATGCAAATGTGAGTAGATCAATAGGTACCGCTTCGGCGGGAAGGTAACGGCATTCCGTGTCATCATGCTGGCCACATGACCCGGAAGTGTCTATGACAACGCCGGCTCTAAGGCTTAGAAACGGAGATGAGCACCGCCCCCTAGAGTCGGACACGACTGGACTTTACGTCAAGGGAAACCTTTACCTTTACCTATGGGTACAACAAACCATGGCTTTGAATGATATGAGAACCCCACCACCATTTACAAAATCAAGCAAAAGTCTTTTGACATGCCGTCGAGGAATTTGCTCAAAAGATAGTTCAGTGTGATACAGTGAATGCAAAAGAGATAGCTCCTCACCAGAAACTATATGATGTTGCATACTACCATAATATTTGGGCGGTAATAGAAATTTGAATAATAATAATATATATATATATTTAAAACTTGTTCCCCAGTGTATGAAATCAACAGTCACTTCAAAACTGCAATACAGGTAGTCCTTGTGTAGCGACTGTCTCATAGAGTGACTGTTCGCAGTTACAATAGTGATGAAAAAGTAACTCTGTGACCAATTCTTGAATTTACGACCTTTGCAGGTCTGTAAAGCAAAGGAAAGCTGAAGTAAGATCATACGCACAGTTCCAGTTTCACTTAGCGACTGCTTCATTTATTAACTGAGCTGCCGGTCCCAATTGTGGTTGCTAAATGAGGACTTACCTGTAGTAAAAGATATAAACCTACAAGGAAATATTGTAGAAAAGAAGAAGAAAAGAGGTTGAATAACAAGGATGTCTCATCTTGTATTTTCTTTTTTGTTTGATTTGTGTTGTTGATAAGATCATTTTAGTCTGGGTGGTTTGATGTTTTATTTATTTTTATGGATTTTTTGGTTTTGTACACCACCCAGAGTCCATTAGAGTTGGGCAGCTAATAAATTTCAATAAAGAAATAAAATTTTAGGTGACTCAGAGGAAGGAATCAGTCCAGAAGACTAAGACTCAGATATAGCATGTGTTTGTGTTTGTTTCCCACACTTTTGTAATGGTTTTTCTGATCTCTGTCATGGGATGAGGTATTTGCTATTTCTGAGTATGTATATCATGCTTTGGAATGTTTTCTACTTAACTTTCATTTGTCTATATGAAGATTAATATTTGGAAATAATATCCATGTATATATCTACTCCTTGCTTCCTTCCTTCCACAAAATAATAAATAATATAAAATCAACAATTATGTCAAAATAAGTAAACAATTAACAATAATCAGCAACAGAATAAGATCCTCAGACTCCCATATAACCACTAAATAAGACAACTACAGTTTGCAAGGTAACATTAAGATAAAGTTTTGTGGAAAAGCAACGTTTTAACCATGACCCTGAATATTAACAAGGAGGGAACAATGTTAACTTTTTTTGGGGGGGCAACTTCCAGAGAGAAAGGGCTGTAATAGAAAATATTATTTAAAATAATAAAAATATTATTTAATATTATTCCAGCCTTAGGAACTTGATGATGTTCTTTACAAGAAGGCAAGCCCTGGGAATGCTTGATTGGTCCTTTAAAACACTTGATTCCAAATTGTTTAAGATTTTATAATCTGAACCTTGAAAAGAATAGATAGATAACACAACTTGCATACTTTCATACTCTGCATGTTCTGAAGATTTGTCTCTTACATAAATCCTGGCAGTTGTATTTTGTTCCAGTTGTGTTGTGTTCCAGTGGACAAACCATATTAAAGGTAGACCCACACAGAATGCAATTCAATAATCTAATATAGATGGAATAAAAGCATAAATAATAGAGGCCAGATTCTGCACTTACTCACTTTACTTTATTGTAGACTTTTGTTAGCTCTGATTCCTACTGTGTGTCAAAGCACCTCTAAAATACCCAGTTCATGAATAGAAGAATGAAGATGATTTTTCTTTTTTCCTAGAGATTCAGAGAGTTTCTAGAATATTATAATTGCCAATGGAGTTTATAAAAAAATAAAGTGCAGTTATATGTAAAATATATAATTCACTCATATAAATTGGATGAACACTTAACTAAATTATTTATGTGATGTTTGTAGCATATATTTTTCCATCAGTTATTCTTCTGCCTAAGCATCAGAGTTTCTGAGATTGGATTAAATGCATTTAAAAGATAGATCAGCAATAAAAATAATCCAGTTTTATGGTGGCTTTCCTAGCTTAGTCCCTAAAATGCACCTATCCCTCTGAAATGGCTTTTACTGAGCTAAACTTGCAATGTTCTCATTGCTTACATGTCTTTGTGAATAATAAATATTTCTTTGGCATAACAAGAATGCAAGGTTTCCATAGAATGTATATCAGAAGTTATAATAAAAAGAAAATGTATTTTATTCCAGCTTTTATTAAATTTGGGGTCAATTTTTCGGTATTAGCTTGCATTTAAGATTTACTTAGTACTAAATTGGATACTTTGTTGCAAAAAAGTAAATACCTAAGATGTTATTTATACACATTCTAATTGCACACAGGACTTTTTATTTATAGCATTTGTAATTTGCATTTCATTAAAAAAAATCTCAGTGTAGGCCACAACAGTGTAAAACTGCCAGCAAGCATTATTCTTTAGTCATGTTTGTTTATTTATTTAAATACTTATATCCTATTAAATATTAAATACATAAGGTAAAGCAAGAAAATGAAATAAAAATACTTTAAAAAATTAAAACAACAGTAACCATGATACAATAGTATAAAGTAGAATGTTTGAAAAGTACAGTACAGCATGTGGCTATCAAGTTGTAAATGCAAGGGTAAAGAAGCAGTGGCATCAAAAAACAGGCAGTGTTCTAAGGAAACGGTATTTCAAAGTTGAGGTGCCATGATAGGAACACCTACCCCCCGTCCTCACAATGGAGTACTGAAAGGCCTCTTGCCCCATAGATCTAAATGTTTGGGCAGTTACAGTATATACTGGGTGAAGAACTTCCTCACCTGTTTAAAAATGTCATTAGTGAAACCTTCAGAAGCATTGTCAGCTGGTGCAGTGCCTTTTAGTCTGGTGTTACTGCTATGTAAAAAAATGTTCCTTATAGCACCAACTACAGCTTCTGAGCCGTGTTTGAGGGTAGCCGCACATGAGAAATTTGACGTTGTCATATTAGGAGGTAACCAGAACATGCATTATTGTGAGGAGGCCACATCCCTGACCACGAAAGGTCACAGACTACTTACAGCTCTCCAAATGTACTTTGGGCCACAGGTGACAAAGAAAAATCTGTATACCAAAGCTGCAGAACAGCTGAAGTCTGTGCACCTGTTTCCTCGGGAACATTGCAATGATATTCAGAGACAAAGACTAAACAATTCTTGAATCCATATGCCGCTAATCTACTACTGCTTTTCTTATCAGAATTCACTCTCTGTTTATTGACTATGAGTATTGGACATTATAGACCCAAACATTACAGTAGTCACCCAGCTGTATAATTTCATTTGACTATGATGATGAGGAGAAATAGAACTGGATGTTATCCACATAAGAGTGACACCCAGCCTCATTATTCCACAAACACACTTAATTGTCTGAAGTGGAGATACGTGCAAATTAAATATTTTTACTTGCTGCTTCCATCCCCCCTCCTTTTCTTAAAGTCTGTATGCATTAATGTGTTTATAAGTTTATGGATGTTCATATATTTTGAGACTTAGAATATCTTTTATTAAGTTGATTTTTTTTCTTTTATTATTTCTTGCATTGTATTGTTATAGACCGTTCAAGATAGAAATAAAATAAATGAAAATGTGGTATTATTTGATTTGCAGATACTTTATAAAGTTGGCATTGATATGTGGCTTAGATTAAAATCTTGCTTCATACTTTCTTAAAATCAGGTTTTCATTTAATTTTCCTTAATACATTTTTGTAGATCTACTTGTTAAGTACATTTTATACATACAGTTAGTTAATCTCAATTAATTTGCTCCTGTGTTTAAATCAATAGGTGGTAGAAGTATTATTTGTATTGTATTGTATTTTGTATTGTATTTGTATCACATTCTGTTCTTTAAAAAAGTTACTTTGAAACCTTTAGTGAGTAAGGTATACTTTCATAGGAAAGTAAATAATTTTGAAGTCTGAATGTATTGTATGAATGTCAACTGTGTATTCTACTGTGAAGTCTGAACAACTATACAGGTAGTCCTTGCTTAACAATAGTAACTGGAACCAAAATTTCCATTGCTATGCAAAAGCAAAGCAGTAGTAAAGCACAAAGTCACATGACTGCATTGCTTAGCTATGGCAATCCTGGCACTCCCAGTTGCCATTGTTAAGTGAGGATTGTAGGCCATTAAACAAGAACCTCCTCACAACTTCCTGCCAGCTTCCCACAAGCAAAGTCAGTGGGAAGCTGGCAAGAAGTCACAGGTCCCAGGCAGCTCACAAGCAGGCCAGTGGGCAGGTAAATGGCTGCTGATGGGTTGGAGAGGGTGCATGGGTGGCTGGTGATGTGCAGTGCAATGTGTTGGAGCTGGGGATGGCTGCTGCTAGTGGGGGAGGGTGTGAGCTACTTACTGGAGTGACTTGTGACCTTCTCTGCTGGCTTCCCCATTGACTTTGCTTGTGGGAAGCTGGCAGGGAAGGTTGCAAATGGCAATCGCATGACCATGGGACACTGCAACCATTGTAAGTGTGAGCCAGTTGCCAGATCACAATCATGTGACTGCGGGACTGCTGGGGCAGACAGAACTTTGAGGACCAGTTGTAAGTACCATCATTCAGCATCATATAACTTCCAACGGTCGCTGAATGAGAGCTCATTAATCGAGGACTACCTGTAATGTCCATTTACCATAGACAGCCATACTGTAGTTACCATGGTCTAACATGGCTCATCTTCTGCCATGTCCATTTACTAATATAGTTCTTTTAAAGTGTTGTGGATCAAAGATATTTCAAATGCTGATTTCTTAAATATTGAAGTTGACATACAGTAACAGCAGATATGCTCAAATCTACACATATGCAACTACTTCTAGGCAGCAGGAGAGAAGCTTCATAAAAGAAAATTAACTTCCTTCTGTTCATGCAAGCTCAGGAAATGATTTTTGCAGCTTAGATATAGTAAGCCTACTTTCATACTATGCCATTCATTATCCACATCTTATATTTTTAAAATATAAGACCTAGATAAATCTTACACTTTTTTTGGAGGTTTTAATCAGAATGTTAGGACTTTTACCAGCCTTAAATCAGGATGTAACTTAGAGTTGTTCATAATCTACTGTGGTCTTTGTATGGTAGGCCTGGGACCTTCTTTTTTTGTGACTAAATAAATAATCTTTAAATTATACTTGCAAGGCACATTCTTTGAGCTCTTTATGATGGTGACTATTAAGGTGCTTAGTTGTAAAATGGGCTAAAGTAATCACTGGCACTGGCAATGCTTTAGTTTGAAGCTTGGATTTGAAACACATACTGTACAGTTATTATCCAATCAGCTGTTCAGAATGAATTGAATTGAACTCATGACATGACTTGACTTGTTAAATTGAATTGCAAAATTGAACTGAATATTTAAATCGAATCACAGACTTACATTGGATCTCAAGGGATTCATATTCCCTGGTAAACATGATGTTTATATTGGTAAGCAGCTATTAGTGCAGACCAGCCTTCCCCAGTCTGGTGTCTTGAATGTTCGTTCGTTTGAAGGTTTCAAAATTTCCAGTTAGCAAGTGCTGGGGTGTGGCTTTTTAGTTCCCTGGATTGGTTATGCTGTCTTGGAATTATGGAAAGGAAAGTAGAACATTGGGCAAATCTAGTATGGACAGTACTAAGTTAGTGATCTGACATATAAACTTAGTATATTCTTATTTTATCTGTGACTGGTCCACATCATCTCTCATTAGTAGACCTTGGAAAGATTCCTGCCAGTAACGATAATAGGCAAGATTTGGTCCAGTACAAAACTAAGCTGAAATGATAGAAAGATAATCTTCTGCCCATTTTGAAATTGCTAGTGGCACTTGGAATGATGTTTTTGAAAATGTAGTTTTCTATTTTGAACTAGATTCAAAGGACTCATATATAATGATTGCAGCATCACTGCCAGTTAATGATTTAAGGACATGTTGGGTCAATTAATATTAGTGTGCTGTTTTCCTGCCTACATGAGATTGCAAAAATGGTCTGTCAAAAACTTGGCAGGCCAAAATAATTGACTTGGTTGGCTTGGTAGGTCACTAAGGTGGAGACCTGACTTACAAAGTGTGTAGTCAATTAAGACTAGATTTTCTGGGGATCATTTGATTGGATGTAGAATTTGAATCCAAAAAAATACTTATAAATTGATGTTTTGTTGAATGGAATTTACATATTATACATAATCTCTGGATTCTTAACACTAGTTTAAATGTGAAAAGATTGGGGTTCTCAAACAATTTTAAGCAAAATAAATAATCTTAGTGAACAGCAATGGTAAGAAATAGAGTATGTAGCGATTATTGCAATGAAATTAATTACAGCAAAGTATGTTTAATTGTTTTAAAAGAGCATTGTGGTTTTAATTGACAAGGAATTAATAGAATCTGACATGCAAGAAGAAAACATTAGTGGATAACTTCTGACTTGATGCCCTTATAACTCTATGAAAATATGTAAATTATAAACAGTTTGTAAACTATATCTTATAGATAACAAAAATATGGTGGACAAAACTTGTGGAACAATTATGACACAAATGGAGTATATGCCCTTTTAAATCCCATATAAAATATGTGATTATGAAATAATGATTATTTATTTGTTTATTTCCTATCTCTGAGAAAATACAAGAGCTGAAAAATGCAACAAAAATTTTATATCTTTTTTTGTATTCAAGCAACTGTAAACTGGTAGTTAGGGTATTTATTTAGGCAACAAAAATACATGGGCTTTTGTTGCCAGTCCTAGATGACATCACACCTCTAATATCCTCTGTTATTGTCTCAGTTGAACAGCTAAGCTGATTTATATCTGGCTTAGGTCTGTCTCAGGAAGACTTGCAAAAATGTCTTATGGAACTGATCCAAGCTGGAGCTCCATTAATTTGGGGGTGAGCAGGCCATTTCTCATTGACAGAACACTTACCTCCTTTTATTTCCAAGCCCTTGGATTTCTCCTTTCCTTGTTGCTAAGATGCTGCAGATGGGTATCAGGTACCAGGCTTCCAAAACAGAGTAAAGGGATGACTTTGTACTTTTCATCTGGTTGCCAGCATTTTTCCTGTGAAAAACAAGCACAAGGCAAGGACTGGGGCCAGGTGCCAGATGAACAATAACTTTTGCTATTACCCAATAGCCAGTTAGAAGAAATTCTGTTTGATTCATCTAGAATCCTTAGTGGCTATGGTGAAGGCAATCATGGGTAACTGTAATTGCCTTATTTGAAGTTTCCTCTGAGCTTTTTGGGTTGTTGTTGTTGTTGGTCCCATCTCTGTATGCACGTGTGTGTGTGTGTGTTTGAGTTATAAAGGAATCTTTATGAAGTGGTACAGTTTGGACCAATTAATCTGATTGTACATGGAAGCCAAAAAGAGGAGCAGTGGTCAAAAATGATTAAATGATATGAATTGGTAGTGTATAATAGTAATATGAAGCAAGAGAAAAATATAAACAATGGTGTCAAATGGCATTGAGCTGTATCATGTAATGATTCTGTTACACCTAGTTTTTTTCACATTTTCTACGCAAATGTTTTATAAATCATAATTTTTCTTCCCTTGTTGCAGCAGTTTCATGAGGATTTGACCACAAAGAGAGAGAAGAGAAAGAAACTGCCTCAGTGTTCCTAAGGATGCCTTTGACAGAGTTTTACTTCAGTCCTTTAGGAAAAAGAAATGTCAGTGTTCATGCTGTGGTTATTAGCTAGGGGCAAGCAGCATAGGATTCTCCATATATTGTTGGACTGCAGCTCCCCATGCATCACAGCACTAGCTAATCTTGTGACATTCATGGCAGCTGCAGTTGATTAGTATCCAGAGCAGTTTTTCAAATTGTGCTCCATAGATCCCTAGAGTTTTGCAAGACATTGATGGGGTTCTATGAAAGACTAAGGGGTGGGAGAAGTTAACTCAAATGCAGGGCCTCCAGTGGCATCCTTAGTTTTTTTTTCCTAAAGTACAGTGGAAACAACAGGGCAAGTCAACTGACATTCAGAAGCCTCAACCCCTAGGCAGTGCTTAAGTTTGAAAAGTGTTTGAAAAGTTCGAAAGTTTGAAAACCCCTGATCTGCAATGCCATATATTCCCATCCTTAATACAAACAATACATATTCCCATCCCTGATACAAATTTCTAAACATATATTGGTATCTATCAGGGAATGTGTATTCCATTATTCTGATTTAGAAGAACATATTTATATTTTCTTTTTTATATATAATTTTATTGAACGTTTTAAAAACAGGAGTAAAAATTAATGCAAATTAAAATAGAATAAGAAAGAAAGAAAAGAAATAAAAGAGAAGGCTAAAATGCAAAAAGAAAAAAAAGAAAAATAGAAAAGAAAGAAAAAGATATAAAGAAGTGGCTTGCATTGTTCTTTACAGCCGTTTTAAGTGCAATTGTAAATTTACCTCTTTCTCTGAAGTTACATAATAACTCTTCTTTCTATAATCTATCCTATCTAATCATCAAAACCATAAATCATAAGTTTTTTTTTTCTGTTTTGCACCGTCCATAAGGGGTTTCCAGTCAGCAATAAACATAGACATTGTCTTTTCTCTAATCAAACAGGTGAATTTGGTCATCTCAGCAAGTCCTATAAATCCTTCCATTGTAGCTATTGCTAGGTCTTTCCATCATGCTGCAGTTATATATAAAAACAAAGTTCCATGACTTTTTTTCAATTGTTTAACCATCAGTCCCAGGAGAAGTTCTGGCTTCAGTTGTATATTAATCTTTAAAATCCTCTGAATCAGTGTATGCATTTGAACCCAAAATCAGCTGTTTTGCATGTCTACCAAGCATGATAAAATTATCTTTCTTGTTGTTCACATCTCCAACATAGTACCTGTATACATTCTAGATAATTTTTCTGGAGTCATAGTATACCAACGGTACATCATTTTATAAAAATTCTCTTTAAGATTGTAACATAGTATAAATTTCAATCCTTTCAACCACATATTTTTGCATTGTTCCATCTACACTGTATATTATAACCAAAGTTTTTAGCCTACTTTATCATACATTCTTTTACTTGTTCTTTTACTGTTTCAGATTTCAATAGAAGTTTATACATTTTAGCAATCACGTGTTCATCAATTGTACACAATTCCATTTCAAAGTCAGTCTTAGAATATCCAATACAATAAATTATTTTGTCTACTTTGAATCTTTCTGATAACTGAATAGGAAAACCATTGACAACTATATACCTCTTCCATCAGTTCTCTTGATTTTATTTTGTATTCCCCTTGACAGAATTCTAGGATCTCATGGTATATTAATCATTTTTGTTTGCCTATTATTTCTTGTCTATAAAATGCTTCTTGTGCTGAGAACCACAAAGGTGTTTTCAGGTACAACCTGGATTTGTATCTATTCCATATTCTCAATATGGCACTTCTTACATAGTGATCTTTAAAATCTACATTAAAACCTAAAATAATGTTAAAACTTACATTATTCAGGGATGGCTATTAAAAGATCTTTCATGGTAGATCTGATTTCTGAATCATTTGTTCCTAAATTAGGATAAATGGTTTAACTGACTGTTCTAAAAACATAAAGAAAATTATAGGTAACATATAAGAACTTAATTGCAGTGCAGTTCTGAATTTTTTTAAAAAAAATAGATAATATAAAACAAGATAAAGGCAATCAAAGGAAAGAAACTATGGTTTTCAAAGCTGATGATTAAATATGAATATCATATCAGTTACAAAAACTATAAAAGAAAGGTTGCAAATTAGTATTTTTTTCACTGCCATCAATCTTTATCACTGTTTGCATTTGATTTTCATGCAGGTGGTTGACCAGATTGATACACTGACTTCTGATCTGCAGCTGGAAGATGAAATGACTGACAGCTCAAAAACAGACACGTTGAATAGCAGTTCAAGTAGCACAACAGCGTCAAGTTTGGAAAAAATCAAGGTGCAAAGCAGCGCCCCACTCACCAAGGCCCCGACCCATCCATCTGCCATTTTAACCGTATTAAGGAAACCCAACCCCCCACCACCTCCTCCACGGCTGACTCCAGTGAAGTGTGAAGACCCTCACAGGCCAGTAATCTCTGCCAATCCTGTAAAGACTAATGGGACTCTGTTACGAAATGGAGGCTTACCAGGAGGACCTAATAAAATTCCAAATGGAGATATATGTTGTATATCAAATAATAATTTGGACAAAGTTCCAATGCAACCTCTTATGCACAGATCTGAGAAAGGCAGGTGTCCTCAGGCTGGAACACGGGAACGGGTACGATTTAATGAAAAGGTGCAGTACCATGGCTATTGTGCTGATTGTGACGTGCGGTATAATATTAAGAACAGGGAGGTTCATTTGCACAATGAGCCTGCTCGCATCCCAGGAAAACTTCCTCAGCAGTGTCCTCCCTTGCCACTGCCTCCTTCACCGCTTCCTCCCCCCCCATTAGAAAATGGAGGGGTGGGCATAAGTCCTAGTAATAGCTTTCCCCCTCTCAGACCTGCAACTGTGCCTCCACCAACTGCACCAAAACCCCAAAAGACCATCCTGAGGAAATCGACCACGACGACAGTGTGATGTTTCCCACCTGGAAAACTGTTCTTGCTTTTTCTTTTTCTTACGTACAAACATTGAAAAAAGGTAATGAGCACTTTCTACAAAAGCAATAAAAGCCCAAATATATTGCACCCTTTCTTCTATGAAGTGGCAAAAAAGTCACATGGTAAGTGGAGAGAAAATCGTTTAATGTTGTTGATACTGAAATCCAATGATTTAATGGTGTAATGATTTTATGTGCTAATCATTGGTGGCACTTATTAAGGAGGACACGCTCAGTTATAGCACAAGCAGTTAAAAGTTCATCTGGGGAACTATAGATGTGGAGTACCAATTAGGAATGAAGTCAAATCTTCTATGGAAGATTTGACTTCTATGGAAAACAATGTGTACTGCACAATAGGTTTTATAGTATGATAGTTTTAAGGATATTTTCTTGGAATGTAATCATTGATTACACAGAACTAAGAACACTTGAGTAGTAGCTTCAAAAGGGAATTTGTACTCCCAATGAAGAAATGTCCTAAAATGCTATGTTCCAAAATATTTTATACATCCAGGAAAATGACTGCAAAAAACAATATAATTCCTCAGAGGGGAATGTGGGAGGATATCAACTTCTGCTGCCATTCTGAAAACATGAAATATTTTTTTATTTATTTGTTAATTGTAGGTAATACATTAAGACTTCAGGTTATTTTTAATAATTCAGTTGAGAACATAAAGAATTTTGATGTAAATTATTGGATTAATTGCTTAAACACTTGAAAAAGCTATTGACAATATTAAAAAAAATTGAAAATTAAATACTTGAATTCTGGAGATATTTTCCCCATCCTCCAATCTTTATACTACATGCTTGACTGTCTCACTTATTGCAAAGGATCTTCTGATACGTATTTATTTATTGAAAAAGTTATAAATAGTATTTATTTTAAGTGAGTTGGAAGAAAAAGATGTGAATCAAATCAGTGAAGTCATCTTATGGTAAGCCTGTTTACAAAAAAGTTTGCATACCAGTCATTTCATTTGCATCTATTTTTTTTAATGGAACCTTGGAAATACATTTGGACTTTCTCACTTGCTTTTCTGTTAAGCCTTGGCACCCATTCATGAGCATCTTTGAGGAGCTGTGCAAGGGAGCAACTGCTTTGAGATATCTCTGGCAGGTGCTATATATGCACCTATGCACAATAGAAATCACATTTTTGTCGGCTTCCAGTGGGAATAGCGGACTGAACGGCTGTGCCTGCTGGTTCAGCGGGTGAAGCTGACAACGCAATAATTTTTTGGGGGCTCAGGCAGGTATTCCTGAAGCCCAAAAACATTCTCCAGATCAAGGAAAATACCTGGAATAACCCCATCTGTCCTCAGGACAGCTGCTTGCAACCAGAAGATTGCAAACAGCATTTCACTTTTGACTGGCAAGAGCCAGCTGGGAGGCAGGGACTTCATCACTTTCCAAGCTGTGCTGTACCCTTAAAGGGACCCTAAGACCGGGCACCCCATTTCTATATCACCAATTTGTATTTTTTTTTAAGTATATGTAACCCAAGAGAGGCTTTCTACAGTGAGGAGAAGCTGGTTCTCTTGGTGCTTAATGTTATTTTTGGAATTACTTTTTTTAAAATTCTTTTAAGTTTTGGATTTTGTTCTCCTTCTAAAGGAAATTCCAAAGATTGAGAGTAAACAATTATCTTCCTGTTACTATTTTTGTATTATTTATTATTATTTATTATTAAATTTCTCTGCTGCTCATCTCATACACAACAACTCTGGGCATCTTAAAGGTAAAGGTAAAGGTTTCCCTTGACATTAAGTCCAGTCGTGTCCGACTCTAGGGGGCGGTGCTCATCTCCGTTTCAAAGCCAAAGAGCCGGCGTTTGTCCGTAGATACTTCCGTGGCCATGTGGCCGGCATGACTACACGGAATGCCGTTACCTGCCCGCCGAAGCGGTACCTATTAATCTACTCACATTTGCATGTTTTCTAACTGCTAGATTGGCAGGAGCTGGGACTAGCAATGGGAGCTCACCCCATCACGCAGATTCGAACCGCTGACCTTCCGATCGGCAAGCTCAGCAGCTCAGTGCTTTAACCCGTAGCACCACCGTGTAATAAAAGCATATAAATACAAGTATGAATGTTAATTTCGAAGATATTAGTATTTTCCTACACGAATCAGGTGATTTGAACCTTCAGTTTTCTGTTTTCACTTTCCCTAGAGAGCTACCTGCTATCTCACTCTCACTTTTTGGAACTCTTCCATATCTTTAACTTTTGCTGGTTAAACTCCTGGGGGAGCCATAATATATTGCGTGAGACATGGAGGATTTCAAACAGATTCTTTCTGACTTTCACCAGGATTTTATGCAGGTTTCTATTGACTTCTATCAGACTTTTATGCAAGATATCCAGGACATGGTGGAAAATATGAGATCTAAAATGTGCCATCAGGTTGGGGATGTGGTAGAAGGAATTGAGGAATTCAAGAATGATTGAAAGGGTTGTTTGTTTGTTTTAAGACTGAGATTGGGATTTTTATCGAGATGCTGGATGAAGATTAGATAATGGAGTTGGAGAAATCTAAGGGAGAGGATGATCTGCAAGCCATAAGTAAAATCGATCTCCTGGTGGAATGCCACAAAAAACCTGGAATCTCTGTGGGGGCCAGTTGCGCTGTTTGATTCTTCAAAGAGGAAAGCTCTGTGCACATTGTGGGGATATGTAACTGATCTGGTTTATTTCGAAGTGGGATAAGGGTCGAAGAATGTTCATCTGGTTTGCTTTAAGGATTTGATTGATGCTATTTGCCTTTAAAGATTTGGATTTACTGTCTTGAATTGGCTTTGTTTTTTGGGTTTATTAAGATGAAAATTATTATAACTGTTGTATTAGGGTTAACTTAAGCAAAGGATCGTTACCTTGTCATGATGCTGGAACTTGAGCACCTCAATAATGCCATGAGCTAAACTGTGAAGGGCCACCCAAGACGGGAAGGTCATGACAGAGAGGTCAGACTAAATGCGATCCCTGGGGAAGGTAATGGCAACCCACCCCAGTATTCCTGCCCTGAAAACTAAATGGATCAGTACAGCCAGAGATATGTCGGTATACCA
The DNA here is from genome assembly GCF_035149785.1 of Candoia aspera. Classification (NCBI taxonomy): domain Eukaryota; kingdom Metazoa; phylum Chordata; class Lepidosauria; order Squamata; family Candoiidae; genus Candoia; species Candoia aspera. The sequence continues at coordinate 212,685,410 of NC_086154.1, read as the reverse complement.
TCGGAAGATGAGATCCCCAGGTCGGAAGATGGTGAAAATGCTACTGGGGAGAAACAGAGGATGAGTTCAACTAGCCCCAGACGTGATGACGCAGCTAGCTCAAAGCCGAAAGGACGGCTAGCGGCCAACGGTGCTGGTGGTGAATGGCAAATCCGATGTTCTAAGGATCAACACACCATTGAAACCTGGAATGTAAGATCTATGAGCCAGGGCAAATTGGATGTGGTTGTTGGTGAGATGTCAAGATTAAAGATAGACATTTTGGGCATCAGCAAACTGAAATGGACTGGAATGGGCCACTTCACATCAAATGGCCACCAGATCTACTACTGTGGACAAGAGGACCACAGAAGAAATGGAGTAGCCTTCATAATTAATAGTAAAGTGGCTAAAGCAGTGCTTGGATACAATCCAAAAAACGATAGAATGATCTCAATTCGAATTCAGGGCAAGCCATCTAACATCACAGTGATCCAAATATATGTCCCAACCACAGATGCTGAAGAAGCTGAAGTACAGCAGTTCTACGAGGATCTGCAGCACCTACTGGACAGCACGCCTAAAAGATATGTTATTTTCATCACAGGAGACTGGAATACTAAGGTGGGCAGTCAGATGACACCTGGAATTACAGGTAAGCATGGCCTGGGAGAACAAAACGAAGCAGGACATAGGCTGATAGAATTTTGCCAAGACAACTCACTCTGCATAACAAACACTCTCTTCCAACAACCTAAGAGATGGCTTTATACATGGACTTCCCCAGATGGACAACACCGAAATCAGATTGACTACATCCTTTGCAGCCAAAGGTGGCGGACATCTATACAGTCGGTAAAAACAAGACCTGGAGCTGACTGTAGTTCCGATCACAAACTTCTTGCACAATTTAGGATCAGACTAAAGAGATTAGGGAAGACCCACAGATCAGCTAGATATGAGCTCACTAATATTCCTAAGGAATATGCAGTGGAGGTGAAGAATAGATTTAAGGGACTGGACTTAGTAGATAGGGTCCCGGAAGAACTATGGACAGAAGTTCGCAACATTGTTCAGGAGACGGCAACAAAATACATCCCAAAGAAGGAGAAAACCAAGAAGGCAAAATGGCTGTCTGCTGAGACACTAGAAGTAGCCCAAGAAAGAAGGAAAGCAAAAGGCAACAGTGATAGGGGGAGATATGCCCAATTAAATGCAAAATTCCAGAGGTTAGCCAGAAGAGATAAGGAATTATTTTTAAACAAGCAATGCACAGAAGTGGAAGAAGACAATAGAATAGGAAGGACAAGAGACCTCTTCCAGAAAATTAGAAACATTGGAGGTAAATTCCAGGCAACAATGGGTATGATCAAAGACAAAGATGGCAAGGACCTAACAGAAGAAGAAGAGGTCAAGAAAAGGTGGCAAGAATATACAGAAGACCTGTACAGGAAGGATAACAATATCAGGGATAGCTTTGACAGTGTGGTCAGTGAGCTAGAGCCAGACATCCTGAAGAGTGAGGTTGAATGGGCCTTAAGAAGCATTGCTAATAACAAAGCAGCAGGAGACGACGGCATCCCAGCTGAACTGTTCAAAATCTTGCAAGATGAAGCTGTCAAGGTAATGCATGCTATATGCCAGCAAATTTGGAAAACACAGGAATGGCCATCAGATTGGAAAAAATCAACTTATATCCCCATACCAAAAAAGGGAAACACTAAAGAATGTTCAAACTATCGAACAGTGGCACTCATTTCACATGCCAGTAAGGTAATGCTCAAGGTCCTGCAAGGTAGACTTCAGCAATTCATGGAGCGAGAATTGCCAGATGTACAAGCTGGGTTTAGAAAAGGCAGAGGAACTTGGGACCAAATTGCCAATATCCGCTGGATAATGGAAAAAGCCAGGGAGTTTCAGAAAAACATCTATTTCTGTTTTATTGACTATTCTAAAGCCTTTGACAATAGGGACGCGGTGGCGCTGCGGGTTAAACCGCTGAGCTGTCGATCGGAAGGTCGGCGGTTCGAAACCGCGCGGCGGGGTGAGCTTCCGTTGTTAATCCCAGCTCCTGCTCACCTAGCAGTTCGAAAACATGCAAATGTGAGTAGATCAATAGGTACCGCTTCGGCGGGAAGGTAACGGCGTTCCGAGTCGTCATGCTGGCCACATGACCCGGAAGTGTCTATGACAACGCCGGCTCCAAGGCTTAGAAACGGAGATGAGCACCACCCCCTAGAGTCGGATTCGACTGGACTTTACGTCAAGGGAAACCTTTACCTCTTTAAAGCCTTTGACTGTGTGGACCATAACAAATTGTGGCAAGTTCTTAGTGGTATGGGGATACCAAGTCATCTTGTCTGCCTCCTGAAGAATCTGTATAACGACCAAGTAGCAACAGTAAGAACAGACCACGGAGCAACAGACTGGTTTAAGATTGGGAAAGGAGTATGGCAGGGCTGTATATTCTCACCCTACCTATTCAACTTGTATGCAGAACACATCATGTGATGTGCTGGGCTTGAGGAATCCAAGGCTGGAGTTAAAATCGCTGGAAGAAACATTAACAATCTCAGATATGCAGATGATACCACTTTGATGGCTGAAAGCGAAGAGGAACTGAGGAGCCTTATGATGAAGATGAAAGAAGAAAGTGCAAAAGCTGGCTTGCAGCTAAACCTGAAGAAAACCAAGATTATGGCAACCAGCTTGATTGATAACTGGCAAATAGAGGGAGAAAATGTAGAAGCAGTGAAAGACTTTGTATTTCTAGGTGCAAAGATTACTGCAGATGCTGACTGCAGTCAGGAAATCAGAATATGCTTAATCCTTGGGAGAAGAGCAATGACAAATCTCAATAAAATAGTTAAGAGCAGAGACCTCACACTGACGGCAAAGGTCTGCATAGTTAAAGCAATGGTGTTCCCCATAGTAATATATGGCTGCGAGAGCTGGACCATGAGGAAGGCTGAGAGAAGGAAGATCAATGCTTTTGAACTGTGGTGTTGGAGGAAAATTCTGAGAGTGCCTTGGACTGCAAGAAGATCAAACCAGTCAATCCTCCAGAAAATAAAGCCAGATTGCTCACTTGAGGGAATGATATTAAAGGCAAAACTGAAATACTTTGGCCACATAATGAGAAGACAGGACACCCTGGAGAAGATGCTGATGCTAGGGAGAGTGGAGGGCAAAAGGAAGAGGGGCCGACCAAGGGCAAGGTGGATGGATGATATTCTAGAGTTGACGGACCCGTCCCTGGGGGAGCTGGGGGTGTTGACGACCGACAGGAAACTCTGGCATGGGCTGGTCCATGAAGTCACGAAGAGTCGGAAGCAACTAAATGAATAAACAACAACAACATTAGGCTTAAAGAATGTTTATTTGGTTTGCTTTAAGGATATGATTGATGTTATTCCCTTTTAAAGATACAGAATTACTGTTTTGAATTGTCTTGGTTTTTGGGGGGTTTATTAAGATTGGGATTATTAAAATTGTTGTACTGTTAAGTATAACAGCAGACAACTTAATGTCCTTTTTAATTTGATTCTTATTATAGTAGACATAAATGTATAGAATAGTGGTAGGAAGGGAATAATTAAATATGTGTTATCTTTTGGAGGGGCGAAAGATATTTAGGAGGCTTATATATATATATTTTTTCTTTATTTTAATATAAGGGGGAGGAGTAACTGTACTTAGTGGTTTTTATTATGTGTTACAGTGGAATGACTTATAGAAATAATGTAGTGTTTTGGTTTAATATAGAGAAAGAGATTGATGATGGAAATTTTTGTATATCCTTTCTGTTAAAAGTCGGAAGCCCCATCTTTTTGTAAGTTTGAAATTTTTGCTCGTGTTTTTGCACTTTTTTAGTTTTTTTTTTCTCTGTAGTTTTTTGTTTTTTTTTATAGTTTTTATTCTTCTCTTGAAACCTAATAAAATTTACTATTAAAAAAAAAAGAAATCACATTTTTGTCTTCCGAACCCTGCACATCCCTAATATATAGACTACATAGTGAAATCTGATATACACATAATTCTTTTTTAGGTGATGGTGATAATTTATTGTACAGGTTATTATGAATATTTGAAAAGTATTATGAATGATAAAGCATATTCTATATATGGAATAAAAGTATTAGAAGTTAATAAAGGTCCATATAAAAACTTTCTGCATGCCACCTGAAGATACTCAGTAGCTTAGCAGATAGCAATATAATGGAGGGTTATAAAATAGCCAAGCTGTATAAGGGTTCATCAGATTCCTGTTACAGTTAGGGGAAGGTTCTCAAGTGGAAACTGCAGTCTTAGTCTCAGAGTTGGCAGTATAATAAGTTAAAATGATATTTTATAACCTCATCATGATGAGTATTTTGTTCCACATCCCTTTTTGGTTAAGTACTTGATGTTGTTCTGTATTAACATGAAAACAAGAATCTAGTCGCTGCTCTATAATTGTAAACCACCCAGAGTCGCTTGGTGAGATGGGTGCTGAAGAAATATGAGAAACAAATAAATAAATATTCAACCCGTGAATAATTAGTTAAAAGTAGTGCTCTGGCAAAGTGTGATTCATAGTTTCTCAAAAAGTTTTCATCTATTTTAATATCAAGATCCTTGAGAATTTCAAATTTTCTTGGAGTTTTTGAGTTCCCTAGAAGGAGTGGTATGTTATTTTCTGTTACAGTTCTTTCAATGAATGAATGATTAAAAATAATGACTGGTGGGTATCTGCTTAGAGACAATTCTGTTTAAGTAGATGTTTTAAACATAGGTTACTCATATGTACACATGCCAAAGGGATGAATATAAATTTAAAAACATAATTTGATTGTTTATAATGAAAAATTGAGAGTCTTAGTGAAGAATAGTGGGAGGCAGTAGATCTTTTTCTGATAGTGTGAAGAATGTATTGTGGAAAAAACTGACATGGAAGATATAGAAGAAAAAACTATCAGAGTGAAAGTTCAACAACTTCAGGAAGAGAAGTATTAGTAGTTTATGAAAACTATCAGAAGATAATTTAATTTTCCACAAAATGAAAATGGATACAAGAAAGTTGATACAAGAATGGAGGATATAGAAGCTGTTTATGGTATGGAGTACCAGAGAAGTACAGGTAGGCCTCATTTAGCACCCACAATTGGGACCAGCACTTTGTTAAGCAAAGTGGTCACTAAGTGAAACTGCAACTGTGCTTACGGTCTTACTTCAGCTTTCCTTTGCTTTACAGACCTGTGAAGGTTGTAAATACAAGGATTGGATGTAAAGTTACTGCAAATGGTCGCTAAATGAGACAGCCACTAAATCAGGATTACTTGTATGTGGGGAATTAAAGATATTATCTAAAGTAGTGTTTCTCAACCTTGACAACTTTAAGATGTGTGGACTTCAACTCCCAGAATTCCCCCGCCAGCATGATCTGATCTAAACTGTGTGTGTGTGTGTGTGTGTGTATAGAAAAGACAGCTACAGAGAGTGCAGTCAGACAGAGCAACGAACAGTTTAGATGAAAAGAGGCAGAGAAAATATGAGTGATTTTGATGGAAATAAATAAATAAATATTTGGGTAATGGGTGAAGAAGGCTAAACAAAGAGAGTCCAGCAGAATGAATGGGATCCAAAATATTAGTGATGAAATTATTTGGAATGGAACTGAAGCAGGAAAATGTTGGAAGGAATATTTTAAATATTTATATGGGAAGGATAGAGATGTGTTGAAGAGTAGAATTTAAACAATTGCTGAAAATGCTCATGTGTTGAAGAAGAAATCAACACTGTGAGAATGTTGAAGAATGGTGACAGCAGGTATAGATGGTGAGATTGGAGAAATGTTAAAACAGGGATGTGGTTTGTTTAATGGAGAGGTTTCATAAATTCTTTAACAGCACGGAAACTAAATCTGTGCCTGATGATTGAAAGAATACCATTATTGTTCCCCTTGTACAAAGGAAAAGAGGAATGTAAAAACTGAAGGGAGATTAATTTGTTCTATGTACCTGGGAAAGTGTAGTCTGATAGAAAGGGTATGCCAGGTGACATGGAGTAAAATTTAGAAACTGTAATGTGGCTCTATGCCAGGCAGGAAGCATGCAGATGTCATTTTTCTTCTTTATCAGGTAACTTATGAATTTATGAATCTGAAGAGGAAAGTTTATTGTACATTTGTTGATTTAGAGAAAGTATATGATAAAGTGAGTGGGCTTGAATTATGAAATGTTTTACACAAGTATTGAGTTGAAAATTGGTTGCAGAATGAGATAAGAGAGTAATATGGTGAGAATTAATTGAATTATTAATGAATGGTTAAACACCAAGCAGGGAGTGAAATAAGGGTTTGTGATATACCCTTGGTTATTTAATGTATTCATGCATGATAAATGAATATGAAATCATTGTGATAATGTTATAAATCTATTGGTTGGCATACAAAGGTAGTTTATTTTATTTTATTTTATTTATCAAATTTATATGGCCACCCATCTCAAAAATTGACTTTAGGTGGTGTACAACCATTAAGTAAAACAATACATATATAAAAACAGTCATTAAAAATATAAACAGTCATTAAAATATAAAAAAGGCACAGGAGAGAGTAAATATTGACTACCATGATGGAGCCATCTTAGAATATCACTGGTTCCCTGGGATCTCCCAGCCTGATGACATAGCCAAGTCTTGAGGGACTTCTGGAACATTAAAGGGATGGAGTTAACCTCACTTTGGGGTGTGGGGGGAGAGATTGTTCCATAAGGTGGGAGCCACAGCAGATATCAAATGATTTGCCAAAAATGTATGATGCAAAGAGGAGCATGGTTGGAAAATTAACATACTGAAGGCCAAGGAAATTGAGTGAACAATTGCAAGTTATAGGAACCAGTAAATGGTGAATTTGTACCTTGGTAGAATGTTTACTGAAGGTGGATGAAGAAATTTTAAGATGTTCAAATGATACTATAAAGATAGTGGATAGTGTATGTTCTCTTGTAAGGAATGAATGTTTGAAATAGCTGTTTATAAGAGCATGCTCCTTCTCACTTTGGAAAAAATTGAGAATTTGGTGTATCAGGAGAATTTAATAACAAATTCATTTTATGATAAACATTGCAAACCTGCTGCTTATTTTTCAAGCAGAGGAAAGGTTCATGGGGTGATCCTGTTAGCTATTTACTTTTCATATGTGCATGCTCTTATTAGATACTCACTTCATTTTCATTTTGGAAAATGTCTTGAGACAGCATACATTTTGGTGAACCAATTCTTACTGAGCTGTGTTACCACAGATGTAAAAGCTGCCATGTGTGCTTATTTATTAGAGCATAGGATTGCTTGCTGTGCTCATCGTATACTCCATATTTCTCTAGAGAATGGTGCTCCAATAATAAAAAGAAAAATAATTGTATAATGATAGAACAGAAGACATAGTTGTATTCAGAAATACAATTATGATACTTTGTGTGTGGCATTTGTAGTTGACAGCAAAACAATGAAATTAGTTGTTAGCTTTGTAGAAATAAACATGAAAGCACAAGCAAAGGGGTTACTGAGGGGAAAGAGGAACAAACATGGCAATTCACAATGGTATAACGCAAGTCTGTAGAACTTTTGATTTGAGAGTCCTACCAGCTTGAATGGCCACATTCCAAAACTGGATGGAACTGGTTTTTATTTTTTCCTTTATGGTTTTTATTTTTAAATTTCATTCTATTTTTTTAATTTTAATAATGGTAGGTTGTGAATTCATGTTGTTGTTTATTCGTTTAGTTGCTTCCGACTCTTCGTGACTTCATGGACCAGCCCACGCCAGAGCTTCCTGTCGGTCGTCAACACCCTCAGCTCCCCCAGGGATGAGTCCATCACCTCTAGAATATCATCCATCCACCTTGCCCTTGGTCGGCCCCTCTTCCTTTTGCCTTCCACTCTCCCTAGCATCAGCATCTTCTCCAGGGCGTCTTGTCTTCTCATTCAGTTTTGCCTTTAATATCATGGCCACATAATGAGAAGTGTGAATTCATAATTACACCTAAAAAAAAAGTTCTGCTTAAAAAAATGTTCTGTTGGAAGAGTAAGTGGATAATGAAAGTTACCCACTAAGTTGGGTTGAAGGTCCCCTTTTTTGTATTGGGTACAAGAGTCAAAATGGGTTCCTTATGCTTTTCAGAGGCCTAAGGTATCCAATTTCTTCTATGAAACAATAAATTGGAGAAGGGGAAAGAAATCTCTTAATTTAGGGCAGACATTTTAAGGGTTGCAGACTTTATCCTCACTCATTAAAATCTTTCTCCAGATTCCAAACAGAAAAAAATAGGATTCTGGAGGACCCAAAACAGATAGCATGAGGCCAAGAAACTCTACTTTTTGTGCCCCAGGTGCTATACCATTTTACAATGATTTCTTCTGTGATGTAACATGAATCAAACTGGATGCTTATCTGTACCTGATCATGTGAATTTATTTGTGCAGGGGCATCATAAGGAAGCCAAAACTATAGATTACCCAGATTTTTGCCTGTACAAAAACAATATGAATACAATAAGTACTCAAATTTGCAGACTGAGTGCAAAATAATTTTTGATATTATTTGACATCTTGAAGGGCAAACATTAAGCTTATTTTCTGTGAAAGCCAAAGATTGATTCCTAATTTTTAAATCCATATTTGAAGATGTGCAAAAGAGTTAAATGAACGCTGGGGTTTCAATAAATGATAGTTTTTTGTTTAAAAGCTCATGTGTTCTGGTACTGCCCTCTTAGTACCTGAACTTGTTTACAAGATCTCACAACAACAACAACAAATCTGCCAAAACAATAAGAGGACCTAAAAGGGGCAGAGTATGGTGGAGCCAAGAACATCTAATCTACATCCCAACCAGATTAGAGAAACACCACAATACTAGCCCAAAGTTGGACCAGGTTTCCAACCAAAAAAATTCAGCCCCTTCTTGATTTCTATACCACTTTTCTTCCAAAGAAGCAGATAATTAGTTATGTTCTGCTGTTTTCCAGTTAGTCAATTACAATGCTTCATTTTTTTCTGCCTGTAGTCAGCATTCTGTGCCTGAGCATATTATTATAGTACTTTGGATCCCGTTTCAAATTCTTCTGCAAACTGTGAGGATTTCTGCAAAACTCTGGTTGGTTTTCTTCTGTTATATACAGAGTCCCCCTGTTTGGGGGGAGATGGGTGGTGATAGAAATTTGAACAATAAATAAATATATGGATGATGCTCTTTTGACTGTTTAAGGATATGCCTGCAGAGAATCAGACTGCTGTTATGATAATAGATTACATTATAGCTATATACAACATTGTAATACTTCCTAATCAGTCTTAGAGTTCTAAAACTGGATTACAGCTTTTGACAAGTAGATTCTTCCTAATTTGTTTTAAACTACAGAAATAGTTCCCTGTACTTTTAAAAATCAGAAGTACTTTCTGAATATCAGAGCAGAAACTTATACCTGTATATAAACAGGATGGCAGATCAAGTATTCTGATGAAATAAACATTTTACAATTCCCAAAGAGAAAATGATTGTCATTAAGCTTTTTGTGTTTCCTCTATTGTTTCATATTTTATCTGACAGCTTTCAGGTTTTGAAAATGAAAGCCTCCCAGAGTACAATATAAGATGGGTGGCTATATAACTGTTTTAAATAAATGAATAAAATAAAATAAATAAATGTGTCCTTTGACAAGGTGAACAGGGATGACTTAATGAATTTCATTATCACATAATATGAGTACATGACCTTTGACCATTTGAAGATGTTATTCTATCTTATTTCCTTAGGAAACTATGGTAACTAAAATGGGCACAGCTATTCTACCACATAGTTGTTTATCTTGAGTCTTATGGAATAAGCTTGGGAAAACACAGTTGCAGTTCACTAGATTGAGCTCTAATGATAGCTATTAAACAAATCTTTTGTCTTATTTTTTTTAAAGAACTTTATTAGTTTTCAGAGTATAGTTAAAATACAAATTATAGAATATAGAACAGATAGACTTCAGAACTAAAGAAAAAAGAAAAACTATAGAAGTGCAGAACAGAGAGAGCAGAAACAGAAAGTGACTTCCGACCTTCTCCAATACAGATATGAATACATTTACAAATACAATCTCTTACAATTAGTTAAACCTTAGTAACATTATTTCTATCAAACCATATAATCATTAAAACCCAAAATCAAAGCTTCTTTTTTTTCTGACACAAGCAAGTAGTCTAAAAGTGGTTGCCAAATAGAAACAAATCCAGAAACTTTATTTTCTCTTATCAGCGCTGTTAACTTGACCATTTGGGCCAGCTCCATCAGTTTAATAATCCAGTCCTCCACTGTAGGTATTTGTGGATCTTTCCATCATTGTGCATATAGAATTCTTGCTGCTGTAGGTAAAGGTAAAGGTTTCCCTTGACGTAAAGTCCAGTCGTGTCCGACTCTAGGGGGCAGTGCTCATCTCCGTTTCTAAGCCTTAGAGCCAGCATTGTCCGTAGACACTTCCGGGTCGTGTGGCCAGCATGATGACACGGAACGCCGTTACCTTCCCGCCGAAGCGGTACCTATTGATCTACTCACATTTGCATGTTTTCGAACTGCTAGGTGAGCAGGAGCTGGGACTAGCAATGGGAGCTCACCCCGCCGCGCGGTTTCGAACCGCCGACCTTCCGATTGGCAGCTCAGCGGTTTAACCCGCAGCGCCACCGTGTCCCATGTTGTTTCTTGACCTGCTTCTCCATCAGACCCAAGAGAAAAAGCTCTGGGGGTTTTTGTAAGTCCATTTTAAGGATCTTTTGAATATTAGCACATATTTGATCTCAAAATTTTTTGACCTTTTCACAAGTTCACCAAAGATGATAAAAAATTCCTTCACCAAGAGAACATTTCCAACAAACATTCGTTATTCCATTATACATTTTTGACAACTTATAAAGAGTTAAATACCAACAATGCATCATTTTATAAAAATTCTCTTTTAAGTTATAAATCAAAGTAAATTTCAAACCTTTGTTCCACATGTTCTCCCATTGCTCCAATATATTATCCAAAATTCTTAGCCCATTTAATCATACGTTCTTTAACTTGTTTGTCTTCTAAATTCATCTGTAACAACATTTTATACATCTTTGTAATAACATGTTCATTTATTCAGAGTTCCATTTCAAACGGAGTTGTTTCATTAACAAATCTGAAATTCTTTTTATCCACTTTAAAACTTTCTAACAATTGTAGATATGTAAACCAATGACATGTAAAACCTTTCAACTCTAACAGTTCCCTTGTTTTAAGCTTCAGTTCACCCTCTTCAAAATTTAAAAAATCTTTATAATTTAACCAACTTATTCCCCCCACATTTTCTCTTCTAACAAATGCTTCATGAGATGACAACCACAATGGTATAGTATATTAGGAGACAGTTTTGCTTTATATTTGTTCCAACCCCTCATTATGGCACTCCTAACAAAATGGTTTTTAAAATCTTTATTTAGTTTTATCATGCCACAAATAGGCATGCCACCCAAATCTCAATTCATGTCCTGCAGTTGCAATAATTTCCTGTTCTTCAAAGTTATCCATTCCTTCATCCAAAGCAAACAACAGGCATCAAAATACAATTTTAAATCAGGTAAATCCATACTTCCTCATTCTTTGGCATCTTGTAACAATTTATATTTAATTCTTGGTTTCTTGCCTTGCCAAATGAACTTAGAGATATTCTTCTGCCATTGTTTAAATGGTAAATCTGTTGACAAAATTGGTATAGTCGGAAAAAGAAACAACATCCTAGACAAAACATCCATCTTAATCACAGATATTCTCCCCATAAGAGACAATTGTAATTTTTCACATCTTAACAAATATTTCTTCACATCATTCCAAATTTTAACATAATTATTCTGAAACAACATACTGTTCTTGGTTGATAAAATTGCCCCCCAATATTTAACCTTTTTTTCAATCTTAAAACCAGTCTTACCCATCAATGAGTCTTGATTGGACAAAGTCATATTTTTGGTCAGCATCTTTTTTTTTGTTTATTTACTTTAAGTCCTGCCAATAACCCAAATTCTCTCAATTTCTTCCTCAGATGCTCCACAGTATCCAGAGGGTCTTGTAATATCAAAACTAAATCATCAGTGAAAGCCCTCAGTTTAAAGACCTCTTCTTAAATCTTTAATCTCTTTATTTGTTCATCTTATCTAATATCTCTATTAAAAACTTCCAACACCAAGATAAAGATCAAAGCCAACAAAGGGCATCCTTGTCTTGTTCCTTTTCTGTATATGACATGGGTCAGTTAACTCATCATTCACAATTATGCTTGCCTTTGGGGGTGTATAAATTGACTTAATTCCCTGAATAAAATACTCTCCAAAGTCCATATTTTCCCTGCATCTAGGAAGATAAGAGCTGCTTGACATTCATTATGATATTGTAAATATTCTATAATGTCCAAAACAATTCTTACATTATCTTTTAGCTGTCTTTTGGGTAAAAAGCCACAGCGAGCATGGTGAATAAATTCCTGTAGAATTTTCTTCATTCTTTCAGCCAATATTGAAGCAAATATTTTATAGTCATTGTTCAGCAAATTGGTCTGTAATTCTTAATTAAAGAAGGGTCTTGTCCTTCCTTTGGTAAAAGTGCAGTGTTAGCTTCTTTTCATGAATCTGGCATTCTAGAAGCTAACAAAATAGAGTTCATCAGTCTTTTAAAAGGTTGAAGAATCTGATCTTCAAAGCATCTATAATATAATGCAGGTAAACCATTGGGACCTGGTGCTTTTCCCAATTTAGTTCTTTTTATGGCTTGGACTATTTCAAAAGTCAAATCTTTAATTTGATTTTTGAAAAGGTGTGTCTTATGATGGAACGTGGCAAAAGGAGAAACAGTGGCTCAAAATGTTAACAAAAATATATACTCAGTTAATGTTCACTTGTATTCATATAATGAATTAAGAGATCAGCTTCTCTAGCTTCAGGCATGTCTTTATTTCTAGCAAAAAATAGAAAACAGCAGCCAGCTTTCATTTCTCAACATAGTTAGGATATGGAAAGGAAAAAAGCATACATGATAACTCCTGTTTTTTCTTCTTGGGCTATTGGATCTTTTGGGTTGCTTAATATGTTTTGAAGAGTTTTAGTTGGTTTATGTGCTACGGTGATGCCATGTGGTTGTAACAGTCTGTTGGTGGTTTCTGAGATGTTTCTGATGTATGGCAGTGTTATCCTTTTCATAGTTTCCATTGGTTGGGTTGTAGTGGGTTGGGTGGTGAGGCACTTTTTAATAAAGTTGAGCAGGTATCCATTTTGTTGGAAGATGCTGTGCAGATGTTCTTTTTCTTTTTTCTGGTGTTCTGGGTTGCTGCAGTGTGTAAGTGCTCATCTGAATAGTGTTCTTACACAGCTTCTCTTGTGGGAGGTTGGATTGTTACTTTGGTAGTGGAGCACTTGGTTGGTGTGGGTAGCTTTCCTGTAGACTTGTGTTTCTAACTTACCATCATTTCCTCTACTGATGAGGATGTCCAGGAATGGTAGTGAGTTGTTGTTTTCTTCTTCCCTTGTGAATTTTATTCCATTAAAGATGTTATTGATGGTTTTGTGGGTTTCTTTGGGTTGTATGTGTGGGAGTGCTATCCTTTCCAGACGCTGCATTACGATCTCTGCTATAAGTCCTGAAATCGGTGATCCCATGGGTGTTCCTTTGATCTCTTGGTATATTTCTCCATTTGCTTTGATTGATAATTTTGTATTTGCAATAAGGTACTGATACCTAAATTAATACAATAGCGTTGTTGCTTTTAAGTATATTTTCCAAACAAAATTACAGTTACCAGACTTCTTTTCGTTTTTATTTGCTCCACTAAAGTTTTGGTTCACTAATGTGCTCATCTTCTGTGAGTCATTGTTTCATCTACTTATTTTCTTGGCTCCCTAGAATTTTTTCTTCTGATGAATATCAAATGGTAGTTGAACTAGTCAATTTTATAAGTTAAATGAAAAATTGTGTGGATGTACTCTGAGGGTTTGAGAGGAAATAAAATCTGTTTACAAAAGTGAAGAAAACATGATGCTCTTCCATCCCTTTGCAAGTGGTATCTTTCACAAGGCCAACTGTCTCTTATTGGAACTGAGAAAATAATTCTGTTCACAGGAAATCTAGATCTAGCCCATATCTCAGTGAAAGAGTAATAAAGCATCAAACGGATATTAGAAATTATTAATATACTTTTACATCATGTAACAACAAAGAAATTGGCCAAATCAATTCACATGTTCCTAATAAATACTGATAGTATCCTCCCAGTTACTATTAAGGAAAAACTAAGTGGATTAAATACAAAAATAAGTGACCAATGCAAAAGAATGACATTGAGGTGGTTTTGTCATATACAGAGAATGAATGAGAATCACAAAATAAATATATGAAGGAGAAATAAATAGGTTAAGAGTTAGGGGAAGACTGAGACAGTTGTGAACCTAATGAGATCCTTAAATAGAGAGGTTAGGAGTTTAAAGAACATAAGATAAAGCATTGGTATATGGCATGGTAGAAACAGGTTGAGTTTGCAAGTATAGAAAGACATGAAAAAATCTAGTAGGTAAGGATGATGTAGAATAGCTTTAGATTTCCTTTTATTCTTATTTTCTGCCTTGCCTTTCTTTTGCTTACTTCAACATGCTGTTTTTCTGTGCTTTGTATAATGTTGCTTACCCTGAAAGGGAATATTGTTATTGTATGTGTACGTACAGGTAGTCCTCAATTTACAACCACAATTGGGACCAGAATTTTTGTTGCTAAGCAATGTGGTCATAAAGTGTGATGTCACGTGACCTCATCATTTAGCGATGGCAATCCCAGCAATTCCCCTTGCCATTAAGCAAATTCTGCCAGTCATTAGTCAAGGACCCACCCCAATCCAATCCATTCTGGGCTTGGTTCCTCCCAGCTCCAAGCCTCAGTAAGGTAAGGGACTGCCTCCAACTCCCCCCCACCCACCTATCTTCCCCAATCCCTGCCCTTTTGGCTGCCGTTCACCCTGCCTCGTGGGGCAGCAAGCAGCCTCAAAACCGCGTGGCTCTGGGGCTGCCACACTGAGGCTCAGGTTTCTTGGTGTGCCGTGGCTCTGGGGCTGCAAGAAGCCCCTGAGCTGCAGCACAGCACCAAGCCACCCCTGGAAGCCTCAGCCACCCCAGCCCAGTCCCAGCCAGTCACTCTTACCACCCTGAACTCCTAGACCCCTGCCACCCTGGACTCTGCTGCCCAGGTGACCTTCACCATCTTCTTGCTCCCACTACTGATTCCAAGAAGGCCCTCTGTGCTGCACTGCTGGCCAGGCTGGGGCTGGACTTCTGCAGAAAGCTTCACTCCCCTTCATTTGTTCATCTAGCTGCCTTCACTTCTAGTTCCCTGCACTGACCTTTCATCTTTTGCACCCAGCTGCTGAGGCCCTTGGGTAAAACTTCGCTCCCCTTCATTAGTTCACCTAGCTGCCTTCTCTATCTTTTGCCTTTTGTGCCCAGCCACTGTGGCCGAAGCAGAAGCGCCTCACTGTCTTTGCTGTCTCCTTTGCAGACCTGCAGTCGTCATGCTACCCTGGGCTCTCTAGCTTCTCCAGTGAATGCCCCAGCCTGGCCCAGCAGCACTGTGCAAAGAATGCCAGCCAATGGGGAAGGCTGGAAGCGGTTTCACCAAGTGGGAAAGCACCAGGGGGAGCCACATGTAGGAAGTGTTCGCTGGAGAAGCTGGAGCCCCTGGGGTAGCATGGCGGCTGTGGGTCTGAAAAGGAGACAGCAAAGGCAATGGGGCGCTTCTGCTTCGGCCACAGTGGCTGGGTGCAGAAGTCAAAGGGTCAGTGCAGTGAACTGGGAGAGAAGGCAGATGGGTGAACGAATGAAGGGGAGTGAAATTTTACCCAGGGGCTCGCGAAATGAACTCCAAGCACACTTGCTTTGGAGTGGATAGAATTGTCCTATTTCTGTTCTTGTCTTCGAGGTGTTAGAAGGATAGCTAGCAGAATGGCATGGCCAAGGCATTAAGGCATGTCCAAAAAGTCTTCTTGGTATGCTGCAGAAGCCCAGCCCCAGCCCAGCACAGCAGCACAGCACAAAGCTGCAGCCACCCCAGCCAATCCCAGCTGCAGTTGCCCTCGCCACCCTGTACCCTGAGGCCCCTGTCGCCCTGTGGTCTGCCTCCCCAGCTGACCATCATCATCTTCTTGCTTCTGCTGCCGAGAAGGCATGCCTGGCCTGAACCTTTGCGAGGCAGCTGCTGGCCACACAAGGCCATCTTCCCCAGGTCCCACGAGGAGACATGCAGCCAGCAGCTGCCTCATGAAGGGCCAGGCCAGGCATGCCTCATCAGCAGTGGGAGCAAGAAGATGGCAAAGGTCAGCCGGGGCGGAGGAGCGCAGGGTGGCAGGGGGCCAAAAGGGCATGGGGGTAAATAGGCGGGTGGGGGGAGTTGAAGCACCTCTGTGGTCATAAGTACGGCAGGCTGTCGAGCACCCAAATTTTGATCACGTGACTATTGGGGTGCTGCAACAGCTGTAACTTTGGGGACTGGACATAAGTCTCTTTGTTCATTGCCACCATAACTTCAAATGGTTGCTGAACAAGTGGTCGTAAGTTAAGGACTACCTGTATGTAATATATAATACAGAAATTCCATGTTAAGTATTTATATATAAAAATATATTTTGTCAGTAAATGTACTTAGAATTTCAGAATTACTTTAGAATACAAATGTCATACTTTGTGATGATGCTTCATCCTTTAACATTACAGGTAAACCTCACTTAATGACCGGAATTGGGACCAGAGTTTCCATTGCTAAGTGATGTGGTTGTAAAGTGCAACATCACATGACCGCGCCCTTCCAGTTGCCATTGTTAAGCAAATCTCGTGACATCGTTAAGCACAACATCATGTGGTCACCATTTGCAACCTCCTGCTGGGTTCCCCATTGACTTTGCTTATCAGAATCCCGCAGTTAAGGTCACAAATGTTGATCACGTGACTGCTGGATTCTGTGACATCATAATTGCAAGATGATTGCCAAGTGTCTAGATCGTAATCATGTGACCATAGGGATGCTGCGATGGCTGCAACTATGAGGACTATAAGCACTACTTGTTCAGTGCTGTCATAACTTTGAATGGTCATTGAACATGTGGTTGTTAAACAAGGACCTCTTGTATTTCATTGTTTGAAAATATAGTCTTGCAACTTATTTACTGTACCAAACAAAATATTAGTGATACACTATTTATTCACTGTACCTAATATAACTCAAAAATATTGGTGAATTATTGTTTTGCAAAATTGAGAATTAAAAAACTGGTATTTTGTTGAAATGTTATGAAGGCCTATAGTACCCCAATAATTCTTTATAGAATAGAGTGTTACTGCCAAATGTCAGCCAGTATAATATTTATTTAAGTATTTATAATTTAGATTTCTAAGGCTGCCCATTTCTTGGTGGCATACAAGCTGAAGACAACCACAGTAGTTAAAAGCCAAAAGAGAGACAGAGATAAAATAAATATGATAGGGAAAACCAAACATACAGTATAGCAAACTGACATAGTACAATCCAGGTGGAAGCATCCCAGCTATCCCAGAGCCTGGGGAAAAAGGCAGATTTTGTTTGATTAGAAACTAAGAAATGTGCTAAGAAAAATAGTCAACTAGTTACTCTAAGAAAGACGTTTTCTGAACTAGTTATCTCATATGAATTATGCTATTGTATAAGCAGATGTGATAATTTTCTTTCTGATGTTAAAATATAAGCTTTAAAGGTGGTAATATTTATTTAGTTATATTGGAGCCACCTCAGCCTTGAAGGACTCAAATACAGAAATATCCAGTTTCTCTGACCCTGCCAGCTTTTTATCATAATCAAAATCTTACACAGTAAAATATAACATGTTGAGGTTTCATTGATGCAGACTATATCTCTATGAAAAAATATGAATGAGATCAAAAGAAATCAAGTTACAGTGTTCCTATAGTTAAGTTTGTTTAAATCTAACATATAGAGAAACATTAATTTCAAAAATGTTTCATGTGGGAATAATAATATTGTTGAACTTCCCATTACCTTAGATTCTTTTTGTATTTAATACGTCAGCTTTGTAACCCT
Source organism: Candoia aspera (assembly GCF_035149785.1). Lineage (NCBI taxonomy): Eukaryota > Metazoa > Chordata > Lepidosauria > Squamata > Candoiidae > Candoia > Candoia aspera. Next base: position 212,667,289 of record NC_086154.1, on the reverse strand, counting down.
TCCAACATGCACTTAACTGGTGCATCTAAAACACGCTATAACAACTTATAATATACACTGCATATACACTATGTATCTGAAACATACTGTGAGAACCACTTGTCTTTTTTGGTGAATGACAGTTTAAAAGCAAAGAAACAATGAAGGAGTGATTAATCGTAGAGGCTAGTTCTTCATGGTTGTCTGGAGATCATAAGGAAAGTCTTGTCTGTCTGTACTGAGCAGTCTGTGCAGTCAATTTAAAGAATCTGTGTAGTCAATTTAAATCTCATTTAAGAACCCAGCAGGAATATCTCACAGTTTGTCTGGATTTAGATCAGGTCAAGTACAAAGTCATTAGTAAAACTAATGCAGGTAACTCTATAGCTAAGTGGAAATTATATTTACAGGAAGTTATATAGCAGTTGAAAGCATCATCCATTGAAAGATCCTTTAAAGAATTGGAAAATCTGAATTTAAAACATTGAATACAGAAGGTGGCTTCATAAATCAACTTTTAAAATCATATCCTAATGGCAGATTGTCTTAAAATGTTATACTGAAACATAAAAGAATCCTGAAAAACACAGATCAAAAGCCTATTTAGCCCATATTTAATTTCACATGCTAACAAAATAACATAGGATCATCCAATGCAGATTAGAGCCCTACATGGAAAAAGAGATGCCAGATGTTCAAGCTGACTTTAAAAATGGCTGAGGAACACAAGGTATTATTGCTGATGCGTGCCGGATAATTGAGAAAGCCAAAGAATACCACAAAGAAATCACTATGTGCTTCATTGATTATAGAAAGGTCTTTGATTGTGTCAATCACATCAAGCTGTGCTCATTAAAACAGGAATCCCAGAACATCTCATTTTCCTCATGAGAAACCTATATGCAGGTCAGGAAGCCTCAGTACAGATGGAACATGGAAAACAGATTGGCCACAGGTTGGTAAAGGAATGACACAAGGCTGTAATCTCTCCCCTTATTTATTCAATCTATATGCTAAATATAGAGAATTAAAAGAAGCTGGATTGGAAGAAGATGAGTGTGGTTTTAAAATTGGAGGAAGAAACATCAATTACTTGTGCTATGCCAATGACACTTCCCTGATAGCCAAAAATGCAAAGGATCTGCAGGCTCTAGTAATAAAAATTAAGGAGTGAAGTGAAAAAATGAGACTAAAATTAAATATAAAGATGACCAAACTAATGACAACAGGTAGTACAACTAGTCTTAGAACTGGCAATGAAGATATAGAAGTGGTGGATAGCTTCTGCCTTTTAGAATCAACCTTCAATAGTAAAGGAACACACAGTCAAGAAATAGGCCACAGACTAACATTTGGTAGAGCAGCCATGAAAGCCTTGGAAAAGATATTCAAATACCATGGATATCTCTATACCTACAAAGATCAGACTCATGCAAGCCATGGTATTCCCTATGATACTCTATGGAAGTGAAAGTTGGACTTTGGAGAAGCAGGATAGGAAGCACATTGATGCTTTTGAAGTGAGAGTTTTGTTTTGGAGTGAGAGTACGGTGGACAGCCAATAAAACAACCAATGGATCATCAAACAAATCAACCCAAAATTCTCTCTTGAGACACAAATGACCAGGCTCAAATTATCCTACTTCAGACACATTACGCAAAGGCCTAGCTCTCTGGAAAAGGCTGTAATGCTGGGAAAGCTGGAAGGAAAGAGAAGAAGAGGATCACCAGCAGTAAGGTAGATGGACTCAGGTACAGTGGCAATGAGTGCACTGTTAGAAGACCTGGAAGACCAGGCTAGGGATAGATCATCATGGAGAAAATCTATGTAGTTGCTAGGAGTCAAAACAGACTTGGTGGCACATAATTATTCCTTTAGTTTTATCTCATGACAAAAACCCTAGGAGATACAGGAAGTGAAAGACAGTGACCATACTAAAATCAATCAATTAGTCTCAATAGCTGAATGTAGAATTGCTACAGGTCCTAAATAATTACCTTAACCAATGAATCACACTGGCTTCCAAGCAATTCAGGGCCACGCTTCCTCTGAAGTGTGGTTTAATAATTGAGGGAATCTCTTTGATTATGTTTTCCATCCTATTCATTCTAGCAGTGCAGGAATGTTCCAGGTCCAATTCTTAAAATTCTGTCATCTTCTGCGACCTTGGAGATGTACATTTTCTGTGGCCATGCCTGCCCTATAGGATACTATCCCATCCTCCCAAAGTCTGCATAACCATTATTTGCATGTCACCCAGAATTGCTTGGATGATATTATATATGACATACCAGACAAAAAGATTTTATAGACAAACTCTTCCTTCAGTGAAAACAGATATTTGGATACTGCCTGCATAGATACTGAAATCTCATTTAAAAATCGCTCTCAGACCTGTAAATTTGATTTTACATTTAAAAATATAGTCTTACAAATCATATGCCAGTATCATTTATCTTGAGAAGGTCGAAGAAATCATTCTTCATTCATGCGTAAAAGAATTTTTAAGTCACATTGATGTTTATTAGCAGGTAAATTACGTAGTTATAAAACTTCAGTTGGTAAAGGCTTGTAAAAAATAGCACATAGTTAACACTCTGCAACACTCAAGTACCATCTTAATCTCACTTATTTTTATGTATTTAAGTTTTCAGGTTTTTATTTAACAAAGTAAAACTTCTGGAAGACCACAGATTCCCCACTCGTACCAAACGGAGTGGAAATGTAAAAGAAGAGGTTTGCCTGCAAAGGTCAAACATAAAATACATTATTTTGCCTTAATTCTTCAAAAAGTCAGAGGCTCCTTGATTCACCCCTTATTTACCCCCATTCTACCTAATTGCATCTGTCCAGAGGCAATGAGATCTTCAATTTCTGCAGGAAAAGGCTGACTTTTTAGAACCACCTGGAAAGGAATTTAAAAAATCAAATCTTAGTAATTTCTCTGCTACTTTACTCTAGGGCTGCATGTATTCAAATTACTATCATTTTTTTAATACGTTCAATCATGTCCGATTCTCAGAGACTGCCTGGACAAGTCCCTGCAGTTTTCTTGGCAAGATTTTTCAGAAGTGGTTTGCCATTGCCTCCTTCCTAGGGCTGAGAGAGAGCGACTGGCCCAAGGTCACCCAGCTGGCTTTGTGCCTAAGGCGGGAATAGAACTCACAGTCTCCGAGTTTCTAGCCTGATGCCTTAACCACTACACCAGACTGGCTCTCATTCAAATTATATATCATTGCAATAGAATTGACAGAGGCAGTGTTTGGAGAAAGGATAAAATAAAGGACTTCTGTAAATACCAAGATTCAAAACATGGTTGATCTAAGTGTGGTGGTAGTGGGCCATAGCTTGAAAGCTGCTTAACTATGAACACATTCTGTTATTGTTTTACTATTCAGAGTAAAAAGTGTAGGTTCCCCTCCCCCCATCTCATTTCAAGAACTTTTCACCAATAATATTCTAGTTTCCTATATTAAAAAGCAGTGTTGCTTAAATGTAGCTCCATCTAATTTTAACTCGTTAACGACAAAATAGTCTACTGGGGACTAATTGAAACTCCTTTAGGGCTGCTGGAAAAAAAAAAACCTCTTACATGATATGGTGACAGATGGTAATTAACTTAAGGCAATTGCTTAAAGTAAGGATTTTGTAGCCTCTTAGAGGCACTAAAGTATCTTCAGAATTATTTTTCTTTTTTAAAACAGATCTAGCCATCCCATTTATTTATCTTTTCTATGTATATCCCTCAAAAGTTAGCATATTTTTCCTATGAGGATATATCTATTAAGCTAGGAAATTGCTTGGTCCTATGCCGTTGATATAAAGATACCTTATACCAACTTGTTTTCCAAAACTTTGTGATTCAGGGAACCCTTAAAGTCATATTGTTGGTATCTTTAGACCAGGTTATCTAGTATGATAATGTTGGTTTGTATGCTGCATATTTTTTTAGATTTTTTTATCCCGCCTTTTATTATTTTTATAAATAACTCAAGTTGGGGAACATACCTAATATTCCTTCCTCCTCCTATTTTCCCCACAACAACAACCCTGTGAGGTGAGTTGGGCTGAGAGAGAGTGACTGGTCCAAGGTCACCCAGCCAGCTTTCATGCCTAAGGTGGGACTAAAACTCCCAGTCTCCTGGATTCTAATTGCAGCAGTCATTTGTTGGCATCTTCAGACCAGATTCTCTAGTATGATAATGTTGGTCTGTATGCTGCATATTCCTACTGCTGCTCAGGAATTGAAATGATTATATAATTGGACTGCACACTGTTTTGGCTGACAAAACCAAATTATCAACTTGGCTGATAATTTTGGAAAAGAGATAGACAACATCTGGAACAATAAACAAGCAAGAAGAAGGGAAAAATAATGCTTAACACAAGAGTGGCTCAATAAATGTTTAATAAAAACTAATCAGAGAAATAGAACAAATTATTATAAAATATTAACCTACAGTAAATTCTGGAAAACTGCATTCACAATAAATTTAGTAATGTCAGCATATTTTGTTTCAACAGGAATGTTGGGCAGTACTTAATAGTGACACAGTTACTTGGAGAATGTTACCAGTAAAGGAAAGCTTCAAAGCTGATTGCAAATGAAGTTTGTTTACCCACCTGCCTCATTTTAAAATGCACTTTGTCTTATGAAGCATAAAAATAACTTGCTTAGTGTTAACTTTTGTTTCTAATCTTGGAATAATACTGAACATCTCAGACATAGGTGTTTACACAGCTCCATCACTTTACATCGTTAGCAAACTCATTATGACCCTGTCCCTCAAAAGAAATAGAAAAGCTGGAGCTAGCAGTGTGACACAGCGTCTGAAAGCAATGACCTCAGAGGAATGGTACAAGGGAATGGCTGCAGTAGAGAAGACTAAAGGTCCATATTTAAATATTTAAAAGGCTCTCATATGCAACTTGTTCTCCATTGAAATCAACATGCTGAAATTAAAAGGAAGGAGATTCAAGCTGCATATTAGATGCTTCTTCGTGGTAAGAGCTGTTAAGCGGAGGAACAGTCTGCCTTGAATAGTACTGGATTCCCCAGTGCTCGAGGTTTTCATGTGAGGGCTGGATAAGTCATCAGCTGGGGATACAGGTAGTCCTCACTTAACATTCATTCAGCAACCTTTCAAAGTTACGACGGCATTGAACAAAGTGACTTAGACTGATCCTTAAAGTTCTGGAAGTTGCAACATCCCTGCGGTCATGTCAAAAAAATTGGGCCCACTCAGGCCCAGCTGCATTTACTACCACCTTTTGGCCACCCACCTATCTGTTGCCACCAGCTGCCCCCACCACCCTGCCTGCCCACCGCCACACACCCACTGCACCACCTTCTTTTGTGCCTTGCAGCTGGGACTTCTCTCATGCCCTGTCCAGGGCCTCTGTTAGTGCACCAGCCAGGACCTCTGTTCATGCCCTGCCCAGGGCCTTCTTTTGCATTGGCACAACCGGGGCCTTCTTTCATGCACTGGGCTTCTTTCATGAACAGAGGCCCCAGCTGGCACACAAACGGAAGCCCTGGCCAGGGCATGAACAGACATCTCAGCTGCACTGGTGCGAAAGAAGGCCCTGGGTGGCACAGTAGTAGTGTGCAATGTAGCAGGTGTGGTAGCAGGTAGGGCTGGCCGGTGGGGGCAGTGGGTAGGCAGGTGACCAAAGGACAGAAATGAGGGAGAGATAGGCAGGTGGAAAAGTTCAAGAGGAGGCAGGGGAGGCAGTCTCTTACCGAGGCTCAGGGCTGGGAGAGCCGGGGATGGCTTGGATCGGAGTGGGTCCTCATCTAACTATCGGGATTCAGTTAACGATGGCAACGGGGACTGCCGGGATTGCCATTGCTAATCAAAGCAGTTACGTGACATCATCATACTTTATGACCACATTGCTTAGCGATTCAGATTCTGGTCCCAATTACCGTTCTTAACCAATGAGCAGGACTAGATAATCTGTAAGATCCCTCCCAAGTCATATATCCTATGATTTTATATGGCAGATCACCTACAATCCACATACCTCTAGTATAATGTTCAGATACTCATACGAAAACCTATTTTCTGGAGTCTTGTGTATTTTCTGTTTGATTGTAAGTTTCGGCAACCTCATTCTTAATACAAAAAGAGATCTTTTGGTACAGTTCTTCATCAGAGCACATTTTACGTACAATCTGATTCCCTTGTGAGAAACTGAAATACATATGCATATACATATGATTTATGTGGTTCAAGAAATATCACGTAAAATATTTAGACTAGATGAGATCATGATAGTTTTAACAGTGGATGAGCACTAAGGGATGGATCAGGTGCTTTAGGCAAGGGATGCAAATAGCAAAGATTACGTAAGAGTTCCAGTTTGATCACTTCCAAAGTTAAAACCTTTTTGTAGTAATTTAAAATTGCATGAAATTTGGATTCAGTTACTTCCTAAGTTCAAGTCATCGTGCGTGAACTTAGGAAGGTTGCAGAAGCTGGTTCTGAACTCTTCAGATACATTAACAGAGAAGTAGTACAGTATATTTCTTCTCATGCCCTCTACCTAGACATCCTTTGCTATAGGTGAAAATGCTGTACAATATATTGGTATACTAAATTCTAGATATTAGTGGCAGGTATTTTCCAGCAGTGCAATGTATTAGCATACATATTTCAGGATCAGCACTCTGCAGCAAGTCTTATAGCACTTCTTCATAGTAACAGATAGTTTTTAGCAAACCAATTATATCACATCTACATATCTCACATTCTGTCATATTGGTTACATCAGCTTGTTTATTAATCTAACTAAGCATACCGAAGTAAGTTATTTTGTTCTGCGCTTTAAAGGATCTCCCAGCCAATGAAAGCAGAGCAGTTCATCTGAAGCATCATGTATGATTAGCATATATAATTTCTCTATTATCTTGTTTGTTTGGTTAAAAACCATGCCCATTTTATAATTTATAGAAATCTTGATTATATATCAGTACACGATACATGTTGACTATTACATTACAGTTAGTTCTTGCTTTGTTTACTTTCTCCCTGTTTAACAATAAACTGCCTTTCAACTACAATCAATAATTCATTGGGAATAGCAAATGACTGACTTCTAAAATGGCTTTCAATTTGGGCTGGCAAGTATGACAGTATATAAAGTATATAAAGGAAAGCTATGAGGCAGAATTAACTTCACAAGATTGTTGTGAAAATGACTTGAGATGAGAGATCTGTAAAGTAGTCTGTAATTCTACATTCTATCCATCACACTCTCTCAGCCCAGCTCACCTCACAGGGTGGTGGTTGTGGGGAAAATAGGAGGAGGAAGGAGTATTAGTTACTTATTTAAAAAAATAATAAAGGTGGGATAAAAATAAAATTAAAATTAAAAAACCTATTATATTGTACTCATTTATTTCTGGACTTTGTAAGTCTCAATAGAAATGTCTACATCAGTGGTAAGATGTTCCTTTCATACATAGTATATATATTTTAAGGACAACTGTTGGTCATGAGATACTGAGATACTTGGCAAGTATTGATGTGTTCTCTACCCTTACCTCTGAAGAACAGTGCTTCCTATAAAGTGATAAAAAACAGTGCTTTTATTTAGTATATTAGAGCAGAAGCGATCAACTTGTGGTCCTCTGCACCCATTTGCAAGGCCCCTTTTGTGGTTTTGTGGGGCTTAAAGAAGCCATTTCACCCCTTAAAAACCTTGATCCAACAAAAAAATTACCATTTTTTTTTCATTTCCAGGGAATTTTAAGGGCAACATTATGCCCCCAAAAACCCTTTCCAATTCCTTCCCCCCCCCCCCAACAAAAATGAAACAAAAAGGCTGAATATTTCGGTGTCAGCCATGGCCTCGAAAACCAGTAGTCCCCATGCAGGCAGAAATGCAAAATGTGGTCCCTTCAGACCCTGAAAAGTTGCCCATCCCAGTCTTAGAAGAATGCTTGTCTTTCAGAAGAATAGAAATTATCAAATGTTTTGTTCATTATTTGTTTTTTTACCATGCCAACTTTCATTTCAGTTCGCATAGACTATTCTCTGCTGCTGGCAGTAATTCAAGGAACTTGCTTTTGGATGATTATTTAGAAAAAATATATAATTGAAACATCTCATGAAGAAAACATTCTTGGCAACAATAAAAAAAAATCTGCCTATGCTGTATATGTAATACAGTTTCACAATCTGATGCAGTCGAATGTATCAGAAATATTTATTTTATATTTGTGCATGTATATCACTGTTAAAGTGACCGTGGAAAAGAATCTGAGTGAAATATAGATGGACACCATAGTTTACAGTTTACCCTATGACAGAGGAACCAACAAGTCTTTATTCTCTGCTTCAGTTACATTAACACAACCTATCCAGCTGCCTTTCTTTGGAGGTAAGGGGGTTATTACATTTCAAATATCAGGTTACTAATGAATTTCCTCAGATGCTTTGAAGACACCTTACTGATAAAATCACTTCCATCCACTCTGATTTAGATTCCATATTTCCAGTAAAAATTGGTCAGATTGTTGAATTTATTCATATATTTAATTTCTATAGGTAAATTTCAAATTGCATTTGAGGCTGTGGACAAGACGCATGGAGAAATACTCCTTGGGCTATCCATCTTGGCTATTTGTCTAGATTTTAGTTGAACTGCTGCTGCTGCTATGCCACATAGATGTAGCTATTATTGGGGCAGTAGTTATTTTATATTATTACATCCTCTGACCATATTAGTTTGTATTATTATATCCCACTTTCAGGTTAGTATTAATGAAAAACAGAGAGGACTAATATTTATTTTAAAAATAAAATAAATCAATATGCCCTCATGCCCCAGTATTTAACTTCTTTGTGAGACTAGTCATTCACAAGTAGCTATTCCTTTGATACATACTCATCTTTGCCCAGAGATTGACAGTCACCACATTTTCTAAACTCTGCATTTATATAGAATCATAATCCATATACAAGTGGACCCAGCTTGTTCTCTTCTGCATGGCTATTCCTATTGGTGTGAATGAGTAAATAAAAAAGCATATTGCCTAAACCCACAGTTGTGGCTTGTAGCTTTTAAATAAATGAGGATGGTTAAACAAGAATAAATCAGGTTAAGAATTATAATTTTAAAAGAATGAGAAGTCAGGATCCCAATTTTGGATTACACATTAAGATTTAGTGGTTTGTTTTAACCATGGACACCAGGGGGAGGAATCAAGCAGGAGTGATCCTCCTATGTGGTCAGTAGACAGCTTATACAAGTCAGTTCAGGTTTTGCAATACATTATACAGAAATATAACATGAACCTGTGCATTTCCTTTCTTGTGGCTGCTTTCCTGTTCTGTAAAAGTATGTTACGAGGATAATCTACACTGTAAGGATTATCAGTGGTGAGACAGGAACCAGCAGTTCCCAGGTTAGATAAAAAATCTGTCAGCATAGATCTAGTGTTTTCTCAAATTATCAATAGTATGGTCAATTAGCCGTTGACTCAGAAAGGTGAGATTCATGCTAGAATGTATTTGGGACTATTGGCGCAGAAGAGATATTAATAGATGATTCTTTGGCAGGGCTACCCATACTGACCATTCTTGAGAGGCTGCAGATGACATTCACTCATCACATTTCCTTCAACAATTCCATTTGCGATACTTTCACAAGCCCAAGCAAACAATCAGGCTTCAGCATCTGCTGGCTGTTCTAACTCCAAGGGGTGGGAAAGACATTTGTGCAACTAATGAGAGAGAACAGAGTCTGTCCTATCCAAAGAGAGCTCTGGAATGAGAGATTTTAGCAAAAAAAAAAAAAAAAAGTAGAGATGGAAATGCCTTCATTCTAACTGTTGTCAGGAGGAAGAAAGGAATACAGTTACCTGAAAACAGGGAGATTTCATCAATTCAGCTAAGCAGAAATGGAAATTCTCTCTCCTTCCTGCTATCTTCAGTCAGGATAGTGTCCTTCAGCTGACCCTGTCCAGAATGAGAGGCAGGAAGAATACCTACCAGTTCTAAGCACAGAGGGGGAAAGGTGGAAGACAGTAAGGAAGCAGGAAGTACAAGGAATAAAGCTGGGGGACTTCTGGTGGGGAAATGGCAGACTGAGCAGCTGTGCCCACAGGTTTAGCAGGCAGAGCTGACAACAGGGCAATTTTTGGGGGGCTCAGGCAGGATTTCCTGAAGCCCAGGAACATTCTCCGGATAAAGGAGAACACCTAGAATCATCCCCTCTGTCCTCTGGATGGCTGCTTGCAGCCAGAAGATCGCAAACAGCGTTTCACGTTTGACTGGTAAGCTGGGAGGCAGGGCTGACATCATCTTCCAAGCTGTGCTGTAGCCTTAAAAGGACACTAAGATCAGCCACCCCATTTCTAAATCACTAAATTTATGGGTTTTTTTTAAGTATGAGTAACCTAAGAGAGGCTTTCTACAGCAAAAGAAGCTGGCTATCTTGGTGCTTATCATTATTTTTGGGATAACTTAAAAAAAAATCTTTTTAAGTTTTCCTTCCAAATATAAAGGAAGATTGAGAATAAGCAGTTGTCTTCCTGTTATTATTTTTGTACTAAACTTGAAGATATTAGCATTTTCCTACATGTTGAATCGGCTGATTTGAACCTTCAGCTTTCTGTTTCTATTTCCCCATGCAGACTGTCTGCCTATCTCACTCTTGCTTGTGTAAATATATTCCAGAACTTTTCCATATCTTTGACTTTCACTGGTTAAGCTTCTAGGGGGTGTTATAATCTACTGTGTCAGACATGGAAGATTTTAAAAAGATTTTTTTCTGACTTCTACCAAGCTTTTATGCAAGCTATTCGGGACATAGGGAAAATATGAGATTTAAAATGTGCCATCAAGTTGGGGATGTGGTGGATGAAATTAAGGAATTCAGTGATAGAAATGTTTCTGCTAACAATGAGATTGGGATTTCTATTGAGATGCTGGATGAAGATCAGATAGTGGAGTTGGAGAATTAATGGAGAGAGAGTTCTGCAAGGAATAAGTGAAATTGACTTTCTGGTGGAATGTCATGAAAGAGAAGGGGCTATTATGTGTGGGAGGTTTTTTGAAGAGAAGCTGGAAATTTTGAGGGGGGCAGTTGGGCTGTTTGATTTTTTTTTTCAAGAGAAAAGCTTTGTGCACATTGTGGGGATATGTAAATCCTCTGGTTTATTTTGAAGTGGGATAAGGGTTAAAGAATGTTTATCTGGATTGCTTTAAAGGTTTGACTAATGTTATTTGCTTTTAAGGATTTGGATTAAGATTATTAGGGTATAAAAATGTTTATTTGGATGGATTTAAGGATATGATTTAAGGCTACTGTTTTGAATTGTTTTTGGTTTTTGGATTTATTAAGATTAAGATTATTAAAACTGCTGTACTATTAAGTGTAATGGCAGACAGTTTATGTGCTTTTTAGTTTGATTCTTATTGTAGTAGACAGAAATGTATAAAATAGTAGGAAGGGAATAATTAAATAAGTGTTATCTTTGAGGGGGAGTTGTTTCAGGGGTCTATATGATTTTTTTTCTTTATTTTAATATGGGGGAGAGAGAGTCCCCCTCTATGGGGGGAGATGGGCGGTAATAGAAATTTGAAAAATAAATAAACTGTACTGAAGTGATTTTTATAATAAGCTAAAGTGGAATGGTTTATAGAAATAATGTGGTTTGGGTTTAATATAGAGTAAGAGACTGATTATGGAAATTTTTGTATATCCTTGCTGTTAAAAGTCAGAAATCACATCTTTCTGTAATTTTGAAAAAAAAAAAAATCCTCTTGTCTTCACATCTTTTAGTTCTTTTTTCTTTTATTTTTTTGTAGGTTTTTGTTTTTTCTCATAGTGTTTATCCTTGTCTTGAAACTGAATAAAATTCTTTTTATTTTTTTAAGAAAAAGGGAATGAAGCTGGGGAGGGCGGCAGGCTAGAAGGAACTGTAGATCAGGTGCTTTCCAAGGCCATCAACAGAACAGGCAGGTATTCATAGACTGCCTGCCTTGAAGGAGGCAGTGGTGTATCCCTTTCTCAAGAGGTCGTCCTTGGACCCAAGAGAATTGGACAACTTTCCTCCAATCTCCAACCTTCCCTTTTTAGGGAAGTTTGTTGAGAGGGTGGTAGGTCCCCAGCTGCAGAGGGCCCTGGATGAAGCAGATTATCTAAACCCTTTTCAGTCTACCTTCAAGCCAGGTGATAGTACTGAAACAGCATAGGTTGAATTTCTAGATAACCTGTATAGGGCTCAGGATGGGGTGAAGTGTCCATCCTGACCCTCCTGGATTTCTTGATGGATTTCAGTACAGTCCAATTATTGGACTGGTTCAAGGAATTAGGAGTGGGGAGTGTCAGCCCCACTAGGTAGGACCAAATCAGGAAATTAACTCTACAGGAAAGCTAAAACTACAAGACTGGCTATAATAGAATCTTGCTAGTCTGATTGTGCTGTACTTCCTCCCCATTCTTATACTCCAGTTAATCAGGGAGGAATCTGCCTGAGCCACTTCTGAATAATACATTTACCCTTGCTTGTCTTTGTCCTTTGTCTGGGAAGGCTGCTGAAAGGGGGGACAGAACATGCACATTTAAAAAATGCCTATCACAGTGGTAGATAACAGAGGACCAGTTTATTAGAAAACTGCAAACTGGTAACCCTACTCCCTATCACCCTCCCTTTATCTTTGCCTCTTTTTGGGTGGGGGGGACAGGTGGGCACATTTCTGGTAATTGCTTTATTTTCTAAGAAAGCTTATGAATCCATTTGTGGCCTAGAGGCATTATTGAAATAAAGATGATGCTGGAGGATAGTGCTTGGATCTGTAGCATGCAAACTGATCTTAAAAAAACAGTTAAAAGACAGAGTGGGTGCCAAAGTATTCCCTGGCATACTGATGCCCCTAGGGCTCCTAATCTAAAAGTGATTATTTTTCCCACAATGTTTATATAAGTATGTAACAAATTTTAATAAGCAAGGACATTTTAGACACAATTGACAAAGACTAAAGTTTGATGCTAAACCATTTACCATCATTTCTCATTTTATACAATAACTAAGAATGGCCAATTTGTATTAGACAATTATCATGTCATACATATAACTATCGACTGAGATAATGTTTCTGGTGGATCCTCTAATGATAATTCCTGTGATGCTCACTATGTGAGCAGTTTGACTAGAAAATTCCAGTCCTTCTGTTTTCCACGTTTCTTGTCTATCACCTGGACAGTTCCTTTCTTTACTTCAAATGGACTTGTTCCTTGGATTGATGTGCTGGCTAATCAGTCATATTTGTCAATCGCTTACCATGATTTAAAAGCAGAGCAATTTCTTGTTCTTGTATTTGATTATGAGCCTCAGCTGGAAGTTTATCTTTGTTATGGCTGCTACTCTTTGACTTTTGTTGACATCCAGAATGTTACTAGATGTTGATTTTTGTTGAAACTCACATAAATTAAAATATTCTTCTTAAGACATATTTTATGACTAGGAAAAGATGTATATACATATCTGGAAAAAAAAGCGTACTTTTCAGAGCTACTGACAATTCATGCCTTTCATATGTGGACAGTCACATTCCAAAAGATATAGTCAGATGCTGCTGTTCTCAGAATTGTGTATAAGTAAATACATTTAAATCTGGATTTACCTATATGGAGCAGATTACAAAACATTACAACTCTTGAAATCCAAAAAGTCTCAGAACCTTTTAACAGTATAAATATTATTTTTAATATTATAGGCAATCTAAGTTAGCCTTCCCCAACCAGTGGCATAGACTGATTTCGGTGGATTTTGTCCTTGTAATCATGGCAACTTTGTTCAGTGATCTTCCAGTCAGCATGAACAACACAATTATGGGAAGTTGGCGCCAACATACCTGAAAAAGACCAAGTTGGAAATGATACTTCTAATCTACAGCTGTCATTTCTTGTGAACTATGCATTGTTTCCATTTATTCTTAGCAGATATGTGGAGAACAAATCTATTTCTGGATACAGAGGCATGTAATGGCTATCAGTCTAGACCATCAGTTTACCGTAGCTGCTTCAGCTATGCTGCTACATTGATTTTTGCCATTTAACCTTTTTCGTTAATCAAATCCTCTGTCAGAATCTACTGACCGAGTCAGCTATCTGTCTCATGCAGGGAATGAAATGTTTTGCAGAGACTTTAAAACAGAAGAGCAGCATCTGTAGTGGTTTGAAGAGTTTAAATACATTTGTGGTATGGTCTTGCTTGTATTGAGGCAATGAATAAAGCCCCATTCTGTGCAGAATGAAACTATAAAACTTATTATTTTGGCTGCCCATTCATTGGAGTACCAAACAGCTTTTTCTACTGTGATGAGGCACTAGATTTCCAAACAAGAATTAGAATAAATTTGTTTGTTTGTTTGTTTTCTATCATGCCTTTATTATTTTTATAAATAACTCAAGGCAGTGAACATACCTAATACTCCCTTCTCCTCCTATTTTCCCCACAGCAACAGAATATTGGTGAGTTCAACAGAACCACCGGAAATTTTAGTAATCCCGTTCCCATGTCCAAGAATGCAGGTGTGAATTGTTAGAAGTAGAAATGTATAGATTAATTAAAAGAGGTTATTTAAAAATATTCATAAGCTTTTAAATGTTTATGTTCTTTAAAGAATAACATATATCTCATCTCTGTCATGATTCTGAGACTGGAACAAACTACTCTGTTTAGTAGTATTAAACTACTAAAGCTGGGGAAAAGAGTATAAAACTAGAAAAGATGCACAATAGGGAAAATGTAAATTATCAAGGACGAAACTAGCTCCTGTACATTTGGGTTTGGATTTTCCTGCTATTAAAAGAAGATTCATAAAGGGTGGAATATGCTACACTGTAATGGTTGCCTAATCCCAAATACTCATACATTGAAATGGTGAACATGACATACACACACATGTATGTATGTATTACATGGGAAATTACAAAGTTTTTTCTTTCTTTCAGTATTATTAGTTTGCTTATCCACTGATGCTGTATGTAAAGAGATTAGGAAAAATAAGAGGAAGTATTTCTTTACAAAGTGGAATTCATTGCCATTAGATGTGTTGACTATCATCACTTTAGATCATTTAAAGGAAGCTAGACTGTTTCATGGATGATAGGACTACCAGGAACTCTTACCTTAGCAAATGTATATTAGCAGATACATTCAGCCATTAAGGAAACCATCTGGTCTCAGAGAGATGTGTAGTTCACATTTGTGATGGAAGAAGTACATTTTCTGGAATTTCTATCATATTTGTCTGTCAAGGAGACAAGGACAAAGTAACGAAGAGCTATGGCTGCTGCAGCTGCTGTAACAATGGCTGAAGGATCTTGGTGTGGGACTGGCTTTGTTGTAGATTCTGTCCCATATGCTGGGCTAGCTGGTTTATTGTTTGAGCTAACTGGTGCATCTAGTGTGTCATTTGATTCTGAGACTGGAACAAATGATTGGCGACTTGATCAGCAGTTAGTGGAGTTAAGTAGAGGATTGAGCCCTTGTGCTTGGTTCCCAAGCAAGAGCTTTCATCCAATAATGTTGGGAGTAAGAGGAAGCAATCAAGTTCTCAAGCTTCTGGGCTTGGAAGTAAATCATAGGTTTCTGAACTCTTATTTAACTCTTGGCTAGACTTGATAGAAGACTCTCAGACATGACTCATTAGATCAGAATTTTGTGCAAAGAAGAATGACGATGCAAATACAGCAATTGATTGCCTATTGCAATGCAAGCAAGTTAGTGACTTCTGTAACTGGATCAGCATTTCAAGCCTAGGCTTCTTCCTCCTGCTCTTCCAAATTAATGGATATTATTTGGGTCACTTGGTGGCCTAGGGAAGCAATTGAGTTATGTTTATGAATCCCTCTCTCTTCATTGGGAAGCATGAATAATGTTGCTGGGTAGAACAGAATGCAGGATGAAGGAAATTGGAGAGCTAGATTGCTTAGGGTGACATAGATTAAAGATTAATTGAGGAACCAGAACTCAGAAACAGAGTTAGAGAAGGAGAACCTTATAGAAGTAAGTGAAGGAAGGGGCAAGAGCAAATTGAAAGACTTTAAAAAGAAGAGCAACAGAAAGGCTAAAGGTGAAAATGGTAGAGGCAAAGCATGGAAAAGGGAAGCACCTGAACTTGTGAAGAAAAAAGGGGGGGGAAAAAATAAGTCCAGAAGAAAGCCAAAAGAAATACCTCCTGGGTTAGGAGGAAAACCCAATGCCAAAGCAGCAGTGAGACAGATTCTCCTGCTAACTGGAGAGCAGGTGCAGCACTGAACTGGGACCAAATGGAAACTGGGAGCAGAGAGGCCTGGGAGGGGCTGAAGCAAAGCAAGACCAAAATCAGAAAAGTTGAACAGGACAAGAAAAAGCTGGGAAAGGACAAGGGATAAGAAGTGGGAAGACCAGAGAAAAGAAATGAACAAGGAGACAAGAAGAGGGTGGTTGAAGGCCTGAAAGTGGGGAAAACTAAGAGGTAGAAAAACCAAAGGATAACAGTGAGAGGTTCAAAGCAGCAATCCAAAGTGGAGGAACTGTTTTTCTGCCTTTTGCTCTTGCTTTTACAAACATTCCCTTTGAGCAGAGAAGGTGGGGTTTGTATTCTTCTCTTCTCTGGCCAAAACATTTGTTACTTGCACAGGTGCTTGGTCACTACAAACGTAAATAATTGTAATGCTTAAGTTGTGAAAATGTAACTAGGGAAGAAAGATAGCAGTATGAACTATTTATATTTCTGTAAAGCTGTTTGAACTGCAGAATGGTTAGTGGATACATTTTGTGAATTATCTACGACCAAGAGAGATGCATTTTTTAAAAACTTGAATAAAAAGAAAACAAATGGCAACTGGAAATAATTCAGCAAAACCTTAATTCCCAAACTCTACTTAATGTCTCCAAAGCTTCTACTTTCATACCGTGGTTGCATATATGTAACAGCTTTCTTTAGCCTTGCAACCACTGGTTCCTGCCTCATCACTTCAGTTCTTACAGTGCCCATGAAAGGAGTACTATATGTAAAGTTCTCTAAACTTCTAAAACTACACTGATCTCCCAGCAGATGTACCATGTGGTCATAACAGTGATTGTACAGTAGGCCTGAAATGGGTTTTGGCTGAATGAAGGGTTCTGTCATGTTCACCGTTCCAATGTTGCCGGTACATCGTTTCGCATGTCATTTGGCTGATGCGTGTTTTGTCTGAGAGGGGAGGAGGATTCCATCTCGTGGGATTGTTGTATGTTAGCAGCTGGATTGGAATGTGTTTGGGTTATCTCGTGTGTTCAAGGTTCCTTTCCCAGGACATCAGCAGAAACGGTTACCAGCACCTGGGGGGGGGGGGGAGTTTGCAATGGCAGGGCGAGGGGAGGGATTACGTTTGAGCCGAGGGTTTTTAGTTTGTATTTGGCGCGCTTTTGCTCATTCTCAGCTTTCTCTGTATTTGCATACTATTCTTTAATAAATCAGATATCATTAAGTTCCTGCTTGTGAGTCTGAGTCTATTAGAGTAGGCAATCATTACATAAAGCTGAGAATCCAATTTTTTTTCCGTTAGCCCCTTTCCAGATTTATTTTGTGAGGGAGAAGTACTAGCGATGAGCAAACCAAATCCCCAAACCACGGAAAGCAAGGAATCAAGTGAGGGGGAACCTGACTCAACAGTGATAAGAACGGAGAGAGTCCCTCCTCAAGAGCTTTCAGAAGTTCGAGAGGGGTCAAGCTCCAGCCTAGGAGAAGAGGAGGTTGGAGGTAAAAGAGCCCCTGAACCGACCGGTGAGTCGCCAGGCGAGCTGATCACCTGGGATGAAACACAGGGATCCCTACCAGGGATGTCCAAAACGTCTTGGAAGCAGCGATACCCGATGTCCCCAACCATGGTGAGGCAGGAGGGAAAGGAGGATTCCCAAACCCCTGACCGTATAAAACTGGTGGAGGCCAACTTGGAGTCACTAGAATTTATGTTTCGGAAAATGTCCATGGATTGGGGTCCCTGGGAGAGGAGGAGAGAGGAGTCTAGTAATAGGCATTCGACTCCTTCTTTGCCCCCACTTTCCCCGGAGGAAAGGAGTAGGACCCAGCACAGAGAGGAAGCAAGAGCGCCGAGGGTGAGAATTTCAAGGTCCCCTCCTCGAGAGCGGAGTTCCCTGGGAGCTAAAAGGAAGCCCGACCGCCCAGCTGTGGCGAAGGGACCGCCCGGAGTGGGGGTAAAGGACTTTACCGTTAAATTTGATGGAGATCCAACTAAGCTATCGTTCTTCCTTACCAATGCAAGGAGTTATATGGATGAATGGGAACAGTATTTTCGTTCAGAAAGAGCCAAGATTAATGCCATTGCCACTAAGCTCAAGGGGCGGGCTGCCGATTGGTATGTGCAGTTATGTCAATCGGATGCCCCTGAGCTGGAGGAGTTCGAAGAATTCCTGTGGGCGTTGAAACTACACTTTGAAGACCCGCTAGCTAAAGAAAGAGCAAAACGGGCGCTGAGGGAGCTGTGCCAGGGGCCACAATCGGTGGCAGACTATGCTCTGGAATTTAAGACTCTGGCTGGGAAGGTTGAGGATTGGTCCCAATCCAAATTAATAGAACTTTTTAAGGACGGTCTGAATACGGAGGTGGTCGCTCGGCAGGGACGACCCAGATACCCTGTATGAATGGATACAGCTGGCAGGGAAGGCTGAGCATGCCCATGAGACCTTCGCTCACAGGAAGGTGATGAGATACGCTGGGCTCAGCAAGGGTTCCTGCACTGCTGCACCTACGGGAAGTCCGGTCAACATGTCTGGGAGGAGGAGAGGGAGCGCCGCTATGCGAAAGGGCAATGCCTCCGATGTGGGAAGGAAGGTCACCGAGCGGCAGCGTGCCCGAAGGGAAAGACCGATGATCGTCCAGGGAAATCTCCCTCTCTATCCAGGAAAATGAAGGCAGCCATGGCTGAAACTGAAGTGGAGGAGATTCCTTACTTCGGGGGCGAGGGGGAGCCCGATCTACTCCAGCCAGCAGGAAACGCCAGCCACCTGCTCTAAAGAGCGCCTGTGGGCAGGTGGCGGAGGATGGGCGCGAACATATCTCGATGAGTGCCAACTATCCCACACTGACCGTTAAAGTGAAGTTAGGCTCCCGCACAAGAACGGTTGAAGTTTGGGCATTGATCGATTCAGGGTGTTCGCGTTGCTTGATGCACCCTGACGTGGTGGCTGCTTTGGAGTTACCCAGCTTTCCACTGCAACGTCCCATGATTTTCACCCAGCTGGATGGTTCTACGGCAGGGGGCAAACCAGTCACCCATTTCACAGGCATGGTGGTGTTACAAATGGGCAGCCACCATGAGGGGTTGCCGTTTGTGGTGGCGCCTGTGGGGCATCCCTTAGTCATTCTGGGGATTCCTTGGTTGGTCCAACAAAACCCATATATAAATTGGGTGCACAGGACTTTGACTTTTGGGGATGGTTTCTATCAAGCCCCTGGGGAGGACGATGCTCTGGAGGCTGCAGTGGGGAGGGCGGCGGCAGCAACCCCGCATTTCGCTGTCACCCCACTGGAGGGCTTGCCGGAGCAATACCAAAGCTTTGCAGATGTGTTTGGTGAGAAAGAAGTGGACCAACTTCCACCCCATCGAAAAACTGACTGTGCAATAGAGTTGGTCCCCGACGCCCAACTGCCCAAACCAAAAATCTATGCCATGACGCAAAAGGAACTGGCAGCGTTGAGGGAGTTTGTGAACAAAAACTTGACCAGGGATTTTATTGAACCAGCAAATTCGCCAGTGGGTGCCCCCGTCTTGTTTCGAGCGAAGAAGGATGGGACATTGAGACTTTGTACAGATTCCTGCGGATTAAATGAGGTCTCTGCCATTAATAAAAGACATGTTAGCACATCTGGCTAAGGGGAAAATCTTCTCTAAGCTGGATTTGCGGGAAGCCTATTTCTGTATCCGCATACGGGAGGGGGATGAATGGAAGACTGCTTTCAATTGTCCACTGGGTTCTTTTCAGTACAAAGTTTTGCCTTTTGGGTTGGCGGGGGCACCAGGGGTGTTCATGCAATTGATCAATGAAGTGTTACATGAACATTTGTTCAAGGGTGTACTGGTCTATTTGGATGATGTTTTGATTTATACTGAAACGGAGGGGGAACATGAGCGCTTGGTGAAACAGGTGCTTAGCAAACTGAGAAAGGCTGAGCTTTATACTAAACTTTCTAAGTGTGAATTTCATCAGATGCAGCTTGACTACCTGGGGTACAGGATCTCTGACAAGGGCATTGAAATGGATCCTGCGAAGATTCAAGCTATTTTGGGATGGGAGCGCCCGTGTACCCACAGCTCCAAAGTTTTCTTGGGTTTTCCAACTATTACCGCCATTTCATCCAGGGGTTCGCAGAAATTGCATTGCCTCTCACTGACTTGTTACGTACGAAGGGGTTGGGGGACACACGCAAGGTAAAGAACCTGGGGGCATTGCTCAATTGGACACCTGAATGCCAGTTGGCTTTTGACAAACTTAAAAGCCTGTCCACTGCCGAACCCATTCTTCAACACCCTGATCCCACTAAACCCTTTGTGGTTCAAGTGGATGCTTCCGATTTCTCAATTGGAGCACTCTTGCTGCAAGCGGATGCTGATGACTGCCTGAAGCCCTGTGCGTATCTGTCCCGAAAATTTTCCGAGACGGAAAGGCGATGGCATGTTTGGGAGAAAGAAGCTTTTTGCAGTCAAGGCTGCTTTGGAGGCATGGTGCCACCTCTTAGAGGGGGCTAAATGTCCTTTTGAGGTTTGGACTGACCATAAAAATTTGGAAGCGCTCAGCATGCCCCGTAAGCTCAGTCCTAAGCAGATCCGCTGGGCTCAATTTTTCAGTCGCTTTGACTTTAAGTTGAAATTCATTCC
This sequence comes from Candoia aspera, assembly GCF_035149785.1. Lineage (NCBI taxonomy): Eukaryota > Metazoa > Chordata > Lepidosauria > Squamata > Candoiidae > Candoia > Candoia aspera. The sequence goes on along the minus strand of NC_086154.1, from coordinate 212,646,423 downwards.
GGGCACGAAAGACTTCCTGGCTGATGCGCTTTCCTGCCTGCCCCAGGATTCAGTCCAGGCATCTGCCGTTGTGGGTACAGTGTGGACAGCACCCCAATTGGGGTTGCAAGCTGTCACACACAGTCAGACTCGTGCACAGCTGCCCCCAGCTTTGGTTTCACTGGCTTGGGGAAGGACGCCAATTCCCTCGCATTTGCAACAACAGTTCCTGCTAGAGCTGAAATCTGACATTTGGTTGCAAGCGAATAGAGACAATGTTACATTTGACAGAGGCTTAGCTTGGAAGCAAAACCACCTCTATGTCCCTGACAGTTTGCGAAGGGAAATTTTGATTAGGTCTCATGATTATAAAGTGGCTGGTCATTTTGGGTTTGTCAAAACCTTGCATCTGGTACACCGCCAATTTTGGTGGCCCACATTGAGACATGATGTAAAAAGTTGTGTTGCTTCTTGTCCTGTCTGTGCCATGTCTAAACGGAAGGGGGGCAAACCGCAAGGGCTACTGCAGCTGGTGGCCAGCCCCTCCTGTCCTTGGGAGGAGGTTTCCATGGATTTCATTGTGGATTTGCCTCCTAGTCAGAGAAAGACTGTGATTTGGGTGGTAAAGGACTACTTTTCTAAGCAAGCCCATTTCATTCCATGTGCTTCTATTCCATCTGCACAGCAATTGGCCCGCCTTTTTCTAATCCACATCTACCGGATTCACGGGAGCCCCTCCCGCTTGATCACAGACCACGGAACACAGTTCACTTCCCAATTTTGGAGGGCATTTTTGAAGCTGGTGGGCACCAAGCAGGCGTTGTCCACTGCGTCGCATCCAGAGACTGACGGATCTACGGAGGCTCTTAATTCGACCCTGGAGCAATTTTTGAGGGCATTTGTCAACTATCAGCAGGATAATTGGGTTGATCTCCTACCTTTTGCTGAGGTGGCTTATAACAACGCAGTCCATCAGAGCACAGGGCACACCCCTTTCCATACTGTTTTTGGCCGGGACTTTGTTCCCATTCCTGAGTTGCCTCAACCCTTCACACAGCCTTGCTCCGCTTCTTATTGGGCTGCTCAACTGGCTGATTCGTGGCCAGTGATTCAACAGGCGTTGGCTGATGCCCAATCTGCCTATAAACTGCATGCCGATAAGTGACGAGCCCTTCAACCTGCTTTTAAAGTTGGTGATAAGGTCTACCTTTCCACTAAGTTCATTAAGTCCCCTCAACCCTCGAAGAAGTTAGCTCCTAAGTTTGTTGGACCTTTTCCCATTGTAGGAGTTGTTAACCCTGTCACGTTTAGACTGGATTTGCCACACAATCTGAAACGTTTACATCCTGTTTTTCATTGCAGCTTACTCAAGCCTGTCAACCACTCAGATCATTGGCATCCACAACCCCCACCTCCTGCTCCGATCATGATTGACGGACAACATTTTGAGGTGAAGGAGGTCCTTGATTCTCGCCGACTATGTGGCACTCTGGAGTACCTTATTCGCTGGAAGCACTTTCCCCACCCTGAGTGGGTGTCTACCTGTGATGTACACTCTCCTCTTTTAGTTCGCCGCTTTCATCTAGCTTATCCTCTCAAACCTGCTCCTTAATGTTTTTGGGGGGGCGGTATGTCATGTTCACCATTCCAATGTTGTCAGTACATCGTAACGTTTCGCATGTCATTTGGCTGATGCGTGTTTCGTCTGGGAGGGGAGGAGAATTCCATCTCGTGGGATTGTTATATGTTAGTAGCTGGATTGGAATGTGTTTGGGTTATCTTGTGTGTTCAAGGTTTCTTTCCCAGGACATCAGCAGAAACGGTTACCAGCACCTGGGGGGGGGGGGGAGTTTGCAATGGCAGGGTGAGGGGAGGGATTACATTTTAGCCGAGGGTTTTTAGTTTGTATTTGGCACGCTTTTGCTCATTCTCAGCTTTCTCTGTATTTGCATACTATTCTTTAATAAATCAGATATCATTAAGTTCCTGCTTGTGAGTCTGAGTCTATTAGAGTAGGCAATCATTACAGGTTCCCATTGCGAGCTGAAAGTGGTCAGTGCTTCATCCACTCTCAAAAGATACTACGTTGTAGATGAAACATAGTGTCCTAGGAGAGTAGCTTAGAGGTGGGGCAGACAGTTGACAAAAATCAGGGCCCAAGAGATAAATGTTGAGCTTTGAGGTAAACAACATTTATTGGCTTCCACCAAACATTTGTCTTTACTGGCACTTCGCCCTGGATAGATTAATATAGAAGGGGCAAAATTAAACATGCTCTTTTCTTTTCTGTTCAGCTGCAGTTTAAAGCATTTGGCTTAAAGTTTCTGTAACACAGAATGTTGCTTTAATGGTACCCATAAAAAGAGGCTTTTGATTCATTGTCAGAATTCATGACTTCATGTGGAGCAGTGGCTCATTTTGATCTAGGGCAGAAGAAAGCTTAGGCTTTCTATTCAAAACCCACTCAGTTTCTCCTCTTACATATAAATGTAAGATATAAATAAATACCTTATTTATAAAGCCATATTTTTTAATCCAGTGGCTGGGGTTGTTTGGATTTTGATTAGCATGTTGTGTGAATCCAGCCATTGTGATAGTGGTGATATCTGTTTCCTAGACTTTATTTAGCTAAATGGGTGAACCCAGCCAGTGAGACTTAATTCTGAACAGACATGTATCTACTGCCAAAGGATCTGATCAAGTCACTATCTCTGGTGCAGCATGTCAAGCAGGGCTGTTAAAAACTTAATAAAACTTGAATTCCTCTAAAATGAGCATATGCTAGCATAAGTCCCTGCACATAGATATACATATGCCCAATTTATTTTAATCAGTATTTTAGAGCATGCAAATAATATTTAATAAATGAGGGCAGCAAACATTTGTGTTATAAAATTTGTCTACCACAAAAAACAGTGTTGTGATTTTGTTTTGTTTTTTAATTTGATGTATGCTCAGGAAAGTCATTCTCTTTGTCCTGACAAGCAGGAACCACGCCGAGATGAGGAATAGGTCTCTAGTGTTTTATTACTGCTACAGTAGACAGAAAATCCTAACAAACTGAAGAAGCATGAGAAAACCCATACAGATAAACCCTAAAAGTCAAGGCGGGTCTGTTCTGTGTCTCTTTGAATGACAGCTCAAATTCTCGCTACTATGCATGTGTTTTCCCCCCTGGATAGGGGCCCCCTCCTGCTCACCATCAGTGCTCATGACATCACCCTCCCCTCCAGATTCACATTCCATTTCAGCCCCCTCCTCTCCAGAGTTCCCTCCTCCCTCCAAAGTCTCATGAGAGTCCATCTCCCCCTCCAAGCTCCCATGGGAACTGGGCAATGATGGAAATTCTTCAAAGGAAAACTTCTCTAAGGACGAATCACTGCTGCTCTCCAGTTCTGATAACGCTTCTGGCCCAGGTGGCTGCTTCTGGAAAATATCTAGATAATTAGAAGATTCTTCCCCCCTCCCCCTTGGGAAATGCAACCGGAGGTGGAGGGCTGCAGCTCCCCCTCCTCCTCTCGCTCTGGCCTCAGAGCCTCTGGCAGAGGTGGAGGTCGCCAACTTTCGAACTCCTCTGCTTGGGATTCCTCTGCTTGCTCAGCCAAGTGAGGAATCTCTGGGAGAGTGTGAGGCTTCGGTTTCTGAGGGAAAAGCTGATGGAATCGATGAACCAGCGCTGGTGTGTGCCCATCTCTGGCATTTTCCCATGTGCACTCTTCCTCAGGGTACCCTTTCCAGTGTATTAAATATTGGATGCCCCTTCCCCTCTGTCCTAACAGTCAGAAATCATGCTGAGATGAGGAATAGGTGTGTAGTGTTTATTGCTGCTACATAAGACATACATACATATCCCTCCTCCTAGAGTCCAGAATTTCCTTGACTTTCCTCCTCCCCATCCACAATTTATCTATCTATCTATTTATTTATTTATCTAATTTGTCCCTCCCCATCTCCTCCCGTCAGGGGACAATTACTAGAGGTGGGGGGGGGGATTTGTGATCATAAGGCACTTGGGGGAGGGTCTTTGGCTAGCAATGTTCTGTGAAACACAGGATGGACTTTCATGGATGCTGGCAGCTGTAAACAATAAGCCACTGGATTTATCTGCTGCATCACAGTGAAAGGGCCCACAAACTTAGAATCGAACTTCTTGGAAGGCCTGGTAGAGGTCAAAAACTTGGTAGAGAGCCACAGTTTGTCTCCTACAGCAATCGCTGGCCCCTCTTGTCTGTGAGCATCTGCAGCTCTCTTGTAACCATTTTTTGCCCTGTTCAGCTGCTCCTTTAACAACTCCTGTGCGGCTTGTTGCTCTTTAAGAAAATCAGCCGCCGCTGGAACAGTTCCCTGCTGGGAGGAGGTGGGCAACACCTGAGGGTTAACCCCGTAGAGTGCTTGGAAAGGAGACATCTTGGTAGAGGACTGCACAGAGTTGTTATACTTAAATTCTGCCATGGGCAGCAGGGCTGGCCAATTGTCTTGCTGATAAGTGGTGTAGATACTGCTGTAACCATTGGTTAATTTTCTCAGCTTGCCTGTTACTAGCTGGATGATGCAATGATGATAGGTGGATCTGGACCCCTAATGACTGGAAAAGGGCCCTCCAGAAACTGGAAGTGAACTGAGGGCCTCTGTCACTCACCAAGTGATTTATCATGCCTCTATATCTAAAAACATGGTCTATAAACAACTGCGCTGTGGCTTGCGCAGATGGGAGGCCCTTGCAAGGAATAAAATGTGCCATTTTAGTGAAAAGGTCCACCACCACTAGTGATGAAATCCATGGAAACTGTATCCCAAGGACCACTGGGGGTGGGTAGGGGTTGCAAGAGTCCTGTAGGCTTCTCTGGAAGAGGCTTGGCTTGTCTACAGGTATGACAAGAAGCTACGTAACCCTTTATGTCTGCAGTCATCTTAGGCCACCAGTAGTCTTTCAGAGCTCTATGGAGAGTTTTGAAAACACCTCCGTGGCCTGCCACTTGATGGTCATGGCAAAGTCTCAGTACTTCTTCCCTCAATGAGGAGGGAATGTATAATCGCCCACTATGCCAGAGGACTCCTGCTTCCACATTAAATGGGGATGCGGTGTCTTGTAGACCCCTCTGGAGGTCATCCATCCTGGCCCTGGCATATGGGTCCTGTTGCTGCTGAAATTTGACCCTTGCAAAGAAGTCCTCTGCTTGTCTGCCTGCTGCTAAAATCTCTGTCTGGTTCCCCCTCATAGACTGATCAAAGTTGTGAGGTTGTAATATAGTAGCCTGGATCTCCTGGTGAGTAGCGGGGGTTGCCTGAATGGATCGAGACAAGGCATCTGCCAAACAGTTCTGCGCCCCAGGAACATAAGAAATAACAAAATTGAAACGGGAGAAAAACTGGCTCCATCTGATTTGGCGTGGGGTGAGCGATCTGGTGTTTTGTAGAAGCTGTAAATTCTTGTGATCAGTGCAAACCTTCACAGGAAAGGTCGCACCCTCTAGCCAATGCCTCCACTCTTGAAATGCTGCTTTAATTTCCAGCAACTCCTTGTTAAAAGCATCATAGTTTCTCTCTGCCGGCAAGAGTGTGCAAGAGAAAAATGCACAAGGAAGCAGTGTCTTCCTTTCTTTGTCAGTATATTGCAATAAAACAGCAGCGATAGCAAAATCTGAAGCATCTGAATGCGTTATGAATTGCTTTGTGGGATCAGGATGCTTTAAAAGCAGCTGGGATGCAAAGAGTTGCTTAAATTCTTGGAAGGCTGTGTGCTCCCTCTCCCCCCAAATGAATTTTGATCCTTTCTTCAAACGCTGTGTGAGGGGTTTGGCCCTGTCACTAAATTTATTTATAAGTTTTCGATAAAAATTGGAGAATCCTAGGAATTTTTGTACCTCTTTCACATTTTGGGGAGGTTGCCAGGAGAGAATTGCCTGGACTTTTGAAGGATCCACGGATATGCCTTCTGTTGATATTCTATAGCCCAGGAAATGTAATTCCGTTAAATTGAAGGCACACTTCTCTAGCTTGGCAAACAGCTTGTTCTCTCTCAGTCTTTGTAAGACATTACATACATGGGTTACATGGGTTGTGGCATCCTCAGAGAATATTAATAAGTCACCTAGATAAATGACCAGATACTTATCTAGTAAATCAGAGAAAATTTGATTCATAAATCAGGAAAATATGGTGGCCACATTCGCTAATCCAAAATGGACCACAAGGTACTAAAATTTTCCATACCTGGTATCAAAGGCAGTCAGATATTCATGTCCCTCTTTCATCCGGATCAGACTGTACGCATTCCTGAGGTCCAACCCCTCAGTAAAAATGTGTGCTTTCTGTAAGCGATCCAGCTGGTCAGCTATTAAGGGAAGTGGGTAATTTTCCCTGACCGTGACCTTATTGAGGGAGCTGAAATCATAAACAACTCTCAAGGGTGTCCCCTGAGCTGCCAGTGCCAATGGGTCAGGCTTCTTTGGTACGAAGAATGTAGGAGCAGATGCTGGAGAAGTAGAAGGTCGGATGAAACCCTTTTGGAGATTAGTATCCAAGTAATCTTTCAAGGTGGCTAGTTTCTTGGGGGACATGGGATATTGTTTCCTTGCTGGAATCTTGGCTCCTGGTATCAACTCAGTAGTACAGTCACAGTCCCTATAGGGGGGGGTAGTGCTGTGGCCTCTTGTTCGCTGAAAATGTCTGCGAAATCTGCATACTTGGCTGGCGACTGCACCCCCCCCCCCCCCGCTTTGATGACTGCATTGGTTGCTGGAGAGAGAAGGGTGACTTGAATCTTGTGATGCTGGCATTCCTTAGCTGGGAAGGAGACTGCTCCCGTAGTCCAGTCCAACAGTGGGTTGTGGAGCTTCAGCCAAGGTATGCGCAGGATTATAGGTACATTAAGTGATACAGTTACATAAAGTTGGATCCACTCAGTGTGGTCTCCCATTGTTAGTTGCAAAGGTTCTGTGAAACTTCAAATCGGTCCTGCCTTGAGGGGCTGGCCATCAATGGTCTCAACTTCTATGGGACGTGGCAATTCCATGGTCAGGATGTTCAGGTCTTGTACTGTTTGTACATCAATAAAATTGGTGGAAGCTCCGGAATCCACAAGAGCCTCTAACTTGACATGGTGCTATGGGTTTTCTACTGGTAAGTAGAAAAAGGATTGCCTGGAATCCTCAGAATGAGCCCTTCTTAATTGATTGATGGTCTCTCTGCTGAGCTCTGTGGAGGGAGACCAACGGAGTTTCCCTGGTTGGAAGTAGAGGCGGAGGTGGCTCTTGGTTCTGCTGCTTGCCCTGGGGCTGTTACAGAATTTGCTTGGTTTCTCGCTGGGCAAGCTCTCACCATATGCCCCGGGCTCCACAGTAGAAACAGAGGGCTCTCTCTCTCCTTCTCTGTCTCTCAGCCTTGGAAATAAGGCTCCTGCTTGCCTCAATCTGCATCGGCTCCTCTGGTCCTGAGTAGAGAGATGCTGCAAAGAGAGCTGGAAATCCTGGAAGCGTCCTGAGGCCCCTGCCTCTCCCCGGCTCCATCTGTCTGAGCTCTTCTAGCCTGGCGTCTGTGACCACAGACAGCTGATATAAACCTGATAAGATAGGCTTTTAGGGTAGCTGGTGTTCCCTGGTGCACCAATTCTTTTTTCATTTCTTCATCCAGCCCCTGTTTGAATTGGTCTTTCAAAGCACTCTCATTCCACTCCAGATCTCCTGCTAACAGCTTGAAATCAGCAATGTAAATTCCCACCCTCTTGTTGCCTTGCTTGAGCTTCTGAATTTCCTGGCTGGCAGTGACCTCTCTGATCGGGTCATCAAAGTGTGCTCGGAACCCTGCCAGAAAATTCTGGTAGTTATCGAGAATTGGGTTGTTGTTCTCCACCATGGGAATAGCCCATTTGGCTGCTGGACCCTTTAGCAGACTTAAAATAAAAGTGACTCTGGTTCGGTCTGTTGGGAACTCTGCCGGTCTGCTGTCGAAAAACATTGTGCACTGTGTGAGAAAGGTTCTCAACTGTCCTGCTTCTCCTCCAAACTTCTCTGGTAAACTGCCCTGGGATCTCAAGACTACTGGCGGAGCTGCTGCTGCTGCTGCTGGCACCGGTTGTGGGATGATCGGAGCTGGTTGTTGTAACTGCTGTAGCATAGCCGCTTGTAATGTGTTGACCTGGAGATCTACTTGTTGCTGGTGTTGTTGCAAGGCTGCTGCCAGTTGTTGAATGGCTTGACGAATTTCCTGGTTTTCCGAAGACATTTCCCCCCCCCCAATTTTTTTTCTTTTCTTTTCTCCCTCTTTCAATGGGAGTAGGAGTTTGTTAGGATTGATGTCCTGATAAGCAGGAACCACGCTGAGATGAGGAATAGGTCTCTAGTGTTTTATTACTGCTACAGTAGACAGAAAATCCTAACAAACTGAAGTGTGAGAAAACCCATACAGATAAACCCCAAAAGTCAAGGCGGATCTGTTCTGTGTCTCTTTGAATGACAGCTCAAATTCTCGCTACTACGCATGCGTTTTCCCCCCTGGATAGGGGCCCCCTCCTGCTCACCATCAGCGCTCATGACACTCTTCTTGCTGAAGCCTCTTCTGATTTATTCCTTTTCTAATCATCCTGGGATTGTAAAAATAGCAGACGGTCCTATGTGTTCCTATTCTCCAGATCAAATTTTTGTACTCTATACAAGCAGTTTTGCAGTTTTGATGTAGAAGGAATAAAAAGATTTTTCTAAGAGGCTCTCAGGGATATAGATTTTATTATTATTATTATTATTATTATTATTATTATTATTATTATTATTATTATTTAGGACATTGCATTATATTGTCAATCATTTAGAGTTATTGTAACACATGGTTTACTGAAGAATGCCCAATCTCACTCAATATTGGGCATGGATTTAGAGATTCACATATAATTGTGAATAAAAGCAGAACATCTATAGTCAAGCTGATGCATTTAGTAGTAACCTTAGATAGCCAGGAGAACTAATTGCTCAGTACTAGAGCAAATCAAACACACATTGGAAGCAAGGATCATGAAACAAAAAGTATTATATTTTGGACATCATGATGGCTCATGGCGTCTATGAACAAGATGGTAATACTGGGCAAGGTGGACAGAAGGAGAAGACAAGACTGACAGTGAGTGAGGTGGATAGGCAGAGTACCGAAGTCACAGAAATGTACCTGCAACAATTGTGTAATGTGACAAGAGACAGGATGGCTTGGCAAGTTGTATCTACAGAGTCACCAGGAGTTGGCCACATCTCCATGGAGCATAACAACTATTGTCTCAGCAGGTAGTAAGACGTGTCTGGTTTGGCTGTGTTTGGAAGCCAAGTAGATTCACCCCTAGTTAGGACTTGGATAGAAGGCCTCCAGAGCTGTAAGCTAGACTCCAAAGTTTTTAAAATATCTTGGAACAACACATGCCAAACCACATTCATATGCTACCAAGAAAACTACTTGGCATGTCCTTGATGTCACCAGGAGTTAAGTTCAGTTTAAACGAGACTTGACTTTACCAATAACTATTAAGAAGGAAATGTTATCTTCCATAAATGGAGCAAACTTTAACATTATTAAGCAAAAATAAATAAATAATAAGAATGCAATTTACTTGCATTTTTAAAAAATCGAAACCCTTTTTAATCTAATGATGAATGTTTGGGAATGACACAGACTTGCTTGTTTTAATATTCTTTATACAAATAAAATGTATACATTTATACCTTTTTGACACAGAATTTTCACATCCTCATTGAATTTAATTTTAAGGGAGATATACACACACACACACACACACACACACTAATCGAAGCGAATATTTGTAGCTCAGGGTTGAACTGTGGAGTCCTTGGTGCTCTCTGACCCTTGTAGTTTTCTTGCAGATGTTTCATTGCCAGACTAGGCAACATCTTCAGTGTGAACAGGGAGTGGGCCTTGCTCTCAGTTTATATACAGTGGCTTGCCCTGCTTGTGTTGGTGGGGGTGTTGTTCTCTCCTTCGGAGTTGATTGGGCTGTTATTTGCTGTTTGGTTGATTGACTGAGTTAATAGTTCCTTGATTAAGGTGTATTGTGCTGTTTGATTGTTCATCTGGTGTTAATCCTAGTGTTGATTTTTGCATATCTGGGTGTTGATTGCCAGCAAGGGAGTGTACTGGTCTTTTGGCTTTTCTATTGACTCTTTTGAATGGTATGTAAATGTTGATTACCTCTATATGTCTGTTGATGGCTGCTTTGTCTGAGTGCCAGGCTTCCAGGAATTCTCTGGCATTTTTGGATTTGTCTTGGTTTAGGATACTCACAGTTTCCCAGTTGAAACTATGGTTCAGTCTGTCCATGTGTTGTGAGATTAAGGAGTTCTCATCATGTCTTCTGACTGCTAGTTGGTGTTTGTGGATGCGTTCTGCTAGTCTTCTGCCTGTCTGTCCTACATAGTGGCTGTTACAGTCTTTGCACTGTATGTTGTAAATAACTCCTGTTTTTTCTTCTTGGGCTATTGGGTCTTTTGGGTTACTTAATATGTTTTGAAGAGTTTTAGTTGGTCTGCAGGAAAGCTACCCACACCAACCAAGTGCTCCAAAGTAACAATCCAACCTCCCACAAGAGAAGCTGTGTAAGAACATTATTCAGACGAGCACTTACACACTGCAGCAACCCAGAACACCAGAAAAAAGAAACAGATCATCTGTACAGCATCTTCCAGCAAAATGGATACCCGCTCAACTTCATCAAAAAGTGCCTCACCACCCAACCCACTACAACCCAACCAACAGAAGCTATGAAAAGGATAACACTGCCATACATCAGAAACATCTCAGAAACCACCAACAGACTGTTACAACTACATGGCATCACCGTAGCACATTAACCAACTAAAACTCTTCAAAACGTATTAAGCAACCCAAAGACCCAATAGTCCAAGAAGGAAAAACAGGAGTAATGGAACACCAATGGTAACTTGTTTTACAGAACGTTAAATAGTATCATCAGACTTAAGACTGAAATTGGTTCATCAAAAGGTTCTATTTCAAGTTATTGGAATGAGGGATGCATTTGAAAAGATGAACCTCAGATTTCTTTAGTCATGATTTTAAAAATTTAACGGGTTATGGACTCAAATGATTTGGTCTTGTGTGCTCCTGGAATTGTTTTGAAACAGTATTTTAAAATATATAAGTACTTTTGTGAAGAAAACTCTTAATTATAAATAGGTATGTTGAATTATGCTCCAAAAATGGGGGATTTAACTACTTTTGAGGAACTATGGGTATATCGGGCATAGAGAATTATCAAGATAATTATTTTGAGAAATTGGAAAAATATGTAAAACTGGAAATGTAGAATGGACAGAGGCTTCTGAAAGTGTTAATTGTAAGGGGGAGGAGGGTAATAGAAGGAAACAAAGGAAACTAAAAAGCTGTCACATTTACAAGTTAATGATAAATTTGCAGATGTCTTACATGGATTGTTCATAGATATGAAAACTAGATGGATATTTCATATCCTTTACTGATGGGGAGTAAGTAGCATGGTTTTCCTACCCTAGGAAATCGCATGCTGAAAAACTAGTCCTTATTTCAGTGTTATCTTCAGATAAGGCTGGAAAAACACCTGCATAAAATCCTGGAGAGATTCACCTAGTCACTGTCTATTATATGGACTCTAAGCATCAATGATATGAGACAACTTTCCATATTCCTATAACTGCAAGTATTTTATGAAATCAATTAGGTATGTTTCAGCCATCATGCACATTTAGTTGGAAGGCTTACGTTTGCAACCCACCCTTATTCACAGTTAGATTCTTCTAAGCCTAATGATAACAATGAATGTAAGAATGCTGGATAATAACATATGGCTTAAGTTTATTTGCATGTGTCATATATATTTGTTTAGGATCAATTTTGTTCCAAACATTTAGCACATTTTTTCTCTCAAAATTTGTGTATGAAGTTTGTTATCTCTTCACTTTTATTTCATCGTTGTAGGCCTATTTCTATTATACAGATACATGCATTGTTCTAATCTATTTTCTCTTCATTCCTTTTCATTATGCAGTCCTTTTTTTCATTTTTCTCTCTGTTTGCTTAAAAGCACATGCAAAATAAAAAATACAGCTTTCATGAAAAGGACATGTATTATTATTGGATTTTCCCACTGTGGAAAGAAACCCATCAGAAATTAAAGCACATTATAGACATTCTGAAATGTTGATGATCTTACATATGTAATTTTAATCTATTCAGTTGCTTTACGGGGGAAATAGCAGAAATTGTGTTTCCTGGAGGTCCATTCAACTGACTTTTGAAACTTACTTTAAGATACTTGCAGTGTCACAGTAAATTAATTAAAATCCCTCTTACATTGAAATCTAAATCTATCCATTTAAGAGTATAGGGCATAATGATTTTACAGTTATCAGATACTGTATTTATTCTGTATTATTCAGTTTAGGTAAAGGTAAAGGTTTCCCTCGACGTAAAGTCCAGTCGAATCCGACTCTAGGGGGCGGTGCTCTTCTCCGTTTCTAAGCCTTGGAGCCGGCGTTGTCATAGACACTTCCGGGTCATGTGGCCAGCATGACAACTCGGAATGCCATTACCTTCCCGCCGAAGCGGTACCTATTGATCTACTCACATTTGCATGTTTTCGAACTGCTAGGTGAGCAGGAGCTGGGATTAACAACGGGAGCTCACCCCGCTGCGCGGTTTCGAACCGCCGACCTTCCGATCGGCAGCTCAGCGGTTTAACCCGCAGCGCCACCGCGTCCCTTATTATTCAGTTTAACAACTAGATAAAAACAATTATTAAAAAATATCAATAGATTTCTATATTCTAAAAATCTGTCTTGCAGGGAAACTCGAAGACCTTGCTTTATTGAAAATAAATATTTCTAGTTACACTTTTGATAGAGAAGAACAACCAAAATAGCTTTGAGGAAGTGCTATGGATTTGTTTTTGGCTCCCTGCATCAACAAATTCTTTAACTAAGATCCAATTGCCAAATATTCATTATTGATGATATTCAGTGAGCTGTAAAGAACACACTTTAAAATCCTGTTGCTAGGGAGTTAGAACTTTCAGCAGCTATTTAAAACTAATAGGAAGTATCAGAGCTGTCTGATACTAAAATGTTTGACTTTTTTTATCCATCCATCCTTCGTTTCTGAATTGTATTCTTGGATATTAGAAGATTCTAAGTAGATAGAAGTAAGTAGGATAAGATAACTTTCTGATGGAGCTGCACTTTTTTTCACCTGTTTTTTGGGAGACTCTGTGGAACAAAGCAGGAATGGCCAGTGATGTCATGATATTGCTAGAATGGGCAACGCTTCAGAGTTTAAGATACCCATTTTTCCCCTTAATCCTTTCTAAAAATTGAAAAGACTGGCAAAAGTTTTGCCCCACAAAATGGGCAATCACAGGCTTTTGATATGAAGACCATTCCTTGGCTAAACAAGGATTTGAACTATAAATGTACAGTACATCACAATGGCTATTAGAAGGCAGAATGAAGAGAAATGTAAGCAGCAAATACCATATGGCAAGTATTAGAATCAAACAGATACAGAATATTATGAACTCACCCCCAGTAAGTTGAAGCATACATTGTTCTCAATAGTGAGGCATCAGAATGTGCCAGATGTGTGGGTACCACTTTTACCTGTTTAGGTCTAGAGCACTTGACTTAGGGTAGGGTAGGTCCCAGCCCTTGGAATACATGATGGTCAGGTATACATTTTTATTGACATTCAGTGACCATGTCTTGCCAACTTCAGTCTGGAAAAAGCATGTACAACATGTAACATTCTAAGCTGAAACTTTGAATTTTGTGTTGTTAGGTTACTCAGTTGTTTGGTTAGGTGGTTAGGTTACTCAGTTTTGCAGTCCTGCTCACAGAAGCCTGATGGGCTGCTATATAACACAAATGGGACATTTGTGTTTTGAAGGGTTTTAAGTTGTACTGGCCCACTTAATTAAGAAGCAAAGTAGCAAAGATCAGAGAAATTTGACCTCTGGAAAGGACTGAGTCCCAGCAACTCTTGTATTAGAAATAAATCCCCAGTGTAACTTAATCAAAATCATGAATAAGAATAGCTGTGCTGGATCAGGAAAAATGTTCAAGGAGATTCCTACAGAAGGCACCCAAGTGAGACATAAGATTTTTGCAGATCTGGACTGCAAAAATCCAGAGTTAGAGTCTGTAGCATCTGTATCATTTTATTGCCATTTAGCGGTTTTCTGGATTTCTGCTGCTCAGATATGGTAGCCCTAGCTTATTGGTCCTGTCTTGCTGAATTTTTTGAAAAATGTATTGTATTCACTTTGTAGTGTGTGTGTGTGTGTGTGTGTGTGGAGTGTGTGTGTCTGTGTGTGAGAGGGGGGGGAGAGTGGGGGGGAGAGAGAGATTTAGCCTTATGTTCCTTACAGAATATTGGAAACATTATTTTTCTTTCCTATTGCCTGAATGTTAGACTTGGTGATCTTCCATTGAGTATCAATGATCATAATTGTTCCAAAGAGTCAGCTGAATATGTAGACTATACTTTCTCAGTAAGTCATACCCTTTCTTGCAACATGTGATGACAAGCATTATCATAGAAACAGACTGAAAGGAAAGAGTAACCTACTAAGATGTATTATTTAATATAAATATTTTTCAAATATTTATATTAACAATATAATAGAGTTATATTAGACATAGGAGTTGGGCCTAGTTTAAAATAAGGGTTGACTTTTCTGCTGTGCTGAAGCTGTTCTTCCTTTACACAGACTTAAGAATTATTTTAAATCTAAGGAATTTTTTTCAGTGTCTGGAGATCATGTGAAACATTCTCAGGTAATTTCATGGGTGCATTCAAATGATATTTAGTATTTTATCACTGCCATTGAACATAACTTAATAATGCTCTAGCTTTCAGCAGTGGTGTGTATCATACAAAAAACCCTAAAAATGTTTCATGAAGAAGTTTTAAATTTTTATCTTTGCAAAGTTATTGGTCCACAGTTGGCCATTTCCAATAAAGTGAGGAAACTATATGTCACAGTTTAAATTAATGCAAAAGTTTAATTGCTCATAGAGACATACCTTTTCTTAAAAAATAAGCAAACATTAATAAGAGACTTTCCCCTAAGCTTGCTCCTATTATCCTAAGCGTTGTGGAGAAAGTCATGAGAGAAAGGAACAGAAGAACAAGCACCTATGTCTGTCCTGAGAGTCAATGGGATTTGCTTTTGATTAGTGGCATGTAAAACTGCATTGTGAAAACCTAAAATATTTTTAGATTTTTGCTTGCAATAAACTGGTGTGACGGTGGACTTCGCTGGAGATGGTAGTCCTTGTGTAGTGACTACCTCATTTAGCCACCATTTGCAGTTACAACAGTGATGAAAAAGTAACTTTACAACCAGTCCTCAGATTTACGACCTTTGCAGGTCTGAAAAACAAAGGACAGCTGAAGTAAGATGATAAGCACAGTCATGATTTGACTTAGCAATTGCTTCGCTTAACGACTGAGTTGCCAGTCCCAGTTGTGGTTGCTAAATGAGGACTACCTGTACTGTATTATTTACTAATAAAGCCAAGATTCTGAGTTAGCATTAAGCTTCTAATTTATTTGAAATTAAATTCTGCAGTTTAGTACCATTTTTCTCCTCAGAAACGAATAGTAACTATTTAATTTATATCCACAATATAAAGGCATGCCCTTAAGGCCTCGGTGATTCAAGGATATGGAATGAGACGCAAGTTTGATCTTCCCTTACTCATTTCAAGATTTCTACCCATTCTCTTAGGTCCGGGCTACTGTGCTAAAGCCACTGAGAATAAAGCTACTATTACATGCGTTGAGAACTGCCACAGAGATGATTCAAAGAATTCCAAGTAGTTTTTGCATTCTTTCTGAGCAACACGAGCAGCAATTTTCTAAAGGAAAAGGAATGTAATTGATCATAAGCTACTCTTTTACATACCTATGTTTATTTGGTAACTTGTTTTCTTCCTCTTTTCTCTGTTGCAGCTCCTTCAGGCTGGAAGGTATCTTAATATTTGACTACACGATAACCAGTTCTCCCATGACAGATTCGACAGTGCAACCTCTTTCAGGCAGTACTAAATTCTAACAACAGGGACTCTTCTTAGAGCATGAACACCCTTGAGCCTGAGCACAACTGATGACCGGTGCCATCTGCATTAATCCACCGGCCTCATTCAACAGCTATGACCTGAGTCCTGACAAAAGCCACAGCCTTAAGCACCATGCACTCTGACAGAAGAAACAAAAGTCAGTTACTTTTATGACCATTGCAGAAACAACAGTCGCCGAACAGCATTCCTGTGATCCAGCCAAATGTGTGAAACAGATGTAGCAAAATGAAAGTTGGAAGCACTTAAATGGATCAGGCGATGCCAATGCATTTTGGGTGGAAGAGAAGGCTATTATTGTCTCCTGTGCAAATTCAAAGCCATAGAAGAGAGACAGTGGATGCTAAAATGCTTGGAAAAAGGTTGTTTCCTGTCCTCTGCTGAAACAATTCAACTGTTACAGCATGCATCTCAATGCACTTCTAATATTTGCACTGTCATTTTCATTCAGGGGAATGATGTAAGCCATCATTTGCACAGATGGCCACATGAAATTTTAGCCGACAAGAAGATGTATGTTGAGGGCTTGAGAGCAAAAGAAATTAAATTTGTCTACAAAAGTGAAGAAAACATAATGTCCCTCCATCACTTTGCAGCTGGAATCTTTCAAAAAGAAAATAGTTGCTCCTTAGAACTGAGATAACAATAATGATAACAAGAAAGCATCAACAAGCTAACATGGATTTTAGAATCAATCTAATTTTAATACATTTTTGTATCAGTGTAACAACAAAGAAATTGACCGAGACAACTGGTATGTTCCTAATGAATACCGACAGTAACCTCCCAATTACTATAAAGAGGGGGAAAAACATATTTGTATTACGTATTTGACACATGACATTTTTATAGCTAAAGATCTGTTCTTCATGGAAAATGTATCAGATAAATAGGCATTTTCAGTTTATTTTTCTAAATAAATGTGTTTATCATTTGCATTTACTTATTTTTGCTGATTTTCATTACGCAACTATTATTCTCTCTCTCACCAAAAAGGGAAGTATAAAGACAAGAACCAAAACATAGATTTTGCCATGCTAAAATCAGAATGATTTGCAGACTGAAAGCTTTAATATAAAATGTTGTTTGTAGAATTATAAAGTATATTTCTACTGGTAAATACATATGGAAAGTAAGAAAGTCTGTATTTTAATCTTTACTTTCAATACATAGGTTATTTTTACTATTCCAAGAAAGTAATTAGTTAGCATAGTTTGTTGGGGAGTCTTAGATACGGTTAATTATGTTGCCTATAGTTTAAAATGAAGCTACATGTACATAACACAAGACATGCTCCAGCACCTGATCTCTGCATATGTTACACTGCAGAGCTGTAACAGGAGACATCCATAAAATCACTCTTCCAGTGTTTTCTAATCAGGCCTTTAGTTAGCTAGGATAGCCTTTGTGTGCAGGTGGTCCAGTTTGCAGGATTGTGTGGCATTTTGGATGGAGCTGGAAGATAATGGATATATCCATGGGCATCCACAGAAATGTCCTGCTTTTATCAAAATGACCAAAGCAGCAAGGTGCTGCAAACTCCACCCTTTTGGGGCATGCATGTGCTGTCAAGGGAAATATAAAAAGGGTCACTTCAGCTTTGAATTTTCCTGGGTCATATAAATTGTTCCCTTTCCGTTGTAGGCTGATCTGTCCCCACTCTTTCTCCTTCCCAAGAAGATCTCATTCTGTTCCTTTTCTCTAATCAAAAAACAGATTGGTATGGGACCAGTATGCAGTATCATACCTACACTTTCACTTATAAATGAAGGGCTGGATTTGGTCCCTGACTTGCATATTATTTTCATGAAAAGAATTAAATCATTGCATTGCATTGAATGTATTTTATTTTTTTAACTTCAAATCTTATAAATCTTAAATGGATTTCAGGCATCATTACAATTGCCATTTTTCTTCACTGGAAGAGAGAGACATGTGAAAGTCAAGTTATTCTGATCAACGCAGCCCTTTCATTTGGCACCGAAAATTCTAATATCAAGTCAATTTCCCTAAAAGTTAAATTGGGATCCAAAAAAAGTGATTCTCTCTGTTTCTTCAGATACCATTTTTAAGCCTTGAATATTTATTTTCATCACAGTGTTCTTTTCAAAAATGCAAAACAAAACAAAAGCATGATATCTGAGAATCCCTAAATTCTAACAAAAGTCCACTTACTGCAAAAATAGAATGTAAAACTCTGTGTGGCAATGCAGTTCTATGTTGTATATCTGGTTTTAGTTTTAGAAAATAACTTTCAGTGTGGTCTGATACTTAAACATGACACATGATACCATGTAATTCTTGCTTAGCAGGGATTTATTTCCAAGCTGTAACTTACAGTTCTGATAACATGTCATTGTTGAATGAGATACAATTTGGGATATCAGACAGTGAGAAATTGGGTAAGATTGTTAAATATAATTTGCAAACAGGAAGACTTGCTGTACTCATTCAGTGCAGTATTCTGTTATTAGTTCATAGATTCCTTTTATGCCAGAATTGTTTTGAATAAAATATATATTTTCCTTTTCCAGAGTTCTCTGTTTTGTGTATAATTTTACACACAAAAACACAGAGTCACACACACATAGAATGAACGGCATTCAAAGTATCTTTGGATACCACGCATTTTTAAATCAACAGTGGAATGTACTAGGCATACAAGAATATGATACAGTTTAAGAAAGTAGAAATAGTCTTTACTGAACAGCATCATCTAGTTGACCATCCTGGTGGCTATGTGGGCAATTTGCATCAGTTCCAAGGGCATTCTAGGATCTCCTTGATCCTGTCCATCCATCTTACCCATTGTATTCTGTTTCTTCTACTTCCCTCGGTCTTGCCAAATGCTTGTCCATCATCTGCTTGAATCACATGCCCCAAATATGTAAGTTTCTGCTTGTTGGAAAAAATTAGATAATGTTTTTAATCTAATAATCATTTTGATATGAAGGTTTTCCATTTGCAAGACTAATTTTTATACAAGAGGAAACATCCAAATAAATTCATCCACTAATGTGGCTTCACAAAAACTCTGTAGTAGCACATGCCATTTTTACTGCACGGTTCTAATGATGTTGCTAATTGAATCCAACTCCATCCAAAACAAGACAATCACCATTACCTATTTAAGCTAGTCTGTCCTCCCCTTGTTATTTAAATTTATTCTAGACTAGCAATGGGTCCAGACATCAGTTCACAGCTTCTGCAGCTTCTTATGGTCACACAAGGCTCGTAATGTGCAAGAAACTCCTTATTACTTTAAAGTTAGCCTAGCTTCAGCCTCTTTCTTAGCAAAGTGATTATAAATTATATGAGTGGCGTTTACAAGATAAACAGGTCTTTGCATGGCCAACTTGGCCTAGGGAGTGTGGATCACTGAATAAATAAAAAATCCTACCTGTAAGTTTTTAGCTGGAAGCACTCTGTTGCTCCCTAACTGAATTATAACAAATTATTGACTGTTAGATCTGAAGTTGTTTCAAGAATTTCTTCTGCATTTTTAACCACTAATTTAATGAATAGAATAGAATAGAATAGAATAGAATAGAATAGAATAGAATAGAATAGAATAGAATGGAATAACTTTTATTGTCATTTCACTATACACCAAAGTATACATTAAAATGAAATTTCATTACAATTGGCTCAGCAATAAAATAAAAATAGCTTAATTACTATAATATGTATATACATTCTTTACCCATTCCACTCCACTAATTTAATCCTGATACAAAAGATACTGGTTTTGAGATACATTTCATGGGAATAGAAAATTCTGTTTGTATTTTTGTGGGTGATAGTAAAGGAATTTTGCACTTACCTCCATTATGGAGTGAGTAGGGATTGTGAGTGTTTTATCAGATGGTGCAATCATCTCTTCAGCAATTTATAGCATCCCATTTTCCCATTGCTCAGTAAAAAGTCAAAGGAAGAAATCAAGGTTAAATCAAGAAGGGTAGGCAGCTAAAAAGGCTGTGAAGGAATGAAAAGATAAGCTGTAGAATAAAACACACAATGTTCTCATCTATTTTGCAATGATAAATAAAAACACCACCAAAAGGAATTTAGGAGAAACTCTTGCCTTTAGGAAAAAAGAAAGCTTCTTTCACATAGTATTTTTTTTTTAAAAAAGGACAGATTTAAGTCCAGTGCTAATCTCAAGCAATTAAAATGGTCAGATTTTCTTAAAAGTGTGAATCCTATTTTTTTCTGTATGCTGCTTTTTTGTTGTTGTTTTACTGTGAGATGGTAATTATGTTAAAACAAGCAACACTGCCTATTTCTTTTACCAAGATAATAACTGAAGCAAAAAGCCACATCATGTTCTTTATTGGATGTTTGCTCTCTTTCCATCTGATAAGCATTCTCAAGGTAAGTAATAGTAATAAAATATCAAATATTAAAAGTAAAAGTAAAAGTAAAACAAATTTGTAATAAAAGCCATTAAAAAGTCCTACTAAAGTGGCATGCCTTGCAATGCTTTCTAAAAATATGGAGAAAATAGAGTCAAAGCACAATTTCCACCATCTCATATACATGACTCTGGGCAGCTCACAATTAAAACAGAATAAAAAACAATAAAAACCAGAGTTGAAAACAACAAAAATAACATAAAAATTGCAGCTGAGAAGACTCTCAACTACTCAGACAAGCCACAGGCTCACTCATGCTATCAGGGCCCCAGGCTCAATGGCAAAGCCAGGTTTTTAGTGCCTTGCAAAAGGCCATCAGGGTCTGGGAAAGTTTAATTTCTGGGGGGAATGCTGTTCCGGAGGGCGGGCAGAATGGCAGAAAATGATCTCCTCCTGGGTCCTGACAGATGACACTCTCTTGCAGATGGGACACAGAGCATGCCTCTCCTGCCAGCTCTAACAGGATAGGTAGAGACCACTGGGGAGAGATGGTCCTGTAAGTAACCCGGCCCTAAGCCATGAAGCACTTTAAACCAGCACCTTAAATTGCACTGGAAGTATACTGGTAGGCAATGCAGCTTATGGGGCAGAGGTGTCACATGTGCTGAGCAACCCATAACTGCCTGCGCTGCTGCATTTTGCACCAGCTGAAGCTTCAAACACTCTCCAAGGCAGCCCCATGCAGTGTGTGTTGCAGTAATCCATTTTCCATGACAATCTGTCCCTTACCTGGTCTTTCAGGTCTTCCAATGGTGCACTCTTTGCCATTGTAACTTAAAAAAAAAGCCATGTCATGCAAATTCATATCGATGGTTACTGTATTAGTTCTAACAGGCTATTTGTTCCAGTTCCAGAGAATTCTAAACAGATGACATCTTTGCATTCTGTTAACTTCAGAGATGAACTGAATGCAGCTCTCCAGATGTTACTCAATTCAATAGTGCAAGTTGCAGCAACAACAATTTAAGGCAACATGCTGTTCATCGTTGTATTAGTAATAAAACTAAGTTACAGGTCAAACATATATCTTGATATTGTTTGCATGAAAGCAACAGCAACAAAATGAGCTTCTGTGTTCAGCAACTTTTCTGCCAGCGGTAGAGTTTCTAAAGATGAGTTCCACTCAGAATATTCTCTCCAGTAGGAAAGATGAAAAGCAATTTTCACTGATTCCCTTTGGAGCCGTTAAGACAATCTCATCCAGTGTTCTGGAAACTACCCAATACACCAGAACAGATGGGGAGGCAGATGACATAAACATGTGCAGGTAGAAGAAAGAATCAACAAAGATTGCTGTCTTCTTCATCCCACCCGCAAAAAGAACGAGTAGTTAGTCTGCAGGTGGCTCATGAATTCAGCTCATAGTCTTCAGGCTTAGAATGATATTCTTTACTGAAAAACTATATTCTATCTATATTCTTTATCTACTACTGAGGAAGGCACATTTTTGAAGGAAGGTCAGTGAAAACAGGGCCAACCACAGTGATTCCTGCAAAGAATTTTATGAAATTCTATGTCAGTTTGTGTTTCACCAGACCTAGAATTCAGGATGGTGGAAATGCCTCTGTACACAAGTTAAACTGTTTTTATTGAACATCAGATTAACATCAGTGAAACCCCTTTAAAGATATTTTTCTAGGTATTGTCACAAATAATGACTAATGGCTTTTTATCTAGAGGGCTTATATTGATGTTAATCTTTAATTGCAGATACTATTTCAACCTGTATATTCTAAACCTATATACTAATGCCATGCGAGCCAGTTTGGTGTAGTGGTTAAGGCATCAGGCTAGAAACTGGGAGACCGTGAGTTCTAGTCCCACCTTAGGTAGAAAGCCAAGCTGGGTGACCTTGGGCCAGACACTCTCCCTCAGCTCTAGGTAGGAGGGAATGGCAAACCACTTCTGTAAAACCTTGCAAAGAAAATTGCAGGGCCTTGTCCAGGCAGTCTCCAAGAATTGGACATGATTGAATGGATTAAAAAAAAAATGCCATGCAGGAACCAGAAAATAAAGAGAAAATAGATTTTTCTCTTTATTTTCTGGTTTTCTTGAAAGCATTTTAACAATCAAAATAATTAGTCCATAAAGTGCATTATTACTACATAACTACATACATACTACATAGTTGTTTCTACCTGTCCTATCCAATCTGGCGTGAAGGGCATGCTCTGAGTACCGTCAGCTAGGGAGTATCACCTGGCAGGGAGCAGAAGGAGAGCCTTCTCTGCCGTGGTATGTGCCCTCTGGAACATCATCCCCCCTGAGGTTATATTGGCCCTATCCCTGTTGGCCTTTTGTAGGGCCTTGAAAACCTGGCTTTGTGCTTGAGCCTGAGGTCCTGGGCATGGTTTAAAGCCCATCTCCTAGTTGTATGGATGGTAGGTTAGATCATGCCTGGCTGCTATGGGTTTTTATTTTTGTTTTCTATTATGTACTTTATGTTTTTATTTGTTTTATAATAGGCCACCTAGAGTCATGTAAAAATGAGATGGGCAGCTATATAACTCAAGCAAGCAAGGAAATAAATAACAAGAAGTTAAAATGTACTGTTTGAAACATTAGGATCATGAGTGTATTTTTGTGCTTATGAAAAAGCAGAGCTTGCAGATCTATGTCTTCCACATGATTGTCAGTATAGCTTTCAATAATGTAGAAGAGGTTTTCATGGGCAAGTCACAGCGTGTCTTAGCAGGTGTGATGAACGCCTACCCAAGTTTCCAACCAGACTCACACAAGAAGCTTATGGATATCTGATTTATTACTGGATAGTATGCAAGTTCAAGAGCAAAGCTGAGAATGGCAAAAGTGCAGGTCTTTCAAACAATTAAAGCTTAGACAGTTCCAATCCCTCTCCCCAGAATCAGTAAGAGTCCAGTCCCAGCAGCCTGCAGGTGTTCCTAATGGTTCCTGCCGGTCTTTGGGAAAATGTCCTTGAACAGGCGAGATAAGCCAAATAGACATTCCAAAGCCTCTACATCAGTGCCTGGTACAAAAGAACAAGAGCAGCACCTTCCCAAACAGTAACACATGCCAGCACCAAGATGGCATGGGAACTGGTTACAATGTTCACAGGAACATTGGAACAGGAACCATGACATTCTGCCCCCATAGAAAAAAAAATTAAACTACAAAACAGTGAAGTACAAAGGAAATCAGGGACAAGGTTTTGCAGGATAAGCAAGATGAATTTGGCGAACTAAATAAGGAGCAGTAACATGTTGAGCAAGCACCCACTCAGGATGGGGAAAATGTTTCCAGCGAAGGAGGTATTGCAGGGAGCCCCAAAAGCAACGGGAGTCAAGGATGCCTTTCAATTCGAAGTGTTGGTGTCCATCAATCACGACTGGAGGAGGTGGGGGTGGAGAAGGGTGCCAGTGGTCAGAAGTGCGCAATGCCTTCAAGAAACTACAATGAAAAACAGGGTGAAGGCGTTTCAAATTGTGAGGCAATTGAAGTTTAACAGTAACAGGATTGATAATGTCAATAATGGGAAAAGGACCAATGAATTTAGCTTCCAGTTTCTTAGGAGGTTGGGAAGATCTGATGTACTTGGTGGAAAGATAGACTTTGTCACCAATCTGAAAATCTAGCTGTGGAGAATGGTGTCTGTCAGCATATTTTTTATAGGTGGCTTGAGCATCAGCAAGGGCCTGTTGAATAACAGGCCAAGAGCCGAAATCCGGGCTGCCCAGCAGAAACCATCAGAAGTTGACACTTTGTCTCTTGTTAGCTTGCAACCAAGTATCAGATTTCAAAGCATGAAGTCAGCCTGCAATTGAACAGGTACTTCCGCTTTTCACCTGCAGGGCTCGTGTTGCTTGCGCTGTGTTTGGCTTCTAGTGACAGCTGCCAAACCTAGTTGTGATTTTGTTAATACTGTGTCAACAATGTCAGGTTGCTGAGTAAACGAGGTAAACGAGGTAATTTTTAGGTAAACGAGAAAGTGCATCAGCTAAAAAGTTACGTCTTCCAAGGAAATATTTAAGTTGGAAATTAAAACGACTAGAAAACTGAGCCCAGCGAACTTGCTTAGGGCTAAGAAGCCATGGTGTGTGAAGAGCTTCCAAATTTCTATGGTCGGTCCAAACTTCAAAAGGAAATTTGGTACCTTCCAATAGATGGTGCCAGTTCTCTAATGCAGCTTTAACGGCAAATGCCTCTTTTTCCCAAACGTACCAATGGCGTTCAGTGTCAGAGAACTTTTTGGATAAATAAGCACGAGGTCTCAGTTTGCCTGAGGGGTGAAGTAGAATAGCCCCAATAGACGTATCTGAGGCATCTACTTGCATAACAAAGAGACGATTGGGGTCTGGATGTTGCAGTACAGGCTCTGCAATAAACAAAGCTTTGAGCTTGTCAAATGCAGCCTGGCAGTCTGGGATCCATTAAGCAAGGCACCAGAGGCTTTAACTTTATGGGTTTCCCCTTGGTCTCTGGTTTTCAACAAGTCAATGAGTAGCAGGGCAATCTCTGCAACCCCCCCGATGAACTGCCTATAAAAATTGGCGAACACCAGAAAACTTTGTAGCTGCTTGCGGGTGCGAGGTTGCCCCCAATTCACCATGGCTTGCACTTTGGCTGGGTCCATTTCAATGACCCGCACTGACATCCAGTATCCAAATAATCAAGCTGTGATTTGTGGAATTCACACTTAGAGAGCCTGACATACAGTTTGGCTGCTCTAAGCTTAGCAAGCACTTGCCTGAGCAAGGCTTCATGTTCCTCTTCTGTTTCTGTGTATATTAATACATCATCTAAATACACCAGCACTCCTTTAAATAGATGGTCATGGACAACCTCGTTAATTAGTTGCATAAAAACTCCAGTTCCTATATAAGGTTCTCCCTGAAAGTCCGAACGGGAGAACCTTATATAGGAAGGATTTCAAAGGACAATTGAAAGCAGTCTTCCATTCATCCCCCTCCTTGATGCAAATATGGAAATACGCTTCCCTTAAGTCCAGTTTGGAAAAAAATTTCCCCTTAGCTAAATAAGCTAGCATGTCCTTCATTAGCAGTAGGGGGTACTTGGAAAATGTGGAAATGGCATTCAAGCCTCAGTAGTTCATGCAAAGTCTAAGACTCCCATCCTTTTTCTCACAGAATAAAACTGGCACTCCCACAGGGGAATTGGCGGGCTCAATAAAGCCGCATGCCAAATTCTTGTCAATAAACTCATGCAAAGCTGCCAGCTCCTTTTGGGTCATGGGATAGATTTTGGGCTTGGGTAGCTTTGCCTCTGGGTCTAGTTCAATGGGTCTTATGGTGGGGGAGAAGCTGGTCTGTTTCCGCTTCTCCAAATACATCTGCAAAATCTTCATACTGGGGAGGCAATCCCTCAAGCTGTGCTGGCACTGGCATTGCTTGACCAACCCCCACCTTGCATAATCAAGTCGTAATAGACACTGCCTCTGCAGGGCCATTGTAAAATCTATCTCTAAATGTCACAGTTCTGTACTCCCAATTGATATAAGTTTCTGGTATTTTAGCCAAGGCATGCCCAGGATAACACAAGGACTGCCTGCAGGAGCCACAACGAACTTTAATGTCTCTATATGGCTTCCCACTTGCATGGTTACAGTTCCAGTAAAGTGGGTGGCTGGGCCCCTCCAGCCTCTGAACCATCAAGCTGCGTAAAAATCAGCAGGCACTGAAGCGGAAACATTGGTAGGTCCAAGGCTGCCACCAATTCAGGGTGCATCAAACAACGTAAGCAGCCAGAATCCACTAGTGCCCACACTTCAGCATTTTTCATTTGGGACTTCAGTCTGACTTTTAACATCAAAGTGGGATAGTCATCACTCACCATGGAGTCTTCATGCCTGTCCTCTGCCGCCTGCTCACTGGTGTTTTTCACAGCAGGCAGCTGCAGTTTCCCACTGGCTCCTTGGGTTCGGGCTCAGATTCCCCAGAGAAATACACAAATCCTCACTGTCAACATCACCTTTGGCTGCTGTGGCCTGTGTACCGCCGGCGGAGATTTTGTAGGCACTCTTCCATGTTTGGGATCGGGTTTGGGCTTCGGACAATCAGCCGCCCAGTGTCCCTCCTTCCCACACTGTAGGCACTGCCCCTTTGCATAGCGGTGACTCCTCTCTTCCTCCCAAAGCTTTGGGGCTCTCTTGGTGGCAAACTGGTCCCCTCTGAGAGTTTGGGTACTCATGTAGGACCGCTCAGCTTTTTGGGCTTGTAAATAGGTAGATTTGGCAGTTTTGGCTTTTCTGGCCAGGCAGATCCAATCAAAAAGAGAAGTAGGATCGTCTCAGCCTAAAGCACAACACAATGTGTCACTGGAAAGACCTTCTTTAAAATACTCAACTAAGGTGGACTCTGACCAATCGGTAATTTTATTGGCTAGAGCTTTAAACTCTAAGGCGTAGTCAGCTACTGACATATGGCCCTGGGAGAGCAATTTCAAGGCCTTCTTAGCCTGCTCTTTTGCCAGGGGATCTTCAAAATGCATCTTTAATTCCCACATGAAATCATCAATGGTGTCCAGAGCAGGCGTGGTAAATCATCAATGGTGTCCAGAGCAGGCGTGGATTGGTACATCACACAGCTGGATGTACCAATCCACCGCCCTCCCCTTGAGCCGGGCTGCAACTGCATCGACCTTGGATCTTTTGTGCGGAAAATACATCCCAAAATCCCTCATATAGTTCTTTGTGTTGGTGAGGAAAAATGCCAGTTTCGTTGGGTCCCCATCGAATTTAACTGACAGCTCTCTAAAACCCCTGCTGGGGCCAGGTGCCACAGAAACAGGGGCTGCAGGAGCCAGAGCTGCAGGGGCGGATGCCCCATCACTCCAGGTCATGGAGAGTTGAGTTCTATGTGACGGGGATCCCCCCTGTCGCGGCTTGTCCCTGCCCCGTTGTTGGTCTGCCAGCCGGTACGGGTGAGGGTTGTTGGTAGCTGTCCTCCCCTCTCTTCAATGAGCTATACATCGACATGGAGAGATTTTTAAACAAGTTTTCTATAGATTCCATTTTTGCTTCTAACACCCGCAGTCTCTGGGGAGTTGGCAAGTCCCCTCTCACCTGACATCCCAGGGGTCCGGCCAGTTTGGTGGATTCTCCCTCTGGTGTCAGCGGCACCCGGTATTTCCAAGATGTCCCTGGCTGTGCCTCATTGATGTCATCTAGGATGATCGACTCGGTGAGGGACTCCAATGGGCCTGGTACTTCCGCTAGCACCCCACTGGTCTCTGCCTCCTCCAAGTCCAATTCCGTTCCTCCATCTGGGGAGGGACACTGAACAGCTGGTGCCTGGGATGGCTCAACCGGGATGTCTTGCCCTTCACCTTGCTCCCCTGTTTCAGGGGCAGAGCTGGAGGGCTCCTCTGGCCCTTCTGTGATTTGGGTTGCTGTAGCCATTGTCAACTAAAATTCCTCACAAGAATATTCTCTTGGTAGGAGTTAATGAAATTAGAGATTCTCGGCTTTATGTGATGAATGCCTACCCAAGTTTCCAACCAGGCTCACACAAGAAGCTTATGGATATCTGATTTATTACTGGATAGTATGCAAGTTCAAGAGCAAAGCTGAGAATGGCAAAAGCACAGGTCTTTCAAACAATTAAAGCTTAGACAGTTCCAATCCCTCCCCCCAGAATCAGTAAGAGTCCACTCCCTGCAGCCTGCAGGTGTTCCTAACGGTTCCTGCCGGTCTTTGGGAAAATGTCCTTGAACAGGCGAGATAAGCCAAATAGACATTCCAAAGCCTCTACATCAGTGCCTGGTACAAAAGAACAAGAGCAGCACCTTCCCAAACAGTAACACATGTCAGCACCAACATGGCATGGGAACTGGTTACGATGTTCACAGGAACATTGGAACAGGAACCATGACAGCAGATGCTGCAGCTGAGGACAGCCCCAAACTTGCAAGACATTCTACCTGGCCTACATCAAATTTCCCTGATTCTTGGGGCAGCAATCCTTCTCCTAAAAGTTCCCACTTTAAATTATAAATTAAAGACAAACATTCAAAATGATAGTCATTGCTTACTACCAATAGTTATAGTACATACTAACTTATGAGAGTTTACAAATAGCTTTAATCAGTGGCATCATCAAAATAAAAACTCAAAACCCATGGTGCGAATGTGACCTGGTTACAAACACTACCTGGTATGTGTTACCGAATCCCATCAGGAAAGGCGGCTTGCAAGTCCTAAAGTTAATGATTAGCATAACCCACCACTTGATTGCATCAGCCTCTGGTAATCCTCACACGTGACTGTCCAAAACCTATATTTTGAAGCAAACCTTGTTTTCACTGCTTTTGAAATAAAACTCTTTATTTTTCTGGAGTTTTTAAAATCACTACTTTAAATGTGGAAAAAAAAGGTTTTAAGCTGTCAACAGCCTTTTTGTATTTTCTGAAGGTTAAAGACATGTATTTTTACGAAGTTTAATTGAAAATGTACATTGACTGATACACACACACAAACACCCAACCCTCCAGCAAGCAATGAAAAAATGAGCATAGCTAGCACACCTTATTTTGAGCCTTTCCGAAGGCAAATAAAAGCTAATTAAGAAACAACAACAACTTTAAACTCCAGTGTACAAAGGTTTAATTACTGACACATCCTCACAATGGATGCACAAAGCTTGTCCTGCAAGGCAAGGTTTGTTACAGAGTAACTACTGTAGCCATGTGCAGAGCATATTCTGCAGGAATAATTGTCATTTAGTAAAATGGTCATTGGTTACATGCCCTGGTAAGCCTGGAAAGTCACATTGACTTTGACTTTTTGAAGTCCTACATGCTTTTGAAAAACAGAGGCCTATAGTTTTGAAGATGGCAACCAAATAGAAACTTAAAGATTCTACCAACCTTACATGATTGGAGTTCTCCAGCAGCTGGAGCAACTCAAGGTCACGTTTTTCAGGCCTGCCAAAGTACAGCCTCCATGGAATGATTGACTGCTGCTGATAAATTCCAACAAAATCTGTTGGAGTTTTGATGAAGAAAATTGTTTCTTCAGGCCAATCTTGTTTGGTTGACATGAGTGGTGTTGCACTTCTGGTGAAGCTGATGAAGAACAGAAGGAAACAGAGACAATATCATGTAATTCTTAACAGGCAAACTGTGAAATGGTGAACAGCCTCCCCCTCTAGATCCTTGCAAAGAGCCCCTGGTGGGTAAGTAATTGGTTTTTATTTCTGGTTATGTAAATAGCAGTGGCTTGACATCGCCCTAAAGGATCTGATTTATATTTTGCAGTCTCTGAATTAACACAGCCTAGAAAGCAAGCATTTTGAAGGAGGCTATGTTTATATCACTGTGATGACCACTATAATGTACATAGATTGATAATATTTATTGACAGTAAGGTGAACTTTTTTTACATGGTTCTCTTTGGGAAATTTGGAAGTATCTATCAGACTAGCTTGCCTTTACTGATATAGGTTGGACACTACCATTGCATTTTTAGGGAAATTTACCTTTGTGGGTTTACGAAAGGACTTTTGCCCTGAAATCCAGGTCTTGACCTCTTGCCTGGACAGCTTTTATTATGTGTTCTAGTCTCTTGAAATAGGGAATTCACAGTCCTACAAGTCTCTACATGACCAGTCATGTAGTAAATGCCCTTTAGAATTTGTTTAAACCCAACATATTGAAGTACTGTGGGGAAATGATCACATTTTGATTTAAAAACATATTTTATTGTTTATGTAAATATGCAGAGTTCAGAGGGGTATCGCTTTGCCACTGGATGCACACCCTCTCCTCCCACTCATCATCACCTTCAGAAGAAGTATTGTGATCCACCATTTTACAATATGCACCCATTCCTGGCCAGTTGTTCCTATGAGTCAGACCCACAAATGCAAGCAGGTCAGTCTTGGATTAATTTACAGCACTACAGATCACAGTGAAAATAGTTTGGCCTCTCTGATAGAAAGGAATCCCACACACATTCCAGATAACAAAAATCTTTAGATTTGTGACAGCTGGGGATGTCTGCACCATGTGGGTTTTGATAGTTTACTCTGATGGTGTCACTGATTAAAACTACTGATAATTTCCCATTATAAATTAATATAGACTATAACTACTGCTTACAGACAAAACAGATTTTCCTTTATATTTTGAGGCTGTTTTCCTGAATCTAAACAGGAGCACAACAGTAAAACTTGTGAAACATTGACAGGAAAATAGCTTTGAGAAAGCCAGGACTCTTAAAAATAACCTCTGAAACTGTAGAACTATTTTGAAATGATCCCAGTTTTGTCATCCCTATTGTTATCAAGTTATCACCAGCTTTAAAGCACAATTTTAAGAACTTTAAAATTGTTTAAAGCTAAGGAACATGATGCCCTTAGATACTAGTGAACTGCTCTCTTAATTTAAGGCCAGGCTTTCTGCCCACCTGACATTATTTTTTTTCCAGAATCTTACCAAAAAAAAAGGAAGCTTTTATTAAAAAATAGAAATAATATGGGGATTGCTGCAGCTTACTACTATGTTTGGAATGCACCAGTGACAAGACTGTCCAAGATTCTCTCTGTCTTATCTTAGGGTAAAGGTAAAGGTTTCCCTTGACGTAAAGTCCAGTCGTGTCCGACTCTAGGGGGCGGTGCTCATCTCCGTTTCAAAGCCTTGGAGCCGGCGTTGTCCATAGGACACTTCCGGGTCATGTGGCCAGCATGACTCACGGAACGCCGTTACCTTCCCGCCGAAGCGGTACCAATTAATCTACTCACATTTGCATGTTTTCGAACTGCTTGGTGTGCAGGAGCTGGGACGAGCAACAGGAGCTCACCCCGCTGCGCGGTTTCGAACCGCCGACCTTCCGATCGACAGCTCAGCAGTTTAACCCGCAGCGCCACCGCGTCCCCTCTGTCTTATCTTAGATGAAAGAAAATCAAGGTACGATTATTTTGAGTTTATTTCTCACTTTCCCTCTTTCTCAGGATTGTGTCATCTTTTCTGATAGCCCCCCACCCCGCCTAAATAGCTTGTTCATTCCTTTCCTATTTCCAGAATCAGCTCCAAATCCCTTTATACACACACACAAACATGAAATGTACCCAGCTGGGAGGGAAGGAAGGAAGGAAGGAAGGAAGGAAGGAAGGAAGGAAGGAAGGAAGGAAGGAAGGAAGGAAGGAAGGAAGGAAGGAAGGAAATCTTAGCTAGTAAGCCAGGATCCTTAAGACTAGAGGAGATGAAGGTCAGCAAGATCATTTTGCCTTTTAATGAATGATTATGCTCATTATGGCAGCCCTTTTGTGAAAGCAACCACAACAAATTTCAAGTAGGCCCCTTAACCCCAATTGCAAGGTTCTGTGCTAGGGGAATACAAATCAAAGACATGGCATAAAGTTTTCCCTTACCAGTGTCTTCCTGGGAGAATTGGTAAAGATTGATTCAGGTTCAGCAATTAAATGATTGATTTGTAGTCTCAATGGAGTTTTTATCTTGGACTACTTGGTGGTATTGTTTTCTTCAATCTGGCATTCCTATAGGAAATATTGGACTACAATGTCCATTGCCTTCAGCTGGCCATGGGTGGTGGGTATTGTAAATTATTATCCAAAACTCTGATTCAAAAGTGATTCACCCTTCAAGTAAGTTGGAAGGTTTAATGGACACACACACGTGTACATTTTTACCAAATAGAATTTTGTAATTAAATTGAAAATTTAGATAGGATCTTACGAGTCATACACCCTAGTAGCTACACAATTATCTATTTCCTGAAGGAGGAAAAAACTTCCCAATGTTAGGGCAATAGTGGAAGAATACCACAGTAATATATTCTTCAGATCAAAATAAATGTGTTCAGCTGTTAAATTAGATAATGAAAGGTAGAAGAACAATTTGGGTTATCTACTGGGAAATGTTAAACAAATTTGAATTCTCACTTGAATTGGATTTTGTTTTGTCCAAATGATTGACAATTACCTTAATTTTCTAGAAAATGTACAGAATATGTCTATTGAGACTTACACTTCCGTGTTTTTTTAAAGCCAGCAGAAGGATGATACCTAGACATCTAGAAACTATGGACTTTTCCACTGCTTGCTTACCCACTCAAATTCATTGTCTCAGTGATATACTGTAGCCATTCTTCTATGTTTTCTCCCAAACATCACACATGACTCAAAAGAGCACTGCCTCAAATTCTGTAGTCACAGCTGGTCTCTTGTAGTCTTATACAATAGGAGGCAGTGTCTTATGATCTGTATCTCTGAAAAATGCTGCAGAAGAGATGGAAGTTTTAGAACCAATCCAGACAAGACAAATCTAATGAAGCATCATGCAGCAACCTGAAAGGGTAACTGCTTTCAGAGTCACAAGGATATACTGTAAAATGCTACCCAGAACCCCTGGAAGCCACAGAAGTTCTTGGGACCCACAACTTGGCCCATATGCCCCATATACTTTGGCCAGCAGAGTATCTTTCCACTCTTAGTTTGATATTAGACATGCACAATATCTTCCTCTGACAGCCTCATTTCAGATGGGCTGTTTGGAATAAAGTCCAATGGAGATGGAAATTAAGTTGACATTGCATTAAGCTTTCTAGAAAGGAAATGACCTGAGTAGGAACTCATAAGTGAGATAAAAGAGAGGGTCAACAGTATATCTTCTAAATAACAGATCTATGGTCAAAATAATGAGATCCTGGAATTGCATTATCAGTCAGTTTAAAGAACTGATAATTATATCACTAAATTACCAACTGAAGTTCCATAGCTTTGGACATGGATAAAAACAATTGCTTTAATGAAACATTCACATGCACACATACATTTTTATGTGAAATTGTTATAATGCAGCTGGCACCCCATAGAATAGATATTCGTTTCAGTGAAAAGAAGAGGAATGCCACCCTTTTTTGAAACTTATCTGCATGATTTTTAAATATGCAGTGTCCTTAATTTAATAGACCCTATTGTCATGGACTCCACATGCAATGGACCAAATTTTCATCCTGAAGTATGTCATTTGTGTAGTGAAACCATTAAGCAAATGATGCAAGTTATGTAGTTGTATCATTTTTGAGATGACATCATTTCTGTCAACTTACATCCATTTGTGTCATTATGTAATTACATAAATTGAATCGTTTGAGTAAGAACATCATCACGCCCTGCCACATTTCAATGTTATTTGCTTCATTTGCATAATTATGTCATTATGCAAATGATGCAAATCACCACAATGATATTCTTTCACATTTAATGGAGATACATGAGTAACGATCCTTCTCTTCCCCAAATTAGTCCATTAAAACTAGGTTTCAGTGCACTGTGTTCAAAAACTTACTGGAAGTCCTTTTTTATTTATCAAACCAGTTATCAACAAATACTGTTAGTTGCAAGAAAAAGAAGTAGCCAAGACTTCCTCAGAATGACCAGATGCTGGAAGTACTTTGATCAACACAGGAGGAGCAGAGGAGGAGAGCTTCTCCCTCAGCACCGCTCCATAGCACTTGGAGGTGATACAAATTGCTTCTTTAAGGCAAATCACTTTGCTGATTTGCTTTGACAAAGAGAATCACATTGCCACCCTGGTGATCTCTTTGTCAAAGTGAATCTGTCACAGTATTCTGCACAGGCCTCTGTGTAAACAAATTACAGTATCCTACACTACAGCTTTCTCTCACCCACAGCCCCCTACCCCCATCAGAGTTCCTGCAGGTGCCTAAGAGAGGCAGTCGAGTCAAAGAAAGCAGAAAAAGAGTAACTTACTCCCTGTCCTATTAGAAACAATAAGCAGTTGCCTGAGAGAGGAGGACATTCTTTCCCTTTGGGCAAGGGGCTGCTGACTCTTTCTTTCCCAGCGTGAGATAAAAATAAATAAATCACTGGCAACAGTGGAGTAATGATAATGCAGGTGGGGGATCACAGAGATCAGCACTTATTCACTTGCCTGTTGTTCCTTTTCTCCTCTTGTGGCTTCAGGTAAAGACAATCCCATCCCATCAAGAACCTGAGAGGCAGCTTCTTGTTCTGTGAGGTGTGCTATTGTAAATGCCATATTTTGCAGACATACATAAGTACACATTCATAACTTTGATTGACTGTAACTTTACTAGTGCCTTGTTCCAGATTCTTTTTGAAATCTATACTCCTTTTCCTATCCAAGGCTTCCATCCCCTTTAGACCAATTGCCTCTCTTGGGATCCTGAGAGTGTCTTGTGAGCAACATCACCAAAGGGTTGCCATTTTCCATTCAAAGTATTCCAGCCTTAATACAAACATCCATTTCCCAAGACAGATAAAAAGTTGAAAAAGATGAAAGCAACTTGCTCAAAAACCTAACCAGAAGGAAAAGATAGGGTTCTCAGTTCCAAAATTAGAACAAACATTTGAACAGGCAATTTTCTATTTCAATACACATTCCACAGACTGCAGACTTACAGGCTCAGAGATAAGTGACTCACCTGAGATTTCAAATAAAATAAAATAAAGTAAGATAAAATCTCAGACTAAAATTGCTTTCAGGAGTAGCAGAATACCTGGAAGATGCTAAGGAAGTTGTTTGTGGGAATGCTGGTTCCACAGATACTGCACTGGATATTTCAGCCCTTTCCTATGCTTTGTTGCCTAGTAGAAAGGTAAAATGGGAATTTCACTCTTCCTTCTGAAACATCAGAACATTTACAAAAGAAATTACCATGCCCTTTAATTACCTAGGATTATAGGTTCAGCTCTACAGTGAATCTATATGAATCAAGAAGATTCATATCTTCATGAGTAAATGTACCTCATAGAGTGAAATAATACTGCTATATTTCCCTCGTGCTGAACTGTAGCCGTGCTGATTCATGTGGCCTAGAAATGGGAAGTCTGGATGAACAACTTTTTTATTCTTCTTGTTTGCAGGTGTCATGCAATCTATGTGTACACAGTTTAGGTCCTATTCTTTTATTCAACAGATTCATTTAATGCAAGTAGTTTCATTTTCATTTTCAAAATGAAATGGCAAGCAGTAACAGTTTATATAAAAAGAGCTAAAATGCTAAAATATCCACTAAATTAAACAAAACTGCTAGTAAATTAGAACAAAGATATAAACAATCTCCAATCATTTGAAGTCATCTACTTCTATTTTTCTTTTGAGAACCACTGTCTATAGTTAGTGAGTGAATCATGCAGTGAGGTTTTATGTGGAAATACATTGAGAATTAATCTATGTAGCATTTTCCCTTCCCCTGTTCCCCTGAGATATTTCTCAGTTTGTTGGATACTCTAAATCCACCTGCTGAATGGAACAAATGAGCTGACCTCTTTCTAGTCTGCGGCATTTATAAATGTCATAAGCCTCAATCTTCCCATGTTCATTTACTGTACTTATTTTAATAAATACTATTATTCTTTTTTCAAGAAGCAAAGCTGCTGTAGGTGGAATAAGATAAGAAGTACTGGATAAGAAGTAATCTTAGAGTACAGTATTTGCATATTTCAAGTGATTTACTTATCACTAAAATAAGGGGTTAAAATTGGCTTGCTTTTGATTAAGGTCAACATGACAGACAAGATCCTTTCATCTACATCACAGAAAGAATGGGGAGATGAGCAAATGAACTTTTTCTTATCCTGCCTTTCTACTCCATCTGAGAACTCAAGGTGGCTGACAAAAAATAACATACAAAATGCAGAACGTAAAATCTAAAATTTTACCTAAATTAAAACTACTACTCACATTAATGAACTGTTCATCGAAGGGCAGAAAGAATGGAACCTAAATGCAATTCCCAGAGAGAACAAGGAGAAGACCCTTTCCCACCAGCCAGATAAATAAGTCTCTGGCAACAGGACATTTTTCAAAGCATCTTTCCTACAAATATTAATTGCAGAATCTGCTCAGTACAGGAACCCCTGGCAATAGAGAGAGAAAAACAACAACACATTTCTTTCCAATGCTGCTTTTGGCTTTCTTGTTTTCAATTCAGCTTCTTTTGTTCACTGAGTCTAGGCCTTCCACTCTAATTTCATCTTTTGATTTCTGTCAGCACCTCCACTTGCCAGTTCCACTTAGGCTATTTCAACCCTTTTAGCTAATCAAAAGGTGAGTAGGTCTCTTTTCCTCCTTTAGGAATGAGTTTCCTGGACTGACCCACTGCAGTTTTAATAATGTTTCAAACCTCCGATTAGGAAGGATCTCTAAACACCAAGTAACTCCTTGTCTAAATGGAAAACAACAATTTTGTTACTTAGAATAAACACAAAATGGCTGGGCAGTTTCATTCCTTCAGACAATAAAAGCTATTCTCCATGAAGTTAATGCCTTTTTAATAGTTTGTTAAAATGGCTTTAAAATATAGTTTTAGTGCAAATGCCATCCCCAGAGGCTTATGCTGTTGTATGCTGACTACAAGGAGACAATCAAATTGTCTTCCTAAATCAGCATAGAATAATCTGGTGTTCAGCCAAAGACTTTCACTGTTTGCTTGTTTGATAATTCTGACCCTTGTAGTACCAAAAGATGTGAAGACCAGCAGGTTAAGAGAGAAATACTTAGAAGGAAATGTTAAAATCTTGCATATCACATCCTATGGATGTTGGTCCACCCCACCCCCGCTCCCCCACCCAAATTAACCTACATAGAAATTACATGATTTTACTGGAAGGATTTTTCCTTTAGAGGAAAATAGCACACACCCCCTTTTTTTCAATCCCCTATAGTATCACCTCTTTAATTTCATGTTTATTTTATTTTATTGAGTTAATAAATTTATATGGCCATCAATCTCATATATATGACTCTCGGTGGCTAACAATTGTAACATAATAAATGATGTAAAATTAGAAACAATATAAATAGCACTAAAATATTATTAGTGAGTATGCTTTTTCTCTTTCCTTTTCCCTTTAGTTGTGTGTATTTAATATTTAGTGAATATTTTACTATATTTAGCATTTACCATCACTTGCATTGTAAAACCTAGGATAGCCAGCCCAGAGGCCCTCTTCTGGGGGAGATGGGCGGTGGCTAAATTTGAGTAATAAATAAATAAATTACATGTTCACCATTTGTACATAATACCCATTCAAATTCTGTTACATGTTTTTCTATGCCTGGTGGCTTTTTAATCCATATTAAACTTTCCCTTAGCTGTGCATATGAAAAGTAAATCCCTCTGCAGTCAGTTGTTCTCTTGATTTCTTCTTAAGTTTTCCATTTTCCTATATTAACAAATCTTGATATGTTAACCATTTTTCTTTGCTTTCTTTTCTATAAAATGCTTCTTGTGCTGAGGCCGATAAAAGTATTTTTAGGCACAGTCTGGGTTTATATCTATTCCATATTCATAATATGGCACTCCTAATATAATGATTTTTTAAAGTCTACATTAACTTTATCATACCATAAAAAGCAATGCCACCCAAACCTCAGGCCGTGTCCTTCTAATTCTAACATTCTGTTATTTCTTAACAACAGCCGTTCCTTCATCCCAATCTTCCTATTTCCTTTGCATCTTGAAGAATCTTAAATTTAACC
The DNA here is from genome assembly GCF_035149785.1 of Candoia aspera. Taxonomy (NCBI): domain Eukaryota; kingdom Metazoa; phylum Chordata; class Lepidosauria; order Squamata; family Candoiidae; genus Candoia; species Candoia aspera. The sequence goes on along the minus strand of NC_086154.1, from coordinate 212,608,442 downwards.
TTTGGTTTCTTCCCCTGCCATTATAAATCTGGATATATCTTTTGCCATTGCTTAAAAGGTGCATCATTTTTCAAACCAGGTATTGTCTGAAATAAAAACAACATTCCAGGTAACACATTCATTTTTACCACAGAATTCTTCCCAGTAATGATAATAGTAACTTTTCTCATCTTTATAAATCCTTCTTGATTTCATTCCATACTTTTACATAATTATTTTGAAATAACATACAATTCATGTTAGTCATAGTAATACCCAATATTTTGCTTTTTTCTCAATCTGAAACCCAGTTTTTACAGACAGTTCTTTTTGATCTTCCATCCTCATATTCTTTGTCAGCATCTTTGTTTTTTCCTTATTAATTTTCAATCCAGCCAATGCACCAAATTCCCCTAGTTTTTCCATTAATGTATCTATTCCTTCTAAGGGGTTTTTCTAAATTAAAATCAAGTCATTGGCAAATGCCTTTAATTTATATACTTATTTTTTTAACTTTCACTTCAGCAATTCTTTTTTTTAATACTTCCAATTAGTGTAATTCTACATGCTACTGTAGTACCTTGTAACATGGTTTGTTTGTTTTTTTCATTCTGAACAAGTGCTATACCTAGTTACTTTTTAAATGACCAGAAAAATCGAGAATGAATAAACGAGAGAGACTAAAGTTAATACCACGGAGTACACAGAGATTTAAGCTGAGGGCAAGATTATTTAATTTCTTCATTACTGTGCTGCAAGAAGAAATAAATATGGTTTTAATTAAACTTTAAGGACTTATAAGAGGCCTTTTGCAAACTCTAATCAAGGCCGAAAAGCCATAAATGGAATAGATAGCTATATAGCCAGCATATTAAAGAGCAAGGCTAGGTTTGAACACATGTATCAAGAATGGATGAACACGCCAAAAGCTGCACAGAAAGTTGCAAGGAGAAGAGCTAGATTATAGAGTACTGGATCTAAGATCTCTTCACATGGAACCTGCAGAATTCACAACAAGAAAGGAAGAATAGTCCATACAGCAGCAGTAGCTACATTTACATTTTCTAACTATTGAAACAGGGAGACCATTAAGAGATATATAATATTACTGACAAAAGAATGGAAAACTCCATGGGGGAAAAATGTTTTAATGGATGCATGATAGACTACAGCAGGCTGTAAATTACTGTGTCTCAAGGGAAAAAAAACCCATAACTAGGAATTCTTATGTTTCCTTCCCCGCCACCCCATGAATTTACTCAAATACCTGTGAACAGAGATGTCACTCTTGAGATAAGATAAAATGCATAGATAAGATTATCAGTTGCCAATTATTCCTTTCATGTGGCCACTAAATCATCATCCAAAGCTTTTGAGGACCACCTTATAAGCCAGGGTGGTCCTCAAGGCAGTACCTGTGAAAACCATGGTACATTTGATTTCTCCCACCCCAACAGTGTCCAAAAATGAAAGTAAATGGATTTATTTATAACAATAATACTTTATTGATTAGCCATTAGGTCATGTCAGAATACAAAATACAGAACAATAATAAGACCATGTGTAACAAAATAGAGTAAAAAGTAGAACTGAAAGAACTAAAAGGAAATGTAAATCATATTTCTGTGTCACCCCTACAATTTACCCCAATCAGATCCACATAAGCAGTTCTCAGTAGTACTATTTTGTACATATAAAGGGCCATGCTATATCTGGGTTCTGATCACACATGAAATATGTTATTTTAATGTATGGATCCCAGTAGGAACCCCCATAGGGATCCCGATCCCAAGACATTGATCTCTCTCTTTCGTATACAGTTAGTAATCAAACAATATATGTGCTATATCCTCTATCTCTGGAACTCCACAAATACAAGTACATTTGTCGTAAGGAACTTGGTTAAACCTTCCATATTTAACCATTGTGTTAAATCTTGCTTGAGTAAATACCGCCCCCCTAAGGTGTTCGGGCATTTTTGTGTTTAAATATTTTGCAATTTGGAAGGTGCTCATCCATTTCAATGTTCATTTATAGTGGCTCATCCATTTCAATGTGCTAGCCTTAATGACGGTGGTTATATCGCTCTAAGCTTCTATATCCAAAATTCTTTGTGCAGCACTCTTTTTAACTTGCTTTCCAGAGATAGTTGGACAAGAAACAGGGACATCACAGTTCCTGATATAGTTTGTGAGTTGTGCGATCCAGGAGGTCTCTAATTGAGATTTAATCTGTTCTATCAGACACAATTTTAGGAGTCTGTCAGTTTCCATAGCAATGATTTTGCACCAATAATTATATGCCCTTAGACAAAGAACAAAGTGTATAAATTCCCAATTGGGATGTAACTGCAGCAGCTGAGGTCCTTTTATCCACATTCAAAATACTTCTCAGATGGTGTAATTGTGTTTCCTCCAGTAATGGTGCATGTTTTAAATCCCAAATTTCAGCTCCATATAACAATATAAAGGTAACTTTGGCTTTGTATACCTTAATATTTGGGGCTAAGGAACCTGAATAACAGTGGTTTATTACCTGTAACATGAATTCATATGTGCCCTCACTCTGAGTGAGCTCCTTTGATGATGAGGGAGCCAAGATCCAGTCCCAGAGAAGATTACTCTTAAATGAGGAAAGGTGTTGACTTGCTTTATTTATAAATTTTAATTAAATCTCAAAGATTTTGGGGTTCCAGTATGAAATCCTGTTTTTATTTTTATACACACACACACACAGTATATTGTATACATATATTGGTGTCTATCACCTGAAGCTACAGGTTGCAAATCATTGGATGATATATTTTCAATCTTCATCATCAGGGACAAACCAATTTTTTTTATTAACTGTGGGAAAAAAGCAGTTGTATCCAAGCCAAAATGTAGTGTCCAGATAGCTACTGCAGTACCTGAGACTGAAAATTCTCTCTCTGAAGTAAAAATATAGCAGTCATAAATAATGTGCTGTCCTTTCATAATACCAATACTTGTCTACTTGAGATGGGCACCTTGCTCATTCCTCATAGTGGGGTTTGCCTTGTGTCAGGATCTGTCACACAAGTTTCCACACAAAGCATTTTCTCTTGCACTGCTTGCTTAAAAAGAATTGTCACTACAATTTAAACCTACTCCCAACTATGCTATTGTTATGTAGCCATTCTTGTAGGCACCAGCTCAACATTGGGCAAAAAGATGATGGACTATCACCAGCAGCTGTCAAACAGCCTTTCCCCAACTAGGTGTCCTGCAAGTGAGTTGAGCTACAACCCTCCAGGCAGGGAATAGCTTTGGGATAACACAATTAGGACAGTGTTGTTATACTGTCTAGGTGGCTGTTTGACAGACCTTGCTTGACTACTATGGAAACCAAATTCTGACGAGATGGGCCTTAGGTCTGATGTAGCATAGCCTGTCTTACCTAAGCAGCCTTTCCCACAAAAGCCACTTTGTGGAATTGCTCTCTTTCTTTTTTTATATAACTGTATTAACATTTTTATAAGGACATATAAAAACTAACAGAAACTCATATACAGAATAAAGAAAGAAGAAAAGAAAAGAAAAAGAGGGAACAAAGCCAAAAGTGCAGAAAAGTAAAGAGAAAGAGAAAGAATTGCTCTCTTTCCATTGTCTTCTGTCTTCTGAGTGTCTTAAAAGTTGCAGTGATTTTTTTTCCAGACAAATACACATAGAGGAAGATTACATCATTATTACAATAGTAGAGGGAGAAAAGCGCATATCATTTCAGGACTTTCCCCAATGTGGTGACCTCATGTTTTATTGAAGCTCACTCTCTATTATTCCGATTATTATGATTATGGGAACTGTAGTCCACCATACTTGGAGGGAGGGACCAAATCGGGGAAAATTGTTCTCGTTATTCAACAACATCCTACAATCCATTAAGCAATCAATTGCGCTAACAATAATCAGGTTTGGCATGTAGAATTTCCTGCTCAGTTAATCCAAAATTCTCTCTTCAATTCCATAATAACATCTTGAAGTTCAGGTTTTTAAAAAAGATACATTATTACATAACAAATAAACAAGGACAGCTGCTTCTCTCTTTTCTAATTCAACTTGACACTGAAACCATCACATGTTCTATTTTCACAATCTGTCAGATTTTAATGTGATCAATATTAGTACTATCCATCTTAAAATATCACAGAATTATACAACACGGCACAACTTCCTGTTGCCAGCACAGTCATGACGTACTTTGTTGAAGACAGCCAGTGTTATATAACAGCCCTGAAAGCTAAGCATGTCTAGAGAACTTCACATAAAAGTGCTACTGCTATGTCTACTTTCCTGTCATTAAGCCAAGTACTTTTGAAAATGAAAATTTTAAAGCAGAAGCAAATTATGAGATACATGAAAACAGCTGGCTGAAATGCAATAGTGTGCAAAGGACACAAACAAATTAACATACAGATGAACAAACAGTACTGATCCACACTGCAAGCAAAACAAATTTCTTTCAACATGGTTCATCCACAGCAACAAGCAAATACAGGTTACCTTGTTTATTGTTAACACCACAGTTTGGAAGCATCCAATTACTGTAGAAATATCAATTTGAAAAAAATTAGCCCATGCACAGACATGCACAGCATACACACATGCACACACTAGATTAGAATAGCATAAGTATGGAACTGAAATAGATGTTTTCTGAAATGGATGTTTTCTGAAATCTATTTCATTTAGCAAGCAATCTGTTTTCAATATTCACAAGATGATTGATTTCATCTACCTTCTCCTTTCAGACAGAGATATACTTTCTGTATGGCTTTCAGTATGTTGGAAATCGTAATAAAACAGCTCTGTATGAGTTTGTAGATCATGGTGGCTGACACTTTCAGCAAGTAATATAAAACAACCTGATAGGAAACAAAAGTTGATTCTGAAAAGCAGTTATCTACTCAGCTATTCTTTGCACAGAAAAACAATTGGAAATGCTGCAGTAATTTGCTGGGAAATTAATGTCAAAATTTGTCTTCAAACATTTCTCTTCAAGCAGGATGTGAAATTCATAGTATTTAATCTTCTTGTACTACCTTGCCTCCCATGTTATTATCATCTATAAGAAACTGCTAGGAGAGATCATGTGTAGTTTTACCTACTGCCACTAGTATGCTGATGACACATCTAGCTGTACCTATCCTTTCCTGGGAGTTCAGGTTGGATCTTCTGAGAGCCTCCACATGATCCCCAGAGAGGCAGTGCTTGAAGATCTCACCATGCACATGCATGTCATCAATGGCTAATTTTGCATTTTCCATGGTGGGACCTGGACTATGGAACAACTTGTGGCTGGAGCTGAGAGTAGTCCCCTCCTGGTTCTGGGAAGACCTTTCTTTCCACCCTTTCTTTCCACCTCTATCATATGTATATTCTCTGTCTTTCTCTCTGGTATTAATTTGTTCAGGCTTGATATGGTTTTGGTAAAGATCAAAAGATAATTTCAAGCATACTCTCAGGGGTGACAAGAGACCATTATTTTCCTGACCTATATCTGAAGGGCACAATATTTAATCAGCATGTCATGCTCCCTGATCAAATGTTCCCAGAACATCTTATTGCACTCACATCCATTTTGGTGCACTGCGTGTCAACCTGCGAGTCGACCAGCAGGGAGGGGGAGCATGGCTGGAGTGTAAATCATTTTGTTTGGACTATCTTCCAGCACCAAGGTCATCTGCAGAGAACCATTGCAGACATCTGGCACGAGAAGGAAAGGTACATACCTAAGGGGACAGTGGAGTGGGGGGGAGGAATTTGGCTTTACTGGTCTTTTGAATTGTAGAAACGTTTGGGAATTTTCATTCACAACTTTTTCTCTGTACTGAATGCTTCACCCCATTAAAATAGATTTCTAAGCAAAAGCTTATGAGTTGCAATTCAATGGGAAGTCAAGTGTTCCAGTCATCACACAGCACAATCCTATGTGTTTTTACTCAGTCATAAGATTCAACTGGTTATATTCACATAATATATTGATTCAACCAGGATGTTAATGGTACATATGCACCACCATCTTACAGTCAGTTCAGTTGGTTCCTTAACTCGGTAGTTGTTGGCTTTTCTCTGAACCCAGTAACTGGTCATTTCCAATTGACAATAGCCAAGGTTTGAAATGAAGGTTAATTGCTGTTTTCAAATTCTGCTTAGGTTAACCAGAAATGGAACTGTCAAGTATAGTTTTTGGCCAATAGATCTAATATCAAATTTGAATCACAATTATTTAGTTTTATCAGTACTCTCCAATCATTATGCATTACAGGGAGGAAGGTGTAGAATGTTATAGAATGGTTCAGTAGGACTATTATATCTGGGTTGCAAAAATCACAGATGGGAGCCAAGAGTTAAGAACTATATGAACCTCATTGCTGCCATCCAGGCATCAAGATATTTGCTGCTTATATATAGTAGCCTTAGTTTCAGGATACAGTACTTTTTATTATACTCTGAAGGATAGACAAATTAAAATAGATTTGATACTGTCTATGGGACCTGGGAGACTGTAATGTTAATCCTTGCTTGGAAATCTTTGAAGTCAAAGTCTTTTGCATCTGCCCATGTTTGCTTCACATTTATCATCCATCCTTATCTATTTTGCACTGGGGGGGGGGGGCTTTGATGAGTCCCAAATTGAAAACACACACACACACACACACCCCACTTAGCTTAATTTTGATAACTATGTATAATCCAAACAAATACTTATTTTATTTTATAGTAAGCACTGCATGTTTAATCATGAGACTTTATCTCATTTTATCTGTTACATTATTGTTTGCAAAATGAAAAAGAACTAAAAGAAGAAAAGGAGCAGAACTTAAGTCAAATATCCCTTACACATAGATGAGTCAATTAGTCTTTCTTATATCATCTTAATGGCTGTTCTCTTCTTTTTTAAAGGAAGAAACATATGGAATATTAAATATATATACAGTATGTACTGTATGTATGTATAGGAATTTACAAAATTTACAAAAGTTCAAACATAGAAAAAAGGTACATTATTCCAATCATTGCATAACTGACAAAAATGTGTGTTCTTCCATCTTTGTAATATCACACGTTTTGCAATCATAAAAATGCAATCATGCAATTGCATTATCTATTTCCTTTATCTTCTTGTTAGCTAACTTTGATCAAACAAGCATCATTATGGCCTAAATATTTCTGAAATAATGCACAGGTCTCCAATTTACACAAATAATTTTTGTTGGCTATAAAATATGACTGGGATGGCAGGGGTGACAGCTATTCATGGGAGTGGTTAGCCCCATGAGGGTGCCAGGATAAGATCTTATTTCCCATTTTGAATTTTATATTTCATATTTATATTGTATTTATATGCTTTTTATTTATTTTTATTCTTTGTAAGCTGCCCAGAGTTGTGTATGAGATGGGCAGCAGAGAAATTTAATAAACGAATGAATGAATGAATGAATGAATGAATGAATGAATGAATGAATGCGGCATAGCTTCTGCTGGTGTGGATGTGTGGATATTCTGATTTCTTATTAGATGCCTCTTTAACTGCTTATAAATAATAATTGTAGGGTCTTCTTCTGTAGAAAGTCTATTAAATTCTTTATTAGTAAAGGACACACATTTTGCACTGCAAAGTGCATATGTATGTAAATGTTATACTGCTTTTCAGCCTTCATTTTGTGCAAATTTTATTATCATTTGCTTTGCTGGTTTTCCCCTATCTTGTTGTATTCAGTTAAAATTTCCTATAAGAAAACTTCCTCATTCTCTGGAAAATGTTTTTTGCCCAATATAAAGTATAAGACATCTCACCGAAAGCATGTTCACTACTGCTAATACAAGCAATGCAGCATTTTCTTAGGCAAGCCGTGTTAGATCCAGGGAATTCGGAATGGAAAGCACCAGACTAGAAAAAGCTTGCCATAAGGTGGCAAGCAGTAATCAGGAGGTAAGTTGTTCCACAACACAAGAGGTGTGTCTAACTTTAGATGCCACCAAACAAAATGTTCATAAGACTGACAGCACAAACCATTTGTTTCCCTACTACAAAAACATTTGTGGGATTAAAAACTATTTGTTTACCATTGTTACATCCTAGTTCCTGCAAGAATTCTTCTCATCTGTTTATGACATAATGTTCTGTGGTGGTCTCTACTGAAAAGTAATCTTATAGAAAAAAAATTAATTTATGGCAGTCTTATGTATTCCTTGCTCTTTTGTCAACACTGTAGCTCTCATTATGCAAACCAGATGTTTTGTCCAATTGATGCAATCAGAACATTTTCCCATCAGAAGAGACTGTGTTATTTCCAAGAATGACTAAAGATCACTTTTAAGGTGGTCAAATAAAACCACCTTTTGTTTCTATTTTGAAACAAAAATATTCTGTCTTTGTTTCTTCGTTATATCCTCAAGAGCCTTTCTAGGTCATAGAACTGTCTGTTTGTTAAAGTCCATTTTTAGAATTAATCTGACTTTTTGCTATCATAATGGGCTGCTTATGGAAAGAGGACATTGAAAAGTCTTCCAATACTACAGATCTCAATGAGTGGCTTTTGGTGCAGAATTAATACAAGCTTCCTGAAGAGAAGCTACAATTGGGCAACAACAGTGTGGGATAAAGTACATGAGATAGTTCTACCAACTGTAATAATGAATCCATTTTCTGTGTATTTAGGCATGAGAAAGGGCCCTTTGCACATATCACTTCTTTAAAGGAGATAGAGCAGGGCCTATTCAGATGCACTTCCATGGATAAGATTGCTGTGTGTGTGTGTGTGTGTGTGTGTAATATGAACAAGGCTCCATTTCTTACAGTCTGTCTAAATCATCACTGAGGGCAAAATTTATAACTAAGACATCAGTGAGGGAGAAAGCTGATGAGCACAGTGTAAAAGAGAGATGAGGCTGGTGAGCTTGATCTGATTTCCCTTCTCAATCTATAATGGGTTTCAAAATTAAACAATACTGACACTGATGATATAATTTCAATGGAAGGCCAAATACTCAAATTTTGTTTGGCATAAGGAAGGAGTGTACAAGAAAAGTTGTGGACCCTGATGGAAGGCATTTGTTGTAGGATTTACAATCTTGAACATGAAACAGATTTCAAGGTGGTTTTGTGTGAGTTGTGTAATCACTTCCAACTCAAATCTTTATCAAATAGTTAGTATGCTGGATCCTAAGTTGTGCAAAATTGTTTGAAGGAACTTCGGTCCCATGCATTCCAAAATTACTTTGTAACTAAGAATTGCTATTCTTTAAAAAGAGGCTATTTTTCAGATGTGAGAAATGCATTCTGAGTCACAGTTGGAGTCGGCAGGAAAATGAGAAGAAAAATCAATTAACACTTTCTAATTGTTGTTACAGCAATATATAGATTTGTATATGTTTTGTAGATTGTAGCATTGTTACTGTAAGTGAGGCAAATTCCTTCTGAGATCAATGGAGCAGCACATCTTGTCTGAATGATGCTTCAGTTGCTTACAATGATTAATTATCTTCTGATGGTTAAAGAAATACAGTCACAATCAAGAAGAATTAAATCTATGGGAAAAGACCATTAGTATTGATGTTAGGAGTATTTGGACAACAGCAACTGGAAATACTGATTTTGGCATCATATTCACATTGCTGAAGATCATGAGCTCACACATATTGCACTTAAGTTCAAATGCACTGTCCAAATGTTTACATTTTGTTTCACTTTCTGTAGTTATATGTTTCCAGTTAATAGGTAGGCAAATGTGTAGACCCTAAAAGAAGAATGCCATAGAAACCTATGGAGCTTTCCAAGTTTCTGTATTTTGAAAATTAATTGACAAGAGTTGGAAATGAATAGTTATAACTGATGATCTACATTTACAGGGGCAATTGTATAAGTCTGTTACAGCAAAACAAAAACCCCAAACTCCCAAACCCTAATAGGAGGCCACAAATGTCTTTTTTTCCTTTTTTCTTTTAATTCTCCACCAAATCCGTGGGCAGATGAAGAGGGTGGGATAAGTGCTGCAGCTGATTTGCATCAGAAAAGTCTCTGATTCCCATGCCCAAAAGAGTTATTTTGTAAACAAGGAACAGATGGTAAAGAACTTCAAAGTCTAGAAAAGAACTGCCACAGGTCTATTAGCTAGAAAAGGCAGGAGGAAGACACCCAGAATTTGAATATTGGCATGGACATACATATAGGGCAAGCTTCCTGTGTGCTTCTTTGCTTGTGTATAGCTTCTAAAATCTGTGTAATAAAACTAATAATCCAATCTTACTGTGGTTTCCTGGGAATGTGGTAAGGTGAAAGAGACAGAAAATTCTATAGCTATGCCCAGTATGAAGATTTGGCAGATACTCAAGTGTACTCATTTCTCTGGAAGTAGGAGAAATTTTCCCCCCAAATTCTCAAGGGCTGAACTCAATTTCTTCAGCAGCAGTGGCACCACTACCCAAAAAACAAACACACACCCACAATGCGAGAAATTCCCTCACAGCATTTCAGTTTTGGATTGAATAGACATGTAGAAAACTAGAAATGCTGCAGACCACTGGATTGTGCAATGAAAGGGAGAAGACAATCACATGTAATTTAACCACCTGTAAGAACACCACATACAACCCATGAGAATTTCTCTAAAATTCTCCCCCACCCACCCCTCCCTCACTCTACACACACACACACACCTATATGGATACATATGGATTTTTTAAAAAATTAAGTATTGGAGAATGTATTTGCCCAGTCCTACTAAGCTTTTTATTGACATAGTCCATTTCATGAAGTAGATTATATTTTATGAAAACTTAACCCATAAGAAATGTGCTAGCATTTAAGGTACCATTAAGATTCCAGTTGAGATGTAAATGCACATTGGTATAATTGAGGTTAAATAAATAAATCCTGTGACCATTTGTTAGGAAACCATCTCTGTTGAACATTTACCGGTATTAAATAGCCAATTGCGGTATTGGTCTCAACTATTTTTTCCCCTGAGTCTCTGCCAAACAAATACTTAGTGTATTTATATTCTAGTCAGTAGGTAATTTTTAGAAACAACCCCCCCCCCTTGATAATTGCATCTGACAAATGAAAGCTCTGCTGGAAGCTACATAACAGACATTCTGTAGTTTGTGTTATTAATTCATTTTTCTGATTTATGACAATTTTGCATATAACTACACAAAACATGAAGATTTTGTCATTTGTCCTAGTATCCAACTTTGAAGAAATTAACAATCATACTTAAAAAATTAACAATCATTCATCTTAAATTGAATTGCATGCTGAATCCATAAAATCCATAAACAAAAATACAAACATTGGTCTTTTTAAATTTTTTCTCTACAATGCTGGGATTGTCAGAAGAATGATTTAATTTTAAACAAAACATGGAATTTAAGGGGCTCAAAATGGTGTATGAAGCCTTACATAGGTCAGGTGCAGTCTTCTTATAGGACTGCCTTAGGTTTCCCTTGACATTAGGTCCAGTCGTGTCCGACTCTAGGGGGCGGTGCTCATCTCTGTTTCAAAGCCGAAAAGCCCGCATTTGTCCGTAGACACTTATGTGGTCATGTGGCTGGCATGACTAAATGGATCGCCATTACCTGCCCGCTGAAGCGGTACCTATTAATCTACTCACATTTGCATGTTTTCGAACTGCTAGGTTGGCAAGAGCTGGGACTAGCAACGGGAGCTCACCCCGTCACACAGATTCGAACCGCCGACCTTCTGATCAGCAAGCTCAGCAACTCAGCAGTTTAACCCGCAGCGCCACCGCGTCCCCTATAGGACTGCCTACTCCAGTACAATTTGTTCCATACTCTTAGATCATCCACCTTTTATGGATCCTACCCTTGTTACATATGACAATATCAGTTGGCCTGGCCCATATTAGGGAATACATTCCACCTTTCTGTAGCTTAGGAAGAAGTTCCAAACATATGTACAGTATTTTCATACACTTAGCATGAGAGTCCTACTTGTGAAATCTTTAGGGAACTACTGGGAAGGCAGAAATTGCCGTTAAGGTAACCTAATGTTTCAGTTCCTCTACCTTGCCACAATGTTCAGGTGGCCTCCAAAAATCCCCCATGTTTGAGATTAAAATAACTGAAAAGATTTTGGAAACTTTATTTTGTTCCTTTCTGATCCATAATTGAAGGACTATTTGAAGGACTATATTCTACCCACATCTTAAGGTCAGGAACAGACATCCCAGTCTCTTGGCTTCCTTTAGGTATGCTAAAACAATTAAAACAGAATTTTTTAAAATCATTAAAAAAAAAACAACTATGATGCGAAGGTTGGAAGTATCCTTAGAGATCACCTAATCAAACATAATTCCTAGTGAAGGACTCCATTAATATACTGCCCAGTATTGTCCTGGTGGCCATCTAATTTCTATTTAAATATTTCCAGGGAAACAGAAACCACCCTCCCTCAAGGCAGTCAGTTCCATTGCTAAACAGTTCTTACCATTAGGAAATTCTTCCCAATATCTAATGGAAAGCTGCTTCCATGTAATTTAAGGCCACTTTTTCTTGTACGCTGTAATGACATGGAAAAAGCTGCTCTGAGTATCCTGAATTGAAGTGACATATCAACCAAAGTGTATAAATCAATATGTCTACCCCATCTTTTATATAGTAACCATCAGATACTTGAAACAGCTATCAAGTATCCCTGCAGTCTTCCCTTCTCCATGTTAACCATACACTATCATCCAATAATTCCTCATAACTTTTTTTTCCCCTAGGCCTCTTATTATCTTAGTTATTCTCCACTGAATGTGCTGAACATTATCTATGTCTTCCTAAAATGCCACACATTTGCTTATTTGAAGTGGCATTATACCAATGGCTCACACTCATAGAGGATATTCAGACTCTTTCAACATGTATTGTTGCCCAGTATGGTGTCTTCATCCTATACTCAAACATTTGTTTTCTCTACTGAAATTAAGGACTTGCCTTTGTTCTTGTTGAAATTAATCTTGTCGATTTCTGCCCATTGTTAGTCTGGCAAGATTTTCCTAAATCTTGATACTGTGCTCGGTGTGTTTGCTATCCCCCCATCTTTGTGTTGTCCACAAATTTGATAACTGTATTTGTTAATCCTTCATCCAAGTAATTTATAGATATGTTCAACCTATCTATGGAACAGTTCCCTGAAGTATATTACTTAACACCTACTTTCAACTTGGCACAGAGCCACTCACATATACTTGTTGAATATGGTGTTCAACCAACTCTTATCCCTTTAATGGTAACATAGTGCAGCCCACATTTTGCTATCTTCTCTACCAGGACTTCATGGGACATTTTGACAAATCATTTACTGAAGTCAAGGTACGCTAGATGTACTGCATTCTCATGTTCAGTTAAACTGGTTGTTTGATCAAAAAAGTAGATCAGGTTGGTTTGTTCTTGATAAGCCTACACTAGTTCCTGCAAAGCAATGCATTCTTTTATAAATGCTTACAGACTGACTTCTTAATATTTGTTCCAGAGTGTTGCCCAGTATTCAAGTGAAGTTACTGATATATAATTACCTTGGTCTTCTGTCCCTCCACCTTTTAAAGACAAAAACCAGTCCCTTGGCATTTTGCTTGTTCTCCATGATTTCTTAAAGATCACAGAAAGGCCTCCAAGATGGCATCTGCAAGCTCATCATGACTCTCAAATGTAATTGACCTAGTCCTGGCGCCTTAAATTTGTTCATGGTAGTTAGATACTTCCCAACTCTCTCTGTACTTCCCAAGAGTTGCCATCCTCTCTTCTGTTAATTGTTTAGCTTAGCCCCATTTGAGTATAGTTCTCCTTTGGGAGAAGCAATGGAGGAGTTAACAATTCTATGATCTATTAATCCAACATCTATTACAATTCTGTAATTTTCTCCAGACAATGTGTGCCCGCTTCCCCTTTCTTTTTCCTCCTGTTACTACCGACATACAGTAGCCAAAAAGGCCTTTTAATTGTTTAAAATGTACATTCATTTCTCCATGCTTATTTTCCTAGTGTGGTGTGTGTCTCTGTGTGTGTGTGTGTCCCAAGAACACTGCAGGGACTAGTCCAGGTCAGTGCTGACTCCTGGCAACTGCCTGGACTAGTCCCTGCAGTTTTCTTGGCAAGATTTTCATAAATGGTATGCCATTGCCTTCTTCCAGGGTTGAAAAAGAGTGACTGGCCCAAGGTTTCTCAGCTGGCTTCATGTGTAAGGTAAGACTAGAACTCATGACCTCTAGCCTGGTGCCTTAACCACTATACCAAACTGGCTTTTCCTAGAGTTATCACTTAGGTAAAGGTAAAGGTTTCCCTTGACGTAAAGTCCAGTCGTGTCCGACTCTAGGGGGCGGTGCTCATCTCCGTTTCTAAGCCTTGGAGCCGGCGTTGTCATAGACACTTCCGGGTCATGTGGCCAGCATGACGACTCGGAACGCCATTACCTTCCCGCCGAAGCGGTACCTATTGATCTACTCACATTTGCATGTTTTCGAACTGCTAGGTTGGCAGGAGCTGGGACGAGCAACGGGAGCTCACCCCGCCGCGCGGTTTCGAACCGCCGACCTTCCGATCGGCAACTCAGCGGTTTAACCCACAGTGCCACTGCGTCCCTTAGAGAGTTATCACTTAAGTACCTTAAAATTTTACTACTTTTGTTTCTGTACTAATTGATAATTTGGTCTAAAGCACATCCACAGAACATTGTTGTTGTTTCTTTTCCTTTGAATTCTTATCCAGATGCCCTTAACCTGACTTTGTGCTCAGATTCTTGGATCTCTAAAATATGTGCATTTTTTTCACCCATTAACACACCAGATTGCAGTAATTCATACTAAATCACATTTGCATTTTGCATTAAGACTTTGCATTCATCCTGTTTCCCATACTGCATGCATTTGTATAGAAACACAGGAAGTCCTGGGCCATGTAACTTGTCTTATTCCTACCTATATTTATGAGCTCATTATTGGGTGCCTTTACATTCTGTATATCACTCTGAATCCTGTTCACAATATTTGCTATCATACTGTTTTCTGGGCTCTATTCTCCTCTCCCAAAGGATTCAAGTTAAAGCCAGTTAGATTAGGTTTGCAAGGTACCTTCCAAACACATTCTTTACAGCTTTCATGGAGTACAGCCAATTTTTTGCCAGGAATCCTTCATCTTGGAAATACATCCCATTACCAAAGAACCCAAACCTTTCCTGTTGGCTCCATCTGCATAGCCAATTGTTTGCATCCATTGCTCTTCCTGTGCCAGGCCTTCAACAGAAAGGCATGAAGAAAACATGTCCCCCCCCCCCCGTTTCTTTACCAGCGTCCAGGAAGACAGGGCCTTTTCTCCAAAGGCCTCACCCACATGTATAGAATACCTTGGTGTTCTAGGGTTATTTAGGCCCTATTGCTGACAGATTTTAAAGAAAGCCTTGAAGACTTATTTCTTTACCAAACTTTCTTCTGAATGCGACCTCTAACTCTGCTTGGGGCTTTAGTTGGATCTTGCTTTCATTATAGAATTCTGAAGGATGTTTTAATTTTTTAAATTCTTGTATTTTTTATCCTTCTAAACCATGTGCTGTGTTGTTGTTGTTGTTATTGTTAGTCACACAGCCAGACGTGAAGACTGGATCTGGCATTTTTATCCATCTATCAAGTCTGATAGGCAGATGGTGTGGTTTGATGGTGTTAAAAGTTTATTATTATCATTATTATTGGCAGCACACATACATACACCCATATACACAGTGACATCCTACTCTTCCTCTATGAATTCCAGGCAACTTATATGGTTCTTCTCCCAAGTTTTATTCCTGTAGAACCCTGTGGGTCAATTAAACTAAAAGTCTGAGTTCATGGCTAAGTGAGAACTTGAGCCCAAGGTTCACCATTTCTAGTCGAACACTCTATGCAGCTTGCTATATATTTGGGAAATAAACTGTAATAAAATTATAGTAATGAAACTGCTTAGTTTGGTGTGTATTTCAGACAAGTGCTCAAGTGAATATTGATTTCTTCAGTGTTGAGTGAGAGGTGATTCACATTACAGGGCAATGAGTCAGCTTCATTCCCTCTAGAGTGAAGCCAGTATCTGGGTCAAGATTGAATTGCTGCAAGATAATAAAAGATTTCTTGTGAATATCTTGTTAGCCACTTAGTGGCTGTAATCCATAAAGGTTGTGTGAGTCACTTTAGATTTTCATTCTCTTTCCATCTGACAGCTAATTCCATGTAACATAGGTGCTTATAATTTGAATAGTAAAATACTTGTTAGAATTTCTGGATCAGGAAATGTCTGAAGGCCTGGAAATGCTTTTGATCATATGTCTTTCTACAGAGACATTTTAGACAATCATGAAGCAACCTTTCTAAATATTTCACAATGTTTTCCTTTCATCATCTAGATTCAGTGAAGTTTGCTTATTTGCTTATTAATACTGCAGTAAAGGCACTCATGCTGGGATTTTTAAAAATCATTTTTATTTCAACTGATATAATGCGTAGTATGAATGTGAGCTGGAAAAGTTCTGAGTTCGATGAAGACAGTGAGTTAATGGAATCTTGAGAAAGGTAAGTAACTGATACAACGCCATGACTTCAAGACTCAAGCTGTTTTAATTGTGATCAATAGAAAAAATGAATGCCCTCGGGAATGGAATCTTGTCAGCAGTAATATTGCCTCATTAAGCAGCAAAATGGTCATAGACTCTATTCCTCATTCATAGCAGTACACTCTTGTTGGTCAAGTTCATTCAGTAAGCATAGCAAAGATAACATTTTTCTACATTAATTTATTTTTTTTAAACAAAAAAGGTAATTGCCAGGTGTCATGGTGCATCTCAACACAGCACTGGCAGATTATAAACATAGATCCAGAAACTATGAACACTACAGTATGTCAAAGATCTGCAACATGATGTCAGGTTACCTATTCCAAGAAACAGACAAGGTATAGCCCTGATCTTGTGTCCCACTCATACATTATATATAACAACAACTAAATATACGATACTGATATGTCAGTAGAAAACACAATATTTTCAGATTCAAGAACATACAAGACATGACAGGGCTTCCAATGGGAACAGCAGCTTGAACAGAGACTCTTTGCAATTTAGCTTCGCAAGTAGACCTGGCACTGGCATTTTAGGGTTTGGGCAGGATTTCCTGGAGCCCAGAAGTGTTCCCTGGATGAAGGAGAACTCTTAGAATTACCCCCTGTGTGCTCCAGATGGCTGATCGTGTCCTCTGGACAGCTGATCCGTTTATGACCCAGAAGATTGTAAATGGAGTTTATAGATTGAACGGTGCATGATCAGCTGGGAGGTGGGATTGTCATCTTTCCCAAGCTGCACTGCAGCTGTTTAAACAGACTTTAAAACTTACCACTAATGCGCCAATTTATTTGCCTTTTCTTTGTTTAAAAGAGGCTTTTTTTCAACACAGAGATGAGATTTCTCTTGGTAACTTTTACATTATTTTTGAAACTTAATGGTTGAGCATTTGAACTTGGTTTTATACTTTATGTTTTGGGCAAAAAGAACTGAAAGCTGAACTGTGAATTTATTCTACAGAAGCAAAGAACTATATTTTTAAAAATTTAATTGGCAGTATTTTTATTGTTTCCTTTTGGGATTTAACAAATCTGTTTAATTGGCAGTATTTTTATTGTTTCCTTTTGGGATTTAATGAATCTGATTTAATGAATCTGTTCTGAAAATAACTTTCATGGTTATCTTGAGAAAGTGAGTATTGTTGCTTTTTTCTTAATAAGTTAATTGGATACTTCCCATAAACACCTCTAGTACCAAGATTTTTGCTTTTGAATGATCTCAGTCTCTAGTATTTTTCCATTGACTTTAAGATTTGGCTAATTTTAACTACTAGAGGGAACTAACCATGGCTTCTAGGAGACAAGCTCATCATGGTTCTGATGATGTGGAGATGATGAGAAATATGATTGAAGAAATTACTAATACCTGTAAACAATCTTTTGATGCCTTTGAGAAGAATATAGAAAATAGATATTCTGACTTTGAGAAAAAGATGGAAATTAAATATGGAAACTTTGAGAAAACTATGGAAAGTAAATATTCTGACTTTGAGAAAAAGATTGAACATCAAATGGAAAAAACTGCTGGAGAGTGAAACAAGTAATGGATCAAGTGCAGGTGTTAGAAACGAAGATCGATAATACTGAGCAAGAGAGAGAAAAAGAGCGAGATAAAATGGCTCCGTTAGAACTTAGGGACACGGATTTTTGTCTGAGACTGAGAGGAGTTCCTGTGGTGAAAGGGGAGAATATTGTTGAAAAAAGTCCTACAGGCTTTGGCAAAATTAATGGATGGGGAGGAAGACAGAATGGAGGAGGAATTAGATAAAGTTTTTCACATCAACTCAAGATATGCAGCTGTAAATAATAAACCAAGAGATGTTTCGGATCATTTTGCTAGAAGGAAAATAAGAGACCAGGCTTTGCAAACTCACTTTGAATCAAGATTAAATATTGACAATGTCGATAGAATTGTTTTGAGAGAGATTCCTGTAAGGATTTTGAGGAAGAGAAAAGACTATGCTTTTTTAACAGAGATTCTGAAAAAGAATAAAATTGTTTTTCAATGGGAAAGATTGGAAGGTGTAAGTTTTATGTTCTAACAGGAAAGATTCGGAGTGATCTCCATTCATAAGGTCAAGGACTTCCTTAGTAGATATGGATCTAGTTTGGACTGGGATGTAGATGAGAAACCTGCACCTGGAACTAGACCCCAAGAATCTGCACTACAAGGTATAGACAAGGGTGCTACATCTAAGGACTTTGTGAGATGTCTGCTTAATCATGGATTGCACTTACCTTACTTGGAATGTGAATGAGGCAAATGCCCCACACAAAAGAAAAAAAAATCATTATTTGAAGAAATTAAACCATGATGTGATATGCTTTCAGGAGACTCATATAAGGAAAAAATATATTAAATATTTGATGAATAAAAATTTGGGACAGGAATTTATTTCAGCAGGTTTGAAGAAGATAAATGGACTTATAATTTATGTTAAACCACAGCTGAAACCACGTTTATTGCTTTCTGATGAACATGGCAGATATGTAGCAGTGCAAGTTAAGTTTAATGAACTTAAATCTATTGTTGTGGGGATATACACACCAAATGAGGATCAAAGTAAATTTTTTAGACATCTTCTGAATGAATTGTTGTCTTTTTCATATCAAAGCTGGTGCCTACTAGGATGGTGTAACTTCCCCATGATTGGACAGGACATCTGAAAAGGAAATTAAGCTTAAACAAGGAAGACTCCCACAGTCCTTTTTTGACATGGTAGACAATTTGGCAGTGGTAGATTCCTGGCAACACAAAAATGGATTGGCAAGGGAAAATACCTTTTACTCAGAAAGACATAAAACTTTTTCAAGAATTGACATGATATGGATTTCAAATAATTTAGCCAATAACATTTGTAAGGTTGATATTTTACCAAAGAATTTCTCGGTTTCTAGTCAGTTTGAAAATAAGGAGATCTTCTATGGCTTTTTGATGGAGATTGAATGAAGCTATTTTGACTGATTGCAAGAAGAGTTTAAAAGACTTTTTTGACATCAATTTGGACAAAAAGACTGACGTAAAAACTGTCTGGGACACCAGTAAGGCAGTTATGAGAGGTCACCTTATTTACCATAATTGTACTATAAAAAAGAAGTGTCAACAAAAATGCAAACTATCTTGGATCAAATTAAAGTAAAATAAATTGAGTTACAGAAAAACCCAGCAGATACTGGTATTTTACACCAGCTTAAATTATTACACCAACAATTATTTATGTTGACTGTGAGGGAAATTGAGACAAAATTGAATTATGCTAAACAGAGACATTTTGAGTTTGCCACCAAACCTGGAAGATGGTTGGCTTATAAATTAAGGAAGGAAAGAGAAAAGAAAATGATATTAAAAATTCAAGAAGGAAATATTGAATTAATGGATGATGAAGGAATTAAGAAATCGTTTCACAACTTTTTTTCCAATTTGTATAAAAGGCAAGAAGTTTCTCTGGAAAAGATAGATGAGTATTTGGAGAAACAAAAATTACCCAAACTCTCACAATCACAGAAATTACTAATCAACAATCCTATAACTACTTTTGAAATAGTGGAAGCTTTAAAAATAACCAAACTGGAGAAAGTACCAAGTCCAGATGGTTTGCCAGCATATAGGTGCTTTATAGGTGCTTCGAGGATCAGCTTCCTCAGCCTTTTCAAAGATTGATGAATTCTATTTTGCAGGGCTCTGCAATGCCTGACCCTTGGAAAGAAGCCAATATTGCACTTTTACCAAAAGAAGGCCAAGATATTACTTTAGCTAAGAATTATAGACCGATTTCATTGTTGAACAATGCTTATAAAATATTTGCTTCAACATTGGCTGAAAGAATGAAGAAAATTTTACAGGACTTTATTCACCAAGATCAATGTGGGTTTCTACCCAAAAGGCAATTAAGAGACAATGAGAGAATAGTTTTGGACATTATGCAATATTTACAACACCACAGTGAACAGCAAGCAGCTCTCATCTTTTTAGAGGCAGAGAAGGCCTTTGACAATTTGAACTGGACTTTTATGTTCAAAGTTTTGGAAAATATGGACTTTGGAAACAATTTTATACAAGGAATTGAATCAATTTATGTGCCTCAAAAAGCACGTAGTATTGTAAATGGCGATTTAACTGAGCCTTGTCATATACAGAAAGGAACAAGGCAAGGATGTCCTTTGTCACCTTTATTCTTTATCCTAGTTTTGGAAGTCCTGCATAGAGACATTAGACAAGACGATCAAATAAAGGGTTTGAAGATAAAGAAGGAGGTCTTCAAACTGAGGGCCTTTGCTGATGATGTCGTTTTAATATTATAAGACACTTTGGATGTTGTTGAACATTTTATGAAGAAATTAAAGGAATTTGGATCATTAGCTGGACAAAGTAAACAAACAAAACACAAAGATGTTGATCAAGAATATGACTACACACAATCGAGACATGTTGATGGGTAAGACTGGTTTTAAAATTGAAAAAAAGGTCAAATATTTGGGGGTGACATTATCAAACACAAATTGCATGTTTTAGAATGACTACATTAAATTGTGGAGTGATGTTAAGAAAGACTTGTTAAGGTGGGAAAAATTACAATTGTCAACGATGGGTCAGATATCTGTGATTAAGATGTTTTGCCTAGAATGTTGTTTTTGTTACAAACAATACCGATTTTGACAACAGATTTACTGTTTAAACAAATGGCAGAAGGATATCTCTAAGTTCATTTGGCAAGGGAAGAAACCAAGAATCAAGTATAAATTGTTACAGGATGCCAAAGAATGAGGAGGTCTAGATTTGCCTGACTTGAAATTGTATTTTGTTGCCTGTTGTTTGCTATGGATGAATGGTGACTTTGATGGACAAGAAATTATTGGAAGTAGAAGGACATGATCTCCAATTTGGGTGGCACACCTACTTGTGGTGTGATAAAGTTAAAGCTAATAAAGACTTTAAAAATCATTTTGTTAGTCATGCCATACTGAGCGTTTGGAATAAATATAAAGGTTTGGAATAAATATAAACCAATATGGTTCCCTAATACCTATGTGGCTGTCCCCTCAAGAAGCTTTTTTTAGAAGAGAGTTGACAAGCTGGTTGAGATATGACGATTTACTAAATTTTGAGGAAAGTATACCTAAACTAAAACAAGGGAACAACTAGAATTGGAAGGTCATATTTGTCACTGGTTTAATTTCATACAACTGTGAGAATGGTTTAATTTGGATAAGAAGGTATATAATTTTGTTAATGAAAAACCACAATTTCAAATGGAACTTTGTACAAATGATAAGCATCTTATTAAGAAAATGTATAAAAAGTTGTTGCAATTGAATTTAGAAGATGAATATGTTAAAGATTGTATGATTAAATGGGCTAAGGATTTTGGGTATAGTATTATGCTTGAACAATGGGAGAATATGTGGAACAAAGTTATGAAATTTACTTTGAATTATAATTTGAAAGAGAATTTTTAAATCATTAAAATGATGTACTGTTGGTATTTAACTCCTGATAAGCTGTCCAAAATATATAACAGGGTATCAAATGTTTGTTGAAAATCTTTACATGGTGAAAGAACTTTCTATCATTTATGGTGAACTTGTGGAAAAGCTAAGAAATTCTGGAATCAAATACGTATTATTATTCAAAAGATCTTCCAAGTGGACTTACAATTGAAACCGGAGCTGTTTCTCTTGGGTTTGATGGACCAACAGTTTGAGAAGCAACATGGAACTCTGTTCTTATGTATGATAACAGCAGCAAGACTCTTATACACTCAAAGATGGAAGGATGCACAAATTCCCTCAATGGAGGATTGGATGATTAAGTTAATGGAACTGGCGCAAATGGCTAAACTGACAGCACTGGTAAGAGAAAATACTGTAACTGGATTTGTTTCTATTTGGAAGCTGCTTTTGGACTATTTGCTTGTAACAGAAAAAAAATGAAGTTCTGATTTTGGGTTTTGATGATTAAATGGTTTGATTTTAGAGCAATAATGATACGAAATGTTTAATTAATAGCAAGATATTAACTTTTAAGTGCTTTTATATCTGTGTTGGAGAAGGTCGGAAGTCACCCGTCTTTTATGTTTTTCTGTCTATTCTTGCACTGCTTTAATTTTTCTTGTTTCTTTTTTAGACTTGTATTCTATATGTTCTATATTCTGTATTTTGTGTTTTAATTATACTCTGAAAAATTAATAAAGTTTTATGAAAAAAAATATACAAGACATGACAGGAATTGATTGACCTGTTGTTGTGGACATGACCTACATCACTATCAGAAAGCTGAACAATGGCCCAAGGAAGATGAAACGACACCATAATATTACAGCTAACAAAGTAGCATACCAATCCTTTTATATGGCAAACCAAACAGATTGCTGAAAAAGAAAGTGTCATGGCAGGAACATCAAGAAAATGAGTATTTTAAAGGCTCTTTTATAGTCAGGAGTTAGAAAATGCCATTAAGCACATGAAATCCACTGGCCTTTATGACATTTGAATTGAGCAACTAAAACACCTTAGACTGGGCACCAGAAAATAGATCCTGAATCTGTTCAACCATTGTGTAATTGCAGACAAAATACCTAATGGTGGTATCCACTGGACTGTAACTATGGCAACATCTCTTTGTCCTTTATTAGGGGCAAGCTTTTGCATACCACAGGGCTTCACTGAGGACAACTAAAGGGGATTGAATTGTGCAGAACAGTGGAATGAAATGTGACTTGGTCAATAGATAAGTGGATAAAGAGAAAATCTTGGAAGAGAAGCTGCCATTGACACTATTAGAAGTGAGGACATGTCTAAGATTTAACTCACTTCCCAGCTGAGTGGGGACTCAAACTAATACTTAGGCTATGTTTAATTAAATGACTAAAACAAACCCTACCTGTTAATATCTGAGTTAAGGCTAGGTTGTGCTAATTCAAGCTCTATTAAGCTATTACGAAAGTTAAAGCTTAGTAGATATCTTACCTTCTGTACTCACACTTTTACTCACACTTTTCCTTGATGATTTAGATCAGAAAAAGATGAAGATGGTGGAATGGAACAAGCAAAATATGTCCTGATTTTATACTGTTTTGTGAAGCATCTGGGGATTACAGTATTGGTAAAATAGGAATGGGTTATCAAGTAGCCCTCCAGATGTTGCTGAGCTCCAGCTCCTATCAGCTCAACCAGCATGGCCATTGATGCGGGATGATGGGAGTTGAAATTCAACAATATCTGAAGGCCAACAAAAGCAACATCAGTCACAGAGCAAGCACATGCAAACTTTTCAGGCCAAGGACCGCAGTTTCTATTTGAGTGATATGCTGGGGCTGGCTATATTCCAAGAAGTCAGAGGGATGAGGAAAAGAAATGGCAGAATCAGGACAAATGCTAAACTGAACTAATTTAAATTAAAATGTTATTAAAATTGAACTGATTAAATACTCCCCATAATGTCCTTTTCTGTCACATTTAGAATTATAGTAAGGTAGCAAGTTTTCAAGAGCTCTGGAGACCACACCCCAAAGTTTGAAAGGGCACAATTTGCCTATCCTTGCACTATATAACTCCTATTTGTGCCCTCGCCCATTTGTGTTCTCATCAACTTTCTTCTCATCACTAAGCAGAACATGCCTGTAAAGGACCAGCTTTGTGGAAATTGAACCAAACACAATAAAACCAGCAGGACTTTTTCTTCTTCTTTTCTTTTAATCACTGGATTTTTCTGCTTTTTAAAAGTGTTTTTCTGAGAACAAATAGCAGTGGGATCTCAAGCAATGGAGATCCAATAGGAGTCATGACTGGGAGCTACTATTTCTGGTAACGGACTGAAGAACTGCTAGGTTCCTGCCGTAAGTAAGTTGAGAGTATTTATGACACTTTCCTACAGAAATCCTGTGTTGGAATTATTATTCTCTGAAATCACAAGAAGGCATGGATTTTTTACCTGGCTGGAATAATTGTTTCAATGAGAAGTACTGAGGTGCTCAAATAGCTTGGATCTGACTTCGCAATTCCTCTTGGCTTGGCATTATAGGGCCAACAGGAACTGCCACAATATCTCTGCTGCCATCTACTGCTTGAAAACAATGATGCAGCATAATCCATTGGCTATTGCTGCTCTCCCAGACAGAAAGGACATTGAAGCATACTGTATTGAATTTGCTGCTGCCCTTAATTATAATGAGATCAAATGGGTGTGGACCATTGAGCACACATTATACTGGGTTTTGCAGGCTCTGCATTAGCTTCTTATTTGCTTCTGGATGCAATTTAAAGTGCTGGCTTTAACCTATAAAGCCCTTTATGGCTTGGTGTTACCTGCATTATCTGTGGGACAGCACCTCCCCCTAAAGTCAGCCTGACAATTCCAATCAGACTGGGGAAGCAGCTGGCTGTCCCCACTTTTGGGGAGGTCAGGGGGACCAAAGCATGGAAGCATTATTTTTCAGAGACGGGCCAGATCTCTTAAATGACCTCCCACTGCAGGTTTGTCTGTCCCCCTCATTGTCCATATTACAGAAAAAAAGTTGAAGGGGCTCAGTGCCATGTACATGTTGAGGTTTTATTTGTCCTAAGTCTATGTTGTATTTTCCATTGCATATTATTATTTTGTAAGATGCTGAGAGTCCTGTGATTGCAGTAGGATATAATTTGATAATTTAAATAAAAATAATATGTAACTTCATTTTTAAAAACTTTATTATTCACTTGCATTAACTGCATCAGGCCAAAGACTATTGATTCCTCTTAGCTCCCCAAGATACTTTGAAATCCTCTTCTGGAGAAAATGTTGCTTATTAATTTGAATAAACACTTCAGTAAGACTGCCCAAAACACTGGTGTGAACAAAACTCTCTTCATCAGCTTCTTTTGCTTTTAAACCTGAAGCATTATTTGTTATGAAAATGTTAGTTACAGTGTATAGGATCACCTAAACAGTATATCGCATGCATATATATATCTATATATCTATATACATACACATACATACACATACATACACCTACACACACACACACACCTACACACACACAGACCTGTATAACAACCTTCCCAAACTAAGTTTCCTCTGATGGGTTGGACATCAACTCACTAAAGATCAGACCAGTTGAGATTTATGGAAGTGAAAGCCAACACATCCAAAGGAAAGGCTGCTGTATACCGCTATTCCAGATGGAGAATAGTAATATAAGCAACAGCTTTTTCCTGGAACTGGAGTAGCAACAGATGTGTAGGTTATGAAATATTGTTGAATCCTTTCTCCTTTAACCCTCGTTGGGTAGGAAATGATGGTAAGAGGCAGTCTGAAATATTGGTTGAAGATCCAGATCTCCACTCAGAGAGATCTGGATCCAAATTCCCACTCAGTCACTAACTGAGATGGTGTTGAGTTAGTCACTTCCCCTCAGCCTGATCTGAGGGTTGTACTTAGGATAAAATAGGTGAACAATGAGTTCTTCGGAAAAAGCAGAATCAAAGTCTGATAGGTAATTAAATACATACTTGTGACATACAAATACAAGTAACACATGACCAAATACCATTATTTTCTTTGCAACATTATAACATGCATAGCCTACCTCTATCATATTATGAGGAAAACCCACTAAACTAGCCCCTGCATATAAAATTCAGTGCAATATACAGAAATGGATGGGAAGGGAAAGGAAGGATAAGGAAAACTTGGTAATGGGATTGATGTGAATAGCTTCATATAATAAAATTATTATAACATAATTGAAGTGTATTGTGTTTTTATGGTTTTTAATTTTGTAAGCCATCCAGAGTCACCATGTGTGAGTTGGGCGGCCTTATAAATTTGTTTAATAAATAAAATAAGTGTTCTGATACTATGATTCTTTTATCACATTTATATAACTATGAATAATTATATGAGTCTCAATATTTGGTAATTGGTTTATGGGGAAGATGGGACTACTATTGGCAGAGATGAAAGAAGTCCTAAAATTAGTCCAAATTATATTCAGTTATCAAACAATTAAGATTTTAGTCAGATACTTAATTTTAATGGCCTAAAGATCCAGAAATCGCATTAATTTTTGATTCTAAGAACATGAATGAAAAAGCAGCTCCAAGTTAATGCCATGATTATTCTGTTCCTGTGGGAGCTTTTCTTTCACTTAATCTTTCTATATCCACAGGCCTTTCATGCAGTTAAACTCCTGTAATCATGCTTATGTGTATGCCGTGCCTAATGAAAAACAGTAACACTAAACCAAAATAATAATTAAAACTGAAGTATATGCTGTACACTAATGGCTTCATGCATCACTGTTCAAAAAGCTTTTTTAAAAAAAGTCAAAATGAATGACTTCTACAGTAAGATTTATTTCACTTTCTGCTACCTACCATACAGTGAAATAAAGAAACCAGTAGTCCCAGAAAACATTGTGGATAGCTTCTAGATATTAAAAGCACTGACGTCTTGTTCGGAAATTACCTTTGCATGTCCAGCCCAACAAGGGAGGAGTGGTGAGCAGCCTTTCCACTCTCCTTGCTGCACAATGATATAAGCAAAGATGAATCTCTACACCAGTGTTTGTCAACCTGAGCAATGTTAAGATGGGTGGACTTCAACTTCCAGAAGTTAACTGGCTGGGGAATTCTGGGAGTTGAAGTCCACCCATCTTAAAGTTGCCCAGCTTGAGAAACACTGCTCTATACATACAGCATGTGAGTCAGAACTCTGATCCTTGTGGATTACAACTTAGGTAGAAGCAGCCATTTGTAGAGCTTGTCTTTCCATTCTAAACACCATGCTGTCACTGTGGTGACTGTTTCTTCACTTGCATCCCCAGTGTAACAGAGAGAGGAGTGGGGTGCTTACTGTTCCTATGTTGGACTGAAATGCAAAGATAATACCTGAAGAGGCCTTGAAAGGAGAAAGCCAAGAGTAGCTCCCAAACAGCAGAAAATATTAGAGACAAATTACCATTACCATAAGGATGAGTTTCCAAATAAAGCTAATCTTATACTTTCTTGAAAGCTGTGGGTTGTTGTTGTTTTTTAGTATATGTTTTGTAAGCAACTGATTGAAATGTTTCATTTTTCTTTGAGAAACCAAGAGGTTGGACAATCAAGGGCACTGAGCAAGTGCATTAAAGCCAAAGAATTAGCAAACTGTGGTTGCTTAATTAAAATCTGTTTCTGTTTTTAGCAATGAGTTCATGATGCTTATATTGTACTGCTAGCAGAATCAAACAGTTAATGCACACCATTATTATTTTGGCATAGTTTTATGAATTGGATGAACTTGCCCTGACATTTAGTAAGAGCATAGATCTCATAATGCATTGTTGCGGCAAGCAGTTTTTCCTTAGGTATTCAACTGATACTTTATGTTTGTTACATTTTGGGCTAAAAGCTGGTTGCAACTGCCCTTGTACTTAATTGACAAGTTGATGGAAAGCAAATCACCAAATTAAATTTAAAATGTCATTCACCCTGATTTATATAAATTGCAATTACCTAATAAATAAATGAATTTATATGTATTTTCTCCCAAATATTATTGAAATACTGTTTGCCCTTTGTTTTATCAGAATCAGAAGCTTGAAGAAAGTAATTTTTGTTGTTTTTCCTTAACTTGATTACCCAAATATGTAATATCCTATTTGAAATATTCTTTACTTTTTGTATTACACAGATTTCAGGAAGTATTACAACAGCTTAGGGAGTTAGGATTTCTTTCTCAACCAAAAACTGAGTGTAGTTCACAGAATATGTTCTGATTTTTCCTTTCCTTTCTCAGAGGCAATATTTTCTCATGAATTGGTTCTCATTTAACCAAATTTACAGTCCCCTCAAATGATGAAAAACTTGTTTTTTCAGCCTGTAATCCAATGTTAGACAACATTATACGAGTCTTTTTACTCACAATTGAAGGCAGATTTCCTCATATCCCTTAGGAGATAGGTACCTGTTGTTGTTACTCAGGAATGGTTGAAACAGTTGGCCACATCTTGCTTTGTTGTATATTTTAGAGAGTTCATCATAATAGATTCATTATCTCTTTCATAAACTTCCCATTCATCCAGATGAATTCCATTCAGTTGATTGGAGCAGCCTATAAGCCTATAAACAAACAAACCAACAAACAAATGAATAAATAAATTCCTTTTACTTTCAGACAGACAGCTCTATTAGCCACATAATTTGTGGAGTGTAACAATAGATGGCAAGGGGTTATTACCAAATAATTACTAAATTATTAGTTTAGTAAAGCTAGTAATTCAACTCCCTGGTCAGTTGAACCACAAAATTTTCATTATGTTCTTATTTCTTTATGTTATTATCTCTTTCACTGTGTACTATATTTTGTTTGAGGCTTCTTAGTTTCATAAGACATTTTACAAATATTTTAAAGATGTTGGCCTTTTGCTCCAACAATCTCAGCTTTTCTCTCCCCTTATAAAAAGGGTCCTTTTTACAACTGAAAATCTGAAGGCAAAACATTCCTTGTCTCCCCACCTATATACTTCCTTCTTACTACATTCTGTGTAGTATATCATTTTTTAAAATTCCATTATTTCTTCTCCAATAAATAGGTGTTTATGGAAAAACCTCAAACAAGGAAACAACTCTTGGGATGCTATAGTTTAATAACAAATCTGTTTTACTTCCTTGAATCAAAAGTACTGATCAACTGGATCATTTCATAATGAACCATAATCCATATATGGAGCCACATGCAATTTTCCTCTTTGACCTATGAAAGGCCATGCATGAAAAGGCCAAGAGAAAAAATCCACTTTCTATACTACAGTTGAATTGTCTTTAAAAGTACCCCAGAAAGAAGATAAGTCCAGATGCAAAATGCCAAAACACTTCAAAAATTCAGTAGGGAAAAAGATGTACAGCATATATCTCACAATGACAAAATATCCCTCAAAAGTATGTAATGTTTCTTGTCCTTTTAGTATAAAAATTAATGCAGTACACAACTTAATGATGAGTGGTTTGTTAGTTCAAACATACTCTATCTTCTCTTTGTTTCAGGAAGACTTGAGCTAATATTTAAAAATGGCCACCTAGGAAGAAGAAAAAAATGAATGGAAGTCTTCAGACTGTAAGACTCATTAAAAAGCCTCTGGCAGGCATATCATTCTCCTGCTTTCCAGAGTTACAATAATTCACTCCTCTTACATGGACTGTAACTCACTGTAAAAATTACAGCAGGCTGGTTCAATATGACCTTACAATCTATTATCTGCGCAGACCAATATATTTCATGTACTGGAGACTGGCTTGAGGTCACTGTAATTAATGGTTTTAAAATGATTTTCCTTACCAGTGGGTAAGCATGCTTTGTATTTTATATTTTGTTTGGGTTTTTTTTTTGTCAATTATTCATCCTGTGTTAGATTTCAGGAGAAGAAAAAAATGAGTAGAATCAGAATAGCAAGTTAACAGAACCTATAAATGGGCTTTAGTTACAAACATTTAGTTTATTTTTTATTTTTTAATAAACTTTTTTGCATTTTACTAGTTTTATTACTGCATAAGCATTGTACAAAATAAGAGATAAAAACAGATGCAATAAGTAAGATATAGTATAAAAAAAAATACATTGCAAAAAGAAGCTTTGAAGGAGAACATTCCAAACTGGTGCCATCCTCAAGAAGGCCCACTTGTGATCAGTCCTAAAATGACACTGAAGTTCTGGGCGAATGCAGGAGAACCTCCCCAGACAGTCTTAACAACTGGCTAGAATCTTTTTGTCACAAGTTGTTTGAGATCCTGTAAGACAAGAACAACTGACAACCCATACAGTTGCTTCAGCACTGGTGTAATGGTACAGCCAGGTGTTTAGCATGAGACCTGCCCACTGCATTCTGCAGCTTCTAAACCAAATGCAAGGAAATAACTACATAGCTGTTTAAGTGAAAGGTTACCAGTGTGTGAATCACTGTTTAAACATGAAAAAGAACTTGACAAATGAAGCCTACTCAGAATGGAATGTAAATATTTAAATGACCAAGTTATGGTGCTCTTAGCAGTATTAGTCCACTGATGTGGATAGACTGTGGCCCCTTTTCTACGAAGCAACCATTTTAATTCAAGAAAAAATAATCTGCCAACTCTATCAACTTAAGCATTATTTTCTATGTATTAATGTACTATGTCAATGCCGGGCAGAGGACCTGGATTTGCATGTGCTCTCGCTGGCCCTGACTGAACACTGGAGGCTTCCTCTTTGAGAGGGGAAGCTTGCCAAACACCTAGAAACTCTTTGCATCCACAGGATTCCAGCCACAGTACCACTCCTGGTACTGATTATTTCTACTGCCAGGGCTATTAGGGAAGCTCAGTTGGGGCTTACTATGGAAATCCTTTTTGGAGATGTAGGAATGAGAAAGGACAGAGTTACTGATAACTCCACAACCAACCATGGGCCACTCCAAGAGGTTTCCTCCTCCTCAACTCCATTCACAGCTCCCTCTGCTTATATGAAGTTCCTTCTGCATTTGTCCAATATCTTGCTTCCAATATTTTTCAGCTGAATTTAGAACTGCAGGTATTAGCAACTGGTACTTAAAAGAAGCATAGAAAATGGCTATGCATTTGTTTATTCTAATCCTTCATAAGCAGGAAACCACTAATTAGTGAAATTTGTGGAAAAAAATAGCAGACATCAGTCACTTCTGGAGCTGTAATTTCAGTATATGAAAGTTTAGCCTGGAAAACTCATTATCAACATTCATTCTTATACGAAGGCAATAATATGTAGAAACAAAAACTAGGCTGAAACTATTTCTTAAGAACATCCAAAGCTAAGTTTGTATTTGGTGTTCCATAGAATATTGAAGAATAATATGATTGTGCTCAGTGTTGCAGGAAATCCTTTCCCTTCCCCTCCCTCCTATTCCTGCACCCCTTCTGATAGAACTGGTAATCAGTATTTCATGTCCTGTGTGGCAGCCTGCTGAAAATACTTCACTATTCAAGGCCCTGGAAACATGGGTGTCTGGTATAAACCACAATGATGCAAAAATGATGCAACATACATTGTGATGTCACAATGCAACCCCCAACTTTCATACATTTGTATGTAAGTCAAGTGGTTTCCATCACAACACTGTGATGCATGTTGTGTATGTGTGTGTGTGCATGCACATGTGCTCCAGGTAGGCTTGCTAAGTATTATCCAGTCAAGATAATAAATACTGATTTAAGTCCCAAGATGATGTCATCTTAGCTAAGTTGAAAACTTAGTTTAAAAATCCATTCAGAAGAGCTCTATCTTCATTTGCTTCTAGAAGGCCATAAGTGTCAGGGCAGGTCACATTTCTGGGAGAAGTCTGTTCCATAAGATAAAGGTCATGATGGAAGAACATCTCCTTGTTATCCTCATTACTTTAAATACGATCATTATGACACTTTGGTTCATTAGCTTTTTTTTTTTTCTTGCTATACACAATAATAGATTGTAATTACTTGCTCTTCTGTGTGGGATGTGTGTGTTAAAAATGGACTTCTGTTGTCAGGGAGGTTAACCATCTCAGTTCAGTTAATAAACAGTTTCTCTTTGTGTCAAAGATAAAAACTAAATTTAATTTTATATACAGTGCTTTTTTCATTCAGTACAAAACATTTGCATTTACTTGAATTCCTTTCCTCAATCTTAGAATCAGTATTCAAATGGTAATAAGAACATCATGTTATTATAGTTCAGGTCTCCTGAGTTTGTAATTGCAAAGCATTATAACAAATTTCAAAAGCTTTTTCTTGTTCAAATTAAATTTAGGAGTACTAAAAAGCTGCTCCTGGATAGGAATATTCTCTTACGCATGAAAATAATTTTGGTATGCATGTGTGTGAAAGAAAACATGGCAGTTTGGGAAAAAGGCTTGATCAGATTTTTAGTTTATAGTCCACACAATAGAGATGACTTTTTAAGGGTCATCCAGCACAAAATGTGGGATATCTACAATTGGCTCTCTCAGCTTTTCTTTTCTACTTTTCATTAAAATCAGGCATGATTCCAGTTCTGTCTTACTGGAAGATCCATCTGTCCAGTCATTCACATACACACACAGGCACACCACAAGCTGGAATTAACCTTTTTCTTATATGAATTCTTCAGTCTGACTCCATCCCTACTCCTGTAACTTTTGCATCATTCATTGGCTAAAACACTAATTTCTCCTACATGTGGTGTAGTTTTGCCCCCAATTTCCTACTAATATATGTATGTAATGTAAATTTGTGTTGTCTTATTATCCAGATGCTTTTCCCTGGGACCCTACAGTCTAATAATTGACCTAAAAGATGAGCAGAGGAAGGGAAGTCAAGAAACAATGGTAAACAGGGAACTAGATTTAGCTGTCTGCCTGAGTTTTCTTAGAGAACAGGGGGCAAAAGTCTTGAACAAAAGGTAGTTTGGGTTATACAGGTTGTAAATCTCATTTTCCTCTTTTCTTTCCTGCTCATGGTTTCACTGACTAATTTTCTCCATTGACCTGAGATCTTTGAACTCCTTTCTTGTTGTGCAACTACCCTAGCATAATGTCTACCAAAGAAGAGGAAAGCCAACGGCTGCCTTACAAGCAATGGTCACATTGTGTTGAAGCACATGATAGCTTAGCTTAAGGATCAGACCTGGGAATATCCCATCTCGGCCCACATGTTGGAGTCTCCGAAACTTCTAATGTGTGCCTGTAAGTAATTTAAGAAACAAGATAAACATAGCAGCATGTTCTACAGCATATGTAACAAGCAATACAATAAATCTTTGTGTTACAGTGCAGCAAAAGGTATAGGGAAGGTATACAGTCAGTAAAAGAAGGCATAGAAGCATTAATGCTATAAAAAGGTGTAGGGGCCATTAAAAGTTGTATAAAACATATAAAATATATGAGGTTCTGTGTAAATAAGATAAACTAAGAGACTATTAACAGCTAGGCTATAAAATATGGTGTAGTGGCAGAATAGACACACTCAAAGACTAAGGTTGGGTGCTAAGTATCAGCCAGAAATCATCATCTGGTGATTTTTTTAGTGCTGATGTGTCATCTATAACTTGGCTATGGCTTTACCAACAGCAGAAATATCATCACAGAGTTCAAGGAAGTATTTTCCCAGATCCCTGGTGGTTGTAGTAGTCCATATGGATCAGACTGTGGTTGTGACTGTTCATTGTGATGTGCCAGAATGAGACTGAGTCATTGGATTTGGCTGCCTGAATGAGATGCATCCAGTTGCATATTATGGCTTCCCTTTGCTTGTATGCCACTGTGTGTTTATTTTTTATATGCCTAACTTTACTATTTTAT
This sequence comes from Candoia aspera, assembly GCF_035149785.1. NCBI lineage: Eukaryota > Metazoa > Chordata > Lepidosauria > Squamata > Candoiidae > Candoia > Candoia aspera. The sequence continues at coordinate 212,574,574 of NC_086154.1, read as the reverse complement.
TGATTTAAAAGCTGGAACCAAAGTGGTTAACAATAATCTTCTCACATGGAAACTATAAAGCCAGAACTGATTGGCACAAGTGACATCACAGTAATGTCCTGCTTTTTTTCTTATCAGTTTCATATGGTTGCTATTAGCCAAGACACTCAGTATCCTTCTCATGTTTTTTATCAACAGTGGCTCAAAACTGACAGGGAAACTGGCAATGACAAAGTTTGCTTTATATTAATTGAAAACATCCTTGAATGAATTATCCTGGGTGGAAAACCGTAGAAAAGTGACTTGACATCTCTTTAAATCTGAAGGTTTTATACTGTTTGTTGCTATACTAGATCAGATCAGAAATATTTTTTTTATAGTTTCAGAGACAAACCACAAACAGTATCAGTTCTGAGCCTGGGCAGTTGTCAGCCATAACTGACTAGCTGTATCTTATCCTTATTTTCTTTGCCACAGGCTTATTCTAGGTACAGTAATAGTATCCTTCTTTGTATTTTGTATTCCATGTCTTGATATGTCTGCCTTGTCTGTTTCATTTGAAGGGTATCATAGCTAGCATTAATTTAACTCATTAATATTCTGGCTCTCCCACCATCCCCAGCCACAATAGTTAATGTTGAATGATAAGTCAACATCTGGAGGGCTTCAAATCCTTATACCTGATTTAACTGCTAAAAGTTTCATTGTTCTAAACCACCAGAAACAAAGGAAGCTTGTTAGTGAAAGATCTTCTGTTACGTATAGGAACATAAGAAAGGTCACCTGCTACTTACAGGTTACTAAGTGATTGTGTCATTAACTTTTGCTTTTTCTTCCTCTTCCCCTCTTTCTGTGGCTGAATCTGTCACTTTCATTTCATCTCACGTTCAATCTTTTTTTAAATCAATTTTCATATCCTTCATGCAAATATATCTGTGAATGTTCACATGTTCTTATGAAAATATTGCTATTCCACTCTGCACTACTTATGCTAGTCTGTCACACATGGCTCCTCTCTTTCTCTATTATCTTATTTTTCTCCTCTTGAGTGCTGCCAGTGTTGTGAAAAGTATTGGCTGGGTACCAACTGTCTTAGAATCTGGTTTATGCCAACTGTCTCACATTTATCCTTTTGTATTAAAACTCCATGTTCAGTTATTCTAATTATCTTGTGTCCCTCTATATGTATGTGTCTGTGTATGTGCTAATTACTGCTAGGTTGTCCATCATGAACTGGGTGAAACATTTCTCAACATTAATCACTTGTCTGTATGCTCGTTATTCTTTAACATGAGAATACGTAATAACATATTGGTCTACAGTTCCAAGTTAGGAAGATCTTCAGTATCAGTTATGGCAGTTGTAAGAATACAGAAGTTTGTGCAGAAGCATATCTTGGCTTCTGGCAGAACATAAGTATATTTTGTCCAACAGCTTGTTATTCAATTAACCTGATTCAACAGTAACTGGTTCATGAATATGGCTAAAAGTGAGAGCAGCTAAAGAAAGGTCTTCTAAGATAAGTCTTTATGTTTTCCATAAAAGTTGTGGCCCTGTAACATTTTTTAAAAGATAGAGATTTAGCACAGATCATTATTGAAACTAATATCGTTGTTTAAAAACCTTCAAAGCTATTTCTGAAGAAACATCATTATGCAGTTTCCTAACATACATGTTCTACCTAATCCTCATTCGACATCTTGTCAAAACTAATTACATCTAGGATTACAAGGTACAAAGGGGCACTGAATTAATATGGCCTCCAAGAAGTTACAAGAGTAAATTATTTATAAAGAGACTTATAGTAGAAAATTGAAATTAATTCCTAAGCAACAGGAGGAGGAGACGCAGGGATTAGACATCAACATATTCAGTAGAATGACAGAATCATCTCAACAATCACATTAACCATAGTACAGTATATATTATTCAAGAAATTGTATTTATGAGTAAATCAAGATAGATATGAACTGTTAGAAATGAATTGCCTGTGGCAAGATAAAACAGGAACAAGGCTATGTGGCCATATGTGAACATTTCTTGATACCATGCTTATAGCAATGACTGTAAATGGAGAATTGAAGGAGAAAATATCTCATGAAAGACATCCTAGTAATATTCTGGTCATAGAAGTACATCAAAATAATCAAACGGGATGGGAGAACAATTTAAGGTAAATTTCTTGTAAATATGTATTACATAAGGTGATTAATGGGCATCATAAAAATATTTTTGTGAGTTGTCAGAATGATTGGAAAAAGTAAGTTATCTACTGAATTGAAAAAAAAATCATCAGGGCTTCTATTTTGGCAAGCACTGTGGTTTACAGAAAGCAATTCAATCGTCTATAACATGGCAAAAATAGGATGAGTGAAAGACTCACAAGATTTTATTCTAGAATAAGAATCAAATATTCCTCATGACTAATTATTTTTTCAAGCTAAGATAATTTCAGCTTAATTGAATGGGTCAAAGTATAGACTGTGGATTTTAAAATTATCTATAGAAACTGTACAAAACTATCTTCTTCAAACAATTTTTATAGTTTTCTGAAGGGGGGGAGAAAGGGGGCAGTGTCTGGCTATTATTCTAAAAACAAAAGCTTGTTGCACCTCTATTATGATTGTATAGAAAAATAATGTTTTCCTCTCACCAACTCTGAGGTGTTCTAGTCATAACTATTTCTATATGATCATAATTGAGGTGCAACAAGCTTCTGCTTTTAGAATGATAGCCAGACACTCCCCCCTTGCTCCCTCCCTTCAGGAAACTGAATTAATGGCTATTAATAGAGCGTTTAAAGAATTAAAATTACTTGTGATATGCTGCTCACACAATTTATGAATTTTTAAAATGGTATTCCTTTCAAAGGTTACCATTCTCAAGAAGTTAGCTCTTCATCTTTGAAATTTCCTATATTCAAAAGAAAAAAAAATCAGAACATTTCCAGATGATCAGCCTTTCTGCTTCTTAACTCTTCTGATTCCACTTTAAAAATGCACCAATTTTCAGTTCTATTCATATATCACGGCATCATAAGCATGGATCTGGTTACATTTTGGTGAATCTAGAAGTACTTCCAGCTCTTTCTGGTCAATAGGTGAGTAAGAAAATGTTCAGCCAATTGGTGCTCAGTCACTGGCCAGTCTCATTCCATTCCAACATATTCATGCTCAAATACGCATCCCTCTTTCTCTTCACAGAAAAATAATATATATATTTTTATAACTTTTATTGAAGATTTTAATTACAGTAATAAAAACCAATACAAACTAAACTCAGAGAAAGGAGAATAAAAAGAGAGCATAAAAAGTGCAAAGAAAGAAAAAGTAAAACAAAAAAGGAAAGGAAAGAGTGAAATAATGAAAAAGAAAAGAAATATATAAAGAAGTGACTTCCAGTCTTCATCACGAGTATAAACAAGTTTGGTAGCTCTTCACCCCCATAAGGTTACAAACAGGTATCTCTTCTTCCCATAGCCCATCCCTTATCTATAACAAATCCATAAGACATCAAATTTTCAGTCCTGGTGTCAGCAAAAATTCCATAAGTTGCCAGAATTTCATAAAATCATGTCTTATTTTAACCTTGATCAAATAAACCAACTTTATATTCCTTCCTTTTACTTTTGAAAGTCTTAATCTGTAGTTTGTTCAAATATTGTTGTAGGATTTGATCTCTCTTCAATTCTACTTTGTCCCCTTGCAAAGGCTTCTTTGCAGTATTAACAAACCTCTTTTGTGAATCCAATAAAAAGATATTATCCAGGTTCTCTTGGCTTATCATCTGTATTTCCCCTTTAATTTTTAAAAATTCAGCCAGCTTCTTTTGTATATCCAGTAAAGAGTCCTTATCAAAGTCATTCTCTTAGCCTGACACTTGTATTTCCACTTTAAACGCCTTCACAAAATAATTTTAGAAAGAAAAAAAATGACTAGCTGTTTCTGTGCTTACTCTGATGATAAGACTTCATTTCTTTCTGCAATACTGACAACAGTTTTGCACCTGGGCTTCTTTGTCTAATTAAGCCAGGCAGTAGGAGGTAAGCCAATTTTCCTAAAGCACAAGGTTGTGATACTTTGTCTCTTAAAAGCATGGACTACCTCAAAATGGCTTTTCCCCATCCACAGAAAACTTCTCACCATGGTGAGTCCCTAGTCATGATGTTATCTGATCACTTTGGATCACTTGATGTGCTGATGTTGTCCCTTGCCTCCTCTATGCAGCCATCTCTGCCATGTACAAAAGCCATCCGTGGCTTCTGTCCAGGTGCAGCACCTACCAATAAGCTTCTTCTCAGTATTGCAAGTATAGGAGGAGGCTGAGGAGGAAGAAAGTAGATCAGAGGTAAGTGAAGCAATGCCACCATTCTCTTTGCTGAGAAGCAGAATCCTCACTTGTGTTATATAGCATTTTCTACAGTCACCCAAATCATCATTGTGCTGATATCACACTAAAAGGAATAGGCTATATATACCTCAGTGATGGCTGAGTAAGGCTGGAAGACTCTATAGTATATGAATTGCTCAAAAGAGCATGGTTGTAGAAGCAAAAGGGCTTCATGATGCATCTTTGAAGGGATGTTTCTCTTGAACCTTTGTTATTTCGCTTGAACCTTTGTTAAAGTAAAGCATTCCTTCAAAGATTTGTTGTCCTAATATATATATATTTTCCTAAAGTTCCCTTTTTTGGAACTGTTGCCTTAGAATTGTAATTTTGTAATGTTAAATGCTGAAAAAACAAATGTACTAATTTTGATGTGACTCCAAGGTCATGTGTATTTGTCTTTCATATGAAATACATTCATTTTTGCTGTGTTCAAGTTTGTGTGCATATAGATGAAATCATGAAGGTTCTCTGACATTCATGAGGAACAAAAATGTTCTAAAGTGAATTTTTTGAAGTAAGATTCTTTATCTCTTTGCTCTATGCACACTACGCTGAGTATAAATTTATCAATTTTGGGAGATATTTTTATAGAATATATTTAATTTGGGCAACAGGAGGAATTCTCTTTGTAGTCTCTGGGGGAAAAAAAAAGATAAGTTCATGTAACTCATGGTCAGCTTTGTAAAATATGGATAGTTAAACTAAAAGACCCAACCTAAAAATGTTCCATATCTTCAGGCCAGGGAAAGAATATTTTTTCTTTGGGTTTGTTTGAAGTTTTGGTCCTGAATTATTTGTTCAAACTCCATCTAGCTTCCAGTTCCACCTGAGATTTAATAATGGAACCAAATTTTTCAGCAGGTTTTATGCAGCCTCTTGGAAAAGATTTCAAAACAGTTTCAGCTCTTCTGTAGAAAGAAGAAGAACACTGTGTTTGGAGATATTGGGATGCACTTAATGGATGCAGACTACTGCTCATTAAATCAATATATCTGATACTCTGAACATTTAGATTTCCAAGCCTTGAAACATTTTCAAGACTGGGGAACTACTTCTTAGACTTCTGGTGGGGACATGGCAGACTGAATAGCTGTGCCCACAGGCTAAGTGGGCAGAACCAACAATGCAGCAGTTTTTTTGGGCTCAGGCAGGTTTTTCCTGAAGCCCAGGAGTGTTTTTCCGGAAAAAGGAAAACACCTGGAATCACCCCTTCTGTCCTCCAGATGGCTGATTGCAGCCAGAAGATTACAAACAGCATTCACATTTGACTAGTAAGAGCAGCTAGGACGTCACCATTTTCCAAGCTGCGCTATAGTCTTAAAGGGACACTAAGACTGGTGACCCCATTTCTAAATCACCCAATTTATATTTCTTTTAAGTATGCATACCCTAAGAGAGGCTTTCTACAGCAAGGAGAAGTGGGTTCTTTTGGTGATTATCGTTACTTTTGGGATCAGTTTTTTTTAAAAAAAATCTTTTTAAGTTTTGGACTTTGTTTTCCATCCAAATATTAAATTGTCTCCCTGTTGTTATTTTTGTACTAAATTTGAAGATATTAGCATTTTCCTACACATTGAATTGGCTGATTTGAACTTCCAGTTTTCTGTGTCTACTTTCCCTGGGGAACTGTCTGTATATCTCACTTTCGCTTATGTAAACCCATTTTGGAATTCTTTCATATCTTTGACTTTCACTAGTTAAGTTCCTGGGGGTGCCATAATGTACTGCTTGAGACATGGAGGATTTTAAACAGACTTTCTCTAACTTCCAACAAGATTTTAAACAGATTCTTTCTGATTCCTACCAAGCTTTTATGCGAGGCATTCAGTACATTGTGGAAAACATGAGGTCTAAAATGTCATCTGGTTGGCGATCTCATGAGTGAAACTGAGGAATTTAACAGTGACAGAAATGTCTCTTCTAAGAGTGAGATCGGGACTTCTGTTGAAATGCTGGATGAAGATCAGATAGTCGAGTTGAAGAAGTTAAAAGGAGAGACCAAGTTGCAAGCCATAACTGAAATTGATCTTCTGATGAAATGCTATGGAAAAGGAGGGGTTATTATGTATGGGAGGACTCCTGAAGAGAAGTAGGAATTTTTGTGGGGGGCAGTTGGGCTGTTTGATTATTTTAAGAAAAATGCTCTGTGCACATTGTGGGGATATGTAAATGCTCTGGTTTATTTTGAAGTGGGATAAGGGTTTAAGAATATTTATCTGGATTGCTTTTAGGCTTTGGCTGATTTCATTTATCTTTAATGTTTTGGATTAAGATTAGTAAGGTATAATAAAAAATAATAAATGTCTGGTTTTGGGTTTAATATGATTAAGATTATTAAAATTGTTGTATTATCAAGTACAATGGCAGGCAATTTATATGTTTTTTAGTTTGATCTTTATTATAGTAGACAGGAATGTATAGAATAGGAGGAAGGAAATAATTAAATAAGTGTTATCTTTGGGGGAAAGTTGATTAGGAGGTTTATATATATATTTTCTTTTAATATAAGGGGAGGGAGCAACTGTAGTGATTTTTATAATGTGCCAATGGAATGATTTATAGAAATAATGTGATTTTAGTTTAATATAGAGTAAGGGATTGAATATGGAAATTGGTTGTATATCCTTGCTGTTAAATGTTGGAAGTCACCTCTTTTTGTAATTTTGAAAAAAAATTCTCTTGTGTTTCTACACTTTTTTAGTTTTTTCTCTTTTTTCTTTGTAGTTTTTTGTTTTTCTGTAGCTTTTATCTTTGCTTGAATCTTAATAAAATTCTTATTTAAAAAAGACTGGGGAACTACTTCTCAAGAATATATGTTTCCCACATAGAACATCTACTTTTTAAATGTTAAGTTTAATCTCATTAAGAGAGGAAAATTCTCATTTCATGTATCCTCTGTCCATCCTAGCCTGCCCAGATTCCCAGCTCTTCAGAGCAATTGGGAGGATGTGGGTGGGTGAGGAAAAGTCTGTTTTATTGGCAGATACTGTTCTATCAGAGGATATCCATTGGTCATTAGGCATCTCCCTTCTCAACCATGACAGCAATGATACAGTCTGGCAGCAGATGGGTGTTGCACCAATAACAGAGAAAATGCAAGAAAAACACCTACAGTGGCATGGCCATGGTCTATGAGCAGCACCCCACACCATTGCCGGCACCACCTACTACTTTAACACTGGTGGCAAATGGCCATGTGGAAGACCAAAGCAAAGGTGGCAGGACACAATTGACGTGGAATGAAGATCACCCAACTGGACCCAATTGCTGCATTCGATCAGAGGAAATGGCATTCGTTTATCTGAAAAGTGGAGGAAAATGCTAGGAAGAAGATGGTTCTATCAGAGGACAAATATAACTGGTTACAACCCTCAGTGAGGAACAAAAGTAAGACCCACTAAATCATATGCAAAAAGACACAATTACTGATATTATATGATCATAAAACTAAGACTGATTTTTTACTTTTATCAATTGTAAAAATTTACATCCCATGCTGTTAATCAGTTGGTGTCACTATTCTGTCCCACATTTCTGTCAAACTTACAGAGATTTTAGTTTTAACTGGTTATTATCAGACTCTTCCTAAGGAAATGTAGGTTTCAACTAAAATCCTTTCTTGGATGGAACTTTTTTTTATGTGTGATATTACAAATGTGTACTGTATGTGAATTTGCATGGCTATCCTATGAAATAATAGCATCTAGTATTTTTCTTAGCTATTAGTGTACAAAATTATCACCATATGAAAGGGCACACATGAATGAGTGTATCTGAAGGTGATGCAGGTATTAAAAATAATGAAACACTAAACTATCCCCCAAAAGGGAAAAAAGAGTTCAGCATAATTAAGAGACAAGATATTAATGGTTATATTTGAGCCATAATTACTGTATGTGGACACATTTCTCAAAACTACTGGGGATATGTGTGCAAATCAATTCTTAAAAAATCTGGAACTGAGTCAACTGAAGCCTAACAAAATATATGTTAAATTTTTTTTGCAAATAAAGGAATGAGGAGAGTTCTACTTCTATAATTTGTTCTTTTTTTTCCCCCTCCTTGAATTATTTTTACCTTCTGGAGCTTTATATAAGTACTGCTGTTTTGTAGACGATGTGTGGTTATATAGGGTGATTAAATAGTAAGAGACAGACATACCGAATCAGCAGAAAAGTAAGTCGGGGTAAAGATCAAAAGCATAAGGCTCTCCCAAAGAGCTCTATCCTGCCAGACAAAAAATAGCAAGATCCACTTTAGTATTAAATATCAGCCAGACATAAATGTGCTTATAAATTAAAGCCTCAAATTTTTGTTTAATGAATAACTGCCACAGAATACTTTACTTGTACCAAAGGCCTCTCACAGAAAGGTAAGAGTCCAGGGCTCAATTTACATCTTATCTTGAAAGCATGCTTGCCTTCGCAGATGGTAACAGCTTTTGTATAATCAGCCTTCAAGTCCTAATAATAATAGACTAAAGCATAGGGCTGTGCAGCACTTCAGATTTGTTTATTTGTTTGTGCCTTTGAGTCACAGCTGACTCCTGGTGAGTGCCTGGAGAGTGTCCTGCAGTTTTCTTGGCAAGATTTTGGAAGTGGCTTGCCACTGCTTTCTTCCTAGGCCGGAGGAAGTGTGGCTGGCCCAAGGTCACCCAGCTGGTGGGACTAGAACTCCGGACCATTCGTTTCTAGGCCAGTGCCTTAACCACTACACCAAGCTGGCTCCCAGTGCTTCAGATACAAAGGCAAAAAGTTACTCTGGAGTATGGGAGAGCAGATATGGAGCCATGGCCATCCATCGGGGCTTGCTGCTTTCACCAGGTACTTCCTTCCTATTCTCAATGCAAGTATCGTAAACCTTTATGTGGAAATGAAAATCGACATGTACCTCATTTTTGACCACACAGTCTACATTTTAATTATGATATGAGTTATTTGAGCTTCAAGTTCACACTGGGCAGTTAGCAAGGTAAGAGAATTTTGTTGACAATACCTAGTTTCAATAAAATAGCATAATAAAATAGAGGGAAAGGGAAACAGAATTATATTGAACCTTAGGGTAAACCTGCGCATTAAATTGGGATATTAAGTCTGAGGAAGAATAATTTGCATACTTCTGCTTGATTACCTTGTTGCTCAACAGAGAGTTTAACTAATCTGAAGACTAGGAAGTAGATTTTATGACAAAAAATAATTGTCTGCAAGTCATAACCCTGATTACCGCCATAGTGTCATATTGTACGTATATTACTGCATGTGTTTCATCTTTAGATTTAATAATCAAAGACATGCAGCTCATTAACTGCTGTTGCAACTTCTGTTGCAAGTATCAAAAAGCAAAGAGAAAATGAATACACAAATCCTAATACACAAAATTAGAAAATAAGAAAACAAAGGAAAAACATACAGAACATAAATTCAAAGATACTGTGCATATACATGAATAAAGGTCTACACTAGTGTTTCAGTGAATGGTAGCCATATTTATTTATAATGATACATAGCAAATCTACATTGATAAGCGATGTGTTCAGAAGTTGCTAATAACATCTACTCTGCAGACCACTGAGTAGCTGGATCCATACATTTGTATTTCCAGTGCTGAAGAATAAGAATGAGAATAAGCCCGGGTATAAGACATTGCAACATCCTGAATGAATGTATGAATTTACACATAAGAGGCTCTTCCATCTGTTCATCACTCATGTTACACAAAATATATGAATTCTATATATTTATATCTGGTGATGAAGTACATTGCCAGTTAGAACAAATATTTATCCAGCTGATCAGTGTAATGGTGATGCTCATCACATGTGAACTCCTGTTGTGAAAATTTCAGAAATAACCTTACAGTTTTCCACATTGTCTTCTTTAGTTTAGATATTATTCTTTGCCTTTGATAATAAATAAAGAAAAATGATCTTGGAGTGATAAAAGCAACTTTAAGATTGCCTCTCTCACAAAGACATACTGGGAGGGCAAAGCATACTATTTTATATAAGAATATACTATATTTAGAAGCTTAATACAACCTCATTATATCACTGTAGGAGAAAGCTGTAATTTACCAACAGGTGGCATGCAAATATTGTTTAAAAATATCTCATTACTTCTTAAGTACCTGCTGTCAGAAGCAGAGGGATTTATATTGCTTGCCTATAGTTTAAGACCATTTTCACTCCATCTGTCATTTCTTTTACCAATGCAATATGGCTGAAATTTCTTCCACTTTGGTCACTCTAGTGCAGTATTTGTCAACCTTAGCAACTTTAACATGTCTGGACTTCAACTCCCAGAATTCCCCAGCCAGCCATGCTGGGGAATTCTGGGAGTTGAAGTCCAGACATCTTAAAGTTGCTAAGGTTGGCAAACACTGCACTAGTGACTCTACTAACATGCAGATGGACAAATTGGGACAAGACAGAGAATGCTGCTTACAGGAATAAAAGACACATCTAATATGTCATTTACTATTTTTATACCATCAAAGAAATAGTGAATAATACAGTAGATAATGAATTATTTGTAGGAGAGATAAGTGAACAGGTCCAGACACACTTAGTATAAAAAACTAGTGCAACTGAAAAATTAATGTTTTTTTTAGAAATGGATTATGTTGTGAAAGTAAAAGATAAGAATGGAAAGGAGTGGAAAGTTAGACACACCAACTGAAGAAGAGTCAGGTAAGACTAAAAATGATTCTCCAGTTTTGCATGCTGAAGAACATTGGGGCCAGGAGGTATTGTTTCTTTTTATGGCCCCCGGTATTGTGGAAGGGCCTCTGACTTAAAACCAGACTTGCCCTCTCTTTGACCACTTTCTGGAATTTGGTAAAAGCAGAGCTCTTGGTGTTGATTACATGAAGGCATTTGTTGTTGGGGTGTTGTTCTTGTTGTTCTTATTATTACCTTCATTTCATTTCATTTCATTTCATAAGTTACTTTCCCATGGATGGTTTTTGTATATTATTATGTTGTTCACCACCAGGAGTCATGAAATACAGGGGCATGCAAGAAGGATACATATGCAAACAAACCACTAAGGGTGATGAAAACATAAATCAGTTCATTATTCATAGGAAAAAAGCTACCACATATACAGGTAAATAAAAAGTAATACAATTGCTGGGGCAATGTATATCTACCAAGGTCTCTCTGTATGCTCCATGTTGTCATTACTCATTCCTATTAATTTCACCAATTTTTTTTAAGAGGGCCAGTTTGGTACAGCAGTTAAGACATCAGGCTAGAAACCTGTGGACCTTGAGTTTTGGTTCCACCTTAGACACAAAGCCAGCTAGGTGACCTTGGGCCAGTCACTCTCCCTCAGCCCTAGGAAGGAGGCAATGGCAAACCAGTTCTGAAAAAACCTTGCCAAGAAAACTGCAGGGACTTGTCCAGGCAGTCTCTGAGAATCAGACACAATTGAACATATTTTTTTTAAAAACTTTTTGTGATAAGAGATTCTCAGAGCAGGAATGTGGAAAATGTAAACTTGCAACTAACACTTATGACGAAGTATAAGAAATAGAAGGCAGAAAATCTATTATACAGAGAGGAACATGAGAAAGAAGGTCCTGGATTTGAATTTGGAGGTATTACAGGTTCTGAATCAGACTGCCAACTGTTAAGAATGGCCATCGCTCCTGATTTAGATTTAGTTTGCAACTGTGTGGTTCCAAGTGTCCTGGAAGGTTCAGCCAAGTTTATGCCTGCCAAGGACAGCATGGCAATGCTTTTTTCAATTTTCTAAGTTCCCAAAAAAGTAGAAAAGAGAAGTAAAAATACACTCAAGTTGACCTTAACTCTTGTTATCTGAATCCATGCAGTTTCTGTTTAACACAGTCTTATTCTGGGGTTTTTAATTCTCTAGCTCTCCAGCATTCCAAGGTGATGCTCTCATCTAAGTACTAAGCAAGAGCAATTTTGGTTAGGTTCTGGGATAAGCCAACTTTGGATACATGCTGCCACATGTTCTAAACTATATTTCAAAGATAGAACTCTGAAGAAGTTAAATCTGAAATTAAGTTAGACATCTAGATCCATCTTGAGTGCACATTAGCAAATACTCAAAATCATTCCATTCTACTCTGGGTTCAGAGTTTGCGCTGAGTCAGAGCTCAGCTCTAATAGTTTCAACATTGTGAATGTTCATTGGAGAAATACAGGATGTTATGGATCAGTGAGAAGCACATCTGGAAGAGGCATTTGTTTCTACCATGAATAGCAGTGAAGTACTTAGACCGCATACTTAGCCAAATGTGGATGAGAGTTATTCTTCCTCCGAGCATCCTTTTTTTCCCCAGACTTTCCTCTTGTTGCTCTCTCTCTTACTCTTTTTCACTTTCTGATTCCCTCTTCTCTCTTTCCCAAGCAGCAGGCTGTGGAGAGAGAGCCAGTTGGGTCTAGTGGTTAAAGCGCTGGGCTAGAAACCAGGAGACCGAGAGTTCTAGTCTCACCTTAGGCATGAAAGTCAGTTGGGTGACCTTGGGCCAGTCAGTTTGTCTCACCCAACTCACCTCACAGGGTTGTAGTTGTGGGGAAAATAGGAGGAAGGAGTATTATGCATGTTCGCCGCCTTGAGATATTTATAAAAATAATAAAGATGGGATAAAAATAAATAAATTTCAAAAGAGGTTTGAAATGATTATTGGCAGAAGGCTTTTTCAATTAGACAAGGAGCTGTGTAAAACTGTAGGAAATCTCTGGTCTTAGAGGACTAACTTCAGAACAAGCTTGGATAACTTCAAGATAGTATAAGCAACAATTCCATGAATTTTGTGCTTAAAGTATATGCTGAGTCTAATCTCAAGCACAAACCTATTTTGGATAACGCCCATCTTGCTCAAAAAGTGTCGTTCCTCTGTTACCCGGAAATGAAATTCGGTTCCCTTTGTAATTAGGCCATGTTTGGACAAGTCAATATACAAGACAATCCAGCCTTGTCCATAATCACACTTCAGAGTATTGCTCAATATTAGTTAAAGTAACCAGAGCGGATTAGAAATCTTTTTGATTATGTAAAGTGCTGATCCCTGTAAAGCTAAAACAGGAATAGATAAATAAGACATTTTACTGAATATCCTCCCATTGGCAAATGATAGCTGGCTACTATAACAGCTCAGTTTCTTTAAGTAACAACTGCTTTTAAAGCCTAAGTAAAATTCTGCTGGCTATTCTAGTAAACATTTATTGATGACAAATCAATACTTTATATTATATTTTGATTGCAATCTTAATAACTGTTTGAATTTCTTGTTTGATTTTTATTACTGAATTTGAATGGTTATATTTGTACTTTTATATTTTCATGATGTTAGCCTGAAAGCTTTTTGCTGTACTGTATGTCAATTAAAATGAAATATATAAATATCAAACACTATTTAAAATGAATACAATCTTCTCTAGAGAACTTTAGATAAGTGCCAGACTCAATGTTCTTTGATACAGATTTGTCAGTGGGGATAATAAATGTGTTTTTGTGGGTTGAATTATTTCCTGAAACAATTTCATTCATTGGATAAATTTTGCACAGTCTTCATAGCATTAATCTTGATAATCTACTGTTCTGGTACTCCCTCACTTTTTTTTTTAATCCCATCAAATATGTTGTAATCCCGTTAGTTATATAATAACAATTTCTGTATACAATGATATCAGCATTTCCAAGGCTACATCTCTTGGTGGGTTGACCTTACATGGGGAGTTTAGCGGTATCAAAAGGATGAAGGGTGTGTGTGTGGCTGTGTGTCTACACATTCATAAAAGATTAAAAGAAAATAAAGACAGCTCCTTTCCAAAGAAACAATGTGTAATCTTATAGCAAGCAAGACTCTTTTTGTCAGTGATTAATGAATTAGCATGTAATAGATGTTTGTACGGACCTATTCTGTTTTCATTTCGCCACTCCTTTATAGTGACTAGATTAGTTCATGCTATCATTAAAATGTAGCATTGCTTGTCAAACGCAGCAATGTAAGACCAACTGTATATATTTCTTATTGAAAATATTTGATTGCTACCTAAACATCTCTCATTAATTTGGTTCATTTTATTAACTGATTCAGAAGTCAGATAATAGTCTGTTGAGTGAAAAACTATATACAGAATGTATGTAATTAACATAGGATAGGAGGTGCCTTCTCTTAACTAATTTTCTGTCTCCCTTGATGCAGTCCCAACATTTCTGAAATGTGTGCTTGAAATACCCCCACAAACAGGATAAAATTATATAATGATATGATCAACTATTTATGATTAACACCTTTATTCTTAATAGGAATATACAACAGAAACACATCATTTCTCAATCATCATTTTTAGAAGGGCAGACATACTAGTCTTTTGCACCTTAAAGACTAACTAATTAAATATCACAAGCATTCGTGGATCGCATCTGAGTTGAAATACAAGTTTCCATGTTGCCTACTAATCCTATATAATACAATAGGCCTTAATGAATAAGAGAATGTATGAGAAAACTGAAGCAGTAACAGATGGAGAAAAACATACAAAGGATGGATGGATGGATGGATGGAAGGATGGAAGGAAGGAAGGAAGGAAGGAAGGAAGGAAGGAAGGAAGGATTAGCAACTCAGTTTTCTTTACCAGTAACCTTACTTGCCAGAAATAAAAGGCCTTGATTTTCACAGTGGTGGAAGAAGCCACCACGGTCTTTTAGGAGAAGACATCAGGCTTCTCCTGCGACTGTCTTTTCCGAGAAGGCAATGCAAGCACAACACAAGGGTGAAAGGAGAAGTAGGGGAGAAATAATGGGCAACTTGTGAGAAATGTACAAAACTACAAGAACAAGTTTTTTTGTAGCAGACAGGCAAAAAGGAAGAATGAAACCTTTGAATAAATAAATACTTGAACATACTTCTCTAAACCAGAAAATGAGTTTAGGAATATAATCCAATAATCAGATGATTCATTGTTTTAAAAACTCCTTCAGACTGTACCTTCCTGAGACCTAGGTGTCATTATATCTTCAGAAATCATCTATATCATAGCCTGTATGAATATCATTTGATATTAAAAGGTTGTGGTTTGTATGTATAGACTTTACATGTAGGCATAGAACAGATTATGTAAGATCAAATTTCAGTACAACACAGGTTAATATTATTATTATTGTTATTATTATTAAAAGCAACTCTGGGAAGTTTACAAATTATTAACCTAGCACTGACAAAAAATAAGATTGTAACACTAGAACCTATTAAAATGTATAATACTTAATCACATGCAAGGAAGATGATGAAGCAGAATTTAGCAACTTTCATGGGTACTAAATTTTGACACACCCCATGTCAATATTGATGAAGTTAATGGAAATAAGCTATTAATATGCCTTGAAAACTGAACAACTGAACAACTTGAAAACTGAACTCTTTAAGATGTATGGCATTTAATATCTTCTTGTGGAAACTTTTTTCTTTCCTAGGTCAGAAATACAAACCTTGAATCCATCATACCTTCTTTATCAGTCTAAGAACCACATGGCCCAGGTTTTTATGATTTTCCAAGACATTGCTTGCAAAGAGGAGAAATAATACATTCTTGTGTCACTATTTAAAGATAGTTATATTATTCAGGGATTTTTTTTCTCACTCTCACTTTACTAGGAATGAATCTCAGTGACAACTTAAAGCAGTGTCTTTTGTTGTATTTAATACAGATTGCATGCTATTCTATGATATCTGAGTTTATGAGTGGGAGAGATACAGAAAGTCATGGAGAATAACAGAGCTAAGATCCTGTGGGAATTCCAGATCCACACTGAAAGGCAGGTACTGGCCAATCAACCAGACATCGTGGTAGTAGACAAGGACCAGAAGACAGCGGTGGTGATAGATGTAGCAGTGCCAAGTGACAGCAACATCAGGAAGAAGAGTATGAGAAGCTGGAGAAGTACCAGGGCCTGAAAGAGGAACTAGACAGGATGTACAAAGTGAAGGCCAAAGTGGTCCCAGTGGTGGTAGGAGCACTTGGGGCTGTGACTCCAAGCTGGGAGAGTGGCTCCAACAGATCCCAGGAACAACATCAGAGCTTTCTGTCCAGAAGAGTATAGTGCTATGAACAGCTAAGATACTCCACAGAACCCTCAAACACAAGTAGAGGACCCTAGGTTGAGGAAGACACATACCACTTATAGGGGTGAGAAGGGATTTTTTTAAAAAATATCTATCATCTATCTATCTATCTATCTATCTATCTATCTATCTATCTATCTATCTATCTATCTATCTATCATCCATCCACACATCCACCCACACATCCACACATCCACACACACAAACACACACATGGTTAAGGCAACTGGCTAGAAACCAGGAGACTCAGAGTTCTAGTCCTGCCTTAGGCATGAAAGCCGGCTGGGTGACCTTGGGCCAATCACTCTCTCTGAGCCCAACTCACCTCACAGGGTTGTTGTTGTGGGGAAAATAGGAGGAAGAAGGAGCATTAGGTATGTTTGCCGCCTTGAGTTATTTATAAAAATAATAAAGGCAGGATAGAAAATACATACATACATACATACATACATACATACATACATATTCCATATTATTACTTTACATTTTATTTTTTGCCAGGGCTTTGGGGGAGAAAAGGAGATGATGTTTGGATCTTTGCTATGACTAATATCTTGAAATTTCAGTAGTATTTGTACAAATACAGAACAACATGAACAGAAAATTAATCTGAGTTCTAAATTATATTTATTGCATAAACTAATGATTTGATGTTTGAATAACACTCTCTGGTGGTCTCCCTGTGCTATGTTGTAGAGAGTAGAGGATGATCTTGATGGAGAGAAGGGAGATCTGTTATCAAAGCAACAAGGAGGGAAACTTTGCTTAAGTCCAAACAGTGAAGGAAGAATATGAAAACCTCTCAGATACCTACCTAATTCACATAGTATAAGAAGGGCAAATAATAAATCATAATCACACTTGCAAGATTCTGTTAAGATTCAGCCAATGTTAATAAAAAATAGTTTTAATGTTATGTGAAGTAGATTTCTTGGAATGATCTACATCTTGGGGCTGACATATGTATACTGTATATGACATTTCCTTTTTATTATTATTATGAGATAGGTTGGTGGGACTGTGTTGGCCAATACAATAATAATTATATTCTGAATTCATCGCTTTCCATTTAAGAAGGTGTAAATGGTGGCTTATAAAAAAAGAAAATAAATAAAGTTGCTCAAATAAATTACATTATTAACAAAGACCACAAGTCTAACTATCACAAAACATTAAATTCAGTGATACAGTCAAAAGGTGCTGAGATGGGGCAATGGCAGCTTGCTGATGGGAGTCTTCTTCTGTCCTGCACTGATGTTTGTGATATTTTTTTACTAACTCTTAGGCATCTAAGATAAAAAACCACAGCCAGGGGATTTTTGGTCTCCCCAAGGCCATTTTTTCCCATCTAGCACCCACACAGATGTGGTTTCTCAAAGCTGACCACTTGATGCTTCATGCTGCGAACTCCTCCCCCCCGCCCCTTTGGCACAAGGATTGAAAGAATCAACCACTGGATTATCATTCCTGTGTATTGGATTTTACAAATACAATTATTTTTACTCCTTTTTCCAACAGTTCCCATGCTGGAGTGCGGGGAAGAGAAAGGAGAGGGAGAAAGGATCTGACTGTAGCAGCAGCAACAGCATTGTGATGAGATGAGCTCTTTTTGTAAAAAAATAAAACTTAAACTAAGATGAGCTCCAGAATTAAAAGTACCAGAAGACAGATTCTGTTGAGCTCATGTAGCAGTTAGATTTGAATTTGGATCAGATCTGAATTTGGATTGTTAATATCATTTGTTAACAGGAGCAGGTGGAAGAATGTTATTAACTGCTTCTGTGAATGCCTGTGATTTATAGAGAATAATGAAAGTGGACTGACTAAGTGTAAGCTGACCTTCGGCATTCTGAATTCAAGTAACAAAGCAGCATCACATTTCAGCTTTTTCTTCTCACCCTCCCATTACAAGATATAAGAAGATCCACTAAATAGCACCAAAACACATACTTTAAATAGACATATTCCAAACTGAGGACTGTATATACTTTTACTATAAATTGTGAATCTAATTAGATAGATGATAGGTAGATAGAAAGATATGATAAATAGAGAGTTTGTATATAGTTTCCTACAGACTTGTAGAATATGAAGGGGTGGTAGGCAGGTAGAGGGATGAGAAGTGAGTAAAGGTTTTAGAATGGATTGTTTATTGGAAGTTGGTCAAAGAAAGAGGCTTGTACAGGGGATTAAGAATGTGGTGAGAAGGTCAAAGCAGGAAGTATAAGATGGTACCACCATGTTCCACTCTACCAATTGATTCACTATTTATTACAATTTGGAATAATGAGAAAATGATAGTGGATGGACATAGATGTATAAAAAATAAATACTATCTGTATATGGAAGATATTTTTATTACAAACACAGAAAGAAGGGAAAAGAAATGATGCCAAGATAGAGGAAGAAGAGGGATGGGATGAAGAATCAGATTCAGATATGCTCAATAAAATGTTCAAGAAACTGACAACACAAATGTCAGGATGGAGGATATGAACATTGATTTTAAAATAAAAATGATATGACAGCAGACTTTAAAAACTGAGATCATAAAATTAAACAAGATTGCTTAAGTTAACTCTCAACAAATTACAGAGTGAAAAGGAAAGCAAGGAAATCTGACACAAGCATTGAAAGTCCAAGAGCAAAAGGGCCAAGAAATGGAAAGAGCAATTGGTACTTTAGAATTTCAGTTAAATTTAAGATTCAGAAGCTTCCCAGAAGATTTTGGAAAAGGAGATCATGAAATCCCCTTTAAAGCTTTGATGCAGGATTATTTAAAAATAGATGGAGCATTTCAGTATATTGAACATATTTTAGGATAAATTCCATATCTGCACAAAGAAGGAAAGTGCCTCAGGACATTCCTGTAAGATTTTTACCCAACGGAACAAGAGATGCTATTCTAAAACAGCAGATTAAGACACCATTAACTATAGAAGGGAAGCGAATCCAGATATTTCAAGATGTCTCCCTAGAAAGTTGAGAAAAAGAGAATTTGCATTTCTTACAGGCTTATTACAAATCAAACAAATTAGATACAGATGGAGAATCCCATTGGCATTGGAAGCTTTTCTGGAAAGAAAAAAGAATAACCATCAGGACAACCACAGAGGCTTCTTCTTTACATGGCAGACCAACTGCTCAGGACTCAATGGGTAAAGAAGGTTCTAGCACCAGGAAGGAAACTGGAGATGAAGAAGGGAATCTAAGTATGGCTGCAACATTAACCTGAAATTAAACTGCAACCAAAATGGGAAAAAAAAAAAAAGATTAATCTCATTAAATGTACAAGAACTTCTAGAAAAAGAAGGAAATTTTTTGACAAGCTCCAGCCACACAAAGCTAATGTTGTTTGTTTACAAGAGACACATATAAAACAAGACCACATCAATTTGTTAAAACAGAAAATGTTAGGTCAGGAATATATAGCATCTGAGGAAAAAATGGAATAATAATTTATCTAAATCACCTCCTTGGGAGGTATTTGAATAACTAAAGGATAAAGAAGGAAGATTTTAAATCCTGAAATAAAGAAAAGAAGGCAAAATTTAACACTGGCTTCTGTCTCTGTCCCAAACAGAGACAAAGACACCCCAAATGAATATACTGCCCAAAATGAATTTCCTATTCCAAATTGCCCCAATTCCAATTTCAGCTAAAAATCTAGAGGACTGGCAAAGAACGATTAAGGAACAGGAAAAAAAAAACAAGAGTAAGATTCAACATTTTTCAAGATTCAAGACAGAGGCAGACTAGCATTTCCCAATCTTAGACTATACTTTACAACAAGTTGTCTATTAGGAACAACAGAATCTCTGAATAGCGGAACAACAATTACAGAAGGAGCAGGCCTAGTTAATGGGCTTCACGGGTATTTATGGTACAAAGCAACAGAAGAAGAAAAGATGTATTATAAGACAAATTGTTAAAAAACTGGACTTTTCTAAAAGCAAGGCTAAGTCCAGCAATCTCACCACTGGCCATCACCATCAAAGGTAACTATAGTAAATAGCAACAATAACAACAACAACAGATGCCAACACTACATACACGGATTCAGAAAACATTAAAGACACAACGAAAATTGCTCAGTGAAGGAAGGAATGTACTGTATCTTGGTTAATGTATCTGCAAATAACCTGAAAAATAAAAAGCAATCTCAAAAAAGGAGGGAACCTTGAGAAAGATGACAGAATTTGAAATGTTTATACACAATTAAGATCATCTATTGGATTACATCTATACATTGTTTTTGAAATATGATATAAAGGTGGAACAAATTAAGAACAAAATGATAAAATGAATGCAAAATTTGAGAGAAGTAATCACAGTGGATCAATGGGAAGAGTTATGGGAAAAATCAATGAAATTTACCTCAAGCTACAATTTAAGAGAAAATTGATTCAAAATGTTCTATTAAGTGGTACATATTCCATCAATGATTGCCAAGACAGACAAAACATGTAACTATAAAGCCAGCAGTAGAAGGCCACAGAAAAAAGCATTTATCCTGTAGTGTAACAAATTGTATCATATTTACCTATGGGATTGGTAACAGGGGGTCTCCCTCTGAGCAGTTTGCCAAAAGAGTCAAGTCAGAGTAATCAGATTCTAAGCCAAGGGCAATTTGTAATTCAGGTTCCAGTTATGGCCTCTCTCCAGTGAAATTTGGTGACTTGGTTTTGAAAGAGAGAAGGCAAACAAGGGCATTGTGCTTCCAGTGAATCTATTTCTTGAATTGATGTCTTTGATCTGTTTCTAGATGGCGCAGATTAGTAAATAATTTCAACATACTATACTTGGGTAACTATCTAATCAGTAATGAAATCTTAGAAGCTTCTAGATTGTCCATTTGGCACAAGGAGCAACACTCACTAAAAAACAAAACAAAGCAAACAAAACAGAAAGAAAAGTTTGTTTTTACCTGATAAACTTTAACTTTATTATTTTTTAAAAAGAACTATGTAGTTCCCAGAGGACAAGCAGCAGCCACATTACAAAAGCAACAACAATTGACACTAATTGGTGTCCTGGTTGACAGTATCAGCAGAAACATCAAAGAGTAAGATCACATAGGCATTAAATTACCAACTCGCTCACAGGGGGAGAAATATCTATAGGTCAGATTGGGGCAGAGTAGAACAGATCCTGGGCTTCTTGATCCAGGTAAGAGATATATAAGAACTTAGCAATCGCAGCATTCAGGCTAATATCTTTCATAAACACTGCAGCGTATGTGCTGTTTTTGTCCTCCCCTTTAAAAAACAACAACACCCCAAACTAGTGGCGTATCCTCAGCACAAAACAAAAGTAGAATCTTGTTCAACTATATAGCGAAATAAGGATTTCCTATTCTGTGTTGATAATCAACAATGAATCTACACAAAATGAAACAGTTGCTTGTATTATCTACCTGTGTGCCTAGGTCAGGGGTCTCAAAACTCTTCAGCTCATCAATCTTTGCATGAACTTTCAGATTGTTCATCAACCCCCATACTACTTTAACTAATAGTACTGTGAACAACAACAACAACAATGACATTGAGCTTGGATAGCCCCATCAACTCTTAGAGGTTGATATTGGCCAACCTCTAAGGTTGGGGAACTCTGGCATAGATGGACTGTGTTTGTAATATTTACATATTATTTCAGTAGAAGAATGAATAGACACTGTTATTCATTTCACCATTTTTTTCTGTTTTGAAAAGATAAGGTCTCATCTATCCAACTCTACTTTCCAGCTGTTATTATTTTCTTCTTTGAATTGTACACAGAAATAAACAGATAAAGTTAAAATAAAACCATTCAGAAATACTGCCTCATTGTTTTTCTTAGTCTTAAAAACAAATTATGTGTTGGTTTTTTTGTCCTTCTTCCCTTTCTTCAGTCTGAATATGATATTGCATAGCAAAAATTATTAGCTGAGATGACAACCAAGGATACAAGTCTAGCTGAGAATCTTCCATTTTAATTCAGGAAAAACTGGAGTACTCAGGTTACTACAGCTGAGGATGAAACCCTTCCACCTCAGATGACTGGTGAAATGGCAAAACAGTAAACTCTTGTATTTTTTAAAGCTCAGAGGGAAAACTACCTACTCAAGAAAAGAAAAAAATCCTCCTCCTCCTCCTCCTCCTCCTCCTCCTCCACCTCCTCGCTTTGGACCAGCAACCTTATCACACTAAGCCAAAATTCAACAATTTTCCTATTTCAGGAGGTATCAAAGCTATTAGAGTGAATGGTGATTTTAAAAAAAAAATTGAGGGGATTTTTTAAATCTGTTTGTTGTTCCTTCATGTATCTGCGTGGTGATATTTTAACCTTGTATGTATGTATATGTATGTATGTATACACATACATACAGCTAACTAACTTTGTGGGTATATCAATATTATATACCTACACAAACACACATACACACACACACATATCTATATTCAAGAAAACTTGCCCACAGGAAAGAATGCAATTGGCAATCACTTTCTTGGAACTGAAAGGTGGAAGGAAACAGCCCCATTTTCCAATGCAGGATATTTTAGCCTGCTATCCAGATTGAATAGTTTGCAAGCTGTTGCCTAAGTATCTTAGCCTGGACAGGATTTTCATAAGCCATCTTAGAGCCAACTGGCATGAGCACAGTACAGGAATAACTTAGGGTTGAGTATGGATATGGCCTTTTATTTTATTTATTTTATTTAATTTAAAAGATGTGTATGGCCTCCTATCTTAAAGCGTAATTCTGGGTGACTTACAACAACAATAAAACCACAGAACCATAAAACCATAAAATAAAAAACAAAAACCCAGTGCTACAGTCATCCCCCTAGGATGCACCAACAACCAGCCCAGATACCCTCACTCTACCCCAGTAACTGGGTTAAAAAAAAAAAAAAAAGTTTTGTTGGCCTTCTGGAAGGCTAAAAGTGTGTGGCCCTGCCAGATCATCGGGGGAGAGGGTATTCCACAAGGTAGGGGCAGCCCTGGAAAAGTCACACTTCCAAGGTCCTGCTAGATGGAAACATTTCAGGGAAGGGACCTAGAGTGCCCCCCCCCCCCCAGCCAATCTGGTAGGACAGGCAGATACTCTCCGGAAGATGTTGTCCTGCAAAGAACCTGGCCCCATGCCATTTAAAGGTGATAACCATCACCTTGAATTGAACCTAGAAGGAAACTGGGAGCTAGTGTGGATTGCACAACAGAGGGGTAACATGGGCAAACCTAGAAGCACTCAGCATTGTGTGCACCATTGTATTCTGTAGGTCCTGAGTAGCCTTCAAGGTCGCATGTAGAGAGCATTGCAGTAATCCAGACGGGACATGACCAAGGTGTGAGTGACCATGAGTAAGTCTTCCTGGCCCAGAAAGGGCACAACCACTGCACAGGATGAATCTGTGCAAAGGCCCCCCTAACCACAGCTGCCAACTGCTCCTCTAGTAGGATTGTAAGTCCAGGAGGACCCCCAAATTGCATACCAGCTTAGTCTGGGGAAGTACCACCCTGTACAGACTCAGAGATGACATATCATCAGTCCCTAAAGGTGCAAAAACCCAAAGCCACTCCATCTTGCCAGGGTTGAGTCAAAATCAGTTCCTCCCCATCCAGACCCTCACAGCCTCCAGGCACTTGGTCAGCACTGCAACAGTATCTCCACAGGTGGAGATGTATAGCATACTGATACTTCACCCATGTTGTCAAATGACCTCACCCAGCTGTTTCATGTAGATGTTAGAGGAGAGTCAAGACACTCAAGACCTGAGGCACCCCACACTGCAGGGGCCTAGGGCTCGACCTTTCCCACCCCACCAACATGAATTGGAACTGATTGCAGAGAAAGGAGGAGAACCACTGCAAGACAATGCCTCCTACTTCCAACCTGCAAACCCAGTCCAAGAAGGATACCATGGTTGATGGTATCAAAAGCTGCTGAGAGATCCAGGACAGCCAGGACAGTTGTACTACCCCTGTGCTGAGCTCTCTAAAAGTCATCAGCAAGCACAACTAATGCCATCTCAGTGCTATACCCTGGCCTGAACCCAGGCTGAAAAGGGTCCATATAATCTGCTTCATCCAGGCCCCTCTGTAGCCGAGCACCAACCACCCTTTGAACAACCTCCCTAAAAACGGAAGATTGGAAACTGGATGAAAGTTGTCTAACACAGTTGGGTTCAAGGATGGCGTCTCGAAAAGGGGGCACACTACTGCCTCCTTTAAGGCAGGCAGAATCACCCCTTCCTGCAAAGAGTCATTAACCACTGCTTGGACACAACTACATGCCACCACGTGGGAGGCCTTAACCATCCAGGAGAAGCATGGGTCCAGAACACATGTGGCTGAGCACATAGGACCCTGTCCACTTCCTCAGGATTAACCGGCTCAAACTCCCCCCAGATAACAGGACTCAAACATGTCTCAGACGCTTCCAAAGAATTTACCCAGCCAGAGTCCAACTCCAAGTGAAGTCAAGCAATTTTGTCTGACAGATGCTGAGAATATTCCTCACAGCAGGAGCTCCGCTGACTGCTCATTACCCAAGAAGGGCCTAGTCACCTGAAACAGGGCCCCTGGGTGGCTATCTGCAGACCCAAAACTCTTACTGCTTTCTGTTCTTGAAATGCAAAGCTCTTCTACAGACAGTTTACCTAAAATATTTTATATGGCAACAAAGAATCCAGAAAGCACAGCAACAGGAGTTAGCTGGGAATAAATTTTCACTAGGAAAAGCAGACCAATAGTGTGACTGTTCTAAAGAAATGAAGATGTTGTTGTTTAACTGAAATCACAGGCCATCTTGTGGCTTTGGAGATTCTTGTGTGTAAGAAGAACTCACATCTGAACCCTGAAATCCTGCAGTTTTCAGTACTAGCATAACAATTTTTTTTCCTTTCAGAGGTCTTTGATTTTAACAGGTTTTTTTAATAGCCTGGCTGGCAGCCAAGTTTCTTTTATTAAAGGACTGCTACTATATTGAATGAAGAAGGAGAAATCTAGCTGTGTGCCATCATTTATACTACAGGGTCACAAGAAGAGCACCTTTTAAAATATTTTGCCTTTACTTCTGTTTTAGATAAGGATAAATATCTTTTTCTTGCAAAAAATTGATGACTGTTTTCTGCCCATTTTTTAAAAAAGCTCCATTAGGTGGCTTGCTTTAACCAAGGGACACAGAAAGCAGTGTCTGCTTACGCCTATATAATGTGGCTTCATGAAGAGGCAGAATACTGTGAGTTTGGAATAAGCAGAAATACCCCTATGAAGTCACCCAGAGTCAAGCTTGACTTAAAGAACACTTTATCTTTTATGTAAAGGTTACAAATTGAAACTATTTTAATCTCAGAAGGGATGTGCCAAAAATAAGAAACTTGGAACTGATCATTATCCAAGTCTACATTAAGAAATTGTAATGGGGCTGTAGGAGATTGCTAAAAGGCCCCAGCTACCCACACAGACCTCTAAAAAAGGAAACAGGCCTTTTCAAGCCAAGCCAGACACGTTTTAGTCCTTTATCAAGGCGAATGGCACTAGAAGTCTGCTAAGTTTCTAAGAACTGCCTCACTCTAATGAGGCATGTACAAATTACCCTTCAAAGCTACTTTGTGAATATTTTCCGTCCTCTGATTCTACAAATGAGGACTTCTCTAATATTTTCAATATCTGAAAGAGGCTTCTAGCCATGAATGGTATAGAAGCCTTGTCCAACTCTTCCAGTCATTTACTGGAACTACTGGTTAAGGCTTTGAGGCCATGCAAAATATCTTGAGCAGGATCATACCACCTCAATGCCTTGCTAGAACTGCATTGCTATTGTGGGATGAAACACTTCATCAAGTCAAAGCCATACTTAAAAAGTGAGCAAGTTAAAAAACATGATTATACAATGAACATTTCTTAGGGGGCTAATTGGATAGTAGAAGATGACAATGGACAAATGAATGGTAGGATTAGAGGTATCATTAAGCTGTCTCTTAAAGCTATAGATTGTCTCCAGGGATAGGTCAAGATAGAAGGAATTTGTCAGTTCAGTCATCAGGAGTTGGGCCTATCTCAGGAGCACCTAACTAACTAACAAATCATGAGAAGAGGTTTTGCAGATCAGTGGCCAGATAGTGTGCTCTAAAACTGATACAGGAACTGATGTAATTGTGATTTTGGAACCTGGCTATAGAAGCTTCCAAAGTCTGCCCTGTCTGCATAAAAATATTACATCATTGAAAAATACTGCATCTTTCATAAGCCCTGACGGGGGGAAAAAATGGAAGGAAGCTTAATTGTACACTGATGACCCATGGGTCTATGGCATTACTGAGAAGGTCACCACAGCACTAACGACTGTATCAACCCCAGGTATAACTCTGAACAAAGCAAATGTCTCTTACCAAAATCTTTTATTTCTTGAAAGAGGCCATATATCTAGAATAATGAATAAATGAACATGACATGAGCCCAGATACACAGAAAAAGGGACTTACTTTAGGAATTATCCTTGCAAAATCCATCAGTGAAATAAAAAGATTTTTAGTTTGGTGTATTCGCTTGGAAGATGTGTGCTACAGAGTACACACAATTAAAGACTTCTCCGTTTAACTGAACTGCTCAAAACAGACACCGTTTGCCAAAGTGAAGCTTTCAGGAGTGTCAGTGCTCTCATTCTATGTTGAAAACTGGCAGATTGTTGTATGTGACAATGCTGGCAACTATGAAATAGGAAGAATATTGCTTCCAGATCTTCAAACTGCAGCCAATAGCCTATTGTTTTAGAAGACTCATGGATCGAGAAAGTTGGTATGCCCAAACTGAGAAAGAATGTCTTGCTGCAATGTGGACATACTAACAGTTATTCAACATATCTTTCTTGTTTGGAATCTTTCTAGTTATATGCAGACCTCAACCCACTGGTATCCCACATGCGTTGTGGACATTTGGACTGGGGGCCACTGAGGTGCCAGAGCGTTTCCCCCCTCAGATGTTGAGATAAACCCTAAAACTGAATATCATACAAGTAAAATACTTGTAGTAGCAAATACTTTCTCCAAACACAATCTAAATTGTTCTGATCCAGATCCTGTTCAATTTTTAGAAGAAAGAGAGACTTACAAAGCAGTAGTGCTTGCCTCAAAGCCTATTTCTGATCGGTTTCTTCAACGTATATACTGTAGTATTGCTTCTAACACAAACTATTGGCAATATTGAACTTCACATTCCATGTACTTGCAACTTACCGCATTGAACCCTATCCTTTGCATTAGAGAGGAAGATTTACAGTAACACAGGGACTCATTCTCTATACTGACATAATAATTATTGCAGCTGAGATGCAACAAGAGGTATTAGAAAAATATATCACCAAATGCAGTAAATGTCCAAGATTGAAAGGCAGGGACATATAGTAAAATGTGATCCTACTCAGTTAATAGGAGTGGAAGAAACTGATGTGTTATATGGCAAGGAATAATGCTGAAAGCAGTAGGACTTAGCTGACCAGTTAGGTTTCTTCTTTGAAAAGCAGGCAAAAGAATGAAAGCAAGTTATATATTTTTGTTATTCTAAATAAATTAAGAATGTTGTTGAACTGGAAATCTCAACCCAGAACAAACAAATACTTTACAACCTAATGTGTCATGAGTAGATATACACAACATCCTCTCTTGTTAGATTGAATGAGTACATTTATTTTGCCCACTTCTAAAATGGAAATATTCACCAAAACAGAATAATAAATAACTCAGCAGCTCTAGCAAAATAAGCAGAACTAGAAGATGGGCAATAAATACAGGAAATTACTAGAGTCAAACACAGATTGAATAAAGCATGCTGCTTTAAAAATGTGTAAGCAAATGAACCTATAATTTGGTTAAAGACAATGGTTTAGTCTGTAGAAATTTTGAGCATCTTAGTTTCAACATCATTTGATTTATACCAGTTAGATGTCATCAGGATATTTTAGTATAAATTAGTATCTGATCTAATGGGTTAGAAAAATCAAAAAGTTCAAATGTTTTCATCATATTTATGACAGTGAGAACTAAAATTAGATTAATGAAAACAATTGATAAAGTCTTGATTGCTAAAACATGTAAGTCAGAAATGACTTTATACACACTTACGAGGGTATAAAGTCCATGAACTTCATGGTACTTATGAGCTGTATACTTTCCATCCAGATTTCCTGTAAATCATTTCAAAAATACCTACTAGGTAGCATCCAATTATGTCTGTCTGCCAAGAGAATGGACATCACATTCATCTTGCTGAAATGTCAAGCACAATTTTGTTTCCATATTTTTTCCATGGTGCTGAAACTAACAACTTCACAAATCGCTCTTCTGCATTAATACTTCCACCAATTATACTGCAGTCATGAATAAAATACTTGGTTGTTCTTATACAAAATGAACAGCAATTCTGTATTTCAACGCATTTTCAAAAATTATTTCCAAATATATTTTCTAGTTTGGATTTCTTTACATCTCTGCTGTCATTTGGGCATCCCCAAAATAAATCCAGCTCACAGAAAGAAGCGAGAGAAACAATGTTCTTTACAACTTAGGCTATTACACTATAAAGCTACAGGGTTTTTCCTAGCACTGCTCAGTGGCTGTAATTAATAGCCTTTCTTAACATTACAATACTATGAGTTACTAATATAAAATATATATTATGTTACAATTCTATGGCATGATGCAGTTTAGAGCAGATTGTTTCTAATTAATAGATAATCCCACTTAATTCCTGTTGATTGTAGCTTAATAGCAAAGGCAGTAAATGAAATACAATAAAACTGAATTTACAAATTGCTGATCAGGAGGAGTGCTTTAAATACAGAACACTTAGCATTTATTGTCCATAAATGGTGGGAGAAAAACCAAATGTTGAAATGTCTTGTTAACATACAGTTCAGATCAAAATAATAATGCATTTTTGTGGCCATTTTAATGTGCATAGCTGAATTTGGAAAGCATGCTCTTCATATTCAAAGTTGGTTTGTCCAAGACCTTCTTTGATTATTAATAACTAGAGAGTGCACAATTAACCATTGTGTTCCAGCCTTGAGGAACTGATTGGCCTTTTCTGCTTTTCCTTTCATTTCTGTGTCTTGTTCACCCTTGCCCACTCTTATCTTCCAGCTGTATTTTGGCAGTCACTCTTATTTTCCATTCCAAACATCTGGAAAGTACCAGATAGGTTGCAAAAGCTACGCTGCTCTTTTTTGTCTGATGGTAGAACTGTTCTGCCTGAAGGAAGAATGTTCATTTGACCTTTCCCTTCTTTTCCTCACTGAATTCTAAATCAACACAATTTATTTCTGTATTTTCTTTTTCTTTTTTTGTTTGTTGAAGTCAATGGCCCACTGAATAAGAGTGTATAAGGAAACTAAAATTAATGGAACACATCTCAGGATTGTATTTTAACTTACAGATGAAATATAATAAACCATATTCGGATAGAACCAAAAATTTCTGGAATATCATCAGGGTGGGAACCCCACCAATCTTTGCGGGGACACGATTCCATATGGTAGAGGTCATGATAGAGGCAACACATTTCCTCAGGCCCAATAGATGGCATTATTTAATCAATGGGACCTGAAGCTTGCCTACTCTGCCTGATTTACCAGATAGCAGAAACAATGGAAGATAGGTGGAAGGAACTGTGAATCCAAGACAACCTCCAGATTGCACACAAGTCTCAGATGGGGAAGTAAAACCCCATCCAAGATTAAAGCGGGAAAGTCCCAGATCTAGGGGGCCCAAATATCAGTCTTAGAAGGATTGAACCTGAGTCTGTTCCTCTCCATCCAGGGCTACATAGCCTCCAGATACTAGGACAGAATGCTTACATCATCACTTAACCAGCCTTGAGTTGAGATGCATAACTGGGTAATCATTGTATATTGATGATAATGGAGCCCAAACCAATGGATGACCATACCAGTTTCATGTAGATGTTAAACAGAAGGGGAAAGAGTGTTGAGCCCTGCTAGCCCCACTAGATCGATCAGACCATCAAATGAACTCCAGGCTTAATTTATTTTTACTGACTTAAATTATTTTTATTGAGATTGGCTATAATAACAGAATCTTCAAAGTCTGATTGTGCTGAACCTCCTCCCCCTTATATCCAGTGAATTAGGATGATGTCTGCTTGAGCCACTTCTGAATTTATCTCTTTTCTCTAGACTTAAAAAATGTTTTAACCCCTTTTGCCTAGGTAATGGTTCCCACATTGTTCTGCCAAGGTAATCTTCATTACTTATCACAAACTGACCTGACATTCAAGAGCAGCAGCCATAGGCCAGGCCCCAAAGATCCTGAGAAACTGTGGACTGGACAATGGCATCACTCTCAAACAATAGACCCACTGTTTCCAACATGGCCCACCCTTAGGTTCCCACCATAACTATTCCTGCTGACATAGAATTTACTCTGCACTGCTGGCCAGTGTGTGAATCCTTGCCTGGTCAAGCAGATCTCTTCTTGCTACTTTCCTGTTTTTCCCCTGGGAAGTTGTGCACTGCCTCTCTGCCCTGTGAGGCATAAGAGATAATAAGCCTGTGGATTCCCCTTTTACAATTATATAGGCTTTCCTTTCTGACTAACAATGCAATTAACCACTTTCCCCAGTGACATAGCTGGCCTCCCATTCTCATTGAACAATCTCCTGTACTCAGAATGAGGAGCAGGAATTTCTCCCCATTCTCACACATATGTCTTTGTTCATGTAAGTAACTAAATGACAGCTTTGTGAATGATCACTCCAACACAGTTTACTGCATCAGATGGGAAGGGTGAGCATGGGGCTATAAAGGTATGTACCAAAAGACCCCATAAGGATGAACGTAAGCCATGAAATTGACTTCTTCTGCCATTGTTCATCATGGCAGATTGGAAGAGAACTCTCCTGTGTAAGCATGCAAAATTTATCAATATAACTTTGCTTACTGCATTTATTTTATCTTTTGTTGTCCTTCTCCAGAATCTGAACTGCACTCAGGTGGCATCACCTGCCTGTTTCTGTCTCGACATTCCTTGATCAAGGTACTTATTGATGCAAGCTACTATAAGAATCATAATTATTGGAAAAGAGGATTTGAGAATCAGCATGTAATTCAAATCTGAAACTCAGTGGTAGCAAGATTCAGTATGGATTTGTGCTTTGAATTTTGAAGGTAACTGGATGCAATGAAAATGATTTAAGCTTCAAGTTGATAAAAGAATGGACTACAGGTTATGTGGGAAACCATCAAAGTACTTGCATTTTCATTTTGGTGGTGATGGTATGGGAAGGGAATAGTAGGATATTAGTATTTCAAAAATATTGACTTCAATCCACCAAACTTTCAACCTACAGCTTTACCACTATCATTAAAAAAATATTTCACTGCATGTTTCTTAAGGAAGAAAAGTAGGATGAAGAAAAGACAACACAGCAAATTTAAAATTATCCAGCAAAGGTTTTGCAGAATCAATGCAGAATGTTCTACTCCAACTTAAAAAGTTTTTTTAAAAAATACAAAACTGTTTAAAGTGTAATTTTTTACTGAGGATCAAAGAATCCACCTCTTTCTCTCCATTTCACTTTTCTAGGTGGACAAGCTTGTTAGGTTGACTCCTTGGTAAGGATAGCCTCTTGTAGGAATGGTGCATTATGTGTTATCTCTGTTGCCTCTATAATACACTATGATAGCCTGTAATATATGTAAACATACATCTCAGATCCACTCACAGAATGAAGACTCATTCATTCAATATACAACAAGGCAAGTAGCAGGAAGAAAATGGAGACAATTATTTCCTTTAAAAAAAATTATTTGAGGGAGTGAAGGAGAATGAAAGGAAGGACTGAAAGAACTGAAGAACTGTTGACAAATTGGACAGATATTAACAGAGACTATATTGCAAGTCATATAAATATACTAAGAGATAAGAAGGCATGAGAATGAAAAGGTGTGGAGCTGAGAATTATACAAGAATCAGCAAACCAGGTTTTCAAAAGAGCAGCAAAATAATTCTGATTCTTTTTTTTTTCTCTCTCTCTCCTTCAGATGTACTTGCCTAACCAATTCTAGCAGAAGAGTGAGACAAACAGCAGCAGCCCCTCATACCGCCAAGCACTGTGATAAGCCTGGGTTTGCAACAGTATAAAACTGATCACATCACTCCATCGCATCCCTTTCAGTTTCATCTATTTATGGAAGAAAAGCTGAAACAATGTTTGTAAATCTGCAAAGGCAGAAAGCATTGGAACATCAATTTGATTCAAGGCCTCAAACTGATATTCAAAAATTTGATAGGGTAATTTGATCACATCTACTTTGAACTGAACCACCCCTTCAAAGCTTCACATGACCTTCATAAATAAATAAATAAAGAATAAATACATTGTAATGGTTACTTTTGCTTACATCCTTTACCCATTCCCAAAGTCTGAAAAATGATGAACAAGCTATCCCACAATTTTATAGTCTCTCCATTCTTTCCCTCTTTCTCTTTCTTCTCTTCCTTATCATCATTTACTGCATTTATCCCTGATCTTTCTTTAAAAAGATGTAAGCACTAGTACATTCATGCCCTGAAGGAGATACAGCACCTTTGCAGCAACATAACTTTCCAGTAACTTTCCAGTCCATTAGGCAGAGATGGATATTTCTCAGTTGGTGCTAGATTACAGTCAGTTTACCTATTGCAGTAAGAATGAAATGTATTCATTAAAATAATGTGGAAAAGTCTTTAGCAAGATGTGGAAAGAACTAGTCTCTCCATTCCCCGTCCTCTGCTTCCCACCCATACACAGAACTCATAGAGTCAGGTGGGATCATTTATGCCACTGACTTCCACTCCTGTTTAATGTAGGGAATCAGATTAATGCATCCTCATAAGGTGACAGTCCAGCTTTGTAAGAACCCATCAGGTGAAAGAGTGTCCATCATCTTACTAGGAAAATGATTTTACCATTGAACTGTTCTTCCTGTTGAGAAGTTTTCCACTGCCTTTAGCAAGATGATTTTCACAGGGACTTCCTCAAGATTATTTCATTCCTGATCACTCCCCAAAGCTGTTTTACTCTGAAGATAACCAGATGTGAAATACATTCATACATTAACAGGCCTGATCTAGCTCAGTTTTATTAACTGATGGATGTGCAGCTGAATTAGGCTCCAGAAACAGGCATTTACTAAGCTTTACTCCTCACTCCCACATGCCCCTCTTCCCTACACTTTGCCTTCTGCCTACTATTGCTATCAATCTCTTTCACCAGCTCAGCTTGCTCTGTTCCTGGCTGAACCACCAACTGTACATATTTCTGCCTCCTTCCCTGCCCAGCCTGAATGTTGGCAGGCAAGATAAGAGAAACAGGGAGTTGCATTTTAGAGTAGGGCTATGAGTATGGCAAGAAGGAAACTTCCAACCTGGGGTTGCCTGGGGCTCTCAATTTCCTTAAACTAGCCCTGGTCAGAGCCTATAATCACTTCAGCGTGTGCTCAGTATTTGGATTACATGGTATATTTAATATTTTTCCCCAGGAATATTACCCATAAAAGGCATTCATACAGGAATAAAATCCAGATTAAATTCTATAATAGTCTGATTGACAGCTACATTTCCTATAGTTTGCTTTGGCTTCATATTCTACACACAGATTTTGTTTATTTGCATTAAGGAAACGATCATTATTTAAAATGTAATTGGCAAATGCTCATAATTTGTTGCAAGGGGAAAGCACCAAATAGTCAAATGATTTTGATATGTAAATGTGTCCTAATCATGGCCAAAGTACTAAAGTCTTTGAAGTGATGTTTGGGTTATTGTTCTACTGGGGCATGATGCAATATGTAGCTATTCTGATTCATAATGGTCCCCTTGGAGCAATTACTACTAGAAAAAGCTCTTGAGAAATATTTTTGAAGGTCAGCATATGGTTTTCTGCATGAATATGCTATGTACTTTTATACTCATAATTAACAAAAAAGTAAAATACTCTGCTGTAATATAGCCTATGAATTTGATGCAATAGTTCCTATTTGTTCTAAATGTTCTTAAAGTAGAATCTATTGTGACTGACTGTCCAAAACGTGCAACTCCTAAAGTTCAGCTACTCCTTTTTATAAATATTCCTACTAGTTACCTATTGATAGGTAGATAATTCAACTTTTGTTCTCATACCAGCATTTTGCTTTCATATGCTCACCTTTCACTGTTTTTCTGTTTCTGTGTTCAGATCTTGCTGCACTCTTTCATGCCCAAGGGACTTTAAAGAATTAAGAAAGGAAGATATAACTATGCTCTTTTTCAGTTCACATGGAAAGTTGCAACTAAGGCAGTACATTTAATCTAGGGATAAAAATGAATCCTTTCACCATATTATTGATCTTCAGTATTTCCCAACTCATGGTATCTTGTTATATTAGCACTGACTTTGGTAGCATCATTGCTTTACTGTATATACCAACTTAAAGAGTGGCATTGCTCCATTTGTTTGCACAGAAATAGAATAAAATTGGTGGAAGGAAATGGGAAAACTAGTGAAGGACTGCCTCACATAGTGGATTCTTATTCAGTAGTCTTCCATTGGCCTTTCTCAGATTTGCAGCTTCTTTATTCATCTTCCATGGAAATCAACAGCACAACTGTTTGGTGCAAAGTCATGGCTTTATACCTATTTTATCTTGATTGGTAAGGTTAGGTTGAAACAGAAGACCTGCCTAATGCCATCTTTTGAGTCATGAGACTGTGCAGAAATTTCAGTCAAATGGTCTCCAGTCCTATTCAACATTAATATTCCATTTATCTCAATGAAACTATTATCTGAAAGCACAATTTGGAAATAAGAGCTAATATAATTTATTTTCAAGTCACATGTAAATATGCTTAATTGGACCATAAACATATTGATATTTACAGCTTTAGAAATAGAATTATCTTTGTTCATATCATCTTCATTGCCTACTTAAATGCTGCAGTGATGAACTAGCAGATAAATATGACTTTAATATAATGGCCTTCATCCAATGTGGGTAAAGAGGATAATGAAGAATCAAGGCTGCATAGCTTTGAACAAGATAATAAAAGATTCCAAGCTGACAGTTGAAGACCTGATATTCAGAATGGATTACATTCTGTCATCTTCAATTCAGTAGCTTCATTACATAATATTAAGCACTTTTGATGAACTTACTGTACTCTAGCACAGCCGCTGAATAATATTCATAGAAATAGAATACAATGTCTGCTCCTTAAGGGACTGTCATAATTGATACATTTTAATACTAACTCAGCAACGAGTCTCAATACCCAATCAAACAAAAGCCAACTTTTGAAATAATGATATTTCCAATTCATATATAATTTTATTCAGAAATATACAAGGAACAGGTTCAACTGAAGGTCACTGGCTTACAAAGTACAACATTGGATCTAGAAATGATTCTTTTAGTATCTTGAAATTTAACAAGTTTCATGAGCTTCATGGACTAAACCTTTCTTCTGCATGGAGTTTTATGCTGTACTGGGGATTCATCCCCGATTAGTAGGAGGAAAAACATTGTAAACAGAATTATTAGAAGAAATTCAAATGTAGAAGACTCAGATAATGATAACTTTCATTTTAATGGTCACCATTTATCAAAGAAATTATTGAGTATGTCCCAAATTTTCCTGCATTTATGAACTCATTTTCATGGCATCCCATTAACAATCAGATTTTTAAAAATCCACTGTTCCTGCTATACACAGTTGAAGATATTGCTGTAGTGTAGCTCAGTTGAGTTCTTTCTCTCTTTATAAAAAGATACTTTTTTTCAAAGTTGGTCACTTTAATGTTAATGACAGGATGTCCTGGTTGGTTTAAATATTTTCCCATTTTGAACACTGCTGTCATATTTCTGTCCATTTATTATTTTGACCGGAAACTAACACTGTTTCCCCTATTCAGTGGGGCATTTGAGCTAGACCTGCCAGCAGAATGGCCAAGTGGCATTGCAGGGTTTCCTATTTTTCTCAGATTTGTAAAGTATGGATGAGACTCTTTAGTCCTTTTCAGTGAGTATCTCCACTGCAACAGATGTTACATTAATTATGTTGGCTTCCTACAGGCAGTTGCATGTTCCATGAGACTATCTGCAGAGAAAAGTCCATACATATGCATTGTAAGAACTGTCACCATTAATGCCAATACTGACCCAACTCATGCACAACTGGAATATGCAGAATTCAGGTTTATTGAGAACCAGTGTACAGAACAAAAGAAAGCTGTGATTAAAAGATTCCCACCTAAACTCACTCATTAAAACTTTCCAGCACTCCCCTCACCTCTCCTATCTATTTCTCATCCATCTTCTAATGGTCAGCCATACCAGGACAACCTTGACTCCCCCCGTTCCAGCCCAAACAACACAGAGATTCACACTCCTTGCAATCTCCCTGCCCCCCATCATTTCTTGACACAGGTTGACTCATCATGGCAGACAAACATGATCAGATGATTCAGCAATCATTTGATTGTGGAGTCTGACACGTATTATTGTTCCAACTGAACAATGTAACATCAATGGAGTGGCATCACTTGGTGGGCTGCGGAGAGAGAGGGGCATGTTTAGAATGCCAAGGATTATTAGAAGCATCCACATGGTGAGCATGTTCAATTTAACATTGACTGGAAAGGATCCTAGTCAACCACAGTTCTAGCAACAGTTGCCATCATAAATTTGGTTTCCTCAAAGTTTTTTCCTGCACCTGAATCCAGAAATACTGAGATTTATGTAAGCTTTTGTAAAATTATATAGCTTGTGCCTCACTAAACCGAATGCAACCTATTAACTATGTAGGATTTTACAGTAGCCAATTGTTTTTTCACTGTCTGCCTGAATTTCTGGAAAAAGTGAGGGGAGAGAGTGTCAATAATATTTGTCAGACTACAGCCTTTAAAAAAAACAAAACATTCTGTCAATGAGAAATAGGCAACCGTAGTTTCATTTAGTTTCCTAGTTCTTGCTCTGAAAAGAGAATAATATAATCTGGTAGATATTTGAGATGACATTGTCTTGACTGCTGCCACACAGAAATGTCATTCCACAGACCTATTGATTTCTGGTAATGAACATACTAAGCTGAATGTAAAATAAATGTAAAATGTAAAATAATGACCTTTATATTACAATTTAATTGTGCAATCATCCAATACAGTCATATTTTGATAGATAATAATGTAAAAGCCCCACCCCTTTTGTACATGCATCATGAAGTAGTACATACACAAGCAAAATGATTGGAACTTGTGGTGTGATACTGCAAGACTTTTTTTTATAATTGGGACAAAATCAGCAGGCTCCAGCAGACACTCATGCTATCCAGGAATATTTCAGCCCACTACATTGACTTAACAAATTCAGCACTGTTTAGTATTCATGGCATGTTACATAATTTTCATTACTGATTGAGAGCTAAAGCTTCTCTTTGGATAGAGAGGTAGAAATCAAGGCAGTGAATCCTACATATAAGTTGTTATACCTTCAACTAATTTGCAGCTTCAAATTCTATACTTGTCAGGTTAAACTATAGTTTAACCATGTTTCACTTCACAGAAGGAATATTCCAGAGTCGGTGGGAGTTGGGCAGCATATGAGTTTAATAAATTATTGCTATTGCTATTGTTCCAAAGGCTTCTTTCTTTTAGGTTGATGGACATATTTGGAATTTTAGGAATATGGTGGCTTGAGGCTTTCCCATTTACAAAATAACTGAATTCAGTATGTAATCAGGGTTTTTTTTTTAATTGTTTGATTTTACACTCGGAGACCAAAATGTACAGGCCAAAAGGGGGAAAAAAGAGAGAAACTTAAGCCTGGTAAATAAAATGTACATAAAAAGGGCAAATCCACTTAAGTGGAAAAACAAATTATCAAAACTGGGAGACAGTTTGGTATCTAACAGTTATGGCAATTACAAGAAATTCATATGAGATATTTTGTGATCTGTCAGCTAATAGGGGGCAAATAATCTCTTCTAGGCTACCATGGCTGTGGGTTAAGAGATACATTATTAATTTAGTTTATACAGGACATCTGGAAGGACCATAGCAAGAACATGTGAGAGACATTTCTATTTCTTCCAACAGACAAGGAAAAAAATGTGCCACAGGATGTGCCACAAAAAATCTACCACAGAAACATGGAATCTTTCTAACAAGGAAATTTATTTATTCATTTATCAAATTTATCACAATATTATTTATTTATCAAATTTATCAATGGCAGAACCTTATAGCAGGTGAGTGAGAAGATATATATTTGCTCAATATTTAGCATAAGAGAGCTGTCTCTCATACAAGGCCATTATGTACACATGACAGCTGTGGTTAAAACATGCCAGAATTCGGTGTCAAGGGCCCATTGCTTCCATTCTTTCCCAAGTGGAATCAAATAATGAGAGAATAGCTCATTATATTTTTGGTCCACAGCAATCCCTGTGTTCCATGAAGAGAAGAAACAATTCTTCAAAATAAAAGAGGCCAGGATGCTACCTAAAGCCTAATCTAATCCAGTGTTTCAACTAGCAAAGCTACATTAGCCCAGTTTCAAAAAGATTAGCCCAGATTCTGAACTCCACAGAGTTAGATTCACAATGGACTACTGAGCAAAGCCCTCACAAATTTGGGTTATGCTGCCTCAATAAAGCTTGGATCCTGGTAGTAACACATTTTTGCACATGCAGCAATTGACTGCTGTTAGTAGTTGGGACATATTTACAATTAGCAAAATGCAGAATGATGGTTGAAAGCTTTTGGATCTGGGCAATGACAACAGTTCATTATTTATTCAAAGTTGCTAAGACTTGCTGAGAGACAATTAGGTATTTAATACCCTAGTTTGGTCAATGTCAAAGCTATTTATTTATTATTCAAATTTAATTACTTTTACATACTTACTTACTTTTACAAGAGTGGTAGTGATTGACAGTTCATTTGGAGAAAGCAACTACTTCAGTTTTATTGCAATTAATGATGACTTGCTCCTCTCTGCAGTAATGGATGAGAGCAAAAAGACTCCATTTCAGGCCCGCCTGTGTTATTAAGGAGAAGATCGGTGCATTGTTGGCATATAAAAATAACAACAGATCTGTTGCCCAAGCTGAGATGAAGCTCAGGTTTTGTCAGATGTTGCCCTAATAAATTAATATAAAAATTAAAGAGGAAGGGTGCCAAAAGGCAACCTTGCTTTACCCCTTTGAAGAGATGAATTGAAGGTAAGAGGTGTGCTGGCAATCACAATGGATCTGCTTTGTATTTTTCTCATGACAATGGCTAAAGGAAATGCTCCTATGCAAGGATGGGGAATTCTTTCATATGGGAGGCAAATATTACTGAGTCTTTGCTAATATACATCTGAGTTCCTTATTTCTTCCTGAGTCCTTTCAATATTATCTCACACTTATTCACCCAAAGCCCCTAATCCAAGTTCATTTCTTTTGCAACATTCAGCTAAATGTCATTTCTCCCACCCTTTTTCTTGACACACAGACTTGCCTAACTTTTGCTTTCTCATCTTTGTTCAGCCTACTCCTCAACATCTACTTTCCAGCAAGGAAAGATTTTCTAAAAAAACCGCTTCCCTTGCTATGAATTGATGGTGAAGAAAATGTTGATTCTGACATGGATGAGAAAATAACTGGAGCAAAACCTGCTTGGAAGAATCATCTTACTAAATTACACGCAGTCAACTACATTCTCTGCTTCAGTAACCCCTGCATATATCTACACAAAAATTCACCTCATCTTTCTCTATTAAATGACAAAAACTGGAAAACATCACAAAGCTATCATAAATACATCTCAGTGATGTATTTGATTTCCATCAACAGCTACACTTGGAAAACCCCAGAGGAAATGGAAACAATCATCAATATTGAAAATTTAATTCACTGTATTGAACTTTGATTAAACTTCTTGTTAAAAAAAAACCCTCCCTATTAAATTTCATATTGAATTAACTATATTGATTTTATTAGGATCATAGCAGTTTACTAATCTTAGTGAGTGTATGAGTCCTAAAGGATGTAGGTGATGGATTGGCGCACACTGCCTCCCTCCCCACTCCTCTTTGTATCCTGCCTGATCTACCTGAGAAGTGATTGCTTCTCCTAATATCCTTACAGATATTCTGGAAGACTAAAGGATTTCTATTTGCCTGAACATGAGTATACCTCTCCAAAAAATCTGAGACCTTAATGAAGCAAATCAGTCACCCTTTCTTCAGCAGTTTTCCTGAAGGCTGGGGAGAGCAAGTGGTGGAACCGCTTGAACAACATAATATATGAGCATAACTAGCAGGTGCAGCCTAATCCCCTGCTTATATCCTCATATATTCATGAAGAACATCTGAAGAGGAGTGGTTTGTGCTTTGCATTTTTAATACCTAAGCAATAGCATTGCACCAGCAATGCAAGGGTGATCCATACCTGAAACAGGTTTCTCTGCATTGAGTGCTGGTCTCCATTAGCACAAACATTATTTTGTAGGTTGAGCATTGAATCCAGGCCGATTATGCAAGAATAATCTCCTTTGCAGTATTCATACATAGTAAATATTGCCAGCTCTGATTATCTGTTTAGAAGTGGAAAGATTCTTCTCTCCTTGAAAAAGGCAGAAAATCACAAATATCTGTAGGACAAGAAATCTTGCAAAAAAAAAAATATCTTTAAATTGCTTTTGAATTGAAGATCTTCTGGAATCAGAGCTCAGTTATGTTGAAAGACATTGAGATATTTTCTGTTCCCAAACAAAATGTCACTTTAAAATATGTTGTGTTTATAGGTACTTTCAGATGAGCTACAATTGTCCTTGTGTTTTATGTTACTTCCTCCTGTGTTTTCCCAGCACTCAATTTATTTCCTTAACCAGAATCTCCAGAAAAAATGCAGAAAAGATAAAACAGCTGCATAATGTCTTTTAGTTGATATCCTTGGAACCATATGTATAGAACCACTCTATTTCTTTCCAGTCCTAATTACTATATTTTGTCTGTGTACAGTTTAATATTTATACAGCTTTTTAAAATCCAATTAGCTTGTCTTCATAAAAAGTCAGATTCATTTTTTTCTGCCCACTGTTATTTTTCTAAATGATTTCAGATAAAAGATCCTCTGACACTATTTGAAAGGCAGGGGTGGAATGATATCTCCTCTCTTCATGGAATTATTGTATTTCTTTAATAGATTGAGTTCTAGTGTACAAGGTATGAGCAAGGTATTGTTGAGTATACAATAGATGCATGTGTTCACAAAGATACTTTTAAACTTTTGTTTAAAAGTTATAGTGAAAAACCAAACTCAGCTCTGTTAGTCATGTGGGCCTTCTTATCTCACATAAGGCAATAAATAAATAAATAAATATTCAGAGTTCTGCTCCTCATTTAGTTAAATCATCAAAAATTCCAAGTGTGTTCGAATATTAAAGTACATTGTAATAATTCTAAACCATAGATAGTTCTAATAACAACCATATGTAACTGCAAGAATATAAGCCCCAGATGTGAACCTGAAAGACTAAGCTATGCAGATGGATTTTTCAAATGTATAGTCCATTATTCTGGCAACAGAGGCAGCAGAAATACATATGGAAAATAGGCAGGTTGTCTGACCTCAGGCTGTCTGTCTATCTATCAGTTTATGGATGTGTATGCATTTAGGAAAAATACAATATATAGACAAAACATCAAAATACACTAAAAGAACTTGGGACTTCTGGTGGGGACATGGTGGACTGAACAGCTGTGACCACAGGCTCAGTGGGCAGAACCAACAACGCAGCAGTTTTTTTGGGGCTCAGGCAGGTTTTTCCCAAAGCCCAGGAGTGTTTTCTGCAAAAAGTAAAACATCTGGAATCACCCCATTTGTCTTCTGGATGGCTGCTTGCATCCAGAAGATCACAAACAGCATTGGCATTCGACTGGTAAGAGCTAGCCCAGAGTCTGGGATGTCACCATTTCCCGAGCCACGCTGTAGCCTTAAAGGGATACTAAGACTGGCCATCCCATTTCTAAATCACCCAATTTATATTTCTTTTAAGTATGCGTACCCTAAGAGAGGCTTTCTATAGCAAGCATGTTGGCAGAGTGCTAGAAAGCATTTGGCTCAGGAGAGATCAGAAAAGTAACACACCAGGCATTTCTATAAAAATAATTTTATTTACAGAAAACAAAAGATATTTAAAGGCTGTTTGCTGAAAGGACAGATTTCTCTCAGCTGCATATTCTCTGCAAGCCTACACAGAAGGGAAACTGAAACTAAAACAAGTTCAGGCAAGTTCCTCCCTTAGGCAATGCAACCATTAACACGTGAAAAGGGGACA
Organism: Candoia aspera; assembly: GCF_035149785.1. Classification (NCBI taxonomy): domain Eukaryota; kingdom Metazoa; phylum Chordata; class Lepidosauria; order Squamata; family Candoiidae; genus Candoia; species Candoia aspera. The sequence continues at coordinate 212,531,767 of NC_086154.1, read as the reverse complement.
ATTAAATTCAACCTCTTCACCTGGCCAAAATGATTAGTTACCATAGTAACCTTGTAGTAGAAAACATTAACAAAGCAGAAGCAGGCTCTCTTGATGCTTATTGTTATTTTTGGGATTAATTTTTAAAAATTCTTTTTAAGTTTTGAACTTTGTTTTCCCTCCAAATATTAAGGAGGATTGAGAGTAAATAATTGTCTCCCTGTTTTTATTTATTTTATTTTTTGGACTAACTTTGAAGATATTAGCATTTTCCTACACATTGAATCTGCTTCTACTTTCCCTGGGGAACTTTCTGCATATCTCACTTTTGCTTGTGTAAACACTTTCTGGAATTCTTTCATATCTTTGACTTTCACTGGTTAAGCTCCTGGGGTACCATAATCTACCATGTGAGACATGGAGGATTTTAAACAGATTTTCTCTGACCTTCACCAAGATTTTAAACAGATTCTTTCTGATTCCTACCAAGTTTTTATGCAAGGCATTCAGGACCTGTTGAGGTTTTCCTACTAACGATTAAGACTGCTATTGTACCTAATCATTTTGGCCGGGTGAAGAGGTTGTATTTGATTGTCTCCTTTCATGTGCTTCATGCAAATTGCCTGGGGGGAGGAAACCTGCCGGGACTTGTACTTACTTCCTTTTTTTTCTCTCTGCCGATATGTAGCAAGCCAGGCTTGCTCTCAATGAGAGCTAAGTCCTTTAAATATGTTTTGCTTTTGTTTTGCTTTTTGTAAATAAATTATTTTTATAGAAATGCCTGGTGTGTGACTTTTCTGATCTCTCCTGGGCTAAAGGCTTTCCCAGCATTCTGCCAACAGGTTATGTGCCCAGTGAGCAGCCCAGTAAGCCCAGTAAAACCCAGAGAGAAAAGAGAGATCAGCTCCACACCTCATGCACAATTTAAAGGCAGGTAGCAAAGACCTGTGAAGATTTTCTTTGGAGCCACCTGGAGATTTTCCAGCAACTGCTGGTCTACAGGACAAAGAAGCCAGCTGAGGTGACTTGCAAAAGAAGGAAGAAGCCATGGCTACCTCCCAGCCCTCAGCGATGCCTCTGGAGCACCTATCAGAGGCCAACTATTTGAATTGGGCCCTGAAGATGGAGATGTATCTTCGCAGAGAGAATCTTTGGCTGCCAATTGGTGAGCAAAACCCCCAAAATCCCAGTGCTGAATGGCTGAGACAGGATGAGCGGGCTAGAGCCACCATTATCTTGGGAGTTGAGGACAATCAGCTAGTGCATGTGAGAGGTATGCAGTCTGCAAAGCAACTTTGGGACGCTTTGAGAGACTTGTATGTAAAGGCAACAGCAGGGAGTAAAGTTACTCTGACGAAAAAGCTGTACAGAGCCTATCTTACAGAAGGAGATAGCCTTCCTGAACACCTGCATTATATTCAGCAGCTGTTTGTTGAGTTGCAGGAGAGAGGAATGGAATTTACACCTCTCACAAAATCCTATATCCTCCTGTCCTCACTAAATGCAACGTGGGACATGCTGATTTGTACCCTGGAGGCTATGCCTGAAGCAGACCTCACCCCATCGTATGTTACACAGCGCTTACTCGCTGAATGGGAGAAGAGAGAGGAAAGATCCCCCCCCCATCTCTTCTGGAAAGCTGCAAGACCAGAAAATGAGGGAAAAGAAGGGAAAGGAACCTGAGGCCACAGCACTAGCCAGCCAGCGATGCTTCACTTGTGGTTCAGCTGGACATTTGCAAAGAGACTGTGCCATGAGACTCAAGACTAGAAAGACAGAGAAGAAGAACACAAGGGCAACACAGAAGAAGGCTCTTCAGACAACCCAAATTGCACAGGTTGCTGAGAAGGGTAATTCTGATGTATGGGTGATAGATTCTGGGCCCAGTTGTCATTTATATAATTGTAAAAGCTCTTTTGTGTCACTGTCTAAAACTGAAAGACAAAGTGTATCTTTGGCTGATGGGTCTGTGACCAAAATTATGGGACAAGGTGACTTGTATTTATCCTGCTTAGGAGAAACTGTAAAAGGTGTGTTGTATGTGCCAAATTTACAATCAAACCTTTTATCTGTGGCACAATTGGCTGCAACAGGGTATATCATAACATTTAAGAAAAATGGTTGTGAGATACGAAAAAATGGGAAATTGTGTGCTACTGGTATGTTAAAAGACTCCTTGTACATTGTGCAAAATGCAAGGAAGCCAAGCTGCAAGGCTGCAGTTGGCAACACTCCGTATCATGACCAATGTGTACACCTGATGCACAGGAGATTTGGTCATGCTAATTTCAAGTATATAGCACAAATGCCACAGCTGTGTGCTGACCTAAAGATAAAACCCTGTGATAAATACTTAGACTGTGTAGTTTGCAAAGAATGCAAAACACTAAAAGCTCCTGTGAGTAAGCACAGTGACAGTTACAACTAGACCTTTGGAAATTGTACACTCTGACATTATTGGTCCTTTTGCTCCAAGTCTTGGACAAGCAAGGTATGCAATGACCATCATTGATGATTTCTCAAGATACACATTTATCTACATCTTAAAACATAAAGATGAGGCATTTGAGAAATTTAAAGGTTTTGTGACATGGGCAAATGGAAAATTCCCTAGGCCTGTATCTGCACTCCAATGTGATAGAGGAGGAGAATACCTTTCTCACAAATTCAGAAGGTTCCTAGTGGAAAAAGGGATAGAACAAATTCTTTCTAACCCTTACACCCCTCAGCAAAATAGTGTTGCTGAAAGAAAGGGCAGAACCTTGCAAAATGCAATGAAATGCATGCTAAAAGATTCACAATTATGTATTAATTATTGGGCAGAGGCCTTATCTACTGCCTGTTATGTACAAAACAGATTGTATAACTCTGTGATTCAGGACACTCCATTCCATTTGTTTTATGGTGTGAAACCAAAGGTAAACCATCTTAGAGTGTTTGGTAGCACTGCATGGGTTCACATTCCAAAACAGCAGAGAAGGAAAGGAGGCCCCACAACAAAGAAAGCCATCTTTGTTGGCTATGAACAAAGCCAGAGGAGCTACAGGTTCATAATGGGAGAGAAATTAATAATTAGCAAAAGTGCTTCTTTTGCTGAACAAAACTGGGGGAGATTAAATTCTAGCTCTCCAATTGAACTGACCACCACAAGAGAACAGCAAGGACTCGCTGATGGTGATCTTTTGCCTGATGAGGACATTAAACCAGAAAAGCAAACTGAAGATCTGTCTGATGAGACAGATGCTTCTCAGGAAAGTGATAGGAGTCAAAATTTAAGCCCTGTATTACCTCGCAGATCTCAGAGGAGTAATAAAGGCGTTCCTCCATCACGTTTTCAGGCTGAAACAGTAAAGGCTTTTCACATATTCACAGAACCTGAGTCTTTAGAACAAGTGAATGCTTTACCACCTGAGATTGCACAAAATTGGCATTCTGCCATGCAACAGGAATTAGCATCCTTGAAAGAAAATAAAACATGGAAACTGGTAAATCTACCTCCCAATGAACGCTGTCTGGGTTGTAGGTGGGTTTTCAAACTGAAAAGGGATGCTGATGGCAAAATCCAAAAATATAAAGCAAGGTTGGTTGCAAAAGGGTTCACTCAAAGGAAAGGTTTAGACTTTGACAAGACTTTTGCACCAGTTACTAAAGGTGAATCAATTAGATTACTGTTAAAAGTTGCTGCACTAAAAGGAATGTCAGTTAACCACTATGACATTCAAACTGCATTTCTCTATGGAGATTTAGATCACAAATTATACATGCAGCAACCCCCTGGCTATGAAAAAGGGGAGACTCTAGTCTGTGAACTGCAGAAGTCAATCTATGGGTTAAAACAAGCTGCTAGATCCTGGAACCAAAAAGTAGATGAAAAACTGCAGAGTTTTGGTTTTGAAAAAGGAAAAGCAGATCCCTGTGTATATATGAAGAAGGACAAACAAGGCTGTATGTATCTGCATTTATGTTGATGATTTGCTGCTGTTCACATCAACAGAAAAAGGCTTGATTTTGAAGCCTGCATGAAAAGCCATTTCACATTAAAAAGCCTTGGAATTATAACAACCTAGGGTTGGAAAAACACAGGAAGAAGAATGGTAGCTTTCTGTTAAACCAAAGGGGAGATAATGGTAAAGTAATGTGAATGGAAAGACTTATAAAGTTGTCAGAGAAGATTGGTTTGCATCTTAATCTATAGTGTAAAAAGCGGAGTGTTGAGGTTTTCCTACTAACGATTAAGACTGCTATTGTACCTAATCATTTTGGCCGGGTGAAGAGGTTGTATTTGATTGTCTCCTTTCACGTGCTTCATGCAAATTGCCTGGGGGGAGGAAATCTGCCCGGACTTGTTCTTACTTCCTTTTTTTTCTCTCTGCCCATATGTAGCAAGCCAGGCTTGCTCTCAATGAGAGCTAAGTCCTTTAAATATGTTTTGCTTTTGTTTTGCTTTTTGTAAATAAATTATTTTTATAAAAATGCCTGGTGTGTGACTTTTCTGATCTCTCCTGGGCTAAAGGCTTTCCCAGCATTCTGCCAACAGGACCTTGTGGAAAATATGAGGTCTAAAATGTGTCATCTGGCTGGGAAGTTATGGATGAAACTGAGGAATTTAACAGCAACAGAAATGTTTCTTCTAAGAGTGAGATTGGCATTTTTATGCTGGATGAAGATTGGATAGTCGAACTCTTGAAATTTAAGGGAGAGAGTGAGTTGCAAGCCACAAGTGAAATCAATCTTCTTATGGAACGCCATGGAAAAGAAGGGGTTATTATGTATGGGAGGTCTCCTGAAGAGAAGTAAGAGTTTTTGAGAGGGGCAGTTGAGTTGTTCAATTTTTAAAAGAGAAAAGCTCTGTCTGCATCGTGGGGATATGTAAATGCTCTGGTTTATTTTGAAGTGGGATAAGGGTTTAAGAATATTTATCTGGATTGCTTTTAGGGTCTGATTGATTTCATTTATCTTTAACAATTTGGATTAGGATTATTAAGGTATAATAAAAAATAATGTCTATTTGGATGGTTTTGGGTTTAACGTGATTAAGATTCGTATTATCAAGTATAATGGTAGACAATTTATATGGTTTTTAGTCTGATCTTTATTGTACTAGGCAGGAATGTATAGAATAGTAAGGAAATAATTAAATAAATGCTATTTTGGGTGGAAGTTGATTAGGAGGTTTATATAAGTTTTTCTTTTTTCTTTTAATATAAGGGGAGGGAATAACTATTTAGTGATTTTTACAATGTGATAATTAAATGATTTATAGATATAATGTGATTTTGGTTTAATATAGAGTAAGGGATTGATTATTGAAATTTTTGTATATCCTTGCTGTTGAAAGTCAGAAGTCACCTCTTTTTGTAACTTTGAAAAAAGAATCTCTTGTGTTTCTACACTTTCATAGTTTTTTCTCTTTTTCTCTTTGTAGTTTTTTGTTTTTCTGTAGCTTTTATCTTTGCTTGAATCTTAATAAAATTCTTAGTAAAAATACACTAAAAAACTTAAGCGGAATAATCCTTAAACTTAAAAAAAATGATTGAAAACCAGGAAAAACAAAGGAAAAATCAATAAACTTGGTCTTTTGTTACTCAGGGCAGTAATTAAAAAAAAAGTAATACAGCTAATTTGGTCAAATGACTTTGATTGGAGTGCAGACAGTGCCAACCTTAACCATTTGCACCCTCCTCAGTGTTCTGCTAATATGGTGGCCACCACTGTCTGTGATGGTGATGTAACTGGTGTCATGCCACACACAGCACTCCCTTCTCCATGCTGCAATAGCACTGATCCTCTGCCACCCTTCCCTTCCTTAATGGATGGGATACAGCTGGTCATGGTGTCTGGATTAGATTAATGCTACTGTATGTCGGCTATCATGAATTCCACAGAGCTGGAAGGTTCTTCATCTTAACTGGTTTATGCCATATCTTTTTAGGTTTCCCATGTTGTACATGAGTAAAAATAGAAGAAAAAGCAAACCAAACCAAACAGTTCAACCGTGTGAGCAAAAAGCACCTGCACATTTTAATTTGGACAAGAACAGAAGTGAATTAAGCATAGAAAATCTCCAAAAGGAAATATATACTGTAGACATACAGGATGAAGGAAATGCAGAAAAAGTTCCTGGGAAGAAAGTAATAGTAAAATTTGTACAATTTCATTGGCTGGCCCACGGTAATACCACAGCAGTGGAAATCAGAATTACCAAGGATTAGAAAATGTAGGATCCTAATGTCATACATTCCTTTTTTGTTTCTTAAATTGGCAATCTCTGAAAAAATGGCAGAAATCTGTTTAAAAAAAAGCTTCTATACTGAAGCTTCAGAAATCTGAGAGTATAGTTTCTCCTATATAAACCTTATCTCAGAAAGGTATACATTGGTAAAGATACTTGATAGAAAAATTTAAGATTTCATAGAGAAAATAGTGTTACTTCAGGTTCTCTGCTCATAAATATCTCTGAAAATTAATCAGGAAGCATGAATTATTAAGAACTGAATTAGGAAAAGTATACAAAAGGAAATGATTTCAGCTACCCTGAGGAAAAGCTCAATTTCCCTCTTATTACTGTGCAGCTCAGAGAGCTGTGTGGCTCATATACTGTGGTGTTGAACTATATCAGTGGTCTGATGACATATTTTGTCATGTTAACCAAACTTCATAACCTTCTGAGGCTATGCCAGGCTGAATTAACTTGTAGTCTATTTGTGTTTTAATATAAAGGCACAGTGAGAATGATTTAAAAATAAATATTGTGTATCTAAAACCCCAGGAGACAGATGACTCAAAGAAAGTTTGACAGTTTAGTACAATTCTAAATGTATCAAGTAACCATTATTCTAATGGTTTAGTAAAAACAGAACTGTACTGAGATAGTTTAAAATATAGAACAATTGATCATAATTTTCTTTCTTTCTTTTTTACTAAATACCTTCCACATGTGGAGATAAGTCTCATGAAGCTTTACATGTCATTTTTTATTAATGCAAAGTCAGTAACGGTATATTGCCACGTCTAAGTGCTAAACTAGAATTTCCTCTTGCAAAGCTGATTTCTCTTTAATAAACAACTATTATAAATGTTGGGGGAAAAGTGGGCAAGGTAGAAGAGTGTGCCATGAGTAGAGGTTTTATTGCTTTGTATTTTGCTGCAATTCTTTATCTAGCTGAAGCACAAAGCTGTTTCCTAGTATCTGTTCTGGAATTTCAGTCACAATCCTAAAAATTAAGGCAAAGCTCAAAAGTATGAGGGTGCTTTTCATCTGTCAGGGATATCAAATACAGATGAAAGGGAGTTAAGACATATCCAGATCCATAAGACTGAAAAACAATATTTTGGAATGAATGGGAAGTACATATGTTAGTTTTCCTTCCTTGGAATTGTCTATTAGTTTAACATGAATACAAAGTCCTGGGAAGATTTATTATTGAGTTGTCATTGTAAATAACATATTTACCTGAAAGGAGGTTTATTTGAATTTAAGCTGGTCCTCCTAAGTAAGGAAGAATAGGGAAAACAAAATATAAGCATAGTCTAAATTTCTGTAGAATGCCCAGTTTCAGTTGCCAACTTTAGCTGGTCATGATAACAGTCCCTGAAAGAGCAGCATTGCATTTGGGAGTGTTCCTTGATTCTCAGCAGTCATTGGATTTGCAGGTGGTAGTTGTATCCTTTGTGCAATTATGTCTAGAGCACCAGCTGCATCTTTTCCTGAGCTGGTCGGACTAGATATGGGAGTCTGCCTTGAAAAGTTCTCAGAAGTTGCAAATACAGCAGTGAGGCTGCTCAGCGGTTTAAGTGATAGGGACCTTATGATGCCTGTACTGAAACTTCTGCATTGGTTGCCAGTAGCTTCCTGGCACAAATCAGTACAGAAATTTAAAGCCCTAGATGGCTTAATGTCTGACTATCTAAGGCAGTGTTTCTCAATCTCACCAACTTTAAGAAGAATGGACTTCAGCTCCCAGAATTCTCCAGCCAGCATGCTCCCAGAATTCTGGGAGTTGAAGTCCATACATCTTAATGTTGCTGAGGTTGAGAAACTCTGATCTAAGGGACCATCTCTTCTATTACAAACCAATCTATCTGTTAATATCTGCAGGAAAGGCCCTTCTGAAGATGCTATCATTAAAGAGGTCCCTAGCCTGGCATGTGAACCAGAGTACGCATTGCTCCAAGACAATAGAAGGCACTCCCTCAGAAGAGTTGTATTTGGCTTCAACTCTCAACATTTAGAAAGTTGGTCAAGATGCATCCCTTTTGCTAGATGATGATGATGATGATGATGATGATGATGATTTAAATTTGTATTCCACCTGACTCCCAACTCGCCAGCTTATTATTTATTAAATCTGTATGCCATTTAATTGTTACATGATTTTACTGCTTATTTTAATGTTAATTTTAATCCGTATTTTAACTTGTGACATTGTTTTGTTTGCAAATGTTATCTGCCATTAATAGAAAGGGGAGTAACTCCCACTGCTACAGAATTTATTCTCATCAAGTCTACTGTCATACCTTCCTCTCACAAGAGCTCTGAGGGAGTTTCCCCCTTTCCACTACCCTCCAGATCCAATAAAAGCCAAGGCACTTTAAGCTTTTAACAGAGAAACAGGTCTATTTTACTCCTTGTATTACATCGGCAAGCAAATTTAGCAGATACATAAACACACAAGAATAACTTTACAACAGTAACTACTGAACTCAATGAGCTGGAAATTCAGTACCCAGAGGCTTGTTTAGCATCCCTCTGACCCAACCCAACAATTTCCTTAAAGGGGCAATTCATTTTCAATCACAGTGCTACGCAGCACAGTCAATTTTGCCAGCTATCCACAATGGCTTTGAAAAAAAAAAAAGGTCTCTTCTGGTGACTTGCACTTTCTAAGACCTCTTCCTTGCTTTCTCCTCCAAATCCAGGTTGGCTGTTCATCAACAGCTCTGCCTGTCCTGCTTCACTCTCTCAGCTATCACCAGGCCCTCCTCACTCTAGGGGCCTCAGCCTTCTCTTCAGGTGGCACACTGGGTTAATTCCCTGCATGGATGAAACTTGCCCACTGACCCACCTCCCTTGAACTCAAGGCTGCAGGCAGTCATACCAGTGTGGCACACAAAAGGGCAAAGGCCTGTCACACACATGTTCTCTTTCACACACACAAACCAGTCTCACATGAACATACATGTATTCCCTCCTCCTTTCAGCAGGCATAGAAAAAATAAAAGAAAAAACATGATAGGATAAGAGGAAGAGATGGTTGCATTGGTAAGGGAAAGAACAAAAATGGGAAGAAACTGAACTGGATAAGTCAAAAGGAAGATGTAACTAACAGGGAAAGAGACAAAAGTTCTGTTCAGTCATTACAATAAGGGTTAAATTCACCAGGCAACAAGCCTCTCCCAGAGCAACATCTAATCCTTAGGCTGATCTTTATTGGTATTCAGGCTTTGCAGAAGCTGTGTCTAAAGCCGTTTGCACCTCAGTGTTTCAGAATTTTGAATGGATTTTTTCTTGTTATCAGCAATTTTAAAATACCTTCTCTCACTATTCACAAATATTCAGTTCAGGGAAAAAACCTCCCTTCCAATAGATTAAATGCTATGTGTTGTGGTCTGGTGTCTGTGTGTGTGTGGCGGGGGGAGAAAGTTGTATGAAAACCTCAGTTTTGAGGGACAAATGTGCAAACACTGATAGAAGGATGGGAGAGGCTCATTTCTCAATGTTCAATGTTCAGGTGCTTGCATTCGCAGTGGCAGTATCATCAAGTAGGGTAGATAAATTTAAGCTGTGCTCCTAAAGCAATGTCAGCACAACCTGGAGCAGAAATTTATGTGGAGGTTAAAGACAAATGGCAAAGGAGAAATGTCATTTTTCATGAGTGAATCCATCTGCTTCATTTAGCTAATACTCAGTACAGATTGTCATGCTGGCCACATGACGTGGACGTGTCCTAAGACAACGCTGGCTCTTTGGCCACGAAAATGGAGATGAGCACCGCCCCCTAGTGTATTATTAGGCATGACTAAATGGGAATCTTTTCCAGTACAGATTCACCAAAAATTGTTGATAAGTCCTCGTACAGTTTGTGCTTTCATGACAAAAGTTGCTTATAGTATGCATCGTGAGGACATAGAAAAGCAGACATGACATTCAGAATTTTAAAAAGAAAGCCAAAAGTGTATTGTCTCCATGCTGATGTTATGACCTGGAAGAGAGCAGGAAGAAGGGAGATTTAAGGGGACTAGGTATTGTAAGAAAGCAAGTGGTGTGAAGTCTTATTATCAGCTTGGAATGTAAACAAAAGCCATGTTCTCAGGGGAGAGGTTCTGTCCAATTAACTTCAAGATTTTTCTTTAAAGCAATTTCATCCTTAGCATTTAAAAATTTTCCAAAAACAACACTATAATCATCCTTTTACTGTACATTGCAAAAAATAAGGATCTTGCAAAGCCGGAAATACGTAATTTTCTTTCTTTTTAAACGGATTGAAGAGAGACTCACCCAGCAAACGCTAACTTGCAGTTCTGAAGGTTTTTCCGATCTTAAAGAAATAATTAAACAAAATAAAACTCCAAAGTGATTAGAAAGACGAGGCTTGGTTGAAACTTGAGTCCTTAAAGGGCTGCATTAATGGCTCAGAGCATGATGGAACCCGCACCTCCCAGCTGATCACAACATCAGTTTCTGCTGTCAACTCACCCCCCCAAAAAACAACAAAAAATAGATGTCCAGAATACATATGGGTGATCTCAAGATCTCCCTTTGATCCACAGAGAAGTTTGGCAGTCAAGATCCTGCATCCAGCTACCTTTTTGACCATAATGCTCTGCCATCTGCAGAATGGAAAAAAAATCAGGGCATTAGATCTCCATTTCTCACTGGAAACCTCACCAGAACCCTTGCAAAATGAGAGAAGAAAGGAATTTGGAGAGCTCAAACCTACCAAGTGATATTAAGGTAAATCTAGGCAATGACCAGCTACAGTAAAGATTAACAGCTTAGGGCCTCACATCCCAGAATGATAATATATGCCCTAGAATAAGATTAACATGGTTAAGGAGGCAGAACAAAGCCCACACTCTTCCTAAAAACCCCAGGAAAAGCAATAGAAAATTTCTGGTACTATCTACTTTGGATCATGACCTGTTGTGGCCCACAGTTATACAACGACAGGTCAAGTGTGGCCACCAGCCATTCAAAGTCTTTCTACTCTGAACTACATTCTCCATCCTGGGTCTTTTCCTTTTCTCCTTGTAAAAATCTAACTTACAGCTTCAGATGTGATTATGCCAGGTGCAGTGGTATCAACACAACGGTTCTATATAGAATCTTGGAGTTTCAACACAGTTAATTAGAGTCTTCGAAGAACTACAGCTCACATCCATCACACCCACTACAGTCATAGTGGCCTCCAGTTTACCAAACTGACTGTCTTCTACTAACCAATCTCTTCCCATTATTTTCTTTTTCTGGCTGACAGTTTGATGACAGAGTGACACAATTTAAGAACAAGATGAGAAGTACTCCTACCATTTCTTCCTCCATTGAGATTGTCAGTTATCTTGATGTTAGAAGAAGGCCCTAGGATATTATATCATTGTTGTGTTGGTGTCAGGGCCTGGCTATAAATCTCCAAACTCCAGCTTTGCCTAGGCTGTGAGGCTCAAATCTGGGAGAAGTCTGTCAGAGAATCAACACAGAGTGGGTAGATAGGAATCTTTTTTGCAGACTAGACTGAAACCACATTAAATGACTGCTTGCTTGCTTTCTGTCATCAAGAGGGTATTGTTCCCTCTTATTATTCCCATCTGTTTAAACTCATTGATCTTTTTTCCTGCCTTTCCACATTTCAAAGGACTCTGCCCTGTATTTCATGGCCTTGAAGGTGAGCAGTTGTTGCTTGATGACGTAACTGAGCTATCTGCCCTAAGGACCTCTGCCTCTCATTTTTCTCTCTCAGTCCCCTATTACGTTTCAAACGCAGGTGATGTTGCAAATATATTTGTTCACAGTGCCAGAGAGATGCTCAGCTGTGACATTAGGATGTGCTAATGCTGATGGAGAAAAAGGAGTGGAATGAGAACAGGTTCAATTCTCAACAATATCTTCATGACCAGGGCTTGCAGTTCTGCAGTGATGAACTGTATCACATGCTTCACAGTCCCTTCACTGAAGAACAGTATTAGTGGGTGGAAACAGCAGCAGAGGAATAATAAAGTACAACTTCTTCCTCTGAATTTTGAAGAATGGCTCAAATAGTGCAATATTGCACATGACCACGTAATTGGCATTTTCCAAGTCAATAAGCAAGCAAAAGTAAACTGTTCTCATTCTTCTCTAAATTAAGCTTTGACTTATCTAAAGGTATCTGGCTTATTATTTAAAATGCATAAAAATGCATATATCAGACAATACTCAGAACACTGCATGCTTTATGCATATGTTTTAAGCAGACTATACAGAAAATGGAAACTAATGCAAAAATGGAGTAAAATTAACACATAAATAGAAAAAAAATGACAGATTTATTTTAACTAGTAGATTCGATCTGTGTATGATGGAATTTTGGATATATGCAGATTCTTCAATTTTGTGAGGCTTTAAATAGTTACCCTATTTGTTGTTTGGGACTGAAACCCTGAGAAACTTGGTTTGTGTGTGTTTGGGTAAAGCCATTTTAACAGAAAGGGCTTTAAAATAAAAGAGCTTTAAAAGCAGATCAAAAATAATTCCATTTAATATGTGTTTTCAGACTTCTAAAAAAAAATCTACTACTGAAGTCATTTCCAATTACTTTGCTTAGAAAATGATTTAGGGAAAACTCAGGGAAAACCTGAGTGTTTTCCTGCTAATTAATTCTGAAACATTATTAATGTTGATAATCAAAGCTCATTATATCCAGTTGCAGCCAGGAATTTGCTGATTGCAGATTGTTAACATCTCCAGATTAGCAAGCAAAACAAAAGACATAAATTTACTTACTGTTAATTAATATCCATGAATCATGATTGCTTTGCAATGTTTTTAAAACATCATCAAAGAGTTAAATATGAAAATCTTAAGAAAAATTGAATGTCTTATAAATCATAACTATTTAAGTGAATAATTGTAATGATTAATATTAAATGATATAATACATAGTATTAGTATGCTGAATATTCTGCCAATTAAAACGCAAAGCAAATGGGGACTTAGAATTTCTGATCTAGCCATAAGAAATCAGATCCAGCTGTGACAGAATGTGATGGGGCCAGAAGCACATATGCATGAATGGGATGTGGCTCAGGTTTCTTCAGATTCCTACAACCCTGCTTCTCCTGACCTACTGGGAAGAGCCAAAATAGCTTTCTGCTCAGCAGTTGCTTTACTATCCAGACTACTAACTCTAGCCCTGTTTCTATTGGCTGAAGCTTTTTCTCTCACCCAAGTCCATCCAGCCTCCAATAGGATTAAATCAAGCATTAAAATCAGGCATGATCTGTTGTAGCACATGCTCTCTGGAATAACATTCCTGCTGAGATTCATGTGCCCCCAAACTGACCTTATTTAAACCAGCCCTTAAAACCTGGCTATTCCCCCAGGCCTTGGTCTAGACCAGGGGGTGGGCTGCTTGTGGGATGACTGGTTTATTAGATTTTGGGTTTTTTCCTCGAAACATGGCCCTCCCACCCTTTTAGGCGATTAACAGTATGTTATTGTTTCATATTGGTTTTATTCTCTGAGCAGCTTAGACTCATGATGGAGTTGGGTAACCTCTAAATCTAATGAACAAAGGAACGAAGAATGCCATCAGGTGGAAGTAAAATCTACAGCATTTGAATTTACAGGGCTTTGCTCTTCCCCACCAATACCTGGAGTAACAGGTCATCTACCTTTCTGTATCACTTTTCATGTCTCATCATCTTGTAATGGAATTCCTCCACATTCAGTAACTGGGTGACCATGATGACAGCCCCCACTAACAACCTGGGGAATTGTGATATTCTAATAAGGACTATTTCTTGGACTTTAAAAGGCACTTATTTCCCATAGTTTTGCGGTATACCTCTATAATAATGTAATGGTTTTAGGTAGGTGGAAAGGGTATAATTATTTTCAAGCAACACAATGTTTTTCTATTATCTTTTCCCATTTGATTCTAATTCTGAATGACGAAACTTAATGTTACCTCAGCAGGTGGTAAGAGCAAACGTTGAGTCTGTTTGGCTTGAAATAAAGTAATACTGCAAGTTTGCAATATTTTCTTTCTGACTTAGTGGAGATTAAAACTGACAGGAAAAGATCTGCTTGGCATTTTAATGCTTAGATTATTGATAACAGATGTTCAAATCGTGTTTGTATATATCAAAGCAAATGTCATTAGTGCACAACAATAAAAAAGATTATCTGACCAAAAATTATCCCTTTTAAGACTACTCCCATATTTCAGAGTCGTTTACATTTTTTTACTAGGAGTCAGGATCTTCCTGAATTCTATTCTAGATCAACTTTCTCCAGGCATTTTGCAACATCTTGACTAGAAATTCTGGGAATTTGGAGATTTATAGTCTTAATACATCTATTATGTTACCAGGTTAGCCCAGGCTTCTATAGATGGTTAGTCTACTCAGCTTTTTCCTAACTTTGTCTCCTTGGAGCTTGTCCAGTCTAAATTTCCAAGCTGTATTCAAGATAATTGTTGTGTTGCAAATGCTAATTGGAGGACATTTTGGCAAAGGTGGAATTCTTCCAGGCACTCCCAGGTTCAGCTTATGGTCACTCATTCATACACTCACAGCCTGTTGAAGCAAGCAGATCTTGTAAGCCCTCCTTGCTTTCTACCTGGGTTTTCCACATAGGTGTGGCTAGAGCAGACAAGACACACAAACCTGGTCAACAGCCGGGAAATAATTAGGACCCACACAAATCACTTTCAACTTAACACTGAGGCACAACAGGTTCTTTGGAATACACGGAGACCCAGTGAATTTAAAGTGACAGCAAAACTTGTTACAATGTACATTTGCTCTTTCTCACATGCACGCACACACTCATCCACACCTATGTCCTTCTCAACTAGGTTGCCAAGCACTAGCTAGAGTGGTTTTTTTCAACCTCAGCAACTTTAAGATGTGTAGACTTCAGCTCCCCAGAATTTACCATGCTGGCTGGGGAATTCTGCAACTGAAGTCCATACATCTCAAAGTTGCTGCAGTTGAGAAAAACTGAGCTAGAGGGACAGAAGCTGCCAAGTCTGGATCCAAAGACAACTCAAGGAGTAGGAAGGCTTCAGGACCCTTTTTATCCCCAAAAGTTATTGCTTTGTTGATTCTTGCTACTCTTGCCTTGTTAATTTACAAGTCTGGTAGCTGTTGATGGGATGGGGGGTGTTCCATGTGCTCAGACCCATGGAAACCTCCCTCCCATCCCATCTTTATGGCTTTATCTTGTTCAGGTAACACTTTTTCCCTTTGTTTCCTTATCGACTTGTTTCCTCCTTATATATCTCCCCAAAAGGATCTTTTAGATATGATTCCTGGCTTTTTGTCCACTCTGTTTTCATGCCTGCTTCATCTTTAGTTATGGCATCTTCAGCCACAGAATCCAGTTTGGTTGTCTATACCAGCGTTTCTCAATCTTGGCAACTTTAAAAATTGTGGACTTCAACTCCCAGAATTCTCCAAACAGCACATGGAAGGGGGAGGGATTCTGGGAGTTGAAGTTGCCAAGGTTGAGAAACACTGATCTATACTCAACTTCTGGCTAAGATTTTCCTTTTTACCATTGGGCTTAGTCCTTCTACCCTGGAGGTAGAAGTCAAGGCCAGATCAAGAAAAAGACACCACATGGATTCCAGAAATGCTAATTTATTGTTGTAGGATATAATAACAGAATCTTGAAATCTGTACAAGTCCCTCTGTGTCCCATCTTACCCTAAACAAAATCAAGATGGGGTTATTTTGAGTATCTTTCTCATACTTGCTTCAATTCCTGGACTATGCAATTGCTTCTCCAAGTCTCTCTTTAATGGCTTTTTCCTTCCTTCCCCCCTTAATGGCTCTAATATCTTCCTCTAGGTCATCTCTAAATTCATTCAGGAAGTGATCCCTGATGGTCAAACTATCATTACTAGAGTTCTTTTTCTCCTCATTTATTTTTCCTGGTTTAGGAGAGAACCAGGAAAAATACATAAGTAATGAATAATGGATATTGGTCTAGAACAGTAGGATGATGGTGATGGTGACGACAACAACAACAACAAAACAACACAGAATGCCAAAGTGATTTAAGCAGTGTTCTACCTCTGAATGCCTAAGGAACATCTGTTACCTACATCTGAGCTGGAGGTTCTTGACTATAGAAAGGTCTTCCTCTTGGCATTATTGCATCACTTTTCTTTCAGCTATATTACAGTAGATAGAAGATACAGGAAGATTCCTTTTCCGAAATTTCTGTGCCCCTTTAATGCTGGTCAGCTTGAAACTACTCAGCATGTCATTCTTTCCTATATATTCCATAGACATCCATTGTATGCTTGTCTTTCCACCATTTACAAGTTGCCAGGCCATACAGGCCAATTTAATGTTTTCATTGTACTCTCTGATTTTACTTCTATTTTAAAATATAATGTAATATTTTTTGTAGCAGCGTTCAGAATTAATTGGAATTTGATAATTAGTAAAAGTTAACTATGATCAGTATAGTTTATATAATTTCCTGTTTTTCAGTATTGCAACTCTTACTATTCCAACTTATCCTTTTACTTCTTTAGATGAATAGGATACTATTTTATTTTAGTCTGTGTTTTTATTATAGTATATAGGTTTTGTTTTAATACTGATATATAGATTTTATTCTTATAATCATTGTATAGTTTTATGTTGTTTTAATTTCATAATTAGAGTTTATGGTTACTTTGTGTTTAATGACAGAAATAAAAATATTGCTATTGATTCAGGCTACAGAACCATCTTTTGGAATCAGGCTTTTCTTTTCAGCAAGAGCTGTTGAGAAAACTGGAATCAGGATATACTTGGTACATGTACAGTGTTGGGTATACAGTTATTTAAATCCCAGCCAATATATATCTGGGCAGAAAACAAATCTAGAGATTATTATTAAGAATATTTCTATTTTTTTAAAAAAATAACTGTAAAATGGATTATATGGCTATAGATGTGAACTACTGTAAAATTCCATAGATTTGTTAATAGGTTCAGACGTCTAATTTATACAAGACAAACCTGCGAACCGTTGGGTCATCCTTTGAGAGAAAGGTAGTGCAGTCTGATATGACCAGAATGAACATTAAATTTTAGGCTGACCCTATTTTTTTTTACTCCAATACTTGATGGTCTTGTGATCATCTAAGAAGAGTGTATATCATAAATAGAAAAATAATTGTAATGGAAAATGAACTTCAATAATAAGTCAATATTTACTTACTTAAACAGAGAAAGTGAATGACCACGGGCGGGCAAAAAAGAAGTGGGAGCAGGAGCGACTTTCGACTTCCTGTCGGCTTCCCCACTGACTTTCTTTGTGGGAAATTGGCAGGGAGCATTTGAAATCACGATCACGTGACTGTGGGGACACTGCAATGGCCACAACTTTGCAAATAAAAGTGGTTAGAACATCGTGGAAATTTCAATTCTGCAGGAGTACTGGGTCCTGGATTTTTTACGCATTCTTTAAGTTAGTGGATTTTAGGTACCTTGATTCAAAAATTGTTGTGTATAGTGCACCGTTTGGGCTAACTTGAGGTTACAAACAGACATACAGATAAACACAGTGAGAGTTTTAGTAGTATATAGATAAGTATGTTCAACATTTCACTGTTACCTAAAACTGCAGTCACGCACATATTAGGATCATCAATTTTTAAAATTGGACTTTTTGCATTCTACTTTTCACCACAATACAGTATAACTGAAAGAACTATAGACTGCCAAATAACAGCTTTCTGAATGCAATTAGAAGATTAACTGTACCCTGGTTTCTTCATGAGTGAACAGGTGGTAGGGAGATCCCTAGCAGAATATAGCAAGCCAGTTCTGACACATTTACTAGGAATCAATAGCAAGCAGTCCAAAACTGGGATTTTTATAGCTTCCTGTAAAACAAGTGATTATCCCCCAGAAATAATCGTAATTTGACTAACTGTGAGTGTTTTGGCATTAGTCTGTGTCATAGTAATTTATAAAGCGATTTTTGCATCTCATTCCTTTTTCTCCATGAGTTAATTGAAGTACAGGTATGCTCAATGTAGCAGAATAGAATACAATATTTCTTATGCACATAAAGAAGGCATTTAGTTCCTTTAAGAAGATAAGCAAATGACTAATTATTCATATATGAAAATACCCAGCTTTAAGTTTTCTCTCTCTATAAATTCTTTGAAGATGTCCTTTGTGAATGAATTGTGGTAACAGCAGTAATGGTCCCATGGCTGTGATGCACTGAATGTATTCCATTTCTTAGACAGAGCTATTCAGAACGACGACTTCTTCTAAATGCCTACAGCTTGCATATTTCTTCTACTCCCAGCTGTGAAGGAGTAGGTAATGCTCCAATCTAACATTAACAATTTTCAATATAATCTTTATTCTTCCTCATAATAGTTGTAATAAAAATGTTGTTGAAATGTGAATAAATGTATTGCTCACACTGCAATTTCAAAGTTCAAGGTCTTTGATAAGAAAGCTTTCCCTTCCCCAACCTCATTCACTGTATTTAAGCGCACTTTCATATCTCATGGCCATGTGTAATACAGTTTTATTTTTCCATTTTAGTACTACATACGAATATCAAATCTACTAAATCAACTTCCTACTTTTCAGCTCTTCTAAAACCAATTCAGACTTTCCTATAGGCACCTCTAGATGACCAGCCTTTCATCTTTCAGTTTAGAACCTATCCAAGATCTGACTTTTTTTACTATTTTCAGGTCTACCAGCCTGAACATGTTTTGGAAGAGACCTACTGATTTATGCTTTCCCTTTGTGGCTAATAACTGAGCTCAGAGAACAGTCCAGTCAGGACTACCTTGTCCCTCTGTGCCTAAATGCATAAGCCTTCCCACCCTTCACAAAAATTCAAGATAATAAATCGCTAGCTTTTCTTGGCATGCTTACCTCAGATCTAACTTTCAGGACTCCTAATGCCAAGGTACCAGAAATTTGGGCTTTTTTTCCTAACCATGACAACACACTGCTATGATCAAATCCAGGAGCTGGGGGTGGGAGTCAGCTAAGAATTCACTTTACTGAGTGCACAAATTAATGACAGTAGGCTGAGCACATAGTAGTGATCTTAGGGGGTTTCTAAGCATCATTCACATTGTTGCAACAGTTTTCTCTAACCACAGGGATAATTGGCACAAGGATGTACCAAATCTCAGTTGGAAGCTCCCAGTTACAAAAACTTGTGATCAGCACAGGACTTATTTTGCAGAAGTATCAGAACTGCATCTCTGTTTCAAGGACCTCTTTGCTTGAATAAGTGTCATCCAATCAATGCCATCCACACAGGGGAGGTGGTTGTATGTAATAATGTTAATAGACTGAGAAAAACAAAATTGCAATAGATTGGAAAAGGTAGTGGAATGGAATTATTGAACAAAGAATGGGAATAGAAAGGAGAAAGGGAAGGATAAAGGAAAAAGAGACATGCACAGTAAAAAAGAATAAATGCACAATATCGTTTATAAATGAGAAGTTACAGCAGCCAAGAAAGGTCACTGGAGAGAAGTCAGTTGAACAGGGACCCAGGCTTATAGATTATTCTACAAAAGTCCCCAAATGGTATGGTTTTATGGTTTGTTTTCATGGCCTGTTTTTATTGTACACTGCCCAGAATCATGTTTTGTGAGATGGGCAATTATATAAATGTAGTGAATGAATGAATGAATGAATGAATGAATGAAAGAAAGAAAGAAAGAAAGAAAGAAAGAAAGAAAAACAATTCAAAACAAAATTGGAGGAAAAAAATGAAAAGGCTGGAAGCCAAACAGAAGCTTCTGTTTCTGGGAGGTCTCAGTTGCATTGTCCTGAGAGCTGTGATAGTGGTACCCATTCAACTCATGTCTCAATATGATCACAGCTTCTGCTGACCTTGTCTGAGCTTAGAAACAAGTACTGAGTGCTTGGATAGGACTGATGCCACTGACTTTTTGACTGAAACTTCGAAAAGCAAAACACTTCATAAGAAGCGTTACTAAGAAAATTGCATGGGCATATCCATGAAGATATATCTATGAAGATGCCAGGAGTTAAGTTCAACTCAAATGAGGAAGATTTTTTAAAATTCATTTCCATTTTTCTTTTGTATCCTTATTAGTCAGTTAATTTAATCAGTTTACATAGATAATCTTCCTATATTAGTTTATTACACATCTGTCCATAGGATTTCCAAGTTTTGGTATCCATGCTTAAATGCAAGCAAACAATAAAAAACAAAAATGAAGGTGTCCATCTTTGGTTTAAAAAATGTAGCAAACACATAGAGTTTATTGATGTTAGAGAGAAATAAAATATTTTTTATTTATTTTATAGTATTTATAGCCTGCCCCAATCCTATGGATTTTATACTTTACTATTTTAGGTTTCTATTTAACAGACAGCATATTGTTTAAGAAAGTAACATGCTATTGTATCAGGCAAGATTTTTTAAAATTACTCTTTAAGCGGTGCAAATCATTAAAAATACTGATTAATTAATATAACAAAAGTTTCTTATAGTAAGAGATAACTATTGAACTCAGCAGGATTTCTGAATAAATATGCATAGATTATATTGTGAAACAGTTGAATTAATGCCTAGCATCGCTTCCCAGTTATGGAAGATCCAGCACCGTAAAAAAATTATATCCTGCTGTGTCATTTACTTTCCAGACTATATGCAAATTCTGATTCGTTGCTGATAGCCTAGTAATGTTGTAAATGAAATGTTTCATTTGGGGAAATCGTTATGCACATTTTATAGCTGGTAGAATAAATAAAACAGGATTTGAATGCTCTCAGGAAGTAGCTAGATGTCACTTTCACCATGTCATCTCTAAACAAAGGGTTTCATTATGTAGAAAATGAGGTTCCATGTTTTCAGAGGAATTCCAATAATCACTAACAAAATTCACTGACTGTATGAAAAAGATTTGAGTCTCAGAAGAAAGATGGCTTTGTGATTAAATTTGCATCAGAATAGTATCAGTTGCAAGTCTTCCCAGCAACTGGGCAGAATAAAAGGAATGCCAATGTTTCATTTGCAATTTTCTGGAATATATATAGCAGTTTCAAGTCTTTAATGATTTTATATAAAACCACTGAACCTGTTTTTAATTACAATGGATTGTGGAGGTTACTATTTTTTGTATTATATGCAATCAACTTAATAAAGGGAGTCCTTGCTTACAACTGCTTGTTCAGTGACCGTTCAAAGTTATGATGGTGATGAAAAAGACTTATGACCAATCCTCGAACTTGCAGCCATTGCAGTGTCCCTGCAGTCACATGATCATGATTCAGACACTTGGCAACTGGTGTGCACTTATGATGGTTGCAGCACTCCATGGTCACATGATCACCATTTGTGACCTTCGCAGCCAGCTTCCGACAAGCAAAGTCAGTTGGGAAGCCAGCAGGAAGTTGTAAGTCATGCTTAATGACCGCAGGTGATTTGCTTTATGACCACAGCTGGAACTGATGTTGTACGTTGGGTGTGGTCAGGTGATGTTTCATTTTATGATCACACTGCTTAGCAACAGAGTTGCCGGTCCCAAATGCAGTCAGTAAGTAAGGACTACTTGTATATGATCAGGGAACATCATAACACTGAGTAAACTTTCTTCTTCTCTTCCTTCTTTTCCTGCTGAACAGGATAGTCTTAGGAGTAGGAAGAAGAAGGCTGGAAAGAGGCACAATTTCCCTAGTGTAGAATTCAATGCAACGTGAGCAGAAAGCAGCTTCCCTCCTACATTTTTGCTGGTGATATCACTAAAGAGTAAGTTTACAGTATGATTGGCTTCCACATGATCAGGAACCAAGGATGACATCACAGCATGACTTAGAGAGAGACACTGGCTGTTCTCTAGTGTGATGTGTTGAATTCTGTACGGTTGCACATCACCTGTATAAGATTTCCATGTCATGATTTTCTGTTTATTGTCAAGACTGCATGCATGGGAAGACATAAAAAATCTTCAAAGCTTCTTGATTTCCTGGAGAATGTCTATTTGTGGAAGCATGGATCATGCCTAGAAGATTGGGCCTAAAATACTTTACAGCAATTATTAATAGTGTCTCTGGAAAATATTTACATAGTGAAACTTGGGATGCTAAAGGCAGGCAAAATGGACCAGACAAAGAGGCCAAAACAGAATGGATCAGACAAAGAAAAAGGAAGGAGGAATGTCTATGATCCAAACCTGCTTTCTCCTGAAAGATGTCAAATGTTACCAGTTTTAAATATACATAACTGCATTGTGAATATTAATTATTTTCTTACCTTGTTCTATTCAAGGCATTGTAGAACACCACGAAAATACTTACTGCAAGATTGAGAAATAATGCACAGTTGTACCCCTGTAAGTCCAATACCTAAACATTAGACGGTCAAATCTGAAGAGTAGAATCAATAGGGAGTCCAGAGATTAAAGGCAGGTGAACAATCTGCCGAAGTAGGCAGATCTGAAAGAGTGAAGCAATTCAAAAGAGATCATGCCATCATTAGATACAAGGGAGGAAGAGACCCAGAAACCATGTCTTCACGTGACCCTAGAAGAGAATTACATGTCCATGGATAGCATTGCACAGCAATGGAGGGCCAGACAAAAATGAAGATGCTGTGTCTGGAGTACAAGTGCATTGTGGGTCACATATCAAGGTCCAGATATGCAGAACCATGGTATCCCATCTCCTGCAGCTGCCTTGACACATGGGACAGGGTTAGATTATTAATTTTGGAGACTGTCATTGATTTGGTTAATGCCTGATTGACCAGATGGAAATCCCTGGGCTATAAGAAATACTATTCAATCTATAGTGCCAACATTCCTATTCATTTCCTTGTACTTTTTCAGCGCAGAGGGGAAGAGACTTATCTTTTCTGTGGAGGTAGTGCAGTCTGCATCTGTTCATTGTTTTGGTACCTGCTATTCCTTTTGTCAGTATGAGAAATAATTCTTACAACTATTTTAACACCACTGCTAGTAGCTGTAGGATGGAAGAAAGCAGCAACTTGTGGTGGCATGTGCAACTCCTAATGTACATTTCATGAAAGTACTGAACATAATGAATTCATTCCTTTTCTTTTCCCACTTCATATTGAATTGGAGTGCAGGTACCATCTGAAGGATACAATGAAAGATGTTACAGAAGGGGATCATGGTAAAAATAAGGAAAATGGGAATCCACAGAACCATGCAATCACAGTTCAGTGAAGAGTCATTCCTGTGTCACACAGTATAATCCTTTCCTTTCAGTTGCATGCACGTTTAGTGTGCCTTGCATGGATGGAGACAGATTGTTTTGGTTTCCTGCTTGTACATAAGCCTCTTCCCTTGATTCTTTTTTATCTTATATATTGCTGTTTGCCACCATTGCCCTGAGCACTGTACTCTGGCCTTAAATGTTGTGGACTATAACAGGCAGCCATCAGCATGATGAGCCCTGCTGCAGGCTTTCATGGTTGAAAGACAACTGCCCACCCCTGCCGTCCTGCATGTGAAAAGCACATCAGAAAGTATAGAGTGGCTCATCAGCCCTTCAAGGTAGACCAGACTAGGAAACTAAAATCATGAATGCTAATATTACTTTTATTATAAGGTTACAGTAACAGAACCTTGCAAGTCTGAATGTGCTTCCTCCCCTCCTTTCTGTTATCTTTGTGAGAACTAGGGAGGGTCTTGTCTGAGTTTACTCAGATTACAGTTCTGCCCCAGACTCAGATTTCTTTTATCTGACTGTTGTCTTGGTAGGGGCCCTTCCTCCTGTTCCTCAAGGTTATTCCTTCTTCCCATTACAACATATGGCTACACCCATCAGTTCCTCTCCACTTCATCTTTCTGAAAAAGTGGGATCTTAAAATGCCTCAATATTAACTGCATGCAGTCAGAGTACTTGAACTGATTAATAATGCATCCATGTCTATAGGTTCTGCAATGCCTTTCTTTCAAGCCCAGCATTCTCTCCCAACTACAACTACAACTACAACTTTTAAGATGCTTTCAGTTCAGACTCTATGTATGTTTCCACCCTTTCTTTGCAGGTGCATATACTGTATCAAAGCTTGACATTTGGTCTCTGACATGCAGGCCAGCATTGCTGAAGATGAGTTTTGCAGCCCAGGAGATTGGTGATTGCTTTCTCACTGGCAGATGGCGCTTTATGGGAAGAGAAATGAAGACTGAAGAATACATCAATCTCTTTCCTTAATTTGGCTACAATAAGTAAGGACAACACCATTTGCCAGCCTAATTACTGTGGCAGAATGGGGTTCAGTAATGTGGATAACACAGTTTTAGCCAGCATACTTTTCTGCTGCCTCAAAGAGTGCTGGATAGCACTTTAACTTGGCCATGAGGAATAATCCTATCACAGATGACATGGTGGGGTGGGGATAATTAACTCAAAACAAAGAATGTTCTAAATGTTGACAGATATGGTAATCTGCTACTTAGCTATCTGCATCAACTCTGGGCTTCAACTTTCAGCTTCTTCCTCTCCCTCTCTAGGATCCTATGCTCTGGGTTCTGCCCTAGGTACCAGTTGGTTTCTTGGTGCATCCTGAAGTTCTGGTTTTGATCTAGAATGGTCTTTATGGCTTGGCACCTGGGTACCTACAGGAGTGCTTGTTCCAGACAGAATCTTCCCAAAGTTTTAGGTCATCTAGGGAGAAATAGCTTCTGACTCTCCATTCCCAGGAAGGAAAGGAAGCTCCAGCTAGGAGACACTGCTTCTCGGCAGCTGGGCCAGTTCTCTGGAACAGTCTCCTTGTGGAGACCAAGTTGGCCCCTTCCCTGCTTGCCTTCAGAAAGATGCTGAAGACAGAATTGTTCCAGAGGCTGTTCTAACAGGGGTGGGCCACCTTTGTTTTGCTTTGAGTAGTTTTATTTTTGAATTGCTATTTTTATTATGACTGAGATTTGATTTTATGTTGGCTTTTATGCTTACCATTAATGTTTTAAATGTTTTTTTTAAAATAATATCTTACTCCCTTAGAGTTATTTTGATTATAGCATGCTACAAATACAATTAAACAAACAGATAAACAGCTAAATAAAGTGACTGGAGAAGTGATAAAACTGTGCACTGCTGGGCTTACTTTTTTAAAAAATCAAATAGAAGAGTAGGTAACTCGTACAGTAATTAAAAAAAAGCTTCTGCTGAGTTTGGAACCCAGCAATGTTCTATATGCAAGGCAAATGTCATTACCCCTGCGCTATTGCAGAACAATGGTTAAAAGTAGTTTGAAAAGACAAACAGAGTAGCAAGCAAGGAGTTTTCATTTTTAAGCTGCTTGTTCCTACATGTATATGTATGTTAGTGTTTTAAGTGTATGTGAATGTGTTTATAATTTTAATTTAACTCTGTGTGTGTGTGAGAGAGAGAGAAGTCTATTTGCTTTCCTAGAACAGAAAACTGGGAGGGCACAGCAATAGGGGAATTGTCCAGTGCAATGTTTCTCAACGTTGGCAACTTTAAGATATGAGGACTTCAACTCCCAGAATTCCCCAGCCAGTTGGCTGGGAATTCTGGGAGTTGAACTCCTCATATCTTAAAGTTGCCAATGCTGAGAAACACTGGTCCAATGGTTATCCAGCTGTCCATGCAGAATGCCTTCTAAACTTTTGCTAAAGCTCTCAGTCCAAACAGGATTTTCTTAAACTGGCTTAAGACAGGCTAGCATGTGCACTGGACAGGAGCAGTTTAAGGTGTAGTGCAGATATTTCTACTTACAATCCTTAGGTCAGCATTGCTTAGTGCTCCAACATCTGGCAGACAAAGATGCAAACCACTATGACTTGAATCTATGTGCAGCCTTCACTGATATCAAGGGAACTTTTGATAATATCCCAAGCGTCAGACTCTGGGACATTCTGGGCAGATCCTCTATAGAAAAAAGACTCTTGCTCCTAATTCATAAACTGTATGATAAAACTGGCCTTAGAGTAGGTAACCAGGGAAGGGATCTTCCTGACTTTATCCAGACTGTCAAGCAGTGAAATAAGGATGTATTTTAGCACCAATGTTTACATATATACATACATACATACTTACATACATCTCAACTCTCTGATTAAAATCCTTCAGAGAGTTGATATCTATGTGCCTAAATTAGCTGATAGACATCTCCCAGTTGTACACTACACTGATGATGCAGTTTTCCTCTCCTTGACTTAGAGCGGGCATGAAGCGGGCACTGAGAACCCTGGCATCCTACTGTAATGAGTAACAATTAGGTATCAACTATGATAAATCTAAAGTTTTAGGGTTTTTTTCCAACAAAAGACAAAGGCCCAGAGTCACTTGTTGAGATGGGTGGCTATAGATAATCAATCAATCAATCACATAAAGGCACAAATGGACAACTGATTCCCATGAATTAGAGCAAGTCAAATGTTTTAAATACTTGGGCCTCTCCTCTAGAAAATTAACAGCCTGGGTAAATTATGCCACTGCTCAAAAGAGCACACTAGCAATAACTAACTTTTATAGGCAATAGGGAGAAAATTATATTCCAGGAGCCATCAAACTATTTATGGCTAAAACAGTTGCCTGACTATTATATGGGATACCTCCTAATCAACTCCCCCCTCAAAGATAACATTTATTTAATTATTTCCTTCCTACTACTATTCTATACATTCCTGCCTACTACAATAAAGATCAGACTAAAAAACCATATAAATTGTACCATTATACTTGATAATACAACAATTTTAATAATCTTAATCATGTTAAACCCGAAACCAAGCAATATATTTTATACCTTAATAATCTTAATCCAAATCATTAAAGATAAATGAAATCAGCAAAACCCTAAAAGGAATCCAGATAAATATTCTTAAATCCTTATCCCACTTCAAAATAAACCAGTGCATTTATATATCCCTACAATGCAAACAGAGCTTTTAAAAATATATGATATTTCTGTTATACAATTAAATTATTAACATTTTAATTAACTGACAATAGGAAACAAATAAATATAAAGCTAATATATGCAGTCCAAATTTCTAAATAGTCCTCCAATTGAGATTCCCAGTAACAAAAATCACTTGAGTATACCAAAAGAAGTGCATTCTTCAGACATTCATACAACTGGCAGAGAAAGGGGATCTTTCCAGGCTTGTAATATTGAGCTTTTGATAATCATAAACATGTGCAATATCTATTTTCGTGTTCTCCTGTTAGTTTTCATCCATTAGTATATGATTTAAAACAACATGAACCTACCCCGAAGAACAACCATAAGTCAGACACTAGAGTGAATCTGGTGAGTTGGATAAGGGGATAAGATCCGCATAGACAGTGACACAGAATACGGAGACACTTAATCACATATTCCAGGACTTCCATACTGACACTTAAAAGGAAAGACAGAACGAAGTCTAACAAACTGAGTCAATATGACACACATTCCTCGTTTGAGTTCCTTCCAGTTGATTCTTCAGTCTTGTGGGTTTTAAATCAAGAATTTAAAAAGTACACTGACAGTGTCTCCAGATCACGTTTTGTCAGAGACAGACAGTTGTGTAGGATCTCACTGAGGACAACTCATGAGCACTGAAATGTCCCCAATGGTGGTAAGAAATATGACTCCAGGGAATGGATATGAGAAGATTATGCATACAGTAAAAAACATAAGAATGTTCAATAAACTTGTCTGTAGACTTTTGATATACCATGACTATGATTTTTATAAAACTTACATATTGGCAAGGATTTTATGGCTTTCCATATTTTTCAGAGAAGTAACCAAGACATAACATTTCATTGGCCACTAAAAATCCATCTGTAAAAGTATAGTGATTTATCATGTAGCAGTCTAAAGCAGGCTGCTGACTTTACAGTTTATGCAACCCAGACAAATGTATTACATAAGGAAGATGAATTTAAATTTAAAGCATACAGCTGAAGAATAGAATATTATCTAGGTAACACTGGTTTTTCTTAAGTTTATTTGAAATATACTTGACTTTCTGGGATTATATCTTCAGAGAAAATTCACAGCTTTCTTATGAGTTGGAGCACTTTTGCAACCTGCTTTTTTAAAAGATAGATTGCGGAACTTTTTCCATCTGCAAATATACCATGAATATTTAAAGAAAACCTGCATTTTTATTTTTTTAAACCTTGAAGATTAATTTTCTAATGTTTTGATATAGCATACATTTTTGCCATTATTTAAGAACATTTTAATATTTAATATATGGACTCAAAAATGTTTTCACTAAAGCAAACAAAACTGTATCTCATTGCAACTCATCATAGTAACTGAGAAATGTTGAATTTAGATGCAAAGGTACTTGATTGCTTTGATGTTTTTGCCACTTGCTACCCTGTTTAGATTTGATACTTGGGAATCTGAAGTTATGTGTAAGTGAGAGGATTGTGGACATTGCCCCACTGCTTAATCAGAAACCCTTAAAAGCAAAGCACAACTCCAATAACTTGTTTAAGGTCAAACAATTTTCTGGCTTACAGTAAATTTTACTCATAACAATGATATTTTCATATCTTATGGCTTTTACTCCTTTGATACCAAATCAGGAGCTAATGTGATGGAATAAATTTGTTACAATAAATAAAACTTGATTATAGTCTGTGCTATTAGAGTCCTATAAATAAAGGAAAAGTTTGTTCATAGTTCTGACGGGAGCAAACTAAGTCTTGCATGTGTAAATATTGGGGCCCAAACATTCTTGTTGGCAAGTCTCCTTATTCATTCTGGGTTTAGCAGATGTGTTATTTTAAATCAGTCTTGTTCTTCTCCCCATAAATTGTTTTTTAAAATTTGTAACAAGAAGGGAAGCAAAAGGCAACAGTGATAGGGGGAGATATTCCCAATTAAATGCAAAATTCCAGAGGTTAGCCAGAAGAGATAAGGAATTATTTTTAAACAAGCAATGCATGGAAGTGGAAGAAGACAATAGAATAGGAAGGACAAGAGACCTCTTCCAGAAAATTAGAAACGTCGGAGGTAAATTCCAGGCAAAAATAGGTATGATCAAAAACAAAGATGGCAAGGACCTAACAGAAGAAGAAGAGATCAAGAAAAGGTGGCAAGAATATACAGAAGACCTGTGTAGAAAGGATAACAATATCAGGGATAGCTTTGATGGTGTGGTCAGTGAGCTAGAGCCAGACATCCTGAAGAGTGAGGTTGAATGGGCCTTAAGAAGCATTGCTAATAACAAGGCAGCAGGAGACGACCGCATCCCAGCTGAACTGTTCAAAATCTTGCAAGATGATGCTGTCAAGGTAATGCATGCTATATGCCAGCAAATTTGGAAAACACAACACACAAGAATGGCCATCCAATTGGAAAAAATCAACTTATATCCCCATACCAAAAATGGGAAACACTAAAGAATGTTCCAACTATCGAACAGTGGCACTCATTTCACATGCCAGTAAGGTAATGCTCAAGATCCTGCAAGGTAGACTTCAACAATTCATGGAGCGAGAATTGCCAGATGTACAAGCTGGGTTTAGAAAAGGCAGAGGAACTCGGGACCAAATTGCCAATATCCGCTGGATAATGGAAAAAGCCAGGGAGTTTCAGAAAAACATCTATTTCTGTTTTATTGACTATTCTAAAGCCTTTGACTGTGTGGACCATAACAAATTGGGCAAGTTCTTAGTGGTATGGGGATACCAAGTCATCTTGTCTGCCTCCTGAAGAATCTGTATAACGACCAAGTAGCAACAGTAAGAACAGACCACGGAACAACAGACTGGTTTAAGATTGGGAAAGGAGTACAGCAGGGCTGTATACTCTCACCCTACCTATTCAACTTGTACGCAGAACACATCATGCGACAAGCTGGGCTTGAGGAATTCATGGCTGGAGTTAAAATTGCTGGAAGCGGAACTGAGGAGCCTTATGATGAAGGTGAAAGAAGAAAGTGCAAAAGCTGGCTTGCAGCTAAACCTCAAAAAAACCAAGATTATGGCAACCAGCTTGATTGATAACTGGCAAATAGAGGGAGGAAATGTAGAAGCAGTGAAAGACTTTGTATTTCTAGGTGCGAAGATTACTGCAGATGCTGACTGCAGTCAGGAAATCAGAAGACGCTTAATCCTTGGGAGAAGAGCAATGACAAATCTCGATAAAATAGTTAAGAGCAGAGACATCACACTGACAACAAAGGTCCGCATAGTTAAAGCAATGGTGTTCCCTGAGTAACATATGGCTGCGAGAGCTGGACCATAAGGAAAGCTGAGAGAAGGAAGATAGATGCTTTGGAACTGTGGTGTTGGAGGAAAATTCTGAGAGTGCCTTGGACTGCCAGAAGATCAAACCAGTCCATCCTCCAGGAAATAAAGCCAGACTGCTCACTTGAGGGAATGATATTAAAGGCAAAACTGAAATACTTTGGCCATATAATGAGAAGACAGGACACCCTAGAGAAGACGCTGATGCTAGGGAGAGTGGAAGGCAAAAGGAAGAGGGGCCGACCAAGGGCAAGATGGATAGATGATATTCTAGAGGTGATGGATTCATCCCTGGGGGAGCTGGGGGTGTTGACTACCAACAGGAAGCTCTGGCGTGAGCTGGTCCATGAAGTCACGAACAGTCGGAAGCGACTAAACGAATAAACAACAACAACAAGAAGGGGACATTATTACACCTTTTATGGAATGATGTATTACTCAATTGGCTTTGGCCAAGTTTGAAACAGGCAGTTAAGAATCTAAGTATAATAGAGAAAAACAAAGTCCCAAGAACCTGAAGCAGATAATATGGATGAAAATAGGCTGATATTTTGAGATTAAGAACAAAAGGAGCAAATAAAAGTAAAAGATGGGCTGGTGCAAAATAAGGAGCAAAATAAAAGATGGGCTGGTGGTTAGGTATTCATTTCTAGATGTAGCAAATCTGTGGGAACCAGTGATAAAAGATATCCTCAAAGGCATGCAATAAGGTTCTAGAGCAAGATAACATAGTTAAGAACAAGCTGTGGAACAAGCTTCAGAGAAAGATGTCAGATTAGTAACCAGCATGGTAAGTAGCATATCAAACTTGGTGAGTGGTTACATTCCATTTCTAATAGGGAACAGACTGGTGGAGACAGAAAAATTATGGCCCAGCCAAATTGACAAGGTTTAGCAACTTCTGTAGACAGTACAAGGCACTGCAACACAGAAAAGACAAGGTCAGTACCTCCTTCACCTATGAGGTACCTCAACGTTTCACTGATGATGACCCTTAAGATGACATCTTAAGTCCACACATCTTAAAGTTGCCAAGGTGGACAAACACTGCCCTAATCTCTAACCGAATTTTTTCTTATTGATTTAATGGATTAATAAAGAAGCCCATATATCAACTATATTACATATTTGTTATGTTTTAATATTTTGATAACTGTGTTTGAGCATAAGTGGTTTCCTTTGTAATACAATGTATGCATTTAATGTTATGCATGTATTAATTTCTCTCAAAGGGGTCTAGTCCATGGACAAAAAGGTTAAGAAACCCTGCCCTAGCACCTTACATATCTTCAAATTTTTATTTATTATTATTGCAGAAGACAAATCAGTAGGTTTTTTTAAAAATAATAAGTAGGATTATCTACATACTGGAAGATCTTTATTTTAACATTTTCAATGACATGCTTTGAATGCCTTGAAAAAAAAATCACTGCATATTTAAGCTACAATAAATCATATGGCTTCTTTATCCAAGGGAGATTACAGGACTGGAGAATGATGATTCATTAGGATTTTTAATTTGCATAAAGTTTTTGCTTAATGAAATTTGATGGACATTTTTCTTTACGTGTTACTTGTTAACGAACCAGAGAAATATCACAATGGAAGTGTTAATTTCCCTTGTGTGTTTCTGCCTAACTACTGTAGGCTGGAAATTTATCAATCCACTTGACACAATTCTGTAAGATAAATTACACTGGCAGGACTTTTTGATAAATTAAAGAATGACACAAGCATAATACAAAAGTGTTTTTTTCTGATATCAGCACATGTCCTGGTAAGCAGATTTTTTTTATGAAATATAACTTTAAAACTGCATTCACATTAGGAAACTGTTTACATCTTGGGTAATAAATTGGGGGAAATATAATCACTCACTTTTTCTATTAAAATATAACTGCATAGTTGAGAATATCAATAAATTGATTGTCTTATATAAAGGTTCAAAAAGACAATGCCTCTACCTAACTTTTGTGATAGAAAAACCACAGTAGTTTGTATATCCAGATGATGTGCATTATCTCAAACAATTTCATTTGTTGCAGAGACAGCTTAGTTTGCCTTATTGGGTAATCTATACCAAAAGCAGCTAGAGTGAATGGCAAAGTGAGATTCTGCTGGTTCTCCACATTCTCATGGCAGCTTTTAGTAACATTGGCCATGGTATCCTTCTTAAGTGCCTGATGGGATTCAGCCTTAGAGACACTAATATACAGTAATTCTGGTCTTTGTCTAGAAGATGGTGCTGGGAAAATAGTGTAGCAGCATTCCACAGGATTGCATCTTGTCTCAGTGCTATTCAACATCTACACAAATCTATTGGAAATGATAATTCAGAGCTTCAGAATTGGATGTAACCAACAGCATGCTGATTTAGCACCCATCTCTAATGATTCTAACCAACCAGCTTCAAGGAGCATGCAGTACACTTAAATGTTGCCTAAATTCAGTAATGAGCTGGATGAAGGAGAATGTCAGAGGGCTTTTAGACTTTTCACTCTAAAGTGCATCGGTAACACATTAAATTGTGGCCAAGTAAATGAATTGATTCAAAAGATAAGCATCTTCCAGAAGTACTCCGACTTTGGTATCACATTAAATGCATCAAAACTTTGGTTGTTTGGAATTTGAAAAATTTACTCAACAATAAGTAAAGAAAACTGGGATAAGATGAGCACAACACACACACAGTACAGAAATTACACTGCTATTTGCTTTGCCTTTTACAGCAAAAGAGCAATGGTTCAGGAGTACTATGAGCTGCCTATCTGAAAGGATCCTTGTTTTGTTGAGCCTTATGTAATTCTGAAAAACCTGCTCATGTATCTTGGCCATGGGGTAGTTATGATTTCCCATTTGGCTAATATAGAATAAATGGAAATAGGAAAGGAGATTGATTTATGCCTGTTTTTATACTTGGGACTTACATCAAAATGATTCTGGTGGGTTTTCTTTTCCTTTTTCTTTTTCATCACCTCTGTGTTTGTTATACCCACTTATATCCTCATATTGCTCTGTTCTGGTGTCACTTACATAGTGATTGCAAGCTGCCATACTAGTAGTTAAGCAATTTGAGAATCTTGATATCTCCTGATCATTTAAATTTATGCAAATGATCCAACAGATTCCTTGGAAGCATATTTATAGTTGCCAGCACAGCTTCCTGTCCATTATAACACCATTAACTTCAGCCTCTCCCAGCTTGCTGTCTACAGTATAGGTTCTCCTCAGGTGAGTCATAATGAGGAATCATACTGAGATGCTCACTATCAGTCTCCCAGTGACAGGCATCAGTGACCATTATTTCTTAATTAGGCAAATACTTTTTCTTATGACAAATTTAAATAATGCTAAGTGGTTTATAGCATTAGTGCTATCCTTTCCATTTAGTTTGTCCCTGTCATTTTCATTTATGTGCCATTTTTGAAGTTTATAGTCTGGCAGAATGTATTTCTTCCAAACCACCCAACTGAAGAAAAGAAGTATGAATGTGTGTATGAGTGACTGTGACAGGGGATGAGGGGAAGAAAAATTGCATGCTGCAAAATTGAGCAACAGTAGCTAATGTTACATGTCACTGTAACTGGAATCAATTCTCTAACATATTATAATAGTTCTTTGTGTCTTTGGATCGTACAACTAATTCAAAATTATTTCGAAATATATATATTTTTATCTGCTTTCTTCATGTAGATCTTTAAAGTCATTACATCAAATATACCTTTATCAAACATGTTCCCCCAAAGGATCATGGTTTAAACTCAGTGAGTTTTGCAAATAATTCACACAGAGTCATAAAGTAGATACTGATTTAAAATGTTTTATATAGATGAATAAATAAAAGAAGATTCTGAAAGTTTATTGCTTAGAAATCAGTTATTTCTATGAATATAAATCAACTATTCTTTCATATTCCACTTCATTTTTATGTTATTTTGGAAATCTTACAGTTCTGCATTTACTCCTTTTGGATTTTCACAATTTTTGCATGTATTTGCCACTGAATGTTAACAAAACTTTGTGTGAGTCTGTCTGATATATAAATGGAATATGAAGTTTGGTCCTTTTTTATTTTATAAACAAAACCATCCACCATGTGGTGTTCTAGTGTGAAATAATAATTGGCCCTCTAGGTGAATCACTTAGTTAAAGAGATGACTAGGACAAATCATATGAATACTTCATTAAAAAAAATCAGAGTTGATCTGGACCAATCTGGCCTAAAGATTTCACAAATTTTGGCTCCATTCCTCACATTGAAGTATACCATGCCCTACTCAAAAGAGATTTCTGAAGATCTCCATACAGAAGTAATTGATGCCTATCAGTCCGTAAAAGATTACTAAGCCATTTCTAAAGCTCTGGGGCTTCACTGATCCACAGTCATAAAAACTAATTGAACATTTTGCAAATAATTACAGCAACAATCAGGATATAATGGTTGCAACAAGATAATATAATAGTCCTCCCTAATCTTAACACTACATGTCTGATTTAAGGAACCGTCACCTTGTACTTGCCTAAGCTTGTAATATAAATAAAATCAGTCAAGTTCATATTTGGATGGGAGATTGCCAGATAGTTCCAGGACTGGAAAATGATTAAAAAAAAAAGAATCAGGAAACAGGCTATGGCAAATAACATCCATGTTATTGCTTTAAAAAAAACCCTGCACAGATGTGTCCATGTAGTTATTAGGAGCTGAGCTAAACATGAGGCATCTATCTATATACTCCTAAAACTCTCTTCTCTGTTTGTCTGTTTGTAACCTTCAATTGGGTGAAACAGTGTATCATATGGCAACATTTTTTGTATCAACATACCTCAAATGGGCTAACTTAAAGAATGTGTCCAAAATCTGGGATCCATTACTCCTGTAGGATTCAAAGCTGTGACCACTTCAGGGCCACCTTGCTTTCCAGCTACACTTCCCAGAAACCCATAGGTTGCATGGCACAAGGGAAGATGGGATGGGTGTATCCTTGCCCTCTTTCCCACCTTCCTATGGACCCTGTGCCAATCAGCTGGCAGCAAGGCCCAACAGGCAAATGGTGATTGGCTGCTTTTGAACCAAGCCCAAAATTGGAAATCTCTTAACAGCAGTGGGTGGTGAAGGAAGGACGAGGGAGCAACTCAGATACTTGCTGGTGAGGTAGAGCTGTCTGGGGGGCACTGGCAGCCAATGGGTGAGCTCTCTTCATCCCTAGAGGGAGGGAGCCCTTGGGGACACACCAGGATGGGGAGCAGGGATGCAGTTTCCTCATGATCCATGGCTCCTTTTGTTCCCCCTCACCCCAGGAAAGTTGCAGGAAGTTCTGCAGGTCAGCCGAGGAGGTGGAGTGATTTCCGATGCTCCTTGCCAGCTTCCCACAAGCAAAGTCAATGGGGAAGCTGGCAATCGGAAGTCGCTCCCGCTCCCACTGCTTTTTTGTCTGCCTGTGGTCATTCTGTTTCTCTGTTTAGGTAAGGAAATATCTCTGAAAGAGTGACCCAATGGGTCTCGGGTTACCTAGTATTTTATTATGCTGTGGACAACACTGCTGTCAAGTCCAGCTTGGAATTCACTGTAAATTAGCCAATGGACTATGCAGAGAAAGTAACCAGATGTGATAGAGGGGAATTTGGATACTGGGTAAGATGAAACTGGCCAAGGGTGGAACCAAAGAAGTATAACATGGCTTACAAATAATGTCCATGCCCAAATTTCTAAAAAATAAAAACAACCCCCCTGAGACCCCCCCCCCCTCAAATTATGGAAATTGTAGTCTAGCATGTCCTGAGAATGCTAAATTTGGGAAGGTTGTTCTAGAGCTTCAGTGCCACTACCACAAAAGAGATAGAATGTAACTTAGATCAAAAGATGGTTTTTCATGTAAAGATCAGTAATGCATATGTAATTCATAGGGAAGATTGACACTACTGATAAAGTACACAATCCTGGAAATAATAAATAGTGAACAAGCCAAAACTAACTGCAGCTTTGATCTTCCCAGACTCCTCTGTTTGTTTCATATTTTGCTTTTAAATTTAGCTTCACTGAAAAATTCACAACAGTTTTATATGAGGATAAGCAATCATAACCTTTATTGTTCCTTTAACAATGGAAATAGTCTGGCATACAAGGGCCAGATCTGCCAATAATACTTGTTATCTAGGATAGTTGCTCACAATTCAACACAATGATTAGCCAACCATAGTCATGGAATAAATATGCTTAATTAAGTATTGACATTTTGGTCACCATCATCCATAATTCTTCTCATATGCTTGAAATAAGCACTTGCCCATTGGTCAGATCTTGGTATAAGGAAGGAAGGTGGTGAGACAGTTCCCCAATCAGACACTAAGCAAGTGCCTTTCAGTCTCAATTGTGAAAATATTGCCCTCATTTCCACTGATTTGAAAAATTGGAAGAAAAAGGTCTAGAAGTTAAATCCTGGAGACAGACATATAGACAGGCTTTGATTTCTATGTACTATACTAAGCAGATCTTCTATGGCTTTATTCTTGCCCTGTCATTAAACAGCCAATCTAGCCATGTTGTGTCTGTGAGCTTCTCCTGTAAACCAGTTCCTGAATATGGAGTTAAGTATCTGGAGGGTTGAGATTTATTGTCATGTATGGCATGAAATCTGACCTTCTGTAATGCTACAGTGGCATTATTAGTGTCATAGAATGCTTAGACAGAATGGAAGCTAGCCAAGAATTTTACTGGTGCTTTCGAAAAAACAAACAAATAAATAACAGGCAATTACTAAATGTCATAGATATCAAATGGAATTCAGTACTAAAGATTAAGTTATATGTTGACATGACCCATACAATGGAATTTTTCAACAAGCCATTTTTTCCTAGCCTTGTAAGCGTTTGTGTCTTCTGTGGGGAGGGAGGAGTTTTTATTTTCTTCAGAAAAGTCCCAAGTATGAGACTGTTCTTGATGATTTAAACAGAACCAGAAACCCTGCCTTCCTCCCATCCTTCACACTAGTTCAAGTATTGACTTAGTAGATGCATTTGTCTGCCTATTCCGCCAAGATTTATATTGGTTATTCTGCACCACATAGGTGAAACAGATTGCCGTATAAGATGAGGAAGACAAAAGAGTTAAAGCAAGACACAGTAAACATTTTTCTAAGCCCTGACATTAATGTTCCTACTTTGTTTTCCAGATGAATGTATCTGGATAGTTCATTCGATAGATAGTTTTCGTGTTGCTGAATTTTTTTTAAAATTTAAAATGATAGTTGTGTGATCTTCCATATACTAGTTTGATGCAGAAGGTACAATCAATTGTAAAAGCAACTACAACAACATTGATGGGTAAATCAAAAGCCACTTTATTGTGCTAAAAGAAACAGCAGTGAGTGCTTCAAGCATACATACTGAGAATGTTAGGCATGAAATTAACTTTTCAATGCAGCCCATAATATAACACAACATTTTCCCATTTGCACATTGGAAAAAAAATCACAGTGCCAACAAATAGCACTAAATTTATCATAAAAATAATCAAGTAAGTAAATGCTCAAAAGATAAAATATTTGCTGCTATCTGAAAAATTAATGCCCTTAGAAAAATATAAACAATAGGCATTCATTGTAAAGAGAAAAGCACAAATGGATTGTTGGATGCCATATTGTTCCACTAACATTGGACTAACCTGTGAACCATAGGACAGATTCCAGCATCAGCAACACACTTCCTAGAACAGTCAAAAGTGGTGAGATTACTTTCTGCACAAGCATTATTGCAATATCCAGTTGAGAAATGTTGTTATTTCATTTTTTTTTTTTATATGGCTTAGGAATTAAGAAAACAAAGTGTTCTGGTAGGTGTAGTTTTTCTTGCTAGAGCCAAGAAGTCTGAGTGTGGCCAGGTCAAAAAGTTGATCCTTTGTCTTTCAAACTGAAATGCTAATAGTTACTATGGTAACTAATTGTCAGTAGCTTAGATAAAAGGTCAATGTTCTCCTGCTCTCTGCTTCTGCTTTTGCTATTTCAAATGCAGCTTCTATGTCCTGCTTGAAATTGTTTATCTCCCTGTGTGGAGAGGCAGAACTGTAAAAATGTTTTTACTCTCTGTTTTGTAAATACAGTTTATATTTGTTGAAGTTGCTGGCATGATTATTTGATCTCTCTCAATGGCAAAGCTCTTCTGAAATTCTGCTGCTGCTCCTCAGGATCATACACACACACCAACAAGAAGCTGCAACCCAGCCATTCTATTAATATGGGATCTTACTTAAACATTTGATGAAATTAAAATAAGAGTCTAATAAAAATAGCTTTCTTCGTGCCATTTCAACAGGCTATTATTGCAATAAATTGGAGGAAATAAATATTTTATGCTGTACCATGTACACAATCTTTTTTCAAAATCCTACTTTCATAATTGAGTCTGCTTCTTTCTCTCTTTTCCTCCCTCCCTTTCCCAACTCCATAAAGGCTCAGGAGGCCTGCACAACATTAAAAATAGTAACAACAGAAAAAAACAAGAAAAGAATGATACATTCCAACTAACATAACAATCTTCTAAGGCAGGGTTTCTCAACCAGGGTTCTGTGGGACTTGCAACTTCCTGCCGGCTTCCCCACTGACTTTGGTTGCTGGAAGCTGGCAGGAAGTTGCGAGGCAGTGCTTGTGTAAAGACCCACGATCCTCACTTAATAAACAGCAACGGGGACTGCAGGGATTGCCATTGCTAAGCAATGCGGTCATGTGACATCATGCTTTATGACCACATTGCTTAGTGATAGAAATTCTGGTCCCACTTGCTGTTTTAACTTGAGGACTACCTATATAAATTATCTTCATACAGACATAGATAAATAACTGGAATTTATTTCTTTTAATGAGAAACCAGAGGAAAAGTCTTTCTTAAATTCAAGGTAAAGTAGGATCAGAAAACAGTAGAAAAAAACTTAGATTTATAGCTGGCCATTAAGGCATTAAAATTCATCATAAAACTGCTTGTACTATGTGTAGAAAAGGGGCATTAGGGCAGCTATATTATTTGCTAACCTGTCTGGTCTGTTTCATCTGACTTTAATGTGAACATCAGAGGACAGCATACAGAAAACTGGTAGACAAACAGGAGCAGAGGTTGGGGTTTTGGCTTCCATAGTACCTAGATATTTTTATTCTGTTTTGTCCCCTGAATTTGGACTATGAAGAAAATAAGGAAAATGTGTTGGCTATATTATTCTCTTATAAATACCAAGGGATTGTGCTGGATATCTAATGCTCTGTGTAAATAATATTCCAAGTCTGGACACTGAGATATAATTACATGTCCAGTCCTGAGATGTATTTATTGGCTAACAACTACAATGTATGTGTAGGATAGAACCCTTTATGTGATTATTTAAGGAAAACCATAGGATAAAGCTATAGAAGTGAAATGGAATGAAAAGCAATAGGTATGTTTTCAATTTTTTTCGGACCCTAAAGATTTTTTAACATACATAAAGACATCATCTTTTCTTTATTTACAAACAAAGCCTAGAAAAGTTTCTTCTGCTATTAGAACTGAAGTAACAACAATTCTGCTTTATGCAAGGAAGCTATATAACATAAACCCTAAGCCTACCTTCCTAAAAAGAAGCTACACTGAGTCCAGTGGTACTTCTAATACTTCCCACTAATCATGCATAATATCAAGCTGTCAAGAAGTATCTACATCTGGTCAACTACATTCTAGAAGCAAATTATTTTTAATTTACTTAAACTTTCAGCTCCAAAAGAAAAAAAGAAAGAAAAGTATCTGTGTAAACAAAACACAATTTGAAGCCTGCAGATTTTGATTAGAACTTCAAGGTTGACTAATATATCATTATACTGAATTTGTAATCTTGACTATATAACATTCTATCAAAACAATGCCAAAAATGTGATGGAAGCACAGTGAATGCAATAGTTAGCTATTTAAAATATCTTTAAATTACACTACAGATTTCCATGGGCAAGAGATCTATATGTATAGTATATCTGAGCATAAATAAATGAATAAACATTTTCATATTCATTTTCCACTCCAGTTTCTAGAGGCGAGTTTTTTTAAAGAAATCTTGCTAGCTTAAAATATATTGTCTTGGTTTAAGTTCCAGAAAACCAAAGAAGCTAAGGTTAATAACATCAAGAAAAGTTCCCTTTGATCAATAATTGTAGTGTCACATCACAAACCATGCTTGCTTTACAATCTATTTTGCATGAACTAGAATGCAAAACAAATCCACCATGGATTTCTTGTACCTTGTATTGTGTTTGTCATGGTGGACTCCACTGCTGTACAAACAGCAATGATGATGAGTCTGCTGCCATCAATTATTCCAAACATAAAAGGGAAATTATAAAATGGGATGGGTGGGAATATGCTGCATATAGAGGGTGGGAATATGCTGCATATAGTTGCAATGCTGGCATGTGCTGGTTTTCAGTGACCTGCATAATTACCATACTTTTCCTGGTCTCCAGGCCCAAATCCAAAGATGTAGTATAACCCAATCCTGTTTTATTTTATGGACATCTGCACTTTAATGTATTGCTAGAGGTACTTTCTTGTTCTTTTCTTCTTACCTAGTTAAATAAATTCTCATTCCACAAATACTTCTGATTTTCATTAGCATTCAGTATTCAAAATTTTATAATAGTATAGAAGGAAGCTGTCAGCCATTCAAGGTAGGCAAGGTCAACAGACAGGCACAGCAGGGATGCCTGGAATTCTTATAGGGCAGAATAACAAAATTTTGAAAGCCTAACAAGTTTCTCTCTACTGCATCTTATACCAAACAAAATGAAGGCACATTTATTTTGAGTTTCTTTCTCATTCCTTCCTCTTACTCAGAACTGAGTCATCTTTTCTGAAAATCTTCCCTCAACAGTTTCATCATTCTTCTCCCTATCCAAGGCCAGGTCTATATCACAAGAGCGTGAGGAGAAGCGGGCAAAAGATCAAATTGCATAACAGCATTTCCAGTCCTGGGAAAGTATAGTCATTCACCAGGGAACCAAGGAGACAGGAAACAATGACACATGGACATCGTGACTGTATTTACAAGAGGCATGGCTTCACCATGATGCAAATTGCATAATTGTGTCATTTGCATGATGACATCATGACATGCTTGTCCAGGAGCATTTACAGGGAGGATCAAAAAAGCAAGATGGCAGGCACTACTGTGTTATCAAAGGCTCACCCCTTTAAGCATGCATTGCACACATGTACAAAAGGAGTAGGGTTTTGACCAAACAGTCACACTCACCATCTTGACTTTTTTTTTTATCTTCTCTTGCAGACATCTCTGCACTTGTCATTATTTTGAAGTCATTATGGCTTGTAACCGATGCCTAAGTGGGATGATTAAACCACTCCAGCTAGATTCTTTATTAGGTCCAGAATGGCCAGAGGATGTTTTTGCAGTAGCAAGAAAATAGCTGAATCTTCTTGAATATTCTAACCATGTAATGAAAGAGAAGTGGTCCTACCAAGGGTGGTGCTGGTGAGAGAAATCTCTCCCTCCACAGAGAGCCACACTTAGGTAAATATGGATTCATAGAGGAAAAAATAGAGAGGTAACTATAAATGGTTTTAAAAAAAAGAATTATATGCTGCAGTTGTTATCATGTGACCCATTTGAAAACAAACACAAAATGTTTCACACATTTCGGTATAGGCATGGTGAATAGGGGCATATTGGCTTGTCAGCTGATTTATAGGATTGGACTACTTGGAAACTGAGAAAAACTGACATTAATATAGACCCAATGCCAAATTAATAAAACTTCACAGCTGTCATGGTGGGCTCAGATTCAGAGGCAGAGACTGACGAACAGCCAGCCCCAGAAGTGCCCACGGATAATGAACAGTCAGCTCCAGAGTCACCAGACAGACTGTCGTCTGAGCAGGCAGAAGAGGTGGGGCTGGCCAGCAACCAGCAGAGACAGCTGCTGCTGCTCTCCAAAGATGAGAGCGTGGAATTACCGCCCCCTCCCAATGCAAGAGCTTGGTGGGTGCAAAGACAGTAGAGCAAAGGTGCTCTGCGAGACTACTTGCTAGGAAGGAGCCTCACCCTCCTAAACGAGCCACAGCGGGACTGCTCTTATTTAAGAAGAGGTATGAGCTCAAGCCTCTTCACTGGTAACAACTGTTTGCAAACCTGGACTCTGCGTGCCTTACCTTTGGACTCAAACCTGTGTTACTGTGACTCTGACCCTGGACTAGCTGATGACCTTGCTACAGTGTTTTGGACCCTGGATTTTGCCTGACTACTCTTGTGCCTGCTCCTTGGATTTTGGACTATCTCCAAAATACTGGACTTTTGTGGACTTAATTTCTTTTGTGTGTGTGTATGTGTGTGTGCACATGCATTTGCACATACCTTTTCCTCTGTTGCTATTTGCTTAAAACCCACCTAGTAAAAATTTGCAACTCCCTCTTTGTGTACTTGTGTGTGCTTGGCCTGAGACAGGACAACAGCACTGCATTTGCTAGCTAGAATTCCTACCTTGTGAAAATCCACAAAAGTGTACAAGTAGTCCTCACTTAACAACCACAATTGAGATTGTAATTTTGGTTGCTAAGCGAAGCAGTCATTAGGCAATTCCAACCTGATTTTCTGACCTTTTTTTGCAGTGGCCATTAAGTGAATCACCATGGTTGTTAAGCAAACCACATGGTTGTTAAGCAAATTACACAGTTCCTCATCGATTTTGCTTGACAGAAGCCGGCCAAGGTCAAAAATGGTGATCATGTGACTACAGGACACTGAGACAGACATAAATGTGAACCAGTTGCCAAGTGCCCAAATTGTGCTCACGTGACCATGGAGATGCTGTGATGGTCATAAGTGTGAGCACTGGTTGTAAGTCAGTTTTTTCAGCACTGTTGCAAGCCTGAACTGTCGCTAAACAAATTGTCATGAAGTGAGGACTGCCTGTAATGGTCACTATTTTCTTGGCTTCATGTACTGCCTTCATTGAAGATTTAATTATCAAGACCATGATGTCAAAATATCAAGACTACCAATCTACTTCATTTTT
This sequence comes from Candoia aspera, assembly GCF_035149785.1. NCBI lineage: Eukaryota > Metazoa > Chordata > Lepidosauria > Squamata > Candoiidae > Candoia > Candoia aspera. The sequence continues at coordinate 212,488,337 of NC_086154.1, read as the reverse complement.
ACCTGAATGGAAAAAGATAGAAAAAATAAAATAAGTTGCACAAGGTCATGGTATGGGTGAAACTAGGATTAGAATTCAGGTTCCATTGCTTGATGACCACTCTCTGAGTACTTGATCAATCTGTCCCCCTGAATATTGATTTCTGTAATGTTTTATATTTTTAGGGAAGACTGAATAGTAGGATAAGATCTTTATTGCAATAAGGCAACAAAAATGTCCATTCTTCCTTTTGAAATCCTCTAGCCTAATGGGTGTTTTCTTGTCTCATCTACACCAACTATGTGCTTCCTAATTTTCCTGAACATCAGTTCAGACAATGAACATCTGACTTTAATGTAATTAATCCTTTGAACTGCATCTGACTCTCATCTAATCAATGTTTTCCCCTTATTTATGCTCTGCTCTTATTCTATTAAGACTCCAGACATCTCTTTTAAACAGTTATTGAGTTCCCCAGGTTTTGTTATCAGCCCTACATGTTCTTTAAAATTCAGCTCACATTTCCAGTTTTACTTACCTCTTGGAAATCTTTGCTAAAGGAAACTTCCCATGAATTATGATCCAGAAAATAATGCGTATTTAGAGGCTGTAAGAGTTCCCAACATACCTTGTTTTGGCTTTGAAGGTGATGCAGCACTTATTTTTTAAGATGCATCCCACTTATTTTAAGCACTGGAATCCAAGGATTTTTAGGATGTCTGTTAGGAGGACCGTGAAAGAGAATATGGATTATAATTCAACGGGGGGTACACAACTTTCATTTCACACCAGCTTTTGAGTGGGGTCACATTACAAAAACATTACAAAGGGGAGGGTAAAACCTTATGAGTAAATGTAAAAAATAGGTAGAGAGGAAAATTAAATGAATTAAATATTAAACTTATTACCTCTAACACATTTAATTATTTTACTATATGACCATTTTATCTTGCAAGATGATGCTGTCAAGGTAATGCATGGTATATGCCAGCAAATTTGGAAAACACAAGAATGGCCATCAGATTGGAAAAAATCAACTTATATCCCCATACCAAAAAAGGGGAACACTAAAGAATGTTCAAACTATCGAACAGTGGCACTCATTTCACATGCCAGTAAGGTAATGCTCAAGATCCTGCAAGGTAGACTTCAGCAACTCATGGAGCAAGAATTGCCAGATGTACAAGCTGGGTTTAGAAAAGGCAGAGGAACTAGGGACCAAATTGCCAATATCCGCTGGATAGTGGAAAAAGCCAGGGAGTTTCAGAAAAACATCTATTTCTGTTTTATTGACTATTCTAAAGCCTTTGACTGTGTGGACCATAACAAATTGTGGCACGTTCTTAGTGGTATGGGGATACCAAGTCATCTTGTATGCCTCCTGAAGAATCTGTATAACGACCAAGTAGCAACAGTAAGAACAGACCACGGAACAATGGACTGGTTTAAGATTGGGAAAGGAGTACGGCAGGGCTGTATACTCTCACCCTACCTATTCAACTTGTATGCAGAACACATCATGCGACAAGCTGGCCTTGAGGAATCCAAGGCTGGAGTTAAAATCTCTGGAAGAAACATTAACAATCTCAGATATGCAGATGATACCACTTTGATGGCTGAAAGTGAAGAGGAACTGAGGAGCCTTATGATGAAGGTGAAAGAAGAAAGTGCAAAAGCTGGCTTGCAGCTAAACCTCAAAAAAACCAAGATTATGGCAACCAGCTTGATTGATAACTGGCAAATAGAGGGAGAAAATGTAGAAGCAGTGAAAGACTTTGTATTTCTAGGTGCGAAGATTACTGCAGATGCTGACTGCAGTCAGGAAATCAGAAGACACTTAATCCTTGGGAGAAGAGCAATGACAAACCTTGATAAAATAGTTAAGAGCAGAGACATCACACTGACAACAAAGGTTCGCATAGTTAAAGCAATGGTGTTCCCTGTAGTAACATATGGCTGCGAGAGCTGGACCATAAGGAAGGCTGAAAGAAGGAAGATCGATGCTTTTGAACTGTGGTGTTGGAGGAAAATTCTGAGAGTGCCTTGGACTGCCAGAAGATCAAACCAGTCCATCCTCCAGGAAATCAAGCCAGACTGCTCACTTGAGGGAATGATATTAAAGGCAAAACTGAAATACTTTGGCCACATAATGAGAAGACAGGACAGCCTGGAGAAGGTGCTGATGCTAGGGAGAGTGGAAGGCAAAAGGAAGAGGGCCCGACCAAGGGCAAGATGGATGGATGATATTCTAGAGGTGACGGACTCGTCCCTGGGGGAGCTGGGGGTGTTGACGACCGACAGGGGGCTCTGGCGTGGGCTGGTCCATGAAGTCACGAAGAGTCGGAAGCGACTAAACGAATAAACAACAACAACAACCATTTTATCACAGAAGCACTTACAGTGATCACTGCCCTCATTCATCTCAATTTATTACATTTCAAGTTACTTAAGAACTATGCAAGCAAAATACTTCGTTAAGGTACAGAAAACACTTTTACACCATAGCAGTATAACAGAGACTTGCAGCAAATGTACTCCAGCAATATCTCCAGAAAAAATTCAGCTGGAGCCAAATGTGACCTTTTGTAAGAAACTGACTCAAAATCACTTTGATTTAAAAGTGAAGTTTTTTTTGTTTTGTTTTGTTTGTTCTTGGAAGAATTCAGGGAACTAGCAAAACAATGTTTGTGCAAAATGTTTGCAGGAGGGAAGGAGGCAGGCAGGCAGGCAGGCAGGCAGGCAGGCGCATTAACTCCCGTTACTCCTTTGTTGGCAGAGTCTGTGAAAAGTGCAGCTTCTTGGGGTTTTCAAACTAGTGTCTTCAAATTTCTGGAAGCTTTTTGTTTGTTTCTAAAAGGAAGGAAAGTCTGTCATTTTTATTTTTGAGCAAATAAAAAAAATATTCTACTAGAAGATAAAAGAGAAGATAATGGTCTCAGCTTTGTTCATCCAAAACACTGTGATTAAACATCTCTTGGTTTGGAAGACAGAGCTATCTGATTTCTCCCTCTCTCTTTTCTCTAACTTGGTGGTTTTTTGCAGGAACAGGGCTTGTGTTTCTATAGCACTCAAAAAGGCAACACACAAAAAACCTCCTCCCATTTCTAATTGGATTTGGGTTATTTGTGGGGATCCTGATTTGTCTCTTGGAGCCACAGAATTAGTTCAACCTGATTCTATTTCATTCTTTGACTATGTGTTGCATCACAATTGCATACTGCCAAAGATATGCACGTTCATTCATTTTCATTTTGCAACAGCTTGAATGGGAAGTACTAGTGTTTAATCAAGATGGGCTTACATTTTGTCAATCAGACTTTATATTGTTAGTTTACATTTTTAAAAAAAAAATATTGGGGAAGCTAGGAGTTTGCAGAGGAAAGAACCCATCTCAAGCAGTACCTTTATTTCCAAGGATGTCTCAAGAATCCCAGAATGGTGCTTGGGAAATTTAGGCATTTAGGTAAGGAGACTGACATATCCTCTTAAACCCTATCTGTGGAGCTATACAAGACATAAATACAGACCCAACATTAGCACATCAGTTCAACACACAACAGCCCCTCCATCCACAGCTGTCAACTAACACCTAGATGACCTAGAGCCATCTCCTCATCAACCTCCCTTCACTATGGCAGTGCCTGCCCTGTGGAACATTATCCCTCTGGAAATCCAGATAGCCCCAACCCTGTTAACTTTTTGTAAGGCACTGAAGACCTGGCTGTTCCCCCCAGGTGTTTGGGCCAGAGAGTTAGGTGACCAAAGTTGAGTAAAGTTTTTTATATATAAATTGGGATTATCGATTTAACCTTGGACACTGTGGTTTGAATGTAAGTTAGTTGTAAGTTTGTTCACCACACAGACAGATCCTGTGATATGGGTAGCCAAATAATTTAAACAAATAAATGAAAATAAATATTAAAAAAAAAAAAAAACCAAATACAGGTAGTCCTCGGGTTATGATGGCAATTGGGACCAGAATTTCCATTGCTAAGTGATGCAATTGTAAAGCATGAGTCATGTGACTGCATTGCTTAGTGATGGCAATCCCAGCAGTCCCAGTTACCATTGTAACTCAGATGGTGCAAGTTGTTAAGAGAGGACCTCACATGACTGGAGTCCTAGGCAAGCAGGCTGGAGGGCAAGAGTTGTGAGTGAATGGGTATAATGGTATGTGGAAAAGACCATGGAAGATGGAGCAAAGAGATACTGCCTCGGGTGCAGTCAGATAAGAGAGGGCATAGCCCACACTTGCATAATGGGTGTAGTAAGAGGCTCAGAAGGGACCCTCCCTAGCTTCTTGGCCTGTAAAGGAGATGGCAGGAGATTTGTACTCTCAGACTTGCAAGATTCTGTTAATGTTGTTGTTTATTCATTTAGTCGCTTCCGACTCTTCGTGACTTCATGGACCAGCCCACGCCAGAGCTTCCTGTCGGTCGTCAACACCCCCAGCACCCCCAGGGACGAGTCCGTCACCTCTAGAATATCATCCATCCATCTTGCCCTTGGTCGGCCCCTCTTCCTTTTGCCCTCCACTCTCCCTAGCATCAGCATCTTCTCCAGGGTGTCCTGTCTTCTCATTATGTGGCCAAAGTATTTCAGTTTTGCCTTGAATATCATTCCCTCAAGTGAGCAGTCTGGCTTAATTTCCTGGAGGATGGACTGGTTTGATTTTCTTGCAGTCCAAGGCACTCTCAGAATTTTCCTCCAACACCACAGTTCAAAAGCATCTATCTTCCTTCTCTCAGCCTTCCTTATGGTCCAGCTCTCGCAGCCATATGTTACTACTGGGAATACCATTGCTTTAACTATGCGAACCTTTGTTGTCAGTGTGATGTCTCTGCTCTTAACTATTTTATCAAGATTTGTCATTGCTCTTCTCCCAAGGATTAAGCGTCTTCTGATTTCCTAACTGCAGTCAGCATCTGCAGTAATCTTTGCACCTAGAAATACAAAGTCTTTCACTGCTTCTACATTTCCTCCCTCTATTTGCCAGTTATCAATCAAGCTGGTTGCCATAATCTTGGTTTTTTTGAGGTTTAGCTGCAAGCCAGCTTTTGCACTTTCTTCTTTCACCTTCATCATAAGGCTTCTCAGTTCCTCTTCACTTTCAGCCATCAAAGTGGTATCATCTGCATATCTGAGATTGTTAATGTTTCTTCCAAAGATTTTAACTCCAGCCTTGGATTCCTCAAGCCCAGCTTGTCGCATGATGTGTTCTGCATACAAGTTGAATAGGTAGGGTGAGAGTATACAGCCCTGCCGTACTCCTTTCCCAATCTTAAACCAGTCCGTTGTTCTGTGGTCTGTTCTTACTGTTGCTACTTGGTCATTATACAGATTCTTCAGGAGGCATACAAGATGACTTGGTATCCCCATACCGCTAAGAACTTGCCACAATTTGTTATGGTCCACACAGTCAAAGGCTTTAGAATAGTCAATAAAACAGAAATAGATGTTTTTCTGAAACTCCCTGGCTTTTTCCATTATCCAGCGGATATTGGCAATTTGGTCCTGAGTTCCTCTGCCTTTTCTAAACCCAGCTTGTACATCTGGCAATTCTCGCTCCATGAACTGCTGAAGTCTACCTTGCAGGATCTTGAGCATTACCTTACTGGCATGTGAAATGAGTGCCACTGTTCGATAGTTTGAACATTCTTTAGTGTTTCCCTTTTTTGGTATGGGGATATAAGTTTTTTCCAGTCTGATGGCCATTCTTGTGTTTTCCAAATTTGCTGGCATATACCATGCATTACCTTGACAGCAAGATTTTGAACAGTTCAGCTGGGATGCCGCTGTTTCCTGCTGCCTTGTTATTAGCAATGCTTCTTAAGGCCCATTCAACCTCACTCTTCAGGATGTCTGGCTCTAGCTCACTGACCACACCGTCAAAGCTATCCCCAATATTGTTACCCTTCCTATACAGGTCTTCTGTATATTCTTGCCACCTCTTCTTGATCTCTTCTTCTTCTGTTAGGTCCTTGCCATTTTTGTTTTTGATCATACCCATTTTTGCCTGGAATTTACCTCCGATGTTTCTAATTTTCTGGAAGAGGTCTCTTGTCCTTCCTATTCTATTGTCTTCTTCCACTTCTGCGCATTGCTTGTTTAAAAATAATTCCTTATCTCTTCTGGCTAACCTCTGGAATTTTGCATTGAATTGGGCATATCTCCCCCTATCACTGTTGCCTTTTGCTTTCCTTCTTTCTTGGGCTACTTCTAGTGTCTCAGCAGACAGCCATTTTGCCTTCTTGGTTTTCTCTTTCTTTGGGATGTATTTTGTTGCCGCCTCCTGAACAATGCTGCCAACTTCTGTCCAGAGTTCTTCCGGGACCCTATCTACTAAGTCCAGTCTCTTAAATCTATTCTTCACCTCCACTGCGTATTCCTTAGGAATATTAGTGAGCTCATATCTAGCTGATCTGTGGGTCTTCCCTAATCTCTTTAGTCTGATCCTAAATTGTGCAAGAAGAAGTTCGTGATCTGAACTACAGTCAGCTCCAGGCCTTGTTTTTACCGACTGTACAGATGTCCGCCACCTTTGGCTGCAAAGGATGTAATCAATCTGATTTCGGTGTTGTCCATCTGGTGAAGTCCATGTATAAAGCCGTCTCTTAGGTTGTTGGAAGAGAGTGTTTGTTATGCAGAGTGAATTGTCTTGGCAAAATTCTATCAGCCTATGTCCTGCTTCATTTTGTTCTCCCAGGCCATACTTACCTGTAATTCCAGGTGTCATTTGACTGCCCACCTTAGCATTCCAGTCTCCTGTGATGAAAAGAACATCTCTTTTAGGCGTGTTGTCCAGTAGGTGCTGCAGATCCTCATAGAACTGCTCTACTTCAGCTTCTTCAGCATTTGTGGTTGGGGCGTATATTTGGATCACTGTGATGTTAGATGGCTTGCCCTGAATTCGAATTGAGATCATTCTGTCATTTTTTGGGTTGTATCCAAGCACTGCTTTAGCTACTTTACTATTAATTATGAAGGCTACTCCATTTCTTCTGTGGTCCTCTTGTCCACAGTAGTAGATCTGGTGGTCATTTGATGTGAAGTGGCCCATTCCAGTCCATTTCAGTTCACTGACGCCCAAAATGTCTATCTTTAATCTTGACATCTCACCAATAACCACATCCAATTTGCCCTGGCTCATAGATCTTACATTCCAGGTTCCAATGGTGTGTTGATCCTTAGAACATCGGATTCGCCGTTCACCACCAGCACCGTCAGCCGCTAGCCGTCCTTTCGGCTTTGAGCTAGCTGCGTCATCACGTCTGGGGCTAGTTGAGCTCATCCTCTGTTCCTCCCCAGTAGCATTTTGACCATCTTCCGACCTGGGGGTCTCATCTTCCGATGGTATACCGACATATCTCTGGTTGTACTGATCCATTTAGTTTTCACGGCAAGAATACTGGGGTGGGTTGCCATTACCTTCCCCAGGGATCACATTTAGTCTGACCTCTCTGTCATGACCTTCCTGTCTTGGGTGGCCCTTCACGGTTTAGCTCATGGCATCATTGAGGTGCTCAAGCTGCAGCACCACGGCAAGGTAACGATCCTTTGCTGAAGTCTGTTAATGTAGCCTTACAATAAAGTAAAATTAGCTCATCTAGTCATGTTTCCTGTTTGGTCTACTTGGGAAGGCTGACAGTAGGTCAGGTACTACTGAGAATGGGCAGTCTGGCAGGGCCACAGGTAGGCACTAGGGAGTGCAGGTGGGCCAGCGTGGGGGCACTATGGAGTGCAGGCAGGCGGGGGAGCTATGGAATATGAAATTCCTGGATCTCATATTCCATAGCAGGGTTCCTTGGGAGAAAGAATGGTGGAAGTGACTTACGGGAGTGACTTGCGATCTTCCCTGCCAGATTCCCCATTGACTTTGCTTGTGGGGAGCTGGCAGGGAAGGTTACAAATGGCAATCTTGTGACCATGGCTCACTGCAATGTCACAATCGCGAGCCAGGCACTCAAGCACCCAAACTGTGATCACGTAACTGCAGGGGCACTGCAACAGCCGGAACTTTGAGGACTGGTTGTAAGTCCCCCTCATTCAGTGCCATCATAACTTTAAACAGTCACTGAATGAGTGGTTATAACCCAAGGACTACCTATATAACCTCTGCCAACCAACAAACCTCTTTGAAACATCTGCAGTGACGATGCTACCTAGTAGAGTAATGGAATGTCTGCAAGCCAAAAATCAAGCTCAGGCAACTCTGCCAATTTAATATGTTATCGTTATCTATAAAATGAATTAAATAAATAAAACATAATTTTATGTATCTTAATGGTGAGTTGCTTAATAGCTGCTAAGAACCTAAGTTATTACCATGCTACTATTGAAATATTGACAAAAAGGACCAGTTTCTAGGTAATGAATTTGAGTTTGGGAGAATATTGAACCAACATAACCAGTGTTATCCAGCACACAGAGTACATGTCACAGCAATATATCTTCTAATGTATTTGAAAGTTATATCATATTTATAGGTCTTTGTTTTAGATTGCAATGCCACAGATAAAATTAAAGTATTACTTTTTCATAACATCACATTATATTGGTATCATAGTAAATGGCCTTATATCAAAATGAGATTCATGGATTTCTAAGGTAACAGTGAAGAATGAAAACAATTCATAATTATATTAAATAAATCAGCACTTCCTATTTAATAATAGACACTTTCACTGCTCTTTTATTATTCTAGCAGCACACAAAATTAAATGAATGGAATGAGTAGGTCCTAAGAGCTGTTGCAGAAGCAGTAAAGGTGGGGAGGTAGGATGGAGTCCAATTAAACACATGATTTCTGATACTGCTTTTTAATGATTTCTGATACTGCTGCTACAGGTAATCCTCGACTTATGACCATTCATTCAGTGACTGTTTGAAGTTATGATGGTGCTGAACATTTGTGAGGCTTTCTCCTTCCTCCTGCAAAGCCTCACAAATGGCCAGCAGCTTCCAACATGAGCTACAGAGTACATATCAGAAGCATCCACAGACTCGCCAGGGGTGCTTCCAATGTGCGCTCTGCAGCTCACGTTGGAAGGTGCTGGTCATTTGTGAGGCTTTCTCCTTCCTCCTGCAAAGCCCAAGAGCCACAATGCAGTGCGAAGCCCAGCCCAGCCCAGCCCAGCCCAGCCCAGCCCAGCAGAGCAGCAGGGTGCAAAGGAGCTTCTTTGGTCCGAAGAGCCAAGCCAGGAACACCTCATCAGCAGCGGGAGCAAGAAGACAGTGAAGGTTAGCTGGAGTGGTGGAGCGCAGGGCAGTAGGGGTCTTGGAGTGCAGGGTGGTGAGGACAATTGTGGCTGGGACAGCTGAGGCTTCCAGGGGTAGCTTCACACTGCACTGCAGCTCAGGGGCTTCTTGCAGCCCCTGAGCTGCAGTGTAGCAAGCAGCCCCAGAGCCATGCAGTTTTGGGGCTGCTTGCTGCCCTGCAAGGCAGGGTACAGGCCGGCCAAAAGGAGGGAGAGATAGGTGGATGGGGGGAGTTGGAGGCAGTCCCTTACCTTACTGAGGCTTGAGTCTGGGAGGGACCAAGCCTGGAATGGCTTGGATTAGGGTGGGTAGGTCCTCGGCTAACAACCAGTGGAATTCGCTTAACGACAGCAACAGGGATTGCTAGGATTGCCTTTGCTCAGCAATGCAGTCATGTGACATTGCGCTTTATGACCGCATTGCTTAGCAATGGAAATTCTGGTCCCAACTGTTGTTGTAAGTCAAAGACTATCTGTACTGTTTCAGTGTGACTTGCCAAACCAAGACACTAGCCTATTACAGCAATGTGATTTTGCACAGTAGTGGGTACCATAACCAAATGCAACACAGCCATTTTTGCTTTCTTAACTCATTTAGGGTGTATGTTCAACAAAAAACATAGCGTGGTAATGAACTAAAGTGGTGAAATGACAGACATAATCCAGCTCTCACCAATGTTCTGAATTAATAAGCATTCTATGCAACCCGAGATTGTATTCCTGCATTTCTGTGTTATCATAGAAATTTTAGTTTTATTTTTAATTCATATGTAGATGGACTCAACCCACTCACTAATTGGGCTCCCTGTGAGCTTAGCTTAGCTCTAAAATATGTAGGCAATCTGCAGTCTATAGGCCATATACAGACTCTTACACAGCCTCTGGGCTCGCTCCCCAGCTGACTGGTGTTGGAAACATTGGGGAACACACTGATTGGCAGGTCCCTCAACTATTCCTAGAGCCAATGATCTGGGGATTGTGTGGAAGGAGGCATGCAGTAGGACCTTAGGGATACCAAGTGGTAGTTCCCTCTTGTCTAGCCAATTGTAGCTGGGAACATGAGCCTGCAAATTAGTGTATTAGTTTCTAGAGTCAAGTAGCTGGTCAAAAAAGGAGGGAAGGAATGTAACGTAGCTGGATGTAAGACTCTGTTTGTGAGGTGGGGCCATAGGGATCCATTGGGATTGCTGCTTGCTTACTTTCTCCCCTGCAGTGTACCAGCATCTCTGCCAAGCTTACAAAATCTGTGGCCAGGTTGGCAGTGGAGTTCCCCAGGATTATGGTCCCGGGGGACTTAAATCTATCTTCTTTGGGCCTGGGGTCAGAGGCAGCTTGGGAGTTCTTGGCCACCATGGACCTGATCCAATTTATTGAGGGCCAATCCACAGTGGGGGTCACACATTAGATCTAGTCTCTGTCTCGGGGCAGTGGCACTGTGATCTGGGTTTGGAGGATGTTCACATCAGTCTCTTACCATGGACAGACCATTCCCCTTTGGCTCTGGAGTTCTCCCTGCCCAACCCCTATTGCAGAGAGGCAGGGCCCATTTCATTGACCTGCCACATGTGACCGATGGACACAATTAGCTTTCAGAAGGAGTTTGGTGTATGATTTGGCTCAGGCCTTGGTCATGGCTTGGAATGAAATGCAACAAGGGCCCTGGATTGGATCACACCTGTGGGAATTCTCTGCGATCATGGATCCTGCTGTCAGCCTTCTGAGGTACTCCAATAAAACCATGAGTACTAACACTAACTTTATTGTAAGGCTATAGTAACAGAATCTTGCAAGTCTGAAAGCACTTCTACCCTTCCTTACTTTTGCTTTCTAGAAAACTTGGGAGGGTCCCTTCTGAGATACTTCCCATATCTCCTTTCCTTCTGTGGACTGAAGTATCTTTTGCATGATGATTGTCTATGCTGCATCTCTTTCTCCTGTCTTCCAAGGTTATTCTCACAGACCATTATACCTGTAGAGCTCCTTGATTTACTGAGAAGCTGTCAGAGATGAAATGACACAAGAGATGCCTTGAGTGTTGCTGACAAAAGACAAAGAGCAACGCTGACAGAGCACAGGTAAGAGCCTTTATTAGGACTTACCATGGGGGTCCCCTTGAAAACCATCCAGAAATTACAACTAGTGCAGAATGCAGCAGCGTGAGCAGTTTTGGGTGCCCAATGGTTCACCCATGTTATGCTACTGCTGTGTGAGCTGCACTGGCTTCCAGCTTCTTTCCAGATATGATTCAAGGTGCTGGTTATCTCCTTTAAAGCCCTGAATGGCTCAGGGCCAGGTTATTTGCAGGACTACCTGTCCCTGAGGGATCTGCCTGTTCCACTAGCTCTGTGTCATGGCTCAGGACTCAGATTCTGAAAGTGAGTCTGAAGCTGAGGAGGCTACTCCAGCTGAGCCTGTGAAATGTCAGCCTCAGGAGAGAGACAGCCAGGAATCTCATGAGGCTGATTGAACACAGGCAACACCTGAGCAGCTGGAGCAGCGAGGATGATGTAGGGCCTTCCAGCCCCCACACCTGAAGGCAGAACAGACTGGAGAAAGTCAATTAGGCTACTTGCCAAGAAAAGTAGCAAGCAGTCTGATTACTGACAACTGACTGCAGCCTTATTTAAGAACCAACTTTGAGACCAGCTTCTTCCTGGAAACAACGTCTCACATCCAGCTTCTGCGTGGCTCTTGTGTTTGGATCTTGCTCTTGGACTGGCTGACAAATCTCATTTGGCTCTGTGGACTTTGGATTGGATTTTGACTTCTCTTCAGCGTGCTCTTGTTCTCAAACAAACCTTGCAGACAAGCCTTGGCTTGGTTTACATTCCTTTGTTCACTGTAATTTCTTCAGCTTTGCAGTAAACTGATAATCGCTGGGGAAACTGTGTGTTGGTGTGTGTGCAGGACAGTCTGATGGGGTGGGTGTGCTCAGGTCCATCTCCTTCAGTGTTGCCACCTAGTGGGACCTAGGCAGCACACTTTCTCTGTAGCGGCCCCTGCCCTTTAGAACAATTTTCCCCCTGAGATCTGGCAGGCTCCGACCCTTCTGAAAAGCCTTGAAAACCTGGCTTTTCTCACAAGTGTTGGGGAAGTGTGAAGCTGGAGGCCAGTAAAGTTCTTGGTGGATGTGTTGAATTTGGGGATGCCTGGAGTTTCTGTGTTGGTTTTTATTGGGGTTTTCTTTGTGCTGTTTTTATTGCTGTTTGTGAGCTGCCCAGGGTTACATTGCATAAGATGGGTGACTATTTTAAATGTTTTATTTTAAATAATTTTAATTCATTTATTTTATGTATTTTAAATAAACAAGCAAAAAAATAGAGGGCAAGTTTTAACCTCAGACCCTGCATACTAAAGTGAAAAAGAATGGTGAGTCCATGTAGGAAGAATGAATGGTAGGGAAGGGTATGCAACAGAGTTTGAGGAAACAATGCAAAGCTTACCTTCTGCCATGTGTGCCCACATCTCTTACTGAACTGTGGCTTTTCACTGACAATGGCCATTAAGACAAAAATAATTATTGGCACCATTCTAAGGCAACCTTGTTAATGTCAGGCTCCCTTCACATGCCCGCCATAAAGCATTGCTACACATATCAGCTGAGGGAGAACAAACCCATGTCAGCTTTGCAGCTTTGCACACAGCACATTCCTTCACAAACCATTAGAGCCAAAGCCGAGCTGATAAAACACTTGGACTGGGAGGGGGAGATCAGGACTGAGAAAGAGCTTGTTTGTCAGACAGGGAGGAGGGATTATGTCACAGAGAAGGAATTACTTTGAATGCTTTGGCACCAAAACGTTATTCAGAGCTTTGCAACTGTCTTGTTTGTAATTGGATTTTAATAAATGGATTCTTTAAGTTTCTAATGAACTGTCTGGAGAATTCCTTAAGTTAAGATTCTGGTACTGGGACCATCACAGTTAAGCAGTGACATTGCTAAGCAATCAGTATGCACAGTTTTTGGGAGTCCCAAACAAAGAATATCTTTTGTGCCAGAGTTAAGAGAGAAATGCCTGCAGTCGAAGGGGAGACTACTTCTCACGTGTGTGTCTCTCCCCCTCTCTCTGGTTTTTACAAATTTTTAATGTACTGGCCATCTGGGAAGGGAAAATGGTACAGCTCAATCCCTTCTGCTGCCTCTGCTATGCACAGCAGAAATGCCAACAGCTGGGGAAAATATACAATTTAAAATGATAAAGAAAACAGAATGGGAAAAGCAGGGTCTCCTTGATTCAAACCCTCCAAAAGTGTGCCATTAATTCATATTTCCATCTTGCCATCCCACTCAAACTCTTCCTCCTGCCCCACTCAAAAGGGTGGTGGGGCTGATATGCACAAGAGAAAAGGGGGGAATGTTCTCATACTAGGAGGGAAAGATGGAGAACTGGGTATATTTTCAATCTAGCTAGAAGCTCAAGCAAAATGCCACAGGATTGATTTGTGCTATGCTATAGGAGATAGCCTGATACATTCCAGCTTCTTAGGAAGTTGTGTGGAAGGAAGAAACCTGATAGAAAGCTAGATGTGATGTCCAATGGAGAGGTCTTCATGATATCAGTGATCAGCAAAGTGCTTGTAGGAGGCCTGGACATGATCTTGCTTATCCTAAAGAGGCATTGAACAGCCTAAAGTCCTTGGAGAAAACAAGAAGCCTCTGGAAGTGGGGAGAGCTAGAAAGAATTTGGTGGCAGCTATGAGTGGTAGTCATAAGTGCCATGAAATGGTGCAAATTGAGTAGAGCCATGAACTCGATTATCATGCGCACACTCATAATTCCACAATAGCATGAGAGAAAATTTTCACATGATCATAAGCAAGTAAGCTGGTCATTTTGTTACTGAAACAAGAGACAAGGAAACTATTATCCCTGCCCAAAAGCTTCTAGCCTGTTACCTCATATAGGCAGGAGAAAGAGGATCAAAAGTTTGAACCGTGATTTTGCTATAAATAGGGCTTATATTTAATACATTGCAGTCACTGGAATTATTTCATAATGGATTCATTATCTTTGCTACAATAAATCTATTTAACACAACGCTGAAGTCCTTGGAAATCTATTATTGCACTTTCTTACCTAACCTCCAGGGGATGGTAAAAGGTAAAGGGTCAGGCTGACTGTCTTTGTGGCAATTTATATAGCAGCATGGATGCTATTTAGGTAGCATTAGCCATCTCTTCTCCATTGAATGCTGAATTAAGGACTGATGGAGCTTTGTATCCAATAGTGTAAGCATTGAAGTAAAATATCTATCCATGGTGAGTTCTTGAAGTTTCTCCTGTTAGCTAGTTACAGGATATGGAATTGAAGTTTCTGGAGAGCTGAGATATATTGTCATGCCTTGGACAGAAATCTGTTAAGGGAAACTGATCTGTCCAAAAATGTTTTGTGAATTTTAAGCCTCCGTTGTAAATTAAATATCAAGCAAAGCTCTTGAACTAACTTCCTCAGGGACAGATGGGATGCCACAACACGGAATGGAGTGGGCCATTTTAGAAAAAAATCAGCTTTCACCAGAACTAGGTCATTTAGAAAGTTCAAGGAAACTGTATCTGTGTGGGAAGGGAGAGGATGCAACAGTCCAGAAGGTTTGCCAGATTGAAGTCTGATCTAGCAACAAGTATAGTGTATAGATACTCTATGACAACTGCTATAATAGGAGACCACCAAAAATCATGGAAAGGGAGATGGGTTGCCTTAAATGCTACCAGCTGACCATGGTAGCAGGGCTGCAACTGTCTCCTCTCAAGGAAGGAGAGAAGTATACCAGTTATTACTGCACAGTATTCCTGCTTCCAGGAAAAGGATGTCCCCAGAGGACATCTTTCCAAGTCCACACATAGGAGACTTGCTCTTGCAGTGGAAGGGTTAGATTGGCTCTCAAAAAGTCATAGCACAGGGCAGATGTCCGGCAGAGGAAAAATGTTTTGAGTACAAGATGACGAAGGAGGGTTATATTGTTACAAAATATTGTAGCTTACATTGTAAAGCATAATTTTGCTTGACATGCAAGTTAGGAATATAAAAGATTGGAAAGTTAAAATAAGAAAAAAATGTGCCAAACTGACATACTGCTTTCTGAGCTTGTATGCAGCTTGTAAATGTTCCAGAGCCTTGTTCTCAAAGCCTTTGAAGGCATAGCGCTAATGCTGAAAAACTTCCTTGATGGCCAAAATTTCCTTACTTGAAATCATAGTTTCTTTTGGCTAGTAGGAGTTTCATACTGGTCCTCAAACTCTGGAGTAGATTTTAGAAACAGGCTCTCAAGGTATCAGCCTATAGAACAAAGAGATGGTGGGATCTGGATAGCAGAGGATAGGCTGAGTAGTGAATGCCTGTTTGAATTAAAGACTTGTTAAGCTCTGGAATCCAGTTAAAGGGAACCCTTCTTATTAAGCTGTGTTAACAGTGTGATCACTACAATACAATTAGGAAATGTATTTACCTTATTATTTTTATATACCATTGAGTCAGAAGCGACTCCTGGTGGCTTACAAAATAAATAACTATTCACTATATATACAAAAATAGAACAGAAGTGACAGTAAAAACATTAAAAATAGTAACAGTTTAAAAAATGTAGGCACCAACTCCCATTAATCACAGCAACATTAATTTTCAAAGGTCCTATATTAAGCTTTTCAAAACTATGCCAGAGTAGGTGCCAGCTGTATGTCTGGGGGAGGCTGTTCCATTAAGTAGGGGCCACTAAAGAAAAGCAGTTTCTTCAGTTCCCCACCCCTCTCACATCATGCATCTGAGAAATATTAAGCATCCTCAAACAGGGTGAGCTTTGAATATGTCATTCTACCTGGAGGAGGCAATCCTGTGCTATCTGGAAACCAAACCATGTAGGGCTTTGAACTGTATCTGGAAACCCAGGAAGTCAATGCTGACCTACAATACAAGAGTTACTGTATATGGCTGTACTGGCTCTCTCATGCCAGCTCATGAACTGATGTTTTTTACACCAACTGTAATTTCCCAGTGATCTTCAAAGCCAACCTTATGTAAAACACATTGCAGTAAAGGGAATCAAATTTGATTCCCAGGTTGCAAGACTCACTGTCATGAGTACTGATGGCGGGCAGGAGGGGGCCTCTATCCAGGGGGGAAAACGCATGCATAGTACTGAGGAATTAAGCAGCCATTCAAAGAGACACAGATCAGACCCGCCTTAACCTTTGGGGTTTATCTGTCTGGGTTTTTCCCACGCTTCTTCAGTTTGTTAGGATTCTGTTTTATGTAGCAGTAATAAACACCAGAGACCTACTCCTCATCTCAGCGTGATTTCTGACTGTTAGGACACTCACAGCCTGCAATACCCTACGCCTCACCACTCCTCAATCAGTGTACCCTATCACCTTGCCTCAGGCATGCCACAATTTATGTAGCTCTCCAAATCCAAGCTATTCTGACTTGCAGGGGTGTTCCTTACTTTGCATTTCTTTCAGTCATTAGGCTAAATATTAGGCTGAATAAATCCTATGTGGGTTCTGTCAATGAAGGTATCTAGTCCCAGGGAGATGTGTAGTACACATGGACTGATGAAAGCAGTAACTCTGCTTAAAGTCCCAACATATTTGTCAAGGAAGGAGGTAGATACTTAGTGTTACAGGGCTGCTTCTGCTCCAGTAATGGCTGAGTGTTCTTGGGCTAGAACTGGTAAGACAACTGTCAGTTGTAGTAGGTACTACTCCATCTGCTGGGCTAGCTGTTTCAGTGTCTGGGCTAAATGGTCCATCTGGCTGGGTGGTTCTGATAGTGGAGCAAGCCATTTGCTACTTGGTCAATAGTTAGTGAAGTTGCCAGCAAGACTGTAGCATCCTTATTCCTTAGGTGATGGCCGTCCTCTCATGGTGATGGGGGTCTAAGTGGGGAATCAAGCTGTCAAGCTTCACTTCAGGGCTCAGCAGGAAATCACCGTTCTCATGACACAACCTGTAGCTCAGTCTCGCAGCTTAACTTGGCAATGGACTCATAAACATAGCTTAGTTAGATTCGAATTTTTATTGCAAGCAAGAACGAAGCCATATACAGAATATTTGATTGTCATTGCTATGCAAACATGTCAAAGACTTTAATATATTCTCTAATATATAAGGGTTTAAACTTAAAGCATTTTCTTTCCTGCCTCCCGAACTAACGAATACTTGGCAGAACACTTGCTGCCTTGAAGTTGGATACTTGTGGTGTGCTTACAAAACAGCTATCTATCTCTAGCGGAGGAAGCACTGGCTCCCACCTCACTAATCTCAACTTCTACAGAGTTAGATGTTCATATTTGTCACTTAAAGCTTTGAGTATCAGTCAATCACATCTAAGAGCGTTGTTTTGCCTCTCTGTGATTTGCCTCCTTGAAGTTTCAACCTGCTATACATTAATTTTGTATTGTATTTACAATTTGCAGTCTATTCATTAACTAACCTTCTCTGCTTAATTGTGCATACCGTGTCCTTGGGCAATTATTAGTAAGTATCCTTTGCCCTAAAAGTTTAGGGCAAACCACACAACCTATCTCCACCCCCATTAGACTACTGATTTGTCCTCCTACAGTGTTGGAGGGCATGATGGATGCTTTAGAAAAGCTAATACATTCGGAGGGATCCTTCAGTGTCACAAGTGATGAGATGTTCCATAAACATGTTAACTTCTTTGGGAAAAGAAAGCACTGGAGGTTACATGTCTCCCTCTCCCTCTCCTTTGCAGTTTTTGATTTAATAAGAAATCTATGACTATAAATAAAATAAAGAATATTCATACTTTTGTCAGGCAGTTAACCTCTTACCTGCCATTTTTCTAATTAGACACTCTTGCACCTACTGGATTGAAATCTTCAGCCAATCCCTTACCCTATCTTTGCCCTGAACAGTTTTTCATTTATACCCACATAAACATAAACATGCACATCACAATTATTTCCTTTTCTTACTTGGGTGAATAGCCTCATATGTTCAGAATACTCAGATAGTACCTATCCATTTGCTTACAGTGACAGAACCATTAATAGTCCTGGACTATTCATCTGCCCATCAAAACAATGTTGTACAGGCATCAAAACCATATTGCTCCCTTCACAGCAAAGACTGTTTTCTCCAACTCATGGCAAAAGTACTTTCCTCTACTTTTCTTCATAAGATAATGCTGTTCCTGACATCTATTTACTATATATTCAATAATGCTTTAGTCTGCTAGCCATATGAAACACATTTTACTCACTTATGAGTTTTATAACCATAATTACTGCATTAAAATGTGATTTTATTAAATGGTGCCAGTCAAAACGAAGAATTTGTATGCCCAGCAAAAATATACTATAACAATAACATCTCAACCACAACTTTCATCATGTTCCATCAGGCTTGAGAATAAGGGGACTGTTGTCTGACATATCTCAGGGGCACCAGTTTGGGGAAATAATCAGAAGAATTATTATTTCATGTAATACTTAAAGATTTGAGATGCTACAAGGATACAAGAACTGAATTGGAATTAAATGTCAATGAATCTCTAGCTTTTTGAATTCAACAAGTTAATGGGAAAATGTGCTATAAAAAGCACATTGAAAGCTTCATTTAATCTTGTGGGGCTTTTTCCTTCAAAGAAAAACAAGTGTTACCAAAGCATGAACTCAGACATCAAGTAAAGATCTGTTGATATGAAATCAGTCTAAATGTTGGCACACAGGCTTATTTTCTATTACTTGCAGTGTCTATAAATTTGATGGCCTGTGTTGGAGAGATTGATTTCCACCAAGGAGAAGACACACTTTTTCCCCTCATCCTGAAAACTTTGAAACCCCAGGAAAACAGGTGTTTTCAATAGCTTTCTATACCAAGAATATCCCAGAGATATCTGTTTATTTTAATATACCAGAATTGGCCTTCTTCTCAGTGAATAATTGAGGCAATCTACTGATAAAACCAATATAAAAATAAATACACCAAAATACAGACATTGATCACAAGCAAACAAGACATTATACATGCTAATAAAACCAGAGGACACAGGTAAAACTGAAAGAGCAACTTCATTTATTGAATTTGTATAGCTGCCCATTTCACAGATAAGTGACTCTGGGCAGCGAACAACACTTAATTAAAAAATCAATAAATATATAAAAAACATTCATTATTAAAATTATAAAAAACACAAAAACTGGAGAGGATAATGTTATCCACAGTAAGGGAACCATTGCAGGATCTCCCCGGTCCCTGGGGACCCACTGGCCTGAATGCAAAGCCATGTTTTGAGGGACCTGCAGAATGTTAAGATGGATGGAGCTAACCTCACTTCCGGGGGGAGAAGATTCCACAAGGCAGGTGCCACAGGAAAGGAAGAGAAGGCTCACCTCCTGGGACCCGCCAAATCTAATTCCCTGATGGATGGGACCCACAGCACGCCTTCTTTGCCGGATCTGATGGGATGGGAAAATTTAATCGGGGAGAGGCGGTCCCTCAGATAACCTGGCCCCATGCTGTGAAGGGCTTTATAGGCAAAAACAGCACCTTGAATTGGACCTGGAAGCAAACTAGCAGCCAATGTAGCTCATTGAGCAGAGGTTTAATGTGTGCCATTCTAGGGGCACACATAACTGCCCGCGCCGCTGCATTCTGCACCTGCTGAAGCTTCTGGACACTCTTCAAGGGCAGCTTCATGCAGAGTGCATTACAGTCCAATCAGGAGGTGACTAGGGCATGAGTGACAGCAAGCTGAGGCCCCTTGATCCAGGAACAAGCGCAATTGGCACACAACAAGAAGCTGTGCAAAGGCCCTCTATTAAACCTTAAAAGCTGGTTACAATATGTCATTTCAAACAGCCATGTGAAAGACTGTAGAGGAGAAACCAAGCTAACGTCCATAGGAAGGACTGCAACAACTAGAGTGCTGCTAAACAACAGGCCCTGTCTCAAGTATCACTAACCTCATTTCTTCAGGAGAAGGAGCATATAATGGGAAGTTAGCTGATGAATGCCAGTTCTGAGGCAGATTCACATAGAAGGGACAGCCTTTCAAACTTTTCAAAGAACAAGAAGCCTAAACCGGAAGCTAGTACAGTGTTATGACTGTATTCTAAATGCAGACCAAATAATCATGACTGCTTCCCCAACCGTAATTCCCAATGTTTTTCAAGAATAGTCCCCTGTAGACTGCATTCCTGTAACCTAACCATGACAAAACTGTCTGTCAGCATTCTGTTGCCATTAAAGAGAAAACAATGCAGAGACCTATATATCTTCACCTGCTAGCTCAGTGGAAATGGTCTTGGCTCTAGTCATTCCATTGCTGGGTTGTAAACATCTGGGGGATAACTAGATCGCAACAAGACAGAATGGTAAATTCTAACTTACTGCTGCCACCTAGTGATCATCCAGAATTTTTCATTCCAGTTATAGTTTGCCTGTTTGGATTGATGGGTGCAGAAACAAATTCAAATAATCCCTTAGTGTTCCTTGAATATATACTAGGCAACCTGTCTCTGAGCAGACCAGATGAATCAAGAATCAAGAGAAACATCAGATATATGATCGCAGAGAGGATGCCAATTATAGCTATTATATTAGCAGTGATGATAGACAATCTGTTGTTACAACAACATAAAGGTATAATGATATTGCTGTCAAGGGAAACTTAATATATTTGGTTTGTAATATTGAAGGAAAATAACAGCAATCACCTGAAAGAGAAAGAAAAATGATGTTCCAGACAAAAGGCAATGATAATGTACTAAACTCAGTGGAAAGCGTAGAAAAAGATGTGGAAACTGTAGTATTTGTCATAACGGTAGCTATGTTATGCATCTTAATAACCACCTTAAACATTATCATAGCACCTCCATTCATCATTGGATGGGCACAGTGTCCAGAGCTTACTACATTTGCAAGAACCACAGAAAATTTTAGGAGGAAAGCGTTTTGACTCCCCAAATCTCAGATAACTCAAAATGAGAAAACGGCTAAATCAAACCTAATATTTTGCTTTAATTAATTAATTTCATTATGACCCTTTTATTGTAGTATAACATGGTATTTATTGGGTGGGTGGGTGAAGATCTGAAGAGTGCCAGGATCTACAAAGAAGTATTACCCTGAGTTATCAGTATAAAGATATCAGTGACTGTTTTCTGAATGGCCATTCATTCTGTTTGTCTGTGTGTGTGTCTGTGTGTGTGTCTGTGTGTCTGAGTGTTGCTTTTATAACAAATGGGTCTTACTTTCTAAAAAGCCTGAGGAAAAGAGTTAGGAGCAATATATCCAGGGTTGGAAGCAAATGTGGTAGTCCTGTGTGGTAGTCCAGACAAGAAGCACAACCAGGAGTACCAGCTCTATCTTTGTTGTAAGGTTTCATTAACAGAATCTTGCAAGACTGAAAGCATTTCTCCCCTCCTTTCCTTTTATTCTCCAGAAAACCAGGGAGGGTCCCTTCTGAAACATTTCCCACACCCTCCCTTCCCACGTTGTCTGCCCTCCCAGACAACTGGTGTGTAAAAGATATATTTTACACGCCAGTTGTCCAGTCTGTAGCTCTCCCTCCAGTCTCCCAAGGTCATTCCCTCATGCCATTACAAAATGTTAGAGAATGGTAATCTGATCAAGGCTCCTAAATGTAACATACATACATGCATACATACATACAAACAAACATGTGATCTTTATATGCCAAAATTAACATAGTTTGTTCTTTCATGTCCTAACTCTTTAATTGTTTGTATGGCCCCTATATAGTATTTTGTATTCTATCCTCACCCTCATTTAATGATCATTTATTTTCTAAATGTGGGTTTTCAATACTGTGCTGCATCAAGGTAAATGTTGTTTCTAACCTTATTTTCAGACACTCTATCAGAACATTAATCTCCAAGAGCAATAGTTATTTCACCATTTGTCCCCAGATACATAATATTCTATTCTCATTATTCAATGTGAAAAATACATGCTGTCTGAACAAGAAGGGTATTCACCTCTGACATTTTTCAGCCTGCAGGAAACCATTGCAATTGGATGTGCTTCCTTAAAACTAGCCAGATGTTTTGCTAGCTGCAGGGTGTTGAAAAAGTGGTATCTTTTCAGCAATAATAATTAGTAATAGAGAATCTACATAAACTTTGCCTCATTATACAAACTTCAAAGAAGTTTATGCTAGAAATGAAATGACTAGCACTTTCAAATTTGTCCTTAATTCTGCCCCTTAATGCCCACCCCCCAGCAAAAATCATGTATCTCTAGGAATAGAAGGGACAGATCTAACATGCTTAATGCTGCTTTCTCTCATGCAATTCTAATTATGTATGGAATTAATATGCACAAAGTGGGCTGAATTGATGAGAAACTTGATCTGGCTATTAGTGCCCAAGAATGCTATTTATCCAGGGATGTCAGAGGGTTATGAAGAGACAACAGATAAACTAGTGCAGATAAACCTAGTGGTATCAGCAGCCAGGTTTGTTTCCAAATGAAGACTCTGGTGATTCCTGCCATACCTGAAAATTCAGTGTGATAAAGTCCACACAAGGACAGGGGTAAAGTCGGGGGAAATAACATATGAATCTTAAAAGAAGTAAAAGTTAAGTTAATGTCCAGCTTTTTGAAATAAAGAATTCTAGAAATAGTAATGAATAATAAAAAAGCTTAAGAGCCATGGATTCTGCAATTCATTCTGCAATGTTTCTTAGAATATTTCTTAGCTCTGTTTTCCCAAGTTTTCATCTGTCATTGATTGTACTGTACTTGGATTCCTGGGGATAGTTAACTGGCCATAAAGAAGTAACTAGAACACACAAAGATAGCTGGGAAAAATGATAGTCTCCCTGAAGCTTAAACTACCAGGTATTTTTTAAAATAGGAAAATATGTCTAATTGACTAGGGCACTGCATTGTCAGAATTGTGAGCAGGAATCACAGAATCATAGGGTTGGAAAGGACCTTGCCAAGGGCATGAATTCTCACACCATCCAGACTAATGGCTGTCCAGCCTTGCTTCCAGTGATGGAGCACCCATGACTCCAAGAGGCAAGATGCTCCAATTCTTCATATCTTTCTCAGCCAGGAAGAGCACCAGGCCCTTGGCAGAACCTTGATGTACCCCTCTGCACACCTCCCTCCATTTATACCTAGATCCACTAAGGACTACACACATTGGGTACAGTTGTGTGTACAGATTCAACCAACTGTGAATCCATGTGGTAGTGGGTACTCGCCAGTGCTCAGGGGTCTATCCACAGAATATAGGTCTACTAATATTAGTCTACTAATCTAATCACTTTCTCAAAAAAGCAGTAAGATTTTCTGGTACTACCTTTTTTAAAAAAAATAAACGCATGCTGGCTTCTAGTAATCACTATTTGCTTATGAACCCACTTCTTGATGATCTTTTCTAGGATTTTCCCAGGTATTGAGGTCAAGCCAATTGGTCTGTGGTTTGCTGCATCTACTTTTTCTGGCTTTTTTAAAGATTGGAGCAACACTCTTTTCCAATCTTCTGGCATTTCCTCTGTATGCTAGGAATTCTGAAAAATTGTAGTCAATAATTCTGAGATCACATTTGCCTATTCCCTTATCATACAGGGATGTAATCTAGCCCAGAGACTAAAATTCACTCAAAAGCAGATAGATGTTCTCTTACCAATTCCTTACTTATTTTGATCTGTATTTCTCTTCTGCACCCCACCCCACCTCAGTTTGGGCTTCTGATAGCTTGAACCACTTTTTCCTTTTGTGAAAAGAGAGATAGAAAATAGGAATTAAACAATTCAGCCTTCACCAAGTTGCTATCACTCTATTGCCATCTTCTCCAACCAGCAGTCAAATTTCATGAAAAGATCCATACCAAGATCAAAATATGCTTCCTTGTGACAGTTTACAAATTACAGATTACTTCCTTGACTCTCCTCTTGTTCTGTATTTTTGTTATTTTGGGCATTCATTGCAAGCTTCATATCATTCAAAACCTTAGCTTCCCTGATCCTATTCTTATAGGTTCAGCCTATTGATATTCAACTTTTCTTCCATGCTTCTCTTCCCATTTTTAAACTTGTCTTTTGTTGTTTTGTTTCTCAGCTGATCAGAAAGCTCTTTATGCAAAGTTTTACCAGGTGTTTCCCATTTTTCTTTTTCTTTGGTTTCAGTTGTGTTTGGGACTTAATTATCTCAGTTTTAGACTTCTCCATCCCTCCTGAATTGTTTTTCTCTTCTGTTCAGAGAGCAATCTCTTCCCTCTGTTAGTTGTGCTGTGATGGCAATGAAGAGCCATTTCTCCCAAAAAGTATCATTACTGTCTGAATGGGGAAGTCTTCATGTGTAGAGCTTAACGTAGAGCTCTATGTTGGCAGATGCTGGGAAAGCCTTTAGCCCAGGAGAGGTCAACAAAGTCACACACCAAGCATTTCTATAAAAATAATTTATTTACAGAAAGCAAAAACAAAAGCAAAACATATTTAAAGGACTTAGCTCCCTTTGGAGCAAGCCTTGCTCGGCTACATTGCCGGCAGAGAAAAAAAAAGAGGAAGTAAGAACAAGTCCGGGCAGGTTTCCTCCCCCCATGCAATTTGCATGAAGCATGTGCGAGGAGACAATCAAATACAACCCCTTCACCTGGCCAAATGATTAGGTATAATAGCAGCTTAATCTATTAGTAGGAAAACCTCAACACTCTATGTGAGCTTGAACCCTGATAGTGAAAAATCTGGGACTGTGTGGAAGCTTTTATGTCTACATATGAAGGCTTCCATGCTGCAAACTGTTGTAGTGTACTTGTGGATGACCAGCTCATCACTGCCACAGTGCAACCTACAGAGGGGACAGACTGCTCGCCAGTGCTCAGGGGTTGTGTTCTATACTTGTTTGTATCTAGGCTACCTTTTCTGGATAATTAAGTGAACCACTTTGGTTTCTGCATATTTCTCTCACAGAAACACTCTTGATAACTCCTAGCAAAAGAAGTCATCTTGCCATTTGGGGAGGAGATTCAAACTAGCATGGATTAATGGAATGCAGTTTGTGATCTTTGATAACCTTTGATCTTTTGCCACTACAGGTTTTTTGCATACTTTCAGAACTGTTTTCCCCCCTCAGGTGATCATGCAAAATTGCCTGAGGAAATTCTGTAATGCAAACTGAAGGCTCCATAGTTTTCTCTATGAATGTGGAGTTTGGTACATCATTTAACAGAAGACAGTTTTGACAATCTTCTAAAAATATTTAGTTAAAATGTTCTGCACCCTGTTTTAAAGCATTTACCACCAATGATTAAGGTTCTAATAGCTGCTGATATCATAAATAGCATTCCTTATGATTGTATGTATTGTACTATATTGTATTAAATTGTACAATAAATAATTGTTGAGTAGTCTTTTTTCCTGTTGCTTTATTGATTTCCTGCTTGTTGTGCTTTCCAAATTAAATTGTTTTAATAAAGGATGTGCCCATGTCTCCCAACATCTTGGTTTTTCTTAATCCTGTCTCAAGCTTGAGAGCTGCAACTGTGCAAAGCAGCCTTTCTTTGTGATATACTTCATGTCTTGTTGGTGATATAATCAGTGTCTACTTGTCACAGGTGCAAAGAAGATGGCCCATTATAAACCATGTCAGCAATTGCTTCAGCGTCTGCAAACATAATTTAAAAGCTGGCAGCCTTGTCTGGCTATAGGACAGCAACATCATTCAGGAGGAAAAGGTATCTTTTGGCTGTGTAGCTTCTAGTTATCCAAGAAAATTTTACAGTTCATCCCACTTTAAACACCAAGTAAACCAGAGATTATAAACTTATATAAACAGAGTTTTCAATATTCAGTGAAATTTTAGGAAATCATAAGAAAGGATGTATGGGTCTGTAGAAATCCATTCCATTTTAGCAGGGATTCTTCTCTGTTAATGTTTGGTTTTTTAATCTACAAAAATCTATAAGTTTATCACTTCTCTGGAATATTATAAGCTATTCTCACACTTGCTCTTTAAAAATATTTTAATGGGACTCTATTTTAACTAAGGGATTACCCTTAGTTAAGAGTTATGAAGGCCACTGACAAACTTTCATGGGGTCTTACACATAGAATATTTCTCGAAATCATTCTCTGAGGCAAAGTTTTGTTTCTCTTTACAAGAATTCAAATGTATTTCACAATCAAAGACAGCATTGATTGGATCAATACAGTAGGTCATCATATCTTAAGTCTTAAATCAAGTCACCAAAGATTTGTTTATCAATATGATAATAATGCTTACCAATATGCAAAAATATATGCCAAGCCTTGACAAAATAATTGATTAATTATCTATCTAAGGCAAATAAGCAAAAGGGAATGAGTTGCTCCAAATACTTACTTGGACATTGGGAACCATTTTTTTTTCTATGCTATTTACCTGATAATATGTATTTCTTATCAGGGCTGATATTCTGGACTAAAGTTAAATGAGATATAGTATTATTTTATTTTGCAAATATATCCATATTTTAATTATTTGTTATCAAAATTTGCATTTGACATAACTGATATAAAGTTATACTCCCAAGATAACTTCCTGTCTCTTATGACTATCACACCTAAAGCTTTTTTAGAACTCTTTATGACTTCCTAGATAACTGCTTTCTAGGTAACTGCTGTATAAAAATGAAATAATGGACTCAAAACTCAGTGAATGGGGCTGTATACATCTCAAATTGTTCAACTTACAGATTCTTCCCTAACACTGAAAAAAAAGTTGCAGAGCTCTTTCATTCTTTATGACTCATTTTAGGATTTGAAAACATTAATATACATTTTCTTTTTTAATCCATGCAATCGTGTCCAATTCTTGGAGACTGCCTGGACAAGTCCCTGCAGTTTTCTTGGCATATACTGTATACATTATAATTCATAGCAAAAAGAAAAGGAAAACAATTTCTCTGTTGGAATCTCTAGCTCTTCCTATGAAGCTAATTCACAGTGTAGAACTTTGCATACTGCTCTACCTAATAAATATATGTAGTTTTTAAGAACAATAAAAATCCTTGTACATTTCCTTGACTTTCACTTTGTTACAAATAAATTTCCCACAATGCTGATTCTTAAACATAAATTTGTGTGGTGGATGTTTGGAAAAGGCATGGGGAAAGTAATCCACTTAAGTAGCTGCTGCCTGAAGTAGCTGCTAAGGTCCTTGTAGCCTTTGTCTGCCCTTTATTGCTCACAAAAGGGAGAAATGGAGAATGGAAAAACAACCAAGCAATGGGGAGAGGGGTACTCTCTCAGGGGCCATCTAAGGTTTCAGAGGGTTTGATTGAAAGAGACAGTGCCAAGCAGCATTCTACCATTTCACTCTTTTAGTCAAACTGCTATATATTATATATTATATACATATACATATATATAAATGTAGGTGTGATAGTTGTAAGAGGCTATCAAAACTTGAAATATATATTTCAAGTGCCATCTGTGATGAATCAGTGAATAATTAAGAGAAGTTTCATTATACAGAATTTGAAGTAATGAAATATTTGAAAAAGGCTCAGATTTCCTTGTTTATCCTTCCTAGTCAAATCTCTAAAGGAAGATTTTGTCCTCTGTATGATAAAATCAGTGAGCACGATCTATCTATTTATCTTGTAGCATAGGAGACAGATGAGTTCCTGTTCAATCACAGAAACTTGCTCTCTCTCCCTCCATTATGGCCACATGCTTGGGCCTAAAAGAAGGATTTTTCCCATTTTCTGCACACAGCTCTTAGCAGCTATGAGGGCTAAGAGTTCATTAAGCTTAAGGAATAGAAGAAACAAATGAGGGTCAGGATAGCGAAAATTATGGAAAATTGGAACGTCAGGACATGGGGGAGTATGAGGAATGGAAGGGTGCCGGATATGGGGAGTTGACAAATTATATGTGCTATTGTCCTGAGTGCCAGACACAGGATGAGTTTTAAATAGACAAGGAACAGAGAAGCATGAAAATAAAAATCCTTAAGTAAGGAGTTTATACTTGGTAAAGTCAAGATAGGGTTGAAACTGCAGATGCTTGCAGGAACTTGTGGTCCAGTGACCTTTGCATTAGGGAACTTGACACAGAGCAAGGCTACACAGCAAAATTTATGCCTGCGTATGTAAAAAATGTCAGAGGAAATGATTTCTACGTTTAGATGATTGGGATTGGGCATGGTTGGAATTGCTTATAAAAATCAAACTGTGGAATTGTTCAGGGCTCTCTGTTGGCAGATTGCTAGGAAAGCCTTTGGCCCAGGAGAGATCAGAAAAGTCACACACCAGGCATTTCTATAAAAATAATTTTATTTACAGAAAGCAAAACATATTTAAAAGCTTCTGCATTCTTACAGGCTCTCAGTGAGAGCTGCTTAACTCTCTACATGCCCACACAGAAGGGAAACTGAAACTGAAACAAGTCCAGGCAAGTTCTTCCCCTCAGGTGCAAAAATTAACAACTGAAAAGGGGATAATTAAATTCAACTTCTTCACCAGGCCAAAATGATTAGTTACCATAGTAACTTTAATCTGTAGTAGAAAACAATATATTAACACTCTCCACCTGGCTATGGAGATACCTCCTTTATGTTGACATCTTCAATAAATGAGTCAGTTATTTCTCCCACTCTGTGTGTTTATTGGAACTTGCACCGAGTGCACAAACCAAGGGGTCTCTTTAGGACCAACACAAATAATCTTCATTTTTCCACTGAAGATGGATGTAACTGAACCAAGAATAAAATCAGTAAAACTATTTTTTACTTTTAAACCTACTTTGTCTAAGTGTATGATTCTTTATGCTTGGGAGGGCTGAGTGTGTAAGATCAATAACCTGTATTTCTCAGACTTGCTGTCCTGACTTAAGCAAAAAACCATGCTGAGACAAGAAATTAGTCTCTAGTGTTTACCAACTGCTCTAGTAATGGTAATCCTACCAAACTGAAGGAGCGTGGGAAACCCAGACAGATAAACCCCAAAACTCAAGGCGGTTCTCTTCTGAGTTTCTTTGAAGGACAGTTCAAAGCCTCTAAACTATGCATGCATTTTCCCCCCTGGATAGGGGCCCCCTCCTGCTCACCATCTGTACTTATAACACGTGCTCATTGAAGCTATTTAAGATAATATTCTTTTTCCATGCACAGCTTCTCTGCTGTGTTAAACTCTGCTCCACTCAGTGGTCCTAGCTGTCCACTAATGGCTTCATAGGGTTATGGGCCCAGATTTTTACAGAAAGAGAAATTTTCTTTTTGGGCTTGTTTTGTTTTTGCACGAGCATTGTTGTTTTTGAAAAAAATATTCAGTGTAAATTGCTGAGAAGATTATCTCACACAAGGAAATAGCCTTAAGCATAAAGTAAAGAAAATTTTCTTTTTGAAGTGATTTTTCAATCTTTTGCTTAGACAAAATGGCCAGTGTACTCCTGCCTTACAATCTGGTAATTTTAAACTCAAACCAGGAAAGTTTTATCCCTGGAAAATTTGGGTGGACAGTCAGGCAAAGATTCTGAATCTGTATAATGTTTTAAAGAAAGACCCTCCTAGTCCAGATTTAGAGGGTTATGCAAATTGGGTGGCCAGTGACCTGAAACTGCAAGGACTAATTATGAGTTCCTTGGATGGATCAATGTTGGTGCAGATCCAGCACAGAGAAACTGCAAAAGGAATGATGGAGAAATTGTTTAAACTCTTTGGGGAAGGAGGAGATTCCCAAGTTGTTAATTTGATGAGAAAGTTATCCAACATAAAGCTGCAACCAGATGGAGATATTGATAAGCATATTTCCAGAGTACAGACATTATTGCACAAGCTTGCTTGTAATGATGTGATTTTGGATAATAGAATTCAAGTTGATTTTTATTAGGATCTCTCCACTAATGGCTTCAGTTTTAGCATTAGTTGTAAACCAAACCAATACAGCTTGTTCAACATTCTATAGTTTGAAAGCAGCTTTTGGCTTAGCATAAAAAATTGCTTTAGACTTCTGCTTTTCTTTCAGGTTTTCCAAATAAATACCCTTTCATATTTGTGCAAAGCAAGCTATTTTTTTCTTTAAATTCAAATGTCTCTATGTTTAGCAGCTAAGCTGATTTAGCTTGGACTCATCAGTGCCGTGCTTAAAACCAGTGCAGTTTTAAATGCAGTGTTTTCCCAATTGCACACAATCTTGCCTCTTTCTGCTGCCTGATTTTGGAACTCTAACATATCTTTGAAAGCTAAGGAAGCTTGAACACATTTGCAGCTTTTCCTAATAGGACTTTTTCTTTTGCATACTACCAGAAAATGAAGCATGGAGAGGGAGAGAAAGCAAGCAATTCATTTTCTCTCTCTTTAAATGATGATGATTAAATAATGTTCCCCGCTTCCTGTTCTCAGCGTTTAGATGTTAGCAGAAGTGAAGAGAATCACAGATCTTCAAACTGTTTTTGAAGATGATCTGTGAAAAAAACAAGCTGTATGGAAGTATGCAAAATCAGAGCAAAGTAGCTAAGATTTGTCTGGTAACAAAGGGAAACATTTTTTCATTCCCTAAAATTACAGGGATTGAATGGTTCTTTTCAACCTTCTATCACAGATGACTGCACTTCATACTTTAAGTGGTCAGCTACTACAGTATAGCAGTAATGATTCATTCAGCTTGCCTTGTTAGAGAATTTTGATCGTTAGACACTGATGAGAAAATGAATGCCAATGAAGTGTATGGTTTTCCTCCCTGAATACTGTAATGTATGACAGCTTAACTCTGATATGTTTGATGAAGGAAAGAAAAGTAAATATTGTATCAGCCTTCTCCAACCAGGTGTTCTCTGTATTAGATCAAAATTTCAGGCATGGAGTTTGGCTAATCTAGCATGCTGGCAAGTTCTAAGAGTGGTTATGATCCAAAGCATCTGGAAGACACCAGGTTCAAGAAAGTTACTCTATATCTGAACACACAGGAGCTCAGAATGAGGAGAGAGTGGGACCATGTATGCAGTCCCAGCCTTGCCTCTCTTCAAGCTCTACTTATTCAAGCTGATATTCTGAAGGAGAACTGTTTTCATCCTTTATATAAACATGAGTACAGGTCTTCACTTGAGCCTGAACCTGAGTAAAGTAGGGTTCTAAAACTGCACTAATGTATTTAAATCAAAACAAATGCAAGTAGAACTCCCTAAAGACTTCCTATTTAAATATGTGAAGTTTGGAGAAAAAAACAAGTATGGGTCTGCATGTACAATCTTACTTTTTTCCAAGTTTGAGCTTCTGATGGGAGCTAATATTGATATGGACTCTTCAGCATATTGCTGAGAATTTCATTATTTCATTATTCATTAAACAAATTTATATGGGTATAATTATTAGGGTAACAATAACAAAAAGATCCAGTTTGGTGTAGTGGTTAAGGCTAAAAACCAGGAGACTGAGAGTTCTAGTCTTCCCTTAGGCACAAAGTCAGCTGGGTGACCTTGGGCCAGTCACTTTCTCTCAGCCCTAGGACAGAGGCGATGGCAAACCACTTCTGAAAAACCAAGCCAAGAAAACTGCAGGAACTAGTCCAGGCAGTCTCCAAGAACTGAACAAATAATAATTAAAAAAACAACAACCCAATAACAAATTTCCTAGAGCTGTTGGTCATCCATAATATGTTTCTTTATACATCTTACTAGTATTAAGGAACTGATAGATGTTATTGAACAATAACTCTGGGACTACTCTATAAATCAGATAAATCCTGGTGATTGTGCACCATGACAAAAACAGTTGTAGTACAATAACGAATAATATTGTCTTTTAATATTGCCTTCATTGTTTTTTTTAATTCCCTTATAAAATTGCTCCCAATTTGTATCATTGCAATCCTTTACTTTTGACTGACTGAATTGTGAATTGCAGAAATTTAACCACATATTAATGCTTTCAGAATTTGTTCATCCTTTGATTAATGCATGGAGAGATTCTTTACACCCAGAGAGGAAGACAGAATACTGATTTTAAAGGGGCCTGACTTTCACATTCAGAGTCTTACTTTTAATTTCATATTGAAAATTTGGACTACCTTGGATATATTTGGTAGCATTAACATCATGTTGCTGCAATTTCTGCTGTGGTTTGTGGCTTTCAGCCATTTGTTCCCATCACTAAAATTAAAAGTTTGACCAAAAGTTGATTTGCTCCTTGGCTACACAATTTCTTCCATAGCAAGCTTTAATAGTGGTTTTCTTACAAAGCAACTATGGTACTAAGTTCTCCTGCAAAGGGACTTGTTCACTCCTTGAGTCATTAGCCCCTGTTTAACAGGAAGGGAGGGTGCATACTGGCCAGTTTAGGGTGACAGAATATTGGCTTCACAAGAGGTGTAGTGGTTAAGGCATCAGGCTAGAAACCAGGAGACTGTGAGTTCTAGTTCCACCTCACTCACAAAACTGGCTGGGTGATCTTGGGCCAGTCTCCCTCAGTCAAAAGAAGGCAGCAATGTCACACCACTTCCAAAAAATCTTGCCAAGAAAACTGCAGGGACTAGTCCAGGCAGTCACCAGGAGTCAACACTGACTTGAGGGGACCCCGCCCCAAACCCCCCCCCCCAAATTCTGCTACTCACCATGAAAAGAACTTGGCCACTCTAGCAGTTCAAAACTCTTTTGAAAACTTACCTAAAATATGTTCAGTTACACCTTGGTTTTAGATCAGGCTATGCTATCATGGATAAGGTGTTATTCATAGCATCTGCTAGCCAGTGTGCATCATTTGAAAAAAAGAGTTCAAGTTCTCCTTTCTCCATTTTGATCTGTTTGTTCTGATTTTAGAAACTGAAAGCTACCCAGAACAACTCTTCACTGGGCTAAATAATTTAATGATGCTTCAAGTTTTTAATTAGGGCTCTTCTAATCAATCTTTAAGCTTTTTTTAAATTTCCCTTAGCTGTCATGGTCATAAATTAATGTGCTGCATTCAAGCACTGTTTTGAAAAGTAGAAAAAGCAAGAATATAATTCACCCTCATCAATGTTCTCATTTACTCTTAAAATGAAGGCTTTATGGAACATTGTTTACTTCTTGTTCATATATCACTTTGAAATGAACCTGACTGTACCTACAATGCAAGAGTTTGAATCAATTTTGAACTATATACTGTTCTGACCGTAGGTAATTGTACTGCATCCTGGCTGTTCAGTGAATTTGCCATCACTACTACATTTATCAGCCAAATACTCTTTTTTATATTCTAGGTTTCTTTTCGATGCTCAGGACACATAGACATTTGGTTAAGTCACTTAAACTGTTGACTGTGTTCAGACCTTAACCCTAAGAGCAAACCAGAAATATATACTTTCTTATGTAATAAGATATTCAGAACAAATAAGAAAGAATGTGTAGTTCTGGCTGATAAACTCATCTAATATAAATCCCTTCCCTTCTGATCAGCTACCTTAACTACTGTCCTTTCATGTCAACCTTCCTCCGTTTTGCCGAATTTTTGTAATGCCTTTATAATTCTTTTCAGTCTTTTCACTAAAGGAGCCATCAGGCCTCTTAACATCAGCTTCTATACACTCATGCCCTACTTGTCAGCAGATGGTCAAAAGAAGAAAGATGGTTTCAGTTATGCTGTGATGGCCATCTTGCCTCTTTAACACACACACACACACAGAGGACACTGCCATGGTTCATCAGGGTAAAACATAATGCTTAAACCATGGTCCTTTAATTGTTAATATATAATCACTTGTTTTCAATTATAGATTACAAGTGTTATGCAGTCTATGGAGCAAACAGTTGTGTCCATTTTGATCTTCTGTTATATCAGTAGATATGCCAGGAAAAATATCAAACACAGCCACAACACAGTGCCTGCCAGAAACCGCATAAATTGTTGCATTATCATCACCTTACTCTCCAAGTGCAGCTTCTCACTCCAACAAAGCCAAAAACAGAAAAGAGGGTTTTATTCATCCAATGCTTCATAATTGGACTGAACCTTCAAACTTCACCAAGTTTGGCTCAGACCTTTGATACGTTCTAAGATTCATATATAAAATATAACCTCTTAGCTTGAGATTTCCCATTGGAATATATACGAATATATAAACGATTGAAGAACTAGATAATCTGCCAAGCATTTGGTTTTACCTTTTGATCTCATATTGTTTGTTTCCTGCTTCTGGTTTGACAGACATGTGAACAAGCTCCAAGTAAATAGTCAATGGTTATACAAACTGAGCACTTAGTATCTAGAACTCACCCTTCTTTATCACAGGAACGTGTTAGAAAGCTGCTTAAGGATCTCTTATGTCTGAGTGGAGAGTTGGAAGAAGTTGTGCAGGTCAAGAGTTGTTGATACTGCCCTTAAAACTGAAAGAAATACAAAAAGAAGTCACCAGGAATCAGAGCATACTAAGCCATCTTCAGGGGCTTCATTATTATTAATTAGACCAATTGTACAGTAGCTCAACAAGCAACTTCTCTTGCCAATTCTCATTAAACACTCATGAAAAATTTAGTTATAGAATTGTTTGAACTAAGCACAGGATTATTCATACACAACTCCAAAAATGACAGTGAAAAACAGTGGAAAAACAATAGTAAAAAGACACCACACCACATAATTTTTGCAAAATTGGTTGGATAGATAAACTGGAATTGCTTAGCCAGGAGTCTTGCTAACAGAAAAAGCACTTTGAGTTATAAATTTTCATCAAAGAAGTCTTGAGATTATCAAACTGATGGCATTGCAATGGCATTTATATATGATGCAGTGCAGGTCCTTGAAACACCTATTCTATGAATGATGAATTGTAAATTGTGTCAAATGCTAAAGCATTTAGAATCAAATTATAAATATGCTGGATTCTGTTCCCCTCCCTTTCCCTCAATAGTAATTTAAAGGTTAAAAGTTAAGACTGTTACTTGCTTTCACTTAATGAATTTAACATGTAATTTGATCCTTAGAAAATATATTGTGCTTAAGTGCAGATCTGATTACAAATATAACATGTAATAGCTAGGGGATGGGGGGTAGAGAGAGAAAGGGACATGCTGCTTTTTTGTCTTGAAAATACTTTTTCTCACCACTACCACTACACCACCACTCCTTGTAAAGGCAATGGAGAAATCTTTGTATACTCCACAGAACAACGGACTGATTTAAGATTGGGAAAGGAGTACGGCAGGGCTGTATACTCTCACCCTACCTATTCAACTTGTATGCAGAACACATCATGCGACATGCTGGGCTTGAGGAATCCAAGGCTGGAGTTAAAATCGCTGGAAGAAACATTAACAATCTCAGATATGCAGATGATACCACTTTGATGGCTGAAAGTGAAGAGGAACTGAGGAGCCTTATGATGAAGGTGAAAGAAGAAAGTGCAAAAGCTGGCTTGCAGCTAAACCTCAAAAAAACCAAGATTATGGCCACCAGCTTGATTGATAACTGGCAAATAGAGGGAGAAAACGTAGAGGCAGTGACAGACTTTGTATTTCTAGGTGCAAAGATTACTGCAGATGCTGACTGCAGCCAGGAAATCAGAAGACGCTTAATCCTTGGGAAAAGACAAATCTTGATAAAATAGTTAAGAGCAGAGACATCACACTGACAACAAAGGTCCGCATAGTTAAAGCAATGGTGTTCCCCGTAGTAACATATGGCTGCGAGAGCTGGACCATGAGGAAGGCTGAGAGAAGGAAGATCAATGCTTTTGAACTGTGGTGTTGGAGGAAAATTCTGAGAGTGCCTTGGACTGCCAGAAGATCAAACCAGTCCATCCTCCAGGAAATAAAGCCAGACTGCTCACTTGAGGGAATGATATTCAAGGCAAAACTGAAATACTTTGGCCACATAATGAGAAGACAGGACACCCTGGAGAAGATGCTGATGCTAGGGAGAGTGGAAGGCAAAAGGAAGAGGGGCCGACCAAGGGCAAGGTGGATGGATGATATTCTAGAGGTGACGGACTCGTCCCTGGGGGAGCTGGTGGTGTTGACGATCGACAGGAAGCTCTGGCATGGACTGATCCATGAAGTCACAAAGAGTCAGAAGCGACTAAACAAATAAACAAACAACATACTTTGTATACTTTAGAACAATAATGCAGTTTGGGATATTTGTATATTCAATGTCTGAATTGGACAAGGAAGAAGAAAAGGAACATAAAAGGAATGCCTGGAAGAGAGAGGGGAGGTTTTAAAGTGGGAGAGAAAGAATTAGACTGGATAGTTAGATCCAAATTAGTTACATACATTTTAAAGTAAACTTAATATTCACTTTGCCTGAAAGGAAATAGAATTTCATTCTATTCTACCTTGAATATTATCTACAAATGCAAAAAACATTCTGCCAAAGGCAAATGTTCACTCAAAATTAGAATTATAACCATAGACTTTTATTAAGGTTAGTTTTTACTGTGGATTATTCTGATTATTTATTTAAATTTATTAGCTGTCCCACTCTAATGGACACTGGGTCGTGTACAAAATCTATACATTTGTGGGTTTTTAAAAACAGTTGTATGATTATTATGGTGTTTACTCATCACAGGTTCCAAAAAGATAAAATTTTCTTCATGCTCAGTTTGAAGAATGAACTAGAGTTGATCTTTAAATACCCTCTTCTGATATAAAGATATCAGAGATATAAAGACTGGAGATTTAACCACCAAGTAAAATAAATTAATCTTAATGCAGATTCCTGGCTAGACTTGTTATCTGCTACTTTGGAATGAAAATTTCCTTAGAACCGTTATTTTCTTTGTCATAATTATGTGGGCTCCCCTAGGTTTCTGGCACATCCAAACTTTAAACAGATGCTTTGGGGAATGATCTGGATTCCCTCTTTTCCCTGCTTGAGTCCATGGCTTATACAGTTTTTCCTTACAACACCTTCTAATCATTCTTTTGGTAGTTCCTTGATTACCGTATTGTTTTCTGCTTGATTGTTTGCCTGGTGTTACCCCCACTAGTGTTAATCCTTGAACTACCAAGGAGAAAACCACACCCCTGCCAAAACTGGCAAGGCAAGCTACTGAATATAAACAGGGAGCAAACCCTACATTCACTCGCACTGATGGGTAATTAAATGTCTGCAAGCCAACAACCAGGCTCAGAGAGCACCGAGGACTCCACAGTTCAACCCTGAGCTATACGTATTCTCTTTTATTAAGTAGTTTATGTTATAAAAATGATAGGCTCAATGTAGAGGACAAACCTCATTAAAGTCAGCTGGAGGATGGCCATTGTTTACTCTGGTGGTTTATGTGATGCGTAGCTTCTCCCCAATAAGGCGCAGACTCGAACTTAGACTGGCTAAGGAAAGCTGGTTTATTGAGAAGGATACGGTCACTAGAGAAAGACGGGAATGAGCACGTGTTGGGCTCCTTCCCTTTATATACACGTGTGTCGGCCTTGCCCCTTTCCGCCCCCCCCCGTCCGTGTGTCCGTTCCCGGCCCTCTTGATGGGTGATCCTGGTGAGACAATAGCCTTGATGGGTGATTCGGGCGGGTGCCGTCCGACTGCCATTCTCCTCCTTCTGTGTGCATCCCAGGTGAATACCCTGGGGCCCTTTGGAGTGGCCGGTGATTATGTTGATGGCCGCCCGGCCTTGGGCGAGCCACCCGTGCAATCTGTTCTTGAGGGGATAAGCCTATGCATGCTTCCTGCCCCTCCCTTCCAACAGGAAGGCATGATCACGTTGTGAGGCATGCATGCCTTAGAACAGGGCATGACAGTTTAATGAACAAATTGTTCCATGATTAATGCTAATGGAAGACCTAATACCTTTCGGGGGAAGAAGATATTACATGATAAATCCATTACATCAGAGTCCTAAAATGTTTACATAGAAATTGTTTTCAATTCTCCAACAAATTCCAGAGAAAATGAGAACAATGCAAAGGTGGCATATAAAGAAATCCAACCAGTTAATTTTTCTTTAATTTATAGATTGCAATTTATTCAGTTGCTGGATTAAGGTAATCAAATAGAGGTTGTAATGATTTTGTTTACCCCTTTTACTTTATCTTGAGGGAAACAACTAGCAAATCTAAACATCAGCTAGGATTTTTTTAGATTAAAAACAAGCTTTCCTGTACTACTTGTTATAAGATTTTCAGATGTGGTCCAGTTCATCCTGACTGCAATCAGAGAAACTCACAATGTTAAGGTAGCATTTGATATTTGTTAGCTATTAATTTAGGTAACAAAAACAAAAAGTATGTTAAATTTTCATGAAAACAATCTAGTAAAAATAGAATGTTCTATTTGAAAGTTCAATACCAGTGTGGATGACAGGAATTAAATAGGATCCCTTCTTTCTTTCTTACACCCACCATCACCATCATCACCCCATCAACAATTTGTGCACGTGTTTTTGGTCTTTCAAAGAATAGAGTTTGTCAATATAGATGAGAGGTTAACCATAATTCATGATTAGATGGGTGTTACTTCACCGGAAAAACATGGGTTGAAGGTGAACGAAGGTGAAAATGTAGCTTAAATAATATTAGAATATTATTATATTATGTCAATATTAGAAGAGGATAGCAATCAAGATTTCTGAGAAATTTGTCAGATAAATCAATGATGGGGTCCGAAAGGATAACAGACAAGAATATAAAGACAGACAGCAGTGGTTAAATATATGCTGTGTCAAGAGAAACAAGACAACAGATAAAACATTTTTTACACTGGAAAGCTCAGAGGGAGGAATCTTTAGCTAGAAATAAGCAATTTGTTTATTTTAATAATTTTCCCAAAGGAGCACAAAATGCAGCTGATCTGCACTAGAGATTTGGTGGTCCCCATGGACACCTTTTTTTTCTAAATACGTAATACCTTCACAATAATGGCACATCAACAGGTAGCTGATCTGCAGATTCTCACAAAATAGTTGTTGAAGAGTTTTGCCTACTGACAAAATGACTATTTGTGGTTGTGACTCACTATAATTTTTCTTATCAGAATCAAGTGCAACACCTGGCTTTTCACTTTCCATTCCAGCTCTCTGGGATACTTCCTATCTTGCCATCTTATTTCTTGCTACTGTGTTATTTCTAAGAATGCCTGTGGCTCTGAGTCAGCCATGGAAAGAAACATGATAATTGGAGGCTGGTGCTTTGCTTTCCAGGATGACAAGTTCTGTTTAATTTGATATTTAATGCAAAATAATTAATTAAATCATTTGCAGAGTCTCAGCAGCACCATTTCTGAAATGCTACTTACTGTATACTCTGCCTCTCAGCTGAAGCTTCTTTTTAAACTGAAAGAGAAATAGAAACTACAGAGCAGATTAAATTATAGTTTTATGACAAAGTTTAAAACAGTGTTTTTTTCAAACTTGGCAACTTTAAAATGTGTGGACTTCAACTCCCAGAATTGCTGGATGGGGAATTCTGGGAGTTGAAGTCCACACACCTTAAAGTTGCCAAGTTTGAAAAACACTGCTTTAAAGAAAGGCTTATCACTTGGAATTTCTGATGCTACCTCTCCCTTTAGAACAATGAAAACACTGGAACCTTGCCAGCTATTGTCTGTGAGGCTCATCTTGCTCTGTGTGTTTCTTCAGGCACATCTGGCCCTTAGCTGGGAGGCATTTTGGATTTAATTTGCTATAAAAGTGCAAATCATGATTATAAATCTTCTTTATTGTATCATCATCCAAAGTTTTTATTTTTTTTAAAAAAAGAGATCAAAATAACCAGTGCTAAACACAGTTAAAAATCTTATATTTAAACATTTTAAATGGCCAAAACTACATGCTAGATTTTGGAGTCTAAATTTCTTAACTCCTTGCAGGGAACTAAATTGTTCATTCCATGTTGATATGTGAAATATTTTTAGATGCAGTCAACAACAGAGTATTAGATAGTGCCTATAATGCAAACATCATCTGAAAATGCACGGTGCATTTTCAGATGATTTGCAAAAGAAGAGTTTAGCAGAGAAATGTCATGATTTTTGTCGTGATTTACAAATCATGGAGGTGGCGTACATAATTGAAGATGCATTCAGGGAACTGGTCTACTTTTCAAAAAGCAGGTATTAAATGCATTACTCTTTGTGGACCATTTTGGACCATTTGACATTTTTTCCATTAAAAAACATGAAGCAACTCTTTACTTAGCAACCTTTTGCCTTGCTTTGCTTTATCAGAGAAGTTGTGCCTTAAATGATCTGTTGCACTGTGAAAGGGATCATTCTTAGATTTGTCCCATTGGCAAAAGAGAGGATACCATATTAGCTTTTATCTTATACACATGCAAAGGATAAGTTTCTTACAGCCAAGGAAGGGACAATTGGAATGATGTCAGTAGAGGAAAAACTGCAATACATAGCCACGTTTTAATGGTGTGATTGGGGGAGTGGGGAGAGTGGATGTTGTTTTGGAAAATGCAAAAATGTAGGAAATTGCAGCATACTGCCCATCCTTGTCTTAGCACCACACTGCTTAAAATGGCAACATATGATTTCCTGAGAAGGAGGCCAAGACGAACAGTGATGACACTGCAACTTTTTAA
Organism: Candoia aspera; assembly: GCF_035149785.1. Taxonomy (NCBI): domain Eukaryota; kingdom Metazoa; phylum Chordata; class Lepidosauria; order Squamata; family Candoiidae; genus Candoia; species Candoia aspera. The sequence goes on along the minus strand of NC_086154.1, from coordinate 212,447,665 downwards.
AAAGGATCTCCTTGGCAAACTGAGAAACTGTCATCCTGGACAATCCTAAGTAGACCAAGGACAACGCTATTCCTGAAAAGAAATTGGGAGAGGGGACTCTGTAAAATCTTTCCATCCCTGAGCTGGCCATGATTATGGCTGGTGAGTCACCTGAAACTGAAAAAAAAAAATCATGAGCATACCAATGGTATTTAACCCTCTATTAATAAATGACATCAGCCAGTGGCTTTGTGTAGATATTAAATAGGAATGGGGAAAGAGTCAAACTCAGACACTCTGCAGTGCAGGGTTCTTTCCCCCAACCAACAATGACTGGAACCAGTACTAGAGGAAGGAAAACTAAAGCAATATGCTCCACTCCCAGTTCCCTATATTGGCCCTAATTTTAGGTTATAATTAGAAGTAGGCCACAGATTGCTACCAGATTACATTGCACATTCATTGTTCTAACCTGTATGCTAAAAATTCAGTTTTCTATTATGCAAATATGAAAGTGAAAAAGCACCTTTCCAGAGATGGGCCGAGATAATGGGGTCAATATTCATGACAGAATAAATAGGCAATGTCATTTACATAAATAACACTTATACTTCTAGATCAAAATTGTATCTGTATTTTTATCAAATTTAGAGAACACAGCTGGATATCTAGGTGTTTTGTTTTTGTGTGATCAGCTTTTTTTTCTCAATGCATATTCATACCAAAATTATTTCAATGAACTTTTAAAATCTGTTGAAAGGGAAGATAAATCTCAAAAACATATAGCACCATACAAGTAATTTTTAATCTTGGAAATTTTTCACAAACAGCTCAAGACAAGTTAAATGGAATTGTTACATATAATGCAGAATAGTAATTTATCACTAACCCATGCATAAAGCAAATATAGCATTACTTATTCTATGGCAATCCATTATGTTTGACATTTTTTAATACTTGCAACCAAAAAAAAAAAGAGAAAATAAAATACAGGGTACATAAAAATGATCATTAATATGAAATCCAAAGGGCATAGACATCGCATGGATGTGACAAAACAAAGAAATGAAAAAGCATATGGCAATCCTTGTTTATCAAGATCCTTTAAAAATATGGGAAAGAGTTTTATCCATTACTTAGCAGTGTTTAGTGAGTTTGGTGTAGTGGTTAAGGAACTAGACCAGAAACTGGAAGACCATCAGTTCTAGTCCCGCCTTAGGCACAAAGCCGCTGGGTGACCTAGGGCCACTCTTTCTCAGCCATGGGAAAAAGGCAATAGCAAACCACTTCTGAAAAACCTTGCCAAGAAAACTGCAGGGACTAGTCCAGGTAGTCACCAGGAGTCAATGCTGATTCGAAGCAAAATCATCATCATCATCTAAATGGTGGTGTAATTTTGCATATTTTGCTTATAAATTTTGCTTATAACTGTTTAAGTATGCACACATAAATTGTATATATTCTTCCTGTAGCAGGGATATGCAACTTCTGGGCAGAGGGCCACCCCTGAACTTGAAGTGGCAAGCTGCACAAAACTTCAGAAAGGTATGGATGGGACTAGTCAAAAAGTTCAATTTTACTTCATTACATTTACATTTAAATAAACATAATCTGAGTTTGTGTAATAAAAAGTCTTTGCTAAAGAATCAATGCTGTTTTCTGATTGTGTATCATTTTAAATGTATTCATTGTGGCTTGCTTGTTTTTACTCTTTTTATTGGTTTGTGAGCTGTCCAAGCTTGTGGTTCTTAATGGGCAGCCATAGAAGTCAAACAAACAAACAAACAAATCTGAACTCAAAGCACTTATCTGAAACAGTGTAAAATCTGAAATACATCTAGATAAAATAGTATTTTATCTAGATGTATTTGTGTGGGTATTATTTCTTGGCCACCCAGAGTTGTCATATGAGAGATGGGCAGCAAAGAAATTTAAGGAACAAACAAACAAACAAATTATGTGTTGTCTTTTGAAGATCAAGCAAATTTAGGGTTAAGATAATCTGAAATGTGAGAAATGAAATTTGGACTGAACAGGAAGTTTGGGATTAAATGGGATTTGAGGAGAACATTAAAAAAATTAAACATGGAAGCTTACAGAAATTATTCTTATCTTGCTGTTAAGTGCCATTACATTAAATGAAGTACAATCTAAATTTGGTTGAAAATTAACAAACTGTAGTCCCAAGGATTTATTCCCATTATCCAAAGAGTTTATTCCATAAATATATTGTATGACACAAATATGAGAGTTTTAGCCTTCTTTATATAATGACTCTCCCAAACTCTTTTTTTAAATTATATGCAATGCACAAGAATGATATTGTAATACCATAATTTAAATAGTTAATTGTGTTAAATCCATAATTCAAGCATTTAAATACTGTTCAGCATGAAACCCTTATTCTAATTAAGAATCTAGCTCTGTACCTTGTTTCCTACCAAAGCTTTCTTTTTGTATTATCCCCAGAAACTAACCTACAAAATGATAAGGCTATGACACTCAGCTGATCACCAACATGAAGCAAAGCTGTTTTAAGGCATCAGTAGCTAAGATCAGTAAAGTTAATGCAGCATATCTGAAATAGCTAGTAATCATGCTTGCACGTTTGACATTATTTTGAAATAATTAATTAATCAAAGGGATTTCAACACAAGTTCTTTGCATTGGCATGCATTTTGATTTTCAGACAAAAAAATATATTGACAAATAAAATAACTTTTGTAATACTGTAAGGTTGATATTTGTGGGGAAAAAAGTAGAAAATATGATTTTGTATCTAGAATCTAAGCATAATTACTCATGTACACTTGGACAGCCTTTCCCAAAACGGTATCTTGCAGATATGTGTGCAATGCAGCTTATTGCCCATGGCATCTATAACAAATTACAGTGATGCCAAAATGACAACAAGCAAGTGGTGATGTCATCACAAAGTGGCAGTGATGAAATTATTGTGTACTTACTGAAACTGAGATTATTTACCAACTATATTTCTCAGAAATTTCTCACTGAGAAACACATTGAGCATCTAAATTTATTTGTTTATTTAGTTAACTAGGCATATATGCTACTAAAATCATGTCTGATTGAGAAGCTTACAAACCTCCAAAGAGTAGCTTATTGACCTCCAATAATATAATAAGGTCAGATCATGAAACAAACACTGCAAGGACTACTGGAACTCTACCTTCTTGTTGTAGGGCATAACAATAGAGTCTTAAAAGTCTGCCAGAGTTTCCCGCTGCTCCCTCTTATATCATATAGATTCAAGGCAGAGTTATCTTGAGTCTCTTTCTCACCCACCTTTCCTAGGGCTGAGATGTTATTTACTGCCTCTTTATCTGTGAACAATTTTTGCATACTGTTTTATCTCTGTTTTCCTCTACACAATATAGACTACTTAAATATTGAGGAACATCTATTACTCTTATACCAATTTATCTTCCAGGAGGGACAAAAACAACCATTCAAATCTCAAAGGCCCACAGAAACAATCACTGGATTCCCTTAAGTTTCTGGATGGTCCTCAAGGCAGCCTCATGTCGAGTGCTTTGCAATAATCCAAATGGGAGATGACTAAAGCATGAGTGATAGTTTAACTCCCCAACGATTAAGAGAAGTCAGAAAACATCTATATACCAATCTGCACTGGATCAGAGTGGTAGATTTCAATCCATAACCAATGGAAAGTCCACAAGGAGGAAGCTTTCATCCTGCAGTGGATTGGTTCAGGCTATTAAGACAGCCAGTCAGACAAATAAAATATAATTTTTAAAGAATGAATAAATACCAAGTGGAAGGTAGGCTACCAACAAAATCAGAGATATTTTCAGCGAGCATGTGTCTCTCCTGTGACAAGGAAGAGGATTAGTTAGAAGCTTCCAAAGGATCATGTGGTGATATGTATGTGTGAACTTAACCAGAGTTCAAACTTTTATTAAGTTTCATTAATATAGTTTTTTCTCTTTATATTAGGATTAACCAGGCTGTGGGCCAGCAAAATGATTATAATAGTCTCACAGTGAAATAGTGGTTGTTGCATTTCCAATGAGTCTATGACCCTGAGGGGTGAATTACTGAGGAAAATAGATAATTGAACCTAGACTTGGTATTCACCAAGGGCAGTGTGAAGAAAGTCATCTCCTCACAGTAGTAAAGGAATAGTTAACTCTGGCATGTTATGCTATTGTTTGTTTGATATGTAAATTATGGGTGATAGGAACCTTCTATGGAGATGCAAAGGATGAAGGAGCCAATTTACCAAGGCCAAGGACCATCCACCCATGTTATCTACTTGTTGCCCTTGCATCTCTGGGTCATTAATTATTCATTCCATCTTTGTGATACCTTCAACATCCTCCCCTTTACTATGTGATCTTTATTTCTTTCAACCCTCAGGGTTCTCGGATTCTTTGGCTGGGAGCCCAGTGATAACTGCATTTTCTTGCATGCTAATGAAGTAAATTTGTTGCAAATCTCCAAATGCTGGTTCTTCTTAAAGATGGGCAGTTTTCCCACAACAATCATATCCTGTTCTACAGGTTCCAGAAATGATGCTAAACCAGCAACCGGCCGCATCAATCCTGCCCTGGGCCCAGCAAACTGTAACACAGACCAGGAACATCATGCAGTCCTCAAGAATGCTAGCATCTGAAATATCACACCAAAAAACTGAGAGACACAGGAGCATTCAACTTAACTGAGACACACCTGCATCTGGCAGGGTTAATGAGAAGTAATCTATTCAAGGAGACCTGATCAAGGGCAGGTGTGCTTGGGCAAAGATAGGTGTTGCTGGTATTTAGGGAACAACCTGGTTTGCTGGAACAGTGTTAGTCCATTAAGACTTCCCTGGGTTCTTGTCTTTGAATTTCTACCTGCAAAGGCCTTCCTTAGAATTTGACTTGGTTTCTCTTTGGACTCTCCCACTTTTGCCTGCTCCTTTGGTTTCTGTCTTTTGGTGCATCTGCTTGCTTGTGTGTGAAAGTTGGATTGAATTTACAACTTTGCAAAAAGCCTTTCAGTTTACTTATATCTTAACCCAGATAAGAACTGCTGCTCATGAAGGCAGACTATATGTCTGGCCATTAAAACACCCTAAGATAGGAGTATCCCATGAAAGAAAGATAAGGAGGTTTTCTTTTTCAAGTAAATAAACCTCCAATTGGAAAAAAAAAAACCTTTAATAATAAAGAGTAATGTTAGATGTGTATTCACCAAATCTATATAGACTCTCCCATTTCTCTTTTTCACACACATATATTTTTTATTTTTTCCCCACAACCCTTCTTACACAGCTTCCTATACATAGGATTTGGGAATATTTTTACTAGCATATATAGAACATTCACTTTCTTGGTAGTAGACTTAAATTTGCACTTGTGGCCATGAAAAGAGAGAGGCTGGCTGGCTGCTTTCAGGATGCAGCAGGTTTGCTTCACCCATTTCCTTCTCACCCAAACTGCTGGGCTTCATTAACCATGCAGGCTACTTGGAACCAACCTTACTGCCTCTAAGTCTCATCCCACAAGACATTGGGAGGATAGGGCTACCATTTTGGGATGCAAAAACCGAGATGGCAATGAGAAACTGACTACTCTCATTCTTTGCTGCCATTTAGGGCTGTATCCAGATTTTTGCAGCCCATAAATGGTAGCTTTAAGGGAAAGGAAACAGAAGCAAAGCTGACAAAAGGTGAGTCCACCAGAGGTTGGAGGAAGATGGACAGCAAATGTTTAAAAGCTTGGACAGTGTAGCATAATTTTGGACATGGTTAAAGAGTTACATGCTGGTTTTGGTTCCAAGCTTTCTGTTTCATTAAGGACAGAAAACTCATATAGAGACAGACTCCTGAACTCAAGAACCTATACACATTTCTGTAGATATTGCTACTAAATCATAGAAATATCTGCATTTAACCTTTCTGACATAAAGCTATACCTGAAAATTGAATTTTGACCATTAGGGCTTCTAAAAACAGTATTTTCATACTTCTTTCAGTTCAGCCTAACAGCTGATTTATGCCTGCATACAGCTCCTACATGATGACGGAAAAATTTGTCAGCATCTTTCAAAAATTAAGAACCACAATGGGAACATTACTAATCCAAACCAAATTGTTATGAGATACTGCAGTCTTTCATATCACATTAATTGCAATCACTGTTTTAGTCTCCTTTCAAATTCCTCACGTTCAGCAAAACTGTCAATCAGTATGACACACTATAGCATGAACATTAGAGAAAACCTTCTCAGTTTTGGTGCATATATATGATAGATCATGTGCCATCAAGTAGGTGTCAACTCTTAGTGATCATATAAGATTAATATAAAAGTACCCAATTGTGCATAACTAACACTTCCACATAGCTGCTTCTAAAGTAACATGTATTGAAAAGCCCTTGTTGGAAAGGTAGACACTTCCAAATGGGCAATAATCCCATTTGGATCTCTTTTATGTACATTCATTTAGTGGCATGAAATCACAACAGCAACAACAAAACAGCCACATTCTTGTAAAGCCTTATTCCTGTAAATTCATGACATCAGCCCATCCACTCTGTTTTTAACTATTCCATATTGAGTGAGAAGATCTGAAAACAGACCTTACTACTTTTCAGCTAAGTATATTTAATGTTTTTCTTCCAATTGGGAATTCTGATTGTGCAGGGTTTCTGATCATAGGAAGGACTAGGATTGCATTCTGTTAGAAATTATGTAAATGCAAAGGCTGGGTTTACACGTTGAACTATAGTGCAGTTTCTTTGGATTTGGTTTAGCACCTGGTCTGAACCTAAGCATTGTGGTTCTTAAAGTAGGTAGTGATTAGTAAGCCATGGCTTCGTGTATTGTTCAAACCCAGTCAATATCTCTTCTCTTTCCAGTGAATGCCAGTACCTATGACCTGTTGTCCTCCATACACATTTTCATGATCCTTGCAATAGGATTTAAGAAACTCTAGAAATTAGTCCTAAAATGACTAAATGCAGATTTTTGTTACCAAAACCTTTTACACAATATCATTCTGACCATTGTGTAAAATGTGGATTACTTAAAATAATTACATCAACCTTATAATTACAATTACTACATAACATGAAATACTGGGTAAGATCTAATGTATTATCTAGCCCATGAGAAAACCAATCAGCTTTATATAAAATGCCTTGGCTTTTTATCAGCTAACTATGAAATACTCACCAATTATGATCATGTGATAACTTGGTTAATTCTCAGAAGGATACCAGTCTTTTTACTAAAATTAAGTTTATCGCTGTTACAATGATTAAACTCATTGTAAGTTGAACTGAATATAGCTTTCCACTCTCTCCCAAATCTCTATTCTGGTTTCCTTTGGCAGACTGTTCACAATTAATTGTTTTCTGGGCTCTGAGCTCTGTAACTGTATCTGCAGAGTGAGATACCATGATTAAATTTTGTGTGGTTTTGGTTCACATTGCCCATGCTGCTCTCATTTGGTCTGCATTTGCTTTGTGTTATCTTCTCTTTCCTATGCTCCCAGACTATTGTGCTGTTTTATCCTTGTGTCCACATGTATTGTTTTATTTTGGAGTAAATTTGTCCTATCTTAGGATGTGTGGGAATAGTTTAGTTCTATGCTATCAGGGCACATGCTCTGGTAACAGCTACACTCCAGCATCTTGAAACAGGGCATTTGTAACAAAAAAGGAAACTAGAAATAAAACTGAGCACAAAAGAAAAGGGAAATATGTCAGTAGAGAAGAGGAATGTTACTGCCTCTAGTACCTGGTAGAATCCCTCATTGTGAGACATTTATGTCTGCATACATATTACAGCACTGCAAGTTTAGTTCCACATCCTGGAAAAGCTTGTATTAGTATGAATTGGGGGAGAGAATACAGGGAAGAGATACTTCTGAAGGCTGGTGTCTTCACTATGGATGACACTCCTTCTGTCTTGGAAGGTAGAGGTCTGCTAGATTTTGTAAACAACCTCAAGGCGCATAATATTCCAGTGTGTATATCTTATTTTTAGAATTTGTAATCATAACCCTTCTGAGTGGCTTACAACAGACTCAAATCCCCAGATAGAAGTCTAAGCACTTAAACTACAAACTAAAAGTCATTAAACTACATTAACTTTAAAAAGACAAAACATAAAAAAGAGCACCCTGAGGTAACACATTTCTAAACGTCAGGTATGTTGAAAACCAACATATTCAGGGAGATTTATTGGGATCTGGTTTCCCAGGACAGGAATGCTGAAAATGTCAATAATCAACTGCTTCTTAGCATGGAGCATGGGAAATATAAAGTAAGACTTCCACTGAGAAAGGCCAGGAAAAGAAGGCCACCAATTTTAAATTCAGAAGGGTATAATATTGGAGCAGCTGCCTCATCTATCAGAATGCAATCTTCTGGGGGGAGATGGGCAGTGGCAAATTTTGAAAAATAAACAAACAAACTGTTCAAAGCAGCTTGAGACATGAAGTACAATAAAAGTTCCTTATTAGTCCTGCTGTGTCAAGTTTCTAGGAAGTTTCTGCCAAATTGTAATCAAGCTAAGCAGAGCCTGATAACATGGATTAAAATTTAATGTCTTTTCTTGGCATCTCAGAACACTAACATCAGTGCCAGGTACGCATCATAGAGACAGGCATTGCAGAAGCAGACTACCATTTAAAAGGCCCATTCCTAGTTAACCACACATCACATCTCAGCTGTTGGAAAATGACAATGGGCATGTATGTGTGTGCATGTGTATCATCATCAGCAAACATGAAAAAAAACAGTTAAATGGCAAAATGGGACAAAAAGCAGGGAGAGGGAGGCATAAACAATTGGCAAGAGATAAAAGGACAGAGGATTTAATAACAATCTAGATCTACCATCTGTAAATCTGTCTATACAGATAGTCCTCACTTACCGACCTTGCTTACCGACCATTTGTTTAGCAACTGTTCAAAGTTACGACAATGCTGAAAAAAGTGACTTACCAGTTCTCATAGTTATGACCATTACAGCATCCCCACAGTCACTTGATTGCAATTTGGGTGCTTGGCAACCATCACACATTTATGATAGTCACATTGTCCCACGGTCATGTGATTGCCATTTGCAACTTTCCCAGCTGGCTTCCAACAAGCAAAGTCAATGGGGAAGCTGGCCAGGTCACAAATTGCAGGCAGATGATGTCTTGCTTACTGACCACAACCGGGACTACCAGAACTGCTGTTGCTAGGTGGGGCAGTCACATGATGTTTCACTTAACAACCACTTCACTAAGTGATGGAGTTGTAAGTCCCAGTTAGGGTCATTAAGTGAGGACTACCTGTATGCCAAAAGGCTCATTCCAGAGCCACTGGAAACAATACTTGTAATTAACATAGATAGTACCAAAGGGAGTGGTCTTTTGTTACTCCACCCTTAACCCTTTTATGTACGTAATGGCAGCAGAATGGAAATGGAAAGTAGGACATGAGGTAATCCCTTGTCCCCCCACCACAAAAAAAAATAATAATTTGGTGGATGGGGATGATATATCCAACATCACCATGGAACCAGGACCTTTGAAGATGGTCTTAGGTTATGGAAGAAGCAGACAGAGAAAGGTGTTTCTTCAGTACTGTACTTCTAATTTAGGAAGTTTAATACCAGGATCTTGAACTGAGACTGGAAATGAAACAGAAGCTAGTGAAGACTGTAATAATAGCATAATAAGTTAATGATCTAAATGCATTTCCATATCACCTCCAAGGGCAGTCCCACACATAATACACTGCAGTAATTTAAATGATTTTGCTATCAGGCAAAATGTATTATAGTGAAGCTAACACCATCCAAGTAGGGCTGTAACTGGTGCACCAGCCTAAGCCACAAAAACATGTTTTTGCCACAGATGACACTTTTGCTTGTAGAAGTACCTCCAAGCTACAAGTTAATCCTACAGAAGAAGGGCAACCAATACTAGGACCGGCAGAACACCATTCATCTGGAAGATAAACCATCCACTAACAGCACCACTATCTTGTTCAAACTGAACTTCAGTTTATTAGCCCTTATACTCTCCATTATTGTAGCCAGACATGGATTCAGCATCTTTACTGCCTTAACTTTACCCTAAAAAAATAAACACAAAATAACTGTGTTTGAGTTATTGCCAGTGGAAATTCACCAATATGTACTGCATCTTTGGAGAAAAGGGATGAAAACAGCAATGTTTCATTACTATTGGCAAGACAGCAATTTTCATTTCCCCCATTTTCTACCAGTGAAAGAGCTGAAGATAGCAATTGGGGAGAGGAAAGGGGTTGAGGCTGTATGTCTACAGGGAGACATGGACATGAATATTCATCCTATGTGTTGGTAGAGGCAGTCCTTCAAGGTCTGATTTAGCATCTCTGCAGCTTCAGGTTCCAAAACACTGCCCACTCCTCATTTAGCCAAATGATTAGGGATGATTCTGCCAAAATGCTGGGCACCGAAAACATTGGCTTAACAAGCATGAGAAATAGCATGATAGCAGGTAAGAGGAAAGAATACTCCTAGTTTTTTTTAATAAGACTTAATTCAATATATATAAAATGATCTTCTGCATTGTTTCCAAGACAAGAACAAAGATGTGTCCACATATTTATCTAGGAGATGAGCTTGACTAGAGGGAGACTTTATGATACTTTTACCTTAATTCAATATAACACTTCTACTCTAAGTAATTAGTCTTGCTTTCTACTGCATCCCTTCCATTTAAAAGCTGCTCTTAAAAATTTGGGGTTCCTCCAAAGCTGCATTCTGTGGTCATTTCTGCACTAGTGATAGCATTACTCAGCCATCAATGAAGAGACATAAAGCCTGTCTGCATTACTGTTATTCTGGCACATTGATGGTTGGACATTATATATCACTAGCATGGAACCTACCAGTGTGACACATGGGTGTCACTCAGGAAAAAGCAAAAAACTGCAATCTTTCTCCAGTGTATCTGTATAAAAGCACTGTATAGTCAAAGTTCTTGCAATCATAGCCAGAACTCTAGGCCTGCTTTTGTTTTGGGGTGGGCTTTTCAATGAATTGCAGTGTAATAAAATGATATTCTACATGCTCTGTTAAACTATTTTTCCTGCTAAACTTTTTAGATTTTATGCTTGTCTTCCAAGCTTCTCAATTATTGGATTGAGCAGCTGCCTACATTCTAATCAATCATAGCTGAGAGTTGTCTGTCTTCATCAGCTTAAGGTGTCAATTATGTCAACACATCCTTTCTCCCTAGAAGATAAACATCAATGTATTTGCCATTATTAGATAAGAAAGGGTCAGTTCATATGTTAATAAATAAATCTGATAGCAATGAATGTCAACTTTATTTGTTACTGTACTCCAGTAAACAGCTTCAGGACTTGGAGCCTATTCACTACACTGTATCCTCTGAATATAACTAAAGTCAGCTGCAGGTATCCTGCTCTCAGTGGCCTCTCAAAAGCAGTTTCATACCTCCGAGCTGTGAAACTGTCAAATTATGTTATATTATCAAAGCGCCTCTTTGCATTTGTCAGAAGCAAGTAACAGTAGCTAGTTAAGAAATTATCCAGTGGTTGAGGACTGTTTGGGGAACATACAGTATTTCAGCTGTATTTCTGAGCATTATTTTTAGTAAGCCATTATACTTAAGAACAATTTTTTAATCTTCATATAGAGAATAGCAATACCTTGACCTCCTTGACTGAACTTGAAAAAAATTAAGCTGAGTCAGATTTGGCTAGGGCGCTCCTCAACTCCAGATCTAAAACCTGAATCCTTTTAGTCAAAACTGCAGGATGCCTTGCTCTTCTCCTCTCTGTCATCCTCCATTGAAAGTTGAAATCACATGACAGCTTTTGTTCAGAGTCATATTGTTGTCAGAAGAGCTGGAGTGAGGGTAGGATAGAGAAACAGGTATCGTTTCCATGAAGAATTGGGAAGCCCTTTTTTCACCAAGAGACAATGTGGTTTGCCAAAATGTTTTATTAGAAGGGAAGAATAATTGTCTTTGCTGTCTGTACAGAGACGAGTTGTCAACAAAGTTGAGGAGGGTCTCACTTTTGTATGTTAGGACGATGCGTACACAAAGCCGAGGGCCTGTCAGAACTGACTCCCACTCTGCCTGAATAAGCTGAAACCTTGTCCAAGGAAAGTTCAGAGTGAGCTTGGACAGGGCTTCAGCTTTGCATATACAAACCTGATGGATTTTCCTTGGATTAGTAGGCTGTCAGTTTATCCAGCCAAACTGGAAGCAAATTCTGATAGTGAACATAGCCTCGTCAGACATTTGTCCCTCTTAAAGATTAATATTGTGAAGAAACCAAAACTTTTTTTATTGGGATTTATGAACAATGAACTAGAAAAGACTCATGGTGCATTCATTTTGTATATGGTAACTGCAGCAAGACTACTGTATGCTTTTTTCATTATGGAAGAATAATGAAATTCCCACAGTGGAGGAATGGATTGTGAAAATGTCAGAATTTACAGAAATGGCAAAGCTGACCTGTTTGGTCAGAGGAAAAAACAACAAAAACTTTTTTGAAAGACTGGAAATATGGACTCTTTGCTGAAAGAAGAAAAAAATGATATGATGATTTATGGGTTTGAAGATTTAAAAAGATGTGGATTAAATGAAGGTCTCAAGGGACTTGTATAATATCTAAGAGGGAGGATGGATTATAAGATTGTAATTATCTGTTGAAAAGAAGGTCAGAAGTCATACTTCATAACTTTAGTTTTTTTTCCTTTTTCTTGTCCTTCCTTCCTTCCTTCCTTCCTTCCTTCCTTCCTTCCTTCCTTCCCTCCTTCCTTAGATTTGTCTTTTACTATATGTAAAGTTCTTAATAAACATAAATAAATTTTAAAAAGAAGTTTCCCCCTCTTTACTTGCACAGATTGGGTGCTAGACAGACATACAAAACTGGAACAGTGTCAGAATTTGCTCCACCTCTGCCTGGAAAAGACAGGTATTGCAAAGTACAGAGAAAAGGCCAGGGTGTGATTTGACAGTGGTCTGCTTTTGTGCATTCAAGACAGTTGATTTGTATGTGTATATATATGTGTAGGAATTCAATGTTTTCCCTGCTATGAACCTGAAGCATGGTGAGTGGGGTTAATGGAATGGATCCTTTGTGTCCTCCTCTGGAGAAGTCCAGGGACCACGTAATCAGAACATTAACCACAGGATCTTTTCTCTACCAAAGTCTTATTTTTGTCCACATTCTGTTCCCACACTGTCATGCAAATAATTACCTCTGTCCACTCTTTAGCAAGTGGTGTTAGGATCATATTCTAACACCTAGTCATTGTGACTAGTATGTCATGTTCCCCATTGCAAGGCATAAGTGCATCACAACGGGGAACATGCACATCAGGAAAAGAGGAAGGGTCAACCATTGTCCCATTAGCCACACACATAATCCCTTAAGCACACATAATCCAAAACCCATCAACAGATAATAGGAGAGCAACTCAAACAGGACATGGAACCATCAACGGATCAGGGGATCTCCTACCCATTACCTCGGGGCGACGCACCTGCACTGGACGGAGGCAAAGAAACAAAGAGAAGACATCGGAGATAGCCCGGAAAACCCATCAGAAAGCGATACCGGCACTAAGCACCATTCCGGACCCGGCTTGGGGACAATGGGGGGTGGAGGAGAGCAAGGTCCGCCACTAAAGTATAAACAGGGCATCCTGCTACTACACCCCCATTCCCGTCTTTTTTCTTCGTACGCATTCTACCTCAATAAACTCGGAAATCCTTAGTCCCACTAAGTGAGTCCGTGCCTTATTCGAGGTAAGGGCTACCCTGACATAGTAGCTCTCAAGTAGGGAGCTTTGTTCAAAATGAGCACTTTTCTTGAAAGCCCTATTAATCCCTTTAGTCAATGCACACAGGATAGATTGCATTTTATAAATTAAGAGGAAGTGCAACAAATACAGTAAATATTTTAAAATACTATGAGAGGATAATACAGAAAATATTGGAAAACAGTCAGACAGTGATGGCACATGAATTTGTTGTAAAAATGAGTAAGCAAAGGATGGTGATGACCCACCTAAAAGCTAATGTAGAAGCAACGTACTGCAGATAATCCTCATCATCAGTGGTTTATATCTCTATTCAGCCTTGCCTAATTTAGTCCTTTGTCACTCCCAATCTGAGTAGATTATATTTCCTATTATTACCAGACAACATGACTGTCTAACAGACCAGAGGGCTCAAGATTGGGAAAGCTGCTCGAGAGAATGTAAGGTCCCTTATCTTTGTCCCTTCTTCTTAGATCTGGATGTCCTTCCCCCTAATCCAAAGTATGGTCCTTCAGATGTCATTAAATTTCAACTTCCATTACATTTAATTAGCACAGACAATGTTGGGGGATGATCAAAGTTGCAGTCTGACACCATATGGAGGTACACATGCTACAATTCCTTACTCAATAGTGGTAAATAAACTCTGAACTGTCCCTTCTGAGTGTGTGTGTTTGTGTGTGTGTGTGTGTGTACACACTAGGGACTGAGTACTGGCACCAAATATGCCCTGTGGGATCACTCTGGCTTCCTATTCTAAATCACTCAAAAGAATTCATGGGAAATGAAATCACAGTTGAAAATCCTTTTTTTAAAGAAGTCATAATATGTAATATTTTTTTTCTAAATAAAGCTTCCTGAGATAAAGATATATGCATAAACTACCAGGGAGGTAGTATTTCACAATGAAACACTGCCTTACAACATTAATATTCAAATTATATTCAAATTTATATTTATCAAGATATTACCTTAGTTATATCAACATGTAAGCAAACTGCTCTTTCAAGATACCTTAGAAATAAATTTATTTCCAACAGCAGACAGAAATCAGTATAGATTATTTTTCACAGAGCTGTAGAGCCAAAATTATTATATTTTTATTTACAGGTCATTTTTTAATGACCTAAAAAAATGTATAGGCATGGTCCTGGGAGCTGACTTTCTATTCTTAACTGAAGAACAATTTTGGCTACTGAAATATGTCATTTTGTGTATACAACTTATAAATGCTGTGTATTAAATTTCAAACATCTCGACTATGAAAGAAGAGTCAAAAATAATGTTTTCTGTACTGTGTTATCATTTTTCCAGAACACAGATTGAAACATTCCTACGTTTTCTTTGCACAGCTTTTGTACTCAATGTATTTTTCATGCCCAAAATGCATCAGTAATCATGTTACCAAGTTTTATTTATTTATTTATTTATCACATTTTGCCACCGCCCATCTCCCCCCAAAGGGAGGACTCTTTATGTATTGTTGTTCAGTTGTTTCTTACTTTTCATTATCGAATGGACTTCATGTTACCGGTGACTGTCACTGACTGCTTACTGAGCTGTTGTACACTCGTGCATGTGTTACCAGTGGTAGTATCTAGCCACATTTTCCTCTGTTTGTCTCTTTCAGTTGCCTTCCTTTTTTTCCAGCCACAAGAAATTCATGGCTTCTCATGCTGTATCCAAAACATCTAAGCTTTAGCTTCATTGTTAGTGCTTCCAGTGAGAAATACATTTACACACATACACCTACATGCACAGCCTTTATTAATAATTATGTTTTCCAAATACCCACAGAAAACAATAGCAAGCACAGAAATATTAACTACTGGTTGCCACTAATATTTTCTATCCCCATTAGGCCAATTAATTTTTATTTTCAATAAGAATGTTTTAAACATATTTTCTTCGTAACAGTGCCTATTATACATTCCCACCATGAACCTCACTCCGGATTCTGATAAGGAGATCAGCCAGATCTTTCAAACCAGTGGTAAAAAAAAAAAATGAGTTAGCATGGAAGCAGCTGAGACTGAATGAAACCTAGAGTTTGGCAAAGAGTATAAAACCTTTTAGGCTGTGGGTGAAAGGTACTCTACCAACGTACTGAACGCAGACAGCGGCACAGAGGGGGAAAGGGAGTTTGGCCTCACAGCATGTAGAAAATGAAATGGTTAGTCTAGAAAATACAATGGTTTCAAGTTAAAGGAGTGATGGAAAATGAGTAAGAAGCAGCTTAAAAAGAAGGGGAGATAAGAGGCAATTCTTCAAAGTAAGGGAGGAACAGAAAAGCTCCTAGTAAGTAAAATGTAAAGGAGAGAAGGGACAAGGGTTTGGTGGCTTGGCCAATGTAGAGCATGAGGATTGCCCAGTATGTGTCAGATGTGGCTGGACTGAGGCCCAAATGGTGAAGAATGACTTGTGTGTGCAGGTTGGGAGTAGATTATTGCTGACCAAGCCAAGGAGGAAGAAGGGCAGTTAGGATTTGAATGGACCAGCAAGGAGTTTCAAACAGGATCAGGCAGCTAAGAGGAGGGAAATGAGAAATTGCAATAAGAAAATAAGAAATTGCTTACCAAGGGAGGCCTAGAGTAGGATTATTCAGAACTATGCTTCTGACCTCCATTCTCCAGGTAGAAAAAGGACCAGTGAGTCAGATTCATCCCAGTTGTTGGGGAGTTCAACAGTTGTCATTGATTAAAGTCATTCCTGTATCTGTGTACTACTGTTTGGAGATTTGTATATGTTATTGGTTCTGAATGCCAGTAGTAAAATAAATCTGTTCTTGTCAGTTCATAGTCAGAGGTTCTGTTTTCTTTACTGGATCTCTGGAAGGATGGGGGATGTTGGCTTTAAGAGCCCCCTGCTGATGGAATGTTTGGCAGCAGACTAAATTAAAGTGATTTGAATAAAAGCTAAAGGGATTTTATTTTGGGAGACTCCCTAGGAATCAGCTTCTCAAACTCAGGATGAGCTGCTACGTAAAACAACAGGGCTACCCAGGAACCTGAAAACTCATTACTTCTTTGTGTTTACTTCTATGCATACAGCAAGAATACAGAATATTTTTCAGCCTAATCCTGGAAAATGTTTTTTTCAGATTTTTTTTTATTCCGCCTTTATTATTTTTATAAATAACTCAAGGCAGTGAACATACCTAATACTTCTTCCTCCTCCTATTTTCCTCACAACAACAACCCTGAGGTGGGTTGGGCTGAGAGAGAGGGACTGGTCCAAAGTCATTCAGCCGGCTTTCAGGACAAAGATGGGCCTAGAATTCACAGGATCCTGGTTTTTAGCCTGGTGCCTTAACCACTAGACCAAACTGACTTCTTTTCATATTATTTATTTTATTTATTTAATTTATTTATCAAATTTGTCACTGCCCATCTCCTCCCACCAGAGGGACTCTGGGCGGTTTACAACAGAATAATCACAAAAAACAAATATATAAAATTACAGTATAAGAATTACACATCGCTAATAAATATAAATAAAGTCCAGATGGCTGTGATCTCATTCAGTCTTTACATGGAAGAGGTACTTCAAGGCACTAGCCAACCCCAAGCATGACTATTCTCCCCACCCCAGGCCAGGCGGCAGAGCCAGGTCTTCAAATTCCTCCAGAAGGCCAGGAGCGATGGGGCCAACCTCACCTCTGGGGCAAGATGTTCCAGAGGGTGGGTGCTACCACACAGAAGGCCCACCTCCTGGACCCCACCAGACAAAATTCTCTTACCAACGAGGTCCGCAGCATGCCTTTTCTGCATGATCGGGTGGGACCGGTTGATTTAACGGGGAAGAGGCAGTCCCTCAGGTAGCCTGGTCCCATACCATGTAGGGCTTTAAAGGTGATAACCAACACCTTGAATTGGACCCGGAAGCAAACTGGTACCCAAATGCAGCTCGCACAGCAAAGGTGTTATATGTGCCCTTCTAGGGGTGCCAAAAACAGCCCATGCGGCTGCATTCTGGACCAGCTAAAGCTTCCAGGTACTCTTCAAGGGTAGCCTCACGTAGAGCATGTTGCAATAGTCAATATGGGAGATAACAAGGGCATAAGTGACCATTCGAAAGGTTTCCTGATCCAGGAAGGGGCGTAACTGGTGCACAACGCAAAGCTGTGCAAAGGCCCTTCTGGCCATGGCTGCCACCTGCTCTTTGAGCAGGAGCCGTGACTCCAAGAGGACCCCCAAGTTACACACTGGGTCTGTCTGAGGCAGTGCAACCCCATCCAGGACCAAAGATGACAAAGTCCTGGATATGGAAGAGCCTTTAACCCACAGCCACTCCTTCTTATCAGGGTTCAGCTGAAGCCTGTTGTTCCCCATCCAGAGCCCTATGGCCCCCAGGCACTGAGAAAGGGCGGTCACGGCATCACTTACCTCACCCAGGATGGAGTTATACAATTGAGTATCATTGGCATATTGATGATACCTTGGTGACGGATGTTTTCACCCAGCAGTTTCATGTAGACGATGAATAGAAGAGGAGAGAGAACGAAACCCTGCAGCACCCCACAGTGGAGGGGTCGAGGGTCAGATCTCTCACTCCCTATCACCACCAATTGGGACTGGCACAGGAGGAAGGAGGTGAACCAGTGCAAAACCACGCCACCCACCCCCAACTCCCTGAGCTGCCCCAAAAGGATACCATGGTTGATGGTATCAAAAGCCTCTGAGAGGTCAAGAAGAGCAAGGATGGATGCACTACCATCATCCTGCTCCCGCCAGAGATCATCCATAAGTGCAACCAATGCCATTTCAGTCCCATATCTGGGCCTGAAACCTGACTGAAAAGGGTCTAGATAATCCATTTCATCCAGAACCCTCTGGAGCTTCAATGCCACCACTTTCTCAACCACTTTCCCCAAAAAGGGGAGGTGGGAGACTGGACAAAAATTGTCCAATACAGTAGGGTCCAGCGATGGTTTCTTGAACAGGGGCTGCACCAACGCCTCCTTAAAGACAGTTGGAAACACCCCCTCCCTCAAGGATGTATTAACCATCGCCTGGACCCAACCACATGTCACCTCCTGAGCTGCTTTTACCATCCAGGAGGGGCATGGGTCTAGATGACAAGTGGCATTTACTGTCCGGAGGATCCTGTCCACTTCCTCGGGTCCAACAGGATCAAACTGTTCCCAGATAACTTGGTAAGTATGCTCCCTTTGTATCTCCCTGGACATGGCTCACACTTGGAGTCTAACGTAGAGCAGATCCGAGCAATTTTATCCTGCAGATGCTCCGAAAATTCCTCTGTGTCATGTTCACCATTTCAATGTTCTGTTAACATCGTAACGTTTCACATGTCAACCCGTTATTCCGTGTCTTACATGCTTGAACGTTTGCTGGTATTTTCCATTATTGCTGTGCTCTTTATTTTGCTACTTTGGAATGCATGTTTGGGTTTGCAACTCTGTTCAAGGTTACTTTCCCAGGCAGATGTAACGGTTGCTAGCACCTGGGAGGGGGTGGTTGCTAACGAGCGCTCGGGGCGGGACTGGGTTGGAAGCAAGGCTTTTAAGTTTGTATTTGGCGCGCTTTTGCTCATTCTCAGCTTTCTCTGTATTTGCATACTATTCCTTTAATAAATCAGTTAACTTTAAGCCCGGGCTTGTGAGACTGAGTATTTGGGATTAGGCAACCATTACACTCTGCACAGCCCTGTAGGTGGGTCACTCAACCCACCTTCCCCAAAAGGGATTGAGTGATTTTAAACAGGGCCGTCGGGCAGCATTCTGTGGATGCGATAAGGGCGGAGAAGTATTGACGCTTCGCCACTCTTATTGTCACCAGGTAGGCCTTAATAGTGGCTCTAACCAACTTTCGGTCAGATTCGGTCTTTGTCTTCCTCCAGCAGCACTCTAGATGTTAATCCTCTTCAGAACCCTCAGCTGCTCCATAAACCACATGGAGTGTTGGGTTCAAAGGGGTAAGAGAGGTTGCACAGGTGCGATCCTGTCCAAGGCCATGGCTACCTCTCTATTCCACATGGCAGCCAGGGCCTCCTCTGGACCTGCAGATCCTCAGGTATAACCCCCAGCTCCCTCTGAAAACCTACCGGCTCCATCAGTCACCGGGGACAGACCAATCAAATGGGTCTGGCCTCCCTGGGGAAGGGGGCAGCATAAGAGAATCTCACAGCCACCAGGGTATGATCTGACCATGACAATGGGGACAGCTGTAACTCTCCCCTCAGATCATGTTGTCACTACTCCGACAAGAAAACCAAGTCTGGGGTGAGGCCACTGTCTCAAGTCAGGTCCCGAATAATCTGAGACAGGCCCAGGGCTGCCATTATTATTATTATTATTATTATTATTATTATTATTATTATTATTATTATTTATCCATATTCCAATTTTTAAGGGCCAAACTTAAAGTGGATGGCATTCTGACCCCTGATTAAACAATCAGGGAGTCTTATTACATTCAGTCTGATTTATTCTTGGGCTTCCGGTGAGGAGAAATGGAGGAAGGCTACTCCTAGCAAAGCTCCATAGCTGGGATCTACAACGTGGCAATTATTGGGTGTCTCAGGAAGTAATTTGAGACATGAAGCATTCTCTGGGGAAGGAGAAGCTGGTGAATCACTGCCTGTCTATTGTGGATGGCTGGAACTCACTGAGGAATCATGGAGTCACAACTGAATGGTGAGAGTCAGCTGAGAAGCAGGAGACCCATCTTGTAGGAGCCACATATGAAGCCTTTTTAAAAGGACATTACTTCTGACCACCTCATTTCTAAAATCACTTTGTTGTACTTTAACCAGAGAATTTGAAGAGGCTATCTCCACTACAGAATTTTTTTTTCTCTTGGTGGGCTTTTCATTATTTTTCAGGTTTTTTCAGTGTGTTTTCATTGAATTTAAAGGACTAAGAACTCAAGCAGGTAACCAGAAAGACCTATTGTTCTACAGAAGCTTTTTTTTCTTTTTTTTTCCTGCCCTTTTCTTATTCTAAACAAAGATATAAGCTGGTTTAAGTGGCTACTTAAGAAGATGCATTATACTTTACTGTAATTTCCCCTCTTCTTGTTGCCACTAGAGGGAGCTATTAAATTGAAATATAAGTTATAAATAAACTACATTATGAATACTAGAAAGTATGCGACAAGCTGGTCTTGAGGAATCCAAGGCTGGAGTTAAAATCTCTGGAAGAAACATTAACAATCTCAGATATGCAGATGATACCACTTTGATGGCTGAAAGTGAAGAGGAACTGAGGAGCCTTATGATGAAGGTGAAAGAAGAAAGTGCAAAAGCTGGCTTGCAGCTAAACCTCAAAAAAACCAAGATTATGGCAACCAGCTTGATTGATAACTGGCAAATAGAGGGAGAAAATGTAGAAGCAGTGAAAGACTTTGTATTCCTAGGTGCAAAGATTACTGCAGATGCTGACTGCAGTCAGGAAATCAGAAGACGCTTAATCCTTGGGAGAAGAGCAATGACAAATCTCGATAAAATAGTTAAGAGCAGAGACATCACACTGACAACAAAGGCCCGCATAGTTAAAGCAATGGTGTTCCCTGTAGTAACATATGGCTGCGAGAGCTGGACCATAAGGAAGGCTGAGAGAAGGAAGATCGATGCTTTTGAACTGTGGTGTTGGAGGAAAATTCTGAGAGTGCCTTGGACTGCAAGAAGATCAAACCAGTCCATCCTCCAGGAAATAAAGCCAGACTGCTCACTTGAGGGAATGATATTAAAGGCCAAACTGAAATACTTTGGCCACATAATGAGAAGACAGGACAGCCTGGAGAAGATGCTGATGCTAGGGAGAGTGGAAGGCAAAAGGAAGAGGGGCCGACCAAGGGCAAGATGGATGGATGATATTCTAGAGGTGACGGACTCGTCCCTGGGGGAGCTGGGGGTGTTGACGACCGACAGGAAGCTCTGGCGTGGGCTGGTCCATGAAGTCACGAAGAGTCGGAAGCGACTAAACGAATAAACAACAACAACAAGAAAGAAAGCAAGACATGGGTCTGGAGAAGGTGATTGGATAAAAGGCCTCTTTGAAGAGTACACCCTTAAAACTTCACAAACTGTCATTCAAAATGTTAACCAATCATTGGAATTAAAATTTGCTGATTTTGAAGAGACTTGACCAAGAATTGGAGAAGTTGGAAGAGAAAATGGAAGGAGAACTTTAAAAAGTTAATGACAGAGTTGATTTATTAAAGAGTGAAAAAGAGATAGAATTGCACTGTTGGAATTAAGAGACAAGGAATTTTGTTTAAGATTTAGGGGAATACCTGAAGTTAAAGAAGATCTCAAAGAAAAGATTATATAAGCTTTGGCATCCCTAATTGATTGGGAAGAAGATAGGATGTTGGATGAAATAGAAAAAAAAATTGTATCAATTCTAAATATGCAAATATACATAATAAACCAAGAGATGTGCTGGTAGAGTTTTCCAGAAAAAACAAGAGATTTGGTTTTGCAAGCACACTTTGATGCTAAACTTAATATTGGAGGAGAAGATATAATTGTGCTTAAAGAAATACCAGTAAGGATCTTAAGAAAGAGGAAGGAATATGCCTTTTTGATGGATGAGTTGAAAAAGAATAAAGTCCCCTTTCACTGGGAAAGATTAGAAGGGGTGAGTTTCACATTTCAACAAAAATGTAAATTAACTTCGTTTTTTAAAGCTAAAGACTTTTTAGTGAGACATAGAATGGATTTGGAATAAGACACAGGCAGAATTAAAAAAAAGGAAGGTGCAATATAATACCTGAGGGACCGTCTCATCCCCATAACATTGACCTGCCCCACACGGTCAGGCAGAGATGGCATGCTACGGACCCCATCAGCAAAGGAATTTCATCTGGCAGGGTCCAGGAGGTGAGCCTTCTCTGCAGTGGTGCCTGCCCTCTGGAATATCTTGCCCCTGGAGGTGAGGCAGGCACTTCACTCCCAGACTTCCAGAAGAATTTAAAAACCTGGTTCTGCTGCCTTGCTTGGGATGGGAAGGGCAATAGCTCTTCCTGGGGGTGGTTGGCGCCGTAGTGCCCTCCCCATTGAATGAGAGTTTTTCGCCACAAGGGTCATATATTTATCTATTTTTAATGATATTTTATATTGCAATCTATGTTTTATGGTTTTAATTTGTTTATTGTGTTGTAAACCACCCAGAGTACCCCTTTGGGGGAGATGGGCAGTGATAGAAATTCGAAATAAATAAATAAATAAATAAATAAATAAATAAATAAAATAAAATAAAATAAATGGCTGTTACTTCCAAAGACTCTGATGAATTACTTATGGAAATTGGATCTGTAGTTCCTCACATGGAATATAAATGGAGCAAACGCTCTACAAAAAAGGAAAAAAGTTTTTCGTTATTGAAATAAATTGGAATATGATGTGATTTGTTTACAGGAAACACATATAAAGAAAAAAGATATAAAATATTTAGTAAATAAGAATTTGGGGCAGGAGTTTGTTTCGGCTAATTCAAAGAAAATTAATGGAACTGTAATTTATGTTAAATCTTATTTGAAACCACGTTTGTTACTTGCGGATGACTGTGGCAGGTATCTAGTAATTGAAGTGGAGATACATGGACTTAAAATGATTATAGTGGGAATATATATGTACCAAATGATGACAAAAGTAAGTTCTATATGAATCTTTTGGATGAACTGTCAGTCTTCTCATACCAAAGCTGGTGCTTGATGGGAGATTGGAATGGAGTTACTGTACCTTTGATTGATAGAATATCTGAGAAGCAAATTAAAATTAAACAAGGAAAATTACCAGTCTTTCTTTGACTTAATGGAAAATCTGGCATCAGTAGATTCTTGGAGATATAAAAATGGAATGGCAAAAGATTATACCTTTTATTCTGAGAGATATAAATCATTCTCAAGAATCGATATGATACGGATCTCAGCAGATTTGGCAAATAAATTTCTAAAGTGGATATTTTACCAAGGACCTTCTCTGATTTCAATCCTGTAAGTATGGTTATAAAGAAAATTTCTAGAACTTTCGGATGGAAATTGAATGAAGCTATTTTGAAAAAAGAAGAGGTTGTTGAAGACTGTAAAAGGAAATTAAAAGCTTTTTTGAAATTAACTTATGTAATGAAATAGATATAAAAACTGTGGGATACTAGTAAAGCAGTTATGAGAGGGCATTTTATTTATCACAACTGAATTATTAAGAAAAAATCTGAACAAAAATTACAGATGGTTTTAGATCAGATTAAATTAAAAGAGAAAGAAAAAGCCATCAGATGATAATATTGTTTATCAAATTATTACACCAGCAAGTCTCAATGTTAACGTTAAAAGAAATTGAAATTAAATTAAAATATGCTAAGCAGAGATATTTTGAATTCGCTAATAAACCAGGAAGATATTAGCATATAAATTAAGGAAAGAAAGAGAGAAGAAAATGATTACTAAAATTCTGGATGGTAATGCTGAATTAGTGGACAATAAAAAATATTTTAAAAAGCATTTTATAATGTTTTTTTTTCTAATCTATATGAAAAACAGGAAATTTCATTGGAAAAGATTGATGAATATTTGAATAAACAAAAGTTACCAAAACTTTCACAAGCACAGAAATTAATACTGAATATCTCTATAATCACTTTTGAAATAGTGGAAGCTATAAAGAAAACTAAGGAAAAGCTCCAGGACCTGATAGAATATCTGCAATGTATTATAAACGTTTTGCAGATCAGATTCTTTTACCTTTTAAAGAATTGATGAATTTGATTTTGTTGGGTTCAGCAATGCCAGGTACATGGAGGGAAGCAAACATTGCACTCATACCAAAAGAAGGACAGGACCCCTTTTTGATTAGGAACTACTGTATAGGCCAATGTCACTGTTAAACAATGATTATAAAATATTTGCCTTGGTGTTAGCAGAAAGGATGAAAATAATTTTACAGGAAATTATTCACCATGATCAATGTGGATTTCTACCTAAAAGACAATTAAAAGACAATATAACAATTATGTCAGATACCATAGAATATTTACAATATCATAATGAATGTCAGATGGCCCTTATTTTTTTAGATGCAAAGAAAGCCTTTGATAATTTGAATTGGATATTTATGTTTAAGGTTTGGAAAGTATGGAATTTGGAGAATCTTTTATTAAAGGGAATTAAGTCAATTTATACGTCCCAAAGGGCTAATATTATTGTGAACGATGAGTTGACTGAAGCATGTACAAGAGAAAAAGGAGCAAGGCAAGGATGTCCTTTATCACCTTCGTTGTTTATTTTAGTGTTAGAAGTTTTTAACAGGGACATCAGAAGGGACAAACAAATAAAAGGCTTAAAGATTAAACAGGAGGTTTTTAAGTTAAGAGCATTTGCTGATGATCTAGTCTTGACACTACAAGATCCTTTGGACTTGGCTGAATATTTGATGAAAAAATTGAAAGAATTTGGGTCATTAGCAGGTTTCAAAGTAAATAAACAAAAAACAAAAAAGTTGATTAAAATATGACACTGAATAATCAAGAATTGTTGATGAAAAAGACAGGTTTTAAGAGTGAATAAAAGATTAGATATCTGGGAGTGATTTTGTCAACTAAAAATAATGTGTTGTTTCAAAATAACTATAGTAAAATTTGGAATGAGGTTAAAAAAGACCTGATAAGATGGGAAAAATTACACTTGTCACTTATGGGGAGAATTTCTGTGATCAAGATGAATGTATTGCCTAGGATGTTCCTTTTTCACAAGATACCGATTCTCTCAACAGATATAAAACTTGAACAATGGCAAAAAGATATTTCAAAATTTATTTGGCAAGGTAAAAAACCAATAATTAAGCATAAACTGTTACAGAATGCTAAGGAACAAGGAGGTCTGGGATTGCCGGATTTAAAATTGTATTTTGAGGCATGTTGTTTCCTGTGGATGAGGGATTGGATAACCTTAGAGAATAGAAAATTGTTACAACTTGAAGGTCATGAGTTAAGATTTGGATGGCATGCTTACCTGTGGTATGACTAAGTTAAGGCAAATAAGGAGTTTAAAAATAATTACATTAGGAAGACTGTATTACAGATTTGGGATAAATACAAAGTTAGACTGTCATCTAATGTACCCCAGGAAGCATTTGCTAGAAGAGAAAATGTAGGAGAAACAAAGTGGTTAAAATATAAAGATGTATTAAATTTTGAAGAAGGCAAACCTATGTTTAAGACAAGAGAAAATTAGAGATAGGTCTTTCATGCCACTGGTTTATTTATATGCAATTATTTGAATGTTTTAAGTTGGATAAAAAGAATTATAGATTTATAAATGAAATAACTTGCCTTGAGACTCAACTTTGTATGAATGATGAACATATTATTACCGAATTGTATAAGATGTTATTACAAATTAATTTGGAGGATGAACATAAATTTTAAACAAAAGGTTTAAAATTTACATTAAATTATAATTTAAAGGAATTTTTTTATAAAATGATGTACCCCTGGTACCTAAGACCTGACAAGTCAAGGAGTATATGGTTAAATGGACTAGAAACTTTGGGAATAGTATTATGATGGAACAATGGGGAAAAATGTGGACAAAAGGTTTAAAATTTACGTTAAATTATAATTTAAAGGATTTTTTTAATAAAATGATGTACCCCGGTACCTAACACCTGACAAGTTATCGAACATGATTAATAATGTAACAAATGTTTGTTCGAAATGTTCACAGGAAGAAGGAACTTTTTACTACTTTTGGTGGGCGTGTGAAAAAGCAAAGAAATTTTGGGACCAGATATGTATTGTTATTCAAAAAATTCTTAATGTAAATATTTTTTTAAAAAACAGAACTGTTCTTATTGGGTTTGATAGAGGAAGAATTGGAGAAACAGCATAGAAATTTGCTTCTGTATATGACTACTGCTGCAAGAATACTCTATGCTCAACAGTGGAAGGAACCATAAATACCAACAACGGAAGAATGGATAATTAAATTAATGGACTTGGCACAGATGGCAAAGCTAACCGCTCTAATAAGAGATAATACTGTTTCCAGATCTATAGATTCATGGCAACCATTTTTAGATTATCTGCTCATGATGGAAAGAAAATGAAGTTATGATTATGGGTTTTACTGAATAGTGGGCTTGTTTGGATAGAAATAATGTTAATATAGATAAATTAGCGGTTAGATATTAATTTATTTCAATTATATGTATATCTGTAACTGGGAGGGCCAGAAGTCATTTCTTTGTTCTTACCTTATTTCTACTTTCACATTTATAGTTTGTGTCTTTTTTCTTGTAATGCTATCTTGTCTTTACTGTATTTACTGTTTTGTATTTTAACTATATTCTGATAAAAAAGAAAGCTTTAAAAAAAAACATTCAGTCTGATTTATTCTCAAGTAAGCATTTATAAGATTATAGTTGCCCTACAAATTCTTCCACTTTCCTCCCTCTTTTTTTTTTCCTGCACAATACAAAACCATGTACAGAAGGATTTTTGTTTTTTTACAGAACATTGAGATGAACTGCTATGTGTACCATGCAATGCCATATGTGCCTATTCAGATGTGAATCCAGTTGAGTTCGGTTAGGCTTATTACCTGATAACACTGCAGTCTTTCTAACAGAATCAAATGACACAAGTAAAATTAGACAGCACTGATTACATTTGCGACTTGGCAGCACCTTCTGGAAAAAAAGAGAAAAAAAACCTCCCCCTCTGCTATTAGCAGTTGGCTTAAAACATATAAACAAAATATAATAAAACATCTTTATAAGTTGCAGTTCATGTGGCATGAAGACCAAAGACAGCTGTGCTCACTCAGAAATCCCTTCTCTGCTCCTAGCCGTTAGTCAGAAAAATGCGTTGCTGGATACAGTGGGAATCATCAAGCTTAAATTGCAAGTGGGGTTGATTGGCTAAGGTAGGTAATTTAGCATTCTTATCATTATCAGGTTACCTTTGCCCAAGTTTGCTGCAAAAAGCTCATGCTTTTAACAACAGGAGGAAGATAAATGGAAGAAGAGACATGAAAAGACTATGACCAGAAAAAGGCCCTTGGGTGAGTGGGGGAAATGAAAGGAGAATTGCCTGAGAGGAATAGCACGAATCTGTTGAAAGTAAATGAATTGATTTTAAGTGGTTAGCACACAGGATTTTTCTGTGGCAGAATTTTACTGCAGGACTGCATTTAAAAAACACATGAGTCCCAGGAAATTTGTGACACTTAGCAGAACCCAAGGCCTTCAAACTGGGAGCCTACATCCTCATGTTGGGCTGGAAAGGGCTACCAGATGTGAAGAGATAAAAAATATGGATGGTAGCAAAGAGCCACATAAAACGCTGTTGGCTGCCATGTAGTGGCCTGACAAAATTTTGCATTCCACATCCATTCAGTACCCGGAAACAGTCCTTAAAAGAACTTGCCTCTCTAAGGCCTTCTGTCCTCAGTAAAGGTAGGGTAGAACATTGACATGCCATTGGATAAACACAATGATTCATCACCTGGCATTCTCAGTGAGTCTGCACTGCTTTATTAATGTGGATTCAGAGCAATTTACACTCCTGGAGATCTTTTTTCCACAAAAGGTTATAATGCCTTTCTGCTATCAGAACCACACAAGGAAGTTATTTTTGTATCAAGAGTGGTACCAACATTGTCCTGTCAGTTTTTAAGAAACAAATCCCTTAATTTTCACATTTCCTTGTGAAGGAATCAGTGAAGCAGCAAGTTAAAAGAAGCTTTTTTTAGGAAGTTTGAAATTATGTTTTTCTGACTAATTCTACCCTTTAAAAACAAAACAACTTCTGGTTTTTTAAATCCTTCCAATTCTTTTATGGTGTGGGTTTGGCACCTCTCCACACTGCCTTTCTAGGAATTTGGATAAATTAGTTGGTTTGTTCAGTCTAAACTTCCTATAATATTCTCCTCAATAAGCCACTGTTTTATACCCTTGATTATGAAACATCAGGATTTTAAATCATGGAGAAAAACATCCACAGACTAAAGAAGCTTCCTGTTGCCTTCCTTGTATAAAAGACCATGAGAATGAAAGTGGGCAAGGACTCTGTTCCCTTCTCCCCTGTGTCTCCTGTAGAACTTGGTTACAGTATATATGAGTTTTTTGGTCAGACTGCCATTTTCCCAAAGAAGAAAGGGACAAATAATTCCATTAAAATGTCATCATTTCTGAAGGGAAAGCATATGCTTTTCCTGTAGTATCTCCAGATTTAAGGACTGGTGTTCTAGGTACGGTTAGAAATTTCTCCATAACCTGAAGAACCGCTGCCTACCAATGTATTAATGATGCTGGGATATATGGAGCAACACAAAGAGGGCTAATGCTATCAAGGCCAGAATCAAAGAGCCTGAGACGAAAATAGATGGTTATCAAAACATGGTGCAGGTGCCTTCCACATCCAAGGCTGAGAAATGAGCAGTAGGACATCTACTACCATGTGAAGCAGGAGAAAGAGACACTTAAACCCTGGAGCTGTTATACATAGAAAGCTAGATTTTTAGATTCTGCAGTAGTTAACAGTTTCTTGTATTAGAAGTGAAAGCATTTTATTTCTCCCTAAGCCTTGTCCTTGACTCTCTACTGCTAGTTCCTACATGTGAGTCTGAGTTCCTGGAGATTTATTGCCAAGTCCTGGGTGAAGTCCTGCCAAATAATATGACTTAAGTGTAAGGCAATTTCCCATATTCTGATTAATTCTCTAAGTAAAAATATTTTCTTCCATCCCTTGCATGGTTAGACAGTCATATTTCTCTCATAATTATCCAAAGTTGCATTAAATATAAATATTAGCCACTAATCTCAGCAAATAAAGAAGCAAACAAATATTTTTTGCATGCCCTGTTCAAGGAACAAAATAACAAAAGCATCCTTTAATAGTGATACATTACAGTCCCTCTATTCTTTCCTCTTTCTTCAGTTCTGTAAATGATAACTTAGAGATACTAATTTATGAGGCATAGAAATAATGGTTAGCCACCTTACCTAAACTTAAACATTTTGTAAAATGGAACACTAAGTCTTTCTACCTAAATAGATTCTACTGACTTCATTATTCAGCTACTTTCAGAGTAGATAGACTCAGGATTTTAAAAGCTAATTATATCTCATTTAAAATGTTTTTCAGCGATTCTGCTACATTTTCCTTAAAAACAACAACAACAAAAAGACGATTGTAAGACTAGAGTAGTATTGTCTTTACTTCATTTAAAAGGCTTCATTTTTAAAACTGGACCTGAATGTTAAATTATAAAAGATGTATAGATATCTTATTGTTACAGTTATTTAAATTGCTCAGAACTGGGCATGATTCAGTTTATGCCTACATATGTTGTTAGGCATATTTAACTCACCCAGGAATGCAGTTCTTCATACTAAAGTCAAGACCAATTGAGGAAGGTGATTGTTATAAAACAGTGTTCCTCAACCTTAGCAGCTTTAAGATGTGTGGACTTCAACTCCCAGAGCATGCTGGCTGGGGAATTCTGGGAGCTGAAGTCCACACACCTAAAGTTGTCAAGGCTGAGAAACACTTGTATAAGAGAATTCGAATATTTTGTGGAGAAAAGGAGGCAGCAAGGAAATGCTGTCTCCATTCACCTTGCTGTGATCAGCTGCTCTGGAGAGTCCTTGGACATCCTAGATAACTGTAGGACATCCTACAGTTCATTGTAATGAACTGTAGAAGGCCTCCCTCTACTGCCCATTTCCATTGTAGCTTTCCATTACAGGAAAGATGTTTTGTTTTGTTTTGTTTACCTTTATTTTGCTTAGAAAACAAATCAAACCACAGATACGTGAGGGATACATGACTTGGCAATAGATAATAAAATATACAGTAAAAACAATAACAGACAATAAAAAACAGCACTTAAGATTTTAAAATATCACAGGGGAATTAACAAACATATTTAAAAGATCTAAGAACAAATCAAGATTCCAACAACATTTTTTTGTATATACTGTGATAAACAAAAAGAAGAATTTGGCCTATTTCGTTTTGCAAAAAGGATAACTCTTTCCCAAATTGAATCAAAGGTAATTTTTTCTAGTATATCCCAATATCTCCTGTATTTTGTACATCAATTTTTCCATAGCAACAGTCTTCCATGACTTTTCATACCAGAGATCTAATGAGGGAGGCTCTGAATGTTTCTAACATTGTGCTATAGACAATCTTGCAGCAACCGTCATGAGTTGAACAGTTACGTTTTGAGTTCTTTGAGTTGCCTCACTAAATAATGACAGTAAACATATCTTGAGACCATAACTAAATTTTCTGATATCCATGCTGTTAATCTAATCACTTCTGTTCAGAATCTTTGGACAACCTCACTTCCCCTGTAGCTTTCCATTACTGGAAAGATGAAGTGCTGGAACTACTGCCTGTGTGAGTTTGACTTTCTGGATTGTGCCTTTTTAGGCCAGGGGCTATCTGGTTTTTAGTATGAGATAAGCTCTTCTCCAGCTTTTCAGACAGAAGAATGGGGACGGAGCATGCAAAAAAGTAGAAGTACTTAATAGAGATTGCTAATTATTTTCAAACTGTGGTCTGGAGAAGAGTATTAGCTCCCCCAATGTACTTTCAAGAGCTTCCAAGACTACAC
Source organism: Candoia aspera (assembly GCF_035149785.1). NCBI lineage: Eukaryota > Metazoa > Chordata > Lepidosauria > Squamata > Candoiidae > Candoia > Candoia aspera. The sequence goes on along the minus strand of NC_086154.1, from coordinate 212,416,278 downwards.
TGCAAGCCAAATAACTCACTGTTTCTCCAAAGTTTCACCGCAAACTGAAGAGTCAAACTATTTTTCAATTTATATTTCAAAATGTAAATGGAGCAGCAGTAAATGGTTGCTGCAAGGACATTAAAGAGAATCCTTGCTAGGTTCATAGCTTTTTGCCATGTGAATATATGATATAGTTGAATTTCAAACAGACCACAAGTGCAATACTTGCCGCTTAAGCCAAAGGTTTTAACTCCTGGGGTGGCCTTAAGTAAGAAAATGTGCTGGTCTGTAACAGAGTAATCCCATAATGAGGTTGCATGTTGTGAACTACTACTTTACACAAATGTAGTGGTTATATGCTAACAATATCCTTGAAGGTGTAGTTAGAATGCAGTTACAGCATTTTAAAATGTTATTTTATGACCTGTGAAACACAAGACATAACCCTGCCCTAGGACACATTTTATTTATTTATTTATTTATTTATTTATTTATCAATCAATCAATCAATCAATCAATCATATTTTTATCACCACCCATCTCCCCTACATGGGGGACTCTAGGCGGTTCACAATAAAAACAATTTAAAATTCAATAAAACCATAAATGATACCAAAAATTAAAAATGTAAAATGCAATAAAATCCAAGTAACAGTGGATCTAATTCAACCCATAAGGGGATAAAACCAGTCCCGGCAGAACTAAGGAGCCAACCAGCCCCAAGAATGGCTCTTCCTCTCCCAACTCCAGGCAAGGCGGCAAAACCAGGTCTTCAGATATTTTCTGAAGTCCAGGAGGGAGGGGGCTAACCTCACCTCTGCGGGAACGATGTTCCAAAGGGCAGGAGCTGCTGCAGAGAAGGCCCACCTCCTGGACCCTGCCAGATGGAATTCCCATACAGACGGGAATGGGAGTAGCATGCCCTCTCTGCATGATTGGGTGGGATGGGTTGATGTAGCGGGGGTGAGACAGTACCTTAGGTAACCTGGCCCCATGCCATGTAGGGCTTTAAAGGTGATAACCAACACCTTGAATTGGACCCAGAAGCAAACTGGCACCAAATGCAGCTCGCGGAGCAGAGGAGTTATAAGTGCTGATCTTGAAGCATCTAAAATCGCCCACACGGCTGCATTTTGGACCAGCTGTAGCTTCCGGATAGTCTTCAAGGGTAGCCCCTAGTAGAGTGCATTACAGTAGTTCATATGGGAGATGACCAGGGTGTGAGTGACTGTTCGAAGGGCCTCTCGCTCCAGGAAGGGGCGTAACTGGCACACAACACGAACTTGAGCAAAGGCCCTTCTGGCCACGAGTGCCAACTGCTCTTCGAGCAGGAGTTGTGAGTCCAAGAGGATCCCCACGTTATGTACCGGATCTGTCTGGGGCAGTGCAACTCCATCCAGAACTAAAGATGGCAAATTCCTAGGAGCTGAGGAACCATTAACCCACAGCCAATGTTTCTCCAATGTTTGCCTCTTCCCACCTTGCATATGAATATTGGTATGGTAGAATGATTGCAGAATCAGGCTTCAAATTCCACCTCATCTTGAATAAGGCTGACTGGATTTCAGAAATAAGTGGGAAGAACTTCTGTGATAATATTTTTAGTCTACAAAAAAGATAACTCAGAGGAGATATGATAGTGGTCTTCACAAAGAAGAGGAAATGGACTTGGTCTCTGTTGCTCCAAAAGGCAGGACAAGGGTCTTTCAACCCAACTCACCTAACAGGATTGTTGTTGTGCAGAAAATAGGAGGAGGGAAAATTGAGTTGAAAAAAAAAAGATGGGATATATCATAAATATATGCCCCAACCACAGATGCTGAAGAAGCTGAAGTAGAGCAGTTCTATGAGGATCTGCAGCACCTACTGGACAACACGACTAAAATAGATGTTATTTTCATCACAGGAGACTGGAATCCTAAAGAGGGCAGTCAAATGACACCTGGAATTACAGGTAAGCATGGCCTGGAAGAACAAAACGAAGCAGGACATAGGCTGATAGAATTTTGCCAAGACAACTCACTCCACATAACAAACACTCTCTTCCAACAACCTAAGGGATGGCTTTATACATGGACTTCACCAGATGGACAACACCAAAATCAGATTGACTACATCCTTTGCAGCCAAAGGTGGCGGACATCTATACAGTCAGTAAAAACAAGAGCTGGAGCTGACTGTAGTTCAGATCACGAACTTCTTATTGCACAATTTAAGATCAGTCTAAAGAGATTAGGGAAGACCCACAGATCAGCTAGATATGAGCTCACTAATATTCCTAAGGAATATGCAGTGGAGGTGAAGAATAGATTTAAGGGACTGGACTTAGTAGATAGGGTCCCGGAAGCACTCTGGACAGAAGTTCGCAACATTGTTCAGGAGGCGGCAACAAAATACATCCCAAAGAAAGAGAAAACCAAGAGGGCAAAATGGCTGTCTGCTGAGACACTAGAAGTAGCCCAAGAAAGAAGGAAAGCAAAAGGCAACAGTGATAGGGGGAGATATGCCCAATTAAATGCAAAATTCCAGAGGTTAGCCAGAAGAGATAAGGAATTATTTTTAAACAAGCAATGCACGGAAGTGGAAGAAGACAATAGAATAGGAAGGACAAGAGACCTCTTCCAGAAAATTAGAAACATTGGAGGTAAATTCCAGGCAAAAATGGGTATGATCAAAAACAAAGATGGCAAGGACCTAACAGAAGAAGAAGAGATCAAGAAAAGGTGGCAAGAATATACAGAAGACCTGTATAGGAAGGATAACAATATCGGGGATAGCTTTGACGGTGTGGTCAGGGAGCTAGAGCCAGACATCCTGAAGAGTGAGGTTGAATGGGCCTTAAGAAGCATTGCTACTAACAAGGCAGCAGGAGACGACGGCATCCCAGCTGAACTGTTCAAAATTTTGCAAGATGATGCTGTCAAGGTAATGCATGCTATATGCCAGCAAATTTGGAAAACACAGGAATGGCCATCCGATTGGAAAAAATCAACTTATATCCCCATACCAAAAAAGGGAAACACTAAAGAATGTTCAAACTATCGAACAGTGGCACTCATTTCACATGCCAATAAGGTAATGCTCAAGATCCTGCAAGGTAGACTTCAGCAATTCATGGAGCGAGAATTGCCAGATGTACAAGCTGGGTTTAGAAAAGGCAGAGGAACTAGGGACCAAATTGCCACTATCTGCTGGATAATGGAAAAAGCCAAGGAGTTTCAGAAAAACATCTATTTCTGTTTTATTGACTATTCTAAAGCCTTTGACTGTGTGGACCATAACAAATTGTGGCAAGTTCTTAGTAGTATGGGGATACCAAGTCATCTTGTCTGCCTCCTGAAGAATCTGTATAACGACCAAGTAGCAACAGTAAGAACAGACCACGGAACAACGGACTGGTTTAAGATTGGGAAAGGAGTACGGCAGGGCTGTATACTCTCACCCTACCTATTCAACTTGTACGCAGAACACATCATGCGAATGCTGGGCTTGAGGAATCCAAGGCTGGAGTTAAAATCGCTGGAAGAAACATTAACAATCTCAGATATGCAGATGATACCACTTTGATGGCTGAAAGCGAAGAGGAACTGAGGAGCCTTATGATGAAGGTGAAAGAAGAAAGTGCAAAAGCTGGCTTGCAGCTAAACCTCAAAAAAACCAAGATTATGGCAACCAGCTTGATTGATAACTGGCAAATAGAGGGAGAAAATGGAGAAGCAGTGAAAGACTTTGTATTTCTAGGTGCGAAGATCACTGCAGATGCTGACTGCAGTCAGGAAATCAGAAGATGCTTAATCCTTGGGAGAAGAGCAATGACCAATCTCGATAAAATAGTTAAGAGCAGAGACATCACACTGACAACAAAGGTCCGCATAGTTAAAGCAATGGTGTTCCCCTTAGTAACATATGGCTGCGAGAGCTGGACCATAAGGAAGGCTGAGAGAAGGAAGATAGATGCTTTTGAACTGTGGTGTTGGAGGAAAATTCTGAGAGTGCCTTGGACTGCAAGAAGATCCAACCAGTCCATCCTCCAGGAAATAAAGCCAGACTGCTCACTTGAGGGAATGATATTAAAGGCAAAACTGAAATACTTTGGCCACACAATGAGAAGACAGGACACCCTGGAGAAGATGCTGATGCTAGGGAGAGTGGAAGGCAAAAGGAAGAGGGGCCGACCAAGGGCAAGATGGATGGATGATATTCTAGAGGTGATGGACTTGTCCCTGGGGGAGCTGGGGGTGTTGACGACCGACAGGAAGCTTTGGTGTGGGCTAGTCTATGAAGTCACGAAGAGTTGGAAGCAACTGAATGAATAAACAACAACATACCATAAATCCATCAAAATAAAACAAAACAAAACAAAATAAAACAAAGCAAAACAAAAATCTACAAGGAAGGAGGTTCAGGCTAAACATCAGGAGGAACTTTCTGAGTGTATGAGCAGTCCGCCAATGGAACAGGCTATCACATTACAAGGTGAGGTCTCCTTCCCTAGAGGTCTGCTAAGAGAGATGGATGAAAATTGGTCAGACATGCTGTCGTGAGTCCTGCAATCAGCAGGGAGTTGGACTAGATGACTTTGATGGTCCCTTCCAGTTCTATGGTTCTATGACCCTAATTCTGATATTGCACAATCACAGCACTTCTGCTATTCATTAAATAGCTTGGCTTGTTTCAGACTGGCAAGTATGGAAATGTGGAAGTAGCCTGACAAAAATGGGCTGCTTTAATAAATAGAAAAAAAGTGCTGCGCTCTAGTAAGTTTCTTATTCTGAAACATTTATGAAACATGAACAGATGGGGTGTTTGCGGCATGTGGTCAAATAAGTCCAGATGGTGGCCACAATGGTGCAGTCAAAGTTTCACCCATTTTTATGTGTGTTGCATGTGCAAGGTGCATTAAAAAAAAAACCCGAATCTTTGGTTGCACCATCACAGCCACCATCTGGACTTTTTTGACCACACCCTGCAGACACCCCTGTGCACAGTGCTAGTTCTAAAGTCCTGAGGCTTCTTGCTTTCATCCTCATACTTCGCAGTGATACTCTGAAGGTGACACAGATGAGTATGGAAGGAGAACAATTTATATCAAAGTAATTTATCCATGGAATCTTAGCCACATGCAGCCTTTGTTTCCTGTGGCCACCCGAAAATGTGCCATTTCAGAGTAATAACCTGAAGAAATGGACTGGACACAAAAACAAATCCTGCTGTTTTTCTGGCATGAACAAAGCTTATTTTTAAAGTTGCACTCTCACTCTTCCTAAAGTGTGCCTGCTGTTAAACTTATCCCGACTTTCCTAAATAAAGAGTAGGATAAATTAAAACATATTTTACCTTTTCTGTTGTTATTGTTATTGTACAGTGCTAAAAATATTTTTAACTGTAGTTAAATCCAAAGCCAAAGATGCTGCTGCTTTGTGCTTAGCATGTTTGTAATATCCCTGCCAGTTCAGCCACAGTTGACTGAACCATCCCACTGTCCCACAAGTTGAACAAGATCTGATAGAGTTCTCATTCACTGCATGACTGTAATCACTGAAACAATCCATCTGCTCTCTTCTTTTATTTAAACGATTAATATGGCCACCTATCTCATGGTGATTCTGGCAGTGTAAAAGAACAAACAGCGGTTAAAACAATCCAGTAATAAATGACCAAGGTCAATGGGGAAAAAAAACACCCTAGCCAGCAGAGTTTTTTTAACCTCCTGGCCTAAAACTCAGGGCAAGCAGCCATGTCTCCAATACCTTATAAAAGGCTAACACGGTTGGGCCAGCAACCAGTCCAGAGGGATGTTGTTCCACAGACATGACTCCTCGGTCCAATAAGATGGCATTGTTTGATAGAAGGTACCCAGAGCATGCCCTCCATGCTAGATCTAGTGGGCTGAGCAGAGACAATGGGAAGCAAGTGGTCCCACAAATTGCCTGGCTCTATGCTATGTAGGACTTTAAAGATGATAACCAGTATCTTGAATCACACCTGGAATACAGACCTGGTATTTCATGGAGGTAACCCATCCAAATAATAAACAGGCCTGGCTCTACTTAGCTTCTGAGCTCAGGCAAAGTTGAGAGAAGATTAGGTAAAGGTAAAGGTTTCCCTTGACATTAAGTCCAGTTGTGTCCGACTCTAGGGGGCGGTGCTCATCTCCGTTTGTCCGTAGACACTTCCGTGGTCATGTGGCCGGCATGACTACACAGAATGCTGTTACCTGCCCGCCGAAGCGGTACCTATTAATCTACTCACATTTGCATGTTTTCAAACTGCTAGGTTGGCAGGAGCTGGGACTAGCAATGGGAGCTCACCCCATCACGCAGATTCGAACCGCCGACCTTCTGATCGGCAAGCTCAGCAGATCAGCGGTTTAACCCGCAGCGCCACCACGTCCCTAATTGTCATTACTTGTTTTTTAATCTGTATCGTCATTACTTGTTTATTAATCTGTATAAGGTGTATATGCTAAATTTTGCTCAATGTTTGACCACTGCCAAAACAGGAAGTTGGCAGTGAACTTAGTTGAATCAATGCATTTATTTAAATTTATTTATTGCTGTATTTTTCTCACTTTGGGGGACAGTCTAGAACTGCTACATTGCCATCTCAAGATAGATATAACATATCTCTTTTTTCCACTTGCTGTTTAGAATGTTAATTATCTGTAATAAGTCTCCTTTGTAACACAGAGGTGAAATCTGAGGTCCCTGGTTAAGCATAAACAAGTATTCATTAGTTTTTAAAATGGCACTCAGTTTGCTTTTCTTTTTTCTTTTTTTGCAAGAGACTTTTATATTCCTCCTAAAGAGAAAAAGCTTTGTCAAAAACCCGGATGGGGGAGATATACAGTATATATATAAGTGATAATTCTAAACATAAAAGAAGGTGCTATTTTGACTAGTAGATTTTCTAAGCTAACTATTAAAGAAGAAACATCAGGTGGACAAAGCTTAGAATATTTATTGTTAAATTTGGATGATTAAGATCTAGCACTCCTGAATCTCTATGGCCCAACTACAGATACTTCCGAACAAATAATTTCTTTCAATATTTGTATAGTAAGTCAGTGAAGCAGAGTAATTTGAGGTGAACTGAATAAACTAGTTATTCCCTACCACCCAAGTCATCATCATTTAGTAGTTTGCAAGATTACATGCCTGAATATAATTTAGTGCATATTTGATATTCTATTACTCCTTCCCAATATGAATATTCCTTTCACCTGCATATATAAATTATCGTCTATATTATTTCCTGGAGCCTCATTCCTTGATGTCTAAAGTTAAAGCATTTAACATAGATGCTATCACTATTTCAGACATCTTCCTGTGAAGTTTATAACCTGATCTGATAAACATATAAACACATTTTAAGTGCTTCTTGAATGTAACTTTGTTGAATGATACAGTTTTTATTGAGCTGATGGAATAGAGATGGTGCAGTTGTTTCATATTAACAGGAACTTAGTTACAACATTGTCTTTGATATGGGATAGTGCCAAACCATTTATTTAAGACTAAATTATAATACATGCTTTTTATAAAAACAAGCAATAATTAAAGTCAGATTCCTATAGGAGAAAATTTAAAGAATTATTATGGCTTTATGCATGCCATCCATCATCTGAATGATATAAATCTTTGGCCCCTGCTAGATGTAAATTTAACATGTTTTATGCTTCAGAATGTTGTTATATTACATCAGGTACTGATAGTAGGGGAGAAAAGTCTGATAAGTTACTGGCTTTCACACTCAAATAAATTAAGCAAAGTAATAGTATAACTTCTATTTGAGAAAGTATATTCAGATTTTAGAGCAGTATTTTTTTATTCTAAATTATATGGTTATAATTGGTAGATGAAATTCTTCTTTTTTTTAACAGAATGAGAAAATATCATGGATATTGCAGCACCAAGCTTACAATTACAGTATATGTTTGATTTAAGAGACCTTGGTTTAGTGGACTACAGATGCAACAGACAAAATCTGCCCATATATGCTTCTGCATATGTGTAAAATCTAATTTGCCATTTCACATATGCATAAAATCCATACATTATGTAACATAGGCATATAATCCCATTCCCATGTTATGCATGCATGAAAATCTCATTCACATGTATGGGACATTCAGTTTCAATGGAACCCCTTCCTCCCTTTACTACAGGGGTCCCCAAACTCTTCAGTTCATTGACCCCCAAGCATTTATTACATGAAAATAATTTAATAAATACTACTTTAACTAATAGTACTACCAATAATAATAAGAATAATAATAGATGATAATAATAATGACCTGATTAAAATAGGTAATATTTAAAATACAAAAAACATAAGATTTAACATACCCTTTTTACCGAAACTGTTGATATCCATCTCTCCTTCAGGGCTAGGGACTGGCATGGAAGTACAGAGACCCCAAAAGATTAATTGACCCAATCAACCACCCAATCAACCACCAAACATTTACTGACCCCCTTTTGACCCCCAGCCATTTATTGATCCCTTGGACAGTCCCATTGACCCTAAACCCTGCTTTACTAGAATGCATAAGGCAAAGCAGTGGTTAACTTCCTTCCTTACAAGGAAGGAAGGCAGCTGAAAGAATCTGTAGAGACAATGATATGAAAAGAAAACCAGAAGTTGGCAATTGCACAGAGTAAGAGAGAGAAAGGAAAGGAGAAGGACCAGGGTCATCTGTGAGCAGGGTTAAAAATGTCAAAATATAAGCAGCAAGTATGCAATCAAAGTTAGCCCTTTGATAAGAGAACTGCTTTGTTGATGTACCTTTTTAAAATGATGTCAGCCAGGCAGACCAGACTAAGAAACCAACGCCATGTAGGTCAGGACTACTTCGATTGTAATAGCTATAGTAGCAGAATTTTGCAAGTCTGAATGTGCTTCCCCCTTCCTCCCTTTTATCTTCATGTGAACTAGGGAGGGACTTGTCTGAGATGTCTTCTCAAGTTACTTTCTTGGCCAGGGCTCAAGTCCTGCTTATCTGACTGTTGCCTTGGCTCTTCCTCCTGTCCTTCAAGATCATTCCCTATTCCCTCTACAAATAAAACAAGTTTTATCCTATCCTATATCTTCCTACCATGTACTTGTTAAGTAAAGTTTCAATCGTTTATTTTAAAAAAATAGTCTGCTTAGTAAATGAGAAAGAGAATATAATGACTCCCACATATCTGCACAGATACCTGATGCCATCTGATACAAACAAACAACAATAACAAAAACAAAAGCAACAAAAACAAAAACAAAAACAAAAAGTGGGCAGATAATATAAGAATTCACTGTTTTTAGTGTTGGGTTTAGCAATGATTAATAAAGTATATTTATTTAAAATGTAAACAAAGAAGAAATTATGCTGCTTCTTACCAAAATAAATCCTGCTTCACCACAATGGTCATCAAACTTTCCTTCTTTTGTTTTAAAAAATTGTCACTGCAGTTAAATCCAAGGAACTAGGAAAGAGTTCAGGGCTGATGGTTTTCCAACTGAAGAAGTTGCAAAAGTATATTGAGTTTGTATCTTCTATTTTCTTGGAAGTATATGGAAATTGTTTTTCCCATAATCACCTACTTTGGTTTAGTTCTGAAGCAAAAGCTCCAATTCTTATCAAATTTGCTAAGGATCCTACTCTGTATTCTAATTATAAATCTATTTCCTTGATAAATATAGATGCCAAGAGCTTAATAGCTACTTTAAGCCTATAAATGTTTGTTCTTCCAAATATTATGCATCCTGTTCACTCTAGATTTAAACAGGTTTGCACGGTTCTGATAATGTTAGATGTTCTTGCTTTAAAATAGCATTGAGCAGGTAGAATTTCTTTGGATGGCAAGAAAAAAATTTGGCAGTTTCTTGAAAGATTTTGAGGCAGGTTTTGACTTATTGGAGGTTTTTCAAAATTTATGTAATTTAAACTGATATTATTTTTTTCAGCCTCCAAATCCTTAATGATGGTGATCCTTTCTTCCTCCTACTCCTGATAAATATGGATTAGAACCCCTTGCCAGTGTTTTCAGAAGTGCTGGAATGGTAAAAGGATAACAGAAGGGAGAGCAGAGCATAAGATTCTGTTATATTTGGATGGCATGTTTTATAGACAAACTAGAAATGTCTATTCTTAATCTCATTTCATCAATATATATCTAGTCTAGAATAAATTGGAATAATTCAGACTTGATGTTATCAACTGATAGCAGTAATTCTTACAAGGGAGTGGGATTTTAGGTTCTGATTCCCTGGTTTTTCTTGGTTGAAGGATTTCTAGAGGAGCCAGTTTGGTGCAGTGTTTCTCAACTTTGGCAGCTTGAAGATGTGTGGACTTCAACTCCCAGAATTCCCCAGCCAGCCATGTTGGCCTAGAAATCAGGAGACTATGAGTTCGAGTCCTGCCTTAGGCATGAAAAACCTGCTCAGTGACTTTGGACAAGTCACTCTCTCTCAGCCAACTCACTTCACAGGGCTGTTGTTCTGGGGAAAATAGGAGGTAGAAGGAGTATTAGGTATGTTTGCCGCCTTGTGTTGTACATGGAAAAAAAAGACAGGATAAAAAATAAGATTCCTCAGTAAGTAAATCTGAACATCCCATGTTTCATCATTTTAATTAACTAATATGTAATTAATATAAATTTAACTCAAAGACTGATTTCCTGCATTGTACGTTTTGAGAGGTGTTCCTATTTTCATCCCTTCACACATTTAGCCGTATTTATAAGATGCTGATTGAATTCCTTTGCAAGATTTTTTAATTGTGCAGCTTCTGTTTGAAAAGGTAGATGAATTCTGCATACTGTCAGGCTAATCACTAAGCTTTCATTTTAGGTTGAATAAAAAACTTTAGAATTCAGATCTTCTATGGACTCAGCTTGAGTGCTACAACTTGACCCCAGTGAAATCCTGACAAGTATTGGGATCTTTGTTTATATAGGTATTAGTTTCAATTTGTGCACTTTATTCTGCAAGATATATATGGAACATATTGGGTTACATGTATAATTTTTTACCAATGAAAAAATTACCATACAGGATAAGCTCAGTTTTAAAATAGCTGGTAAATTTATTTTCTGGGTAAATGAGTCTTCACTTTGAATTAACACAGGTCTGAGGAATTTGTTTTCAAAATGTCTGTAAAATTAAAAAATAAATTTGATTTAGCTCAGAGTTCTTCTTGACAACTAGTTCAATTCAAGCATTTGTTATTAGGATTATTTACTCCTGATGCCATTGCTGGTTTGAAAATCCCAAATTATTTAGAAGTTTTAGTAGTGGCTCTTAAGCTTTTGTAACCTATTTTTATAGGAGGTTAAAGGAAGTTGATGAAATTGACATTCATTATTTATATCATTTCTAGAATAATGACTGTGACAAATATGTAAAGTTTGATTTAAAGAATGTGAAATTAGTTTTCTTTGAGTTTAAAATGAGGTTAATACAAAAAAAGAGGGATAAAAGGAGTTTTGTGAATATGGTCATCTCACAAAATGTTTAATAAAGATAGATTCAAATATCTGGCTGTTGGAGGTGCATTCTGAGGAGTTAGAATGTTAACTCATATGATTTGTTCTGGCTGAGGAAAAGTCCGCACATCTTAAAGTTGCCAAGGCTGAGAAACACTGCTGTAGGGGAAGCAGGAATAGTCAGCTGATACTGTGTCCAACTGAAAGATAATGGGTCCAGGCTACCTGAAGGACTGTCTCATCCCCATTACATTGACCCGTCCCACCCAGTCATGCAGAGAGGGCATGTTATGGACTCCATCTGTAAGGGAATTCTGGCTGGGTCCAGGAAGTGGGCCTTCTCTGCAGCAGCTCCCACCCTCTGGAACATTCTTCCCCCAGAGATGAGGCAAGCCCCATCTCTTCTGGCCTTCCATGAAAAACTGGAGACCTGGTTGTGCCATCTCGCCTGGGGCGGGAAGGGGAATAGTCGTTCTTGGGGATGGCTGGTGCCCTAGAATGGCCCTTATATATTCATGGACTGAAGTAGAACCTCATTGCCATCTGGATTTTATTGCATTTTATATTTTTATCTTCTATTTGTATCTATACTTAATGTATTATTTATAGTTTTATTGAATTTAAATCTTATTTTTATTGTAAACCACCCAGAGTCCCTCCTTAGGAGGGAAATGGGCAGTGGTAAAATTTGACAAACAAGCAAACAAATAAATAAATTGAACTGATTTTTTTTTCAATTGTCACTTTTTAAATATATTATGGCCATTACATGATTTTCTTGTTCCATAAATCAGTACCAGGTATGTTTTGAAAGATTATGACATCATTAAAAGAAAAAGAATAGAAGTTTAGGTTCTGGGGAGAGAGTATACTTGAAGATGATTGAGAGAGGCTTATGTTGTATATGTCAGGTATGAAATCTGAAAAACAGGGCGGAGTGCCATGGGAAGTAGAGGGGGGTGGGGTAGGGGTCAAGATTCTGGTAGACAATGGGGTACCATTGAGAATAAACTGAAAATTCTTTAACGATATATTTAGATGCTGCAGAAGATATTACACAGATAATTTACTCAGGTTTTAATATTTATTTGTAGGACCTTTGTGCTCTTCAGACCTAAAAAAGTAATGCAAAATGTAGAGCAAAGGGGAAGTATACGTAATTCTGCCATGTATTCTTTTGAGGATGAGCTCCAGAGAAATTTAAAGAGACTTCTAGATGTATTTGAGGCTGTACATTTCTAAAATGTGGAGAACACACTCTATGATATAAATATAAATCTCTCATCAAAGGAGTCATTAACTGCAAGAGGGTCCCTGAAACCTGACAAAAATCACAAATCAGGTACTGTTGTCATGAGTACTGATGGCGAGCAGGAGGGGACCCCTATCCAGGGGGGAAAATGCATGCGTAGTACTGAGGAATTAAGAAGCCATTCAAAGAGACACAGATCAGACCCGCCTTAGCTTTTGGGGTTTATATGTCTGGGTTTTCCCACGCTTCTTCAGTTTGTTAGGATTCTGTTTAATGTAGCAGTAATAAACACTAGAGACCTACTCCTCGTCTCAGCGTGATTTCTGACTGTTAGGACAACTGTACTATTTGGAATAGGATCCACCTATAGTTTATAAAACTCCATCTCCTTATGAGAATAAAACTCAAGCACTTGCTAGACCTTGGAACAAAGAGATCTTGCTGGTTTAGAAAAGCGATGTGCTATAGCAGGGTTTCTCAACCAGGGTTCCATGAAACCCTAGGGTTCTGTGTGAGGTCACTAGGGCCTCCCTGGGAGATCACAATTTATTCAAAAAATTATTTCAAATTCAGGCAACCTCACATTAAAGAGGTAATTTTCATTCTTTATTTTTAGTTTAAGAACACTGCATGAAACAAATATAATAATTTTGTGACTTTTGGCCTTTTATCCAGCTTAAGAGATTCCACTTGGAAAAGGTCATGTTTACACATTGCAGACTTTCCTATTTTCCATACACACATGGTTTTCCTCTTTTAAGCTATGTTTCCCATGTGGAATCTCCTCCTCATTGTCTTTCTCCCCCTTCTTCTTTAAACAATTAAACCATTTAATTATTCCCTTGTCCCAAAGTTTTGTAAGAAGATCTTCACAGAGAAACTTCAAAATACTGAGAAAATTCAATTCTAGTAATTACAGGTAGGTCTTTTATGATAGGGAGATGGTTAATAGTTGTGCTATTAGCATTTCAAGCATTTCCAGACAGGAAAAGGTCACAGACTCATATTAATTAGTTTTGTCTCAAATTAGAATCCTTGAAGATTCACACATTAACCATACAAAGATATGTCATTCATGCATCTTTTTGCTCTTGTCTGAATCTTTGACAATAAAGAAGTCATAAAAATAATGCCCATTGTGTAAGGGGAGCAACACAATGCAGAGAGGCAAGCTATAAAAATTGAGTATGTACAATATGAAATTTGACAACGAAACACCATGCATGCTTTTTTATTTTTACAACTGCATTTAGTTCTTTTTGAATGCTGATATCTTTGAATACATTTCATGCTGTAATCATAGATTGGCTAAACAGATGTAGTTCTGTGAGTCAGTTATGAATCTTAATTTTTTTCATAAACATATTTATATGGTTGTAGGATCAATAGAAAGTATGTAATACATATAATCTTATAGTAATCCTTAATATTTTTCTTTCTCTTGTTTTGATATTGCCTCCTAATGCTGTTTTCTGACAGTTCAGAAAATGTTAAGATTAAATTAAATCAATTACAATAATATAATTAATATATAGCAAAATTTCCAGGACACATAACTGAGCAATTAGAATATTTGCTTCAGGGCAAATCATACTGCACTTCTAAAACAACACGATTTCATGAAAGATGCAATAAATAAATAAATAAATAAATAGACACACACAGAATCCACTGCCAAATCAAAATGTGTCATAACAGCAGCAGATTTACATTATTGTTGGCTTTTAACACAAGTTGAATATGCTAGGTCCCATCCACCACCCTATTATCAGAAACAAAGTATGGCCACATTTGAAGTCATAGCAAGGACTGGTATTGAAGAAAAGCTACAAACAGATTCATAGCTGCTTCCAGAGCTGCAGGGAGTATTTTACTTGGCTTCACTGTAAGCTGATTTATTGAAGAGGTTATCCTCAAACTCAGCACTCATCTTGGAAAGCTACACAGCTTGCAAGGAAGCAGCATTGCCTGTTATTTTCTGCAACAAGGCTCCAGGCCAGAAACCAGGAGACCGTGACTTCTAGTCCCGCCTTAGGCATGAAAGCCGGCTGGGTGACCTTGGGCCAGTCACTCTCTCTCAGCCCAAGAGCCAATCAGGCGTGGTATGAGAGTTCTAGTCCTGCCTTAGGCATGAAAGCCGGCTGGGTGACCTTGGGCCAGTCACTCTCTCTCAGCCCAACCCACCTCACAGGGTTGCTGTTGTGGGGAAAATAGGGGGGAGGAAGGAGTATTTAGTATGTTCGCCATCTTGAGTTATTTATTAAAAATAATAAAGGCAGGATAGAAAATAAAATAAATAAATAAACTCTTTCTCTGTATCCATTAAATAATAACTATCTTTCATCAGTGGAGCTCAAGCACTCACTAATGGGTCTTAGGTAAAGGTAAAGGTTTCCCTTGACGTAAAGTCCAGTCGAGTCCGACTCTAGGGGGCGGTGCTCATCTCCGTTTCTAAGCCTTGGAGCCGGCGTTGTCATAGACACTTCCGGGTCATGTGGCCAGCATGACGACTCGGAACGCCGTTACCTTCCCGCCAAAGCGGTACCTATTGATCTACTCACATTTGCATGTTTTCGAACTGCTAGGTGGGCAGGAGCTGGGATTAACAACGGGAGCTCACCCCGCTGCGCGGTTTCGAACCGCCGACCTTCCAATCAACAGCTCAGTGGTTTAACACGCAGCGCCACCGCGTCCCTGTTAATGGGTCTTAACCATACATAAAAAGATATTGGGCTTCAGCTACAAAATCTATTTGTGAATTTTAATACATGTTTTTTTATATTAGATATAATACTAACCATGTTTCCAGAACAGCAGAACTGCATTAACACCATATTTTGTAAGGTGCTTCTTGATTAAAAATTCCTGAGCAGAAATTAATTACTTGGAGTTTTTTATATTAAGAATATGTACATTTATATTACTAAGTAAACTGAATATACAGATTGCACAGAGATTTGGAATATACATTAACAGATGTTATTATGTCTAAATTTTAATCAGGACTGTGCTTTCTTTTCTATGATATCAGTTAGAGCTACATGGGATCATCATAATTCTATAAGAATTTAAAGCACATACCAACTGTGACAGACCATGCAAACTGCCAAACTGGCAATGTTTCCAGAATTGTCAGAAAATCACTAAAACAAAGCCTATTTTGGATCTTGTCTTTTCAAATAAGGATATTAAAAGTGTTGCAGGAGTATTACTGGGTGAACAATGTTAAGTTTCTATCCATCCTTAGCCTCTGGTGAAATCTCCTACCATAAAAGATTGCAATTGAGAAAATTTGAGCCCACAGTATCTCTGAAATTTTTATCAGTCCACTACCTGGATTTGAATATATGCAGTAGACATTAGTCAAGCTCTTTTTATATGTTTCAGAGGCACAGAAGAGTAATATATCTTATGGGGGATTCAGAGAGCACTGGTCAGAAAATCTGTAGTAAAGAGAAACATAAAATTCATTGGTAAAAAACAGTATTTAGTTCACCATATGCCCATTTAATAACATTATTAGATAATTTTATACATTAATCAGTAACTATTAACCAGTAAATCCATAATTAGTTTTAAAAGTACTTAAAATATAAATCAATAAATACTGCCCCCCAATAAAATAAGCTCAAATGTTTTGGTCAGGATTAAAAGAGAATATCACAGGCTATGGAGTTCAAGTATATAGCCAGGTGTCTGATAAATGTACTACAATGGGAAGCATTTCTTCTGAACACATACATACATGCATACATACATGCATACATACATATATACTGTATTTATATGCTATATATATATACAGTGTGTGTGTGTGTATGCATGTATGTGTGTGTACATACATACATACATACACATATACATACATATACATATACATACACATACACACACAAACACAATACTTCAGACCAATTTGTCCATCATAGGTAGCTACCAACTCTTAGTTTAAGTGAATTTGAAGAGGAACCTGGAGGGCAAGACTATAAAAAAACTTGCAATTTTTTCTGGAATATTGCACACACACAGACATATATGTATTCCCTTCTTGCCACATGCATGCATGTGTGTATGTTTGTGTGTATATATGTGTATATGTGCATATGTGTGTGTGTGTGTATACACACACACACACACACACAGTATATATACATACTGTATATATAGGAAGACACAGATATGTAACAATAATCAGGAACAATTTGTTTGAATGGAGGAAAATGAATCAGTTTCAATTTAGCACCTTGCAGGACAGAAAATGGGATATGTGTTAGCATCATGCATATTGCATCAATAGGGAATCGGCATAAGTCCTTCCTCCAAGACAAACATGCTAATAAAAACCAACTGTCACATTCTACAGATTATTGAGAGATAAGAATGTTGATTAAAAAAATTATTGGTTTTATTCCATCTGGACCAACATGTAAATCAGAATTTAGCTATCCATCAGCTTTCCTATTCCCAGAAGAGTCCTCCTTTCAAAAAAAAAAAAAAAGTTAAATGAGAGAACCTAGATTTCAAAAGCAAATGCAAATGCTGCTTTTTTAAATGTTGCTTTTTAAAAAAATGGGACAGACTGAACTGCTGTTATAAAACAGATACTTTTTCCAAGCACAGACTTGTTCTACTCCTTTCTACTGCAGTTTGCATTAAAGAAAAGCTTTAAAAAATGGTATACATGGAAAAGAAAATAGAGTTTAATATCACTGACATACTGTTGATATCTAATCCTATATGCTGGACAACATTTTCTGGTGGCTTAATATAAATATTAAAAAGCACTGAAGGCAAAACTAAACCTTGAGAAACCCAGGAGGACAACTTTCTCAGGAAGATTTTAAGAGAGGCATTAACAAATGGAGTGTATCCAGAAGAGAGGGAGAGTCTGGAAGCCAAGTTCAGTCAGCTGTTCAATAGGATGACATGATAGATTGGGTTTAAATAGGTGTTTTGGAGTTGGGTGTCATCAGTTACACCCAGTTCTATTATTCCTTATCGTCCAATTCTAAGGAAGCAATAAGTATCCTTGAATGTCGACTAAGTTCAATAATGGTCTGGGTGAGAGTGAACAAGCTAGAATTAAATCCAAAGAAGATTGAAGTGCTACTGGTAAATAGGAAACCAAGGTTCTGCCTGTTTTGCACTCTGAGAGCACTCCTTGATTCCCAGTTGTCACCTGATTTTCAGATAAGGGAAGCCCAATTACATTTAAGGCATTAACTGTGCTGTTTCCTGGGCTAGCCGGATTGATAATAGTAATTGCTGCCTGCTGGATTACATCCCTTCTTAATAGGATTTAACCACATAACAATATGCTATATGTAGAGATTTGCTTGAAAAGTATCTGGAAGTTGCACTTGGTACAAAATCTGACAGCTAAGTTGCTCACTGGTCCAAAGCATCATCTGATGCTTTTATAGAAAGATTGCACTGCTTGCTAGCTGCTTGCCAGTATCAAAACTGAGCTACAGAGCCCAAGCTTTATGTAAGGGCTGCTTCTCCTATTAAGAACTTGTACAGCTGTAAGGCTGGCAGAAGAGGCTTTTTAAGAGATGCCCCTGTTGTCAGAGGCCCATCTTTCTGGCATGTGGAAGAGAGCCTTCTCCTGCACTGATAGGCTTTGGAATATACTCCCTTGGGAATTGCACGTGTCCCTTTCCCTTCTATTGATGTTTGTTGTTGTTTATTCGTTTAGTCGCTTCCGACTCTTCGTGACTTCATGGACCAGCCCACGCCAGAGCTTCCTGTCGGTCGTCAACATCCCCAGCTCCCCCAGGGACGAGTCCGTCACCTCTAGAATATCATCCATCCATCTTGCCCTTGGTCGGCCCCTCTTCCTTTTGCCTTCCACTCTCCCTAGCATCAGCATCTTCTCCAGGGTGTCCTGTCTTCTCATTATGTGGCCAAAGTATTTCAGTTTTGCCTTTAATATCATTCCCTCAAGTGAGCAGTCTGGCTTTATTTCCTGGAGGATGGACTGGTTTGATCTTCTTGCAGTCCAAGGCACTCTCAGAATTTTCCTCCAACACCACAGTTCAAAAGCATCGATCTTCCTTCGCTCAGCCTTCCTTATGGTCCAGCTCTCGCAGCCATATGTAACTACAGGGAACACCATTGCTTTAACTATGCGGGCCTTTGTTGTCAGTGTGATGTCTCTGCTCTTAACTATTTTATCGAGATTTGTCATTGCTCTTCTCCCAAGGATTAAGCGTCTTCTGATTTCCTGACTGCAGTCAGCATCTGCAGTAATCTTTGCACCTAGGAATACAAAGTCTTTCACTGCTTCTACATTTTCTCCCTCTATTTGCCAGTTATCAATCAAGCTGGTTGCCATAATCTTGGTTTTTTTGAGGTTTAGCTGCAAGCCAGCTTTTGCACTTTCTTCTTTCACCTTCATCATAAGGCTCCTCAGTTCCTCTTCACTTTCAGCCATCAAAGTGGTATCATCTGCATATCTGAGATTGTTAATGTTTCTTCCAGAGATTTTAACTCCAGCCTTGGATTCCTCAAGCCCAGCATGTCGCATGATGTGTTCTGCATACAAGTTGAATAGGTAGGGTGAGAGTATACAGCCCTGCCGTACTCCTTTCCCAATCTTAAACCAGTCCGTTGTTCCGTGGTCTGTTCTTACTGTTGCTACTTGGTCGTTATACAGATTCTTCAGGAGGCATACAAGATGACTTGGTATCCCCATTCCACTAAGAACTTGCCACAATTTGTTATGGTCCACACAGTCAAAGGCTTTAGAATAGTCAATAAAACAGAAATAGATGTTTTTCTGAAACTCCCTGGCTTTTTCCATTATCCAGCGGATATTGGCAATTTGGTCTCTAGTTCCTCTGCCTTTTCTAAACCCAGCCTGTACATCTGGCAATTCTCGCTCCATGAACTGCTGAAGTCTACCTTGCAGGATCTTGAGCATTACCTTACTGGCATGTGAAATGAGTGCCACTGTTCGATAGTTTGAACATTCTTTAGTGTTCCCCTTTTTTGGTATGGGGATATAATCTGATGGCCATTCTTGTGTTTTCCAAATTTGCTGGCATATAGCATGCATTACCTTGACAGCATCATCTTGCAAGATATTGAACAGTTCAGCTGGGATGCCGTCTTCTCCTGCTGCCTTGTTATTAGCAATGCTTCTTAAGGCCCACTCAACCTCATTCTTCAGGATGTCTGGCTCTAGCTCACTGACCACACCGTCAAAGCTATCCCCGATATTGTTATCCTTCCTATACAGGTCTTCTGTATATTCTTGCCACCTTTTCTTGATCTCTTCTTCTTCTGTTAGGTCCTTGCCATCTTTGTTTTTGATCATACCCATTTTTGCCTGGAATTTACCTCCAATGTTTCTAATTTTCTGGAAGAGGTCTCTTGTCCTTCCTATTCTATTGTCTTCTTCCACTTCCGCGCATTGCTTGTTTAAAAATAATTCCTTATCTCTTCTGGCTAACCTCTGGAATTTTGCATTTAATTGGGCATATCACTGTTGCCTTTTGCTTTCCTTCTTTCTTGGGCTACTTCTAGTGTCTCAGCAGACAGCCATTTTGCCTTCTTGGTTTTCTCTTTCTTTGGGATGTATTTTGTTGCCGCCTCCTGAACAATGCTGCCAACTTCTGTCCAGAGTTCTTCCGGGACCCTATCTACTAAGTCCAGTCCCTTAAATCTATTCTTCACCTCCACTGCATATTCCTGAGGAATATTCGTGAGCTCATATCTAGCTGATCTGTGGGTCTTCCCTAATCTCTTTAGTCTGATCCTAAATTGTGCAAGAAGAAGTTCATGGTCTGAACTACAGTCAGCTCCAGGCCTAGTTTTTACCGACTGTACAGATGTCCGCCACCTTTGGCTGCAAAGGATGTAATCAATCTGATTTCGGTGTTGTCCATCTGGGGAAGTCCATGTGTAAAGCCGTCTCTTAGGTTGTTGGAAGAGAGTGTTTGTTATGCAGAGTGAATTGTCTTGGCAAAATTCTATCAGCCTATGTCCTGCTTCGTTTTGTTCTCCCAGGCCATACTTACCTGTAATTCGAGGTGTCATTTGACTGCCCACCTTAGCATTCCAGTCTCCTGTGATGAAAATAACATCTCTTTTAGGCGTGTTGTCCAGTAGGTGCTGCAGATCCTCATAGAACTGCTCTACTTCAGCTTCTTCAGCATTTGTGGTTGGGGCGTATATTTGGATCACTGTGATGTTAGATGGCTTGCCCTGAATTCGAATTGAGATCATTCTGTCGTTTTTGGGGTTGTATCCAAGCACTGCTTTAGCCACTTTACTATTAATTATGAAGGCTACTCCATTTCTTCTGTGGTCCTCTTGTCCACAGTAGTAGATCTGGTGGTCATTTGATGTGAAGTGGCCCATTCCAGTCCATTTCAGTTCACTGACGCCCAGAATGTCTATCTTTAATCTTGACATCTCACCAATAACTACATCCAATTTGCCCTGGCTCATAGATCTTACATTCCAGGTTCCAATGGTGTGTTGATCCTTAGAACATCGGATTCGCCGTTCACCACCAGCACCGTCGGCCGCTAACCGTCCTTTCGGCTTTGAGCTAGCTGCGTCATCACGACTGGGGCTAGTTGAGCTCATCCTCTGTTCCTCCCCAGTAGCATTTTGACCATCTTCCGACCTGGGGGTCTCATCTTCCGATGGTATACCGACATATCTCTGGTTGTACTGATCCATTTAGTTTTCACGGCAAGAATACTGGGGTGGGTTGCCATTACCTTCCCCAGGGATCGCATTTAGTCTGACCTCTCTGTCATGACCTTCCCGTCTTGGGTGGCCCTTCACGGTTTAGCTCATGGCATCATTGAGGTGCTCAAGCTCCAGCACCACGACAAGGTAACGATCCTTTGCGGAGATTGATGTTTAGAAAATCTCTAAAAATACATCTCTCTCTCTTTGTGTGTGTGTGTGTGCACGCACACACATGTGCCTTCAAATCACTGTTAGTTCCTGGTGATTGCCTGGACAAGTCCCTGCAGTTTTCTTGGCAAGATTTCAGAAGGGATTTGCCATTGCCTGCTTCTGAGGGCTTAGAGAGAGTGATTGGCCCAAGATCATCCAGCTGGCTTTGTGCCTAAGGCAGGGCTAGAACTCATGGTCTCCCAGTTTCTAACCTGGTGCCTTATTTTTAATCTGCATTTTTTACTTCTTATTTTTTCAACTTTTCTTAGCCACTTTAAGTACTCATTGGGGTAGAAAAGCAGAGTATAAATCAAAGAAATATGGAGGAGATTTATTCTGTCTTGCTACAGAGGGAAGATTTAAAAAAAGTTGAGTAGCTATAATCAGGTGGGAAGCAATTTTCTTCTAAACGTGGAAGATGCTTTCTAAATATAAGAGCTATTTGATGGGGGAACAGACTGTCTCAAGAGATAGCAGGCTCTTCTTCATAAGAAGTATTTATATGAGAAAGGTTGACTCTCTGTTAGGGTTGAATTGCAGATTATGTCTTCAGAGGAAGGTTGGATCAGATGACCTTTAAGTTGTCTCTCAACTGCATATTTATGTGGATGAATGTCTTCCTGTCATGTCCCTCTGAAATACAATAGAGCAGAAACAATACAAAGCTGTGCCTTTCCAACCTAAAGACCAGAAGGATTCCACAGTCAATGATATGAAAGCTCCTGAAAGAATTAGGAGAATCAGTCAAATCACATTTTCTCTAACTCTCTTATGGTCAGCTAAAGTGGTTTCAGAGTCCATATCTCTATGGACTTTATGGATCTTAAAATAGATCTGCATAATTGGAGTTACACAAGTTGAAAGAAATCTTAGACAAGAAGAGAGAAATGACCAGAAGCAGCAGCTGATTAATGGAATCTGTCAGAAGGTCCAGAAAGGATGGAGAAAATTCTTAAAGAGTTTAGGCATCCCCTTTCATTATCTCAGAAAGCCCTTCTGCACTGAAAATCCAAATGGTAGAATAGTTGATCAAGCTCTAATTAAAAATTTTGCTTGCAGTTTTTATTGTACTGCTTATTTCATGTGAAGCAGCAATAACAAAAGCAGCACATTGATGACCAGAAGGACTGCTTCAAAAACAAACCAAAGGAGAAAACAAAATGACTGGGTAACTATGAAAGAAAAAAATATTTAATAACTGAGAAAGTAAAATGCTTCTATTTTCATTGGAGCCACTCTAAGGATCTTAAAGCAAGTGAGAAGAGTATGGGTCTTGGCATGGTGTTTAATCTAAGCTGCTCTTCCAATTTTCTGTTAGGTTCAGTAGTAATACTGAAGTGAGTCAGTGTGCTTTGATAGTATCCTCTGTGTAGGGAGGAATTACTGCTATGGGAGAGGAGGAAAAGCATGAGTTTCCTGCTTTACCATCCCATTTCTTAAGAAAGCATGCAAAGGTATTTTCATGAAGCTGCCCAGAGAAAACTTGAAGACAGATACACGCAAAAACCCCAGTTGATTTATCATTGCACTCCTGCCAAAATTACAGAATACGGAATGGACTGAAGTTATACAAACAACATTAAATGTTTCACAGGGAGCATAGTGCATGCTTGAGCTTGTTCATGAATATAGCCAATGTGGGGAAGAGACAAAGGAATCATATTCTTTGGTCCTCTCCCTGACATGAATGGGCCTCCTATTCCTTAATGTCCACATTGTAAATGAAGCATGGCCTAGCTGCACAGAAGCAGGGAACAAATTGTGGCCTAGGACCAACCTAATTTTATGTGCCCTCTGACCTAATTTCATGAATTCTCCACAAGACAAGGGTGCATGGAAAAGAAAGATCCACTCACTTTGGGGTATGCACCAGTCCACTGCTTTTTTAAGTTCTACCCTTGGTCACGTCTCTACAGATTAATCCAAGGA
The DNA here is from genome assembly GCF_035149785.1 of Candoia aspera. NCBI lineage: Eukaryota > Metazoa > Chordata > Lepidosauria > Squamata > Candoiidae > Candoia > Candoia aspera. The sequence continues at coordinate 212,392,728 of NC_086154.1, read as the reverse complement.
TAAGTGACCCTTTACCAACCTGATATACAGCTTTATGTGAGTAAGTTTAATGAGGACTCCTGTTAACTTTTAATGAAGCAGTGGAGCTGTTTAATGAGGACTTCTGTTAACATAGGGTTTTGGGCTCCAACATGATGCTCAAGAGTGGTGGTATGCCTATGGACACTTCCATTGGTATTTATCCAGATTCCTGATCCATCTGATCTTTTATTTCATTTTTAAAAAGTTACTAAAAGACAAGAATCAGAGGAAAGCACCAGCCTCCATCTCCAAGATCATCCTTGTTTCTGCCAATACCTCTGGGCTCAAAGTAAATCCAATAAGATTCCTTATAAATTAAATCTTGGGGGAGAGGGTCAGCCCAGTGTTTTATTTGGAAGTGTGTCCATCAGTAAACAGGGGTAGAAGGACGCATTCTGCAGGAGGGACAGACCCCTACGTTCTCAACATTCCAAACATATTCTCTGGCCCAAAAGAGTTGCAGACCGGAGATGTAAATTGTTAAATATTTCTTAGTTGTCCTTTGAGTTTTCTGTTCAGTGCTCAGGCATCAGGAAGGTGCATGATCTGCCCGACTGCACATTGCTTATGCTCACGGAAGCTCTTGTGAAGAATTCTTTTTGTATTTTCTTCAGTAGAATGTAAATGTAGCCAAGATGGTGTTAGTATCACTTCATATAACTAGGGAGTTTTTTGTTTGTTTGTTTTCCAGTAAGCTGATGGTGATTTTCTCATGAATTCAGTACTGGTCTGCCTTTGATACCTAACTTCAGTGACAGTTCTTCCTTCTCACTCCCCATTTTAACAACCTTGAATGTCTTTTCAAACTTCCCATCAAAAAGCTTTTACAAAAATAAAAACAGATCTACGAACTAACTGGAATAATTAGTGCTGTAATTAAAGATCTGAATTACAGTCTGCTGTTCTTAGAGTAATACTAGCAGATGGCATATGTGCTGAAAAGCAGATTTTAGTAAAATGAGGTGCCTAATTTGCTATCTGCTTAGTGGCACTGCTTACTGAAAATTAAAATCCATGGATAAGGCATCTACAAGAGTCAAGTTGTTTAAAAATTTGCATCTGTATTTCACCTTGTGAGTAGCTTTATTTGAACTAGAGGTATTAATGGCCAAACTGCATTGCAAAAACTACTAAACACTTAAGGACTTTTTGAAATATCTAGAAATCCAGTATATTGCAGAGCTAATGTACTAAAATATTTATCACTTAGCAAAGAGTACATTATAGAAAAGTGCAATTTTTCAAGAAATTACATAGACTGAGCTTTAAAGAGAAGGGTATTTCAGGGATGGGGAACTTCTTGAGGTTGCTGAACAGCTCTCAGCTTTCCTTGCCTTAGGTCATGATTCCTGAGGGCTGCTAGGAATTGTAATTCCCCAAGATCTCAAAGGAAAGTGGTTCCTTTCTTCTGTTCTAGAAGGTATTAGGTCATTCCTGATGTAACATGAATGCTAATGTGAATGCTTTTTCACAATAAGCAAGGAAAAGTCAAAGTCAGAGTTATTTTCAGAAGACTTAATATATAAGACACTAATTGTTGTTGGGTCCGCTTTGATTAAGAGCAGTACATGGCCTCAGTATACAAGCTGGAGTTTAATCCGAGAGATGGTAAACCTGATGTCTATCAAATACTGTAGTTTGGACTCCAGCTTCTATCAGCTCAAGTCAGCATGCCAGTGGGAAAGTGTTATGGAAACTGAAATTTCAATCCAATTCTGGAGGAAAACCAGTTTGTCAGCCACTGGTATAAACATCTTTTCCCTGCTGCAATGAAAACATCTTCTATCCATCATTTAAAAATAATGTCCAGTTTGCAGTGTTTGAATCTTTTTTCTAAATCTACAGTACATGCCACACAGCAGGGGACTGGTAAAATAACCCCCATATTCTCAAGCATTTGTCAAAGGTCAAACCCTAAAATAGGATTCTTTCCTGTGTTGGAAACAATAGGAATACAATTTTAGAACTCACACATCATTAAAACCAACTTGTCCCATTTCACAATTCTGTCAATATAAATGAACTGAATGGTCATGATTTTAAATTCAGTATGTATTCTGATCATGCCCTAAGATTAATTTTAATGGTTTGGCAGGATCTGTAGGTTTTATTTCCTGGAGCCTCTAAGTGCTCTATAATTATAGAGAAAGCATGCATATCTGTGGCTGGATGCTAAAGACAAGAGAAAAGCATAAAAATAATCAGAAAGGAAGCTGTTCACTGAGTGTGTCAAATTAAATGCATGGTTAATGGAAGACAAATGGTAAACCTTTACCTTTAAGGTGACGCATAGCTTTAATACCCTTAATTCAATAGTGCCAAAGTAGCAGTTAACTTGCAGTCAAAAACGGTGCTTATATACACTGACAGACCAGTTTGTACATCAAAGTTTATCTATTTTGATGATGTGTTTATGCAGAGCAGTTTATTCTGATGAATATTTGTTTGCTTATTAAGACCATTTATAAACTGTCCTACTCTGGCTGAACTGGAGTGAGACATACAAACAAACCAAAACTAGATACCCCAACAACTAGAACATTCAAACACAATAAAGCAGTAACCAACTCACAGTACTAATAACAAAATTATAGTACTACTCAGTAGCAAATGGCAATTTATGTGCATAGCTGTCTGGTACAAGCCATAATGACATTACATGTGTCATGATATCAACACATAAATGTCATAAATGACATCATTGGTATCAGACTACATCCTGAAGCATTATATATCTAGTGTTAAATACTTTCTTGTCTGATGTTTAAATCTCTTGAAATCAGTGGGATTTAAAAATGGACATTTTAGGACAAATTATGTTGAATAATGCTGTTTCAATTAGATTGTTTATTCTTCAATATCTTAATCATCATTGTTTTTTTTTCTTTTCATTATTTTTATGAGAGCTATATGAAAAGAAAACTTCAAGAATTCCAGAAGATAATTTCCATTAATATTGTCAGGTACTTCAAAACTAATTTTCCTCTCCTTTCATTGGATTGGATTGGATTATAAATAAAGCTTGTTGTATGTATTTACTCATTTGTATATGCTTTTACTAGAGATGTGCCAAACAAGGATTAAAATAGAGTGATAGTTACTATATGTTCCATATAAGTTTATTTGAAAAAGAAAAGTAGATTGTGAAAACATATTATATGTAAAAAATTCCGAGTTGATGGGATATTGCCGTTGAAAGGCCTTTTATGATTAGATTAATGTAATTTCATATTATGGTTTTATAATAATGCAGCAAATCGTAAATATAAGAAGGCTTGTTAGAAGTTAGAAAAAAATAACATTAATACAGATGATGATGATGACGGTGATGATGATGATATTTAAGTTGAATTTTTACAAATCTATCTATAGATCAGCCATGTTGGCAGCTACTGTCAACCACCAGTGAAAACCAGTAGAATGTACTGTAAAGAGCATTCAGGTTACTACCCATAAAAAAATCAACACCTGTATGTTAAGCAACATTGCCAACATCCACCAAGCAAGATATAGAGTAATGTAGATGCTTCCATATTAATCAACCAAAGGAATAGGCAATTCATGTTTGGCAATGGTGGAAAAACTACCATTTGCTGTCCTGCAGATAGGCATAAGAGTACCAAGTAAATTTGAAGGAGCAAGGATCATGATTAGTTCTTGATTTTTCCCCATAAAATCTTAGCATGTATATTAATAGAATTGGTTACTCAGACGGTAACTGAGAAACCATGGTTTGCTTATCAGAAGTTTGCTTAACTATGTTTATTGAATAAACTTTAATAACTTCGGTTTGCAGAACATAGTTGCTACATTTGTACAACATGCTAAGCAAAAGACATTATGACTGAACGTTAGGAGTATTATTTGAAGTAGGCAACAACTGATTCTGACAATAGTTTGTCATGTAATTTCTTCAAACTGAAAAATATCAAAGTAGTTGGTAGTCAGGATGTACCGACATCTTTTTTTTTTTTTAAAGCCGGGTTACTTCAACAGAGATTAAAAAACATGGCAAGTTATCAGGCCCATCCATGGGGAATCAAAAAAATCAAGATGGCAGCCATAACTATATGATTGAAACCCTACACTATTTTTACATGTGTCATGTGAAGAGGCAAGGCTTCAATCACACTTGTACCTGCCATCTTGACCTATCTGACTGCTCCTTTATAAGCCTATTCAAGTCAGAATGCCAATAATACAGGGGTTCTTGAACTTGATCTTCTAAAATTTCTGATAGGGTTATCACAAATTCAGGAATCTGCTCAAAAGTTAATTTGTAAGTCTTGAGAAGTGCAGTGGTTTGGGAATGTGAGATTGACAGAAAAAAGGATATTTCATAGAAGGAATTCCCTTTTTGCTGGCTGGCATTTTGGGATAATAAAGGTTAGAACATTTGGCTGTGGTTGCTTTGCTCAGAGAACTGAAGACTTAAGGAGATATAGCTTGACTGAATGGGAAAGTATGAGTGCTGAGAGAGGATGTTTTTACTTATTTAATTCCCCTCCTCTTTTTTTTAATATTGCTGCTATAGCATGGAGTTAGATAATGAAAACAAATTAAAGTATTTATTACATTGTTAAAAGGCATCAGCTGCAATCTTAAACTCACTGGCCACTTTTCTGCTTAGCATGGGGTTGATGTAATATTACAGGCAATATATATGCATACACACACACACACACACACACACATAAATGCTTGGGATAAATGTTTAGGAATGAACCACTGTTAGCTACATCAGGTTCTATTAAAAAGAAATCAGCAAAATGTATTTATTTTTATTGCTTTTTAAAATAATGACAGAAAAAGGAAAAAAAATACACAAAGATACATATGTTATTAAAAATACATAACAGATGCTTAAAAAATAAAAATACTCTATAACAGAAAGAAATAAAATAAAAATATAAAGTATAATATGTCATTACAACAATAAACAATTACAATTCTATATATATTTATCTAATACAAATATGATGCAAGTGTGTTTTTGTGTGTGTATACTGTGTGTGTGTGTGTATATATATATTCTAATACAATTATGTAATCAACATGCTTTTGTCTAAACTGCTCCATTTTATAAAAACGAATCCCATATTTCACTGTATTTTTCCTACAAAGTTTATGTCTCTAGGCAATCCTCTCATACAGTAGGTGGCAAGCGTAATCAGGTCTTCAATCCATTGAGTAAATGGGGCAATACATTTATCTTCCCAGTGTTGCAATATCACTCTTTTGGCCATAGTAAGGGCACAGAGAATCCATTTACATTGTCAGATTCTATGTAGGTAAAGGTAAAGGTAAAGGTAAAGGTTTCCCTTGACATTAAGTCCAGTCGTGTCCAACTCTAGGGGGCAGTGCCCATCTCTGTTTCAAAGCCAAAGAGCCGGCGTTTGTCCGTAGACACTTCCGTGGTCATGTAGCTGGCATGACTACATGGAACGTTGTTACCTGCCCGCCGAAGTGGTACCTATTAATCTACTCACATTTGCATGTTTTTGAACTGCTAGGTTGGCAGGAGCTGGGACTAGCAACGGGAGCTCACCCCGTCACGCGGATTCGAACCACCGACCTTCTGATCGGCAAGCTCAGCAGCTCAGCGGTTCAGAATATTGCCCTCTGAAAATTTTAGCTTTTGTTGCACAGTCACATTTATATGATCCACTACTTTCTCCCAAAACTTAGAAAGTATAGCACATTAAGAAATCAATAAAACTTAAATTCTTCATTAAGTGCTTAAATCCCAGTATTTTCAATACAATCAGCCAAAACTCACATTTTTTTCTGCTCTGTCTGGACAGGTTGGCTGTCATGAAAACCCAGAGCACAATTCTATCAGAGCAATGCAATGCCTGATCCAAGATATATGCTCCAGTCTTTCCTTTCCTCTTGCCTGGAAAAGAGCAGAAAAAACGGTCAGTATAACGATCAGTTCTCATAAACAGCTATAATGACCCTGTTTGTCTGAACTCAGACAAACAGTTGAGCTGCTGCTATTCCTTACACTTTTCTTTGACACAATAGATTTCTGTCATCTGAAATCATCATCTACTAGTTTAAGGGAAATGAAGTTGCAAATATATTACTCACTTAGGTATATGTCTTTGAAAGGGAGCTACAGCTGAGTAAACTACATAGGGTTGCAGTGTTGATATCCATCAGACATTATTAAGTCAAGAACAGGACTTGGCTGTCAATCACATTAATTCTGTGGATTAAATGTAAACATAACCTTAAACTTTCCAAGAAAATTATTAGAATGAAACCTTCTTAACTTTGAATGGATAATAAATACAGTTATTATTATGGTGTCTGTATTAATGAAAGGAGAAATCTGTTAGATCATGGTAGTATAACTGAACAGAAAAAAAAAGATATTGGATGGCATGTTTTTTCCAGACATATGGCCAAATTAAGGGACTATTTTCCTCCTTAATCTACTCAAGGTTCCAAAGCAAATAAAAATTGTAACTCACCCTGACACACACACATGCATACACACACACATGAGTCCCCAGATGTTATCTTGCCTATTGGTAGTATCAAAATACCATCAGCCATGCTCCCAGAAATGGCTGATGAGAGAGAGAGAGAGAGAGAGAGAGAGAGAGAGAGAGATGCACACACATAGAGATTTATATACACATACATACATGAATTACATGCACACAATCAGCCACAAAACATTGACCATCAAAGATGAAAACAATGATCTGGTTCACAAACACACTCAGCCATAATGATTTCCTTGGTTTTGTTGACCAACAATACCAAGATAATGAATAAATATAGCCTCAGCATTTATAAAATGGATATTTTGAAGTTTTTATAATATTAAAAGCCCTTCCTTCCTTCCTTCCTTCCTTCCTTCCTTCCTTCCTTCCTTCCTTCCTTCCTTCCTTCTAGATTTTTCTCTGTGATATTTGTTCCCATGGTGGAGCTTGGTAGAAGTAAAATTGGATGAGCGTGTTGCAAACATACCCAAACTACCTTAAATAGATTGTAGAATACGTTTCTGTGGACAAACACATACTTCATCAAATATAGGTTTATCACTTTGAAGCTTATCTTTGTTGCTACTGCTAGATAAGCATCTGTTGGAAGGTGGGGTGGGGGTGTTGAAACATAGGTCTTGACATCAGGACACAGGCCTCATAACACTTACATCTTGATTTATGTAGGTCATGGGATTTGCAATGATGACACACATTTCACGATTTTTTTCATCATTTTTGTTTGTTGTGGATGCCTGTGCCCTGCAGACATATTGTTTCCTCTCCTATGTGTAAACATTGATATCTTTAAGGCCTTGCTATTAACTCCACTGCATTTCATAGGTAAAGATAAACTTTTAGAACCAGGGACTGTGACAGTGATGATGCCAATAAAGGCTCACCGGATGATCCATTTCATCTCACGCACTGTCAGAAAAGAAGCTGGTGCATTATTAGTCTGATCTGTTATCAGAGATTGATAAGGTAAATTCTTCTGCCTACTGCACAGACATCGTGATAAAGACCTTACTAGAAGTCTCTGATTCACCATTATTATTTCGGAAATTATAGAGAAGAAAAATGACTGTAGATATTTATCCTCTGGCTGCTTTTGCTTTGTACATTTCTGGTTAAAGTAAATCCTTTTTGTTTTAAATGAGAAGAATAACAATGTAATGTAATTTTTCTTCAAGAGGCAATGCTAAAATACAATCTGAAACATGACATATTTGCTAGCTTTTTCCCCCTCCAGATAGGAAATATTGGAAATACAATATCAGTGTCACAGTTGTTTGTGTACTAGAGTGTAAGTTCATGGCACACAAGGGAACTTACTTCTGATTATACCCCTTTAGAATTTCACAATGAAATACTTCTGCTGGGCTGTGGTTATAGCTCTTTCTCTTTTCCTTTCAGATTCTATTTATTCTGCTGCCCATTTACCTTTTTGGAGAAAAGAAAAGATAGCAAACTACTTGAAGCACTGAAAATAATAATGATGGCAACATGAAATATGTCAAATCATTGGATTCTGTAAAATCATGGAAATCTACTTACTTACTCAGTTGTTACATATAAAATAGACATTTCGAAAAAGTCGAATAACTGTAATAATTCTTCAGTAAGTACATCAGAGTAATTGCCAGTACATTGCTTTCCACCAAGCAGTTCTCTTAGACACTGTGATTTATTATATGTTCACCACAGTCAGGTTTTTGTTAACCTATTCAAGTGTCCAAGAGCACATGAAACAACAATGGTGGATGCTTGGTTACCAAACTTAAACATATTGCTGAGCCCTCCAAAGCTCCACATGAAAATTATGACTGGGCTATGTAAGTGATTTTAAAGTTTTCAGATCCCACTTTTTGTTACTACATAATGGTAAATGAAATGCCTGGATAATAGCTATAATAAAATAGTAGGTAATCTGTTAATACAAAGAAATTAGGAGAACAATATATAGTACAATGTTTGTCAGGAGGAGTTTATCAGAACTGAAGATTAAAGTCACAATCCCTATGGAGCAGCTGATGCAGTGAAAATCTTATTTTTGCTTTACAAATTATGCCTTTTGGCCAAATATTATCCATGAATTAAAGAAAAAAATTCACTGTCAAGTACAAGCAAAAGAATTTCATCATTTATTTCAGCATAGCCAGTACTTTTCATGCACTGGTGACCTATAAATGTGTATAGCTGAATATGCACAGTAAAGTTGCCCTCTTAAAAATCAAATGAAAAAAGAGAGAGAGGTTTTAATGCAATATACAAAGTCACTTATTTATTTATTTATTTATGCATTTATGCATTTATGCATTCATTCATTCAATTTATATGGCTGCCCATTTTACTCAACTCCAAGCAGAAATAAACATTGATATAATCATTTTTAAAAATACACAATAAATAAACATAAAACATGGCAGCCAAGACCATCAACATTAATAACAATAACTTATAGGCCCACCTAACCTCCAGATCCCCATGCCTGGCAGGACAGAAAGGATAAAGATGTGTGTATGTGTGTGTTTGTGTGTGTGTGTGTATCCGGTGCTTAATGCCTGTTATTGTCCTCCTATAATCAGTGCCTCAGCACTGTCTTTTAGTCCAGCCCTTTCCAGCCACTGGTAGGGTTTCCCAATGTCAGCCACCTCTGCTATCTGCTGATGGTACCTCCCATGCAGATTCTTGTCTTGCCATGGCACTTCCTCTGCTATATCTTCCTTCCATGTCTGCTGCTGCCTCAGCCCATCTTTGGGTGCCATCTTACTGATGTACTCCTGGATGCTGTGGGTTTTGTCCAGGACAGTAGCTTTGACATTCGCCAGACCCTGCCCACTCTCTTTTCAGCTGGTGTACAGTCTTTGGGTGTTTGACTTGGGGTGAAAACCTCTTTATATTGTGAGGAGCTTCTGGGTCTTCACATCAACAGCCTCCATGTATTCCTTTGGCCAGCTCATTATACCGGCAGGGTATCTGATGACTGGCAGGGCATACGTGTTGATGGCAGGGATCTTATTCTTCCCATTGAGCTGGCTCTTCTTATCCTTTGGTGGTACTTGGATGTTGCTGTCTTCCCTGCCTTCTCATTGTGGTTCCCATGTGACTGTGGGATACCAAGGTACTTGTCTGTGGCCTGCTGGTAGTTCCACCCCACCAGTCTTGACTACTTTGCCTCTCTATAGTACCATCTGGCCACACTTGTCCAGTCCAAATGACATCCCAATGTCCTCACTGTAGATCCGTGTCAGGTGGATCAGGGACTCGATGTCTTGTTCACTGTTAGCATGCAGCTTGATGTCATTCATGTAGAGGATGTGGCTGATGATAACTGAGGTGCAGACTGTGCAGACAGGCCTCAGAGACAGTCTCACACATACTGGCAGGGTATAAGATCAGGCAGGAACTACACTGAACAGCACAACCAAGTAGCTGGCATTGTGTACAGGAACATCTGCACAGTGTATGGGCTAGACCAGCCTTTCCCAACCTTTTGACCCTGGAGGAACCCTTTAAATATTTTTCAGGCCTTGGGGAACCCCCACACATTCAGGTTCAAATATAGGCCAGAGGTTACAAAATTATTGTATTCATTTCATATGTAGGCCTGTATATATGTATTAACAGTATTATTAAATTAAAAATAAAGAATGAAACTTACCTCTTTAATTAATTAATTTATTATTCAAATTTTGCTACCACCCATCTGCCCCAAAAGGGGGAGTTAATGTAAAGTTGCCTGAATTGAAAATATTTTTTTAAATAAATTGTGCTCTCCCAGGGAACCCCTAGTGATCTCTTGCAGAAGCCTAGGTTGAGAAATCCTGGGCTAGACTCTCCCAAGTCTAGATGGGAGATTTCACAGAAGGTAATGGAGAATAACAGGGCTGAGATCCTGTGGGACTTCCAGATCCGGACAGACAGGCAGGTACTGGCCATCAACCGGATACTGCGGTAGTAGACAAGGACCAGAAGACAGCTGTGGTGATAGATGTAGCAGTGCCAAGTGACAGCAACATCAGGAAGAAGGAGTATGAGAAGCTGGAGAAGAACCAGGGCCCAAAGGAGGAACTAGAGAGGATGTGGAAAATGAAGGCCAAAGTGGTCCTAATGGTGATAGGAGAACTCTGGGCTGTGACTCCTAAGCTGGGAGAGTGGCTCCAACAGATCCCAGGAACAACATCAGAGCTCTCTGTCCAGAAGAGTGCAGTGCTAGGAACAGCTAAGATACTGTGCAGAACCCTCAAATTCCCAGGCGTCTGGTAGAGGACCGTAGGTTGAGGAAGACACATACCACCCATAGGGGTGAGAAGGGAAATAAACACACACGCACAGACACACAGACACTGAAAATTTTACACAAACTAAATTAGAGTTCATTAAGTTTATAGACTTCAGCAAAGGATCGTTACTTTGTCGTGGTGCTGGAGCTTGAGCACCTCAATGATGCCATGAGCTAAACCGTGAAGGGCCACCCAAGACAGGAAGGTCATGACAGAGAGGTCAGACTAAATGCAATACCTGGGGAAGGTAATGGCAACCCACCCCAGTATTCTTGCCCTGAAAACTAAATGGATCAGTACAACCAGAGATATGTCGGTATACCATCGGAAGATGAGACCCCCAGGTCGGAAGATGGTCAAAATGCTACTGGGGAGGAACAGAGGATGAGTTCAACTAGCCCAAGACATGATGACGCAGCTAGCTCAAAGCCGAAAGGACGGCTAGTGGCCAACGATGCTGGTGGTGAACAGCGAATCCGATGTTCTAAGGATCAACACAACATTGGAACCTGGAATGTAAGATCTATGAGCCAGGGCAAATTGGATGTGGTTATTAGTGAGATGTCAAGATTAAAGATAGACATTCTGGGCATCAGTGAACTGAAATGGACTGGAATGGGCCACTTCACATCAAATGACCACCAGATCTACTACTGTGGACAAGAGGACCACAGAAGAAATGGAGTAGCCTTCATAATTAATAGTAAAGTGGCTAAAGCAGTGCTTGGATACAATCCAAAAAACGATAGAATAATCTCAGTTCGAATTCAGGGCAAGCCATCTAACATCACAGTGATACAAATATATGCCCCAACCACAGATGCTGAAGAAGCTGAAGTAGAGCGGTTCTATGAGGATCTGCAGCACCTACTGGACAACACGCCTAAAAGATATGTTATTTTCACCACGGGAGACTGGAATGCTAAGGTGGGCAGTCAAATGACACCTGGAATTACAGGTAAGCATGGCCTGGGAGAACAAAATGAAGCAGGACATAGGCTGATAGAATTTTGCCAAGACAACTCACTCCGCATAACAAACACTCTCTTCCAACAACCTAAGAGACGGCTTTATACATGGACTTCCCCAGATGGACAACACCAAAATCAGATTGACTACATCCTTTGCAGCCAAAAGTGGCAGACATCTATACAGTCAGTAAAAACAAGACCCAGAACTGAAGTAGTTCCGATCACGAACTTCTTCTTGCACAATTTAGGATCAGACTCAAGAGATTAGGGAAGACCCACAGATCAGCTAGATATGAGCTCACTAATATTCCTAAGGAATATGCAGTGGAGGTGAAGAATCGATTTAAGGGACTGGACTTAGTAGATAGGGTCCCGGAAGCACTCTGGACAGAAGTTCGCAGCATTGTTCAGGAGGCGGCAACAAAATACATCCCAAAGAAAGAGAAAACCAAGAAGGCAAAATGGCTGTCTGCTGAGACACTAGAAGTAGCCCAAGAAAGAAGGAAAGCAAAAGGCAACAGTGATAGGGGGAGATAGGCCAAATTAAATGCAAAATTCCAGAGGTTAGCCAGAAGAGATAAGGAATTATTTTTAAACAAGCAATGCGCAGAAGTGGAAGAAGACAATAGAATAGGAAGGACAAGAGACCTCTTCCAGAAAATTAGAAACATCGGAGGTAAATTCCAGGCAAAAATGGGTATGATCAAAAACAAAGATGGCAAGGACCTAACAGAAGAAGAAGAAGAGATCAAGAAAAGGTGGCAAGAATATACAGAAGACCTGTATAGGAAGGATAACAATATCAGGGATAGCTTTGACAGTGTGGTCAGTGAGCTAGAGTCAGACATCCTGAAGAGTGAGGTTGAGTGGGCCTTAAGAAGCATTGCTAAGAACAAGGCAGCAGGAGACGACGGCATCCCAGCTGAACTGTTCAAAATCTTGCAAGATGATGCTGTCAAGGTAATGCATGCTATATGCCAGCAAATTTGGAAAACACAAGAATGGCCATCAGATTGGAAAAAATCAACTTATATCCCCATACCAAAAAAGGGGAACACTAAAGAATGTTCAAACTATCAAACAGTGGCACTCATTTCACATGCCAGTAAGGTAATGCTCAAGATCCTGCAAAGTAGACTTCAGCAATTCATGGAGCGAGAATTGCCAGATGTACAAGCTGGGTTTAGAAAAGGCAGAGGAACTCGGGACCAAATTGCCAATATCCGCTGGATAATGGAAAAAGCCAGGGAGTTTCAGAAAAGCATCTATTTCTGTTTTCTTGACTATTCTAAAGCCTTTGACTGTGTGGACCATAACAAATTGTGGTAAGTTCTTAGTGGTATGGGGATACCAAGTCATCTTGTCTGCCTCCTGAAGAATCTGTAGAACGACCAAGTAGCAACAGTAAGAACAGACCACGGAACAACGGACTGGTTTAAGATTGGGAAAGGAGTACGGCAGGGCTGTATACTCTCACCCTACCTATTCAACTTGTACACAGAACACATCATGCGACATGCTGGGCTTGAGGAATCCAAGGCTGGAGTTAAAATCGCTGGAAGAAACATTAACAATCTCAGATATGCAGATGATACCACTTTGATGGCTGAAAGCGAAGAGGAACTGAGGAGCTTTATGATGAAGGTGAAAGAAGAAAGTGCAAAAGCTGGCTTGCAGCTAAACCTCAGAAAAACCAAGATTATGGCAACCAGCTTGATTGATAACTGGCAAATAGAGGGAGAAAATGTAGAAGCAGTGAAAGACTTTGTATTTCTAGGTGCGAAGATTACTGCAGATGCTGACTGCAGTCAGGAAATCAGAAGACGTTTAATCCTTGGGAGAAGAGCAATGACAAATCTCGATAAAATAGTTAAGAGCAGAGACATCACACTGACAACAAAGGTCCGCATAGTTAAAGCAATGGTCTTCCAGTAGTAACATATGGCTGCGAGAGCTGGACCATAAGGAAGGCTGAGAGAAGGAAGATCGATGCTTTTGAACTGTGGTGTTGGAGGAAAATTCTGAGAGTGCCTTGGACTGCAAGAAGATCCAACCAGTCCATCCTCCAGGAAATAAAGCCAGACTGCTCACTTGAGGGAATAATATTAAAGGCAAAACTGAAATACTTTGGCCACATACTGAGAAGACAGGACACCCTGGAAAAGATGCTGATGCTAGGGAGAGTGGAAGGCAAAAGGAAGAGGGACCGACCAAGGGCAAGATGGATAGATGATATTCTAGACTCGTCCCTGGGGGAGCTGGGGGTATTGACGACCGACAGGAAGCTCTGGCGTGGGCTGGTCCATGAAGTCATGAAGAGTCGGAAGCGAGTAAACGAATAAACAACAAAGTTTACAGAACAGAAGAAACAAAGAAACTTCATTTTTCCATCAAAGATGGATGTAACTGAACCAAGAATAAAATCAGTAAGACTCTTTTTTCTTTTAAACCTACTTTGTCTAAGCATGTGATTCTTTATGCTTGGGAGGGCTGAGTGTGTAAGATCAATAACCTGTTTTTCTCTACCATGCTCATTAAAGCTATTTTAGATAATATTTTTTTTCTGTGCACAGCTTCTCTGCTGTGTTAAGCTCTGTTCCATTCAGTGGTCCTAGCTGTCCACTAAGGGCTTCAAAAATGACCCTTCATGTTTGCATTTCCAACATAAATTTGAGGTGCCTTGAAACATTCTATTCTTTTTATAAGAATTTTGTTAGATTTCAGACAAAGATAAAAACTACAGAAAAACAAAAAAAAAGCTACAAAGGAAAAAAAAACTAAGAAAAGTGTGGAAACACAAGAGGATTTTTTTTTTTAAAGTTACAAAAAGAGGTGACTTCTGACTTTTAACAGCAAGGATATTTATTTATTTATTTGTTTGTCTGTTTATTTATTTATTTATTTATTTATTTATCAAATTTGTCACTGCCCATCTCCTCCGACCAGAGGGACTCTGGGCAGTTTACAATATACTACAATCTTCCACAATCAATCCCTTACTCTGTATTAAACCAAAATCACATTATTTCTATAAATCGTTCCATTAGCACAATATAAAAATTACTAACTACAATTGCTCCCTCCTCTTACATTAAAAGAAGAATACACACACACACACACACATACATACATACACATACACACACACACACACCTCCTAATCAACTCCCCCCCACCCCAGGATGATATCATTTATTTAATTATTTCCTTCCTACTACTAATCTATACATTGCTGTCTACTATAATAAAGATCAGACTAAAACAACATATAAATTGTCTGTCATTGTAATGAATAATACATCAGTTACAATAACCTTAACCATATTAAACCCAAACCCAAACATTTATTATTAGTTCTTTTTTTAATATACCTTAATAATCTTAATCCAAATCATTGAAGATAAATGAAATCAGACAGACCCTAAAAGGAATCCAGATAAATATTCTTAAACCCTTATCCCACTTCAAGTAAACCAGAGCATTTACATATCCTCACAATGCACAAATAGCTATTTTCATAAATAAATCTAACATCCCAACTGCCCCCCTAAAAACTCTGACTTCTCTTCAGAAAACCTCCCATACATAATAACCCCTCCTTTTCCATGGTGTTCCATCAAAAAGTCAATTTCACTTGTGGCTTGCAACTCAATCTCTCCCTTAAATTTCTTCAACTCTACTGTCCAATCTCCATCCAGCATTTCAACAGAAGCCCCAATCTCACTGTTAGAAGAAACATTTCTATTGCTGTTAAATCCTTCAATTTCATCCACGACATCCCCAGCAGATGACACATTTTAGACCTCATATTTGCCACAATATCCTGAATGCCTTGCATAAAAGCTTGGCAGGAATCAGAAAACATCTGTTTGAAGTTTCAATGGAAGTCAGAAAAAGTCTGATCAAAATCCTCCATATCTCACGAAGTAGATTATGGCGCCCCCTAGATACTTAACGAGCAAAAGTGGAAAATAATAGAAAAATTCTGGAATGTGTTTACACAAGTGAGACTAAGATAACAGACAGTTCCCCTGGAAAAGTAGCAGCAGAAAGCTGAAAGTTCAAAACAGCAGATTCAACAGCAGGGAAATGCTAGTATCTTTAAATTTAGTACAAAAATAATAACAGGGAAATGATTATGTACTCTCAACCCTCCTTAGGATTTGGATGAGAAGCAATTTTTTAAAAAAAAATTAATCACAAAAATAACAATAGGCACCAAGAGAACCAGTTTCTCCTTGCTCTAGAAAGCCTCTCTTAGGGTATGCATACTTAAAAGAAAAATAAATTGGGTGAATTAGAAATGGGGTGGCCAGTCTTAATGTCCCTTTAAGGCTGCAGCTCAGCTTGGACATAGTGATGCCCCAACCTCCCGGCTGCTGTTACCAGTTGGGTACAAACTCTCTTTGCGATCTTCTAGCTGCAAGCAGCCATCTGAAGGACAGATGGGATGATTCCGAGTGTTTTCCTTTCTCTGGAAAAATGTTCCTGGGCTTCAAGAAAAACCTGCCTAAGCCCAAAAAAATTGCCGCATTGTCAGCTCTGCCAGCGGAGCTTGCGGGCACAGCTGTTCAGACCGCCATGTCCACACCAGAATTTGAGGCACCTTCAAACATTCTAGATAAATTTTCTGGTCTCATATACCACTGGTACATCATTTTATAAAAATTCTCTTTAAGATTATAATATGGTGTAAATTTCAGTCCTTTCAACCACATATTTTCCCATTGTTCCATCTGTATATTATAACCAAAAATTTTAGCCCACTTTATCATACATTCCTTAACTTGTTGTTCTTCTGTTTAAAATTTCAATAAAAGTTTATACATTTTAGCAATCACGTTTATCATTTGTACACAATTTTGTTTCAAAATCAGTCTTACAATGTTCAATAACAAATTCTTTTATCCACTTTACATCTTTCCTATTACTGCAAATAAGAAAACCATTGACAACTATGTCCCTCAGCCATCAGTTGTTCTCTTGATTTTATTTTGTATTCCCCTTGACAGAATTCTAATATCTCATGATATGTTAACCATTTGGGTTTGCCTGTTATTTCTCATCTATAGAATGCTTCTTGTGCTGAGAGCCACAAAGGTGTTTTTGGACACAGCCTGGAATTGTATCTATTTGATATTCTCAATAAGGCACATCTAACATAATGATTTCTGAAATCTACATTAACCTTGACTTTATTGTTCCACAGTTACCCATGCCTCCCAAATCTCAGGTCATATCCTTCTAACTCAGTCTTCTATTTCTCAGCAGCACCCACTCTTTCATCCAAACCAAACAACAAGCTGCGAAACACAATTTCATATCAGGTAAACCCAATCCTCCTCTTTCCTTTGCATTGTGTAACACCTTATATTTAACTTGAAGTTTTTTCCCCACCACACAAACTTAGATATATCCTTTTGCCACTGTTTAAATATTATATCAGGTGCCAAAATTTGTTGTTGTTTATTCGTTTAGTCGCTTCCGACTCTTCGTGACTTCATGGACCAGCCCACGCCAGAGCTTCCTGTCAGTCGTCAACACCCCCAGCTCCCCCAGCGACAAGTCCGTCACCTCTAGAATATCATCCATCCATCTTGCCCTTGGTCGGCCCCTCTTCCTTTTGCCTTCCACTCTCCCTAGCAAAAACATCTTCTCCAGGGTGTCCTGTCTTCTCATTATGTGGCCAAAGTATTTCAGTTTGGCCTTTAATATCGTTCCCTCAAGTGAGCAGTCTGGCTTAATTTCCTGGAGGATGGACTGGTTTGATCTTCTGGCAGTCCAAGGCACTCTCAGAATTTTCCTCCAACACCACAGTTCAAAAGCATCGATCTTCCTTCTCTCAGCCTTCCTTATGGTCCAGCTCTCGCAGCCATATGTTACTGCGGGGAACACCATTGCTTTAACTATGCGGGCCTTTGTTGTCAGTGTGATGTCTCTGCTCTTAACTGTTTTATCAAGATTGGTCATTGCTCTTCTCCCAAGGATTAAGCGTCTTCTGATTTCCTGACTACTGTCAGCATCTGCAGTAATCTTCGCACCTAGAAATACAAAGTCTTTCACTGCTTCTACATTTTCTCCCTCTATTTGCCAGTTATCAATCAAGCTGGTTGCCATAATCTTGGTTTTTTTGAGGTTTAGCTGCAAGCCAGCTTTTGCACTTTCTTCTTTCACCTTCATCATAAAGCTCCTCAGTTCCTCTTCGCTTTCAGCCATCAAAGTGGTATCATCTGCATATCTGAGATTGTTAATGTTTCTTCCAGCGATTTTAACTCCAGCCTTGGATTCCTCAAGCCCAGCTTGTCGCATGATGTGTTCTGTGTACAAGTTGAATAGGTAGGGTGAGAGTATACAGCCCTACTGTACTCCTTTCCCAATCTTAAACCAGTCCGTTGTTCCGTGGTCTGTTCTTACTGTTGCTACTTGGTCGTTCTACAGATTCTTCAGGAGGCAGACAAGATGACTTGGTATCCCCATACTACTAAGAACTTACCACAATTTGTTATGGTCCACACAGTCAAAGGCTTTAGAATAGTCAAGAAAACAGAAATAGATGCTTTTCTGAAACTCCCTGGCTTTTTCCATTATCCAGCGGATATTGGCAATTTGGTCCCGAGTTCCTCTGCCTTTTCTAAACCCAGCTTGTACATCTGGCAATTCTCGCTCCATGAACTGCTGAAGTCTACCTTGCAGGATCTTGAGCATTACCTTACTGGCATGTGAAATGAGTGCCACTGTTCGATAGTTTGAACATTCTTTAGTGTTCCCCTTTTTTGGTATGGGGATATAAGTTGATTTTTTCCAATCTGATGGCCATTCTTGTGTTTTCCAAATTTGCTGGCATATAGCATGCATTACCTTGACAGCATCATCTTGCAAGATTTTGAACAGTTCAGCTGGGATGCCATCGTCTCCTGCTGCCTTGTTCTTAGCAATGCTTCTTAAGGTCCACTCAACCTCACTCTTCAGGATGTCTGACTCTAGCTCACTGACCACACTGTCAAAGCTGTCCCCGATATTGTTATCCTTCCTATACAGGTCTTCTGTATATTCTTGCCACCTTTTCTTGATCTCTTCTTCTTCTGTTAGGTCCTTGCCATCTTTGTTTTTGATCATACCCATTTTTGCCTGGAATTTACCTCCAATGTTTCTAATTTTCTGGAAGAGGTCTCTTGTCCTTCCTATTCTATTGTCTTCTTCCACTTCCGTGCATTGCTTGTTTAAAAATAATTCCTTATCTCTTCTAGCTAACCTCTGGAATTTTGCATTTAATTGGGCCTATCTCCCCCTATCACTGTTGCCTTTTGCTTTCCTTCCTTCTTGGGCTACTTCTAGTGTCTCAGCAGACAGCCATTTTGCCTTCTTGGTTTTCTCTTTCTTTGGGATGTATTTTGTTGCCGCCTCCTGAACAATGCTGCGAACTTCTGTCCAGAGTTCTTCCGGGACCCTATCTACTAAGTCCAGTCCCTTAAATCTATTCTTCACCTCCACTGCATATTCCTTAGGAATATTAGTGAGCTCATATCTAGCTGATCTGTGGGTCTTCCCTAATCTCTTGAGTCTGATCCTAAATTGTGCAAGAAGAAATTCGTGATCGGAACTACAGTCAGCTCCAGGTCTTGTTTTTACCGACTGTACAGATGTCCGCCACCTTTGGCTGCAAAGGATGTAGTCAATCTGATTTCGGTGTTGTCTATCTGGTGAAGTCCATGTATAAAGCCGTCTCTTAGGTTGTTGGAAGAGAGTGTTTGTTATGCGGAGTGAGTTGTCTTGGCAAAATTCTATCAGCCTATGTCCTGCTTCGTTTTGTTCTCCTAGGCCATACGTACCTGTAATTCCAGGTGTCATTTGACTGCCCACCTTAGCATTCCTGTCTCCTGTGATGAAAATAACATCTCTTTTAGGCATGTTGTCCAGTAGGTGCTGCAGATCCTCATAGAACTGCTGTACTTCAGCTTCTTCAGCATTTGTGGTTGGGGCGTATATTTGGATCACTGTGATGTTAGATGGCTTGCCCTGAATTCGAATTGAGATCATTCTGTTGTTTTTTGGATTGTATCCAAGCACTGCTTTAGCCACTTTACTATTAATTATGAAGGCTACTCCATTTCTTCTGTGGTCCTCTTGTCCACAGTAGTAGATCTGGTGGTCATTTGACGTGAAGTGGCCCATTCCAGTCCATTTCAGTTCACTGACGCCCAAAATGTCTATCTTGAATCTTGACATCTCACCAATAACCACATCCAATTTGCCCTGGCTCATAGATCTTACATTCCAGGTTCCAATGGTGTGTTGATCCTTAGAACATTGGATTCGCCGTTCACCACCAGCACCGTCGGCTGCTAGCCGTCCTTTCGGCTTTGAGCTAGCTGCGTCATCACATCTGGGGCTAGTTGAGCTCATCCTCTGTTCCTCCCCAGTAGCATTTTGACCATCTTCCGACCTGGGGGTCTCATCTTCCGATGGTATACCGACATATCTCTGGTTGTACTGATCCATTTAGTTTTCACGGCAAGAATACTGGGGTGGGTTGCCATTACCTTCCCCAGGGATCGCATTTAGTCTGACCTCTCTGTCATGACCTTCCCGTCTTGGGTCGCCCTTCACAGTTTAGCTCATGGCATTATTGAGGTGCTCAAGCTCCAGCACCACGACAAGGTAACGATCCTTTGCTGAAGAGGTGCCAAAATAGGTATTGTCTAAAACAAAAACATCATCCTAGGCAAAACATTCATCTTTATCACAGAAATTCTCCCCAGCAATGACAGTTGCAGTTTCTCCCATCAACATGTCTTTTTTAAACTTCATTCCATGTCTTAACATAATTATTTTGAAATAGATACAATTCATATTTGTCATCATGATACTCAAATATTTTACTTTTTTTTTCCTCAATCTTAAAATCCATTTTCTTCATCAATTCTGTTTGATCCTATTTTCCTGTTTTTTGTTAACATCTTCGTCTTCTGATTATTAATCTTAAAATCTGCTAGTGTACCAAATTCTTTTAATTTTTCCATTAATATTTCTCTTCCCTCTAGTGGATCCTCCAAAACCAACACCAAGTCATCAGCAAATACCCTTAACTTATAAGTTTCTTTTTAAATGTTTACTCCCACAATTCCTTCATCTTGTCTTATATCTCTATTCAGTATTTCAAGAACCAAAATACACAAGAGCAGAGACAATGGGAATCCCTGTTTTGTCCCTTTTCATAACTCATATTGTTTTGAGTTACAATTATTTTTTGTCCCTTTTCATAACTCATATTGTATTTGTTAGATCTTCATTAACAATTATTTGTCCTTTCTGTGAAGTGTAAATTGGTCATACTCATTTAATTAAATTCTCTCCAAAATTCATAACTGCCCAAACTTTAAACAGGAAAGCCCAGTTCAAATTGTCAAAGGCCTTCTCTGCATCTAAGAAAATCAATGCAGCTTGTTTTTCATTATATTGCTCCAATATTCCAAAATGTCCAACACATCCCTAATATTAACTGTCTTTTAGGTAAAAACCCACATTGATCCTCATGAATACATTCTTGCCAAATCATTTTCAACCTCTCAGCCAACATCACTGTAAACATCTTATAATCATTATTCAATAATGACGTCCGCCTATAGTTTCTTGTTAAAGTAAAATCTTGTCTCTCCTTAGGTATTAATGCTATATTAGCTCTGGCAACTTTCTTCTCTGGAAAGTAGAATTCATCATATTTTGTAAAGTTTGTAAAAGTTCATCCTCAAAACATTTATAGTAAGAAGCCAGTAATCTATCTGGTCCAGGTACATTTTCTGTTTTATTCTTTTTTATAGATTTGCAAACTTCCCTTATTGTTATAGGTCCATTCATAATCTGTTTCTGTTCCTCTGTAATATTCAAAATTTATTCAGTAATATTCATCTACAGTATTTTCCCCAGGGAAATCTTTTGTCCTTTATATAAGTTGGAAAAATATTGATGAAATACTTTTTGCATGGCCACATTATCTGTTATTACATAATCTCCCCCTTGTAATTTAGATATCATTTTCTTTTCTTTTTCTTTTTCATAAGTTGTATGCCAACCACTTCCCTGGTTTATTTTCAAATTCAAAGACTTTTTGTTTTACATAATTAATTTTTTATTTCCATTTCTATTACTGTTAGCATAGATAATTGTTGCTGTAGAAGTTTAATCTGTTGAGAAATATGTATCTTCTCTGGAAACTTACTTAATTCTTCATTTCTTTTTACCTCATCCAAAATAGCTTGTGTTTTCTCTTACCTCTTCTTTCTGAGTTCACTATTACATTACATAAAGTAATCTCTCATGAAAACTTTGCTTACATCCAAACCATTCTTACATCTGTGCCCTTATTAATATTATTTTCAAAAAGTTGTTTTAATTTCTTTTTACAGTCCTCCACTATTGCTTCTTTCTGTAACAGCATTTCATCTGAAAGAACTGGGTTTCCATTTAAAAACAAAACTCACTGGATTATCATTTGAAAAATCTTTGGTAGTACTTTATGAACCTTAGTACCCAAATTCTTTGAAATCCAAATCATATCTACTGTATTCTTGAAAAAGATCTATATCTTTCAGAAAAATAAGTATACTCTTTTTTGAATTGCCATTTTTATGTCTCCATACATCAACAAGCTCTAAATTGTCCTTTAAATAAATAAATAAATCTTTTGGTAATTTGCCTTGTGTAGTTCTAATATTTTTCTCAGAAGTTCTGTCTACTTGTGGGGAGATCACTCCATTCCAATCTCCCATTAAACACTAATTTTCATAAGAAAAGCCCATTAGTCTGACCATAGGTCCTTTATAGAACATTACTTTATCCTCATTTGGGGCATAAATTCCCAATATCAGAGTCTTAACCCCATGCAAATTAACTTCCACCCCAACATATCTATGATACTCATCAGTCAGTATAAGTTCTGGTCGGGTAGTTGGGAGGTTTATATACAAAACAACTTTTATTTTCTTTTATTTTCTTTTCTTTTCTTTTCTTTTCTTTTCTTCTCTTCTCTTCTCTTCTCTTCTCTTCTTTTTTGTCCCTGCTGAAATAAATTCTTCACCCAACTTATAAGTCAAATATTTTATATCCTTTTTTTCTAATATGTATTTCTTGTAAACAAATTATACCTTGTTTAATTTTTTCAAATAATGAAATATATTTTTTCTCTTTTGATGAGCATTTGCTCCATTTATACTCCATGTTAAGTATGTGTAATCCATAATCAGGCCAAAATTTTTTAAAAATCAGTACCTGTAGCACCTAATTCAGTAACGTCCCTTTTACTTTCCTGTTGTACCTGTTGTGGCTTTTGTGTAGTCTCATCTCTGGAATCACTCTGAATCTCAAGCAGAATTCTTTCTCTTTCAGTTCTAGTAATGAGAAATTATCTAAATCTTTTTCCATCTCTCTGTTTACAACTTTGGTTTCACTTTCCAAAATTTTCACTTTGTCATTAATTTGTTTTACATCTCCAGTTACTTGTTCTACAGTTCATCCATCTTCTTAACTTCTTCTTTCATTTCCTCTTTCATCTTTATAAATCTTTCTTCCATTCTCTCTTCAAAAGCTGTCAAATTAGCATTAACTGATTCAGACAACTTCTTGCCCAATTCCTCAGGTAGTTATCTACAGGTAGTTATCTGCATCCTAACCATGGCTTAGGATGATGTTTGTACTTAGCCACTAAATGCCATGGCTGCTCTAGTTAGAAGAAAGCAGTGACTGTCTGGGAGTAACATGGACTTGGGAACATAGTACTCTAATTACTCTGTAATCCATACAGAGAAAGGGGAGAAGGATATGATCAGAGAAGTAGAGCAAGACACAGGATGGAACATCAGTAAGAGTTGCTGGACAGTACAGTATGCTGGTGGAAACAGCAGCAAGTCAATAGTCTAATGAGAATCTGTGACATCTGCCTATGCTTGCTCACTAGGGTGAACCTTAGGATGTATGTCTCATGAAGCTCATTTAGGGTATACAGTACGTCTCCATGCATACCTCATTACCTCTTCATATTCAGAAAAAAAGCCCTTCCAGAACACAAATGCTTGTGGAAATGTAGCTGAAATGGTATAGTGGTATAGAAAAACCTATCCCAGTACAATCCTGGCCTGTTCTGTTCCAACCTGCACACTAACAGAAATTGGATATATAGAAATGACAAGCATGAATAACAGATCATTATGATTGGGTAAAACTTGAGGTTGTAGAGTGGTCAGATTACAGCTCTAGAGGGACCTGGAAGGATCAGATTATCTGGAACTATTTCACTCATGTTTCAGGCTGGGGCATAATATGCAGAAGCACTGATTTCAATTGATGACTTTTGGGGGAGCCAGGATGTGGGTGGTGTGAAAATATTGGTTCTTCTTGATCTCTTCAGTGGCTTTCAAATACCATTGATTACAGCATCCTTCAGGACCAGCTATGAGGTTTGGGAATGGGAAGCAAAGTGCTATCATGGTTCTTCTCCTTTCTCTGTGGCCAGTTCCAGTCAGTGTTGACAGGTAAGGAGAGGCTCAGTCCAA
The DNA here is from genome assembly GCF_035149785.1 of Candoia aspera. Taxonomy (NCBI): domain Eukaryota; kingdom Metazoa; phylum Chordata; class Lepidosauria; order Squamata; family Candoiidae; genus Candoia; species Candoia aspera. Next base: position 212,368,408 of record NC_086154.1, on the reverse strand, counting down.
AGCCCTTGGTTTGCAAGGTGCCTCAGGGTTTGACACTCTTGCCCCTCCTGTTTAACACTTACTTGAAGCAACTGGCTAAAATCATCCATCAACATGTGGTCATGGGTTAGCATAATGATGATTCTCAGCTATATCTCTGCCCCTGGTCACCAAATTATGCTATCAAGGTCTTGTCCCAGTTTCTGGATTCAGTTGGTGTCTGTATGGGGAAGATCAGGTTTAAACTCAACCTTGACAGACCAAGTGGCTATGGATATATGTTTTTTTCAGACAAAGTGGCTATGAGTGTATGTTTTTTCCAAACCAACTAGCTTTGGGTATATCTTTGGTTCTGAATGGGATGGCACTTCCCCATATACAGTAAAACAGATGTCAATTGTACCCTTTCTTAGACTAGGAGTCCTTTCTCATGGTCACTCACCCATTGGTCACCTCACATGTGGATTATTGCAATGCACTCTAAATAGGGCTGCCCTTCTACTTAGAAGCTACAGGTGGTCCAGAATGCAGCAGTGCAAACAGTTATTGGTGCACCTCCATATACCCTTGTAATATGTCTGCTACCCAAGCTGCCCTACTTACCAGTGAATTCAATTCCAGACACAATTCAGGGTGCCTGCCTTTGCTACAAACACACACACACATGCACACACACAGATACACACATAGACACAGACACAGACAAACACACAGAGTATCTGCAGTATATATATCCATCCATGTAAACAAGAAGGACAGATAGAATTAAAGAACAAAATGTATGGAGTGAGAAAGCAAGCTCTGAGCATGAAGCAGCTTGAGTTTGAAAAAGCTGGAAGTGTAAAATCATAAGGCAACTTGTGATGTACAGTCTTGGTTGCTGATGTTCCCTGTTGATAATGGAGGACAGAAAGTGGTGTGTGGGAATGTGTATCATTCCCACTATCTTTTTTGCTCTACTGTGACACTGTGAAGGAAATCAGTGGCTGAAGCTTCTCCTCTGTTGTCTTCCCTGATTTTGAATTATTTTCTCCATTGGAAATGATGGAAAATAGCTGGTCACATCACCGGACTGTTTTTCAGATCCAATGGGGAATCCAAGGTCTTTGGAAGAAAGGCAGGAATAGGCATAATAAACAGACAGGACTATCAGAATTACTGTATTTCCTGCAGGATATGACTATAAGAACAACATGACTGACTTTATATTCAGGCAGTGCTTATTGACTGTACAGCTTTTTTTCTATCTTTGAACAATTGTCAGGCGTAAAAAGAAGGGTAGATTCTCTAAAGCTGGTTTGATGTGATGCATTTACCAAGAGCCACTGAGAGCGGCTGGATGAAATTGCAGAGGCTCACATTCTCTGTGGCAAATGTGAGGTTTTGGCTTCCATTTGAGTAGAAGAGGCCCTTCCCTAGTTAAATAGGCCAAAGAACCCGGAAGGAGGAAAATGCATCAATCAGGAGACGGTGAAGAAGGACAGCGAATCTAAAAATATCCACTCCTTACAAACTAATGAGATTATTTTACAAGTTACCTCTAATAACATTAATAGAGGTCAATGGGGATCAAAAAAAGTCTATTGCACTTTCTTTGAACCAACCCCTTTTCTGTGAATTCTACTTTGTTGATCTTCTGAAAGCTAAATGACTGCCAAGTAGAATAGGCTGAAAATCAATTCTGATAACTTTTAAGCATTCCACCATTCCTTGCATGCTATTGAAGATGAGACTGTTCTTACCTTAAAGATCTTTCGAACCTGGGTTTTTCACATAGAAAAAATGGGCAATCTGCTGAGTTTGCCCCTCCAGGATGGTGCAGTCTTTTTAAATTCTAAATGTGATATGTCAGTGACAAACACCCATGGGGGCCTTGAGCCTCTGAAGTCCTTGAGATGAAACTGCTTAAATAAACATTTGAGCACCAAGGCAGTTAAGAAGCCTTTAGAAGAAGAAGCAAGGTTAATTGACTCATTTGGAGCCCTGCCAAGATGAGAGGAAGTGGACATAATTAAAAACCTGGATGAGCTTAGGCAAGCATTGCTAGCAGTTTGTGCCACAGCAATACCTTTAGTGGATTTGGTATTCCCAGCTTCCAGCACACAATTTCAATATGAACCTGATTTGAGAGGGGCATTTTTGACATACTCAGAGATAACTGAAAAACCTGAAGAAGAAAAGGCAGAAAAGTAGCTGACCACCCATACCAAGTTTGAAAGAAAGGCCTTCTATGAGAGATTATTTTACTAGTATTATTAATGTTACTGACCCCCTGCTGCGGTCCTTAAGAACTGGAGAGTACAGAGCTTAGAAGATGAGCTCATTGCCATGTTTTTGACCATGCCAAAGCCGGTAGATGCTTTAGGAACATTATTGATTCACACTTCTGAAGCTTTTGTAATGTAAGGTTATAATGTTACTACAACTTCAGAATTTTGAGACCAACTAAAGTGTTCTGATTTGGCAAGGAAGGAGGTGGAGCAAGAGATATCACTTCAGAGCGAGTCAGCTCTGGATGATGAAGCCAACAGGTTAGTTAGTGGAAAGCTGCAACAATCTATCTTCTGTACCTCTGGTCCCCGCCTACAGCCCAACATTTTCTACCCTCAGCAGGATCCCAGTGTGAAACAACAGAACAAGCAGTCGTACTGTTTACCCTTCACCAAAGTTGCTAATATATGTTTAAACATATTTTAGCAGACCGCAGAGCAGCAGAATTGTCTATTTTATAAGTGTATCTCATGGCCTGTATCAGGTTCCTGTCAATATCCAGCATGCTCCTGGCCACAAGGCCTTTTAATCTACTTGAGGATTATTATTATTTTGGAGCTCAGGAATTTACCTTAGCAACCACCAAGCTGATTCTTGTATAAAATGGGAAAAATAGTCTTTCTCAACTTGGTGTCCACTAGAAATGTTGGATTACCCAAAATAAAATTCTGTTGCACAGCTCTTGCCTGTCTATATGAAACAAAGAAAACCAGTACAAGGCTGATTCTTCAGGGCAGGTGAAAAAACCTGCATCTATAAAGAGTTCAACACATTAATTGGGACTTCTAGGGATGAAAATGGTTGACTGAAGACAGCCCTGAAAAGCAGAGCTGATGACTGTGGCAGAATGAAGAGCTGGTGAGTAGACTGGGTCTTCGATAATTCCTCTCCAGACAAGAAGAGGACTTGAGATTGCCCACAAGTTCTCTAGACAGCTGCTCCTTGTAAGGAGACCACAAGATAGCGATCTCTGGTGGGTTTAGAACTCTGAGAGATGAGGGAATAACTATTTTGCTCAAACCATGGTTGGCACCTTTGAAAGGACACTAAGTTCACATACTTCCTTTTCTAACCACTTTCGGAAATTGCTTGTTAACTGCTTTTCAGCTATTAGGAACCTTTGGATTGACAAGTTAGACAGCACTGGGTGAGTTTCCTTCAATCCTTAGTGAAAGAAGTTTTAACTACAAGTTTAAGATTTTTTTTTTAATAAACAGGAAAAGGCTGATTAAAACTTTGATTTTAATCAAAGCTGCGAACAGACTAAGTGTCCAGATAAATTTGAAATAAGATTTTTGGATTAATTATAAAGGTTCCTTCCCATGGGCAAATGCTTTTGTTTTGAATTATTTTACAAAAAACATAGTAAGATTTTTAAAAAGGGACACTAAAGACACTATTAAGTCTGCCTATATAGATAAACTGTGTCTAAAAGATATAATGGAATAGGAACAAGTTCTACCTGGCAGAATTGAGACTGACCTGGAAGAAAATGTTACACTGGACATACAAAAGAAACTGACTGATGTCTTAAAAATTAAAAGGGATATACAAATAATAACCAAGAGAGTGACCTGGATAATTTTCCTATATTTGATTTACAAAAGAGGCTTGTTAAGGTTTTGAAGAATTTTGTGAGAAGGGACAAAGAAAAAAAGAAAAGAAATCAAGTTCTATGACATCATTTGAAGGGACTAAAGATCAAGATTGTTAGAAGTAAAAAGAAGGAATATAAAGTTGGTTTATTTGATCAAGGTTAAAATAGATATGTTGTTAACTCTGGTAACCCTTAATGGACTTTTGCTGACATCAGGACTCAAATGACTGTGCTTTATGGATTTGTTTATAGACAAGAGATGGGATATGGGAAGAAGAGATCATTTGCTGTATTTTAAGAGAAGGTGATAAGTTACTAAAATTGTTCATACTTGTGATGAAGGTGGGAAGTCACGTCTTTATATATTTCTTTTTTTCTTTACTATATTTTTATTTGTTCTTTCTTTTCTATTTCTTTTTCTATTTTTTTCCTTTTTTTCTTTATTTCCTGCACCTTCTACACATTCTTTTTATTCTTCTTTTTTCAGTTTGTATTAGTTTTTACTGTTGTAATTATAATCTTTAAGAAAGTTACTTCTAAAAAAAAGAATTTAACACATTAGTGGAACTTTTACAAAGCACATTAGCTGTACTTTGTAAAATCTTTCGTTGGGGCCTTGTATCCTGCATATTTGCAGTTGCATTTGTTGGTGCTCCTTGAGGGTGGGTGGAATGCAAGGGGAATACCCACTTCTTGATTGTTTTCTGGATTTCTGTAGTGTTATGATGGTACCATTATCTGACCCTTGGCCTGATTTGGATGGTTTTACTGGAATCATAGGGTGACTGATGGTTTCAGCTGCCTTCCTGGCTTTTTTCCATTCCCCTTCCCCTACGCAGCAGTGTAGGTTCTCCTATACAGAATTTCCAACTAGTAATAATGCTAAACATATGCTTAGTACATCAAGATTAATAAAAAGATTTTTAAAAATTGTTCACTATTTGAACAAACTTATCACAAAAGGGTAGCAATGTTGTCAGCATCATTCAGAGCTTTTTGTAATTTGAAACAGATATAGTTTTATATCTATAGTTTTATATCTTGAAACAGATATAATTTTATATCTCCCTATGATTTTATACAATCATAGGGAGATTGTAGAGGAAAGTCACATGCCATTTGATAGTCTATGGACCCTAATAAGGAGTAAGTTTTGTTGACTGACTGACTGACAGACTGACAGACTGACAGACTGACAGACTGACTGACAGACTTCTACTAACTTCCTTTAGGATCAAGACTATGGTGACTTTCTCTATGCAAAGAACACAATGGGTTACACTTTTTCCATTATACAGTGCCTGGTCAGTGTTCTCCTATCATTGTATCTCACTTCTGTCCATACATATGTATCATTATTGGACTGCAATTCTGGGTTCAAATCCTGCTGTGGATTAATTGCATTGAATATGGCATCTTGAATTAGACTCATCTTTAAAATATTAAAAGACCTGAACACTACATCTTTGTTGTAAGGGTAAGAAATGTAAAATTTATGCAAAAAATTAAAATAAATATAACATAACATAACATAACATAACATAACATAACATAACATAACATAACATAACATAACATAGCATATGAAGGGGGAAAACTCAGAGCAGATTATGCATTCATATTCTGTCCCTAACATCCTTTCTCCACAAATTTCATTTTGCAGGAGACTCTACATCAGATATATCTGTAAAGAACTTTATGCAAATGGGCCTTTAAAGGTGTGGAGGTAAAAATTGGGGTCATAAAATCATAAAAACAAAATGGATCTTGGAAGTCATTAAGTCCAACCCTTCGCTCAATGCAAGATATATCATTGTTGCCTTATGGTAGGTGCAGACAAGGGAACACAGTGGACAGAAGTAATAGGGTGAGGAATGCCAAGCTAACTAAACTTCCCATTTAATTCTGAAAGATCCTAAAGACACTTAAACTAGTATTCCAATTACAGAATATCTGATTAAACTGAGTAGTAAAATATTACTGTGGCTCTAAATATGAATGGATTCTGTACCATGGAGAAGAGATATGCAGCTTCCACCTGTTTCTCACAGCCAGAAACATGATTTTTCAATTAACAACATCACTCTTGGAACAAGGAATTTGACTTCTGAAGTTTCAGAATTATTGGTTGCCAAAACTTGGAAATTAAGCTTGTCAATAAAAATAAGATTTTTTCCTTCTCCCTCTCCATCCCATTTCCTTATGAATAAGCTTCTAAGAGTATGATCCTGGGGCAAAACATTGCTTTACCATTAAAATGTTAACAGTATAAAAATGTTAATAAGCTAAGAGATGTGCAAACTCTGGCTTGAAAAAAATATTTGAAGGTGGAAAAGCAAGATTCAGAGTTTTATTTCCACAACTGAGCAAGACAAATTCCATAATACAGAAAGTAATAGAAGCTCCTGAATCTTCTAACTAGAGTGAGAAAGCACAATTCTTTGGACTCGTACCTGTTCAAAGTATGCAAATTGAGGAAACTGATTTATATTTACACACTCTCTTTCTCACTATTGACCATGGGTCACCTGAGTGGTTTGCACATGTAGCACACTGCTGACTACAGCTATGGGGCCTTCCATAGGCATCCATTTTATCCCATAATGATACTCTGTCCTCCCAATCAGCTCTGGAAATGATTGTTCTTCATTTAGTGCAAGAAGGGGAATTGTGCTAGGATGACTGGCAATTTGCAGTAAAAGCGATACATACTGAATATGGGCGTGAACAAAATTGGAAAACTTTTGTAAGCAAGAACATCATCATACCAGAAGTATCCATGCCCCCCCTAAACACAGCATGGCCTATTGAATCCATGGGTAACATGGTAGTAGCGAGTCAATGGGAGACTGGTAACTGTTGTCTCCTAATGCATTTTAAAAAAGGTGAGATCCTCTTCCATTCTGCATTCAACAGCCACAAACAAAGAAGTGTTCTGATTGTGGTTATGGAAAAAACAAATAATGATTTGAGTTTTGTATAGTTCAGTGGTATAGAAAACAGACTTAAACATGATACAATGGGCGGGAACAGATTTTTCCTGTTTTCACCTAACACTAAAATTGTATTTTATGCTGGTATATCCTTGTCCAATTTCAACATGTTCAATTCAGTAATGCTGAATTTAAGTGGCCAATCTTCCCAGTATTTTCACAGCAAATACATACTGTATTTTATAGCTGAATCAAGTTGCAGGGCCATTTTCAGAAATGTATTCCTCTGAATGCTGGGTTCAGTTCACTGAACAGAAGCTAATCTAATAAGTAACAGATTTTTACTTCATAAGAATTAGTGAAAATGTATATTGGCCCATATAGCTTTCTACCTTCAGAATCTGCCTACTGAATACAGGCTGAATTGTAAGAAGAGATGGAATGTAACTCTAACAAAACTGGAGATAGACAGGGATGAAAGCTATGAGGAATTTCATTTCAGCCCATAAACATGCCTTCAGGATTAGGGAGGACATTTTGCAGTTTTAAATATCTAACTGGGTGTTCCATTTCTTATTTAGTAAAAAAGAAGTTGCTTTAACAAGGTTTTCCTAGTTCTCTGCAAACACTGGATGTTGCACTATCTATATTTTGTTGCCATTTAAATCACAACATAATAGGAATAAAAGTGCAAAATATTTATTTGATAGTAACACTAGAATATTGCATAATGTTATTGGTATATCTTAATAATTCATAACTTGGTATAGGATTTGACTGCCAAGTTAGAGCTGTCCAACTTTTTTAGAAGAGATTTGGAAGAATGTAAAGTTGTAAAAGTAGAATTAAGAGTACTAGGAAATCTCCACCTTAAGATCCTTTCAACTTGAGTTTAAAAGAACTGAAACAGGAGCCTTCTCGGTACAAAAGAACATCTGTTTTGATAGAATATATTTAAGTAGTGTGATTCAACACATTTTACCCCCACTTTATGACTGGGCCTGCCAGCTGATTCTGTGCTATAACTCCTGTCTAGTTCAGGATGATACATCAGACCATGCCTACAGCAGGTTGGCCTGGAACAAGCCACCATTACGGATTGCATTTTTTAAAACTGCAATCAGTGCTTTACATTATTACCTTCAAAGCAGGTGATAAAGGAAAAATAGAATTGCCAAAAATATGTGAGTACAAAATTGCCTTTGAACTTTAGGGAAAAAAAGCATCTTCCAGCAAGCAGGACCTGAAAACTGAATAGAATGTTCAGTAAGTCACTTTCACACACACACACACACACAAACATCTTGGGCACAAATCCACAATGTACAGACACAAAGGAGGAGGACAGAAATGGTTTCATGACACCTTGTCTACATGAATAAGTCAGCCTTTTCTTTGTGCACCCTGCTGAATAGAGTACGTTAAACAAACCTAAATGGCATCTTTCCAACAGAGACCGCATTAAAATAGTTGTTTGAAGACACGCAATGCAATCTACCATAATCATCTCCTGGGTAAGCTCAGTGATCCCTTTACACTGATATTAGGTCAAGAGGACTGTCTATTAAGTTTTTCAAGCAAATGCTAAACATATATTATGTGAGTGCCTTGATTACTAGCACATAACTTTGAAGAAAATATCATTCCTTTTATTATGGTTATGCTCTCCAGAAAACTCCTAAATATGTATTCTTTTCCCTCTTGTACTTATTCTGTGAACATCTTTTTTTGGTTCTTCAGTTTAATGTAATCTCACAGACTGCAAAGAAAGTCATTTGGGAATGTAGCCAGATGCACAAGAGGACAGGGCTTCTGGAAGGAGTGGGAGCTGAATGGGAGATCCTGCAGGAATTCTAGGGCCATAGGCTAACTGCGAAGTCAAAACTATATCCCAGAAGAGGGTAATGGCAAACCAATCCCATGAGTTTTGCCAACAAAACTGCATGGATGTGTTCATACAGCTACCAAGAATCAATCTTGATTCAAGGGTCCCTTTGAAGAGGGAATTTCAACAGATATTGTTTCAGTGATAGGCAGTTTCTGTTGAAATCCTCCCTTTCACGTGACTTTTGAAATAAACGAAGTCCTGTTTTCTTTTGCATCAGGCTATTCTACTGTTGGGATTTTTCTTACTCAATGCAAGAATGTAGAAAGTTTCATTTATGCCCTTTTTACTTTATATGCATATGAGTGAAGGGAGAAGAAATGTTGTCTATAGCAACAGAAATCCTTTATTAGTATGACTCTTCTCACTGCAGGGAGAAAGTAGAACATTTACAGTCACTGAGCAAGAGGATGTAGTAGCAAAAGTTGACCCCTTCCCTGGCGAATACAATTTGTCTGGCAAATTGTGGGCAGGTCTGTCATGAAGGCAGAGTGGAGTATAAGCTTACACTGCTTTTCCTCTATCAGCATGAACAACATAATTGACTTACACCTTCTCTTCAGCCAGCATGGATCCTCTCATGTAGAGGCCAGCAGCCTTTTTGTGAAGTAGGCATTATTGTACAATTTAATGCAATAGCATGGTTGCAGATAAGTCAGTAATAAGGAAACACACATACATACATACATACATACATACATAAATGGCTGAAATCTTTCAAGGTCATTAAATCATGCAAGGTTTTGATGACTGCACTTCCGATATTGCATGAGATGTTATATGGGAACACTGACATCTCATGCATTTTGGCAACTCTGAGAAATTTCAGCCATCGTTTTGAGGTTGTATGGATTCTACTTAGGGATATTGCAGGCCCTGTGACATCCAATGCCCCCATGAGGCTGAATCCTGCTTTACAGAAGATTCATCTCTTTCAGTGCTCAGAGGTGTCTATAGGATGGATCAAAAAAGTCCACAACTATGCAATTGAATTCCCCTTCCTTTTTTGACAAAGAGGACATATCCTCCCTTATCTGGTGTTTCTCGGTAATAGGCCTGTGATGTTACCTTGACTCATAATGAAACATTTGCAAGAAAAGCACAAGAACCCAAGCAATTTTTTTTCTTGTGCAGAAATATATCATATTGTACGAAGAATTCTTTGCTGCTTTCTAACTAACATTCTCTTGAAAATATTTGTTTTATGTTGTTTCTTGCCCAGAAGAGGTTGAGCTGTGCTCCATTTCAAGGATATATTTGCTAGTGAAGCAAATCCTGGGAAGCGGATAACAAAAGAAAAGTTTTGCATACACATGAACCCTTGTCATGGATAACAAAAAAAGTCTATTTTAATTGCCCTGTCAGAGAAAGAGAAGATTGTGCTGCATTACTGAGCTGTAAGGTTCATTTACTTAATTTTATTTTGCAGTACTGCTTGCCTTGGCATTTCTTTAAAAGAAGGTATCAGAGGGAATTTACCACTCACCAAGGAAAACTGTGTGTGCAAAAATACACATGCATAGGCATTTATTCATTGCTGTAGTAGCAATGCTCAATCTTGAAGTGTTGTTGGTTATGAATTCCAAACAGTGTCATTCATTCAGAAGAATACCTATCCTCTGTTGGGAAGAGAGGATTATAACTGCTGCAAACACTGTGGTGACCTTGGGTGATATAAAAAAACAAAGCTTAATAGTGGGAAGGGAGACCATTAGGGAATCCAGAGTAAGATTGGAGGGTGAAAAGATATTCCAGAAGAAAGTATTCTGTATTACTGCCAAGGAAATTATATGGATATGTCCATGAATCCATGAAGCCTCCAGAAGTCAAATTCATCTTGAAGGAGACTGTGTTTTGTGTGTGTGTGTGTGTGTGTGTGTGTTCAAATCAGTGTTGACTTCTGGTGACATGTCCTTCCAGTTTTCTTGGCAAGATTTCAGAAGTGGTTTGCCATTGCCTTTTCGTAACGCTGAGAAAAAGTGACCGGGCCAAGGTCACCCAGCTGGCTTCGTGCCTAAGGTGGGACTAGAATTCACAGTCTCCTGGTTTCTAGCCTGGTGCCTTAACCACTACACCAGACTGACTCTCTGAAGATGTACCTAAGTAAAGTTTGATAAAGCCCAAAGAGAAAACAAAATAATAAAACCTGGGCATGAATTGCAGAAGAACCATGTAGTGACAATGGAATCCTGACGGGTCAGGCAGGAGGAAAGAGAAAATGAAAAGGGAGAAATTGAATGGAATGCTTGGAATCCTGAACAGTAGTACTTACAATCCAGTTGTGAAAAGAAAGAAAAGAAGAAGAAACGTGTTTTTCTCCATTTCTTCATCTGTTCATATATAACAGCATGTGATATATGTGAGGATCTGGACTTGCTCACTTGGTAAGTAGCTTACTCAGTGAAAAGGAGTAGAAAAATCCCAATTCGTCCAGACATGGACCACATCTCAGTGCAGAAACAGCAACCACAAATTTGAAGGAAGATTGGAAACTGTCCTCTAAAAGTCAACTCTCTCTCTCTCTCTCTCTCTCTCTCTGTGTGTGTTGGGGAGAAAGACCTGAGAAGATATGGTTGAGCGTCTCCAGTCATTTTTATCAATTCCTCTTAATTGTATTGTAAACAAAAAACAACAACAGCAGTAATTAACTGAGCATCTGAAGCCTTCCTTCTTTTCCTCCTTTCGTTTTCTTATATATGGATGCGCAGGCAGACATGCACAATATATTGTATTTCATCATTTATTATCCCTTTCTTTTCCCCGAAATCTGTTTTCAAAATGTAGTTAATGGGACTGGCTTCATCAAATGGCATTCAATCACAAAAAGGCCCACTACCCTTCATTAGTTCACTGCAGTACAGAAACTGAGACAATGACCATAATTACATTCAGGTAGTAACAAAACTGTCAGTTTGAACAATTGAAGTCCACCAGAGCATTTACCTGAGACAAGATGAATCATCAGTTTCGGTTATGCATTACAATTTGCAGCCTCAAATAATCCCGTCTAGATTTTTTTTTCAAGTTATGCATCTACAAAGATGGCCTGCCCTCAGTGTTAAGCAAAAAGTTCCCATGTTTCTAAATGTGATTGGAAGAAAAGCACAATTTAGAATGAAGAGTATGATAAGTGGTTTATCTATACACTCTCTTTCTTTCAGAATGCCTTTCTGATTACAAGCTTGGGGATAAGGACTGCCACATTACCATGTCTTTGTAAGCTATTTTGTAACTGAACAGTGATATAGAAAGATGTTAAATAAATAGATGGCTCACACACAAACACACACACACAAACAAAGAGTTAGAGACAAATATAACATTAATCCTATATACGTTGACTTGGAAGTAGGCCTTGCTGTATTTGCAGAAATTGCAATTTGTGCTGAACAGACTCATTTGTATTGCCTCTGGAATTCTGCTACCAAAATTGGGTGATGAAAAGGTGATTTAGGGCTGCTTATTTTTGACCCCACCCCACTCCCCATTTATATCTTAAAATAGATGTGTTATACCTCTGGGACATTTTAAAATAATGATTATTTGGAGAAAGAAAAAAACGTATAAGATTTAACCTGTTAACATAACTTTAGAACAGAAATAGGTCATACATATAGCATAGCACAAGTACAAGTCCTCAAGTCCTTAACAACCACAACTGGGACCAGCATTTCCATTGCTAAGTGATGTGGTCATAAAGCAAGACGTCACATGACTGCATTGCTTAGCAATGGGAATCCCGGCAATTCCCCTTGCCGTTGTTAAGCTAATTCCACTGGTTGTTAGCCGATGACCCACCCACCCCAACCCAAGCCATTCCAGGCTTGATCCCAGCCCCGAGCTCAGTAAGGTAAGGGACTGCCTCCAACTCCCCCCACCCACCTATCTCCCCCTCATCTCTGCCCTTTTGGCCACCCTGCACCCTGCCTTGCAGGGTGACAAGCAGCCCCAGAACCATGCAGCTCTGAGGCTGCTTGCTATGCCCTGGGAAGCCGCAGCTGCCCCAGCCCAGTCCCAGCCACAGTCACCCTTGCCACCTTCAAGACCCCTGCTGCCCTGCCATCCACTGCCCCAGCTCACCTTGCTGTCTTCTTGCTCCTGCTGCTGACAAGGCATGCCCACACTTCTCAATTTCTACCTTTGAAAGATTTCACAACTATATTCTACTTAACAAACAACAAAACCAAACCAAAAGACCCAGAAATGTTGTGCCCACACACTCTGAGGGCATCACAGCATCACTATCACAGCTGTTGTGGCTGTCATGAGTATTGATGGTGAGCAGGAGGGGGCCTCTATCCAGGGGGGAAAACGCATGCATAGTACTGAGGAATTAAGCAGCCATTCAAAGAGACACAGATCAGACCTGCCTTAACTTTTGGGGTTTATCTGTCTGGGTTTTCCCACGCTTCTTCAGTTTGTTAGGATTCTGTCTTATGTAGCAGTAATAAACACTAGGGAACTACTCCTCGTCTCAGCGTGATTCCTGACTGTTAGGACATCAATCCTAACAAACTGAAGAAGCGTGGGAAAACCCAGACAGATAAACCCCAAAAGTTAAGGCAGGTCTGATCTGTGTCTCTTTGAATGGCGCTTAATTCCTCAGTACTACGCATGCGTTTTCCCCCTGGATAGAGGCCCCCTCCTGCTCACCATCAATACTCATGACAGTGACCCTAAGAATCAAACATTCTTTTAGCATGCAACACTTAACATAAACAAGTTTCTAATCATTGTCATGTAGGCTACTAATTGGCAAATGTAAATGGGATTGTTGCTTAAATAAATGTATTATGAGTAGCTAGTGAGTGTATTACGAGTAGCTACCTGAGTGGCTATTTGAGTAGCTATTACATGGGCTTATGCTTCTTTCTGGTTCCAAAGCCTCATAAGATGCCACAAAAAAGTTAGAATTATCAGACCTGGGTTGCAAAAATCCAGATAACCACTGAATGACACCAAATGGAGTTTTCTGTATCTCTTAATTGCCATCTAATGATTGTCTGGATTGTTGCAGTCCACCTCTAATAGCCTCTTGTGAGGCTTTGGAACCAGAAAGAACATACCATTGTAAATAAGTAATTATAAATTACTCCATAGCCCAAACAATATTGTGTAGAACATTTTAATTTCTTTTGGAAATAAAACTTCCATATGTCAATCTCGATAATCTTGCATAATGTATCAAAGAGAGGTATAAATGTTAACAATATTTCTACAAGGATTATAGAAAAGAGTTAAGAATGTCTCTTTACTAATGTTCAGAAATATATGGAATATATATTAGCTTGCATGTTGACTTTGATAAGTCTCTAAATTCTTAGAAACTAATGTGGTATATTCTGAAAAAATAATCACTTTAGGTTGCCACCAGAAATCTATTAGATCTTATTCAGCTAAAATATCCTATGAGCTGCATGAGTTATAGCCACGTGATCAGATTCATAAAAGTTGATCCAGCATTATCTTCAGGGGAGGTCAGATGGGCAAGAGGGGAACTGTGGCAGTGCAATCAAAGCCCTTTGTACAGACATGCTCCTGCAGACGCCACTGCCTTGAACCATGGCTTGGTATGATCCCTGTCATTAAGATTTAATTAAAAAAGACAGGCATGAATAATCTGTAGCCCTATATATGTTGATGATTTAAAACTTTCTTTACTACTGGCCATGCTGGCAACAACTGCTAGATATTGGTATTTAGCTGTTGGATGACCACAGGTTTCCTATCAATGGCCTAAAATCTGTAAGAAGAACACAGATATTCTGTGAATATAAATTTCCAGAAAATAGGACATTGTATTGACTTCAAGTCAGTTTATATTTCTTAAGCAGCTGTCCAAACTCAGACTAGAAAAGAATTGTCTTGTATCCTCTCCTAAACAACCTGTACCTTTTTATCTGTAAGAAAGTTACATTTCACAGTCTCAAGGACATCATTGTAAAGAATTCATTAAAAAAGAAAGATCTTTTTCAAAAGTTTGTTATTGCATGTGGAATACAGTACATTCATGCTTGTGGCAAATGGATTATAATTTTCCACTAGGTTGCTGTACAAAATTGTAGGTTTCACTTACTGTAAATTCAGATAGATTATTCTGTATAACTCCAGTTTAATCCAACCAGGTAGAAGAAATATCCAACCATAATATTTTTTGCTAAGGGCCCTTTGTTGGGAAGTTGGAAATCAGACCCATTACAAGCTGAAGCAGGGCTTCCTGAGAGAAACTTACCTAAAACCTGGTTTGTTTAGAAAAAAAGTCCTTTTCTGTTTAAAAGGGTTAAATAGAGGTATATCCATTCATGTCAACACCAAACCATATTCATATAGATCATAGTTAAAACTGGTAACAGTCTGCACAATAAAACTAAATGAGATTAACTGAAAATGAAAATAGAGTCCCATCATTTTATAGCTGTGATGGAAAAGAAGAAAAGAGAAGAAGCAGGGTTATGCCTGTAACAATAATGTTTTTCATTATGTCCAAGTCAGGCACTGTTCTTCAGGATGATCCATGGAGAATCTTATAATGAATAAAACAATATTTTTAGAAAATACTGTATTACTAGATTGATAAGCAAAGGATCCAGAATGACTAGGATGTGCTTTTTAATACAAGTGTCAAGAATATATGGTGTTTAATGTAACTAGCTATCTTTGAAAGCATTTTCCCACATTTGTGGTCTTCCAAAAGACATGGGTCATTCTCCACCTTTAGGCAAAAAAATGGAAAAAAATTCAATCTAGTGATTAAATCCCTCATCTTCTGCTATTCCTGTTGTGTTCATTCATGTGGGTATCACCTCCAGGGTGAACTATGGATTCCATAAATTATTGCTAAAGGAGTTTCTTGATATAATTCCTATTCCCCTGTCCTTCCACATATTATTTACTCCAGAAATTAGATCCTCACTTATTTTACAGAAGCAAACATGGAAAGATTTTTGCTTGACCTCTGGGTGTTGGCTTATGAGAAAACAAGTTACCAGGTTTTTCAGTAGCAAAATGGAAGCCCTCAGGCATGGCAAGTCACAAATTAAAGGAACTTCCCTTTAACCAAGCCTTATATCATTTCCTTCCTTTGTTACTGCTTGTTGAAACTATCTGGTCTCATCACAGACACCAACTAAGATAACATAAAAATGTTGGTGTATGTTGTCCTTCATGGGAAAAAAAAAGCTCAACATGTTCATGGCTATCATCCAGATATGTAATGAGATTACAAGGCATCTGTTCATATTTTCCAAATCTGTCCTCAATGATCCAATTTTGTGACTGGCTCTGTTCTCATAGTCCTGTTTCTAAAGCCACTTCCCATTTTGATACATTCTTATGTTCAGTCTTGTGTTACTCACATCCAATTCTTAATTGCTTTCATTTTTCAAAACTAAGTTGCACACTTCATTATTTACAATAAAGCAGAGATGCGTAACTTTTTCAGGCTGAAGGCTACATTTGGACTTCATGGCCTCTGGGATGCCATTCATTATAAAAAATAATGAGTAGGACCAAGATTAAGATTAACTTTGATTTGATTTATATTTAAATTGAATTAAATTTTAATGGCACTAATACTATTAGTCTCCAGTCATGCATTTTTCTCCTTTTCTTCCATTAAAAATTACATATTGGTAACCACGTTTGGAAATCTAGGAGTGTTACAGGGCTTTCAGGTTGTGCAACTCTGCAGTGAAGAAAAAGAAATAAAAAAGACAGACATGGTTAGTTTTGTTTTGTCCGACTTTTTGCAGCAGTCACAAAAGGCCTTTTTATTTCTAATACTCTCTTTCACACATGACAAGTTAGCGTAGTGGCAGCAAGATAGTTTCTCTCTTGCATCAGGGAGATGGAATTAGCAACTACTTAGCCTCAATCTCTATTTTAAACATAAAGATGAATTCCCCAGGGCCATGCACTGAACAAATGACAAGTCTCACTCTCAACTTTCAGTTGAGAAGATACTAGAAGACTCAGTGTAAATGTCTCCTAAGTATTGTCCCTGGGTTGCTCCTACCATTAGGTAGAGTGAAACAATTGGCTAAAGTGGGCTAAGGTAGTAGATGCTGAGCAGTTCAATTTAGTGAAGAGATCTTGGATTCCAGACCTTTGGGTGTTACATTTTCTAAGCTTGCTTTCTAAACTTGTCTACCACTCCCCCCAGCAGTCACCCCTGACCAGCTTTCTCTCAGCAGCTTCCTATTATTTTCTTTATTTTCTCCCTTCTTCAATTTTCTCTTTATTACCCACACCCTTTTCTCTGAAATTATTCCCTGCATTTATAGTTCTATGAACAATTTTCAATTTGTCTGTGGATGTCATCTGTAAGAAGAAAAATTATTACCTGTCAGATACACTGACCTGAGCAGAAAAAAAATACTGCAACATTTTGGGAATGGAGAAATGCTGATGTTATGAACAACCTGAACAGAAAGCATAGGTGAAGAAATGATCACTTCAGGTTGCTACATGGAAGAAAAAATCTCTGGTGAAATGTAATGTTCTTTATTTTCAAGCAAAGGAGATGTCTTTGTATCCAACAGAAATAAAGCTTCTTCTGAAACTTCTAAGGAAGTTCTATATGCAAACCTTTTTTCTTTCTCTAGAGTGGGGCACCCTATTTCTTGTGAAGAAAAGAAAACTGAAACTGAAAATATATCATCAGCATCAGCATCAGAAAAAGAACAAAAAGGACTGCATAAGATATTAAAGCAAAGATATTAACAAAAAGGACTGCAAAGATATTAAATATAATATCTAAGTATTAATGTCTAATGTCTAAGTTTGGGGCAAATTTTTCATGCCCATTAATGCCTTAGAGGAAGCAAAAATAGTGGAATGCCTCTTCCTTCACATTCTCCCCTTAGACCCTTGAAGCTCTCTAATTAATTTCAAAATCCAATTTTATTAGGGAAGTTGATCAAGTCATAATCCCTCAGTTCAGAGCACCAGTAGAAAACCACTGTCTTCTTTTTCTCCACTAATACAAATAGCATGCGTTTTCTCCAGTATTTTCCACAAATAAAACTAATAATACTACAGTTTGGATATCTATGGTACAACTGTACAAGCTTGATTGCATGCATGAAAAAAGTATATAATTTTATTGCTTTCTGTGTGGTCTATATCATCTCACAGAATCCTTTCAGCTCTGGCATTCTTGTTTCTAAGATTACTTTTCTGTTAACAAAAGTACCAGTGTGAATGTATCAGAGAATACTTCTTAAGACAGGCAATTTCTTCAGACCCAGTATTTCAGTGGGGGCTAGGATAAGCTTGTTGTTGTTTATTCGTTTAGTCGCTTCCAACTCTTCGTGACTTCATGGACCAGCCCACGCCAGAGCTTCCTGTCGGTCGTCAACTTCCCCAGCTCCCCCAGGGACGAGTCCGTCACCTCTAGAATATCATCCATCCACCTTGCCCTTGGTCGGCCCCTCTTCCTTTTGCCTTCCACTCTCCCTAGCATCAGCATCTTCTCCAGGGTGTCCTGTCTTCTCATTATGTGGCCAAAGTATTTCAGTTTTGCCTTTAATATCATTTCCTCAAGTGAGCAGTCTGGCTTTATTTCCTGGAGGATGGACTGGTTGGATCTTCTTGCAGTCCAAGGCACTCTCAGAATTTTCCTCCAAAACCACAGTTCAAAAGCATCGATCTTCCTTCGCTCAGCCTTCCTTATGGTCCAGCTCTCGCAGCCATATGTTACTACAGGGAACACCATTGCTTTAACTATGCGGGCCTTTGTTGTCAGTGTGATGTCTCTGCTCTTAACTATTTTATCGAGATTTGTCATTGCTCTTCTCCCAAGGATTAAGCGTCTTCTGATTTCCTGACTGCAGTCAGCATCTGCAGTAATCTTTGCACCTAGGAATACAAAGTCTTTCACTGCTTCTACATTTTCTCCCTCTATTTGCCAGTTATCAATCAAGCTGGTTGCCACAATCTTGGTTTTTTTGAGGTTTAGCTGCAAGCCAGCTTTTGCACTTTCTTCTTTCACCTTCATCATAAGGCTCCTCAGTTCCTCTTCACTTTCAGCCATCAAAGTGGTATCATCTGCATATCTGAGATTGTTAATGTTTCTTCCAGCGATTTTAACTCCAGCCTTGGATTCCTCAAGCCCAGCTTGTCGCATGATGTGTTCTGTGTACAAGTTGAATAGGTAGGGTGAGAGTATACAGCCCTGCCGTACTCCTTTCCCAATCTTAAACCAGTCCGTTGTTCCGTGGTCTGTTCTTACTGTTGCTACTTGGTCGTTATACAGATTCTTCAGGAGACATACAAGATGACTTGGTATCCCCATACTGCTAAGAACTTGCCACAATTTGTTATGGTCCACACAGTCAAAGGCTTTAGAATAGTCAATAAAACAGAAATAGATGTTTTTCTGAAACTCCCTGGCTTTTTCCATTATCCAGCGGATATTGGCAATTTGGTCCCGAGTTCCTCTGCCTTTTCTAAACCCAGCTTGTACATCTGGCAATTCTCGCTCCATGAATTGCTGAAGTCTACCTTGTAGGATCTTGAGCATTACCTTACTGGCATGTGAAATGAGTGCCACTGTTCGATAGTTTGAACATTCTTTAGTGTTTCCCTTTTTTGGTATGGGGATATAAGTTGATTTTTTCCAATCTGATGGCCATTCTTGTGTTTTCCAAATTTGCTGGCATATAGCATGCATTACCTTGACAGCATCATCTTGCAAGATTTTGAACAGTTCAGCTGGGATGCCGTCGTCTCCTGCTGCCTTGTTATTAGCAATGCTTCTTAAGGCCCACTCAACCTCACTCTTCAGGATGTCTGGCTCTAGCTCACTGACCACACCGTCAAAGCTATCCCCGATATTGTTATCCTTCCTATACAGGTCTTCTGTATATTCTTGCCACCTTTTCTTGATCTCTTCTTCTTCTGTTAGGTCCTTGCCATCTTTGTTTTTGATCATACCCAATAGGCAACATAATTCATTTTTCTTCTCCTAACTAGTCAAGAGAGGAAGCAAAGGAGTTCTGTATGTAGGTTAGGAACTCTGCCGAGCAGCAACTGGATCTGAAACATACGTTGCTCTCTGCTGGAAATTTCCATGGTACCACTGATTCCCTGAGAAGTCATATGGGGCAGAGGAAAACAGTATGCTGATACATCAAGGCTACAATCCAGTGCTCATTAACCTGTGAATTCTCATTGAACCCAGTGAAACTTGTTTCTGAGTAACATGGGCACAACTGCACTGCACAGGGCATTCTTGTGAAACAAATAAATTGAATCAAGGCAAATCTCTCAAAAAAATGCCCATATAATTTCTACTATGTAATCATATTCCATAAAGCAGGAAGAAGCTGCCAGTGGATCTTGGCATTATTTCTATTCACAGATTTCAAAATGAATTTTTATAGAATAACATAAACCTGTCAAAATAAATATCTCAGTTCATAGGGAATATCCCATAGTACTCAATAAAGGGTGCCAAGCATATCTAATAGGTTCAAATTTAAAAAAATATATAAAGAAAATCCACACAGATGATCATGCTACCCATAATGTTTAATGAGTCATAAAGTTTAACCTGAAAAAGGGCTTGTTCAATTTAAGCTCAGGAATGCTCACTGGATGACTTTATTGCCAGCTGTCTTATTTTTATCCACGTTCCATGAGAAAGCAAACAAAACTGACTCACATTGTGCCTAATTTTAAACAGCTGGTAGCAAATGCTTCTGTTTTATTCAACAAATGCCATAAAAAATTACTCATCCCTAGCAGCCCTGGGAAAACCAGTCAATACACTCTACACCAATGTGCTAATTTCTATATCATTTGCGTATGGAGAGAAGACAAAATTTTCTCAAAATTCCACCAGAAAACTGGTTTGGTTGAAGCCATGCCATTGTTCCCTTTGAAATCATTCTGAGGGCACAGCCAGACTATTAGGACCATCCACCAGTCCTTGAGCTGGAAGAAAAGTAGCCTTGCATAAAAGTTGCTGCTTCAATGGCTGAGCTCTATCCTCAGTAATGAGGTCCTCAGGTAGGGCTGTCCTTATAGTTTTAATGAGGGATAAGTTCAGAAAAGGAATGAACAGTTTCTCCTGGCTTTTTCTCCCACTCAATGCGTATCATCTTCTGTCAGGAAAAGCAACATCATTTACTGTCTCTGATGTCTGGTGGGGCAGGACAAGTATACAGGTGCTCTGAGTGGTGGGATTAGCTGCCTGTCAAGTTGCCTGACTCAGGAGTAGCACTGCAGAGCTACTCTGTGCTTGCAACCTGTGAGCAGTTAACCCCACATACAAAAATAGCCCAGCTGACTGATCACAGGCACAGAGGAAGGACACTACCACTGAGTATGAGGGAATAGCAGTGGGCCACCATGTCTGGCAATACCTTGAAATTACCCATCCAATGGACAAAATGATTCTACCATCCCCCCAAATAATAAAATAATAAAAAGTACAGTCAAATGAAACTCCTTGTCCACACCAGCAGGAGAAAACCTATAATGCGCTCATTGGTGACAGAACTAGTAACATGTAGCTAGCTGAAACAGCTCTCTTTCCTGATTTAAATCAACCTTCTGAGAAATACAAGTCTATCTAAATCTGTGTTTAAAGAACAGGTCTAGTGCTCAAAAAAGCTGACAAGCTGGGTATATAAAGAGCCCATATAAGACCTGGCAAGCACTTTGGAAAGCTCTGGTCAGGCACTGCACAGGCAGATGGTTCTGCAGAAGCCAGTGTTCAGTGTCTCCTGCAACCCAAAGCCAAAACAGATGTTGAGGCTGTGCCTGGCAATTGGAAGGGTGGGACATGCCTGCAGCAGCCTGAAGTGACCAATAGAAGCTGGGCAGATCCCAGTGCCTGACTGTATCACCAGCCACACCATCAGTGATTGATGATTGTTAGATTGTTCCCATGGCAAAACTGGAAGAGTTATAAACAGTTTTAAGCTATCTCTACTCTGGGTTGGGATAAGGGCAAAGCACTGTCATAAGTATATGTCATATAAAAATGATTATGAGGGCATACTCATGTTGTAGTTAAGGGGAGAAGAGGATGAGCCCTAAGTCTGATAGAATGGACATTAATCCTCACAGCTTTTTTTTTTTTTTGAGGGAGATGGGAATGATAAGAAGTTTACCTATGTACAGAAACCACAGTCCTTGATAGATTTAAACTCCAGCACTGTCAACCTTGGCTGTGCTAGTCAGGTTCTGTGATCGTTGAATTGAGTATTATCAAGAAGGCCACACATTGCCTAGTTCTGGTACATTTGCTCTTGTTTTTATTTCTTATCCTTCTCATCTGGCTATTAACTAAAGTTTTCTAGGTGGACAGTCAAGGGATACAAAACTATTACAAGATCCTGAATTTAAGACCATGTCTCCTCCCCGCAAAATGAATACCTAGCCAAAAAACCCCCAAGCACAAAAAACAAATTTGTCTCTATTAACATAATCTAAGCAAACCTGAAACATTTGCCTTATTTTAAAGGGAAATGATTTAGGGTAAAATAACCTTTCTTTCAGAAAAACAAGAAAACAAGGAAACATGTTTATTTATTTATTTTTATTTACAGGGCTTGTGGGCTGCTCAGATCAACTGCCTCTGGTTCAGCAATACTTAAATAGCACAGGAAAGTTATTACAAAGGATATAAAATGGACTACCCTGCTATTTTAAAACCATTTATTATTTCTTTGTACTATTTATTATTTAAAATTAGTATCTATTTCAAAAATACTTCCAAGAAGAAATAAAGATGGACTGATTGCAGTAGGCCATATGGATGTGGAGATAGATTTCTCCTCAGATATCTCCCTTAGGTGGTCACACTGGAAGAAGAAAGTTGGCATGGACACAATGTCAAAGGAAAAGCCGTTGTGTGTGGCTCCAATCTCTCCTTCACATTCAACTAATCCTGTTAGGGCAGGACACCTGAATAAGACTTACAGCTTTATAAATGTTAATGAATGTTTGCAAGAGTGGTTTTATTATCAGATATGCATTCAAGGGGAGTGAGCCCATGGCTGATTCATTGCCAATGCATATGTAATATACTCATTCATCTATTACATTCCAAAACATCTATCCCGATTCTCTAATAGCCCAATCATTTACACAATTATATACATAATATTTCTGTAAGCCTGGAACATCTTTGTAGGCTTGATTTACAAAAGTCTTTATGGAAGAACTATTAAATCAAATTGAAACTGCAGACTTGTATGGATAAAGGCAGAATGAATCCTTTTATAAAGACAGATCAGTTCTTGGTTTATGTTATTGACGTTGGTGATTTTCATGAGAGCAAGGTTTATTCCACAGTCCTGTCAACCTGAGGTCAGCTGGTAATGGGTTTTTACACCCATTGCTTTGGTTCTAACCTCCCAATCAGCTACTAGTATATAGCGTGAAGAATTTAAAGGCAAGAAGTTTCTGTAAAACTCTAAAGACCAAACTATAATTTATGCTAATTGGGTAAAGGAAATTAATATGCTAGGTTTTTAAAATCTAAAGAGTATGTACAGGGAGAATAAGAAGAATTGGAACCATTGTATAAGAGGAAGGGGGCTTTCCCCTCTCTTGTGCCACAAACCACATAAAAATGATCCATTCTTTACAGCTGCTATTTCACACAAGAAAGAAACTCTCTTTGTTCTAATATTACAGAATGGCTCTGGGTTTGGGGCTGTTTCATGGAGAATTGCCATCTCTGGTCTTAGACGGGGTTGCACTACCCCAGATGGACCTGGTATGTAATTTGGGGGTTCTCTTGGACTTGTGACTCCTGCTCGAGGAGCAGGTGGCGGGCGTGGCCAGGAGGGCCTTTGCACAACTATGGGTTGTGCACCAGTTACACCCTTTCCTGAACCAACAGGCCCTGCTCACAGTCACCTATGCCCTAGTCACCTCCCGTCTTGACTACTGTAACACATTCTACATGGGGCTGCCTTTGAAAATTATCTGGAAGCTTCAGTTGGTTCAAAATGCAGTGGCCCACATGGTTTTGTGCATATCCATATTTGCACATGTATCACCTCTCTTGCAGGAGCTGCATTGGTTGCCAATTTGCTACCAGGTCCAATTCAAGGTGCTGGTTATCACCTTTAAAGCCCTACATGGCTTGGGGCCAGATTATTTGAAGGACTGCCTTTTCCCAGTTACATCTAACTGACTCACCAGATT
Source organism: Candoia aspera (assembly GCF_035149785.1). Taxonomy (NCBI): domain Eukaryota; kingdom Metazoa; phylum Chordata; class Lepidosauria; order Squamata; family Candoiidae; genus Candoia; species Candoia aspera. The sequence continues at coordinate 212,344,575 of NC_086154.1, read as the reverse complement.
GGAGAGGCAGGATATATTACGGGTCCCACCCATTAAGGGGGTCCATCTAGTGATACTGATAAGAAGGGCCTTCTCCATGGTGGCTCCTTCCCTGTGGAACATCATCCCCATACAGATAAGATTGGCCCCCACCTCAATATTCTTCCAAAGGCCCTGAAGACATGGTTTTGCCAGCAGGCCTGGGGATCCCAGGTTGATGCAGAGCCCATCAAGTGGTTTGTTTGAATTGTATTGTTGCTGCCAGGGGGGTGGGGGTGTAGTGGGTTTTGTATTGAGGGTTTTATTTTTGTAAGCTGCCCGGAGTCACCATAAGTGAGTTGGGCAGCCATATAAATCTCTTAAATAAATAAATAAATAAATAAATAAATAAATAAATAAATAAATAAATAAATAAATAAATAAATAAATAAATATTTTTTACCTCTATCCATTTACTTGATATCATGTCTATTTTATTCATCTCACTAGTGTTCTCTTATTCAGCCTTGTCCTAAGCTGAAAAGCTCCAAAAGTAGTGACTTTTCCTTGTAGAACATTGGTTTAGCCCCTTGCCATTTTACTTGTCCCTTTTTAGGTTCATTGGAGAAATAAGCTTTCTTCATAATGAATATAATGAATGTTTGAGAACATATAATGAATGTTTAAGAACTGAACTGGTTAGTGTTAGAGTACATCAGAGCATCCACAAGAGGTACCAAAAGGTAAGATGACAGTTGTGACTGCATGATTGAAGCTCCATGATTTTGTATGTACATCAATGTCATATGTGGATATGAAGAGGTGGGGCTTTAGTTGCATGGTTGTGCCCACTGTTTGGCCTTTGGAGCCTTCCCTCTGCATGACTCTGGGTAGATACTAGCCCTTCTCCTTTTTCAGTGGGTCCAACCTGTAATCTGAGGACCAGTGCTGATACTAAAAATACTGCAGGTGATTCATGTATAGGCAAAAGTAAAATAAAATATATTTTTTAAAACTCTCCCAAATGTTGGGAGCTCACACAAGATTTTGGCATTCTCATCCAAAAGCCCACATTTCAGGCAGGAACACTGAAGTTTCATGAGATTTAGCAATCTCATAAAATTTCAGCCATCGCATTAATGGTGAGAGAGCTGGGTGACTTTGGGCCAGTCACTCTCTCAGCCCAACCCATTTCACAGGGTTGTTGTTTTTTGGAAAATTGATGGCAGGAATATTAGGTATGTCTGCTGTCTTGAGTTATATATAAAAAAGGTGGGATAAAAATCTAGTCATCATTATCTCACAGGGACCATTTGAAGGACCTTGTGGGCCATCGTGTCCTTAGACACCATGCAGTGACCTCTGGCTTATGTGGTGGTCCTCAAAAGCTTTTGATGAAAATATAGTGCGCACAGAAAGAAGAAGAATTGGAAATTTCTGCTGTACATCTTCTTGGACATTTGAATGCAAATATGGTGTTCCTCATGATTGCAGATCACACTTTATTGTGGTCTATGTTCAAGCAGGACAATTGAAACAAAGGGTGAGTCACAAGTATGGTGCAGAGCCAGTAGCACAGTCCTTCTTATTCAATATATGAAGTGCGGCTTTAGAGTTAGAGAGAACATGGTAGCTTGGATTAGTTTACAATGTATAATAAAGATGCTGTAAAAAGCTAATGGATGGTTCCTTTATTTTACACACATGCATATTGCTGTGAATCATTCACATGTAAACAATTTCCTTCCCTCCATGAATTTTAGGTTTAGGAGCAGTTTCTTGCAGTTATTATTCTCAGAAGTCTAGTTAAATAGATAGTCTTAAATGTAGATATCAGAATTTGCAACTCAGAATTTCAGTTAATGATAAAATCACATGGTATGAAAAATAATATGCCAAAAAGGCTTTGAGCACATGCTGAATAAGGAACTTAGATCTGGAAATAATTTATTTATGAAATTAGTATATCAATTACTAATTATATATTTAAAAATCCTTGTTGTACTGAGTCACCACCTGTGATGATTGCCTTAATTCAAATAAAACTCCCAGACTCAGAATCTTGATTCAGGTTCTTGGTTTATTTAGAAAAGAGTGCAAACAGGTAAAAAGCTGAGAATGAGGAAAGCGCGCCTAAACTCAAACTAAATAGCGTCTTTGCAAACCTCACCACCCCCTCCCTCACAGGCAGCCCTCCCCACATTCCCAGGTGCTCCGAACGAGCTCTGCTGATCAACGGGCTAAAAGACCTTGACATTTAAGAGATAGCCGAAATACATTCCTCCCTGGCACAATCCAGCACGTCTCCTGTACAAGGTTCCCAGCAGCACCCTCCCAGCCAGTACACGTATCAGCACCATGGCAAGCGAACCGTTATGATGTAGAAACACCGGAACGGTGAACATGACACCACCTTTAGAATTATAATCTCATTCTTTAGGGGCCTATATTGAAAGTGTGCATTATACAATATAGGGACATTAAAATTCTATACCATGGACAAATAAACAAAAAACATTCAAACCTTCAGAAGGTTAAGGTGTGTGTGTGTGTGTGTGTGTGTCTGTGTGTTCAAGTCAGTGTTGATGCCTGGTGACTGCCTGGAGTAGTCCCTGCAGTTTTCTTGGCAAAATTTTGGAAGTGGTTTACCATTGCCTGCTTCCTAGGGCTGAGCGAGAGTGACTGGCCCAAAGTCACCCAGCTGCCTTTGTAACCAAGGCAGGACTAGAACTCACAGTCTCCCAGTTTCTAGCCTGGTGCCTTAACCACTACACCAAACTTGCTTTCTAGGAGAAGGCAGCCTATTCTAAAGATCTACAATTTCTTACTTAAATTTGAAATATGTTACTTAACTGCATCTTTCTGTTAAAGAACATTAGTATCTTTTTTAAAAACTAGCTCTGATCAGTAGCATGTCTGAATATTGCTTGGGATTTTGAACAATTCATAGGTAGCAATTCTGTGCTCTGACTTTTACATAACAATGTATAGGAATGCTATGCAACCCATCAAATAAATCTGCCTCTTCATTCCTAATTGTGCATCACACACTGTAACTAGGTTTTTGTTAGATTTCAACACAGAGGTTAATACAAAAGAATTATACCCTGAGAGGGTCATTGGACCACCTCTACTTTCAAAGAGGGAGGGAGGGAGGGAGGTCTATAGCTTGCTGAAATTTCCTCCCCTAACACTTTTAAATAGAGGGACATTTGCTGCCCTCCAGTCATTTGACACTTCATGACTTCTTCAGGATTTCTCAGAGGTACTATATAAGCATGCAGTTAGAACATCCACCAATTCAGTACCCTAGAATGCAATTCATCTAGTCCTGGAGATTTAAACTCAAAGTAAACAGATATTCCCTGACTTCATTTCTATTAGTCTTAAACTTCCATCCTGCATTGGTTTCCTGATGGGATATAATACTTATTTTGTCAGAAAAGACTGGACTAAAATAGAAATGGAGTATTTCTGCCTTTTGACTGTTGTTACCATTTTTCCATTTTCACTGAGGAGCTGGTATACTGATATATTTATTTTCCTTTTATTTTGAACAACCATCCAGAGTCACTGGCATATAAATAATAATAATAATAATAATAATAATAATAATAATAATAATTCATCACTTAACAAAGCCCATTTTGTTATTCTTAGCCTCCTTCACCAACCTCAGCTCATTCTGAGCCTTTGCTTTCCTGACATCAGTTGTATAGTTTTGTGCTACCTGATTGAATGTTTTCTTTGTGATCTAGCCCTCTTATATATTCTCAGATCTTCAATACAATAAGCACCTCCTTCTTTAGCTAGTCCCCTCATCTTGAACCTCTTTTCCCATTAGTCTCTTCTGCCTTGGAAACCTACTTCCTACTTCATTGAGTTTAATGAAACCTGCATTTTTGAAAACTTAATTATATGTTTTCCTATACTCAGTTCTAGTTGGATTTAAAAGAAAGAACTCCATTATATGGCAATTTTTCCCTGCTGCTTCAGCTTCATTCACTTAATCTTCCCTAATGGTTGATCTGAAGTCAAGGAGAGCTGATGCTGTTATCCCTTTCTCATCTTTTGAAGCATAAAGAGGTAAGTCAGAAATTTCCTGGACAGACCAAGCTTAGCAGAGTATGTCTTCCATCAATACAATTTTTTTTTTTTTTGGCCTTTTTAATTTGCTTTTGGAAGACATCATTCACATCTCTGTAGCTGGGCAAGTGATAACAGATGCTTTTGTTTCTGGACTGGCCATCATGGCACTTTAATTTTCTCTACTCAGAAATATTTATTTTGTTCTGCTTGTGCAACATTTTTTAAAAAAGAAATTCTAAGTGCATTTGTTATCACTATCATATATACAACAACTAGTATAAATAGTTGGGATGGTATACACAATGCCTAACAGTATGCACATGCTTTCAGACCCATTCACACAAAAAACCTTACTCGTCCAAGATAAAACAAATCAAAGGAGGTTCCCCCCTGCCCGGTTAGAGCCTAATTAGAGAATATCCAGTTCCTTAATATTAACACTAATTCTTATTGCTTAAAAATAGGGGATATGGGTAAGATTGAGGGTTTTTGGAAGGTCTTTACCTTCCAGAAGGTCAGCGTTTCCTGGCTCCTCCTCTTCTTTCAGCTTGGCCAGTCCTTGAATTCTTGTTCTCAACCACACCTAGCAGGAAACTGAACTAGCCTTGTTTCTGAGTCACACCACATGTGCACCAGAGCAGGCAGCAAGAGTGTGAGAGTGAGAGTCCAGGTCTACTGCTGGAAACCATGAATTGTCTTATCACAGCCTACCTCCGCTGTCTCTTCCTTGGAGAAAGTGGAAGAGTTTAAAACCTAGGTAGAATACACCCTTGAATCAGAGACAAACAGCAGAAAGAAAACATAACGCTTTATTTGTTTTAAGTCATTGTGAGGGAATGAAGCTGGGGCTGTTTTCTGCAGGTGGGAAAATCAGCTGCAGCCGCGCAGAAATGCTTCCCGCCCCACTTCCCCAAGGATAGGCTCGGCTCGGCTCACCCCTTCCCCCAAAGGGCAGTAGAAGTTTGTGAAAGGTGAAAGGTCCCCTGTGCAAGCACCGAGTCATGTCTGATCCTTTGGGGGGACACCATTTTCGTGACGTTTTCTTGGCAGACTATAGCAGGGTGGTTTGCCATTGCCTTCCCCAGTTGTCACCTTCCCCAGCAAGCTGGGTACTCATTTTACCGACCTTGGAAGGATGGAAGGCTGAGTCGACCTGAGCCAGCTACCCGAAAATCCAGCTTCTGCTGGGATCAAACTCCGGTCACGGGGAGAGTTTCGGTTGCAGTACTGCCGCCTACCACTCTGTGCCACATGAGGCTGTAAGTAAAAGTTTACAGTCCCAGAAACTTGAGAGCAGATGGGCTCATTCATTCCTCCCTTCCCCCAGTTTATTCACAAGCATCCAGGCAAGCATTCCAGGTATCAGGCTAACTGAGCCACACCATGGCATTTTTAGGAACATACTGACATCTATAGGCAGCCTCACCCACCCAGGCCGGTAGCCTACAAAAGTTTGGGTGTGTAGGAGAGAGAAAGAAGAAGACAAGCAGATGAGGAAGTGGGAAGCAATGTCTGGAATGTATGACTATTACAGGCAAGCAAGATTGCTCTCAGACAACTGCCAGGAGCACAAGCTATAGTAGGTAGCCCACTGTGGTGTGATTCCTGCCTGGAGCTTAGCTTAGAGCTTGGCCTGCCAGAAGAGGAGCAACCACACCAAAGTAGCAAATAATCCCAAGTGCAAGAAATTTTGGAGGAAGGCAAAGGTTGTTTGCCACTATACAAATCAGGAGACTTTTGTTTGCTTTAAGGACTGAGTATTAAAGACTTATTTAAGTGGTTTCACCAACTTGCAAAGCCTAGGAGGGTGGGGTTAACCCAGGGCAATGGGAAAGGTGTGTGCTACAACGAAGTATTTTGTGCAGTTATCTTATATGCTGTCCTGTGTCCAATCTTTGGAAAACAAAGTACCCTTACAGTCTTAGGAGGCAACTAAAGAGGAATCAGTGGGAATGAAAGAGGTACTTGAAGGAACTGAAGGCAGATTGGTTACAGAGACTAACAAGTACGTGGAGGCACTTTTAATGTGAGCACAAATACTGGTGACCTACATGGACATATCCATGCAATTTTCTCCACCTGATCCCTAAGTGTCTTCTGGGACTTTTCATTTCATTTTTTTTTTTTTTTCAGCTAAGATTGGCTAGGTGCTGCCATCTAGCTGGGCAGATAGCACAATACAGGTCTAACAAATCTACAGACAGGTAAAGGAGGAAATGGTAAAAAGATATGGGCTTGGGACAGAATAAAGGATCATGCAAGAAAGAGTAGCAGATTCAGTGACAGTCTCTCTCTCTGACAGTAGAGCAGCACCCCCCTTCCAAGGATAAAGTCTGATTACAACAAAGTGGAGCTTTGATTGCACTGTTGGGCTGCCGTCTTGACTGCCATTACCGTTCTCTGTGGGCGCCCTCCCTTGCATTTGTAAAATGGCTCAGTGCAGGAATAACTGCCTTTTAAATTATACATTTTAAAACTATGTATTTTGTTCTGCTTGGTGTAGTTAAATCCAATTAAAGCGCAACCTTTCTCCTGAAAGTAATTTTTGTTTTTGCATCATCTATAAAGTTTCAAGATTCTCTCCCATTAGATATGGGTGCTGATTACCTCCGCTATTTGTGAAGAAGTTGAAAGGCTTTGATCCAGCAAGAAAATCACTTATATTTATTCAACTTGGGTTTTCCTTTCCATTTCACTGATAACAAGCAATGAGCATTCTGCCTTAAATTAGTATCAGTCAAAGTATTAGCAGGTTCAGTCTCCTGAAAGTTAAAAACTCAATTTCAGATAGTCTCCACTGCCAATTTAGAAAATTGCAAACCAAACTGTCAAGTTTCTCTGCCCCCTCCTGTCACCTCCATAGAACAACAGAAAGCAATATGTCACTGGCATTAATCCCAGGTTTTACGAGAAAGTTGTGTGTGCTTAGCAGTGATGCCTGATGTCAGTGCTTGTTGAATGATTATTTTTCATCTGCTTTGCTAAAAGTGCTATAGGAATGACAGGCCCTTTGCTACTGCCTGTGACTGTGTTCCTCCATAGTAACTTGTTAGAACTACTTACAGCTCTTCTGGATCTCAAGTCACTTTATTTTTTCATATGTATCAGTTGATATTAATGAATCCAGGCACAAGGAGTAGATAATCAGCTGATTTGATTATGTCTGAAAGCATTTTCTTATTGATTCAGCAAGAATAGCTACTTGATACCCTTTAAAACAAGAAGTTGTTCCAGCACTTCATTAATCATCTTTTTGCATCAAGCCTGTTTTCTGCTTCTGATATATTATGCCTGAATTATCCAGGGACATTACTATATAGCCTGGAACAGACTCATCTTTTGGATGCAAAGTTTTTGAACTCTTCGTTCAAAAAATTACCCTTCAAAAAGCATTCATTAGAAAAAAATGTGTACAAAAATGTGTTGTTTAGAATAATTGCATCCCAAATGCTTGTTATGGAAAATTGCCTTTGAAAATAAATGTACATTTCTCTCTGTTGCTATTTTCTATAATTTGCAGGTGTAGCATTTGGACTGAACATCTGCAAACTTGGCACAGAGTAGAAATAGGTTTAGCTTACTATCCCTAAACTGAAGGGGGAATAGTTGATGAATAGACTGATCTGCCTTCTTTATAGACCATTGAGCTAAACTCTAGATGAGGTGACTAGCTGGTCTCCAAAATTGTGTTGTATGCCACCTGGACCATTCATTCCCTTTATCTGAGATCTGTCTATTTAAATGTATAAGGAGCAAAGAAGCAAGCTGTAATGAGTGCTTATTCTAAAACACTCTCAGACTCATGAGCAGGAATGCAAAGATATCTGATTTATTAAAGAATAGTATGCAGGATCACAAAGAAAGCTGAGAATGAAAAAAGCACGCCAAATGCAAACTAAAAACCCTCGGTACAAATCAGATCCCTCCCCCTGTAGAATCTTCCCAGGTTCACAGTCCCAGGTGCTCCTAACGGCTTCTGATGGCCTGCAGGAAAAGTCCTTGAACAGAGCACATAACCCAAACACATTGCATTGAAATGAACATAGATACAGAGCTTGGCAACAAGGTTTCACAGCAGCTCCTTCCCAAACAGAAACGCGTGTCAGTGCCATGGCATGTGAAACGTTATGATGCACAGTGCACATTGAAACAGTGAACATGACATACTGCCCCCTCAAAAGAAAGAAAACACTAAGCAGCAGGCTTTAAAGGGTACGCCAAGTGGAAATGGTGAATTAAATCAGGAACATTAACGTGGCAAGCAGACACCCATTCAGGATGAGGAAAGTGTTTCCATTGGACCAGATACTGGAGGGTGCCGCAAAGCTTGTGAGAATCAATGACCTCCTTGACCTCAAAGTGCTGTTGGCCGTCAATCATGATCGGAGCAGGAGGAGGAGGTTGGGGATGCCAGCAGGAAGAGTGGTGGACAGGCTTGAGCAAGCTGCAATGGAAAACAGAGTGCAAGCATTTCAAATTGTGAGGCAGGTCCAACTTAACAGTAACTGGATTGATAAGACCAACAATAGGGAAAGGACCAACGAACTTGGGAGCAAGTTTTTTAGAGGGTTGTGGGGACTTGATGAATTTGGTAGATAGATATACTTGATCCCCAATCTTGAAATCGTGTTGCAAAGAACAATGCTTATCGGCTTGAAACTTGTAAGCAGCCTGGGCATCAGCCAAAGCCTGTTGAATCACAGATCAGGAATCAGCAAGCTTAACAGCCCAGTCAGAGGCAGAACATGTTTGGAGAGGGTGTTGTGGCAGTTCAGGGATGGGAACAAAGTCGTGACCAGAAACCACACGAAAAGGGGTTTGCCCGGTACTCTGATGGACAGCATTGTTGTAAGCCACTTCAGCAAAAGGCAGCAACTCCACCCAATTGTCCTGATGGTAGTTAATGTATGCTCTAAGAAATTGTTCAAGGGCGGAGTTGAAAATCTCAGTAGATCCATCAGTCTCAGGATGGGATGAGGTGGACAGCGCCTGTATGGTGCAAATCAATTTTAAAAATGATTTCCAAAACTGGGAAGTAAACTGTGTCCCTGGGTTGCTGACCAAACGTGAGGGGCTACCGTGGAGACAGTAGATGTGGATGAGAAATAGGCATGCCAATTGTGGGGCTGATGGGATGGACGCACATGGAATGAAATGGGCTTGTTTGGAAAAAAAATATTTTACAACCCAAATGACAGTTTTCTTCTGACTGGGAGGAAGATCCACAATAAAATCCATAGAAATCTCATCCCAGGGACGGGACGGGCTGGCCACAGGCTGCAGAAGGCCCTGTGGTTTCCCCCCTTTTTGCTTTGACATTGCACAAACAGGACATGAAGCCACATAGTCTTTTACATCACGTCTCAAGGTGGGCCACCAGAATTGACGACTAACAAAATGCAATGTTTTAACAAAACCAAAATGCCCAGCAAGTTTATCATCATGGGAATGCTGTAAAATGTCAGGTTGTAAAGTTTCAGGTACATAAAGGCGGTGTTGCACCCATGCCAGACCATTTTCAAAAGAAACAGTGTCTTTATTAGCTAGCAACCAAGTGTCAGATTTCAGTGCCTGGAGAAAGTCTTTCTGTAAATGGCAAGGACCTTGCACTTTCCTCTTCCCAGACTGGGTTGGGGGCGGGGATGCCTGCGCACGGGTCTGGCTCCAGGTGACAGTAACTAAGCCCAGTTGTGGTTCAGTGAGAACAGTCCCAACCACATCTGCCACGTGGGCAAGGTCCTGAGGTAAACATGACAAAGCATCAGCCAGAAAGATTTTCTTTCCCGGAATAAATTTTAACTGGAAGTTAAAGTGACTGAAAAATTGAGCCCAGCAAATTTGTTTAGGACTGAGATGCCGGGGGGTGCGGAGGGCTTTCAAATTCCTGTGATCAGTCCAAACTTCGAAAGGGCATTTAGCGCCTTCCAGGAGGTGATGCCAGGCTTCCAAAGCGGCTTTTACAGCAAAAGCCTCCTTTTCCCAAACATGCCACCAGCGTTCGGTTTCAGAAAATTTTCTGGACAAATAAGCGCAGGCTTTTAAGTGATTTTCAGAATCTCTCTGTAACAATATAGCCCCAAATGAGTCAGAAGCATCAGCTTGGACCACAAAGGGGTGTTCAGGATCGGGGTGCTGTAGAATAGGCTCAGCAGTGAAGAGGGTTTTTAACTTCTCAAATGCTGCCTGGCATTCAGGCGTCCAATTCAGCACTGCCCCAGGGTTTTTTACTTTGCGTGTCTCCCCCAAGCCCTTGGTACAGAGTAAATCAGTGAGGGGCAAAGCAATCTCAGTGAACCACTGGATAAATTGGCAATAATAATTACTGAACCCTAGGAAACTTTGCAATTGCCTCTGGGTGCGGGGACGTTCCCAACTTAAAATTGCCTGAATTTTTGCAGGGTCCATTTCAATGCCCTTGTCAGACACCCGATAGCCCAGATAGTCAAATTGGGTCTTGTGAAACTCACATTTGGAAAGCTTGAGTTTGGCATCTCTAAGCTTGCTTAACACCTGTTTGAGGAGGCGTTTGTGTTCCTCCTCGGTTTCAGTGTAAATGAGAACATCGTCTAAATAAACCAGGACTCCTTTAAACAAATGATCATGTAATACTTCATTAATCAATTGCATGAAGACTCTGGGCACCCCTGCCAACCCAAAAGGGAGGACTTTTTACTGAAATGAACCCAGTGGACAATTAAAAGCGGTTTTCCACTCATCTCCAGCTTGTATGCAGATGCGGAAATAGGCTTCGTGAAGATCGAGCTTGGAGAAAACCTTGCCCTTAGACAAGTGAGCTAACATGTCCTTCATGAGAGGAAGAGGGTACTTGTTGCAAATTGAGATGGAATTTGACACTCGATAGTCCATACAGAGTCGAAGTGTGCCATCTTTCTTTTCCTGGAATAGCACAGGGCCCCAACTGGGGAATTTGCAGGTTCAATAAACCCCCTTGACAGATTTTTGTCAATAAAGTCCCATAATGCCTCAAGCTCCTTCTGAGTCACTGGATAAATTTTTAGCTTGGGCAATTGAACATTGGGAACCAACTCTATTGCACAGTCAGTTTTCTGATGGTGGGGGGAGGGGTAGCTGATCTGCTTCCATTTCCCCAAAGATGTCTGCAAAGTCTTGGTATCAATTGGGCAAGCCTTCTAAATGTGCCAAACTAGGGTGCAGCATGGCAATTGCAGCCCTTCCAACCCCCACACATGAAGCTTTCTCCGCTGTAGGAGCTTGGTAAAACCCATCCTTAAAAGTCACAGTTCTGTGTTCCCAGTTTATATATGGGCTTTGATAGGTCAACCAGGGGATCCCCAGAATTACCAAGGGATTGCCAACAGGTGCCACTACAAATTTTAAAGTCTCACGGTGGCTGCCCATTTGCATTGCAACAGTTCCAGTGAAATGGGTTGCCACCCGCCACCCGCCATTGAACCATCCAACTGTGTAAAGATCAAAGGCTGCTGGAGGGGGAAGCTAGGCAGGTCCAAAGCAGCAACCAGATCAGGGTGAATTAGACACCTGGAACACCCAGAGTCAACTAAAGCCCAGACCTCTGTAGTCTTTGTGCGGGAGCCCAATTTCACTTTTACTGCTAAAGTGGGACAGTCAGCACTCACCATAGCATCTTCACGCCCATGCTCCTCCACTTGCCCGCAGGCGCTCTTCATGGCAGGTGGCTGGCGTTTCCCGCCGGCTCCTTAGAGTCATCTTCAGCCTCTCCCGAGAAGTAGAATACTTCCTCAGCATTGGCTGCCCCCTTGGCTGCTGTCACCCGCCGCGAGGGGGGCACGATTTGGCCGGCAGCTTGCCCGCTCGATCTCCAGCCTTGGCTTTTGGGCAATCAGCTGCTCGATGCCCTTTCTTTCTGCATCGGAGACACTGGCCCCTTGCATAGCGCTGATCTCTCTCCTCTTCCCAGGCTCTATAGCCTGGCCGGGCAGCGGTTGTGGCACTTTGGGGTCCCCTCATGGTGGCTGGTGGTTTTTCAGGTCATCTGGTTTGCATGAAGGTATGCTGGGTGTGCTCAGCCTTGCCAGCCAGACAGATCCATTCATACAATGACTCTGGGTCATCTCTACACAACGCCCATCATAGGACGTCCCGGTTGAGTCCCTCTTTAAACCGTTCTATTAAGGTTGACTGAGACCAGTCAGGGATTTTCTCAGCTAAAGCCTTAAACTCCAGGGCGTAATCAGCTACAGACAGCTGGCCCTGGGTAAGATCCTTCAGTGCCTTCTTAGCTCTTGCCTTGGCCAGAGGATCCTCAAAATGCAGCTTTAACGCCCCCATAAAGTCCTCAAAATACTCAAGTTCAGGGGAGTCAGCCTCACTTAATTGAACATACCAGTCAGCCGCTCGACCTTTCAACTTGGGGCAATGGCAGTTATCTTAGCCTCTTCAGAAGGGAAGTATGCTCCAAATTGCCTCATGTGACTTTTAGCATTGGTTAGAAAGAAAGATAACTTGGTTGGATCCCCATCAAACTTGACAGAAAAGTCTTTCACCCCCACTCCTGTTGGAGCGGAACTGGTGGCTGCTTGAGTGTTTGGGCCCCAGGTTACGGTAGTTGTCGCTCTGCGGGGTGGAGATTCATCCCGGAGCCGTCTCCGGCCCTGCTCCACCGGCGGTCTGGGTGGGAGGATGGGGGATGGTTGCGTGAAGCTGGGAACTCCGTCGTGCCTCCCCTGCCCCCCAATGATAGAGACAGGTTTCTTAACATGTACTCCATCGATTCTATTTTGGCCTCCACCACTCTTAGCCTTTCAGGGGTTTGAGATTCCTCCCTCCCTCGCATGTTAGGCTCTCTCTCCGTTGATACCGTGGTAGATTCTATGTCTGGGGTCAGCGGGAACCGATGCTTCCAGGACGCCTGGGATGTCCGTGGCTGGGGTTCTCCCACTGCATCCCAGGTGATCAACTCTCTGGGCAATTCGCTGGGTGCTGGTTCCTCTGGTTCTCCCCCATCGTTAGATTCCTCTACCTCAGGGCTGGAACTCGAATCCTGCCAGAAATCTGAAGGTTCTGGGGTGAGGCTCAGTTCTCTGCTCTTGACCCTCGACTCAGGCATCAAGCTAGCCAGCTCCTCAAGTCCCCCGGTCGTGAGCTTGGACTTGGCCATCGTTAACTATTTTCCCTCACAAGAAACTGATCTTGGTAGGAGCTAATGGTACAACTTTGGTGATTCTCAGCTTTATGTAATGAATGCCTATTCTAAAACACTCTCAGACTCATGAGCAGGAATGCAAAGATATCTGATTTATTAAAGAATAGTATGCAGGATCACAAAGAAGCTGAGAATGTTAAAAGCGCACCAAATGCAAACTAAAAACCCTCGGTACAAATCAGATCCCTCCCCCCGTAGAATTTTCTGAAGCTCACAATCCCAGGTGCTCCTAATGGCTTCTGATGGTCTGCGGGAAAAGTCCTTGAGCAGAGCACATAACCCAAACATTAAATGAACATAGATACAGAGCTTGGTACAAAGTTTCACAGCAGCTCCCTCCCAAACAGAAACGCGTGTCAGCGCCATGGCATGTGAAACGTTATGATGCACAGTGCACATTGAAACAGTGAACATGACACAAGCAGTAATTTGATGATTCTATGGAACTGAAATGGGGAGATGCAGGTCTAAAATGCTTTTTCCTCCCCCTCTCCCCAAAGAATGCACAGTACTTGTCAATTCAAAAGCACTGCAGCTACATCCCAAATAGCAGCACAGCCAGCAAGATGAACATCCTTAGATTGCCTGGCAATCTGGCAACTTTTGACTTCCTCAGTATGGAATTGTAAAAGCTGTTCCTGCATTGAGCTGCAACTTGTGACAACACATGGTTGGTTGACAGAGCAAGAATTGCATGAGTCTCTGTCTTTTCCGGCCTGCCTTAAATGTCTGTATGGCTTGAAAGACAGGGACCACCCAATTCACCATCTACTCCAGTAATAAGTCATAGGCTCACCAAAGGTTGGAAGACAGTGGAGACACAATGTGTGCCTCTCAGAATAGAAGACAAAATTTACCTTTTCTAATGTTCCCCACAAATCTCAATAACCTTCCTGGCTTAAATAAAGAAGGAATTGTTGGAGACTTCCAAGAATAATATTTCAAATTCCATCTTCTTTACGTTCTGCCAAGCCCAGGTTATTTTTTTAATCAAGGTATCATTTCTGTCAAACATCAAATATCCTGGACCCACCCACCCCCTTTAGCTACTGTAACATAGTGCTTCCCTTTTCTCAGAAAAGACTGAGCAAAAATTGCATTGAATGGATTTAATTGGTCCAATTACAGCAATGCTCCAATTTTATAGTGATATAAGCCATCATCTGCCAGCAATGCCCCTCTGGATTCTACATAAGATGAATGGAACAAAAGAATTAATGGGCACCAGTTTGGCATTAGGACTCAAAACAAGAAGAAAATATCAAAACATTTCAGCCTTCTAGTTCACTCTGTTGCAGATTTCCAAGTGACCATTTTGGAAACAGGTAACAGCAACATTGAGTGAAAGACTGCTGAACTCACATACATCAAAAAGGTTTCAAGCTATCTCAAAAGGTCTCAACAAACACAACATGTTTTTAACACATTACAATTGTTAATTGATAAGGTACTTGCAACCTGTCACATATGTAACCTGCATCTGCATAATCTGCATTTTAAAACCTACATTAGTCAATATACTCTACAGATCTGATTGAGTGAGCTACAGTTCACAAAAGTGTACACTTTTTAATAAAATGTGTTAGTTGGAAAAGGATGCTAGTGGACTCCTTTTGATTTTTTATTCCTACTTTGTGTCTTTTTTTCTAAGAGTCAGTTGGAATCTTCCTTCCAGTAATTTAAATCCATTATTCCATGCCCTGTACTTTGGAATAAGAGAAAACAAGTCTTTACCATCTTCTTCGTAAAATCCTTTCCATTGTTATTTAAAAAATAACTTCTTTAAATAGTTACCTTACTCCTTGTGTACCACAGGCTATTATTATACCTTTTCCTAAGAAGCTTCCTAGATCCTACAGAAAGAGGCAATTAAAGCCTCTAATTACCCATGATTAGGTAGGGTGATTGAGAGTAAGGTCACTTCTCAACTGCAGGCAGTCTAGAGGAAGAAGGTTATCCTGAGCAATTCCAAACTTGAGTTCAGAGTAGGGTATGGGACTGAGATTGCCTTGTCAGCCTGATGGATGATTTTTGTTTGGGGATCAGCAAAGGCACTGTTATTCTACTGATTCTTTTTTTCCTCTTTTAATACTATCATCCATAATAACTTTCTCAATGGCCTGAGAGATTTGAAAATAGGAAGTTTGGTTTTGAAATGGCTCTGTTTCTCTTTCCCAGGTACGGTATATTTCAGATGGTTCCACTTGGAGACAGTTGCTCCCCAACATGGAAACTATTTTAGAGCATCCCTCAAGACTCCGTTTTGTCTCTAAGTCTTTTCAATATCTACATGAAATCACTGGAGATTATTATAAGTGATTTGAAGACAGATGCTATAGTACATTTTCAAGAAAAGGTACTCCCTTGAATGTTTTTCTGGACTCACGTGAGGGACCATAATTCCAGAGAGATGATAGATCTTCCTATTCTGAATGTGATTACCCTGTCACAGAAGGAACAGGTAAACAGGTTGGAGGTGCTTCAGGCCTAAATATCCCTCTCATTTCCCAGATTGAAGCAATCAGCTTAAACTGATCTGCCAACCGTGTTCCTCTCTAGAAGATAATGATCTTAAAACTGCAATCACTGGCTGGACATTGGTAACTTCTTGACTATAGTAATGAAGTCTGTGTGAGGCTGCCTTCTTTCAGAAACTTCACTTGGCAGCCAGCTTGGTCTTTGGAGGAATGCAAAGAAACCATATTGCACCTGCACCTGTGTTTATAGCACTGAACTGGCTACTAATTTGTTTCTGAGTAAAATACAAGAGTTTAAAAAAAAAATTGCTATGTATTTATTTAAATTTATTGGCCATCCAACTCCAGTGGACTATGAGCAGTGTACAAAACTAGAGAAAACATAGAAACAGCTAAAAACATTAAATCAAACAGATAGCCCGGACTAAAATAATCTAATAGACAGCAAAAACAACAAAACAGGGGTCATTGAACAAATAACAAACATCAGCCTAGGCCTAGGACCAAAGCCAGCCTTTCAAAGCTAATATTAATCCTTATCTCTGCAGGGATGCTGTTACAGATGGTGGGGGCCACAACAGAGAGGGCATGCTACCTAGGTCCCACTGATGAGATAGCCTGCTTAGCTTTAGTTCTGTCATGATGTTTTCCTAGATTCTGCCTGTTCAGCTAGTTTAGCTAAGCTAATTGCGGTGAGAGAGAGGGCAATGAGAGGCCCTTGTAACCACAAGAGATTTTGGTAGTCAGTGATATACTACATTTAATAAATATCATAATAAATAAAAGATAAATAAGATAAAATGTGATTGAGGTCCTTACTTGAAAGCTACAATCTCTAATCCTAACATGATTCACTTTGAAGATGTCCTTTTTTTAAAGGATTTTATTAATTTTCAGAATTAAAATACAAAATATAGAATATGGAAAAGAGAGTATAGAAATAAAGAAAAAAGAAAAAAACTATAAAAGTGCGAAACAGACAGAGAGCAGAAACAGAAAGTGACTTCCAACCTTCTCCAATACAGATATGAATACATTTACAAATATAATCTCTTACCGTTAGTTAAACCTTAGTAACATTATTTCTATCAAAATGAACCATTTAATTATTAAAGCCCAAAATCAAAGCTTCATTTTTTTTCTGACACAAGCAAGTAATCTAAAAGTGGTTGCCAAGTTGAAACAAATCCAGAAACAGTATTTTCTCTTATCAGCGCTGTTAACTTGGCCATTTGGGCCAGCTCCATCAGTTTGATAATCCAGTCCTCCACTGTAGGTATTTGTGGATCTTTCCATCGTTGTGCATATAAAAGTCTTGCTGCTGTAATCATATATAAAAGCAAAGTCCCATGTTGTTTCTTGACCTGCTTCTCCATCAGACCCAAGAGGAAGAGCTCTGGGGGGTTTTGTAAGTCCATTTTAAGGATTTTTTGAATATTAGAACATATTTGATCCTAAAAATTTTTGGCCTTCTCACAAGTCCACCAAAGATGATAAAAAGTTCCTTCACTAAGAGAACATTTCCAACAAACATTTGTTACTCCATTATACATTTTTGACAACTTATCAGGAGTTAAATACCAGCAATACATCATTTTATAAAAATTCTCTTTTAAGTTATAATTCAAAGTAAATTTCAAACCTTTGTTCCACATGTTCTCCCATTGCTCCAACATAATATTGTATCCAAAATTCTAAGCCCATTTAATCATACATTCTTTAATTTGTTCATCTTCTAAATTCATCTGTAACATTTTGTATATCTTTGTAATGACATGTTCATCATTTGTACAAAGTTCCATTTTAAATTGAGTTGTTTCATTAACAAATTTAAAATTCTTTTTATCCACTTTAAAGTGTTCTAACAATTGCACTTATATAAACCAATGACATGTAAAACCTTCCAACTCTAACAATTCCCTTGTTTTAAGCTTCAGTTCACCCTCTTCAAGGTTTATCAAATCTTTATAATTTGTTCCCCCCATATTTTCTCTGCTAACAAATACGTCATGGGGTGACAACCATAATCGCACATTAGGAGATAATCTTGCTTTATATTTATTCCAAACCCTCATTATGGCACTCCTACCAAAATGATTGTTAAAAACTTTATTAACTTTAATTTTGTCATACATCAGACAGGCATGCCACCCAAAGCTCAGTTATTGTCCTTCAAGTTGCAATAACTTCCTGTTCTTCAAGGTTATCCATTCCTTCATACAAACAGTTCGAAGATGTCCTGTTAAGATTCCTTTGTTTTATCAGTCTTTGTGAGGTACAATCCAACTCTTGCCAGCAATCCATCTTGTAGATGGCTCAAGCCAGAGTTTCAGAATTTGATTGATTGATTGATTCAGCCACCCCACTTACATAATCATGATGTCAGGCAGCATATCAAACAGTATTTCTTTCTACAATTCCATTTGCTTATCCAGTAATTCAACTGTAATATTCTTCTTTCCGTTTCTAGTCCTCTTCCACGGACTAGAAGGATATACAGTATGTCAACAGCAGAGGCTCCAGATTTCTGAGCTTCCTTCTGAGATGATAACACAGTTCTTTGTGCTCTTATTGCTGTGATTTGCCTCCACTTGGTTTATAAGGGATAACTGTCAAAGAACTTGGTAAGTCTTGGAAATAGTTACGTACAACCTTGATCTATGCTTCTTGCAGCAATCTCATAGATGGGATGGGATCAATTCTCTCACAGTAATGAATCACTAACTATTATAATTGTCATCTTTCAGGGCACAGCTATATCTCTGCCTTCAGGAATCCACTGTCGTGGCTCATTTTCTTTCCCTGAACCTTTAGAGGCTGTTTCTTTTTCAAGAGGTAAAGGCTGGTTCTGAGTTCCAATAGTGCAGAATACCTTCTGTGTCTCTTGTTTCTGGTAACACTCACATCCACTCACATCCACTGGCTCCTTTGTTTGATTCTATTTCTTATGGAGAGTTTTTTCCTCTGCCATCTCTTGCTGTAGCATTGTTGCTTGATCTGATAAATTTGCAATTTCTCATACAAGCGAAATGTGGGCCCTCGCTTCTCCAGAGCTTTGACTTTTTCTTCAAGCTGTACAACAAGCTTGGAGATGTGGCAAAGGCAGAAATATAAATATGCCCCAGGCATTGTAGATCTATGGAGCCTTGTACACTCATCTGCACTTCAATTGCTTAAGAATTTCCAGAAGAAAGGCCTTTATTCCTTCTTGTTGCCCCTTAGGCTCTCTGGTAAGGGGCTTTCCCCTTAAACTGGGCTGCCAAACTCCTACTAGCACTTCTTGCTCATTTACTCTAGGCTGACCATCTTTCCTTGAGACAAAAACGGGACATTGGGATGGCAAAATGGGATGGGGTTAAACTTATATAAAATTCTGTATTCACAAAAAAGACAATAAAAAAAGTTATCAACAGTAAGCTGGGAAGGTGCAGGAGGGGGAGGTGCAGCAATGGTTGGGTCTGGAGAGGCTGGTGCAGGGGTGGTATTGGGCAGAGAGGTTGCAGGAGGGCTGAGGGCAGCAGCAAGCTGGGATGGGAAGACAGGAACGAGGCGGCAGGAGGCTGGAGAAGCAGAGGGCTGAGGGCGGTGGTGAGCTGGGATGGGAGGACAGGAACAAGGCAGCAGGAGGATGGAGAAGTGCAGGAGGGCTGAGGGCGGCAGCGAGCTGGGATGGGAGGACAGGAAGGGAGGAGTCTAGTGAATGGTGTCCCCGACAACCTGTTCCTCTCTGGCGCTGTCATGTTCACTGTTTCAATGTAGTTTATACATCGTAACGTTTCACATGCCATGGTGCTGACGCGCATTTCTGTTTGGGAGGGAGCTGCTGTGAAACCTTGTACCAAGCTCTGTATGTGAAATCAGAACAATGGAATGTGTTTGGGTTATGTTCTCTGTTCAAGGCCTTTTCCCGCAGACCATCAGAAACCGTTAGGAACACCTGGGTTTGTGAATTTGAGAAGATTCTACAGGGGGAGGGATTTCATTTGCACCGAGGGTTTTTAGTTTGCATTTGGCGCGCTTTCATCATTCTCAGCTTTCTTTGTGATCCTGCACACTATTCTTTAATAAATCAGTTATCTTTGAATTCCTGCTCATGAGTCTGGTAGTGTTTTAGAATAGGCAACCATTACAGGCACACCCTTTTATTTTATTTTCTTCCTGCTGTTTTGGCCTGAAAGCCAATCATCTTATTTTCTGCTGGGCATGCTTTTCCAACCATCTTCCACTGCACTGATTGGCAGCAGCGACTCTTCCTCTTGCTCACCGCCAATCAGCAGTTCCGGCAGTTCCTGCTCTAGGTTTCCCGCCAGATTGAGAACTACTGCCAAGTCAGCCTCCTTTTCAATTTCACTTTCAATTTTTTCCCACTTTTCGCAATAACGGCTCCAATGTTTTTAAAAAACAGGACAAAATTGACATTTATATTAAAATGACAGGACGTCGGGAAATGTTAAAAAAAAACGGGACTGTCCCATTCAAAACAGGACGTATGGTCAGCCTAATTTGCTCTCTGTCTTCTATTCCTCCTATAGGAGCAATCCACTGTTCTCAGCCCCTTTTCAACTAACAGTTATTCAGGAGATTTTTTTTTTTATCTCACACAGTCATTAAAACACACAGCTATATTGGTCATTGTCTTTCTTCCTTAACTGTCTCTCCAACTGAACCTAGTGACCACATTCTTTATTTGCTGTTAATATACTGTACACATAGAATTTTGCTTATTGGGAGCCATTTTCCTTAATATGATATATTTTGTGCATATTATTAGTTAAGTATATTTGCAATATGCACATATTTCCCCTCATAAAGGCATTTCATTCAATTTCTTGAGAACTCCAAATCACTAGATACGGAGAAATAAAGTATATTTTACTTCATGTATTGGTGTGAAAATGTAAAATGAGGTAAATTCACAATAAAACATGAAGCAAACACATTTCTCTTTACTCCTATAAAATAAGGAGACATAATGCAAAAAAAGATTGAACACTCCCATTGTTAAAAGTCTTTTCAAAAATTGAGAAGTAAATATCACCCAACTTTTGCCTTGTGCTAGGGAAGAATAATCCGTTGTTAAGTTCAGAAATATCACTATGTCCACTCATCAGCCTAGTAAAACTCTTTTTTCAGTTTTGTTTGGAAACAGCTCTTGCTTCAGTCCTCCTCAGTCTTCACAATCAGGACATCCACCACTTCCTATTTCTTCACTCTCCTGTCCCTGGAAACTAGAGAAAGAAACTATGTTCTTTTGTATCCCCACCCCAGTCCACCCGCAAAAAACCCTGGATATTTATCTCCAGGAGAGAACAAAAAAGGAGGCAATTTGCATAACAGCTGCATAAATAGAGGGCCATCTAGCATTTAAGCATTAGGAAATAAGCATTAAATAATACTTTGGCATGTAAAACGTAATTAAATATCAAACACATGTCACTGAAGAAGTATAAAGACAGTGACCATTTGATGGTCATGCCTGCTTGGTATGATGTCTACATGCTAAATATTGATGGAATCCTCAAAAGCCCCTGCTCTCCCTTCTTATTTATATATTTTAGAACTTTAAGCTGGTTTTGGATTGGAGAGCATCAAACAGAGGATACTTTCATATAGAAGACCTATCTCCAATTGCCTTTAAGCCAGAAGACTTCTCTGTGCATAGTGAGATACATGGCTTTGACTTATGATACAATTTTGATATTTTTTCATAAAATATAAATACATTTCAGTATCTTGGTGAGAAGGTTCAAAGGATGAGGTAAGCCTTAGAGAACCTGGCTTTCCAGTTCTGAAAATAAAACTACTGCTTTTAATTGACTTGAAGCCACTTGCATATTTTATGCTTTGTTCCTCCAAATGGACTTCCTTATGGAATTTCCTATTTTATTTAGCTAAGGTAATTCAATTTTAACATTTTTTCTAAATGAATATCACTTTATAAAAATAAAGAATTACGTTCTCCAGTGACAATGCAATGGGGTAAGGCAGTGGTCTCTGCTTTAGAGGATTTGACTAATCCCACTCTTATCTGTGGTTTCACAGAGTCTGCCTATATTTTAATGCTCTGATGAATAGGTATTTACCTGGCTAATACCAACAGGAAAATAATGTTATGGGAAACTGATTTTATTTCAATTCCTGTCTGGACATCTTTGTAATTGAAAATATTGACGGGCAGGATTTACTTTATTTGATCGTGCAATCCTATTCTTTTCAGCTCAGAAGTAAGCTGATTGAGTTCAAACAGTTTTCCAACATGTATTGATATATCTCTTGTATACAGGAGCTAAGTCTTGTATAACAAGGGAAGAGGTATCTTGCACAGAGGGGCCAGTTGGAGCAATGGAATAAAAAGAAGGGGAAACTTTGGCCAAATAAAAGATTGGCTCATAGCTTGACTTACAAAGCAGGCCTGTCTTATTTTATGGAACATTAACTGCCTGGATTCTAGAAGGTAAGAAAAATAGAACATATTTTGGGAAGTTTGACTAAAACAGAGGATCTGAATGAAAGAAAGAATTAAATGCCCTATTACCTTAGATCTTCACGAAAATTGCATTCACCCTAGTATTCCAAATAAGACTTGGAAAGATGTCTCTCAAAACAACTGCAAACCATATTTGCTATTCATCCGTACAGAACCAATGTTTTAATGAGATAAGTGAGAAAAGAAAAAAGGACAATGGGGGAGTTATGCATGTAAATATATCAAAAAGCAATTGCAAACAAGGATAAGTTTTCATTCATTCATTCATTCATCTTGGCATCCCAGAATTCTCTATAATGTTAATATTTATGAAGAAAAAACATTCACATTATCATATTATATTTCTGCAAATTAACTGGATGGAGATTGTAGAACTAAATATTTCCTTATCATGCAGGGTATTGATTTTATGAGAGACTAGACAACCCTGTGACCCGTTGGGTCATCCTTTGAGAAGAAGGTAGTTGTCATGTTCATCGTTCCAATGTTACTGCTGCATCGTAATGTTTCGCATGTCATTTGGCTGATGCATGTTTCGGTTGGGAGGGGAGGAGGATTCTGTCTCATGGGATTGTTATCTGTTTGCAGCTGGTTTGGAATGTGTTTGGGTTATCTCGTGTGTTCAAGGTTCCTTTCCCAGGACATCAGCAGAAATGGTTACCAGCACCTGGGGGGGTGGGGGAGTTTGAAACGGCAGGGCGAGGGGAGGGATTACGTTTGTGCCGAGGGTTTTTAGTTTGTATTTGGCGCACTTTTGCTCATTCTCAGCTTTCTCTGTATTTGCATACTATTCTTTAATAAATCAGATATCATTAAGTTCCTGCTTGTGAGTCTGAGTCTATTAGGGTAGGCAATCCTTACATAAAGCTGAGAATCCCAAAAAATTTACTGTTAGCCCCTTTCCAGATTTATTTTGTGAGGGAGAAGTGCTAGCGATGAGCAAACTAAATCCCCAAACCACGGAAAGCGAGGAATCGAGCGAGGGGGAACCTGACTCCATGGTGATAAGAACAGAGAGGGTCCCTACTCGGGAGCTCTCAGAAATTTGGGAGATGTCGAGCTCGAGCCTGGGAGAAGAGGAGGTTGGAGGTAAAAGAGCCCCTGAACTGACTGGCGAGTCGCCAGGCGAGCTGATCACCTGGGATGAAACACAGGGACCCCTACCAGGGACATCCAAAACATCTTGGAAGCAGCGATACCCGATGTCCCCAACCGTGGTGAGGCAGGAGGGAAAGGAGGATTCCCAAACCCCTGACCGTATAAGACTGGTGGAGGCCAAATTGGAGTCAATAGAATTCATGCTTCAGAAAATATCAATGGACTGGGGTCCTCTGGAGAGGAGGAGAGGGGAGTCTAGTAATAGGCATTCGTCCCCTTCTTTGCCCCCCCCCTTCTTCGGAGGAAAGGAGTAGGACCTGGCACAGAGAGGAGGCAAGGGTGCCGAGGGTGTGAATTTCAAAGTCCCCTCCTCGAGAGTGGAGATCCCTGGGAGCTAAAAGAAAGTCTGACCGCCCAGATGTGGTGAAGGGACTGCCCGGAGTGGGGGTTAAGGACTTTACAGTTAAATTTGATGGAGATCCAACTAAGTTGTCGTTCTTCCTTACTAATGCAAGGAGTTATATGGATGAATAGGGACCGTATTTTTGTTCAGAAAGAGCCAAGATTAATGCCATTGCCACTAAGCTGAAGGGGCGGGCTGCCGATTGGTTTGTGCAGTTATGTCAATTGGATGCTCCTGAGCTGGAGGAGTTTGAAGAATTCCTGTGGGCATTAAAGCTACACTTTGAAGACCTGTTAGCTAAAGAAAGGGCAAAACGGGCACTGAGGGAGCTTAGCCAGGGGCCACAATCTGTAGCGGACTATGCTCTGGAATGTAAGGCTCTGGCTGGGAAGGTTGAGGATTGGTCCCAATCTACCTTAATAGAGCTATTTAAGGACGGTCTGAACACGGAGGTCCTGAGGTGGTCGCTGGGTAGGGATGACCCAGATACCCTGTATGAATGGATACAGTTGGCAGGGAAGGCTGAACATGCCCATGAGACCTTCGCTCACAGGAAGGTGATGAGACATTCTGGGCTCAGCAAGGGTTCCCGCCTTGCTGCACCTACTGGAAAGTCCGGTCAATGTGCCTGGGAGGAGGAGAGGGAGCGCCACTATGCGAAAGGGTATGCCTCTGATGTGGAAAGGAGGGTCACCGAGTGGTGGCGTGCCCAAAGGGCAAGATCAATGATCGTTCGGGGAAGCTAGTGGGGAAATCACCCTCCCTACCCAGGAAAATGAAGGCAGCCAAGGCAGAAACTGAAGTGGAGGAGGTTCCTTACTTCGGGTGCGAGGGGGAGCCCGATCTACACCAGCCAGCGGGAAACACCAGCCACCTGCTCTAAAGAGTGCCTGTGGGCAGGTGGTGGAGGACGGGCACGAAGATGTTTCGGTGAGTGCCAACTGTCCCACACTGAACGTGAAAGTGAAGTTAGGCTCCCGCACAAGGACCGTTGAAGTTTGGGCACTGATCGATTCAGGGTGTTTGCATTGCTTGAT
This sequence comes from Candoia aspera, assembly GCF_035149785.1. Lineage (NCBI taxonomy): Eukaryota > Metazoa > Chordata > Lepidosauria > Squamata > Candoiidae > Candoia > Candoia aspera. The sequence goes on along the minus strand of NC_086154.1, from coordinate 212,319,860 downwards.
GCACCCTAATGTGGTGGCTGCTCTGGAGTTACCCAGCTTTCCACTGCAGCGTCCCATGATTTTCACCCAGCTGGATGGTTCTACTGCGGGAGGGAAACTGGTCACCCATTTCATGGGAATGGTGGTGTTACAATTGGGCAGCCACCATGAGGGGCTGCAGTTTGTGGTGGCACCTGTGGGTCATCCCCTAGTCATTCTGGGGATTCCTTGGTTGGTCCAACAAAACCCCTATATAAATTGGGTGCACAGGACTTTGACTTTTGGGGATGGTTTCTAATAAGCCCCTGGGGAGGAAGACGCTCCAGAGGCTGCAGTGGGGAGGGCGGTGGCAGCAACCCCACATTTCGCTGTCACACCACTGGAGGGCTTGCCGGAGCAATACCAAGCTGCTGTTCCCTAGCTGCTGACCAGTCAACTGATATATGCTGTATCTCCAGCACTTGGAAATGTATATCATAATACCTGCTGAGCATTTTTCATCAAGGCTGGATTCAGTTAAAACAAGCCTTGTGAAAAATTTCTCATATTCCCTTTTTTTTAAAAAAAAAATTTTTATTAAATAAGTTTTTACAAAGTAAAAACAGTACAAATTTAAAGAAAAAAGAAAGTAAAGTAAAAGAAAAAGAAAAATGTTAAGTAGGTATCTGCTTCTAATCATCAAACCCATAAATGACAAGTTCAGTTTTTCATTTTCAGCAAAAAGTCCATAAATGGTTTCCAGTCACTGACAAATGTAGTTACTGCTTTTCCCTAATCAAACAAGTCAGTTTTGCCATCTCAAAACTTTCTCATATTCTCTGAAACAAGGAGCACTGAGCTTTACTTCAAAGAGATACATGTACACTCAGGCATCTGAAGAAGCAGACAAGAGAGCAAGTGATACCACATGCATCATGACTTTATTGAGTAGATAAGGTGAATTATGTAATTTGCTTCAGTCATGACATCATGATGCACATGTCATCTTTGTAGCTACTAAAGGAAACCTATGCTGGGCACAAAAAGTGCTTACAATACTTTTCCTAATTCTTCCAATATACAGACTTGTATGCTCCTTGGGGCAAAAATCTTGCTCCTTTTTTTGCTATTGTTACTTGCAAATTCACCTAATGGAATTGCCATCAGCTACAATTTCCATAATTCCAGGATTTATGGAAGCACCAGGAAGGCACCACTTAGGACAGTATGAAGGGTTAACTGGACAAGAGAAAGAGATGTGTTTGTATGTTTTTACAATCTACATATTAAAAATATTATATTACTTTTGTTGTTCTTGATATTAATTATACTATTATTATTATTATCATCATCAACAACAACAACAAAGTGAGCTAGTAATGTAACACTAATTTAGGAGACGGTGACTTTAAAATCAACCAATAAAAGCTATCACTTGAACCAATGAGAAATCTGTGCAGGTAAAGGTGAAGAACATGAAATAAATTTAGACCTCTGGTCTGCCTATCTTGACAGGAAGTTTTTACTGATACATTTGTCAGCCCAAAAGGTCTTTTTTAATTGCCAGCTAGGTTAGAAACAAGACCCTTCATGGGCTACCACTTAGAAAATAAATTCTAATTAAGACAAATTCTTTACAGATGTTAGAGAGTTGTCTAATAAGGTTGTACACATACGCATGCATATACAAACAAGTGACAATTCTGCAAATATTCTTCTGAATTATATACCTGTAAGCCATGGATCAAGTTTCTATTGTCAGGGGATCTTCTGAATTTTAATCTAATTTAAACACTTTGATTCTTTTTGTTTAAGGAAACAATAACAAGCAAAATCTTTGTGGTATTGTCAACAGGTTGAGACTTGGCTGTGACAAACAGCAGGGAATTAGTCAATCAACATTTGTAGAATAAGAAATCACATTCATATACCATCTGCACAGATTTCTTTGAACATTTTTTTGCACAATGTTAAATAAAATCAGCATTCCTGAGTGCCAGCTTTTATGTTAGAAATTTCACAAGCAGCTATCTCTAGTGATTTCTTGGGAATGAGCATGTCTGGGGAAAGAGTACAAAAAATTTCCAGAAGATATTAGTGTATTCAGAGGAGAGAAAATGAATCATCAGCATATGCTGCTAGATTATCACCTGTAATAGCCTTCCATAATTTAACATCCACTAGATATGCTTTAGAGAGCCAGTTTGGTGTAGTGGTTAAGGCATCAAGCTAGAAACTGGGAGACCAGGAGTTCTAGTTCCACCTTAGGCACAAAGCCAGCTGGGTGACCTTGGGCCAATCACTCTCTCTCAGCCCTAGAAAGGAAGCAATGGCAAACCACTTCTCTAAAACCTTTCCATGAAAATTTCAGGGACTTGTTCAGGCAGTCACCAAGAATCAGCCACGATTGAATGGATTTTTTTTTAAAAAATGCGTTATTTATTTATTTATTCCTCATATTTCTACACCACCCATCTCACAAATGACTCTGGACTGTTTGCAATTTAATTAAAATAACAAGAGATTAAAAACATAAAAACAAATACATCATAAAAATATAAATATGAAATATAAAATATAAAATATAGAAAAATATTTAAAATTTATATAAAATATAAATTCCTCAGAGCCACATCATAGCGCCAACCACCATGATTGGCTATCCACCCTCCCACCCCAAGCAAGGTGGGAAAGCCAAGTTTTCATTCCCTTTTGGGGGCCGGGAGAGTTGGGCCTGCCTCACCCCTGGGAGTAACGTGTTCCACAGGGCAGGGGCCATGGCAGTGAAGGCCCTCTTCCTGGACCTTGCCAATCGACAATCTCTCATGGACAGGGTCTGTAGCATGCCCTCTCTGCCTGACCGGGTGGGATAGGTCAATGCAATGGGGGTGAGGCAGTCCCTCAGGTAACCTGGACCCATGCCATGTAGGGCTTTAAAGGTGATAACCAACACCTTGAATTGGACCCAGAAGCAAACTGGCACCCAGTGCAGCTCACACAGCAAATGTGTGAGCTGCACACATTATATGTGTTATATGTGCCATCCTTGGAGCTCCTAAAACTGCTCACACAGCTGCATTCTGAACCAGCTGTAGCTTCCAGATGCTCTTCCAAGGGTAGTCCCATGTACAGCACATTGCAATAGTCTATACAGGAGTTGACTAGGGCATGAGTGACTGACTGGAGGGACTCCTGATCCAGGAAGGGACATAGCTAGCACACAACATGAAGTTGGGCAAAGGCTCCCCTGGCCACAACTGCCACCTGCTCTTCAAGCAGGAGTCGTGAGTGTAGGAGAACCCCCAGGTTCCACATTGGATCTGACTGCGGCAGTGCAACCCCATCCAGAACCAAAGATGGTAAATTCCTGGATACCAAGCAGCCCCCAATCCACAGCCACTCCATCTTACCAAGGTTCAGCTGAAGCCTGTTGTTCCTCATCCAGACCCCTACATCCTCCAGGCACCGAGAGGGGGCAGTCACAACATCACTGCCTTGAAAAAAATATTTGAAGGTGGAAAAGCTCCTCAGTGATCAAATCACAAGGGAGGCCTTGTGGTTAATTGTCCTGGCGTTCAAGAGCAACAGCCAAAAGCTAGGGCCTCCATGGGTCTGCTGTCCAGGGCCTGAGTCTGAGCGCAGAGGGCTGGAACATGCTACTGGTACCAAACACAAGGGACAACTTTCCCGAAGATGGACTGCCCTCTGACTCCCACCATAACACCCCTGCCCTGTCGCCACCTGAATGGAATAGCCCACCCTAAATCTCCCAGAGCTCCTATTTCTATTTCCCCCCAGTCCCAGCCCTCCAGATTCCCTGGTTAGGGGTCCCTCCATCCAATCATTCAACAACAGGCACACACCAAGCAATCACAGGGTGGCGAGTTCCCCAGCACTTCAGCTCCCACTATCAGCACTGCGGGAACCCAACATTCACTCCTGCATCTACTGCGCTCCCTTCACCGGCCTCTCTCACTAGCCGGCAGGGGGCACCCCACCCTCTTCTCCTCCTCCCTGACTCACTCAAGGAGGGAGGATCCCTGCATACACACCTCATCCATTCTCAGGCTCCCTCCCTGTCTCTCACACCAGGGAGGGAGGATCCCACTCATTACACTGGAGGGACCCTGGCAGGGCACTCAGCTCCTCACTCCAGGGGGCTCACTGGCCCACTCGGGTCCCATCTGCCATGGTACTTGGCTCCTTATTCTGGCAGGCTGGAGGCTCACAGGAGACTTATAGTCAAGCCAGCATGTTCAAAGAGTTGGCCTATCACAGCAATAGAATTATAATCATCTGTGTGTTCTTAGCTTTTAATACCAGCTCATTGGCTTGCATGATACAGAGTCTGGGGGCAGGGGAAATGAAAGAGAAGGTATTTCTTCGCATTCCTGTATTAAAAGCAAAGCCATTCACATGAACTTCTCACATTCTCAGAGAACTAAGTTGTTTCCTGGCTCAGCTCCAAAAGCTGGAAATTGGAAATTAGTCTGAACCAGCAAATCCTCAAAAAGAAATGTTGGGCATTTACTGTATGTAGTAGAGAGGAGTCTGCTTGGGCTATTGCATGATAGTGTTCTGAGGCAGAAGAAGGGCTCTGAACCTCTTAGGGCTTTCACAATTTGAGGCCTTTTGCATAGCCACCTGATATGTGCATCTGAGGCCCTTCTTCTAGTGCTGAGAAGCATCTATATCTGCATTGGCTTCCCTGCAGCTACTATTTATATTGGAAGAAAAACTTCAATTGGCATGAATGGAGGCCAATTTTTGCCAATGCAAATAGCAGGTTAATAACCTTACACCAAATCTGTATTGGGACAAACTAATTAAAGCAAGCCCCTCCTCCCACCTGATTCAGATTATCAAACACCCCTTCCCCCTTATTCATCTTGCATTTTTGAAGCCCTCCATGTAACTGCAATACAGTATATTGGAGTTGTGTCTCATATTTTAAAAGCTGATCCTTCTGGATTAAAAGACCTTAAATTAACCTCCAGCAAGTGATAAAGCATTGAATAAAGAAACCATGATCAGATAGTATTATTGTAAACTTCAGTGGCAAAGAAGGATTCTACTGTAAGCTTATTGGAATAAGATTCTCCTTTAATGTTGCTTTGTAGCAGATGTGACATATAATCTTTGTGTGGAAGACCTCTTTCTGAACCTTGGCAGCCAATAATCCTCACCTTCCTCACCTTCATAATAAAGATAGCCAACCTGGTTTTTGTCCAAATTTTACAATCCTCTGTTCTCATTGGAGTCATTCCTGTTCACTTCGTAATAACAACAATAGTGACAGATTCACTGGAGATGTGTATTTTTGCCTTATTTCCCTTTTTACACCTCCTTCTATTCTCTCTCCATATTCTCACTCCCTAGTTTGGAAACTTAGCATTCCCAGGTGATAAGATTCCTGAGAAATGTAATTTTGCTGGAATGCCTAACAGCAATTGTTTCCAAGGATCACCAGTCAGATGCACCATAGACTAGGAATGCCAATAGCTGGGTACCATGAAGTTAACCACAAGCTGTTGGGGTCCATTATTCATACTGATGCAAGTTCAAATAAGTGTTAGACTGGTAATTCTAAATCTCAGTTACAGAAATGGCAGCTTGTCCTTTCTGAACATCTTGTTGCTTGATTCATCAATAAATATACTCAACTAGAAATTGGAATTGATCCAGTCTGAAATGGTCTTACTTATGTATTTAACTGTCTGTAACTCTTGACTTGAATTAACACTCTCCTTATTGTTTAAAGTATCTCTCCACGTTTGAGAAGCTGCCATTTAAAGAAGTAGCTCTGTGTGGTCAAGTGCATAAATCAACTATGTATGTATCTCTGGAAAAGGTTTAGTTAGTACAGTGTTTTTCAAACTTGGCAACTTTAAGATGTGTGGACTTCAACTTCCAGAATTCCTCATCCAGCATGGGGTGTTGAAGTCCAAACATCTTAAAGTTGCCAAGTTTGAAAAACACTGGTTTAGTGCTATGCCTGTCCATATACATATACACCTGCTAGTATATACATGTGTACGTTCAGCAAATATGCAGTAACAATGATCAGAAGAATTTTAAAATGTTAGCAAAGTGGCAGGAAAGTTTAAAAGGATAGCAGTATGGAACCTGAACCGGAAGACACTATGCACCTAGCAGATCCCTAACTACTCTAAAAAGAACTTCAGCATACAGTACAACATTATGTTGTTCTCTTTGCAGTATGCTCTTTCAGCATCTCCTTCCTTGGCCCTGTTTCACATGATAGGTGTCATGAGTAAGGATGGCGAGCAGGGGGCTCCCATCCAGACTGTCAAGCGCATGCGTAGCACTGAGGAATTGGTCAGCCATTCAAAGAGACACAGATCGGGACCGCCTTAACCCTTGGGGGTTATATGTCTGGGTTTTCCCCACGCTTCTTCAGTTTGTTAGGATTCCTGTTAAGTACTAGCAATAAATATTAGAGACCAGTTCATTGTCTCAGTGTGTTTCCTGGTTGTTAGGACAATAGGACTCTTTCTTGCTGTATGCTCATAACCTCAAGCCAACATGAACTATCCCCTTTCAGCATTTAAGGCCAAGGTGAATTAAAATTATCCTACATCATCTGCTGTGCAACTGCATATTTGGGTAAATAACAGAGGTAATGTGCATTCTCTTTGCAACACATGATGATTCTATGTTGCTTTCCAGTTTCACTTTTATACTTGGCCAAAGTATTTAAATTGGTTACCATTTAATAATATACGGCAGTCCCAGACAGCAGAATTTTTCTTATAACTTGCTTTTGCAACATTTTTGTGTTCCACCTTCAGGAAGCCTATGTATGGCATTGCTATTTTTCAAAAGATAGTAACATTTAAAGTGATGCTCTTTATGACATTTGAACTGGAAAACAAAGGTGTGTTTTGATTCTTAACAAAAAAAATAAATAACAGGTATTAAAATAAATAAGTAATTAAATGCAAACATATAATTAAAATAAATGCAGCTGTAGTCCTCAGCACATCAGAATGCGATGTAATAATAACATTATCCACACATAACTACATTTTCAATTTTAAGTATTGCTAATATATATTATTCATTTTAAGATACGCCTGATGATCCAAGACTACTGAATGATCAGTGAGTCAATGACTTAGACCAACTGCAGATGGGGACTGGAACCAACACAAATTGAGCTGACTCCCCCTAGTGATCATACAAAACCATTGCCAGGAGCTTATGATGTCTTGAGTTCTTCCCATTACAGTCCTGAGATTTCTGTATAATGGTTGCAAGCAGCAAATTAGCCATTACTCATGAGTGGTTAGGTTTCACAGGCTGCCTGACTATGGCACAGCAGTGGTTCAGCTGGGACTTGATGTTAAGGAGAGCTCTCCTCAGTTTGAAGAAATGGGTCCGAGACATTTTCCCCAAAGGGTAAAATAGCTCTAATTAACTTTTGCTCTAATTAATTTCTGAACTGAGAAAACATACAATAAATAGTAAGTACAGTGCAAGGAATGTGGAAATTCACAAAGCAATTGGCTTTCAGTAGTCAACAGATGTAAGCCGGCACAGTGCTGGCATGAAATACCCTCCCTCTTTCTCTCTCTCTCCTTCCTTCCTTCCTTCCTTCCTTCCTTCCTTCCTTCCTTCCTTCCTTCCTTCCTTCCTTCCTTCCTTCCTTCCTTTCCTTCTCTTTCCTACTTAGGCAGTTTTTTTGTAATCAATTGATGAATTCCAGTGATTGTTCTACTAACAATAAACCAGTTTCATAACACAAATAACGCTCCACCAAAGGATTAGCTTTTGTAAGGAAATTTAAATATCTTTATGAAAGAAGAAAAGTGGACAGCCTGATAATCACCTGAGAGAATTTAGTAGCTGAAAAAAATCAATAGGACAGATCATTTCCTTTGTTTGCAAATGGGATTTCAGTTAAGAGGAGCAGTCAATCCCAGTTTTGTTTACAGTACCATTGAGTAGAGAAGATTAGTTTCAAGACCCTTTTGTGGTCATCACTTGACTTCCAGCTGGCTGCTAGAAGAGGAAACAATATGTATGTGAGATCATGATACAAAATTCTCCTCAACCAAATTTCTCCTCTGGTTGTGCACTTAGAAACTGGCTTTGCTCCTAAAAAAGAGGTAATGCATTAAGTGTTTCATTTATTTATTTCTGTATCATGTGCAAATCACTGAAGCTATATAGTTTTCCATAGCTTTCAGTTTTTTCAGTTTATATCTGCTTCCCCCACTCTGTCTTATTGCAGTTCACATGCTGCCTGTCACAGCTTTCAATTCCATTCATTTATTCTTGCCTCCCTTTCATCCCACCTAACCGTCCCTCCCCCAGTAACATCTATCAACTGTTACAGGTAGACATGAAAATAGGAATAAAACACTCCTTCTCCCGAAAATAATGGAGCCAAATGTACTGTAGATTCTAAATTACAGGTAGTCCACACTTACCGACTGCCTCATTTAGTGACCTCTCAAAGTTATGATGGTGTAAAAAAAATAGCTTTGTGACCAATCCTAGCATTTATGTCTGTCACAGAATCCAATGGTCATGTGATCATGCTTCTTTTTTATTATTAAAGCTTTATTAATATTTTTCAAAATATAATTAAAATACAAAATACAGAATATAGAACAGATAGAATATAGATCTAAAAAGAAACAAATAAAACTAAAACAGTGCAAGAATAGATAGAAAGGTATAAAAGACAGGTGACTTCCAACCTTCTACCGCACAGATATAAAAGCATATTAAAAAGTTGATTTCTTACTCTTAATTAAACTTTTAAAAACATTATTTCTCTAAAATCAAACTATTTAATCATCAAAACCCAAAATCAAAATTTCATTTTTTTCTGTTACGATAGTCCAGAAATGTCTTCCAGGTTGAAACAAATCCAGTTACTGTATTTTCTCTTATCAATGCTGACAGTTTAGCCATTTCCGCCAGCTCCATTAATTTAATCATCTAGTCGTCCACTGAAGGGATTTGTAAGTCCTTCCATCTTTGAGCATATAGGAGTTGCTGCGGTTATCATATGTAAAAACAGACTCCCATGCTGCTTCTCAAACTGTTGATCCATTAGACCCAGGAGAAATAGCTCTGGCTCGTGATCATGCTTCTCAATTGGCTTGTGACAAGCAGAGTTAACAGAGAGCGCGGAAGTAAAATGGTAAGTCGCAGTTGTGAGATGTCTCACTTAACTAGCGCAGTGACTCACTTCACAACCGAATGAGAAGTGATGTCTTAAATCTGTCATGGTCATGGGATTCTCTGCATAGTGACTGTGGCACTTAGCAACAGAGTTCACAGTCCCAATTGTGGTCACTAAGCGAGGACTACCTGTATGTGGAGTGAGCAGGAATAGTTGTATACACCAATAAAACATCACACAGACACAATTTTGACACAAGTCTAAATACAGTCATATACGGATTACTTGCTTGTAGCAGTCTGCCATGCTAATGTACAATTGATCAAGGACAGGAACAGCTACAAAGTACTGAATGCCAACTGAGCATACTGTAATGTGGAAACTGACTTTGGATGGACTCTTAGAGACAAGCCATGCATTACATTAAATGGGAGCCTCTCAGGTGTATGTTCATGTTTGTTCTTTAATTAATTTGAAGAATGAGGAAGAGATTCTTTCTTATAAAACTACCCAGAGTCCCTTCTTTGGGGGGGAGATGGGCAGTGCTAAAATGTGATAAATAAATAAAATAAATAAAACAACAGTGCACACATAAAAAGGGTTATATATATTCAGTTTAAAGGAAAGTATGTGGGAGTTAGAGCTGGTTTGAGAAAAAGGTATAACTATAAAAACTTGGATAGGCAATAGAGAAAGAGAAAATGGTAATTCTTTGTTGCCATCCCTATTTTTGGAGCCCACATCTGGTAGCCCAATTGGTAAGCATATTTGGGATTTTGACAGAACGTCAAGGTCACTCCATAAAATGGCTGCCATGGAAGAGTTTTTCTATTCAAAAAATGGTTACTATAATGGGCAAAGAGAGCCAGCTGGGTGTACTGGTTAAAGCACCAGGCTAAAAACTGGAAGACTGTGAGCTGTAGTCCTGCCTTAGGCACAAAGCCAGCTGGGTGACCTTGGGCCAGTCGTCTGTCTCAGCCCTGGAAAAAGGCAATGGCAACCATTTCTGAAAATCTTTCCACGAAGATTGCAGGGACTAGTCCAGGCAGTTGCCAGGAGTCAACACTGACTCGAAAATGGGCAAAGGTAGAAAAAAAAATCACATTTATAGAAAGTAAACTAGTAAGGCTGTTCCTCATAACCTATCAGCCTCTCGGCATTCTCTATCATTTCAGCTCCTCCTTGCTTTTTCCATCAGTAGTAGGCTACAGCTATCAGATCTGGGCTGCAAAAATCCAGACAAACACTAGATGGCAGCAAAGGATTTTCTGTATCCATTTTCTGCATCTAGTAGTCATCTGGATGCTTGCAGCCCAAAACTGGTATCCCTAAGGTCAGCAAGTCAAGAGCTCTGGCTAGTATATGAGAGGCACTTTGACATGGCATGGCTAGATAAGAAGCCACTTTAAGCAGTTGATTGCTCTCTGTTAATGTAAAAGTGCAGTTCTTTCCTTTGTCCATGGAAGTTTAGATCCAGTATTTCTTTTTTAGCCTTTCTCATGACTTAACTGACACAAACCATGCATTGATATTTTCCAGTTTGTTGCCAGATGACAGCTGACTGTGGACAAAACTGGCATTCCTGCTCTGGGAATCACTAGTTGTAATTTCCAGAGGAGTAATATGTAATATGTAATTTCCAGAGGACCCTTCCAAACAAGACTGTGGCTACACCTACCAACCACTTTTATTTTATTAAAAAATCATATGAGACCTATATAGGGCCCAGAAGTTTATTTGCTTGCAAAAGGCCACTTCTCTTTGCCATATATCAGCCCCCATTTAAAAATGAAAAATGAAAAATGAAAAGAAACTTCTAAAAATTTTAAACTAGGTGAAATAGACAATCTAATGGGCTCCAGAGATATTTTTAAGCACACTATTGCAGATGGGTGCCATGCTGGCTACTCCTCTACCTTCTCTATCATCTTATAGCCCAAATAACTTCCAGAAGCCACTGGATGGGGTTGATCATCTCCCATCCATTACAGAGACATCCAATAATTTACTGTAGTATACTTTGGAGGAAGAAAAAAAGAGGGCTACTACTCATGAATTATGACAGAATTGGCAAAAAAAGATGATGATGATGATGATGATGATGATGATGATGATGATGATGATGATGATTTAAATTTATATGTCACCCCTCTGGGCAGTGATGATGAGGATGAGCAGGCGCGCAGGCGCTCTCTCATACACACACACACACACACACACACACACCATTCAATCATGTCTGATTCTCGGGGACTGCCTGGACAAGTCCCTGCAGTTTTCTTGGCAAGGTTTTTCAGATTTGGTTTGCCATTGCCTCCTTCCTAGGGCTGGGAGAAAGTGACTGGCCCAAGGTCACCCAGCTGGCTTTGTGCCTAAGGTGGGACTAGAACTCACAGTCTCCCAGTTTCTAGCCTGATGCCTTAACCACTACACCAAACTGGCTCTCAGGATATATTTACAAGGGTAACATAAGGTTTATTATGATTATTGTAGAAATTCAGTTGATCACCAGATGGCAACAGTGTGTGTAGGTTTTCTGTATCCCTTTGCTGCCATTTAGTGGCCACCTGGAGCTTTGCAGAGCAGAAATCATAGGCCTACTTTTAACAATTTAGGGAAGTTAATCCTTCCAACTTTGATAACTATTGATTGTTCTGCTTCAACAGCTTGCATCATTTACCTTTGGGATGAGTGGCATAACAACATGAAAAGTTAATTGTGTCAGTAAGCTACCTTCAGGGGACTTTTGGAGCTGACTACTAGACCACATAAGTCATACCAGCTCTCCTCCTCAGCTAAAAAGCAATGGCACATTCTTTATAATGCATGGGAAGTAAAAACAAAAATGTTTTCAAATACATCTTACAGTGTGCATCAAAGAAATATACTGTATTATTCACCAATAGTAAATGTAGTACTAGTTATTGTATGAAGTATACAAAGATTATTTTGATTTGCAGCTTGAAGTTGTGTAGAATAAGCTCAGATAGTTTTATGGTTACAAAAGAGAAAAACAGTATCTTTTTGTTTATAGATTACATGGTGCCCAATAAAGAACTTTGATTTGTCTTACTAAATGCAAAATTTATTCTCATAATATTACTCTGACATCTGCTACTTTTGTGTTTCTTTTTAAAATGTTGCTTCAGTTTCCAAGTATTTTAGCTAAAACTGTAACGCAAAATGTCAAGGTTTGTTTTTTTTTGGTCTTATGAAACAAAGACTATTCCCTCTTCATTTCTATCAGATAAATTTGAGAATATCAGTAAACACAAGCATTTCACTTAAGTCATTTACAGGATGCTGGCTGGGGAATTCTGGGAGTTGAAGTCCACACGTCTTAAAGTTGCTAAGGTTGAGAAACATAGATGTAGAGAATTAACAGGCTAAAGAAGCTTTTTCAAAACATTCACCATAAAAGATTATGTTTGTATATAGAATACTATATGTACCATATACTGTATATACTACACTATAGCATATGTACCATAAGGATAGCATTGTAGAGCCTATGGGAATAATGTGCCCCATGGATACTTTACCCTCATGATTTCCATGCCCAGATATTTTGTCAAAAGGTAAAGTCTTCCGCAAGTTGAGGTAGACTCCATTTTCTTGACAATGATATACAGGTAGTCCTTACTTAACAACCATTTGTCTAGTGATGGTTCGGACTTACAACAGTGTTGAAAAAAATTACTTATAATGGGTTCTCACATTTATGACTGTCACAGTGTCTCTGCAGTCACATGATCATGATTCGGGTGCTTGGCAATCGATTCACATTTAGATTGTCACAGCATCCTGTGGTCACGTGATCACCATTTTCAACCTTCCCAACTGGCTTCTGGTAAGCAAAATCAAAGGGGAACCACATGATTCACTTAATGACCGCCACAAAAAAGGTCATGAAATCAGGTTGGATTCACTTAATGACTGCTTTGCTTCACAACCAAAATTCCAGTCCCAATTGTGGTCATTAAGTGAGAACTACCTGTAGACGTAATTTTCTGCTGCCTTCTTCTGGGACATGTTTTCAACCTCCCTGCCTAGACTACAACTCTGGAATTTGTTTATAATCTCCAAACATTAACCAGATCCAATTCCTGCTTAACTTTCTGTGATTAGTCAAATCAGAGTAGGAGCTCCTACTTATTGAAACTGGGTGAAATATTTCTGGATCCTTTTAATTAAACAAATAGATTTAAAAAAACTGTGTCATGCTGTCTCTTGTAGTCTATTCATTAACACAAATACTTCTGAGCGTACGTAACCCCCCAAAGTATTTATTAGAAAATAAATATCATGGACAGATGCAGAACAGTGGATTTTTATTCACCTGCAAGAGAGAAAGACAAAGATAAGCCTCTATGGGAGATGATAATCTGGCAGGCTAGAGCTGTAAATAACAATCTTTATTTTCTTCTGGTAAAACATATTTTGTGACCAGCCATGCCCACTCTCACAAACATTTTCTGAACAGCAACTCCCATCTTGGTAGCCATTTTTAGATCATGCCAAAGGCATGGTCTCAATATTTCAAATTATCCCACTAGGGGTGGGATGACAAATAATTGCCTTTTCGTGATTTACTGAATTATTTGACACACACATACACACAAACACAAAAATAACTGCATCAGCTGGAAAGACAACTCATGACCTCATCCATACAACTATTGATAGAGTACAGGGATTATCCTGGTAGGATTATTTGCCATTAAACATATTACTTTAATGGACAATTCATTAATAAATGCAACATAGACATTTTTTTTCTGAATCAGCATGTACTGTAAATCTGGGGGACTGCTAGTTATACATAATACTCATAACTCCCCTCCATATGGCCTCTTCTGCCCACATTGTTGTGATACATGGACACATATTGCAGCTCACAAAAGCATACAAAAGGCAATATATTTTCACAAAATGATATACATAGTTTATAAACAGAATGTCCCCACTAGTTGTTCTGCTTAGGACATAACTGTGCCTGGTCAGCAGAAACCAAGCCTGGTCATCTGGCAATTCAGTGTCAGAGGGGGAGCTTAAGGAATAGATCCTATGGGCTATTGACTTAAAGAGTAGGAGCACCCAAGTTTGCTACAGGAGCTATCAAAATAACTTCTATTTCTACTCTTTGAGATTTTCTCCAGAAAGATCTAATGGGAAGGGGAAAGTCATCAACAAACAATGAAAAAAAAGTATTTAAATACTTGCTTATGAGACGATAGGAACCAGTATGAGAAATAGCTAATTCATAATTATTTTCACATTCAAACATGTGAGGATGCTAGTTTACTATCCACTCTGCTGCTTCACTAAAAGTAAAGAAGTGCTTGAATCAAGCTTGACCCCTGGTGACTGCATTCGTGCTGTTTTCTTAGCAATAATACAGACATGGTTTGTTGTTGCCTCCCTCAGGGATATTTTTGACTTGTCAACTTAGCCTATTGTCCTAGAATTCCCAGGTAGTCCCCATCCAAGAAATAATCAGACCTAACCCTGCTTAGCTTTCAAGATCAGCAGGGCTTAGCAAGGTATCATGTCTCTTGAGCCATTGCTTTATTTATGAAATGTCAAATTTTAGCATGTAGCTAAAGTTAAGCATGTAGGAAGATCAAGGAGAGAGAGGATCTATCAGCCATTCAGCAGGAAATGAAATGAAAAAAGATGGTTAAAGAAGGACACTAAATGAAGTAAACTGATGAATGCCTCTAACTCTGATCAAAGCTTCATGTAATGTAGACTGAAAAAAGTATTTAAGTCTAATGAGTTGAAATGAACTAAATAAAACACTTTTTTTAAAAAAAAGCCCTATAGTCTTAGCATGATTATAAACCAACCCCCCAGCCCCTTGAATCTGGAAAGTTAAATCTAATGTAATAAAGTCTCTTAAAGTCTGAAATTGATATAGAATCCCTGTTTATAAAACACCTCACTGTACTCAAACAGTGAAGTACTTATAAAGTGACTTCACAATAAAATCAAATAAAGAAAATAAAATCTGTTGGTTTCCTTTCTTTATAGAAAATTTACAAAGAATTTTTCCCTGTGTGTTTGTGTGTGCATACATACATATGCACACATAACATATACCCCATTTACCTGTATGAAATACTTCTGTGATTACTGTTTATATGATTTACACCTTGAAGTTTAGTTATTAAGCATATTTTGGTAGCTAAGTCCAGCAATAAAATCTACTATCTCAGTCATCATCACACATTTCAGCTGGTCTATTTCACTACATAAAAAAGTATGGGCTGACAATGTATTAAGAATTATAGTATCCATCTGAAAAACATTGTGCATTTCTAAATGAAGTCAAAATCTGAAGAAAATTCTGAATTATGGATTTGGTACATCCAAGCTATCATACATAAGCTGCAAACTCTGACCCCTAGATGGCAGCAAAGTTTTAGAGTATTCAATAATTCTTTGCTGCCATCTGGCGGCCATCCAAAGTGTTGCAGCCCAGATATTGTGGCGCTAAGAAATATGACCACAGTGCTGAAAACCCATTAGTATCCTTCACTTCATTTTAGAAAACAAGCAACTAAAAAACTAAATTTTCTTTTCCTTTTGACAGAAAAAGCTTTGATTTCAGTACTCATTTTTCAGTGTTATTTGTTGAACTATGCTCAGACCCATACAATAAAGTAAATGTACCCAATTTTCATCAACTTAAGAGCTGCACTTTAACAGTGGGTGCACCAGGCCACAAAGTGGGCCCAGTGTAATTTTTAAGGAGCTTAATGGTGCCTTGAGACTCTGCTTAAGACATGATGATGACAAAATCTGACATGGAATTCCTCCCCTAGCATCAAAACTTTCAGGTCTGTCACTGTACTACTTATCAAAACTGCTCTTCAAAACTGATCTTGTGGTTTGAAGAACTGCCAGAGGACAGCTTTCTGTTTGAATATGTCCTCTGAACAGACATCTAGGCCAAGTTTAAGGATAAGTATCTATCAAAATACTGAGAAAATATTTGAATTTGCCCATCAAGAGTTTGCTTCTAGATAGCAGATTGAGGAGCACCTAGATCACAGCCTTCTCCACTCTGGTGAATACACTGTATATGTGTTTAACTTACATAAACTAAATCTGTATCTGCATATCCATAAGGTTATGCATGTACATGCATTTCCTCCCTTTTATGCCAATGCATATATGCCCCTTCTACAACTTCTTTGCAACCTGAATCAAGAGGATCATCAGAATCCAAGCAGAACTATCTCAGAAGCTTTGTGAGTGAATTAGGTGACAGTCGGTGGTAAATCTAAGAAAAAATGTTGCATCAGATTTCAAAGGAATAGTTGAAAGGAATTAACCATTTCAAAGGAATGGTTAAAAAACCATTGCAGTTTCAATTGTAAGAAATATCCTATTCTATATATACCTGTCTTGGCTTAATTTCCATTAAGAGTAATGGAGTTTATGAGTAAATATATATCAGATTGCAAATACTTGAGTTTATTATGCAAATATGAGAAAATTTCCTGGATATGCAGGAAACTGAGTAATCGGTTTCAGATCAATTCATCCATAATAAAGTGTAAGAATTTCTCACATGATTCCTATACATGAACACGTACATGAACAGCTGTCAGAACAAACTGATAATATTACTCTTTAGAAGATCCTTTGCACAACTGGTCTTTTGCAGTTTATAGCTAAATTTGTGTTGATTTGATTACAAATGTATTACATTTATATCAAAGAGGGACTGGGGGTGAAATCCATGGTAAGCAGATACTGAGGCTGTCAGACATTTGGGAGATTAGTTTTCATTTTCCTGAATGGGCAATGTGACATAGGAAGGGAGGGGGAGCAGCTTTTGCCCTGAACTTTGTTATCGTATTATACCAGCATTTCTAAGATGTCATTCTTCATAAAAAACAAAGTGACTCTATCATACAGTGCTTTTAGAAAAGCTATCTTAAAGGATGATAATATTACTATTTTTTACTTCCATTAGGACTCAGCGCTGATAGTCTGCTGACTTTAGATTCCATATGTACAGTATCTTTTGAATAAGAAGGATGCATCTTTTTGTAAGCACAAATGTCGTCTTCCCCAAGTGTTCCAGCTTCCATTACAGTTGGAGAAAATATTTTTTCCTTGAACTACGATACGTCAGAATGCAAGAGGACCCACTGAGTTCTGACAGTTTATGTCTGATGGGACAAATCAAAATGCAATTTTCATTTGTCAAGGATTTCTATTTAAAAAAGAAACAGCATGGCACCATAAAAATGTGCATTTAGAAGACAGCATGATATTCATAAATAATGAATATTTTTCTGTGCTTCCAGTGCTAGTTCTAATGTGACAGGCTGTCCTTCTTTTGAATACATGACTCCAAAACAAATATGATAATATGATAATCTGGATTTTTTAAAAAAAGTGGGGAAAAAGTGGAAAAAGCAAGTAATCTTTATAGACACAGTATGAAATATAAACAAAGAGCTAAAAGAAGAGTTAATTGTGTATATGATAATTACATTACTGTTTCAAATGTATATGAATCATTCAGTTTTAGGATGAGACAAGAATTTGGCTGATTTGCAACATTCTCATTCAGATGCAGCTGAAGACTTGAAAAAAGGAACTGGGCATAGAGATTCATTTATTTAGATCAGAAGTGGTCACCCCATTCTGGAGGGCACTTTAGTTCCCCTCAAAGGAACACAATGGAGTTGGGAGATACTCTTGTAGATACAGACAGTAAACATAAATCTATCTGCTTATATTCACCATTCTACATTAGAGAGAACATTCCTTCTAGTTTTCCATAAGCAGGGATAGCTCTACAATTAGGCAGAGTGAAAACATGTCTCAGGACACAGAAGCTGGTGTCAAAACAGTGTCTTTTCAGAAATACCCTTCTCCTGGAGTTCAGAGGTCTAGGTGCCACACAGTCTGTTCTGGGCCCTTTTAGTTAGCTTTGCTGCTCTCCTGGGATAATGGAAGACACAACCTTCAGCATGCAGAAAAAGATCTTGGACTGGCCATGTTTCCAACTAACAGAGGAGCAAAAGAGTTCTATGTCCTTGCTCTCTCAAAATTCCCAGAAAGTTTTTTTTTAGAGACGGGTCAATAGAACCAAGTGTTCCAGGCCCTACACCTGGACAAAGCTCTATCCAAAGTATGATCCAGTTTGTAAAATGATCAGTTGCATCAATATGTTTCACTAAAGTCAGAAGAAAAACTTGGTTAAAATAAAATCCCAAATGTTATTTCAGTATTTCTTCACCTTGGACAATTACTGGGCCATTGACTTCAGTGATAACAACAACAACAATGAATGAATGAATGAATGAATGAATGAATGAATGAATGAATGAAAGAAAATTAGAAACAAAAATGCATTGATGTATGATGGGGCTCAAATCAACCTTTTGCTTTTATGTAGGGATTTTTTTTTTAGTTTTCTCAGTTGAAACAAACTTTTGGTTCAACCAAATAGAGTATGCAAATTATAACTGTGGGAGATAATTAAAAAGAAGAAAGTAATTTATTTCTGTGGAAAAATGAAATACTACAATGAGAAGACACAAACAAAAACACACACCAAGAAAGCACAGAAATTTTCAACATCAGAGTAGAAAATAACCTAAAACATAATTTTTGTGTCAGATATCAGTGATGTTTGTTTGAATAGACTGTTTGAAGAGATGATTTTAGATGCAGCTTCAAGACAACACTTATTCTGACTCAAATGTAATCACTCTGGAGTTATCATAAAAGAGATAATAACATATCAAGGTTTCTTACGATGAATAAATTCTCCTCAAATCTCCTGACTCACAGATAAGAGCTAGCTAATGACTACTGAATTCTCAAGATAGAGAAGAGACAGTTTATGTTATCTTGATAGCTACAGAACAGCTTGAGTATTTGCAAAAGTAACTATAATTTACCTTGTAACCCCCTTTGGCTTGTTACTGCATTGGAGTTGTATCCAGCCAACTATAAGCCAACCATGAATGACCCATTCTCATCAAAGCAGGTAAAGTATACTTTGGATAGGGTCATCAATGTAACCTCATCTCCTTGCAGCCTCCTCCTTGCAGATGGATATGCCAGCTGCAATCATTGTGCCATTAGAGAGACAGTTTAATTCAATAGTCCACTATGTCTAGCCCATTCTTATGGGGTTATGGCCACCATGATGGGCAGGCAGTTTAATCTGGAGCAGAGGTTTTAGTTAGATCAGAACTATACAGCCTAAAAAAAAGTTCAACATTGGAATGCAGTTTAGGAGCTTTGTATATTGAAAACCATACCAGAAGGGCTGAATGTATATCCTCATCTGTAACACAGAGACAAAATAGATAACAGTCCCAAATTAGGAATATTTTTTGAATCATTCAAAAATATCTAAATATAGAATAGTATGATTTGGAGTGAAGGAGTGGAGATCCAAAACATTTTGGCAAGTTTTATGGTGATGATTTGTTAAGGTTTCTGCTTTCAAATGTTGACACATCAGAAAACATAGAAATCAACACTCAGTTGCCAGCACCCCAATCCTGGACAGAATAAATTTGGGCATAATTTTAGGACCAATGGGCAGGCCATTTTAACTCTAGATTTGCCCCATGTTATGGAAGACTGAAAGCAGATCACAAAAGACTTCAGCTGATCCAGAATGCAGTACATATGTACTTAGTGGTTAGTCACAATACTGTCGTGGTACACTTCTGTTGCAGGAGCTGCACAAGTTACTAGTAGGTTTCCAAGTACCTTTCAAGGTGCTGGTTACTGCCTATAAAGCCTACATGGCTTGGGGCCTGGGTATCTTAGAAGCTGCCTTTCCCTTAGTTTCTGCTTGCCATACCCAAACAACTAGGGAGAGGTTTCCTAGAGGTGCCCACAAACCTGAAGTTACTGTGGGAAGAGGCCCAATGACAGACATTCTCTGAAACAGCTCCCTTCCTTTGAAATAACTCATCTCCCCCATCCTCATGGCCTTTCAGAAGTAGGTGATAACCAGGCTCTTCCAAAAGTCCTTTGAGGATTAATTGTAATCAGAGAGATCATAACAAACAATTTTAACTCATTAATTTTGGTATCTAAATTGGAGAGTAAGATTTTGGATCTTATTACTTATTACTGTGTTTTAGTCTGTGAGTTCTCCATCTGCAGAAGATAAAGTAGTGTTCTTACTATCAGATCATGTTGCCCATTGTCCTAACAGTCAGGAATCATGCTGAGACGAGGAGTAGTTCTCTAGTGTTTATTACTGCTACACAAGACAGAATCCTAACAAACTGAAGAAGTGTGGGAAAACCCAGACAGATAAACCCCCAAAATTAAGGCGGGTCTGATCTGTGTCTCTTTGAATGGCTGCTTAATTCCTCAGTACTATGCATGCATTTTCCCCCCTGGATAGAGGCCCCCCTCCTGCTCACCATCAGTACTCATGACATCACCCTCCCCTCCAGATTCACATTCCATTTCAGCCCCTTCCCTTCCAGAGGTTTGGTAAGAGTCCATGTCTCCTTCTAAGCTCCCATGGGAACTGGGCAACGATGGAAAGTCTTCAAAGGAAAACTCCTCCAAGGACAAATCAGTGCTGCTCTCCAGGCCTGATAACGCTTCTGGCCCAGGTGGCTGCTGCTGGAAAATAGCTAGATAATTAGAAGAGTCGTCCCCCCTCCCCCTGGAAAATGCCAGCCCAATGTGGAGGGCTGCAGTTCCCCCCCTTCCTCTGTTACTGGTGTCAAGGCTTCAGGTGGGGGTGGAAACTGCAAACTTACGAACTCCTCTGCTTGGGATTCCTCTGCCTGCTCAGCCAAGTGAGGAATCTCTGGTAGAGTGCGAGGCTTGGGTTTGTGAGGGAAAAGCTGATGGAATCGATGTACCAGCGTTGGTGCATGCACATCTCTGGCATTCTCCCACGTGCGCTCTTCCTCAGGGTACCCTTTCCAGTGTATGAAATATTGGATGCCCCTTCCCCTAGTCCTAGAGTCCAGAATTTCCTCGACTTTGTATTCTTCCTCCCCCTCCACAATTACTGGAGGGGGAGGGGGCATTTGTGATCACAAGGTACTTGAGGGAGGGTCTTTGGCTAGCAAGGCTCTGTGAAAGACTGGATGGATTTTCATGGATGCTGGCAGCTTTAAGCGATAAGCCACTGGATTTATCTGTTGTACCACAGTGAAAGGGCCCACAAACTTAGAGTCCAACCTCTTGGAGGGTCTGGTAGAGGTCAAAAACTTGGTAGAGAGCCACACTCTGTCTCCTACTGCAATTGCTGGCCCCTCTTGTCTGTGAGTATCTACAGCTCTCTTGTAAGCACTCTTTGCCCTGTTCAGCTGCTCCTTTAACAACTCCTGTGAGGCTTGTTGTTCTTTAAGGAAATCAGCCGTGGCTGGAACAGCTCCCTGCTGGGAGGAGGTGGGCAACACCCGAGGGTTAACCCCGTAGCATGCTTGGAAAGGAGACATCATAGTAGAGGATTGCACAGAGTTATTATATGTAAATTCTGCCATGGGGAGCAGGACTGGCCAATTGTCTTGCTGATAAGTGGTGTAACACCAGAGATACTGCTGTAACCATTGGTTAATTTTCTCAGCTTGCCTGTTACTAGCTGGATGATGTGATGATGATAGGTGGATCTGGACCCCTAATGACTGGAAAAGCACCCTCCAGAACCTGGAAGTGAACTGAGGGCTTCTGTCACTCACCAAGTGATTTACCATGCCTCTATACCTAAAAGCATGGTCCATGAACAACTGCGCTGTGGCTTGTGCAGATGGAAGACCCTTGCAAGGAATAAAATGTGCCATTTTAGTGAAAAGGTCCACCACCACTAGTATAGAAGTCAACCCCTGGACCGGGGGTAAATCAGTGATGAAATCCATGGAGATTGTATCCCAAGGCTGACTGGAGGTGGTAGGGGTTGCAAGAGTCCTGTGGGCTTCCCTGGGAGAGGCTTGGCTCGTCTACAGGTATGGCAAGAAGCCACGTAGCCCTTTATGTCTGCAGTCATCTTAGGCCACCAGTAGTCTCTCAGAGCTCTATGGAGAGTTTTGAAAACACCTCCGTGGCCTGCCATTTGATGGTCATGGCAAAGTCTCAGTACTTCTTCCCTCAATGAGGGGGGAATGTATAATCGCCCGCTATGCCAGAGGATTCCTGCCTCCACATTGAATGGCGAGGCAGTGTCTTGCGGGCCCCTCTGGAGGTCATCCATCCTGGCCCTGGCATATGGGTCCTGTTTCTGCTGAGCTCTGACACTTGTAAATAGGTCCTCTGCTTGTCTGCCTGCTGCTAAAATCTCTGTCTGGTTCCCCCTCATAGACTGATCAAAGTTGTGAGGTTGTAATATAGTAGCCTGAACCTCCTGGTGAGTAGTGGGGGTTGCCTGAATGGATCAAGACAGGGCATCTGCCAAATGGTTCTGCACCCCGGGAACATAAGAAATAACAAAATTGAAACGGGAGAAAAACTGGCTCCATCTGATTTGGCGTGGGGTGAGGGATCTGGTGGTTTGTAGAAGCTGTAAATTCTTGAGATCGGTGCAAACTTTCACAGGAAAGGCTCCACCTTCTAGCCAGTGCCTCCACTCTTGGAATGCTGCTTTAATTGCCAGCAACTCCTTGTTAAAAACATCATAGTTTCTCTCTGCTGGTGAGAGCACGCGTGAAAAAAAGGCACAAGGAAGCAATGTATTCTCGGTTTTGTTTGTATATTGCAATAACACCGCCCCAATGGCAATATCGGAAGCATCTGAATGCATTATGAATTGCTTCGTGGGATCAGGGTGCTTTAACAGCAGCTGGGATGCAAAGAGTTGCTTAAATTCTTGGAAGGCTGCTTGCTCCCTCTCCCCCCAAATGAATTTTGATCCTTTCTTCAAAAGCTGTGTGAGGGGTTTAGCCCTGTCACTAATTTTTTTTATGAACCTCCTGTAAAAATTGCAGAACCCCAGGAACCTTTGTACATCTTTCACATTTCGGGGGGGTTGCCAAGAGAGAATTGCCTGGATCTTAGAAGGATCCATGGATATGCCTTCTGTTGATACTTTATAGCCCAGGAAATGTAATTCAGTTAAATCAAAGGCACATTTCTCTAACTTGGCAAACAGCTTGTTCTCTCTCAGTCTTTGTAAGACATTATGTACATGGGTTACATGAGTTGTAGCGTCCTCAGAGAAAATTAATATCTCATCTAGATAAATGACGAGATACTTATCTAGTAAATCAGAAAAAAATTGATTCATAAATCAGGAAAATATGGCTCCTGCATTAGACAAGCCAAAGGGCAAAACAAGGTACTCAAATTTACCAAACATGGTGTCGAAGGCAGTCAGATATTCATGCCCCTCTTTCATCCGGATCAGATTGTACGTATTCCTGAGGTCCAACCTAGTAAAAATGCGTGCTTTCTGTAAGCGATCCAGCAGATCAGATATTATTGGCATGGGATAATTTTCTTTTTTTGTGAGTTTATTGAGGGAACTGAAATTGTGGACCACTCTCATGGGTGCCTCCTGGTTTGCCAGTGCCAATGGGTCAGGCTTCTTTGGTATGAAGAAGGTAGGACCAGATGCTGGGGAAGTAGATGGTCAGATGAAACCCTTTTGGAGAGTAGAATCCAAGTAATCCTTTAAGGTGGCTAGTTCCTTGGGGGACATGGGATATTGTTTCCTTGCTGGAATCTTGGCTTCTGGTATCAAGTCAATGGTGCAATCACAGTCCCTATGGGGGGGTAGTGCTGTGGCCTCTTGTTCACTGAAAATGTCTGCGAAATCTGCATACTTGGCTGGCAACTGGATCCCCCCTGCTTCCATGGCTTCGTTGGTTGCTGGAGAGAGGAGAGCAGCTTGAATCTTGTGGTGCTGGCATTCCTTAGCTGGGAAGGAGATTGCTCCCGTAGTCCAGTTCAACAATGGGTTGTGGGTCTTCAGCCAAGGTGTGCCCAGGACTATAGGCACATTAAGTGATGCCGTAACATAAAGTTGGATCCACTCAGTGTGATCTCCCATTGTTAGTTGCAAAGGTTCTGTGAACCTTCTAATCGGCCCTGCCTTGAGGGGCTGGCCATCAATGGTCTCCACTTCTATGGGACGTGGCAATTCTATGGTCGGGATGTTGAAGTCTTGTACGGTTTGTACATCAATAAAATTGGTGGAAACTCTGGAATCCACGAGGGCCTCTAGCTTGACCTGGTGCTCTGGGTTTACGTGTATTATTACTGGTAAGTAGTAAAAGGATTGCCTGGAATCCTCAGAATGAGCCCTTCTTAATTGATTGATGGTCTCCCTGCTGAGCTCTGTGGAGGGAGACCGACGGAGTTTCCCTGGTTGGAAGTAGAGGCAGAAGTGGCTCTTGTTTCAGTTGCTTGCCCTGGGGCTCTTATGGAATTTGCTTGGCTTCTCGCTGGGCAAGCTCTCACCATGTGCCCCTGGACTCCGCAGTAGAAACAGAGGGCTCTCTCTCTCCTTCTCTGTCTCTCAGCCTCAGAAATAAGCCTCCTGCTCGCCCCGATCTGCATCGGCTCCTCTGGTCCTGAGTAAGGAGATGCTGCGGAGAGAGCTGGAAATCCTGGAAGCGTCCTGAAGCCCCTGCCTCTCCCTGGCTGCATCTGTCTGAGCTCTTCTAGCCTGGCATCTATGACCACAGACAACTGATATAAAGCTTCTAGGGTAGCTGGTGTTCCCTGGCACACTAATTCATTTTTAATTTCTTCATCCAGCCCCTGTTTGAATTGGTCTTTCAAGGCACTCTCATTCCAGATCTCTTGCTAACAGCTTGAAATCAGCAATGTAGATTCCCACTCTCTTGTTGCCTTGCTTGAGCTTCCGAATTTCCCGGCTGGCAGTGACCTCTCTGATCGGGTTGTCAAAGTGTGCTCGGAACCCTGCCAGAAAATTCTGATAGTCGTTGAGAATTGGGTTGTTGTTCTCCACCATGGGAATAGCCCATTTGGCTGCTGGTCCCTTTAGCAGACTTAGAATGAAGGTGACTCTGGTTCTGTCTGTGGGAAACTCTGCCGGTCTGCTGTTGAAAAACATAGTGCACTGTGTGAGAAAGGTTCTCAACTGTCCTGCTTCTCCTCCAAACTTCTCTGGTAGACTGCCCTGGGATCTCAAGACTACTGGTGGAGCTGCTGCTGCTGCTGCTTCTGCTGCTGCTGGCACCGGTTGTGGGTTAATTGGAGCTGGTTATTGTAACTTCTGTAGCATGGCTGCTTGTAATGTGTTGATCTGGAGATCTACTTGTTGTTGGTGTTGTTGCAGGGCTGCTGCAAATTGTTGGATGGCTTGCCAAATTTCCTGGTTTTCCGAAGACATTTTCCAAATGTCTCTCCTTTATTTTTCTTTGTTCCTCCCTCTTTCAATGGAAGTAGGAGCTTGTTAGGATTGATGTCCTAACAGTCAGGAATCACACTGAGATGAGGAGTAGTTCTCTAGTGTTTATTACTGCTACACAAGACAGAATCCTAACAAACTGAAGAAGCGTGGGAAAACCCAGACAGATAAACCCCAAAAGTTAAGGCGGGTCTGATCTGTGTCTCTTTGAATGGCTGCTTAATTCCTCAGTACTACACATGCATTTTCCCCCCTAGATAGGGACCCCCTCCTGCTCGCCATCAGTACTCATGACACACATCATCCCTTTTGCCATGGCAACCTTGAAGCCTATTTCCTGAAAACCATGCCAATCACTTGCATCATTTCACATGGTAAATATTTTGTATTAACACAGCAAAGAATAGTTTTTATAATCCCCATATAATGGCTAAAGGCTCATTTTTAGTAACTTAAACATGAAACTTTCTTTTCCTTCTCTTTTATTTCTGTGTTTAAGAACCTGATGCTGGGGAAACTGTAGCAGCAACAAACTTTCCCTCTCAGTCACTCACACCCACACCTTTACACAAGGCTACAGCAGGAGTGAGCCTCTGGGCTGCCAGATGTTGCTGAATTACAACTTCTACCATTATTCACCATTGGACACAATGGCTGGAGGTGCTGGGAGTTGCAGTTCAGCAACATCCGAAGGAGCAGATGAAGACTTCAGAAAAACTGAACACTGTTGTTCAGTTACTACTTCATCAGCATGACAGAAAGAATGTGAAAAATGAGCAAGATATTTCAATTAAGATGCATGATTTTTCTGCTTTGTATAATAAATTGAAAGCCAGAAGAGAAACATTGCCTAGATGTTGTTCATATGACACATCTGAAACAACCTGAAAAAATATTGCTTATAATTTTATGCAAATGCTTTATATGTCCATTTTTTTCTGAAATTCTTTCTTAAATAATGGTAGAGATAGTTAATCAGAAAAGAGCACACACACAAGAAAAAACATTCTGAGAGATTTATTTTGTTCGGTAATGAAGAGTGAAATAATGGGATTCTTGAAACAGAAAAGACTGAGACCATGATTGAATGGCCATCTATTTTTAATTAAAAAGATAAGATCTTCAAACACAATAAAGCTAAGTCAGCTTTCAAGTAACTTTGGTTATTTATTTTTAGTAGGGAAAAAGTTTCTATGGATATGAAATAAAAAATATCAGCCCTAGTCTTCGCTAACTGGCTTTTGGTCTTTTAGCTGGACATTATAGGGGTTATGTAGTCAAAAGTGTGTGTGTGGGATTGGGGAGCCAGCTTAGTAAAAGGAGTTATTCGTTTACTTATTTACTAGAGTCCTATACCACATCCATACAATTACATTTCAAAATCATTTATAAGATTATGAATACATAATTGTAGGAATAGCAAATGCAACAAGAAGAAAAAATAACATGAAAATATCAGGATGAAGAAATAGGTCTTTAAAGGATACCTAAAAGGTGTAATGGTGGGTGACCAAAAATTAAGGGATGCACAGTATGTCAGATCCCTGGATGCCAGATTGTTAGGGCCTTATGGGACAAAAACAAAGCCTTTCACATGGCTCAACACCTCACTGGTAGCCAATGCAGTTGCTTCAGCAGAGGGGTAGTGTATGCATGACTAGGTGTCCCTTGCAGCAACATAACTGTCACATTCTATACCACCTGTATCTTCTGGACCAAACACAAGGATAGCTTCACATAGTGTGAATGGCGGTACTCAGAAGGCAGGACAACTGTAATTAGGCTGTCCCTGTCAAGAAAAAGCATACTTGCCCTACTTACCAAAACTTTAATAAACTGCATCCTCCTAGAAACAGAGGTCATTTGAGCCTCCAATGACAATTGTGATTGTATGAGCACCGATAAACAATGAACCTGTACTTTCTGAGGGACTGAAACCAGTTTAGAATAGGGAGAGTTTCTGATTACTTACCCAGTAACCACCCATTCACAAGGTCTCCGTCTTGTCAGGATTCAAACACAGTATAACGGCCTTCATCCTCTCCATCACTGACTCCACATTCTGGTTCAGAAGAAGCACAGCCTCTCCCAATTCACATGTTATGGAGTATTCAAAAATTAGTTAGATTCCATAAGTCTCTGAGAGTGGACCATCTTAATGGGTCCAATAGCACTGAAGGAAGAGAATGATACCCTGAGATAAAAGTTCACACTAGACAAAGATCTCACACACAGTTTAAAGAGTACACTAACAATGAAGGAAGAGGAGGGAGCTGATAATGAATACAAATTGATGGTAAAGAGAAAGCCAAAAGAAAAGAAAACTGCTGTTGGACTTCTCTACTCAGGCCTGTAAAAACTCTCCTACCCTTCACTGCAGCTGGAACTTGAACCAGCTCATTGCCTAGGTAGAGAACTGACCAGTTCCCTGAAGTGGCAATGCCAGGAAGGAGGAAATGGAGCTACATATTGTGTAAACCAGTGTTTCTCAACCATGGCAACTTGAAGATGTGTGAACTTCAACTCCCAGAACTCCCAGCATGGCTGGCTGGGGAATTCTGGGAACTGAGGTCCACACATCTTCAAGTTGCCAAGGTTGAGAAACACTGGTGGAAACACTCTCAGATGAAACTGGGAAACCTAACATGTCTGTTGAGGATGAACAGGAGCAAATGCAATAAATTGTTACTGTTAAGATGGCTTACCTCAGTTAATAGTTTCAAAGTCTGAAGCTTCAAAAAAGTCTGTTTTGGTTTTAAAGCTGTTCCCCAGAGGGTTCAAGGGGCAGAAATGACCATATTTAATCAAACTGCCTTCTCCTTCAGTGTGTCCAGCATGTGGTTTTCTGACTCCAGAAACTGCTAGTCAGCTCCCCATGTCAGTGCTAGAAGGAGTCACTGCCACACCAAGGCCTATAGTCTGTGAACAGAGGAAAAGGAGGGAAGGTTCCCAGTGATCTCCATTTGAAGAGCTACATAGCTTAACTATAACTTAAAAAGGAAAGACCCCATCAAGTTGGCCTGCTCTTGTTCAAACTGTGCCATCTACAGCATCCATAAATTGGATGACAAGATATGAGGAAGGGAAAGCAGCTCTGAGCAATGCATGGAAACTTAGTAATGAGCTAATATAAGATTTGGGATATTAGTTGATAAGTATCCAATTATATAAAAAGCATTATATTGCATGAAGTCCTTACAGGAGCACAGTGGAACCATATCATTCTTGAGCTGGTTAAAGAATGCATCCAAATATATAAATAATAACTTTGTGGCATTCCCCCGAAGGGTCAGACATGACTCAGTGCTTGCACAAAGGACCTTTCACTTTCACTTTTCATAAAAAGCACAGCTAGACTTGCCGCTGTATGGTTTATGGACAAAGTGATCTGTGTTTCCTTAAGAAAGAGAAAAATGATATGGTTCTGATACACATAAGCATATTCTGGATCTACATTTTGCTTGTTTGAGACTTGTTCAACTGAACTGGTTAGATTTATGAGTTCCCATAAAATTTCTCGTGGCTTTTGTTTATGTGCGCTGCGGGTTAAACCGCTGAGCTGTCGATCGGAAGGTCGGCGGTTCGAAACCGCGCGGCGGGGTGAGCTCCCGTTGCTCGTCCCAGCTTCTGCACACCAAGCAGTTCGAAAACATGCAAATGTGAGTAGATTAATTGGTACCGCTTCGGCGGGAAGGTAACGGCGTTCCGTGAGTCATACTGGCCACATGACCCGGAAGTGTCCTATGGACAACGCCGGCTCCAAGGCTTTGAAACGGAGATGAGCACCGCCCCCTAGAGTCGGACACGACTGGACTTTACGTCAAGGGAAACCTTTACCTTTACCTATATCCATCCTGGCCCAGTATGGGTTGGTAGATAGATGTTTTTGACTTCCCAGTCTAGAGCTGGCAAATAGTGACAGACTTAAAGTCACTCAGCCAGCTTCTAAGGCAAAGAAGGACAAGTAGTCCTTGTTTAGCTATCATAATTGGGACCAGCAACTTGGTTGTTAAGTGAAGCAGTTGCTAAGTGAACTGAAACTGTGGTTATGATCTTACTTCAGTTTTCCTTTGCTTTACAGACCTGCAAAGGTCATAAATGCAAGGATTGGTCATAAAGTTATTTTTTCACAATCCTAACTGTGAATGATCACTAAATGAGGCAGTCGCTAAATGACAATTACCTATACCTGGGTCTCCCTGTTCTTAGTCTTTCTCTCTCTCTCTCAACACACACAGAAGCAAATTCACAAGAGTGCATTCTGAGAAGTCAGAATGAGGGAACTGTTTATTGAGATATGACACATCAAGCTATATTCAGTGTTTCACATATGAGAAACAATTCTATCTAAAATTGGGGATATTTAGCTTTAATAACCATTCAAGTTTAGACAGCACTGATTTTATTTGCAAACCACATACATAAATACTATGCTCTGCAACAGCAAAACAGCAGTTTGGCTAGAAAACTCATTCTGTAGCACACAGTCTAAAAAGAATATTGCAATCCATGTGTAAGGAATATTGTAAAAAAAAAGAAAGAAATATTTTTTCTGCTAAATAATCCTTCCTAACAGTTCAAACTAAGTTAACATTGCTTGTTTCTACTGTAAATTTAGTGGTGATTATTTATTTACTATTTAGAATTATAGGCCAACAAATAAAAGACCACAGGTAGTGTACAAAGTGGAAAACACCATTAAAACATGAATACATAAGTTTACATTTAAGAATTATGTTATAGAACAGTCTTTCCATATGCTGGCATATTTTAGATGCAGCTCCCAGAATTTCCCACCATACAGAGGAGTTGTCAAGAATTCTGGGAACTGAAAATGATGCTGAGGAGGAACCTCTTATGAGGCAATTGCTTTGAGATAGACATCACAGTATAATTCTTTATTCTAAAGAATTTAAAATCAAAACCTTTGATGAATTGATATAATTAGGCTACTACCACTCTTAATAATCTTGCTACTTTTCTTACTACTTCTACTACAAATAGTA
The DNA here is from genome assembly GCF_035149785.1 of Candoia aspera. Lineage (NCBI taxonomy): Eukaryota > Metazoa > Chordata > Lepidosauria > Squamata > Candoiidae > Candoia > Candoia aspera. The sequence continues at coordinate 212,289,403 of NC_086154.1, read as the reverse complement.
GTAACAATAATTTGTATAAGCTGCCTAATTCAAGGCAGATTTCAGTCAAGATATATCAGTAAACAGGAATAAAAAACAAAATAAATTAATGCACATGTCTGTGGGTGTTGTTTATTCGTTTAGTCGCTTCCGACTCTTCGTGACTTCATGGACCAGCCCACACCAGAGCTTCCTGTCGGCCATCAACACCCCCAACTCCCCCAGGAATGAGTCCGTCACCTCTAGAATATCATCCATCCACCTTGCCCTTGGTCGGCCCCTCTTCCTTTTGCCCTCCACTCTCCTTAGCATCAGCATCTTCTCCAGGGTGTCCTGTCTTCTCAATATGTGGCCAAAGTATTTCAGTTTTGCCTTTAATATCATTCCCTCAAGTGAGCAGTCTGGCTTTATTTCCTGGAGGATGGACTGGTTTGATCTTCTTACAGTCCAAGGCACTCTCAGAATTTTCCTCCAACACCACAGTTCAAAAGCATCTATCTTCCTTCTCTCAGCCTTCCTTATGGTCCAGCTCTCGCAGCCATATGTCTGTGGGAGAATAGTTAAATATACAGAACTAGGACCAGGGAGATCCAAGTTGAAAACTATCCTTAGCCATGGACTCTACTAGATGACTTGAGACCTGTCTATTTCTTAAGGCAACCTCTTTCACAGGACTATTGTGGGGAAAAAACTAAGGAGGGAGGATTGTGTTCACTATCTTGACCACCTGGATAGAAATCTAATGCATAAAACTTTGTACAGTACAAAGGCAATATGAAATTTATGAAAGGTGGTTGGAATAATATAGTCTTCACTGCCCACATCAAAACAAGCAATGAAGTGGGCTGGCAGACTTATTTTAGAAAGTCGCTCCATACCTTGAATACAAGAAATGATATCAAAGAAATAATAAGGAAATTCAATGTTAAATAATTTGTAGCCAGATGGATTTTAATTGTATTAGTATCTAGGAGCAAGAATAATTATTTTTAGTAGCCATCTGACTGAAGGAAAAGAAGGGCCTATTGATTTAAGCTTTAATTTGTTATGCTTCACACAAATATTACAAGGACCTTTTTTCCCCTAGATTATCAGACTGCAACTGGAGGATAGTCTGGTGCTTAATAATAATGTGGGGAGGGGGGAGGGAGGGGGGTCATGGTGTAATTGACTCCTCTGCTCCTCCCCATCATTTTTACACAAACTGATTAATGGATCTAATTAGAATTCTTACAGATTTGGTTTGCTAGGATATATACCAGGAATACCCACACCCCACACAAGCCTGTACTTTGATATGTGGTGGAGACCTGGGAGCTTATGTAAACATCAGAGGTACTTTTTCAAGATTTACAGGGCCTGCCAACAGACCAAATACTTTTTAATTTGTATCAGCAGTTCATGGGACAGGACAACATGATGCCAAACACACAGCACAGTTAGCTAGTTAAAATAGGGCTTCTTTCATTTTTCATGGGGGTAGTTCACCCCATCTTACTTTTAGAGGGTTTAACTAATGACTTTGGCAGCCTCTTCTAGTATCTTTGTCCCTACAAAGGAACATGTAGGTGACAGCAGATAGGCTAAAATTTCTCACTGGTTGCAAATTGCTTCAGCAAATGAAATTTAAAGCACCAAATGATGGTGTTCCATGTCTAATTTATGTATTTTTCTAATCATTAACCTTCTGCTGTTACTTTCCCATGAAACGTATATAGTTATCCTCTAGATTAATTGATAATTATATTTAATAGATATATACATAATTTCTGCTACTTCTGTAATGAACAGCTGATATTACACTGAAAAATTAACACTACATATTAAACCCTTTACTCATGGGCACATGCAGGGAGCACATAGTGAGCAGAACTGCAACTTAGCTTTCCTACATTTTTACAAGGGTTTATGTAATGGCACTAAATTGGAATTACACACGGACTTGTAAAAAGGTTGAAAGGCTTATGCTGTAAACAGTTAAAAACTATCTTTCATGCAAGCTTTTAATCTATTAAGAATCTATGGAAAGTTTAGAAGTCCATGTAGAAAACAAATGCAATTAAGAGAGAAGACAGTCAATTATCTGTGGAAGCAAATTATTCACTCAAAGCTGGAAATGTGTCATTAACTGGAATGGGTCTTAGTGGTTTTAATTATCACTTACTCCTTGTAACTGTTCAATGATATATGCTGTGTCAAACTCCAGCAATGAATCACAATGAATAGATGACCAGTGCCTTGATTTCCAAAGAGCTAAATGGTCAATATTGGGGAATTCTCCATTTCTCACAGAAGAAAAAAAAGATTTCTGATCACTCATATCCTTAGACCAAACATTTTAGTTACGTTTGAACAATTAAAGAAGGTGAAGCGAAACACATTCTCAATCTTTCTTTCTTATCCTCTTCAAGCCAATCTTCTGAAAACAGAAAGGCTTATCCCATTAATTCATACTGAAGTTTTGGCATATATGTCCCATTTCCTTTCAGCAATCACTCTTCCCAACAAGGCTTATGGGAGACGAGCCAAGAGGAAGGTAAGGATGGTATCTCGCTGTTGTTTGATCTTGATTCCCTGGCCAAATATGTACAAGAATCTCTGGTGTCCCATTTAGTGATGAATTCATGCTGGCCTTTAGAGATTCAGGCACAGTCTAAGCACACTGTGAACTAGCTAAATGGAATAGTCATCTTCTTTGTTCATTTGCTTCTCAGCAGTCCTAGTCTGGAGTTGGGATAAGATTTGTACAAGCTGCAGTTCCTTGACATCCTGAACAAGCACTGAATAAACTTATCTTTGGAAACAGCTGTAATTATGGCTATGATTTGATCTGTCAGCAGTGCTGTCCATGCGTAGAGTCTCTCACCTGATTTGTATTCCGTATCATACCACCAGTTTTCTTTTGAGTCCATTTGTCAAACCCCAACTTCTTTAATATGTAATGCATTGCCTGACTTTATTTTCATCTTTGTTCCCATTCTGCTTGAGATTATTCTGATCTTGACTGGATCTTCCTGATTCCTCTGGTTCTTGCCTCACATCCTATAAAATCACAAATCTGTACTGAATGTTTTAGCAAAGCCTAGCTTTAGTTCATAAAGCACACCATTATTTATTCTGTCTTATGCCTCACTATCCAGCCAACACTAAACTCTTCTGATATACAGAGAGCCCCAAAGGTGGTTTTTTTCTCTTCATAAACTTCTATAATGTATTAAAATGACCAATGCAAATCTGAAACTCTTGCTAAAATATATGCCAGATATCTGGGTCAAACATTACATTTTTAATGAGGGAATATATAGAGTTTATACAACTGAGAATAAAATAAAACACTTTGTTGAAAGTTTCAGATACACTGGTCTCAGCCCAAAGATTTATGCATGCAATTGATTAGCAGCAAAACAGCTTGATCCAAGGCCCCTTTGCTGGTAAAAGAAAGCAACACAAACACTGCCAAGAATCCACAAGTTACACAAAGGATTTCTATACCTGCTTTGATTTTGACCTCTAGCCATATCTAGGATGAGCAATATTATTGAAATCAAATACTGGCAGACTTATAAGGACCTGGATGTAGAAGCCAATAGGTAAAAGGTTATTTTTACACATGGATCATCCACACTGGATTTGAGTTCCATGCCAGGTTTGTCTGTTTGCTGTTTTCTCTTTATTCTGTCTATTCAATAACCATCTCTCCCTTTCAGTCTATCTGCAGCACTGCTCAATTGGAGAGGGCAAGGCAAGTGATGTGGGATGATCTTTCTGCACTCTCATCATTGCTTATGTTTACAGATGAAAAGTGAACTAACAGAGAAGCACCAGAGAGGCCAGAATAGCACCAAACAATGCTTATTTTGTTAGATCCCTCAGACTGAAACCACAGAAGTTGAGGGATCAAATAGGAGATGCTCTAACATTGCAGCCAGAAGGTACTAAGTGGTACATTAGATAAAACGGAGGAGGAGGAAGAGGAGGGACTTAAAGCAGAAAGTTCTACAATACTTTATACCATCACCCAAAAGAGTTCGTACAGCTATGGAGGACAAGAAAGGAATCTGAACAAGAAGAAACAGATTAAAACAAGAGTTCTCTCTCTGTCTCTCTCGCTCTCTCTTTTCATTTATTTCAATTTGTATGGCCATCCATCTCACTGCAAACTAAGTTTTTCTCTCTTGTTTACTTATTTATTGATCAATCAATCAGAAGAAAGGTAGTTATACTGTACATTCTGTACCTTCATAATTCAATAGTAAGAATTCAAATGACTCCTAAACTGCTACTAATTACCAGCCCAAGTTAAAATATTGCATGGATGTAACAATTTGATTTCAATACGTTCTTTGTTTTAAAGCCTATAATGCTTGTCTTGAGAAGAATTTGGAGACATCCTTCTAATCCTGAGATTGTTTAATTTAGAATGAAGACATAAAAAGTTATATTCATTTCATGGAAGTCTGGCTATAAAACTTTGCCTTCATTCTTTAAAGAAAAAGAGACAAACATACAGGGATCTCTGTAGAAAATAGAAGTCAAGAAATAATGTTCTGAGTATCCCTGGCAGCATTTCCTATTGGTCTTAGATATTCCCATATCATTCATTGTACTGACTTTCCCCTTAAAAGAAAATATAGTTAATTTGCTGTTGCCATATTTGTTTGTTTGTTTGTTCAGTTTAGGAACTGCTCAACTCCAGACAGACTCTGGGCAGCTCACAGTACAAGGCAATATAAAAATAACTATCTACATAAAACAGTAAACAGATGGCAGATCCAGTCAACCCATAAAATGCATATCATGACCCAATTTTCTTGCTATTTTCTTTTTAATTATAAAATCCATTTTGGATTCAAAGAATATTTAGAAATTCCATAAGATAAAGGCAGATTTCTTGCAAAAAAATCAGTAGTTACTAACAACAACAACAACTACAAGAAAGAAAATAGAAGAGGAAAAAAGAAAACAAAATGGAAGAAAGCTGAATGTATGCCTCCTAATTGGTGGAATATAGGCAACAATATGTTGGCTTGCAAGTCAGTTTCTAGATTAGAGGTCCGAGCTTAGATAAAATAAATATAGCACAATCAGAATAAAATTGGACTTGGGTTGCACTGCTTGTAACACAGTAGCCACAATGTGCCAAAATTGACCCATCTGTCCTTATTGTTAGAAGGGAATGTTGAATGTGGCATTGGTTCAAGTAAGAGTGGTAACCAGTACTGTATATGATTAGAAAGTATAGCATGAAAGTTTCAATGGAACAAAGCCCATCTGCTGAGGATCATAACATACAGGAGATTGCAACCTGGAATGCAAGAGGAATAAATGGTAGAGCATGAATCAATAAATGATATGAAAGAAGAAATACAAATATGCTGGGTGTTTGGGAAACTAAGAGAAAGAGGAAGATGTAATAGATATGAAGGTGGTCTAATCTTGAAGAACCATGCTGATGAACCCATGGAGAGAAGTGAAGGTGTAGACTTAATAATGATTGAAAAGGCTAAAATGTACATCAAAAAATATGAATTGTTATCATCAAGATTGTTTGATGTACATATGAAAGTATGATTGAAAGGTTGATAAAGGCTGTGTGTTACTGTAAATGGTGATAATAGAAAAACCCAGTTTCTGAGAAGTTGTCCAGCATTTTGAATTAATGTCTTTTGGGAGTGACAGGTTCTGCGAGCAATTTGATGGTACTTCTGTTGATTAATGTCTTTTGCTATTGATCATGAAACTTCATTAAAAAAACAATAAAGGTATGTTTTGATCACCTAGGTTACTTCTCATCCTTAAACCATGTCCTTGAAGAGTGTAAAGCAAGGTTGCATTCTAGCATCCCTCCTCTTAATTTTTTATATTAATTAATTAGTACAAGATCTGAGAAAACCTGACAAAACCTGAAATTCACAAACATCCCTTGATTGTTCTACTATTTTATGCACTGACAATGCAACAATATTTTCCTTAATACAAGTAGATCTAAGATGAAGTCTTCATTCTGTTGCCCATTACTGCAGAAAGGATCAAGTCATCATCAATTACAATAAAACTGAAGTAGTGACTTTCTGCAGATGAGCTCTCATTCATCACCACTCTGCTAGGATTAATAGCTTTGACATTGACCAAGCTAGGATATTTAAAGTTGTCTTCCCAAGCCTTGGCAACCTGGAACAGGCAACCAAGCGTTGTCACTGCTCAACACCGTTCTGCATTTTGTTAACTGTATGTTACTAGCATGTGCCAGCAGCTATCAATATTTTCAGAGCCAAGGTAATCAGTAAACTGCAATATGGTGCAAAGATGGGTTACTCTTTAACCAAGTTTTATTGAGGCACTCCAGTCCAAATTCTGACAATGTTACTCCAACTAGCCCATTGTGTAGATTGCAATTTGGGCTTCTCTTTGGAGACATTTATGGACACTTGCTGATTGAAATACTGGATTAAATTACATTTTTGGTAGTATCATGGTCTGTTTGATTTTATAGGATAATTTCATGACCTCATGGAAGAAAGTTACTGCTGCAGACTTAATAGTATTATGGACATTCAGCTCTTTACTTGATTCACTTGGTTCTGGAGAGCCTGATCCAATGGAAACAATGTGTCATTGGGTCTGATATCCAAAATCATTTAATCAAAACTCCCACCTAGCATGCAACAAGCCTGAATGGGAGACTATTCTCTTATGCTAAACATTTAACAAAAATAATTTGCCTAGTTTAGAAGAGAGGTTTTACCATTGCCTGCTATAATGTCTTGCCATCTTCCCTGCTAGAAGGAACATTTCATAACATTCCGTATTTTAAAACTTCATAGAAGTTGCATTCTGAGATGATGATGGTGATGATAGCAACTTGTAACAAAACAAGAAATAACAGATTCCTAAGAGATACACATCCATTTTCTGAAGTGATATATACAGAGTCTGAAACTGTATTCCCCAATCTCTGTTGTGCAATAAGAGAAATAGTAAAAAAAAAAAAAAAAAAGTATAAACCAGAGTTTAACCCTTTGATATCCTCCAGCTGAACAAGGATAGGACACATTCTGGCAAGCCAAACTTTCTGAATAAGGAATAAGTTCTAATGGCCAGTCAGGAAAAAGTAAGGGTGATGAATGAATGGTGAGGACACATTTTGCAATTCTGAGCCACTTTTTATTGTCTGGTTGCCAAGAACATGACATGGCATGGAAGTGATGTGCCAATATCACCAGATGGGGCAAGGGCAGAGGGAGCAGGAGTGGAAAATTTCCTTTTTTTTAAATGTTGAGGCATTAAGGATTAAAACAACAGGTGTGTTAAGCCTGTTGAAGGCTTAATGCACTTATTTTACTTATTTTTTTTTAATGGGAAACTGCCATTATTGTTTTGCGATGAAATTATGGTATTCAATTTGGGGAGGGGTCCCCAGGAACCCCCCAAAAAGGGTGTTATGGGACTACAGATAGCTCACAGGTGGAAAGTGGCCCACTACTTCCATCTGTCTTAAGATGATTATTTTCATGACAACAGGATGACATTTCAGTTGTCTATGATAGATAGAGAGAACATGCAAAGTTCATCCTGAAAAGGGTTGGTGTAGTAAGAAGACAAACATATAAGACCAATAACTTTTTTGATTTGCCAAAATAGCAGTTTGGAAGTTTTTGAAATGGAAGTGAAAAGCCATGAGTATAGGCTCAGTTCACCACAATAAGGAATAATCTTTTTCAGTAGAGTTTGAAATACAGTAGTGGCAATGCTTCTGCCAGGAGGTAGTTTGTTTTACAAGAATTTTAGAACTGTTTGAGATGTAAAAAAAAAAATTAAGACAGATTCAAATTGCTTTGAAGAAAACCACTGATGTCAAACACTAAAATACATAATGATGCATATCTGAATTCCAGTATAATGATTTTGTGTTTTCATAAGAAGGGGGAGGCTTTTTTTTTTAATGAGGAGATGCTTCATGGCTTAATTATATAAACTGACTTAACTAATATTTTTCTGACAGTTTAGTAGGTGATACATCCTATAGCTATGATTTCCTAATATTTATTTAAATTGCCCACAACTTCATTCATTCCATTTCTACTGTTACCTTGACTGTAAAAAATTACTCTTTTAATCTTCTTCTTCATGTTTGAAATATTTAACTGGTTTCCTTCTACATTCAAAGCTCCTAATCACCTTACATTCTAGTTTATGGAACTCCACAATACAAATTTCTAATGCACCTGAGTCTACCTCCTTTATTCTATTTCACAAATGCCTAATATAGTTTTAATTATAATTCTCAGGAGACCATGTAACTCACAGATTTGTATTTGACTGTTCCCATGAAGGGTGGAATAGGCTGAAGGTCACCTCATTGACCCGAAGAGATCCAAATGCTTTTACAATATGCCCAGGTCACTGTCACTTTTACATTCCAGACGTGGCTGCTAGGAAAGAGGCATAAGGTCCTCCTGAAAGCCCTCTTTCCCACCAAGCCCTTTGAAAGTATTCTTGAAGGGTCTGCCACTGAAAAGGGTATGAACCCTGTTACATCAGACTGCATTTGATCAGATCCAGTTTTATACTTCAGGGTCCTACACTTTAGAGGTCATCAGACAGAAACAGGTTCAAAGAAAAGGAATGGGGATGATTAGGGGTCTGGATTAATTAAAGGATTGATTAAAAGAATTGATATACTTAGCTGGATAATACCATTCAGAGATATGATAACAGACTTAAAATATGAACAGATGTCACACAGAAGAAGGTCAAGATCTGTTATGTATTATCCTAGTGTGCTAGTCATACAATACTGTTACAACAAAGCAGATAGCAAGTGAATGTTAGAAGACACAACAGCGTCAGCTATCTAATGAGTATGTCCCATTGCTGGATATGTTCAAGCAGGGGCTGCACATCCATCTGTTGGCAATGTTTTAATTTGGATTTCCAAACTATTGATGTTGGACTCAATGGCCTCAGTAGCCAACTCTGTATTTCTATATTTATTAAGAAAACGTGACTTTCAAATGGTCTCACAAGGTAAGTTTTTGAGGAACAGAGTTATACAGTGTATATGTTTATTCAGTCCCATTTGTTCAACAGAATTATCCCCAAGCTAAGTATACTTAATATTGCAGCCCGATGATTAAACCAATAGTGGCCAAAGCTATTGACACCGATGGCAAAATATGTTAAGCACATTTTAAAAAACCTACAAATCTTTTAGAATTAATCAAATTTCCAAAACAAAATTAATATTGGAAAAGAAGTTATAAAGCAATTTCTTCAAAGATTAAAAAAAAATCATCTTAAAAATAGTGTTGGATAATCCCTTCATCCAAACCTTATTTTCCTTTATGTTATTTCACTTTCTGATAGCAGATTTTGAAGGTACAAATAACTAGCAATTCACGTTTCATGATTTCACACTATTTATTTATTTATTGCTACCTAATATTTATTTATGTATTTATTTTTAGCTACCTAATATGCACATACCTAGTAAAGGAGAATGTATTTATTTATTCAATTTGTCCCTGCCCACCTCCTCCCATCAGGGGGCTCTGGGCAGTTTACAATAATAAATAAAACAACTTCACAATAGAATACAATATACAAATATAAAATTATTCTAATAAATAAATAAATATAAATAAGAGTGAAAAAGTTTTGCTTTTCCTTTCCTCTCCCATGAATGGGCATCATCCAATTACAGTTTGCATTACTAATGTTGACTGGCAATGAAGTTGTCCAACACATCTTCATGAATTCATACTGGCACCTTCCTCAGTCTAATGCCCTTTAGGAGAATGGGATTACAGGTCCCATAATCTCAAGATGACGTGGCTAGAGAATGATGGGAACTGCCACTCTGTATGTCTTAAAGGTGCCAGGTGAGAAGTCTGATATTATAACATGAGGTAGAATTGTGTATCTTGACTAGAGTGAACTTCGATGTAGGGAACCATTGTAAAACTTTAAAATGGGTAGTGAGCATGAGGAACCACTGCAGAATGTAACCATCATAAGTAGATCAGGTAAGTAGTTTCAGAACATTACGTTCTTGATGAAGTAGTATACCACCCACATACCCACCCCCAGAAGCTGTTAAGCCTAACTAAATGGTTAGTATAGTGGAAAGAATTTCATCATCCAGTTTGGGAGGGAGGCACGTATTAATTCTTTCCTGATTATTAAGTATGACTGAAGGAAGGAGGGAGGGACTGTGACTGAATGAGGAGTGCGGAGTGGGGAGTGAGCCGACCACCAGCCAATCCTTAAGGCCTTTGCTGAAAGGAATGTAGCCACAAGAAGAAGGAAGGGAAACAGATCTCCAATCCTGCTTACGTTTATCACTAGTCATTTTGTTTCTTTCTCCAGATTGTGGGACTGGTAACATTTCTCTTTTAAGAGAAAATAAGCATCAGGTGGTTACAGCTTTGCATACTTTACAGTAGTAGGTGCTCCCTGGAAGATTTCTCAGAGACATTCAACCTTCCTCAGAAACATTCAGTCATTGGCCGAAGAAACATTACTAGTTTGTTCCATTAAATTTTAAGACAGCAAGAGTAAGAAAGAGAGTTGGGGGAATGGTGCTGAATGTCTTAAGCTGAGATCATGAACACTCCCATTTCTGTCAAGGTCAGCATAACTTTTCATATGCTTCACAACCCTCACAAACATCATTCACTCCATCCAACCAACACTCAACGTTTATAAACATAATGTACTGATCACGACCTGTGGGAAGCATTTGGCAGCTATTACAGCTAAAGGTGATGCAAATTATTGAGCCTAATGGAGTAAAGACTTTTTCAGTTGGTACACTGAATGTTGAATGACTTTGTTTATGAAATAAATGAGACAAGTACTGAACAGCACTGCTATTTTTTTTCACTCAGACTCTCTTTAGAGCACAGATAATGTTCTGTGGCAGAGATATCCAAAAGTTCTGAAAATCTAAAAGGGGAAGAATCTTTTTCACAGAACAGTAGCTCTTAAGGATATGTATTCAGTGCAGCACTTTGTCAAGAACTGGAGGATAAGCCTTCTTATCTTTGTGGGGGGGAAAGGAATTAAAACCATCCAAACTCTGTTTGCCATCCTAGCATAGTCACTACTACACACTACACATACACAAATTATATGTATATGTATATGTATATGTATATGTGGACTATTGCAATGAGCTCTACATGGGGCTACCCTTGAAGAGTATCCGGAAGCTTCAGTTGGTCCAGAATGTGGCTGCGTGGACAGTTGGTTCTGCTAAATCGGCACATGTGACACCACTGTTACGTGAGCTGCATTGGGTGCCAGTTTGCTTCCAGGTCCAATTCAAGGTGTTGGTTATTACCTTTAAAGCCCTACATGGCATGGGTCCAGGTTACCTGAGGGACCGTCTCATCTCCATGACATCAACCCGTCCCACCCAATTGTGCAGAGAGGGCAGGCTGCGGATCCCATCAGCAAAGGAATTTCATCTAGTGGCTCCAGGAGGTGGGCCTTTTCAGCAGTGGCACCTGCCCTTTGGAATATCCTGTCCCCAGAGTTGAGACGGGTGTCCTTGCTCCTGACCTTCCGGAAGAATTTGAAGACCTGGTTCTGCCGCCTTGCTTCGGATGTAGAGGGTAACAGCTCCACCTGGGGGTGATTGGCGCCATAACACCCCCTATTGATTGTGATTCCATCTCCTCTTGGATTTTACATTTATTATCTTATTTATATTTTTAGATTGTAATTTAGGTTTATATGTTTTTATTATTACTTTTATTGTAAACTGCCCAGAGTCCCCCATTGGGGGGAGATGGGCGGTGATATAAATTTAAATAAATAAATAAATAAATAAATAAAATATGTACAGTATATATATACATATACACAAACTTAGGTCTGCCTTTGCATGTATATTCCTTGTTATATATCCATAATTATATGAAATTATTCTCTTTATTCTCTCCAGGAAAAGAAAAAAGTATATATTTCTGCTCCATCAAATAAAAATGTGTCTTTTATATGAAATATGTAGAACACACATTCTCAGAATATAAATAAAAAGTTTGGGGATGAATAATTTATGAATCGTTAATAAATATTAGAAAAAGAGCAGGATTCTGGTAGCCACAGGAATAAGGGACAATATCTATTTATTAGATTTCAAGATCTCTGCTATCAAGCAATTCTGTACAAGGATAATTATAAAAATATAAACAAAAAATACCTACAATATAATTAGACAAAACTTATAAAAATAAAAACATAACTGGAGCAATACGAATGTATGACATTCCCTCAAAAAAGATTTGAAAAGCCCTTTGGAAGCCTTCTATTTTCACTTGCTTCTACAAGGATGTTAACTGAGAGGCTACTCTGGTTTTTTATGGGAGGCTGTTCTATAATATAGGCAGCAGTGTCCACATGTGGTCAAAAAAGTCAAAATGGCAGCCACAATTAAAGCCCCACTTTTTTCATGTGTCTTGTATCACACACCCATACCCACACCTGCACTCCTGCAAATGTCCCTGAATATAACGGCCATTAATGGAAATGATAGGGAGCTATAGCCAGACAGCTTGGAGTTAGTGAAAGAAATTAGAATTAGAAGCTTCCAGACCAGGGGTAGATGACAGCGATTCATCCTAGGGAGTAGAGAGGCAGTAAGAAAATGTGGAAGACTTAGGAAAGGTTTTCTAGAAAGTTGTGGAGCTGTAGGTGCACACACATAGACACATACCTATAGAGATGGTGGAGTAAGGAGTGGAACAAAGGAGATGCTGATAGGTCCTGATTGGTCCTGAGAAGAAAAGGAAAAGGATAACCCAGGAAGGGGCAACTTCAGAAAATAAAAGAAGTAAGAGACAAAGCTTTAAGCCAGTGTTTCTCAATCTCAGAAACTTTAAGATGGGCTGGGGGAATTCTGGATGTTGAAGTCCACCCATCTTAAAGTTCCTGAGGTTGAGAAACACTGCTTTGAGCCAAGAGCTAAAAAGAGAGATGAGGCAAAAGCAGAAGAGAGGAAGCAGAAGGCTTTTCTCCCTACAGCTCTGTACCCAAGTGGGAGTCCGTTGCTGCAGCTAAGAAGGGGAAAGGGGCCAATGTGGCTGCAAAGAAATTAGGAGTATCAACTGGTGAGCTTGGCTGTTGTGGGGGGGAGGGCATGGCAGAAGAGAGACATGCTTCTTTCACTAGAAAGGAAATCACCCATAGGACAAGGACTGAGTCTCAAACTGACAAAGGAAGTGGATTGAATAGAGGGCCCAGGAGGGATCAAGAAACTAACCAGAGGAGAGTGAGGAAATCTGTTCCACAAGCCTTTTCGAGAGACAGCTCTTGCCTTGTGCCCCTTTTGTAGGGGGAAGGGGAGGGTTGGGTTGGTTAAATGTGAGCTAAGCTTTTGAAATGTCCTGAGTCTATAAGGCAGGGTTTCTCAACCCTGACAACTTTAGACGTGTGGACTTCAACTCCCAGAATGGCTGGGGAATTCTGTGAGTTGAAGGCCACACGTCTTAAAGTTGCTGATGTTGAGAAACTGCTTTAAGGAGACAGAGAGGCTGTTGTGGGAGAGCCTTTTTGCAGGACCAAACTAGGCCCATGTCATTCTGCTCAATAACTGAGTGTTGCTTAAAGTACTGTCTGACATTGCCTATATATCTGCATAATGGTTGTTTTTGTAATGCACATAGTAAAGTAAGGTTTGTTCTTATCTACCCATAACTAGATGTTTTCTACATTTCTTACTGAATCTACCAAGAGAGGGAGGGGGGAATTATTCCTTAGAGTGACCTTTGCTGGTTGAAGACTGCATCAGGCTTTTTAAAGTGACTTGTGTAGGAGCTGGAGGGTTCCTGCTTGGGGTTATCTTGGAGGGAATGTCAGCCCTTCAAGGTAGGCCACGTCAAGAAACAGATACCACAAGGATTCTAGGGATGCAACTTTATGGGATATGCAGGTAGTCTTCACTTACCAACCAGCTGCTTAAAGGCCGTTTGAAGTTATGAGGGCACCCCAAAAGTAGATTTCTGACTGGGGCCCAAAATTACGACCCTCACAAGGCCTCTGCGATCATGTGACCCAGATTCGGCCATCCCGGAAGTGGTGGCCATTTTGGGTCACATGACCTCCCTTTGATACCAGGAAGTCCTCCAGGCTTACGATGCTGAATTTCTGAGGCGGCAGGCCCGGTCACGCGGTCGCACTACTTCCTCAGATTTAGCGGCCAACAGAGGGAGCCTTGTGTGTGCCTTAGTAAAGGTAAAGGTTTCCCTTGACGTAAAGTCCAGTCGTGTCCGACTCTAGGGGGCGGTGCTCATCTCCGTTTCAAAGCCTTGGAGCCGGCGTTGTCCATAGGACACTTCCGGGTCATGTGGCCAGCATGACTCACGGAACGCCGTTACCTTCCCGCCGAAGCGGTACCAATTAATCTACTCACATTTGCATGTTTTCGAACTGCTTGGTGTGCAGAAGCTGGGACGAGCAACGGGAGCTCACCCCGCCGCGCGGTTTCGAACCGCCGACCTTCCGATCGACAGCTCAGCGGTTTAACCCGCAGCGCCACCGCGTCCCTCTGTGTGTGCCTTACTGTACAGGAAAAGTAAATACTTTTTCCATATAGTACTGTATGCTTGCCTTTAATTTTTTCCCAGTTTTTGTTTAACTTAAGTAGAAATTTGTATGGTGACATGCATGTTCCATCCTCTGTCTGTCTAATTTTTAATTATATTTAACAATACTGAATGCTAGTTTACTGTTTTTAAAACAATTGTTTTATAAAAATCAGATTTATATACAGTACTGTACAGTAGCAAAAGCTGCAGATTTTACTACAGCAGGAAAAAAAAGTTATAGTACTGTACAGTACCTTTAAACCCAGTACCTTTGTTTTACTGTACAAATGAAGACCTTACAGTAAAAGTTTTTAATAATCAGCCAATAATGTCAGTTGAAAATAACAGTAATATTGACTGAAAATAATACTACTGTAATACTACAGAAGCAATTCCATAGTCATGTTTTGGTAGAAAACATATGATTATCATACTCCGCCCCCCACAGTACTGGAAAGTAACTCCTGGTTCACTTAACAACTGCACCGTTCACTTAACAACTGAAGGAAACCACAAGCCCCAATCTTGAATCACTTAATGACTGTTGTTACTCACTTAACAACTGTGGTATAAAAAGGTCATAAAAACTAGTCTGGACTCTATTAACAACCATTATGACTTACAACCAAAAATCTGGACTCAATTGTGGTTGTTAAGTGAAGACTACCTGTAATAACAGAATCTTGAAAGCTGGTCCAAATTTCTATCCCATATTATATTAAACAAAATCAAGGTGGGCTTATTTTGAGTTTCTTTCTCAATCTTGTCCAATTCCTTCCTTAATGGCTTTTTCAAACCTTCTCCAAGGTAAATTCTGAATTCCTTTACAGGGGGCCAGCTCCTGAAACTTCTGGACAGTTGCTACATCAATAAAGACAGAGCAGGATCCTATAATCAATCAATCAAACAGTCCCTCAAATATGGACACACAGGAATGTGTGACAGCCTATGCCCCAAAGGTCTTTTAACACATGGTTTTCCCACATGTCATAAAAATGAGGCAGTCTCTCAATTAACCTGGCCCCATGCCATGTAGGGCTTTAAAGGTAATAACCAACACCTTGAATTGGACCCGGAAGCAAACTGGTACCCAATGCAGCTTGCACAGCAGCGGTGTTACATGTGCCCTTCTGGGGGCACCAAAATACCACTGTATTCTGGACCAGCTGGAGCTTCCGGATACTTTTCAAGGGTAGCCCCATGTAGAGTGCATTGCAATAGTCTATATGAGAGATAACAAGGGTATGAGTGACTGTTCAAAGGGCCTCCCGATCCAGGAAGGGGCGTAACTGGTGCACAGCACGTAGCTGCACAAAGGATCTCCTGGCCACGGCTGCCACCTGCTCTTCGAGCAGGAGCCGTGAGTCCAGGAGGACCCTCAAGTTACTCACCGAGTCTGTCTGGGGCAGTGCAACCCCATCCAGAATCAGAGATGTTAATGTCCCGGATACAGAAGAACCATTAACCCACAGCCACTCGGTCTTACCAGGGTTCAGTTGAAGCCTGTTGTTCCCCATCCAGGCCCCCACAGCCCCCAGACACTCAGAGAGGCATCATCATGGCATCACTTACTTCAGTTACTTTTTGGGTATTGTAATCATGATTTCTTTATATATGATATGCAAAAGCTGATAGAATCTCTTTGCTATTATGGTTGAAGATTGAATTTCTGGATTCCTATATGATAAAGTTCTGTTTGTTTATCTTTTAGTTTGTTACTATTCAATATTTCAGTGATGTCTTTCCTGAAATAAACACTTGCATTCCTACTCCTGCATTTCAAAAGTAACATAATGTCTTCTGACATACGGATATGCTGAGAACATGTGCCAGTGTCTATTCTTATGTTTTAGGATTACAGTTGAACAATCCAATCCAATGAATGCCTAGTTACAAATAACTGCTGTTGAATGTATAGGACTTATCCTGTTGCTGCAAAAATTTACTATGCTCAGAATATTTATTAAGAAGTCTCATTGAATAATAAGATTTATTTCTGGGCCCTAGAATCAATGTAAAAATGCATAGAATTGCTTTGCATCATTCTCATGTTAAAAACCAATCTTCATCTGAAGTAATTTGTCATTTTCAAAACTCTTGCAAATAGCAAAGTAAATTTGTTTTGGAGAGAGATGATTTTGACATATTTTGGGATGGAGAAAACTAAATAAGAAGTTTATTCTCACCCTACCTCCCAAGCAAGGATAGATGTATTTCTTGACAAAAATAGCTTTCTGTAAGTTTCTATGCATTTAAACAAGAAAAGTATTTCCTTGCCAAAATATTTTATTGCCTAAAGTAAATAGAGCATAACAAACAGATGTTTCATTGGAAGAATAATAAATGAGAATAATGAGTGAAATTTTTCCCCTGACCAGCAGTTTTTAGGTTCAAATAGGCAGAATATATTTTAGGGATTTTTCATTTCCAGTAGAAAGTGGAATCCATGGAACATTGACAATGAGTTCCAAGTGACATAGTGATATTTTTAAAATGGAAAATGGTTGTAATAATAGGCTAAAGGGCACAATCTTTTTTTAAGAATCTATCAGAATAAATCATACTAATAAAGAATTAAGGTGGTTCAGGAAAGTCTATTTTGGTCACTGAGTCCAATCACTTCTTATAAATCAATAGAGCCTTTGCTAAAGACAGGCCTCTGGTATTTGGTTCCACCATGAACAGCTCTTATTGTTAGGGAAGGTTTTTTTCCCCTTAATATTCAACAGAAATCTGCCTTTTGAATCCTAAAACCATTATTCCTTATTCTGTACTCTGGAATGATTGCATATTTTGCATATGTCTAGTTAAGGCTAGTATGTAGTAGAGGAAAATGAAATTGAAGATGGAAAAACTTTCCCCAAATCCTTTATAAATGGAATTTTAGAAGGACAGAAATATTTGCAGAGAGATATTATATTCAGAAAAAGAAAGAGAAATATGACAGACCAATGTCAAATAGGAAATACCAGGCACAAATGAAATACTCATTAAACTGTTTAAAGCAGCAGGAGAAGAAACAGTTAAAATGGTAGCAGCTATAATCAATAATTATGGATCAAGGCTTGTGGACTGTAGACTGGAAAAATTGATGTATATATCTATATTGAAGAAAGGAGATACAAGAGAATGTGAAAATTACCAAATCATTACATTAATTCCTCATACAAGCAAAGTTCTTGTATTGAGTTCATATGAAGAACAGAGCTGCACAAGAAGGGAGAAATGTCAGGTGAAAGGGCACATTTCAGAAATCTATTTAAGATGGAGAATGTAGAGAACAAGAAAATATAATAACAAAATAAAATCTTTTTTTTAATGACCATAGCAAGGCCTTTGATTGTATATTGTGTATTTGGCCAGTGGGTATGCCAAAAACCTGATTATTCTTCTGAAGAACATTTAGAATGAGGAAGAAGCTAGTATAAGAACTGAATCTGAAATAGAGGAGTTTAAAATAGGAAGGGGAATGAGACAAAGATGCTTCCTGTCTCCGTATCTGTCTAACTTATAAAGCAAATATATTAATGGTCAAACTGGAAGAGATGATAGCTGGAGTCAAAATAGGAAGCCAAATACTAACAATTTGAGATATTGCATTGATGATGTAACCTAACAATTGGGTAATGAAATGTCTGTAAGCAAACAACCAAGCTCAGAGAGCACCAAGAAATTTGAGAAATGTAGATGGCACTATTTTGGTAGCTGAAAATAAGGAAGATTTAGAAGAGCTCATTATGAATCTAAAAATGGAAAGTGAAAAATCCAGGTTAATGTTACATATTAAGACAAAGGTAATGTTAATCAGTATGCTTAGTGAATTCATAGTTGGAAGTGAAGAAGTGGAGGTGATAGATCAAGAACAGATAAAATGGACAGTTTGGTGGAGATGTAAATAAATTAATCCTAGGAAGACAATTACAAATTTAGACAAGTTCATGAAAGATAATACTATTTCTATGACAATAAAGATCAGAATAGATAAAGCAGGAGGCTTTCAGGAGGCACTAAATGAGTGTGACAGCTGGATATTGAGAAAGAGTGAGAGAAAGAAGATAGAAACTTTTGAAGTATGTATTGGGAAACAGTTATGAAAAATACTATGGATTTCTAGAAGAACTAATCAATCAATCCTGCATAAAATAAAGACTGACTGCTCCTTTGAAGCAATAATTAGACACTAATGTACTCAAGGCATGTTATACAAATGGATAGTGGACTAGGAAAAATTATCACGCTTGGCAAGGTTGAGGGAAGAAGAGGAAGAGGAGGCAGATAAGATAGACTGAAAGTGTTTCAGGGATTGCCTTTGAAAGAGCTACTAAACATTACTAGAAACAAGTCAAAACAGCAAGCATTTGTCCATGCAGTCACCAGGAGTCAAGCTTTACTCAGCGGCACTTATTATTACATTTCATTCTCTACTCCATAAATATTGCTTTAATTTTTTAATGTCTTCTAAGGCAGTTTCTAGCCTATACACTATTTTATCTGCAATGTTGATAAGGATTCTGTTCAATTCTTCATCCAAGTCATTAGTAAAAATGTTTTTATGGCAGATATTTTATATTCTCATTCTTATTGTGGTGATGGTGGTTCTGGAGGAAAAGCCCATGATTCCTCCTAAAACCAGCATTTAATGGCATAATGTGAAATTTCCTCCAATATCCTGACCAAAATACCTGGTCTTAAAAGATCATTGTGAAGATGCCATTCACACAGTCAAAGACAAAGTATGTATAATTCTTTCCAGCTGTATTTCTGGTAGTATCCCTCTTTAGATAAAAAGAAACACTGGGCAAAATTTTTGGAAGCTATGGCCAGCACAATATGGGCAGTGCAAATAATTCAGAATAGGAGCAACATACAAGACATTAGAATTCTGAAAAGCATCCATCATCCTCATTGCTACTTTGCAGGTAAAATCCTTATTATATATTTAACTGTAGATGGATGAATAGTTGAATAAATGATAAAATGATAATGAGAGAAATGTACCAGACAAGGAATTAATATTCTCAGCAGACAATAAATAGGAAAAATGATTAGAATAAAGAAAAGGCAGCTCTTTAAGTGCAATTAAACATTTTCATTTTGTTTTATGTAAAATTTAAAATGAAATCTGAGGATAATCAGTACCAATAGAAATGTGAGCCTAGCACGTATTTCAGGCATGACTGAACTATTGTTGCTTGTCAAACTCATTTTGTACAATTATATTTCACAGCAAAATGAATAAAATGAGCTTTAATGGGATGTGATCTAAGTCATGCATTTAACTTCTTTTATATTTATTTATTTATTTGTTCAATTTATATAGCTGCCCATCTTTATATGTCAATACCATTCAGATATTCAACCTTCTTTTTTCCTTTGCACTTATCTGATATCTTGCCAAACTTCATTTTAACTTGAAAATTAAGACAAAAAGTGAAGTTGATGAACACTTCTATTTATAGAAAGATGTTTGCTTTGCTTAGGAATGTATGTGAAAACATGTAAAAGGGAATTTGATTAATCTGCATTGGCCCCTGCTCTACATATTGACGGTTGAGATACATAATTCTTGGATACAGCATGCTCACTGGAAAACAAAATGGCCTTGATTATACTAACACTCTCATGAAAACTTATTTCCACATCTTGAGGGCAGAGAGGGCAAGGAAAGTGGGATTGGAGTAAGCAGAAATAGCAATAGAAGTGACATCTCTTCAACTTTGTGTCACAGATGAGATCATTCATGACCATACCATGTTGCCTGGAAATTTCCATTCTCTCATCCTCATTATCTCTTTCACTCCTCATCCTTAAGGATTATAGCTAGGCATAGAGAAACCTGAGGGAGCGCTTAACAGTGTGGTATAATGATTTAAGTGTTGAAGTGTTAATGGAGGACTAGGTAAACCAACACTCAAGTTTCTCCAAAGTATGGCTGTCTTTGAGCAAGTCACTACAGTATTCTTTTGGTGTACCCTATGATACAGGATGGTTGTTGTATCCTATTTTTATCTGTAGATATTTGTATCCTAATAAACATTTTTATGGAATGCTAGATGATGATTCTGGACTAGACGAGGACCCCATCTGCAGGATGCCACAGCCTCCAGAAAAGATTTTAAATGACTTCTCCAAATATGTTGGACTATAGTTTCCAGAATTTTCACTTGTCATGGTTACTCAGAATTCTTGAAGGACATCAGATGGGGGAAGGCAAACCTATGGAATCCTCTATTCTCATATTATATTCATGGACAAACTTATTAAACAACACTTATGGATTACAAAGAACAATTACATTATGCACCTTTCCTGCATGTTTCTTAGTATTTTCTTTTTCCCATATATACATAGAATCATTTGGAGCTAGTATTGCAATTCATAGCTGAAGACTCTGCTCGCCATACATATCTATTATTTGAAGCACTTTTGTTATTTTGTGTAAGTGTGGCTTACTGTATTTTCCCTTTCCTCTTTCCTCTTTTTTTTTTTCGCCTGTGTTTCAAGGACAAGCTTAAACCTGGGTAGTTTTCAATTTTTTGAGATCTACTATAGAAGAACCATCAGAATGTGTGGGAGTTGAATCCACAATTGACTCTGAATCATTTTCTTCCTTTGTACCTTTCATTTAATTGGTGTGTACATGGCATGGGTCCAGGTTACCTGAGGGACCACCTCTTCCCCATTACATCAACCCGTCCCACCCGATTGTGCAGAGAGGGCATGCTGCGGACCCCGTCTGTAAGAGAATTCCATCTGGCGGGGTCCAGGAAGCGGGCCTTCTCTGCAGTAGCTCCCACCCTGTGGAACATGCTGCCCCCCGGAGGTGAGATTGGCCCCATCGCTCCTGGACTTTTGGCGGAGTCTGAAGACCTGGTTCTGCCACCTCGCTTGGGGTGGAGAGGGGAATAGATCTACATGGGGATGGCTGCTATAGACCACTCCTCCCACACTTGGACTGTTTTAGATTATTTCACCACTGGATTCTTTATTTTTACCTTTATTTATATTATTTATTATTGTATTTTTATACTGTGTATTTGATGGTTGTTGTTTTTAATCGATTGTTGTAAACTGCCCAGAATCCCCCAATGGGAGGAGATGGGCGGGGACAAATTAGATAAATAAAAATAAATAAATAAATAAACTACAAAGGTTCCTGGACCATCAGTGAAGACATCAGCATTATAATTAATGCACTTGCAACATGCTTTTGCAAGTTTGCTTTTTTTCAAAAAAAAAAAAAAATTACGTATAGAGATCATGTTTATAAGTACACCTTCAAAATATAATGCACCAGGCAGATCATTTGAAAAGGACAGGATATGAATCTAATATTTCATTATACCCAGCTTTTAAGTAAGATGAACAAATTTTCCTTGTGGTCCTCTAATCAGCACTCTGCCTTCATTAATTCTGAATACTAAGAAGAACCCTTGTACTTCTGTGACTTTCCAACTTAGTATTTGCTTCCCTTGCTATGTATTCAGAAACCTGTTTTTGAAAATAGTCCTGGCATCTTGGCTTGCTGACTTCAGCAGAAAGCCACGTTGTTCTTCCTTTCCTTTAAAATACAATTCTTTTGGACCATATATTTTTAGAACTCTTACTTGGCTTTGTATGTTATCATCCCTCACAGCCAAAGAGGGTTTACTACAATTTGGAATCATCAGACCTCATCTTTTAATTTATGAATGAAATATCTTGCTCCTTTCTTACTTCAGGGTAGGCAACATGGTCATACTCTGCCTCAGAGAAGGATGGCCCTGACAATATGCTCAGTATTTCTAGAACAGGATTTTACTTCAACAGAACCTTACGCATCCATGAGAAAGTGGATAAATAAGATATTAATTGAAAATAAATAAAAATTATGCCTACAGGAGCAATAGTACAGTAAGCGAGCCCTTTACAATGTAATAAATAAATAAAAGCAGCAAAATTGAATGCAGAATAACACATGCCATCAAAGAGAAAGATGGGGAGAACAAACATGAAACAATGGATTCAACTCCATAAGAATTTTGAGTGACATATTTTTTTCAAGATCCTGAACAACTTGCAGGTTTAATTTAATTATTGTAGCCCTGACTTTTTTGTACTCTTACCAAATAATTGTGTCTCACTAGACTAGGCTGTTAATTATACTCTCTACCCATAGTTTTAAGCACATTGATTTCAATTTATCAATTTATAAAATTGCCAAGTCATTTTTGTCAAATGTTTTTTCCCCCCAGGCATTTAAAAATCATGCAGGTCAGTTGTGGTAACTAGAACATTAATTAAAAGTTCCAGAAAGTACATAAGTCAAGAAAGTAAAATCGTTCCAGTAATTTAAGTTGTACAAAGCAAGGTCATTAAATATGCATCCTGTGAACTCCATTCATTTTTAAACTGGGCTATAGACTAGATATTCCAAAGTATCTGTGGCCAGAAATGCTTTATACCAGGCTAAGTTAAATGCAGCCATATTTACAAAAGCTTGACTTCCCCATGTACAGGAGGCATCCAGGTTGCACTGCTTTCATGTGCTCTATAGGAGACTGTTTTTGAAGATACAGGTAGTCCTCACTTACCAACCACAATTGGGACCTGCAACTCTGTCACTAAGCAGCGCAGTCATTAAGCGCAATGTCACATGACTGTGCAGACTTACGACATCAATTTTGGCTGCGGTCGTGAAGTGAATCACTGTGGGTGGTTAAGCACAACATCACATGATCACAACTTGCGACTTCCTGCCAGTTTCCCTGTTTACTTTGCTTGTGGGAAGCCTGCTGTGAAGGTCTCAAATGGCTATCATGTAACCCTAGATGCTGCGACTGTCGTAAATGCACACTGGTTGCCAAGTGCCCAAATCGCAAACACATGACGGCAGGGATGCAGCGATGGCCACAACTTCAAGGACCAGTCATAAGTCTCATTGTTCAGCGCCATCATAACTTTTTTATTATAGTTGCTGAAGGAGTGGTCAGTAAATGAGGACTACCAGTAATTCCCAAGCTTCAAACAGTAAAGAATTTAACTGGTCAGGTATAAGCAGGGCCAAGCATTCAAATCATATAACACTTATACTGCAATGCTTGCACACTTTTACTGTATACTTCTGAGCCATGCTTAAAGTCCAGTTTAGGAACTAAGTGATTGGAAGGAGCTACTTCACCCATATTAACTTGCCCACAATGTAAGACCACCAGCAGAGGTTCTCATGTGATTGCCAGTGAGAACATCTAGGTGATTGTGCAGAGGAAGGCTTTCCAGCAGGGGCTTTCTATCTATGGAATGCAATGCCAAGTGGGTGCTAAAGCTCAGTCACCATTCCAAACTTTCAGAAAAGTCTTAAATGCTCATTTGTATTAGCTGATTTCTTTCTCTTTTTTTGTAAGTTAGATTTTTCTAGATAGCAGGTGGCTTAAGTTATTAGGATTTATTGTTGTTGTATTTTACTGGACTGGGTGATGATGAAGATGATTGCCAGTTGTTATTTATATTTTATTTCAAAACGTTGCCTTCTCTACTATTAGATTTTAAAAGATGCCTAGAGATAGCCTTTACCACCAATGCATCCTATGAATGCTTGAAATAAATAAATTAGACTTTAAAAATAATTTTAAAGGATATATCTTCAGAGGATATACAGTAATAAGCAGTATAGTAGTTAAAACGCTGAGCTTGGGAAATTCACGGGCAAGTTCTCAACTGATCATCGTACCACTTGGGTGATTCTGGACCATTCACTCTCTCAGCCCAACTTACCTCCCAGAGTTCTTGTGGGGATAAAGTTAGGGGAAAATCCTCTATATATGATCTTGAGGTCCCAGAGAAAAGTTGGGATGGAAATGCTGCATAAATAAACAAATAAATAAATAAATGGCAGTGTGATAGCTACATATGGGGGACATTCATATGTAGAGCATGACCAGATGTAGAGAATTACAGGAGGAGATTTTTTACATTGTATTTTGCTCGTGAGGTTCCCAGAAACATTTCCCTTCCCTTGATAGATGCAATGATAAAACATTTTTTCTGTGGAATGCAAAAACTTAGATTCAAGTTTATGATCCTTATTTTTGTTTTATTTCACTGGGCCTGCTTTCACACTACTTGCCACCCAAGTAGAGTTTGCAAGTAATTAATTGAATTTAAATCTGTTTGCAGTAGGTCTGGGTCTGTAACAAGATGATAAAAAAATGGTTGGATATTAAGGGAAGAAATAAGATGCTGAGACAGACCAAGTGGAGTCAATAAGGTTAGAGTGGAGACCTCCTAATCCAGAGGTTCTCTTTTTCCAAGATGCAGAAACAAACCTTAGTAGCTAAGAGGGTATAATACAGTGTTTCTCAACCTCAGCAACTTTAAGATGTGTGGACTTTAATTCCCAGAATTCCCCTGTTGGCATGGCTGGCTGGGGAATTCTGGGAGTTAAAGTCCACACATCTTAAAGTGCTGAAGTTGAGAAACATTGTTATAATAGAAGTGAGCAATGTGGGTGCAAACAGAGTGCGGGAGAGGGGAGGCATGGGGCAGAAATCTAGCTGGTCTAGTTACCATGGCAAGGAAGAAGAAAAAGTAAGCAAGGTAGCTTAAGAAGCAGCCTAAAGGCAAAAAGAGAGAAGGAAAGATGATTTAAGATATAAGGAAGAAAGCAGAGTTCCTGCAGTGTTCTATTCATTAGAGAATCCCCTCTCCAGAACAAGCAGGGAGGAGGAGAACCTGGGAGGGCAAAGAAGCAGGAGTTGGGGCATTCCACGTTTGTGATATGATACTGCTCACTTCACATCATCAGCCTGATTGTGACAACCTTCAGTCCCTTCAAAAACAGTGAGTGAGATCACTGGACTCTAAAAATTTGCTATTTCTTGGCATATTATACAATAAGCACGTAATACAGCTATTTCTTTCACTACTGCGTCTTATTACTGCAAGGCATACATCAGCTTCCAGGCCAGATATCAGTAGTTTTTTATTCCAGCTAAAGAATTCAGATATTTTACCATGAAAATGTGTAATATCTATGGAAGAACAACATACTTTTTGTATCAAATTGCTTACAGGAGATCTCTATTGCTTTCTGTTAATGCTACTTTTATATGACATCACTGTTTCCATGGAAATGAAATCACTAGGCTGTCTAGTAAAGGAGGTCTGCCAAATTTTAATATGCATGAATTTATTACAATGGGAAAAATATACAAGGAGAAAATTCAGGTATAAGGTGATGTATGAATCTGAATCATCCTATTTTACATTTTGGACACACTACTATACACTCCCTAAATTACATCAGCAATTTTGAGAAAAATATTTTCATTAGTACAGTATTTAAACCAAGTAACTGCAGTGTTCTTCAATTCTTCCAGGCTGGCAGTTCTTCTAAGGTCATTTTCTCTGGATCTGTATGTTACTGACCTTTTAAAACCCAAACTTCATAATAAAGCAACCAGTAACATATTTTTGTTTTTCTGTTCCTAATAACTGCTTGATATTCTTTTGCACTGGTGCCTTGAATTAATATTTCTATTAACTTAACACTCAGTGTTGAACTGAGTCACTGTAAACAATAGAAAAATAGCAGAGGGTGATTTATGTTTGAAGGGACAAATTATGGACATACTGTAAGTTGAATGCATAACCATCTTCCCCATTCTCTTCCCATTTACTCATCTTCCAGGGCCATTTTATATGAAGCTGCAAATAACAGCTGGTAATATTTCTGATGATGCTGCCTTCAGTCCCTTGCTATTATGGAATGATAACCCAAATTTCCTCTACATGCAATTTTTTTTTAATCCATTCAATCGTGTCCAATTCTCGGAGACTGCCTGGACAAGTCCCTGCAGTTTTCTTGGCGAGATTGTCGGAAGTGGTTTGCCATTGCCTTCTTCCCAGGGCTGAGAGAGAGTTACTGGTCCAAGGTCACCCAGCTGGCTTTGTGCCTAAGGCAGGACTAGAACTCACAGTCTCCCAGTTTCTAGCCTGATGCCTTAACCACTACACCAAACTGGCTCTTATTGCACGCAATAGCACATGCTAATCTTATCTGGGCTTCAAAGCTAAGTAGGGGCAGACCTGGTTAGAAGGGGATGGGAGACTTCCAGAGAACACCAGAGCTGTAGGCTAGGTTGAGAATTAAAAGACACACACAGAGAGACCACAGAGAAGAAGAAAAAAATGGCCACTTCTTCATTTCCGCCAAGAAATCTTCATGGATGTCTCCATAGAATTACCAGGAGTAATTTCTGACTCAAAAGAAACTTTACTACTTTTTACTAACCCAAATTTCAGCTTGACACTAAATTATAACAGACACATTAGGGGAAAAGTGCCCAAAGATATGGAACTAGAATTCAAATTCAGGTGTTCTAACAGTTGCAGAGTTACCTAAATTAAAATATTAGGTTTCTTTGGGGGAAAAAATCCTCAAGAGAGTAGGATGTTTAAATAAACAGATAAATAAATCCATGAAGTGCTTCCTCCACAGCTGCGTGAATGGCTTTGTCTCCCACTGATAGTCAAATAGCATCCCTCTGGTAACAGTCTCAACTGTTTGTTGAGACACAATTATAATCAGAAATTGTTTCATATGCTGAGAGCAAGAATGGAGCATTGCCTACAGGCAGGTCTTCCTGTGAAACAGAACTCTGAAAACTAACATCAACCACCCCTGAGAATACTCAGCCTCTGCTTCAGATACATAAATAGTAGATACATATCACAAAGTATTCTATAAAGTATTAAACACCCACTGGCTATTGGTAGAAATTCTAAATAGAGATTGATTCCAGGCACGTCTTTCAGTGTCACATTATACATAAATGAACTGATGGAGATTCAGGATCACTTCAACCTGAAAATAAGGATGAATGAGCATGCATAGGTGATGATTTCCCTTATAAATTCTTTTGAATCATGTAAATGCTGTCACATTAATTATAGTATTTTTAAGTGTGCAGGAATCTAAAAGCTGAAATCCCAAATCAACATATTTTATTCATTGCTTCTTTAAGGCCTTTCAGCTAATCAATGTACAGCTAAATTAGAATTCAAACCCAGGTATTATAAATCTTAGGCCAGCTCCATTTTACCACACACATAATCACTTGAAAAAAAAAAATCAAACCCTTACTTCTCACAAGTCCAGTTTCTTACTTTCTTATTTTTCTTAATTAGTTAAACTATATCCATTAGTTTTACCAATTGTATACAATTTCTGATAAGGCAATAAAGACAAACAGCATAGTTGCAGGAGCCTAAAATTAATGCCAGATAGAGAAATCATCCTGCATTCTTTCCTCTAGTCCTTATTCAATTTGCTGAAAACAAATTGCTTTAGAAATTCTTTCAAAGGAGAAGAGAACTTGAAGAAATTCTCAAAGGTGCAGTGTCATTCCTTATACTTACTAAATTATAAGTTGGCTAAGGGATGTACTATACATCAGTGTCCTGCCTTTACTATTTAATCCTCTCCCAGCTTCCAACTTGCAACTCAGTGGTACCCATTGGGAGAAAGGGGCAAAATATATAAGTTTGTCACCGCAGCACAGGTGAAACTCTACCTCTTCATGCATGACACATAGATGGGGCTTGGATAATGCTGTTGGAATTAACATCTTGCTGTTTTGTCCTCCTCTGTGGACACTACTGCTACAATTCCCTGGTTTCCCATGCTTCTATAGCATATTATAAAAGACAGATTATTGACAGATTGGTTTGATATGATCTGCATAGACTCCTAAATGCAGAATTCTTAACAAATATTCATTCATATGCTGCATTCAAATACAAAGATAAGCTTAATGTGCCTTATAAAAATTGCAAAACACAAGCATAGATATAGCAATGCAAAGATAACTATACTTCTGCAAACATAACAAATTAATTTAAACCATTATCATTCATAATATACATATCTATATATAACTTCAGTTATCTTTATTAGGGTCTTTGATCAGCCTTTACAATAGAAGAAGAAAAATAGTCCAACAATTCATTATCAGGAAAAAAAGGAAAACAATAAAACAGTGAAACAACTTATCTAATTAAAAGTGTTGTGCAATTGTATAACTCGATAAAAATATTTGGCCACCTGGTGTGTGAATGTAGAGTCAGCTTCCCTTAAAAAGATGATGAAGTGGTTCTTAATTCAAGTTAATAAAGTTTATCAGTTAAAACATAATCTCAGGAATACTTTAACATTTTTATTAGTCCACAAACTTGTTTGAGAAGGAATGGGGTTGCCCCAACTGACATTTTGCCCCTCTCTTCAGATCTCTCAAGCACTATAAAATCTTGTATGTATGTATGTATGTGCAGTATGTATGCATGTAACAGCCTTCCCCAACTTAAAATTTCCAAATGACTTGTGACTAAGACTCCCATGCTGGCTGGGAATTTGTTCAATTTCAGTTCCAACATATGTACAGAACGCCAGACTGATGTATTTAATCTTATCAAGAGATATTCTTCCTTGGCTGCAAACATGAATGTGAATTCATTCTGACAAAAAAACAAAGATTCTACAAAGAACAAAGGTACTTTCCATCCTTTATCCACATGTAGTTTTTGTGAACTACAAAGAGTAGTTAGCTTGTTTTTCAAGAGAGTTTTCCAATCAAAAAGTAACCTTAAATTACAGTGAAAGCGGGATGCCAAAAAATTAATACTGTTTGATTTGGTTTACTGGAACAATATGCAGTAATTTTAATATCATTTATAGCCAACTGAGTCATTTCTTACTGACCAAGAATGTGGCTCCTTTGGATAATACTGTACGTTTGACTCTGACTCTGCTAGTTGTGATGACAAATGCAAAAGTAATCGTACAATAAATTAATTCATCTAATATTTATGTTCCTGGATTATATGAAATAAGTGTTTATTCCTTCCCTAGCAATAGCTGGAAGCATCATAAACCAAAATATGTTTTTTGTTTGTTTTATATTTTTTGCTTCTGGAACATTCTAAATAAATAGCACAGATTGATAAATTCCTTCTTTTAATTCTCTATTCTTTGCACCTCATGAATTCTTTACATCAGACAACTGAATTGTTTTTTTGTTTGTTTTGTTTTGTTTATATTAGGGGGCTGCTTAAGTGGAGGAAAACCAAGAAGTACAGCCTAATTTTGTTGTTTGGATAAGAATAGTGGATCCATCTGGATTTTATCATATTTTATTATATTTTTATATTTTTATTGTCTATTTATTATTGTATTTATATTGATATTGAATTTTAAATCCTGTTTCCATAAACCACCCAGAGTCCCTCCTTTGTGGGGGAGATGGGCCATAATAAAATTCGACAAATTAATAAATAGTGGTTTAAGAACATGTGCCTAGTATAATGTTTGGCTCCTTGTTTGATTTTAATCACATCAAAATTCCACTGCCAAAGAAACAAACTACAGTCCACCTTCAAAAGCAACTTGTCTCTGGCGGTAGAAACTGCTGAGATGCAAACAGCAAAGAAGAGGAAATAAAAATATCAGTCTACTGTGAACCTCTTCATTTCCTAACACCCACCTGTAACACAGTCCCAGTTGTGCCTAATTTTCTCCCAGAAAGCTTATCTCTTTGTTCCTTCCATCCAGCCCCAAAAAGCAAGCATTCTGTTACCTAATGACTTAGCAAACTGTGAGTGGACAATTTCAAAGGTGGTGTGTTTTGTCAACATTTGATATATCAAAGAGTTGTTTGTACAAAACAATTCTTTGTGCAAAATAATAATGTTTCATTAACTGCTGTGGTTCCAAACTCTCCACTACATTCAATATCGCATAGATAGCAATGATAATGCTTTTTTTTTTAAATGTGGCCCAGGTCAATAATATAATTCTCAATTTAATTTAAAATCTATTCACAGTCGACCAATATTGTTGATGTGTGTCAGTTCTTTAGCTCTGGAAATTGAATGCTGCAAAAAAGAACCAGTAGGGGACGATAATCAGAAAATAGAAAAATGTTTGATCGTACATGTCAGCAAATGAAATGAGTTACATATACCCTTGTTAGGATTACCATTTTACTTTTAATATTTGCTTGGTAAAGATATCATGTGTTTCAAGGAAAGACTACCAAAGTAATATCAATATTCTTACTCTATATATTTGGTGACAGCTATTATACTGTTGCTATGTTTAATTTTTATTATTAGAAAAAAAGAAGAATATATTCAAAAAATCACCTAAAACAACATTTATGTACATGAGAAGACCTTAAATCTTGGTATGTTTCCTCACAAGTGAAAGAAGGTGAATTATCATGACTCACCAGCTCTGGGCCATAGGAAATTATTTTGTCTGACAAACAGAAGTATGTTGATTGACATTTGATTTATTAGAATACTGTACCTTATTTCTTGTATTATAAATTAATCTATATAATTATACTTAATTGCATTTTTCATTACTGCTGTTTATTTATTCCATAATTTATTACTCCTGTTAGCTAACATTTGATTAAAAGACAGGTTATAAATATAACAATGAGTAATAATCATAATAAATATTCTCTATGCTGAAAATTATCAATCACAGAAAACATTAAACTATTTCATTGTTCCCAGTCTGTCATGGTTACTGTTCCAGTGTTCCTGGAAAACATCGTAACGGGTTCCCACACCATGGGGCTCACACGAGTCGCTGTACGGGAGGGGGATGCTCCTGTTCCTTGTACCAGGCTGCGATGTGAGGAGTGAAGAATGAGGAATGCATGTTTGGGTCACCTCGCCTTGTCAAGGACGTTTCCCGCAGACCAGCAGGAACTGTTAGGGGCACCTGTGGGCATGGAATTGTGCTGACTTTGCGGGGAGGGACTGAGAGTTGCTTGGGGTTTTATTGGGAGACATCCCACGCTTTCACTATTCTCAGCTTTGCTTGTGATCCTGCATACGATTCATTATTAAATCAGATATCCATGAAAGCCCTATGTGAGTCTGATGGTGATTTTGGATAGGCAATCATTACCCAGTCAAGGTAATACCTAGTCAGCAATCCTCATTTATGAGAAACTAGTACACAGTTAAAACCCTGAGACATGTGCAGCAGGTATTCATGAGGATTTTGCAAAGCTTTGATCTGAAGGTAGTTCAATCAAATCAATCATTTGAAATTTCAAATCAAATCAACAAATCAGTTGGACATGTCCAAATGAATCAGGTGTCCCTAAGTAAGGTCAGTGATTGATAGGCTTATGCATGTACATGCACTTTTTTTTTTCTGAATTGAATCTTCAAATTGAATTGATTTATATATTGAAATTGCAGAATTAAACTGAGTTTTAAATCACAAATACAGACTGAATTGACACAGTTCCTCAAATTACAAATGCTAATCAGATCTTGGTTTATTCCAACACTCCCAATATTCCCTTTCCCTTAATTTGTTCTGATCAGGTCAACACGCATCAAAAAAAATATATCCTAGGGGACTTCCAGGGAAGGTATGGCAAACTGAAGATGGCTTTGTGAAAGTGAAGCCAATGACCACGGCAAAGACCAAGGAACCAATGAGTAAACCAAGGAGGGGACAGGAGAGGACAGGCAGCCCACATGTGGTCCAGATAGCTGCTGCAAATGAGACCACAGGACAGTGTTTTGATCAAGGTTAAAATAATACTTTTTTTTTTTTTTTGCAATATTCTGGCAACCTTTTATGGACTTTTTGCTGAAAACTAGGATTGAAATGTTGATGTTTTCTATATTTGCTTATAGATAAGAGATGGGATATGGGATTAAGAGTTGAACTTTATAAGGGTGAAGAGTCATTAAATTTGTTTATACTTGTTGTGATGAAGGTTAGA
The DNA here is from genome assembly GCF_035149785.1 of Candoia aspera. NCBI lineage: Eukaryota > Metazoa > Chordata > Lepidosauria > Squamata > Candoiidae > Candoia > Candoia aspera. The sequence continues at coordinate 212,257,038 of NC_086154.1, read as the reverse complement.
AGTCACTTTATATATTTCTTTTCATTTTCATCTTTATATTCTTTCTTTCTTTTCTTTTTCTTTTTTCCTTTCCATTCTCTTCTCTTTCTCTAATTTAGTTTGTATTAGTTTTTACTATTGTAATTAAGATTCTTAATAAAAATTATATTCAAAAAATATACCCTAGGAGTTTAAGAAGACTGGAAAGTATTCAAAATTCTCTCCTAAAATATAGGCTTTCCCAATGACATGGGCTCATAATATTCCAATGAAAGCTACTATGAGATTCAAATCACACAATGAGCCTCAAAATAGCAGTTTCTCAAGATTTCAGAATGAGAAATACATGATATTTCTTGAAATGATTTGCTGCCTGTATTTTGCTTGTTAGTTCTCATGAACTTCTTCATTTAAAGAGTCCTTTCAGGTACTGTATATAATCCAGCTGTTACTGTCATCTGCATTTGCATTCAAAAGAACATTCTACTTTTAATTTCAATGAATGTTGAAGCATCTGCTGGGCTACTCCATCATTTCCTTATAAGCAAAGAGTAAACTAATATCTCTTCCATGTCCTGGGATTATTTATTAACTGGAAGCTTTTGCTTTGTTGTTTTTAAAAATACATTCTCAGATGTTTCCCTGTTCTACTTCTTTAGAAAGTGATTCACCACACAGAATAGCATACCAAATCCTTATTGCAACATAGGAAATATTTTCATTCATATATACATGCTGTCATTGCTGAATAAGAGATGTTAATGTAAGCTATTCAGCAGATCTCATACCTGAGCCGTGGTGACTTTCAAGTGAAAGGCAGTTTATTACAGAAGTCTCTGTGGCCAATTCCTCACTTAAACAACATACTACATCTCATTCCATGCCATTCAAAGGATCCCATGAGCCTTCAAAAACCTTGGGTGAACTACAGGATACTGTAGGAACAGAGATTAGTAAAGCCCACTTTTGTTGCCTGCCTTCCTTCAGATTCCCAAATATACGCACACCAGAGTTGTTACTGAACTCTGAATATGCTGTTAGCTTTTTCCCTGCCAGGATTTCTACTTCAGAACTATATTGGTATCCTGAGGTTTAATGAAGGAGAAAATTGGGTTTGGTTAAACTACATCTGATGTCAGATTGATACTGGGGAGATGGTGAGCCTGTGATCACAAATTCCCACTTGTTAGGGAATTCTTTGAGCCTGGAAATAAGAATGAATGTTTGTCAAACCTTGCAGAGTAAGAACAGATAGCCATTATATCTCATAAACAGATAGCCAGATCCCCCACAGAATCAAGAGAGAGTTAGAAAGAGGATCAAAAGCATCAAAGTAGTATATTAGCACCTTAACATAATCCATGATAATAGAAAGGCTAAAATACACACATATCCACTTTCCAAATTTCTGCAACATATTTCCTTGCACTGATCCTGACTGATTATACTTTGTGAGAATCTAGATTTCTTGGTTTACTGAGGAGTACTTGACACCACTGGACCATTGAGCTGATTGGGTGACTTTGAGTTAGTCATTATTTCTAAGTTCCATCTACCTAAAAGAGTAATTGTTAAGAGAAAATGAGGGTAGGCATCTATGTATAGTGTCTTGAGCTTCCAAAAGGGAATATAAATTCAATAATAAAGGAGGAGGACAAATAGCAGTAACAACAGCAGCAGCAGCAACATTATTTTGAATAAATTAGCATTTTACAATTTTACTTATTTGGCTGAAGCTCACAAAACACTTCTCTAGAACAGTGGCTATATTGATTTATTGAAGCAAAAACAAGAAGTCCTGTGGTGCCAACTTGAAAAAGAACAAATGACCTTTCATAGAAGAATGTCTTCCACATGCACTTCACGAACCTGGTGACATTTGTACACAAAAACTATAATTTTGAAAAATGAATAAATCGTTAGGCTTCAAGACACTACATTATAAACATTACTTTTATTCAAGATAAATTATAATATCAGCAGCTGCCTCAGTAATAGTCATTTTATAATCTACCAAATTACATGTGCTTTATTTTTTTATGGACAATTTATAAAATATATCTATACATGCATTGTTTCATGGTAGGAAAATAGCCCTGTTATTCTAGGGTAGCCAAAAATCAGAAAAACTCCAGGAACAACTTTTAAGACTAACCGATTGTTATGCTAAGATTTAAATTTTTCACTGAAACATATGTCCTAAACTGTCAGCAGGTAAGTGAGATCAACATACAAAAGCTTCTAAGCAAAAATAAAACAAAGCCTTTATGCTTAACAAGATTTAAAAGCCTACTGGAATTTTAAAAAATGGCTTTAAAATAAGATAACTTGTTTACACATCAGAAGAGTATGTTTACGCTTTACTTGGAGGTGAACCTCTGTAAGTGGGAATTATTTTTTAAAAAATAAACTTTTTTATTCCTCACCATTGATTACCAGAGGTTTTGGTGGATAAATACAGACCAGAGCTTCTGAAGATGGCTATAACTTAAAGATGACTTCCCAAGGAAGGAAATGGCCCTTCTAGCATCCTGGTACCAAACTATTTAGGGCTTTATCGAGAAAAACATCACCTCAAATTGTATTGGGAAATAAGCAGAAGCTAAATTTAAACAAAACTACTCTATGTTATTTCAAAAGTAGGCATCATTCTAACCAGAACATTGTGCATTAATTGCAGCTTCCTATCATTTTCTAGAGATAGAAAAATGTAAAGCTCTGAGAGAAATCAATTCATGCTAAAAAAAAAAAAAACCCTGTGTTATTTATTTATGTATTTATGTATTTATTTATTTCCATGTGAATGGAAACTGAGTAGACTGAGTTCCTATTAACTGGAATAACTGAACAAGGATACCCAATCCTACACTTTGTTTCCAAAGTTATTTCCTTGCAAATCCCATTTCTATTTTTTAAAGAGTGTTCAGAACAGATCCACCTTGAAAAATAAAATAATTTTAAAACTGGAAGATCACTTATTGTCTTTCAGATGACTTGGACTAGGAGTGTGTGGATCAGGTTGGATTCAGTTTGAATTGTTGATTCAGTCCAGGTCGCCACAGTGATTCTAATCAAATTATCTGTGCAATTCTATTCCAAACTGTTCACATTGTCATCTCAGTTTTTATTTGGATTCCCAAACTGGATATCAAATCAATCTCATTTGGACATTGAGCTTGATGTGGGAAAAAGATTTTCTTTGCATGCACAAATAGCCATTGAATCATCTGATTGATTCATAAACAATTTAACAATTGGATTGAAATCAATATGACTTGAAAGTTGATTCAGTTTGATAGTTCTCCTGAATTGCCTTCAAATCTATTCTTCAAAATTTTGTAAAACCCAAGTTAGAATTGTAACTCCCATCTTTCCTTTCCAGTATGGTTAGCTGTAAGGGATTAAAAGAGTCTGATAAAAACATTGGGAAGAGAAACAAGTTTGCTTATATCCATTCTAGAACTTAAGAGATCCTTTTCCTGACCAATTAAGTAGTCTATGTTATAGTAAAAGGGTAGTGAGGCCAGGAAATATCTGATACATTCTTAGGAATGTTCAGATACGATTGTATATCTGTGTTTTCCCCCTTCTTTTTTTAAGTTTGTTCGTTTGTTTACAATTTTCACTCCAAATCAGTTGTGCTGGTGCTCAGTGCACCTGTCATTCCCCAAATGTATGCATCTCTATTATAGAGATGTCTGTGTATTCAAAGTCTAGCTTTAGAGCTGTTCACTCTTATGGGAATGTGAGCTTAGATTCACAACAGTATAGTTTTATTTTAGTTTTTGTATTATTGTATTTTAATAATTTAAGTGCAAACCATTTTAAGATGCAGTGGGAAACAGGAAATAAATACTTAAATAATCAATCAATAAATCAATCAGTTTCAGCCACATCTTACTGTGCAGTTTTATTCCTTCTCTTTCTCCAGTAAAATTCTTATGACGTCTGTGTTGTCAGCACTGCTCACTTGTGCTTTGGCTAAAGATTTTTTATTGTTGTTGCTGTTTTCATTTTATAATAATGTGGAGTATTGTCCTATACATTTTTAATGACTTGCATTTTGGCCAGCACTTCATAGCAAGCACAATAGTAGCACAAATCATGAATAAAGCACCTAGACAGAATTGAAGACCAACTTAGAATGGAAGGATAAATCTTCAGGATGAGAAGATACAGGCACAGAAGCAAATATAACGGGAAGCCAAAAGTGCCAAATTGTTTTACTCCTCTGCACTTTATACCCTGTAGTTTGTCAGGCGCTTGATGCATGTCACTTTGAATTGCTTTTTGTCAGTCTCTCTCTTTCTCTCTTAAATAATGAACATTTGGTTCCTGAAAAGTCTTATTCCACTAAAGTTCAGTTTTGGCAATGGGAGATCTCTTTTAGCACTTTATTTGTCAGAGCAAACACCTCACCCAGAAAAAAAATCAAGGTTCACTAAGGGCAGTTCACTTACAAGTGACTCTTCTTGGTACATTCCAAGAGATTTTTGTGGTCTAAAATTAAAATAGCCAAACCAAAGCTTTCTGCAATATACTCCATTCATATTCTAAACATCAGCACAGAGACTAGTGAAAAAAATGAATCTATTTGAATCTGTGCTAAATTTTGTCTGACCAATTGCCAGACTACATTTGTTGAATGTTGTATCCTTTCCTGCAGCAATGTCCAGAACAGAGCTGTGCACAGCTTCAAGGGGGTTTTCACTTACAAAAGTACATAAGAAGCATCCTTCTAACCTACTTTGCAAAGAAACTTACCTCACTTCTAAAATTAACATAAAGCTGTTACATTGCTTCATTTCTTGTCACTCTGAGACTGGGGGAGCAGAGCTGGCCCTGGGGAACCTGCCCTGTTTGGGGTGGGGGCAGCAGTAGGAAGCCAAGTTGCAGTAGGTAGGAGGACCGGGAAGAAGGTGTCCTTGGGGTGTGTGTGGAAGGGCCAGGCCAGGGGACCCGAAGGGGGACATGCAAGCATTGAAACTGCCCGGTGAGCAAGGCTGGGCAAGCAGGGATCTGACGGGGAATTAAGCAGGTGGTAGGTGACACCCCCCCGCCAGCAATGGTGCATCAGTTCTGGGAGGGGTCCTAAAGAAGGAGAAAGTGGGAGGGATGGATGGGCAGGTGGAGGTTTATGGGCTCAATCCCACAATGGGGTTCCAGAGAGATGCCTGGGAAAAAAAAATTGGTTGGAGGATGTTCTCAGCTGTTGTTTTATGTTATTTATCATTATGGTTACTATTTTAATTTTGTTTTTTAATTACTTTTTTAATTCTGTTTTTCACTGTGAACTACCCACAGTCATGTAGCTGACCTATAAACATAAAATAAATAAATAAACTAACTAACCGAAGGCAATGGCAAACTACCCCGATATAGTCTGCCAAGAAAATGTCGCAAAAGCGGCATCCCCCCAAAGGGTCAGACATGACTCAGTGCTTGCACAGGGGACCTTTCTCCTTTTCACTAACTAAAAAAATGAAATAAAAAAGAAAACTAAAAAGAGTTCTCTTTTTTATTTCATTCTCAAGAGATTTAGATGTATGTATGTATGTATGTATGTATGTATGTATTCATTCTTCATTTATTTATTTTCTATCCCACCTTTATTAGTTTTATAAATAACTCAAGGCTGTGAACATACCTAATACTCCTTCCTCCTCCCATTTTCCCCACCACAACCCTGTGAGGTGAGTTGGGCTGAGAGAGAGTGACTGGCCCAAGGTCACCCAGCTGCCTTTCATGCCTAAGGCATGATTATGATTATGATGTCTTTGAACTTATTTATTGCTGACTTATTTTATTGCTGACTAAGGATGCTGTAATTGTTGTTGTTTTCCTGTAAAACTTCTCTCCATTGCATTTCATTGGTTTTCTCTGTCCATATTTCCTGATCTGAAAATGTCCTTTAAGAGAAGTCTCTCAAAATGCCTGTTGGCATTTGGTTGTTTGCAGGGACCAAGCCACTAAGTTACTATAGTAACAAATCACTCTGGCAGAGTCAGAAGGTCAAACTTAAGTATCCTCAGGTTTGGGTGTGAAAAGAATGACCATATAAGGAAATTGCCTGGAGGGGAGCTTGCCTGGACTTGTTTAGTTTCCTTTTAGCAGCCTTCCCTTCCAGTCCTACTCAGAGCGCATGTGCATGTATGAGCTTGTAAGAAGCTTTTGAGCCTATCCAGGATATCTGGATATGAAACTGTTTATGTTTTTATGCTTTCTGTAAATACATTTATTTTTATAGAAATACCTGGTGTGTGTTTTTTCTGATCTCTTGAGCCAAACACTTTCCAGCACACTCTAACAATGACTTCCATCTGAATTAGATGAAGCATGGGAAGCCAAGGAAGATACAGATTGTTAGCAGGATATTGTGTCATGAATGATATAGGACACACACACATACCTCAGCCACCTTGTAACTAAAATAAAACTACGCCCTACCCAGGAAAATATCACTGATTATATTCCTTCAAAGAAAAAAAAATAATAGTAATTCATTTCTCATCAAATTTGAAAGAGAATGTTTTCTTTAAAAAAGCAGAAACAGCACAGCACTAATCTCAAGACCCCTTGTAGTTTGCCAAAGATGGGAACAGTTGGTACAATATTGCACATTTTGAGGTCACACCTTACCCCTCTAGATTTTTGGAGATCTTTCCTATAAAGTGTTAATCTATGATACATTATACTTCCACAGCTACCTCTTCCCTTGTCTTTTGTAACTGAAAGAATAAAAGTAGACTCTGTGCACACCTGCATAGTTAGCTTTCAGCAAACCTTGACTTCTACAATGAATTATTTTGTGCTATGTGCTGGAAGTTATAATTCCCAAAGTGACATACAATAAAGTACATGTGAATGGGGTGGTGTTAGTATGGCTACACTATCATTCCAAACTAGGATTAGAAGTCTCAACTGACAAGATGGGGAAAAATAAAAATGCTGTCATCACCTTTAGGCAAATTTTTGTTTTAATGGTTTTTGGATAACCATAATCACTTTTATTCTTGTTTGCCACCCAGAGTTTTGTGGATGGGTGTCCATAATGGCCAAGATTTTCATATTAGTCATTATAACCAAGCTTTTTACTTATAATAACTAAAAGCCTAACCAATTTCTCCCAACCTAGTACTCTTCCATTTAAGGACAGCAATGGGGCAAATGTGCCAGATTCTAAGTATCAATTGGTAGTCCATCCAAAATATGATCTAGTATTTTAAGGGATCAATTCAATACACACTTTTTATTCAAGGCAATAATACTGATTAATTAAAATACAATCCCAAAAGCTATTTCAGATTTCCCCAAACACCCTATTTATTGGATCTTTGAATTCAATGTCAAGGGGGGGGGGGGGGTTGACAAAAAATGCAGTGAAAAAGGGAGATGGGTAAACAATTACTTTGACCTTGGAGATCTCATTATCTTAAAAAGGCCCTTCTAGTTGTCATATCATTAATGGTGCAAGCTCGAAATTATGGGAGTTGAAACCCCATAATACATTTGGAAGACATGAAATTGAGAAAAAATAATCTAAACCAAAGATCTTATGTTCTGCAGGCAATGAAACTATCCATCTTTTATAGCTAGAAAAACAGTTTATTTGAATAGAAGGAGTGGAGTAATCAGAGCCTCCTGCCTTCCAATTACATTTCATTTGCCATACTTTGAAACAGGCCCTAATGAAAAATACCAACCAACTCCAGGCTGGCACTTCAAGTCAAAATTTGAAGTTATTTCCTAGTAATTCAGCAAATGAATGAGTACTAAATTAGATTCTTAGAGGGCAAGTAGCCCATGTATAACTGACTAATGGGTTTCCATAAATAATTTAGGACCTTCAAATTGAGTAATAAAAGTCTAGAAATTGGAGAAGAATAATATATTAAAAGGCAAATCTTGATGTGCATTATTCAGAATGATAAAAAGTACCTTTTCAAGACTTTATGCAAGGAGACATTTCTCCTTATTAAGGAGTCTAAATGTAAATGCTAATTCATTATGATTAATTGATTATAGAAAATACCTAATTTTGTAGACCATTCTAGCCAGAGGTTTTGGCTCAACTCTGTTCAAATGAAGGAATCATTTCTTTTGTACCATATGACTTCAAGGTGTAAGAAGAATGACAATTACCCTTTAAATGAAATGATTTCCTAAATGAAAGATCATTCCCATGACAAAACCTTTCAATGAAATTGTATGGAGAAGATCAGCCTTTAAATTGTGTGGGTCATTGCTACAAGAAGTTCTATCAAATTGAAGTAATGGGTTTGTCCATTTCATTTCTTTGAATTAGAAATGGAAAATGTCTGGGGTTGTCAGGCTTTTGGTATGTTATCACTAACCAAAATTAATTATTTCCAAATAAAATGACTAAAGCTTCTCAGAGTCTTTAGCAAGATTTATTCAGTTGAAAGTTATGGGATTACAAGAATCTCAGCAACTGAACTATTTCCCATTTAGAATGAATTTATCCCCTAATACGTAAGACCAAAGGCTCTTGTTAGAAAGAAATAGCCTTCTTACGGTGTGATGAGGAGGCAGGTCTTTTCACTGATAATGGGATACCTTGCAGCTGATCATTTACATAACTATCTCTTGAATCTTTATGAGTCTGGGAACTAAGCATGATAATGTTTTTTCTTCAGAGAAAAGAGTATCCTGGAGAGGAGAGGAGAGGAGAGGAGAGGAGAGGAGAGGAGCCACTTATAGCAATGACAGAATTGATTTTGATGATTGATGAACTAGACAAGCACTTGAAAAGCACGTTGTTTCTTTCTCCATGAGTTTGATCTAGACTTATAACATTGGCATCAATGAAACGGGTTTTTAAAACTCACCAGGCAACTAAGGGAAATACTTTACTTCAATTCTATGAATTATGCATTCTTAAATTGATGCTGTTATCTAAAGACACTAGCTGAATCTCACATTCCACATCTTGCAATACTGACTGAAAATTTTGACAGCCTTATTAAAATCTATATTTCATTAACAGAATGTACCACACAAATCAACTGTGAAGTAGCCTAGAAGTGTGCAAAGTCTTCAGGCTTTCAAACCAAAACCTTTTCATTCTTGCAAGATTTATTTTCTTTTAAAGAAATAATTGACTTTTCAAAATAAAAAGCTTTCCCAAAACAGCCAGTGCTAAAAGTTTTTGAGCTGAACAGTACAATATCAAATGCAGTTAAAACCAAGACTTACTTAAAATCCTTGAGTAAAAACAATTCAAAGCCATCAAACGACCTATGTAACATCACACTTTGTTGTAAGAACAATTACAAATTAAACTAATTCCATTCCACATATCTTAAATTGCATTTTGCAATTTAAAAATCTCTGTAGCTGCCAACTAAAGCATAAGAGTTGGAGAAAAGGAGAAGGAAAAGGTCTCAATGTTGAGGGGCCACCAATACAAAGGCCCTTTCTCATGTTTCCATCAGCTTTGCAGTGGTGGCTCTCTGAGCTAGAGATCTGTGGTGAGCCTGGGTGTGAGCATCTACTTTCTCCAAACATGATCAGATACGTCCCTGTGCATTCTGTCTTTTGTTATAAGTAATAGTTGCTGTGGCAGTGGTGATTATTAAAATGCAAGGGTGTGCAACATTTTCTCTGCTGAAAAGCAAAAATGAATAAAGGTGAGGTCTTTTGAAGGCTTAGGATGTTAGAGCCAGAAGAACAAATATCACTCCTAAGTAATAGAAAAATAGCACTCCTGAGTAATAGAAAAACTGTGGCGAGCCACACTGATGATATTATCATTATTTTAAACTTATAAGCCACCTGACTCCCAATGACTCTGGGTGGTTATGACTCTGGAGAAACTATGCTGTGACAGTTGCAAAAAACATGTTTTAACCCCAGGAAATGAAAAAAAAAACATTAGAAAGAAACTCAACACAAGGAAAACAATATTAGACTTTCAAGATTCTCTTACTATAGCCTATACCAATAAAGCAGAGTTCCAGCATTTTTGTGGAGTCTGTTTCCTTTCTTGGTCTACCTCAAAGGGCTTACATCAACTTTGAAAGCTTGGCTGTGTTTTCCCTTCCCTCCCTCTTATGTCCCAGGGCAGGGTTTCTCAACCTTGGCAACTTTAAGATATGTGGACTTCAACTTCTAGAATTCCCCAGCCAGCATGTTGAAGTCCACATATCTTAAAGTTGCTGAGGTTGGGAAACACTGCTCCAGGGAATTAAAGCAAATCATTTTGTGTTCTTTCCAATGTTTTCTTCATTTCTGTAATGATTGCCCTAGCCCAAATACTCAGACTCACAAGAGGCTGCTTTATGAATTCTGATTTATTAAGGAACTAAAGGCAAATACAGAGAAAGCTGAGAATGAGCAAAAGCGCGCCAAATACAAACTTAAACCCTTGGTACAAACGTATCCCCCCTCCCTCGTAACAGCCCCGCCCGGCACAGGTGCTAGCAATCGTCAGAGTTGCTAGCCTGGGAAAGTAACCTTGAGCGCAGTAGATAATGTAAATACATTCCAAAGCAAAGCCAAAAGATAACTACTCCCATCCTCCCGAGACAGATGAAACACGCATCCAGCTAATGACATGCGAAACGTTACGATGTATCAAAGACATTGAAACGGCGAACATGACATACCGCCCCCCTAAAAATACCCTTATGGACCCGGTTTAGCGGGATAGGCTGAGTGGAAACGGGCAACTAGAACAGGGGAAGCCACATCTGGTGCAGCGACCCACTCAGGATGAGGAAAATGTTTCCAGCGAACTAAGTATTGGAGAGTATTGCGAAGGCGTCTAGAGTCCAAAATTTCTTTAACTTCAAAGTGTTGCTGACCGTCAATCATGATGGGGGTTGGAGGTGGAGGTTGGCGGTGCCAGCGGTCAGAAGGAATAGTCGGTTTGAGCAAACTGCAATGAAAAACAGGGTGTAAGCGTTTGAGGTTATGAGGCAAGTCAAGTTTAAAAGTCACAGGGTTAATTTGAGCGGTAATTGGGAAAGGACCCACAAATTTAGGAGCCAGTTTCTTGGAAGGTTGTGAGGACTTTATGAACTTGGTGGAAAGGTAAACCGAGTCCCCTACTTGAAATGCCGGCTGAGGAGCCCGCTTCCGATCAGCGTACTGTTTATAATCCAATTGTGCATCAGCTAGTGCTTTTTGAATCATTGGCCAGGAGTCTGCCAATTGCGTTGCCCAATTATCCAGAGTGGCCGATCCGCCGGTAGGTTGCGGTAGATCAGGGATAGGGACAAAGTCTCTGCCTTGAGCCACACGAAATGGGGTTTGGCCAGTGCTTTGATGCACTGCATTGTTATACGCAACTTCAGCAAAAGGGAGGAGGTCTACCCAGTTGTCTTGTTGGTAATTCACAAAAGCTCGGAGGTATTGCTCCAGCGTAGAATTTAAAGCCTCAGTGGCCCCGTCCGTTTGAGGATGCCAAGCCGTGGACAGGGCTTGTTTCGTGCCTAACAATTTAAGGAATGCCTGCCAAAATTGTGAAGTAAATTGTGTGCCTCTGTCCAAAATCAAACGTGAGGGACATCCGTGTAGCCTGTACACGTGTACAAGAAAGAGGTGGGCCAACTGACGTGCCGACGGAATGGACACGCAAGGGATGAAGTGAGCTTGTTTTGAAAAATAGTCTTTGACCACCCAAATGACAGTTTTGCGTTGACTGGGTGGTAGCTCAACAATAAAGTCCATGGAGATTTCATCCCAGGGGCAAGCAGGAGCAGCCACCGGCTGCAACAGTCCCTGGGGTTTGCCCACCTTGCGTTTAGACATGGCACAAACAGTGCAGGAGGCAATGTAGTCTTTAACATCCTTACGTAATGTGGGCCACCAAAACTGTCTCCAAATCAGGTGCAAGGTTTTGACAAACCCGAAGTGACCTGCCAGTTTGTCATCGTGTGCACGTAGTAATACGTCTTTTCTGAGGCTTTCAGGGACATAGAGGCGATTAGATTTCCAAGCGAAGCCTCGGTCGAAAGTAACATTGTCTTTATTCGCAAGCAACCAAGTATCCGTTTTCAGTTCTTTTAGAAACTTTTGTTGCAACTGGGAGGGAATTGACAAAGCGTTCGGCTGGGCGGCGTCCGCAGTGGGAGGCTGCTGCGCGTGTGTTTGGCTACGCGTCACAGCCTGCATACCCAATTGGGGCGCTGTCCACAGGGTGCTGACCACTTCTGGCGCTGCCCCGGAGTCCTGAGGTTGCCTGGACAACGCATCAGCCAAGAAATTCCTTTTCCCCGGAATAAATTTCAACTGAAAATTGAAGCGGTTGAAAAATTGAGCCCACCGAACCTGTTTGGGGCTCAGTTTTCGAGGGGTACTAAGAGCCTCTAGGTTTTTGTGATCAGTCCATACTTCAAAGGGATGATTAGCCCCCTCTAACAGATGCTGCCAGGCTTCTAATGCGGCTTTCACTGCAAATGCCTCCTTTTCCCATACATGCCAACGTCTCTCAGTCTCAGAGAACTTGCGGGACAAGTAGGCACATGGCTTGAGGCACCCTGTCCCGTCTTGCTGCATCAACAATGCCCCAATGGAATAATCGGAGGCATCCGCCTGCACCACAAAAGGTTTTGAGGGATCAGGATGTTGTAAAATGGGCTCTTTGACAAAAGCTGCTTTTAGCCGTTCGAACGCCGTTTGACAAGCAGGCGTCCAGCGCAACAGCGCCCCTGGATTCTTTACTCTCCAAGTATCTCCCACACCCTTGGTCCGAAGCAGTTCGGTGAGTGGCAAGGCAATTTCAGCGAACCCCCTTATGAACAATCTGTAGTAGTTGCTGAACCCCAGGAAACTTTGAAGTTGCCTGCGGGTACGGGGGCTTTCCCAGTCCATGATAGCCTGCACCTTGGCAGGGTCCATTTCGATGCCTTTATCTGAAATTCTATTTCCCAAGTAGTCAATTTGGGTCTGGTGAAATGCACATTTAGACAGTTTGGCATACAATTCTGCTGACCTGAGTTTACTCAGTACCCTTTTTACCAGAGCCACATGCTCTTCCATGGTTTCAGTATAAATCAGTACATCATCCAAATACACCAATACCCCTTTAAACAGATGTTCATGCAGTACTTCATTGATCAATTGCATAAATACCCCAGGGGCCCCAGCCAACCCAAAAGGTAACACTTTATATTGGAAGGCTCCCAACGGGCAATTGAATGCGGTTTTCCACTCATCCCCCTCCTTGATTCGTACACGATAGTATGCTTCTCTTAAATCAAGTTTAGAGAAGATCTTTCCCTTAGCCAGATGTGACAACATGTCTTTGATCAATGGCAAGGGATATTTGTTGGAAATTGAGATGGCATTTAATCCGTGGAAATCGGTACAAAGTCTCAATGTCCCATCCTTTTTTGGGCGAAATAGAACTGGCACCCCCACCGGTGAGTTCGCCGGCTCGATGAATCCGCGCGCCAAATTTTTGTCCACAAAGTCTCTCAACAAAGTCAACTCCTTTTGTGTCATGGAATAAATCTTTGGCTTGGGCAATTGGGTGTTAGGGAGCAGCTCGATGGCACAGTCCGTCTTTCTATGGGGAGGCAACTGGTCGGCTTCCTTTTCGCCGAACACATCAGCAAAAGTTCTGTAATCCGCCGGCAAGCCTTCCAGAGGAGGGGCCGGGCAATGCAGAGTCGCAGCTGCCGCAACCCCCACCATCTCCTCTGGGGCACCCTTCCCCTCAGTCGCTTGGTAGAACCCATCCCTAAACGTGATAGTCCGGTAAACCCAGTTGATTTGGGGGTTTTGCTGCACCAACCAGGGCACCCCCAACACCACCAAGGGACCACCTACTGGAGCCACGACGAAGGACAAATCTTCCCGATGGCTGCCCAGCTGCAAAGCTACCCGCCCTGTGAACTGGGTGACCGGTTTGCCCCCTGCCATGGACCCATCCAGCTGTGTAAAGGCGATGGGTCACTGTAAAGGGAAAGTAGGTAGCTCCAAAGCCGCTACCACATCGGGGTGCATTAGACACCGGGAACACCCCGAATCAATCATGGCCCATACTTCTACAGTCTTGGTTTGGGAGCCCAACTTCAATTTCACCGTGAGAATGCGGTAACTACCACTCACCGATGAAGGCTCGCGCCCTTCTTCCACCACCTGCCCTGCGGCGCCCTTTAAAGCAGGTGGCTGGCGTTTCCCGCCGGCAGCAGGATTTCGGGCTCACCCTCCTCCTCGTAGAACATCGCATCGTCTCCCTCGGTTTCAGCCACCGCGGCTTTCTGCTTCCTCGGCAAGGCAGGGGACTTCGCCGGCGGTTTTCCAAGCCGTTCCTCTCCCTTTGCCTTCGGGCACGCCGCCACTCGATGCCCCTCTTTACCACATCTCAGACACAGGCCTTTCGCATACCGCTTCTCTCGCTCTTCGTCCCAGGGTCGTTGTCCTGGTTTTCCCCCGGTGCTCGATGGGCGGCTGGGCTTCACCTCCCGCCCCGATTTGGCGGTCTTTCGATGGGCGAAGATTTCATGGGCATGTTCAGCCCTCCCCGCCAGCAGGATCCATTCGTACAGCGTATATGGGTCGTCCCTCCCCAAGGACCAGCGCAGCACCTCTGTATTCAGGCCATCCTTGAATAGCTCGATAATGGTGGCTTGGGACCAGTCATCCACCTTCCCAGCCAGCGCTTTAAACTCCAAAGCATAATCCGCCATGGATCTGAACCCCTGCTTAATTTCCTTCAGGGCTCGCTTTGCCCTCTCTTTCGCCAATGGATCCTCGAAGTGTTGTTTCAATGCCCAGAGGAACTCATCGAATTTTTCCAGTTCAGGCGCTTCCGACTGGCACATCTGGACATACCAGTCTGCCGCCTTCCCCTTCAGTTTGGTGGCAATGGTAATGATCTTTGCCTTTTCCGATTGGAAAAGCGACCCCCATTCCTCCATGTAGGCTTTAGCATTCGTCAAGAAAAATGAGAGTTTGGTCGGGTCCCCATCAAACTTGACCGGGAAGTCTCTCATCCCGCCTCCCGCCGGGCTGCGCCCCGCCGCCGGTGCTGCAGGGGTTTGTGCTTCCCTGGCTCGCGGCGGCGCGGGGGCCCGGGGCGGTCGCCCTGGCGATGCCGCGATTTCCATCTGGACCGACTGGTCCCCTTCGTGTCTCTGCACTGGCCGTCGCCGCTCCGGGGACTGCCCATGGGACGAAGGGGTTGAATACCGTTGGCTTGACTCTTCCCGGACTTCCCGCAACGAGGTCACATCTAAGCTCAGCTGTTTCAGGATAGCTTCTAACGAGTCCATTTTTGACTCCAGCACTCGGATCCGATCCGGGGTGGGAGAGCCCTCCGTTGGCTGCACCTGCACCACGTTGGGGGATAATGGGTATCTCTGCCTCCAAGATGGGCCCCCCGCCACCGTGGCATCCCCTTGGGTCTCATCCCAGGTGACCAGCTCGCCCGGAGAATTTACTGTAGTCTCCGGGGCGGTTTTCAGACCCTCGGCTTCACCCTCCGACTCGGAGCTCGCCTCTTCTAGGATGGCAGACAGCTCCCCTCCCTGGGACGTTCGGTCAGGCCGCCTCATGGTCGAGTCCGGTTCCCCTTCTTCCATCCTCACGATGTCGGGTTCGGTCATCACTGGCGCTCTCCCTCAAAGGGTTAGACAACTTGTCTTTTCCTGGACAGGGGCCAGCGGAGTTAGGATCTTAGATTCTCAGCTTTATGTAATGATTGCCCTAGCCCAAATACTCAGACTCACAAGAGGCTGCTTTATGAATTCTGATTTATTAAGGAACTAAAGGCAAATACAGAGAAAGCTGAGAATGAGCAAAAGCGCGCCAAATACAAACTTAAACCCTTGGTACAAACGTATCCCACCTCCCTCGTAACAGCCCCGCCCGGCACAGGTGCTAGCAATCGTCAGAGTTGCTAGCCTGGGAAAGTAACCTTGAGCGCAGTAGATAATGTAAATACATTCCAAAGCAAAGCCAAAAGATAACTACTCCCATCCTCCCGAGACAGATGAAACACGCATCCAATGACATGCGAAACGTTACGATGTATCAAAGACATTGAAACGGCGAACATGACAATTTCCTGGGCTTAAAACATAATTTTGTAACTGCTGCCACCTAACTTCTCCAAGATCATCTCGGTGGCTCAGCACACTTATTGCCAAGAACAGGATAATTTATTCTTTTCATTTAGGTGGAATGCTACCCATTTTGATGTATGTGCCACACTTCTGTAAGGATCCAGATTTCTCTACCTCAACTCAGTCAAAGACATCCAACTGTTGTATTGCCACTGGCATTATCAATTTGCAAGGGATCAGACTGCAGATTTTTAGTTGGCCTTTTAGTTATTTATAAACGACTTTATAAGTATAATTCAGACAATAGCGGCAAAGCCAGAGAAATAAATATATATTACTTCTTTCTTCCTTTGCAATAAAGCAACTGTATCATGTCTGTGTTGTTTCTACTCTAAGCTGGGTTGAGTTTCTGAAGAGTTCAGATGTATTGCTGAATCTAATGTTTGATGTTGATGTTTCAGCCCTGCCCACTCAGAGAATCATTGTGCCACTGGCCATGTTGTTGTAATCCTTCTGAGTCACAATATTTGTAAAGGTAAAACTTCATGCTGCTGATAAGGTTGCAATAGGATTCTTTCAATTTATAGATTTTTTTCTGGGATAGTCTTGTTCATTTTGACAATTTGCTGCATTTTCTTTCAGAACTAACTTCTCCTTGTCTGTGTCTAATATAACCTGATAGAATTTTTAAAAAATGAATAAAACCTATGATGACATCCTGTGGGTCATGACATTATTACATGAAAAACATGAATTATGTCATTTATGTCAGTCACATCTAATTCACACAGAGATGAAAACTGTAATATTTTTTTGTAAAAGTTTATCAGATTGTCAGATTGTTGTTTTTCAAGTGCTATCTCTTCTCAGTTGGAGTCTAATTGAATCAAGTGAGATCACTGCTAAAACAGCTTTGCAGGAAAAGGAGGGCAGATGCTCAAGACCAAGAAAAGGACACAAAAGAAATCCAAAATGCCAGTGACAATATTTTATTGTCTAAAAGTCTAATGCATTTCCAAGAAGTTCCTTAGTCAAGGGCATTAAGAGACAAAACTATATAAACAACTTGTACACAGCCAAAATCAATATAGAACAAACTAGAATTATACAAGAAACCATTTATGTAAAGGCAGGTTTCTAATTTTAAGGAAGAAAAAAGGGATAAAATCATAAAGCACATATTCTCCTGGATCTCATTGACTCATCTTCTTTTATAGTATTAATTTTAGCATATAAACATTCTCACAATTTCTCTAAAAAAATCCTTCATCAATGCCTCAACACTTTTGCCCTTTTCCTAATTACTAAGCTTGAAGTCAAAAAGTTTTATTTAACATAATACAGATCTCTACCTGGATATATTGGGTAAAATATCAGAATTCACTAACAATCTTACTTAAAGAAAGATTGTTTTAAATGTTAATATTAATAGGGTCTTCTCCTTTTTTTGGTCTTGAAAAAGAATCTGAATGGAAGTAGCTAAACAAAATAATAAAATGGAATGAAGCTAATTGTAATGAATACTGAGCATAGAAAAAGAAGAGGGAAAGTGGTAAAATATTATATCTAGGAATAAGATCAATGGTAAGTATTGAATGTCTTCATTTAGTCCTTTATTTCTTTTATTACTAAAATGCTTAAAATATTTTTTTTATATAAGAATTTTATTAAGTTTCAAGACAAAGATAAAAGTTACAAAAAAAGACTACAGAAAAAGAAGAAAAACCAAAAAGACGTGAAAAAACAAGAGAATATTTTTTTTTCAGAGTTACAGAAAGATGTGACTTCTGACTTTTAACAGCAAGGACATACAAAAATTTTCAACAATCAATCTCTTACTCTATATTAAACCCAAACCACATTATTTCTACAAATCATTCCATTTTGGCACATTATAAAAATAATTAAGTACAGTTACTCTCTCCCCTTATATTAAAATAAAGAAAAAAAATGATATATATCTCCTAAACAACTTTCCCCCCTAAAAGATAACACTTATTTTATTATTCCCTTCCTACTACTATTCTATACATTTCTGTCTACTATAATAAAAGTCAAACTAAAAAGCACATAAATTATCTGCCATTATACTTAATAGTACAATTTTAATAATCTTAATCTTAATAAACTCAAAACGAAAGCATTTTTAACCCTAATTAATGCAAATCCTTAAAGACAAATAACATCAGCCAAACCCTAAAAGTAATCCAGATAAACATTATTTAACCCTTATCCCACTTCAAAATAAACCAGAGCATTTACATATCCCCACAATGTGCACAGAGCATTTTTCTTAGCAAAATCAAACAGCCCAACTGCCCCCCTCAAAAATTCCAACGTCTCTTCAGAAAACCTCCCACACATAATGACCCCTTCTTTTTCATGGCATTCCACCAGAAAGTCAATTTCACTTATTGCTTGCAGATCTCTCTCCCCCTTAAGTTTCTCCAACTCCACTATCCGATCTTCATCCCGCATCTCAGTAGAAATCCCAATCTCACTCTTAGAAGAAACATTTCTGTCACTGTTAAATTCCTCAATTTCATTCCACTACATCTCCAACCAGATGACACATTTCAGGCCTCATATTTTCCACGATGTCCTGAATATCTTGCATAAAAGCTTGATAGGAATCAGAAAGAATCTGTTTAAAATTTTGGTGGAAGTCAGAAAAAAAATCTGTTTAAGATTTTCCATGTCTTGGACTTTTGGTGGGGATATGGCGGACTGAACAGCTGTGCCTGCGGACTCAGCAGGTGGAACTGACAATGCAGCAGATTTTTCGGACTCAGGCAGGTTTTCCTGAAGCCCAGGAGTGTTTTCTGGAAAAAGGAAAACACCTGGAATCACTCCATCTGTAATCTGGATGGCTGCTTGAGCCCCAAAAAACCTGCCTGAGCCTGAAAAAAATTGCTGCATTGTCAGCTCCGCCCGCTAAGCCTGCGGGCACAGCTGTTCAGTCTGCCATGTCCCAACTGGTAGTCTAAAATGCTCTAAAATCTTAACATCTCTTTTCCAAAATGTGTTTGACTAACAGGTGGTATTCTTTGGGAAATATTTATTTATCAAATTTCACCACCACCCATCTCCCTCCATGAGAAAGACTGTGTGGGTGTCTGTGTGGGTGTCTATGTGTGTGTGTGAGTGGGTGCAGGTATGGATATAGATGTGGGTGAATCTCCTAGATATTAATATATCTCAAGAGTTCTTATGATTTTGCCTACATAAATGTTGGGGTCTAAACACTGTATTACATACAGTGTAATGATACTCCTGCACATAGTAATAGCTTTACTCATCTTTACTTATCCTCAGAGTTGATGAACCCAGGTAGCTTTTCATGCATGGTTGTGAAAGATAAAAGGGCCACAAGGAAAGTAAACATGTATGGGACAATCTTGTTCTGGTTCTGTCCTGTGATGAAATATTTCTTACATTTAAATCATGTCTACCTTCTTTGGTTCTCCTGTATGCAAAACTGGCAGCACTTTACATTCTAAGGACTGCCCAATATTTTTTTTATCCTAGACTGCTATGTATTTATTTGATGATTAAATATTGAAATGCAGTTTATCCAATTACTACATTTCAATTCCTGGATTTTAAGACGTTATTTTTTTGGGGGGGGGGTGGCAGGTATCTTCCAAAATTGGTGTTTAGCAGTGACATTGGATATTCTTCATGTAGCAATGAGTGTTTCAGGATCTTAAATTTTAAGTGAAACTCTGCCTCCAAGGAACAATTGCATTTAATTCTTAAAGTTATCCTTACCCCCATTAATCACAGAATTTAAAATAGCTGTCCTAACAGTGAGACACACGCTGAGATGAGGAGTAGTTCTCTAATGTTTATTACTGCTACATAAACAGAATCCTAACAAACTGAATAAGCGTGGGAAAAACCCAGACATATAAACCCCAAAGGCTAAGGCAGACCTGATCTGTGTCTCTTTGAATGGCTGCTTAATTCCTCAGTACTACGCATGCACTTTACAGCCTGGATGGGAGCCCCCTGCTCTCCATCCTTACTCATGACAATAGCAACTCTATTTTCAACTTAACTCTAAAATGAATTCTTATTAAAATACTTTAACCAGTACAGTATATACGGGTAATACATCTATATCTTTTTAAATAAACTTTTTTTTAAAAAAAAAATTAGACTTAATACCTGGTAGGGGAGCAAAATGTTCAGCCATTTGTGAAGGATTTTTTTAAAAGTCATGAAAGATATGCTAAAAGAAAGCATTGCCATATTAATGGGTTAATTATAATGACCTCTTGAGGCCTCCTCCTCCTCCTCTTCCGCCAATTCTGTAAGCCAAGTAAAAGTAGCAAACCATTTGAGAGCTGACTTCCTCACAAATAAAGTAGAGCTGGCTAAGCAAAAAGATAATATAAAATGATCCTGTTAAGATACATTTCTGGACTGCTTTTCTCCCCCCTCAGTCATATTCTGATCAGAAAGTACTTCATGTAGAAGAAGAAAAGCTACGAGGAGATATAGTAAGAGGGGAAATGGAGATGAGCAGACTTAGAAACTATTCCTTTATGTTATTTCAAATTTCAGATTCCTTCACCTTTTTTTTTTAACCCATTTGAGCAAATTCAGCTTTCACACATGAGCTGGTACTATTATATCTGTCTGGGACCTGAGCCTGTAGCAAATTTGGAATTTAGAGCTAATCTTATTACATCAGGCTATGTCATGCTTGCAATTCACCAATATTCTTAATATTTTCTATTTAAAGATTTTATTAGGCAATCACTGGTTTATGGTTATTAAGAGAATGATACTCTATTTGTCCATTTTAATAGAAATGGTGTGGTTTTTATGGTACTTAAACTTAATCATTTTCATATGAACTAATTGCCTAACATCAATTAAAACTCAAATACTTTTCATTGTACTGATTAAAATAATCTTGTGTGTGTATATTCGAATGAGGCAACTCAACAGTTCTGCTTCTCAGTGTCATGACAATTATGAAAATTTGGAGAGCCAGATTGGCTGCAGCACATATTTTATGAACTTTGAATTGACCGCTAATTTCCAAACTACATAATTCGTCTGTTGCTGTTTAGTGTTAACATCAAACTCTACCCCTAAACAAAATTAATGTACCCTGAATAAAGTGGCTTTGAATTTATAATTAACCTATTGATTTCATCACATTTTATTGTGTTTGAGGTCCTTTAAATTGCACCTAGAGGAGCGCCGAAGATTTATTAAACAGAAATAGAATATAATTAATATGCACACATAATTGACAATTGCTCTTTCCCTTCTTCTCTTACTGCCATCACGACTCCCCCAGGATTCTAACTTTTCTTCATTATTTCCACTAATAGCAAATATGACTGGTGAGCAGTAACAAAATGAAGCCGAAACAAAGGTATTAAGTAATAATGAATATCACCATGCCTGGGGTATTCCAGTACTAGAAGAAGGAGAAGAATAATGAATGAAACTCAGGGTACCAACACAGTAGGTTATCCATAACAAGTGCCTGTAGCACTGAAAATTCATTCATAGAAGAAACAATCCCAATTTCCACCTAATTTCAAATTATGTGTTTTAATACTTTGCTAGTAATTATTTAAATACACTGGTAACTTACTGATGAATCAGTACTGTTTTCCAGCCCTGTCCATGGAGAAAATAGTCAGAAATGGTATTGCAAAACAAAGCAATTATAGGTCTTTTTTATTGATGACATTGTGAACTGGGAATTGATCCAAAGTAAAATCATTGCCTTAATACAAACATTATTCTTGGAAACAAATGCCAGTTACTTTGCTTCACTGCAAATTTAAAACCTCCATTTATTTTGTCAAATAGATTGAGATGAATAGCTTGCACCTTGAGTTTACTGCTGCAGAATCTACCTCTTACTATGTTGTACAGCCAGGAAAAAAAAGTATCATCCCAAGCAAAATATTATGTCACAGAAGGTCTTTACCTTGTCATTGGTGCCTGTTTTTTTTTTCCTTCTGATAAGTCTTCTCTTTTCAGGTATGGAAATCCTAATTTTTCTTGGAAAACTTAAAAAAAGGACACAAATATTATTTACTTTTTTACCATATATCCAGATAGGAAAATAACCAGCCAAGGTTACCCATGTTGATTTGTGATGTTGAATATTGATTTTCAGTGTGCATGCTAAAGTTTCTGAAAGCTTCATAGAAAAGCAATGCATTCTTCTTCTTCTCCTTCTTCTTCTCCTTCTTCTTCTCCTTCTTCTTCTTCTTCTTCTTCTTCTTCATCATCATCATCATCTTACAAAAGGGAAAGTTGTACTTAAAAAGCTGCATGTGGAAGGTTTATGTAAAATGATCCCCAGAGAAACCTGAGTTAAAAAATGTTTTCTCTGGAAAGTTACAGTTGAAACAATATGCAATTGGAGAAAATGTGAAGGCACATTTTCTGTGTTAGGGAAAGTTATGAATAGAAACAGATATTTGTCTAGATCTTCTTAATTAAAAAAACCCCATAAAACAAAACAAAAAATAGACCTGAATATTTTCTAATGGGATTTTTAGTATATTCCACCTGTAAACCAGTATTTTGACATGAGCCCAGAAACAGCTAGCATAAATGGAAAAAATGGACTGTATAATTTGTGTAATACATTAATTAGTCAATGGAGATTTATTTTTTTAACAACCCTGCAGCCAGAGGACAATGAGTTCTAGTCCTGCTTTAGGCACAAAGCCAGGCTGGGTGACTTTCTCTCTCATTCTCTCTCTCTCTCTGTGTATGTGTGTGTGTGTATGCACACACATACAGTACATATATTAGAAAACAGCTGCAGCTTCAAAATAATATTGAGAGCAGGTGGCTTTCAGGAGGAACAACTTTAATAAAATAGATTTTTATTACTTAACTATATATTACATTCATTTCAGCATTCATGTCCAACACATTTTCTAGCAGTCTTACTGAGCCTTTTGCTTATTAAAATTTATGAATGAAAAACATTCAAAGTGCATCTTCACTCTGCCTTTATTCAGAACTTATATATATATATATATACACACACACACACACACACATACACACACACACACACACATACATACATACATACAGTGTGTGTGTGTGTGTGTGTATTCCTTATACTGCATAGTCAGTCTAGTATTCTGCCTTTCAACTATTTTAGAATATGAACCAACTTTTACTAAGAGGTAATAGTTGAGATTCATATCCTAGAAAAGCAATCTGGATTCTTGAAAGATGGGTTTTCTTCACCATCTGTTCTCTTCCTTGTTCGAACCAGCATTTAGAAGATGTGACTTGCCTAAGCATTTTAAAGATGCCCCTGACTAAAGCAAAATAATTGTGATGGCAATAAATTCCAATGTGGAAGGAAGAGAAGAAAAAAAATAGACTTAGAAGTTGAACAAAGTCAGTAATATTATAGTTGGATAGAGTTTAGGCTAGATGGTAACAGATGTGTAAAAATAATTTTCCACTATGCAATTTAAATGGAATGGTTTTTATAAAATCAGGCCAAGAATCATATAGCCCATGGGTTTACAATGAACTTCAGGATATACATGCCACATACCATAAATTGAAATCTAACTGATGTATTTTCATCTCCTAAGAATCTGAAATATTTACACTTCTCTTATGAGGAGAATTAGAATGTGTAATGGTGAAACATTAATGCCAAAACTAATAATTGTGAGATACACACACACACACACACATACACACACACACACACACACACTACATATATTCCCTTCTCAGCCCTATGGGTGGTATGTGTCTTCCTCACCCTCAGGTCCTCTACCAGAAGCTTGGGAGTTTAAGGGTTCTGCGCAGTATCTTAGCTGTTCCTAGCACTGCACTCTTCTGGACAGAGAGCTCCAATGTTGTTCCTGGGATCTGTTGGAGCCACTCTCCCAGCTTAGGAGTCACAGCCCCGAGAGCTCCTAGCATCACTGGGACCATTTTGGCCTTCACATTGCACAAGTTCCTCCAAGAAGGAACTAGAAAGGATGTATGTATGTATGTATGTGTGTGTGTGTGTGTGTGTGTATGTATATGTATGTTTCTGTGTGTGTCTGTGTAAAAAACATAACTTAGTATACTTAGTATACTTAGCCAAGTTATATAGAGTCAACTTATATAGAGAGTCATAGATTCCTAGGGTTGGTTGACAACCCCAACCTCTCTTTCCATGCCAATATCCACATTAAAACAACCTTGATAGATGGCCATTAAGTCTCTTTATGAACACAACCAGTGATAGGGAGCCTATCCCTTCTCTGGAGAATTGGTTCTACCACTGAATTACTGTCAATATTAGAATTTTTTTTCTTACTTTCAGCTGGAATCTGTCTTCCTGTAACATAAATCTGGTTCTGCAACCTGTGTCTCTATGATTGAAGATAGATCTGGCATTTTTTTAGGTGACATCCTTTCAGGTTCTTGAGGAGCACTACCATATCCTACCCTTCACTCTTCTCTTTGTCCAATCTCTCTTCATAGGACTTTGTTTCTAGACCCCTGAATGTTCCAGTTTCTCTGAAGACTTTTAAGTGGGATGGCCAGACCTGGACTCAGTACTCCAGGAGGGGTCTTCAATATATCAAATCTGAAATACAGCTCTAGCACCTTGTTAAGAATTCTGCCTGTGATGTCTATACTGAAAAAGCTCCAAATCTTTGAAATTTCATAAAAAAGCTAATTAGTTGCACACTCAACATGTCTTTCCAGAATTCTTTTCCTTAAATTAATTTGTTTCATTCTGTTTTCATGACTGGAATAATCTTCATATTAAATAGAAGAATTACAATATAATATGCTAAAGCAGCTTACCTTTAGACTCTTAATTAAACAGCAGCCACATCATTAGTCACTGAAATAAAATGTGTGTGTGTGTGTGTATATTCATGCCTAAAATAAACTACCTGTGAGTTCAAAGGTTACTACATTTGTTGACTTATTATTTAGGGTATGCAAGAAAGCTACATAATTACAAATTGTTTTTTAGTATAAAAATATCCTTGTAGGCAAAATGTATTTCTGCCTGCCCAGATGTTAAGACAGTTGGATAGACCACTTTAGTGCGTGAGTCAAAGGGCAATCCACAAAACTAATTGCTGCAATTGGGAATACATTATAGGCACTTAGCATAAACAAAGGAAGGAACAAGACATAAAACAAATTAGTGACTTCTTGACCAATAAAATACAGGTGGGAAGATGCTTTGTACCTGCTAGAATTTATTTGTTCCTTCAGGCACAGACCTTGGATCTTTTCTTCTTGTTAAAATGCTTAGCACATTTGTGCTATGTATAAATAAATAACTGGGGAGTTAGTGCTTGCTTTGAAAAGTGTAAGGCAATCATTTCTGTGAAAAACATCCCTTAGCAAACTGTCTGTCAATCCAAAATGATACTGTTAGAAACAATTTTGCATGCTGAATATAGTTAAAGGTTCTACCTAAGTAATGTATTCATATGAAGGTTCAGTGTTAGCAGTAGCCATCTTCATATGCGCCTAAAGCTAAGCCTGCATTTCTGAAAGATCGTAGCTTTCAAACATTTCTTTTTACCAGGATAATCCGGTCCATATTTTGTTTCAGTTTAGCCTTTAGGGAAATTTTGAAGATGGATATTAAATACAATTCATTCATTCAGATGTCTAATAGGAAGTTGATTCATCTTGATTCAAGGATCTAAATGTGTAAACTGCAAGACTCCAGCTTCCATTTTATTCTGAACAGAATACTTTGTTCAATATGTTTGAATTGTGACTTTCCTGTCACAATTGTGACAGGAATTGTGACTTTCCTGTCACAAGGATAGCCAGATTCACTGTTAATCATACAACTTTCCAGACATTTCCAGGTGTGGAAAAGATGTGTGAAGAAGGGGACTGCAAGATATTGCTAGTCCTGTTTCTGACATTCAGAAGAGCACAGGGACACTGGTATGGACATCTACATGGACTAAATTATACAAATACACCAGTCCATGATTAAAAATTGAACTGTTTTAAAGCACTTATAATGAGTGATGGGACCCCCATGATTAAATTTTAGTTAAGTTATTTTTACGGTTTTAATTTTTTTTACTGTGGATGTTTTAACAAGAATGGGTTTTATTTTACATATGCTGCTATTTATTCTAAATTATTGAGGGTCTGGTGGGTGAGAGTGGGTATAAAATAAATAAATAATTCTTAATCATGTTAAAAATTGTTCAGGCATAATACACTTTTTGAAATATTAAAAATGAAAAAGGTATCAGAAGTATACAGTGATCAAAGAGGTTTTATCTTATAACAAGCATGATAAGGTTAAACCTACCATAAGCATGGAATGGGCACTCAAAAATAACACTTGATAGAATCAAGCCATAATGATACAATGTAACAAAGTCATTTTAGATTATTCCAGGAATTGTTTTATTGAATAACAGATTTGTAACAAAGTAGAGTAATATGTATGTAGCCTTGTGTGGCACAGTGTGGTAGGCGGCAGTATCGCAACCAAAACTCCCCACGACCCGAGTTCGATCCCAGCGGAAGCTGGATTCTCGGGTAGCCGGCTCAGGTCGACTCAGCCTTCCATCCTTCTGAGATTGGTAAAATGAGTACCCAGCTTGCTGGGGAAGGTGATGACTGGGGAAGGCAATGGCAAACCACCTCGCTATAGTCTGCCAAGAAAACGTCGTGAAAGTGGCATCCCCCCAGAGAGTAGACATTACTTGGTGCTTGCACAGGGGACCTTTCACCTTTCACAGAGTAATACATATAACTTTACTGATCCAAGGTTAACTTTTTAACTCTATCTTCCATCCCTTTATAAAATGTCAAGAAAAGATAATGAATATACTGTTATGAACTGTTCACATCTCCAATAAATACCTCTCAAATTTGCAAGCTGGTTATTTTGGAAACATCACAATCACCTCTCCCATTGTGTCTAATGAAACTAATTTGTGACTGATTGTGATATATAAGAAAAAATCATTAGTTACTAGAAACTTATTGGCCAAGAGTTTCTGTTTAGTTCAAATCAAGATGTGAAATGTATCTTCCATCCCATTGGTCCCATACCATCTGTTTCTTCATGATCTTAGTTACCATTTTTGCACTGCAAGGGTATCTGTTATAGTGATAGCAAAAACCACAGACTTCAGCTACAATTTCCCGATCTCCAGGCCTTTACTTGGATTTAGCTTCAGTCATACAGACCCTTACAGTCTCCAGACACTGGAAAAGGACATCGACACACGTTAGGACTGATAACACAATTGCTTCTAATATGTGCAGAAGGGAAAGTACTTCGTTTTACAAGAAAGTAGCTGTTTGCTACTCACATCACAGCTCTGTTCAGTTCCCAGACAAAGAAGAAAGTGTATGTTGCTAAGCTATTGAAAATACCCTAGTGCTGTCTTTTGAAATGTCTTATCCTTAGGATCCAGGACTATGAAGCTTACTTGAAAGAATTGCCTTTTTCCCAGTGACGTACCTAAACTTAATATTATAGATCTCAAAAGTGTCTCTCTGTGTGTATTTATATACAATTAATTCATCTCCTAAGGTTTACGCAAAATATGAAGTCAGCATGGTAACAAAAGTTTTAGCCATCCAACTTTGCACCAAAGTACTTTTTAAATAAAGGAGGCAGAAAATGTGTTAATGTTTTTAGCACAATATCAAGGATCTTGAAGATGAAAGGGAGTGGGTGGAGGACAAAATCAGACAGATAAATCTGTTGAAATATGCTGTCTTTCCATAGGCTTCTGACCTCTCTGAAAAGATAAGGACAACTCTCACCTTCTCTATAAAGCTACAGATGTTCCTTTAAAGTTGTGCTATTCTGCTATGCGAATGTAAAATAAAAGTATTTGTGAAGGCTCTACAATGTGGCAACATCAGACACCTACTTCATAGCAAGTCCAAATTACTTTTCATAGTCATTTGCTTCATAATACTTCTCTACTGTACTTCTGTTTAGCACCAGGTGAAGAAATTAATTCTCTTGTACATTTCTGTTACTAATTCTCATTCAGTTTCATGAAAGAGGATTTGCTTTGAAATTGATTTCAGAAATCCTCCTAGGTGTGGTATTCTTGCACTGAATTAATTATAAGGTAGCCAAAGGGTTGGGTAAACCTTTCATTGTCCAATCTCCCTTCCTGTGATCTGTGGTCCCCCTGGCTTCCCATGTTTCAGTTAAATCAGAAAAGAAGACTTTATAAGGAAATTCCTCCCATTAATCTTTGTTAATGTTATTGTCCCCACTAAAGGGTAGCCCTGAAAAATTGTTGAAGACTTCTCCTTCCCCTAGAGAAATTCAGAGACATCCACCAAATTACTTTGCTTACAAATATGGCTGAGAATTTGAGAAGACCATTCTCAAGTGGCAACTCTATTATGCTCTATTCTGAAACGACACTAAGGGGTCCTTCTAGCATTCATTTAATCACCGCAGAGGCATTTATTAAATAAGATCCTACTGAATTGGTAATGCAGCAGAGTATTACAAACCCATCAGATTCGTTTTCTGAACCAGATAGTTAATTATGGATATGTGGGCAAGCAGATTATAGTAGACCATGTATTCTGTTAAGAATACTCACTGTAATTGTAAATACTCTCCCTCTGTTGCTCTCAAAGAAAGCTACATTAGGTACTAGCACAATGCAGAACAACAACAGGATATGTTTATATTATACTTTGCAGAAAATATCTTCTGTGCTGTTTTGGAAGCAAAAATCCCATATCTTCTATGGGCAGCAAACACTGTTCCAGACCAAAAAATTAATTTACACAGATTCTTCTGCAAATAAATGGTAATTCTGCATGTAAACCTACAGTTAGCAAATACTGCTTACAAACTGCCAGTTGTGTCATTGCTTTCACTGAATGGCTGAATACACTAAAAAGTGGCAAGAGGCTCCTTTCTCACAATATGAGAACCACCACTCTCTGATCTCTTTGGGAGGAAGCTGCAGAGGCTCTCAGGGGAGAATAACTGCAAGGTGGAGAAATGCTATCTTCAGATAAATTGTCTGTTTATTGTCCTATTTAATACGAAAAGTGGAAGAGGGGGGAAGTTACAATTCATTGTTTGGTTTTGCAGACTTTTAAAAAAGTAAATCCTATTCCTTAACATACACCCTCATACTATTAATAAAAATAATAAACATCTTAATGTCTCATTCCGGTTGAGCATAATTCCTGTTAACTTCACGGACACACCTTTGTAGTTTTCTTGGCAGCGATTGGAAGTGGTTGGTTACTGTCTTTTTCTAGGAAGAGTTTATACTTCCCAGTATAGGTAAAAGCCCTTGGATTTCCTGGTAGTCTCCCTTGTGAGACCTAACCAGATCCAACCCTGCTTAGCTTCTGAACCTAGACAAAGTTGATCAAGTATTATTATTATTATTTAAATATTTGGATTTTTGCATTGTTTTGCTTAACATATTGTTGAACCTTTTCAATGGAAAGACAGCAAATCTAGTTGGAAGCTATTGTGACTATCAGATCTTTCTTCAGACATATGTTTTAAAGTGGTGTTCTTTTTGCATCCAATAGCACAAGCTTAACATTTTAATAAATTCAGCAAAATTTACTCCCAGATGTATGTGTCTAAGACTGCAGATAAATGTTTATAAATAAATTAATTCCTATCTACTATTATTCTTCTACTTTTTATGGGCTGTAGTATATATTTTTATGATTATACTATCCATCTGAAATAGATTTAAATAAAACCTTGTTGTAATTGTTATTAATGTTGAATTAGGACTTCGCATAACATTCAGGCAAAATATTCATAATCCACAGATGGTGCTAGGATGGTGCTATATTTTAGCCTTATCTGAAACAATTGCTTATTCCTAGTTAACCTGCTCTAAAATCTTTCTTTTCTACATGCAGATAGTTCCCCTCATGTCTCTCAGTATTACACACATAGAAATCTGAAGATTTATTGTCCCACCTAGTTAGGATTATAGCTATGAATAAAGACAAAAGAAAATACGTAAATGTCAAGAGGCCGTTTGCATGTATGGTTTTAAGATCCTGTCCACACACTATTTTACTTTCAGACAAGGAAGTGGCATTTTAGAAAAGTGCTGCACTCAATCATATGCCCTGCAGCTTGCAACTTGCAGCTTAGTTTGCAGCTAAGGCCTATATATTGCTCCAAAGCAGATTTGCAATTAATTTCCCATTCTCCAGCAATAAATAAGGGAAGGAGTGTAATGTTGCCTGAGTGATTTCCGCTCACACAATCTACTGCATCCCTCTATATTCCTTGCATCATACCCAACCCCCACAAGCTCATTTTAAAAGTGTTCATGATTTGCTAGTGGAAGGGAAATCACCCTTTTGCCTTTGTTCAAGTGGCGGGAGTAGTTCCCCAAGTGCAAAGTTTTAAGTGAATTCCATTTAAGCAAGTACTATAAGAAAAATCTTCTCTCTTTTTTCACAAAAATGAAGATATGATGATATGAAGTAGACAACAGGGCTATTTCAGTGGTTAACGCCTTACCATGTGGGAAATTCTGAGAATCTTCCAAGAAGAATTTCTTGAAGACTAAAAAGCTATCTATCCTCCTGGATATTTGCTGTTGTTGATGGAAGGACTTTTAAAGATGTCGTTTAGTGCTGGTCCTGAAATTTAATTGCTTTTACTGCTCCTTGAGATGCTAACAACGGGTTGTTTTGCTTTTGTTGCCAAAGTGTGCATGTGTATAGTTTTATTATCTATCCATTTAACGAATTGACCTGCTTGATTTAAATGTTGTGTTGCTGTTTTTCACTTATTGTGTGGGTCATTGTGACACATTATTTTATTGTAAGGACCATTTTTGTTTCTTTAGACAAACTTTCATTTCTCTCATCAGACTATATACTATCTACAACTTTCTTCCAATATGCACATTTCTTAAAATTTCTCCATCCATTGTCTCATCTTCAGAAAACATTGTGCCAATGTACACATACTCATCTGCTTGATCTAGGTTTTCACCACTTATGTATAACTTGCAATTGTTTACTCTGTTTTCCCTTGGTCTTTTATTCATTAAGTTTCAGGTCCATATTCCTTGCTGCACTGTATAATCTATTTAAAATTTGTTACAAATCATTCAGGTTCTAAGGCAACATCATGACAATGCTTGCATATAAAGGGACAGACACACTCACTCCCTCAACCTATACACTCTACAATCACCACAAGCATTCCATATACACTTACTCATACATACCATAAACAGCCAAGGTGTCATGACCTCGTTGCAAGGCACAAAGAGCCTCACAACGTGGATCATGATCATTAAGGAAAAGGGGGAAGGAGATAATCTTTCAGGAATTAAACCAAGCACCCAAGGACACCCACACCCATGATCCCATCAACACCTGAAAGGAGGGACGTCAGAGGAGTGAAGATAAGGAGCACATGGTGCCCCGGAGAACTCAACCGTTGCAGGAAGACAAAGAGGACACCGGGGAAAACGCCCACGCAGCCATCAAGGATCCCATCAAGAGGGATCGGGGCATTGAGGGGTGGGGAAGCCCGGGGCCATACAGGGGGGTATAAAAGGGGCACCCCCACCTACCTACCCCGTTCCCGTTTTTCGTTCTGTCAGCTATCATTCCAATAAACCAGAAATCCTTAATACCCATTAAGTGAGTCTGTGTCTTATTGCGAAGCGAGGCTGGCCCTGACATAAAAACGGGAACCCCAAAAAATTTTTTTCCACCTGGTACCTATCCAACTCGTTTGTGAGGGACCCAGCCAGGCATGGAGAACCAGGAACCGAGGAGGCGCAACCCTTCGGCGCCGGGCGACGAAGCCCCGCTCTCGCAGGGCGGGATGCAGCTGAGGTCCGGGCGATGCAACGCCCCGGTAGGTATGGGACCCAGCTGGGGGGAAGCAGCGGGGGAGGGACCCACCCCGGCGCCCCGGAGCCCGCGAGGCACCGGGGGCGAGACGGGGGGACCCCCTCCAACCCTACAGGCAACCCCGACGGAGGCGCGAGACGAACCGCCACCCTGGGCGCTCGAAGGCGAGGGCGCGCCTGGCACCGCGGCGGGATCGAGGGACGACCCGTCCTCTACCACGGCCAACGGCGAGGGCGAGCGGAGCGGCGAAAACCCCGGCGGGACGCCAGGGATGGCGGAGAGGCTCGGCGCGTTGGAGGAAGGGATGCAGGCGGTGCGGCAGATGCTCCAACAGCTGACGGTGGCACAGGGACCCCGCGACGGAGGAGGCGCAGAGGCAACCCCGGTCGAAAGGCGGCAGGGCGAGTGGGACGGCGGCGACGGCGGCACCCGACCCAAGGAGCCCAACCGACGACCTGAGGCGCACCGGGAGGCGAGGCGGGGTGGAGACCCAGCGGACGGCGGCGACCACGGCGGGACCCGACCCCAGGAGGCCATACAACGAGCGGAGGCGCGCCCGGACGTGAGACGGCGGGACAACCTCGGCGGCGGCGGCGTCCGGCCCCAGGAGCCCACCCCACGACGGGAGATACGCCAGGCTGAGAGGTGGAGGGACGACCAAGCGGGCGGCAACGGCGACGGCGGAGCCTGGATCCAGGAGCCCGACCGAGGGAGAACCCCCCGCCCTCCCTCCCGAGCGACGGGACGAGTACCTTGCGAGGAGACCCAGAGAGAGGCACCAATGCCGCAAGAGAACCGGAGACACCCCGACCCGCAGCAGCTCCGGCAAAACCCGAGGCACGACGCAGAGGGGGCCAGGAGCCAGACCAGGACACCCGCCAAAGACTTTGGCATAAAGTTCGATGGGGACCCCTCGAAACTTTCCTTCTTTTTAACTAACGCAAGGTACTACCTCGAAGAATGGGGTCCCTGCTTCAGAACTGAGCGGGGCAAAATCAATGCCCTGGCTATAAAACTAAAAGGGCGGGCCGCCGATTGGTACGTCCAATTGTGCCAATCCGGCGCCCGGGCGCTGCAGGACAGCACTGAATTCCTGCAGGCACTAGAAAGGCACTTCAGGGACCCCCTGGAGCAAGAAAAGGCAAAAAGGGCGCTAGAGACACTTAGACAAAGCCCGCGCTCCGTGGCTGAGTATGCCATGGAGTTCCAAGCCCTAGCCGGAAAAGTAGACACGTGGTCTCAATCGACACTGATTGAGAAGTTCAAACATGGACTCAATCTAAACGTCCTCCGGTGGGCACTTGGCCGCGACAACCCCAGCTCCCTCACGGGGTGGATCCAGCTGGCAGCGGAAGCGGAGAACGCCCACGACACGTTCCTCCACGCAAGGAGGGAAACGCAACAGATGGCGACAGCGAGACCCCCACGCACCAGCGCAAGGCAGGTGAGGGCGAGACCCCAACCCTGGAGGGAGGAACGGGACAGACGCTTCGCAAAAGGGCAATGTTTCACGTGCGGCAGGGAAGACCACAAAGCAGCCGCATGCCCCAAAACGACGCCCAGAGAGAGCCCAAGGAGGGCACAAACAGCACCAACCCCAGCGCCGAGAAAGCGACCAGCAGCAAAGGGGGAGTACCGACGCAGACACGACCCCTACAGTTCGGAGGGGGAGGACAGCAACCCAGAAGAGGCGGCGGGAAACGACAACCACCTGGCCTAAGGGGCGCCGAAGGACAGGTGGAGAACACTGACAGGCGCTTCGACAAAGGGGTGAGTGAGGAATGCCCCACCCTCTACGTCCGTGTCACCCTCACCCATCGAAATAAAACCGAAAAGGTCTGGGCACTCATTGATTCAGGTTGCTCCAAAAGCCTCATGCACCCTGACCTGGCAGCCGCACTCGACCTCCGCTGCTATCCACTTCAGCACCATTTGGTGTTCTCGCAGCTAGATGGATCTGCAGCGGGAGGGGGCCCGGTCACCCAATACACCGGAAAAACCGCGCTACGGCTCGGCAGCCACGAGGAAAAATTGGCTTTCATCGTGGCACCGGTGGGGCAACCCCGACTCATACTGGGGATCCCATGGCTCGTGCAGCAAAACCCAGTCATCAATTGGAGAACCAGAGAGATTAAGTTTGCTGACGGGTGCTACCAAGCACCGTCAGGGGACAAGGTTCCCCGAGCAGCCATGGGGGGGGCGACGACGACTGCAGAACACACAGAGACAGCTCTGCCAGAGGGACTGCCAACCAAATACGGGGAGTTCGCCGATGTTTTCGGTGAGAAAGAGGCGGACAAACTCCCCCCCCACAGAAAGACGGACTGTACCATTGAACTGGTCCCGGGGGTACCCCTACCCAAACCAAAAATATATGCTATGACCCAGCGAGAGCTAGCTACGTTAAGGGACTTCATAGACAAAAATCTGGCGAGAGGTTTCATTGAGCCAGCGAACTCTCCAGTGGGAGCGCCAGTCCTCTTTCGCGAGAAAAAGGATGGGACATTGCGGCTCTGTACAGACTACCGCGGGTTAAACGCAGCAAGCATTTCAAATAAATACCCCTTACCCTTAATAAAGGACATTTTGTCCCACTTGGTGAAGGGTAAGGTATTCTCCAAACTGGACATAAGGGAAGCCTACTACCGCATACGGATAAGGGAGGGGGATGAGTGGAAGACTGCTTTCAATTGCCCATTGGGGGCGTTTCAATATAAAGTACTCCCTTTCGGATTGGCGGGGGCACCGGGGGTATTCATGCAGTTAATTAATGAGGTCCTGCGTGACCACCTTTTTAAGGGGGTTTTGGTTTATCTGGATGATGTATTGATCTACACAGAAACAGAACGTGAGCACGAACGCTTGGTAAAGGACGTGCTCAAGAAACTTCGCAAGGCAGAGCTGTTTATAAAGCTCTCCAAGTGCGAGTTTCACAAAAAACAAATTGACTACCTAGGGTATAGGATTTCTGCTAAAGGGATAGAAATGGACCCCAGCAAGGTCCAAGCCATCCTGGCGTGGGAACGCCCACGCACAAGGAGACAGCTGCAAAGCCTCCTGGGATTCACTAATTTCTACAGGGGGTTCACGCCCAGGCTGGCAGAGACTATACTGCCCCTAACTAACCTGCTAAAAACCAAGGGCTTGGGGGACACGCGCAAATCGAGGAACCCGGGGGCGCTACTGAAGTGGACAGCTGACTGTCAAACGGCTTTCGAGAGACTGAAAACCCTTTTCACAGCTGAGCCAGTGCTACAGCACCCCGACCCCACCAAGCCTTTTGTGGTGCAAGCAGATGCCTCCGATTTCGCCATCGGAGCCATCCTGCTCCAAAAGGACTCCGACAACCACCTAAAGCCCTGCGCCTACCTTTCCCGCAAATTCTCCGAGACGGAGCGGAGATGGCACGTATGGGAAAAGGAGGCGTTTGCAGTAAAAACAGCCTTGGAAACGTGGCGACACCTGCTGGAGGGGGCCTCCTGCCCTTTCGAGGTGTGGACGGACCACAAGAACCTGGAGGCACTCAGCACGCCAAAACGGCTCAGCCCGAAGCAGGTGCGATGGGCTCAGTTTTTCAGCCGGTTTAATTTCACGCTGAAATTCATACCGGGCAAGAAAAACTTCTTGGCAGACGCCCTCTCCCGACGACCACAGGACGACATGCAAGCCTCCGACATCGTAGGAACAGTATGGACCGAGAAACAGCTCGGCTGCCCAGCTGTCACGCGGAGCCAGACAAGGAATCAGCGCACGCCAGCACGAACGGCGGGGAGCGATCGGAGGCGACGCTCAATTTCACCGAACTGGCAACAAAGACTCACACAAGCACTACAGCAAGATACATGGTTGCAGAATAACCAACAACATGTATCTTTCAAAGACAATCTCGCCTGGAAGGAGAAAGCTTTGTACGTGCCCGAATCACTGCGGGGAGAAATTTTACACAGAGCACACGATGACAAATCTGCAGGGCATTTTGGGTTTGTAAAAACCCTCCACCTAACAAGGAGGCAATTTTGGTGGCCAAATCTTAGAAAGGACGTAAAAGACTACGTAAGCAACTGCCCCATATGTGCTACCACCAAACGTAAAGGAGGGAAACCCCACGGGCTGTTACAGGCGGTAGCCAGCCCCTCCCGGCCATGGGAAGAAATTTCCATGGATTTCATTGTGGACCTCCCACCCAGCCAAAGAAAAACTGTGATATGGGTGGTAAAAGACTATTTTTCGAAACAGGCACACTTCATCCCGTGCGCGACTATCCCCTCCGCACAACAGCTGGCACGTTTATTCCTAACACACATATACAGGATTCACGGCGCCCCCTACAGGTTGGTGACCGACAGAGGCACACAATTCACGTCAAAGTTTTGGCGGGAATTTTTAAAACTAATCGGAACCAAGCAAGCACTGTCCACTGCGTGGCATCCAAACACGGACGGATCAACAGAGATCCTTAACTCAACACTTGAACAGTTCCTAAGGGCATTCATAAATTATCAACAGGACAACTGGGTAGACCTACTACCTTTTGCAGAGGTGGCCTATAATAACGCAGTACACCAGAGTACTGGCCACACCCCTTTTAAGGTGGTCTATGGAAGAGATTTTGTACCGATACCAGAATTGCCGCAACCTGAAACCCTGCCCTGCTCACCAGACGATTGGGCGGCACAGCTGGCAACAACCTGGCCAGTCATCCAGACGGCTTTAGCAGACGCACAAACAACGTACAAAAAATATGCGGACAACCACAGGGCGGAGGCACCGAACTACAAAGTGGGAGATAGGGTCTACCTCTCCACTAAGTTCATAAAGACCTCACAACCATCGAAGAAATTGGCACCGAAATTCATTGGACCTTTTAAAATCATACAGGTAATCAACCCAGTTACGTTCAAACTGGAACTGCCTTACAATTTGAGACGGGTCCACCCAGTGTTTCATTGTGCACTACTGAAACCAACGAGCACATCCAAATGGCATGCGGAAGAACCTCCACCCCCACCCATAATGATAGACAATCAACAACATTTTGAAGTGAAAGAAATACTGGACTCAAGAAAACAAAGAGGAACACTACAATACCTCGTGAGATGGAAACATTTCTCACATCCAGAGTGGGTCCAGGCACGACACGTCATGGCTAGACAACTAACAAGACAGTTCCATGAGGCATACCCAGAGAAACCAGCACCATAGAACATCTTTGGGGGGGCAGTATGTCATGACCTCGTTGCAAGGCACAAAGAGCCTCACAACGTGGATCATGATCATTAAGGAAAAGGGGGAAGGAGATAATCTTTCAGGAATTAAACCAAGCACCCAAGGACACCCACACCCATGATCCCATCAACACCTGAAAGGAGGGACGTCAGAGGAGTGAAGATAAGGAGCACATGGTGCCCCGGAGAACTCAACCGTTGCAGGAAGACAAAGAGGACACCGGGGAAAACGCCCACGCAGCCATCAAGGATCCCATCAAGAGGGATCGGGGCATTGAGGGGTGGGGAAGCCCGGGGCCATACAGGGGGGTATAAAAGGGGCACCCCCACCTACCTACCCCGTTCCCGTTTTTCGTTCTGTCAGCTATCATTCCAATAAACCAGAAATCCTTAATACCCATTAAGTGAGTCTGTGTCTTATTGCGAAGCGAGGCTGGCCCTGACACAAGGGGTCTTGCTCCCTGCTTAATGTTGAACCATTTGCTAAGCATTACATTTATTTCATGCATGTTTGAATTCCATCATATACTGCTTTTTAAAATTATTA
The DNA here is from genome assembly GCF_035149785.1 of Candoia aspera. Classification (NCBI taxonomy): domain Eukaryota; kingdom Metazoa; phylum Chordata; class Lepidosauria; order Squamata; family Candoiidae; genus Candoia; species Candoia aspera. Next base: position 212,219,368 of record NC_086154.1, on the reverse strand, counting down.
TTATATTTTATAATGATATATTTTAATGTTATAACGTTTTTGAGAAAGGGGAAAAAGGACAAGAGAAGAGAAAAAAGAGGCAAAAAAGAAAAATAAAGCACTGAGTGAATAAACAGGGAATTTACAAGCATCATAGAATTAAATAGGACTAAACTGTGAGAAAAGAATTTTTAATATTTCATTAGTTACTTTTCATAAATGAATATTTCATATGGTTTTAAAAACTGCAGGCCAAGTAAAATCCAAGTAATTTCCATCATATACTGCTATTATCACACTCAGCAAACCTTCAATTCCAAATTCATGCAAACAATGCATAATTCAGCCGTATTTACTTTATCATATGTTTCCTTTAAATCAACAAATGTACAATAAACTTTTTTCTCACATTATAAAAGAGCAAACATAGGATCTGCATGTTGGTATATTTCTTGCTATAGAAATTAAGGTTACTATGGTAACAAACCACTCTGGCAGGGTGAGAAGGTCAAACTTAAGTATCCTCAATCTGGGGGTGACAAGAATGACCAAATAAGGAAATTGCCTGGACCGCAGCTTGCCTGGACTTGTTTCAGTTTCAGTTTCCTTTTCCTTGCAGCACAGTCTATTCCCCGCTCTCAGCTCTGAGTGTATGTGAATCCACAAGCCTGTAAATATGTTTTTGAGCTTTCTGTAAATAAATTTATTTTTATAGAAATGCCTGGTGTGTGATTTTTCTGATCTCTCTGGGCCAAATGCTTTCCAGCACTCTGCATGAGGTTATGGGCCCAGTAAACTCAGTAAACCCAGTAAGAAACCCAGTGAACCCCCAGAGAGAGCAGAGAGATCAGCTCCACACCTCATGCACATTTAAAGGCAGGTAGCAAAGACCTGTGAAGATTTTTCTTTGGAGCCGCCTGGAGATTTTCCAGCCACTGCCGGTCTACAGGACAAAGGAGCCAGCTGAGGTGACTTGCAAAAGAAGGAAGAAGCCATGACTACCTCCCAGCCCTCAGCGATGCCTCTGGAGCGCCTATCAGAGAGACCAACTATTTGAATTGGGCCCTGAAGATGGAGATGTATCTTCGCAGAGAGAATCTTTGGCTGCCAACTGGTGAGCAAACCCCCCAAAATCCCAGTGCTGAATGGCTTAGACAGGATGAGCAGGCTAGAGCCACCATTATCCTGGGAGTTGAGGACAATCAGCTAGTGCATGTGAGAGGTATGCAGTCTGCAAAGCAACTTTGGGACGCTTTGAGAGACTTGTATGTAAAGGCAACAGCAGGGAGTAAAGTTACCCTGACAAAAAAGCTGTACAAAGCCTACCTTGCAGAAGGAGATAGCCTTCCTGAGCACCTGCATTATATTCAGCAGCTGTTTGTTGAGTTGCAGGAAAGACGAATGGAATTTACACCTCTCACAAAATCGTACATACTGCTGTCCTTACTGAATGAAATGTAGGACTTGCTGATTTGTACCCTGGAGGCTATGCCTGAAGCAGACCTCACTCCATCATATGTTACACAGCGCTTACTCACTGAATGGGAGAAGAGAGAGGAAATATCCCCCCCATCTCTTCTGGAAAGCTGCAGTACCAGAAATCAAGGGAAAAGAAGAGAACAGAAGCTGAGGCCACAGCACTAGCCAGCCAGCGATGCTTTACCTGTGGTTCAGCTGGACATTTGCAGAAAGACTGTGCCTTGAGACCCAAGAGTAGAAAGACAGAGAAGAAGAACACAAGGGCAACACAGAAGAAGGCTCTTCAGACAACCCAAATTGCACAGGTTGCTGAGAAGGGTAATTCTGATGTATGGGTGTTAGATTCTGGGGCCAATTGTCATTTATGTAATTGTAAAAGTTCTTTTGTGTCACTGTCTAAAACTGAAAGGCGAAGTGTATCTTTGGCTGATGAGTCTGTGACCAAAATTATGGGACAAGGTGACTTGTATTTATCCTGCTTGGGAGAAACTGTAAAAGGTGTGTTGTATGTGCCAAATTTACAGTCAAACCTTTTATCTGTGGCACAATTAGCTGCAATAGGGTATATCATAACATTTAAGAAAAATGGTTCTGAGATACGAAAAAATGGGAAATTGTGTGCTACTGGTATGTTAAAAGACTCCTTGTACATTGTGCAGAATGCAAGGAAGCCAAGCTGCAAGGCTGCAGTTGGCAACACGCCATATCATGACCAATGTGTACACCTGATGCACAGGAGATTTGGTCATGCTAATTTCAAGTATATAGCACAAATGCCACAGCTGTGTGCTGACCTAAAGATAAAACCCTGTGACAAATACTTAGACTGTGTAGTTTGCAAAGAATGCAAAACACTAAAGGCTCCTGTGAGTAAGCACAGTGACAGAGTTACAACTAGACCTCTGGAAATTGTACACTCTGACATTATTGGTCCTTTTGCTCCAAGTCTTGGACAAGCAAGGTATGCAATGACCATCACTGATGATTTCTCAAGATACACATTTATCTACATCTTAAAACATAAAGATGAAGCGTTTGAGAAATTTAAAAGTTTTGTGACATGGGCAAATGGAAAATTCCCAAGGCTTGTATCTGCACTCCAATGTGATAGAGGAGGAGAGTACCTTTCTCACAAATTCAAAAGGTTATTAGTGGAAAAGGGGATAGAACAAATTATTTCTAACCCTTACACCCCTCAGCAAAATGGTGTTGCTGAAAGAAAGGGCAGAACCTTGCAAAATGCGATGGAATGCATGCTTAAAGGTTCACATTTATCTTTTAAGTATTGGGGAGAGGCAATGTCCAGTGCCTGTTATGTGCAAAACAGACTGTATAACTCTGTGATTCAGGACACTCCATTCCATTTATTTTATGGTGTGAAACCAAAGGTGAACCATCTTAGAGTGTTTGGTAGCACTGCATGGGTTCATATTCCAAAACAGCAGAGAAGGAAAGGAGGCCCCACAACAAAGAAAGCCACCTTTGTTGGCTATGAACAAAGCCAAAGGAGCTACAGGTTCATAGTGGGAGAGAAATTGATAATTAGCAAAACTGCTTCTTTTGCTGAACAAAACTGGGGGAGATTAAATTCTAGCTCTCCAGTTGATCTGACCACAACAAGGGAACAGCAAGGACTTGCTGATAGTGATCTTTTGCCTGATGAGGACATTAAACCAGAAAAGCAAACTGAAGATCTGTCTGATGAGACAGATGCTTCTCAGGAAAGTGATAGGAGTCAAAACTTAAGCCCTGTATTACCTCGCAGATCTCAGAGGAGTAATAAAGGTGTTCCTCCATCACGTTTTCAGGCTGAAACAGTAAAGGCTTTTCACATATTCACAGAACCTGAGTCTTTAGAACAAGTGAATGCTTTACCACCTGAGATTGCACAAAATTGGCATTCTGCCATGCAATCTACCTCCCAATGAACGCTGTCTGGGTTGTAGGTGGGTTTTCAAACTGAAAAGGGATGCTGATGGCAAAATCCAAAAATATAAAGCAAGGTTAGTTGCAAAAGGGTTCACTCAAAGGAAAGATTTAGACTTTGATAAGACTTTTGCACCAGTTACTAAAGGTGAATCAATTAGATTACTGTTAAAAGTTGCTGCACTCAAAATAATGTCAGTTAACCACTATGACATTCAAACTGCATTTCTCTATGGTAATTTAGACCACAAATTATACATGCAGCAACCCCCTGGCTATGAAAAAGGGGAGAATCTGGTCTGTGAACTGCAGAAGTCAATCTATGGGTTAAAACAGGCTGCTAGATCCTGAAACCAAAAAGTAGATGAAAAACTGCAGAGTTTTTGTTGTTGTTGTTGTGGAAAATGAAGGAAAATGAAGATCTCAGTGACAGGAAATCCACTTCTGGATTTTAATTCAATTTGCTGGGTCAAGCTTAGGCTGGCATTCTAGAAAGCAAAGAGTTAACAAAGCCAAATTGGTCTGCATCTCATTCAGTAGCATAAAAAGGGGAGTGTTGGTATATTGTTTTTTGCTACAGAAATTAAGGTTACTATAGTAACAAATCACTCTGGCAGGGTGAGAAGGTCAAACTTAAGTATCCTCAATTTGGGGATGAAAAGAATGACCAGATAAGGAAATTGCCTGGAGGGCAGCTTGCCTGGACTTGTTTCAGTTTCCTTTTCCTTGCAGCACAGTCTCTTCCCCGCTCTCAGCTCTGAGTGTGTGTGAATGCACAAGCTTGTAAATATGTTTTTGAGCTTTCTGTAAATAAATTTATTTTTATAGAAATGCCTGGTGTGTGATTTTTCTGATCTCTCTGGGCCAAATGCTTTCCAGCACTCTGCAAGACTGCACTCTCCCTACTGAGCATAAACCTGCAGCTGCACTGCTCTTCCACATTTTTGCTCATTGTTACTTCGCATTTCTCTTCGATCATATCCTTTTGAACTGATTTTTGTTTTAGTTGTAGAGATATACGATGTACATATTTTTATTTTATTAGTGCAATTTAACATTGATTCCTTTATATTCCATTTCATATGCCATGGTCATTGCCAGATGAGCTGTCCTAACAGTCAGGAACCACGCTGAGACAAGGAATAGGTCTCTAGTGTTTTATTACTGCTACCTAAGACAGAAAATCCTAACAAACTGAAGAAGCGTGGGAAAAACCCAGACAGATAAACCCCAAAGGTTAAGGTGGGTCTGATCTGTGTCTCTTTGAATGGCTGCTTAACTCCTCAGTACTACGCATGCGTTTTCCCCCCTGGATAGGGGCCCCCTCCTGCTCACCATCAGTACTCATGACATGAGCTTTGATCAACTGAGGTTTTCACAGGATGCTTTTTAATAATTACCAGCCTTGGGCATATCCCTAAGCATGCACAGCTAACAATGTTGGACTATATTTGGTATGCCACAAGCACAACCAAAGCTCAGTTTTATCCCAAGTATGTTCACAGTACTTTGTACAAGTTGGGATCTCTAAACTAATCTAGAGGCTACCTTGTAAGCCAACATACTGTTGTCTATATCCCACCAACTCAGAGGTGCATGCAGTGGTACTGACACACATGTAGGATGTCTGTTTAATCCAACTGTATAAATGAGGTATGGGATTTAAAATGCAGAAATTCCCAGTATTTCAGTTAAAGTTACAGCTAAATGCAAGTCCTTTTAACTAACTAGTGTTCTCCATTTTTCCATACAGGAACCCTGACCTTGCCAAAATAATGGTTTCCTGCTGTTGATAAAATACATGAGGATGTTGTTTAACAGATATGCACATGCTTTAAATGCTTGTGCAAAATAACTGGGGTAGAGTGGGACTGCTGGCACAAAAATTCCAAACTCATTGCCATCCCAGATACAGATACAAATTCCACAGGAATTATCCTAAAGAAATGCAAGAACTGAAAACTAATACATATATTGATATGTTCAGGATTAGCATTTGATATATTGTCATATACAGGAAATTGTTGACCAGTTACAACTGTACTGGCTCTTTTCCTAGCACACCTTGGTGGTAATGCACTGTTGATACTGTCACTGGATTCATACATCATTTTGTTCCAGAATGTAATTTGTATAGTAGAATGCTGAGTCCATAGATGTAAGGCTGGAAGTCTCAAACCTTTCTTCCCAGAAGCCCAGGGGGTCTTCATGCCCTGGCCTACCTGTGCTTTGGGGTGGTGAGGAAATGGCTTGAGAGTTCCAGCAGTCATCACCTATCCTCCAGGGGCACCATACTTGGTATCCATCCTCTGATTCCAGTGTGTGAAAGAGACTGTGTTTCCTTTCTGGTAATTAAAAGGCCTTTCCTCTCATCTCTTTGGGACAACTTTACCCTCCTTTTGCAAACTTCATTATTCCCTGTTGCTTGGCAAGTGGGCAGCCATATAAATTGTACAAATAAGCAAACAGACCTTGATTTCCTTGCAGTTTCCACTCTGTCTGGTAAGAACCACCAACAAGCAATTTCTCTTCTTTCTACCCATCTATGCACTGAGCTTTTTTACTCATCTGCTTACCTCCTTGCCAGCCTCACTTTTGCTATACCTTCCACACCTTCTCCAATTCCATTTGTTTGCTTTTCTCCTTTTTCCATCCTGCTACATTCCATGGACTCCTTCCCGGCCATCTTTTGTTCTGCTTGGCAGGCCACAAACAATGATTGTCCATGAGAGCTGGATCTGCCAACACAGAATGGAATTAATACAGCATACAAACCTGTGCTTTCCAATGATATTGGCATAATCAGTACCAGATCTCCTTGGGAGTCAGCCAGCATCGCCGTCAGAAGTAGGACAATAAAAGAATGGAAAAGTTTAGCAATTAAAACAAAAGATAAAAGCAATAAACATAAGATATTAGGAACTTATTAAAACAGATTGGTGAATCTGTCAGGGAACAGAAAGTATGGAATACATCTCTGTCTCTAGAGAGAAATAAAATGCCTAGGAGTTAATTTGGTACAACATAAAAAAGGCAACAATTCTGATGAACTGTTAACACAAAAGAAAAAAAAAATGCCAGGGTTATTTTATTAAGAGAGGACACAAGTCACAAAGGATTCATTATGTCAATTACTTGATAAATAAAGGATATTCCATATTGGAAGCAAAATAAAACAAAATACCATGAACTCTTTAGATAAATTATGACACTTTCTTGCTTATTCCTAAATAATGGGTATTGTTTTACATAGTAAAAGATGAAAAGTGACCTACATTCCTGTAGCTCAGCTAAATGCAAAGTTATATAGGACAGAAGTAAAAAAAAAAAGTAGTCTGTCAGATATTTTTGCAGTATAACTTCCATCTTCCATGAACATCAGCTATATTGCTATGACTGATTGGAGTTGAAGGCAATGTCTGAAGTCTGCAAGAAGTGACAAGTCATTATGATGGTGGATGGAGCATTGTAATGCAAGCCCCGCCCCCTTTTGAACCTGTGTGCAATGTCAACAGGCATATAAAAGGGACAGGGCTTGCACTGTGATACTGAGTCCACCATCATGCTGATTTTGCACCCATGGACACCACTGTCTGAAGAACCAGTTTGCCTACCTCCGCACTAAGACGTCATGATGCTTAGAACTCAATATCTAGTGTTATTGTTATACTCAGATACTAATTGGTTCTATTGTTATAAAAACTTCAGTCCATTCATGTTCTATGCAATGTAGTATGATCTTCAATTCTTTACTGTAAGGGTTCTGCCTCTGAATTGAGTGTTCTTAATAAATTGCATAATTATATGCCACTGTTGTTAATCAATATTATTTTATATAACTTAAACTGAACTCAGCCTGATGGAAATCTGTTAATGCCAGACTCACAAATACTTGACCAATGTTACTTTCCTACTTTGTAATATTGTAGCAGATGGACATAAGTCAGAGCTGAAATCACTGGTGGGGGTCCTACCAGAAACTGTTAATAAGGGTAATACATTTCAGGTTTTCTTCCATTGCAGAAAGCACCCTGTCCTACTCTGTTAAGATTCATTAGAAACATGCACTATAAATACTTACTCATTCATTTTCTCAAAAAATAGGCACATGCCAGTTTGGTCTAGTAGTTAAGGCAACATGCTAGAAACCAGGAGTCTGGGAGTTCTAGTTCCACCTTAGGCATGAAAGCCGGCTGGGTGACCTTGGGCCAGTCTCCGCCCAGCCCACCTCACAGGATTGTTGTTGTGGGGAAAAGAGGAGGAGGAGGGAGTATTATTCCACACCTTGAGTTATTTATAAAAATAATAAAGGGATAAAAAATAAATGTCCAGCAGTGGCCTATAATTTTATGCCATTGTACCATAGTAGCTAAAAACAAAAAGTTATTTGGAAATTCAGTACAGAACTAGAAATATTATAGATATTAATCTGCAATGAGTCAAATGTTGGAGGACATTTGTCCCGTAAAAGTTATTTTAAATAAATAAAATAAAATAAAATAAAATAAAATAAAATAAAATAAGAGCATGTTTAGTCTGGAGATAGCTTCATGTGTACCCAAACAGTTGTCTCAGAGAAGATCTGTATATGGAAAAGATTCATAAAGGGAGCAATAATTCATAGGATGCGTGTCTGCATTCACCAAGGACATTTGTCCTTCTTCAAGGTAGCACAACCTAACCTGTGCAGGTAAAGCTCTTGGCAGTGTCTGTTGTCTCTGCTTGCTGTTTGATGTCATTCTTTGTAGCTGACATCATTCCTCATTGCTTGTAGCTGTCCTATTATTTGCATCTTGTTTACTAAATTTATCCTTTTCACATTCCTACTAATCTCCCACTATTATATTACATTTAAAAATGTGAGGGGTACTCCCATTCATTTTCATTAATGCTATGATGACAGCTTCTGCCTTGATGACAAATGTCATCACATGTTGAGGACTTATATCAGAAGATGGAGCACTGTGTTTTTTTTTTTCATAATAAGGTATATCATAAGTGTATATTCTACTTGATTCAAGCATTTCATCAGCTTTATGAAAAAAAGCTGTTCACAGGAAATGGATTGGTACCCTTGTGTCAGTCCCACTAGGTAGACCAAACCAGAAAATCAACTCCACAGGAAAACAAGAGGTATACTTTATTGCAGGTCAGGATTAAGATCAATTGATGCCCTAAGCACACCCCAACAATGGTGCCCCAAGGCTGTTCCATTGCTTAACTGACAAGACATGAAGACTCAGTAAATGCTGAAAATTAAAGTCAAGTGTGACAGTGAAAGAGTTAAGGGCATGATAAACTAAGGGAAAAAACTCTGTGGTGCCCCCCTTCCTTTGGTGCCCTAAGCATGAGTTTATTTTGCTGAATGGTTAATCCAGGGCTGCTTGATTGAGATAGGCTATCATAACAGAATCTTGCAAACCTGACTGTACTTTACCTCCCCTCCTTCTTATGCCCCAGTGAATAAGGGGAGAGCCTGCTTGAGTGACTTCTGAATGTTAACTTGCCCCCCAGGACTTAAAAAAGGTTTCAGCCCTCTTTGCTTATGTAACAGTTCTTGCTTATTTCCATCAAGGTTATATCTCTTACTCTCTACACATTGTCAGAGCTCATAAAAAGAAATGTATGTATGCTTTATTAACAAAATTTAGAGGTATCCTGACATGGGAGGAAAGGGGTTTAACTCTGTATTGCTCTCTGTTCACGGACACTGGCTATGCCTATACATCATTAAACCACGAATGAGCATAAATCTTGATTGAGCAGGGCATATCTGAGTTACAAGCAGATTTGGATTTGTGTTTTATACCTCCCTTTCTGTCTTCTTCTTGCATGGTTGCTAAAAGCAGGTTAGAAGGACATTGGTGCCAAAATCTGAAGAGATGCCCATCTCTATTACAAACTGCTACCCGTGATCAGGATTTAGCTTTTGCCTCATTTATAAGTCTCTTGTTTTGCTTTGCTTATGAAGTCACTTATTTTGAAAGAAGCTTCAGTGAGTTTAATGGGCTTTACTCCTAGGCAAGCGTGTTTAGAATCACAGCCTTCATAGTGCAATAGTAAGTATTAACTAGTTACACTGTACATTGTGTTGTGCATTGTAAAACAGCTGCAATCTTCCCCAGCAGCACATGACAGCATCACATAGCAGCAATGCTACCATCCCAGGAAAGGTGCAGTTGCTTTAAAGAGTTATACATAGGTGTGCTCTGAAAAACCTTTTGGGTGTTGAATCTGAAGCAATGCCCAGACTGAGTGATAAACCTTGTAGAACCAATGGAACATATTTCTGAGTAAATACAAATAGGATCTGTGGTGCAAATATCAAGTGAACATGCTTCATGGACAACAAAGTTCATTAAAGATTCTTTGACACAGAAAAGTCACATTTATTCAGATTTAAAGGAAGTGTAATTTCAAGTACTTTGCTAAAAGAATCTGTAATCAATACAAATGAACCATTAATTTAATGCTAATTTACTCTGTTGACTAGAGAGACAGAACCAAAATGTAAATCCACTTATATGTAGCACATATAAAATGCCTACAAGACATGTCTTGCAATTAATTGACATTAAATAGCTTGCTAAAAGATGACAATGCTATCCCTGATTCATCTGAAAGAGAAATTGGTGATAATACATCCTTTTTTCAGAACTGCCAAACAAATTTTCGAGACAGCAATTTTAAATGTACAAAATACCAAAGAAATTCAGCTACAGTACTTTGTGCCCCAAAATAGCTTTTATAATGATTAACTATCTAGACATAACTTCTCAGAAAAATATGTCAACAAAAATTCTCAAGACTTTCAGTGCACAGTATTGCATTGAAGATGTGCATGGCCACATATGTTGAACATCAACAGCAATTTTTCTATGGTGGGATCATCCTGCAGAATAAATTGCCATTGGAGTTAATACAGTCCTCCGTCCACCATTTTAGAATTTAGGAAGAGGCTTAAAACTCACCTCTTACCAAGGCTTTTTATAGGTTTAACAGTTCTGAGGTTTTCAAGTATTCAGTTTTAATGCCAGTTTATAGAATTTTAAGTATATATATAATGCTTACAACCACTGAAAAAGACAACACATGAAATTATAAACAAACAAACAAACAAACAAACACTGCCTCAGACACAGTAGCATGTCTTTGCATATCAGTGTGGCTGGAAAAAAAGAGGTTAGGAGAAATACGTTTTTCCATTATAATTTTCATGGTGGGCCTCCATTGCAAATACACTACAAAGACCATGGAAGCTGTTGCTTTGAGGACCCATGAATAGACCACAAGGGACATCTCATATGGAAAGCACTTAAAATTAATTGTTGGGAGCAGTGAGAAATTCCAGTATGGAAAATAAAACCATTATGCCTACAGTGTAGAACCCGTGTTTGGGCAATTTAATATTCTCAATTCTTGTCCTTTTCCCCAACCCTTACATTTTTAACATTCATATGCACAAGTGTTTATTGATTATAACATCAAACAAAAGGGATGTCTTATGTAGGTTAGTAATCAGCAAATGAAGGTAATTGGATAGGATAACTGAATAATATAACACTGTGTAAACAGAAAGGTTTGAAAAAAATCAAAATACAGTATATCTTGGAAAAAAATCATTAGTATCTTATTCCCTCTGTATTTTTTTCCTAACCTACCTTTTAATTATTAGCAATTTCATTTTGTTTCTCTAAGGAGCTGGATATGTAAGATGCTTTTCTTCCTGCATATAACAAACAACCTTGCACATTAATTATATTGATTCTATTAACATGGTGTTTAGTGTGGCCTTTGTCTGCAGACTAAATTCCTATTATTATCCAAGCATCCTTTTCTTGTCTGGTGCACTCATTAAACAGATGACCCAATTCCCTGAAAATAAAAGGGGCTTTGGTTTCTCTCTGGGAGATAAAAGGAAGATAAAGAAAATAATCAGGAACGATAGATGTCATCATCATCATTATTTCTTGTACAGTTTGAGCCACAAGAAAAATATAGGTTTCCTTAACTGAAAATCATCTCAAATCCTTTATTAAAGGTCAGTGACCCAGACTAAGTAAAACTTACTGGTTCTTTCCATTTGGAGAGGGGGAAGAAAAAGAATTAGAAAGGGAGGAAATGCAATTTCAGGGTGAGGGGAATGAAGTGTGAAATATGTACTTATTAAATCTAAACTGTAGTTACTGGCTTAATAACATGAAATGCATAATGCATTACTCAGCAAGCAGCACATGAAATTACAAATGCTGTCTTTTTTCCATTTGTTCCAACAATCATTACAACTATGGACTATACTCTACATAGAGCATGTTGTGGAAGAGTAAAAACTTAAAGGCACCATAGAATAGTTCTCAGTTTTGTTTCTCATTTCTTTTTGTTTCTCATTGTTTCTCATTTCTTTCCTCCTTCCAGCTCTTTTAGCTTTTCATTTTTTTTAAGTCCTCCCTGAAAGAGAAATAAGGTCAGGGTGAGCATGGCCTGACTGGGAAGGCAGTGACAACTACAGTAGCACCTGGTGAGAAAAAAACTCATTCCTGACTACATTTAGGATTCTTCCCACCACCACCCAATTTTCCCATCACTGTCCATCCCTTTATAATTTTAACCAAAGGATCAGTGTCTGTGTCTGTATGTACTATATATGCATGTGTACATCTGCTCAAGCAGCAGGGCTGCAACTGGGGGGGGGGTGCGCCAAACTGAGCATCAGGGGGCGCCAAAATGGGCGTGGAATCCATGTTTGCCCCGGGTGACACAGACCCTAGTTGCAGCCCTGTCAAGCAGGATGTAGGATTGGTCCTTCTATATATCTGAATGTGTCAAAAGGGACAAGTTTGGAGGCCTGGAATGGAACCACTGAATGTGTACACACCCTGACTTGAAGTTTGGCAAACTAACCCTCTGATGTGTGTGTTGGCCTTTGTTCATATACATGGGAGTGGGAAGGAGATCTGGTTGCCGTATGTTGTATGCTGTCATAGATTGGCTCTAGAATACTACTCAGGTCTTCAGCATTATTACATCATTCTGTATCTTGAGCCAGGACTAAAATCAATGATCTTAATACAAATTAAGCATTGCCTATATATTCTTTGCCACAAACGTTTATAAACTTGTTTAAAACATGTAAGAACTGGATGAAATATATCCCTGTTTAGTGGAAGTATGTGGAAGAAGAATATTTCTGAAACTATGACTCTTCCAGAACAAATGCAATAATTGATTTGGGAAAGCTAATCTGAGCTGCAGTGCTCCCCAAGTATAAAATAGAAAGTGTGTGTGTGTGTGTGTGCATGTGTGTGTGTGTGTGTGTGTGTGTGTGTGTGTGTATGGAAGATTCTATATTACCTTTGCCACAGGACTGGCATCTCTGTAACAAGCGACTCTACCTACATAATCTCAGTAGTATCATAAAGCAGAACTGAACATCTGAAATCATTACATGTTGTTATAGTATATGTATAACCAAACCACTATGAAATGTGTGTGTGTGTGTGTTTTATTTCAGAACTATTCATATACTTTTTACAAGTTTTCCTCATTTAATTCATAGCATGTCATTTAGACAAGATCATTTATCATTCTATTACACTGTCTACTAATTTCTTGCATAAACAAATAGCACAATTATTATTATGCATTTGGCTCACAAATTACAAGTTAACAGAGAGTAAAGTCATTCTGAAGATTATTGAAATATCAGAAAGATACATTTATTTCCAGATTTCCTATTATGGGTGGCACGACATGCACTTACTTACTGTACATATTAACAAGTTTGAAGAAAATCTTTGTGGAAATCAATACATTTCCAATGTATATTTTATTGAATTGAACCAAACTGTATTTCCCAAAGCATGCTATCTAACAACCTGATATATCCCAGCCTTTTGGAGCTGGTTTAACACCACGGAAATATTTATGCATTGAAAATGCTCCTAGGTTTAGGAGCTCATTGGATACATAATATTGTGTCTCACTTATATAATGTCTCAGTTTGCCCAGTTTAGCCTCAAAGAAATAATCATTATCAACAACTGTGCAGCAAATTTATCTGCTGTCAGGAAGGATGAGAGCCCTTCATCAAAGGGATCTTATGTCAAGAAAATAAGAATGATGCTCCTTAGAAGTGATTCAAATCTTGGATATAAAACTGATTTTCTGTCATCTGAAAAATATTCTACTACCTGAAATATGATAAACAGTGATTTGACAGTAAAGAGCTGAAATATGGATTTGTAACACACATGTTAATCGTGTAGTGCTTTGCTAATCTGGTGCAATGTTTGCAGTCATCACTTGTCATGGAGATAAACATTTAGTTACCATGATACTGAAGCTGGTGCCAGTGCAGCATCCAAAGTAATATGGAAAGAAGAAGAATAAAGAATAAAAAAGAATAGGTAGACTGAAGAATAATTTTTAGTGACTATTTGTTCTGTAATTAAGCCAAGGCTTAGTAGTTAGACAATTACATATTATATGCATTTTCCAGTGACATCATTAAATGGGTGGTAGCCAAAATAAAATTGATTTTAAAGCTGATTTTTAAAAGGAGGTGACAAGTTTCCAGGAAATTGGAGCAACATTAATCTTACAACTGTAAGCTGGGGGTTAAAAGTAAAATAAAAAGTGTCTCGATTTCATGAGGAACAAGGATGAAAAATTTGACCTTTAAACATTTTGCATATGCATCAAAAGGGAACAGGGAAGTGACAGCTTATCTATTGTAAAATTGGTGATGGGGCAAGGTAATGTGCCTAAAACAAAGAGGAAGTATGCCATCGGACCCTGAACTCGTGGGGTGGAGGATATGGGTGTTAGATAAAGTTATTTAGGTTAGAAATTTGTAGTTAATTGCATATAAACTGCTGGCTGGCGCCAGCAAAGATATGCTTGAGTAGGATGAGACCCTGAAACAAGTAGGTGATAAGAGTTGCAGGAACATCCTGCTGACATGTAGAATCCAGCAATCAAGGATACTTGTGAAGAAATATTGTGAGCTGAGCCCTCGTATGAGGGGGAGGACAGCTAGGGTATAAAAGTTTGTGTTAACTTTGTTCTTGGTTCCTTCTTGCACAGAGGGACCCGCCTTTGCAAACACATTACAAATAAACTCTTTTCTCTGCATCATCGAACCTTGTGAATTGGAATTCTTTTGGGAGGTTTTCCCACTGACACAACTGTCCAAGTAAATCGGGGGAAGTATATTTAAGTTTCAGTTATTAAACAGGTAACGGTCCTAACAGTCAGGAATCACACTGAGACGAGGAGTAAGTCTCTAGTGTTTATTACTGCTACATAAGACAGAAAATCGTAACAAACTGAAGAAATGTGGGAAAACCCAGACATACAAACCCCAAAAGTCAAGGCGGGTCTGATCTGTGTCTCTTTGAATGGCTGCTTAATTCCTCAGTACTACGCATGCGTTTTCCCCCCTGGATAGAGGCCCCCCTCCTGCTCGCCATCAGTACTCATGACATCACCCTCCCCTCCAGATTCACATTCCATTTCAGCCCCCTCCCTTCCAGAGGTTTGATAAGAGTCCATGTCTCCTTCTAAGCTCCCATGGGAACTGGGCAACGATGGAAAGTCTTCAAAGGAAAACTCCTCCAAGGACGAATAAGTGCTGCTCTCCAGGCCTGATAACGCTTCTGGCCCAGGTGGCTGCTGCTGGAAAATAGCTAGATAATTAGAAGAGTCGTCCCCCCTCCCCCCTGAGAAATGCAAGCCCGAGGTGGAGGGCTGCGGTCCCGTCCCCCCCCCCCCCCTGTTACTGGTGTCAAGGCTTCAGGCGGGGGTGGAAACTGCAAACTTACGAACTCCTCTGCTTGGGATTCCTCTGCCTGCTCAGCCAAGTGAGGAATCTCTGGTAGAGTGCGAGGCTTGGGTTTGCTGATGGAATCGATGAACCAGCATTGGTGCATGCACATCTCTGGCATTCTCCCACATGCGCTCTTCCTCACGGTACCCTTTCCAGTGTATGAAATATTGGATGCCCTTTCCCCTAGTCCTAGAGTCCAGAATTTCCTCGACTTTGTATTCTTCCTTCCCCTCCACAATTACTGGAGGTTGGGGGGGGGGGCATTTGTGATTGCAAGGTACTTGGGGGAGGGTCTTTGGCTAGCAAGGCTCTGTGAAAGACTGGATGGATTTTCATGGATGCTGGCAGCTTTAAGCGATACGCCACTGAATTTATCTGCTGTACCACAGTGAAAGGGCCCACAAACTTAGAGTCCAACCTCTTGGAGGGTCTGGTAGAGGTCAAAAACTTGGTAGAGAGCCACACTTTGTCTCCTACCGCAATTGCTGGCCCCTCTTGTCCGTGAGCATCTGCAGCTCACTTGTAAGCACTCTTTGACCTGTTCAGCTGCTCCTTTAACAACTCCTGTGCGGCTTGTTGCTCTTTAAGAAAATCAGCCATGGCTGGAACATCTCCCTGCTGGGAGGAGGTGGGCAACACCCGAGGGTTAACCCCATAGAGTGCTTGGAGACATCTTGGTAGAGGACTGCACAGAGTTGTTATAAGTAAATTCTGCCATGGGGAGCAGGGCTGGCCAATTGTCTTGCTGATAAGTGGTGTAACACCTGAGATACTGCTGTAACCATTGGTTAATTTTCTCAGCTTGCCCATTACTAGCCAGATGATGTGATGATGATAGGTGGATCTGGACCCCTAATGACTGGAAAAGTGCCCTCCAGAACCTGGAAGTGAACTGAGGGCCTCTGTCACTCACCAAGTGATTTACCATGCCTCTATACCTAAAAACATGGTCCATGAACAACTGTGCTGTGGCTTGCGCAGATGGAAGACCCTTGCAAGGAATAAAATGCGCCATTTTAGTGAAAAGGTCCACCACCACTAGTATAGAAGTCAGCCCCTGGACTGGGGGTAAATCAGTGATGAAATCCATGGAGATTGTATCCCAAGGCTGACTGGGGGTGGGTAGGGGTTGCAAGAGTCCTGTGGGCTTCCCTGGGAGAGGCTTGGCTCGTCTACAGGTATGGCAAGAAGCCACGTAGCCCTTTAGGTCTGCAGTCATCTTAGGCCACCAGTAGTCTCTCAGAGCTCTATGGAGAGTTTTGAAAACACCTCCGTGGCCTGCCATTTGATGGTCATGGCAAAGTCTCAGTACTTCTTCCCTCAATGAGGGGGGAATGTATAATCGCCCGCTATGCCAGAGGATTCCTGCCTCCACATTGAATGGCGAGGCAGTGTCTTGCGGGCCCCTCTGGAGGTCATCCATCCTGGCCCTGGCATACGGGTCCTGTTGCTGCTGAGCTCTGACTCTTGTAAATAGGTCCTCTGCTTGTCTGCCTGCTGCTAAAATCTCTGTCTGGTTCCCCCTCATAGACTGATCAAAGTTGTGAGGTTGTAATATAGTAGCCTGAACCTCGTGGTGAGTAGCGGGGGTTGCCTGAATGGATCGAGACAGGGCATCTGCCAAACGGTTCTGCACCCCGGGAACATAAGAAATAACAAAATTGAAATGGGAGAAAAACTGGCTCCATCTGATTTGGCATGGTGTGAGGAACCTGGCGTTTTGTAGAAGCTGTAAATTCTTGAGATCGGTGCAAACTTTCACAGGAAAGGCTCCACCTTCTAGCCAGTGCCTCCACTCTTGGAACGCTGCTTTAATTGCTAGCAACTCCTTGTTAAAAACATTATAGTTTCTCTCTGCTGGTGAGAGCATGCGTGAAAAAAAGGCACAAGGAAGCAATGTATTCTCGGTTTTGTTTGTATATTGCAATAACACCGCCCCAATGGCAATATCGGAAGCATCTGAATGCATTATGAATTGCTTCGTGGGATCAGGGTGCTTTAACAGCGGCTGGGATGCGAAGAGTTGCTTAAATTCTCGGAAGGCTGCTTGCTCCCTCTCCCCCCAAATGAATTTTGATCCTTTCTTCAAAAGCTGTGTGAGGGGTTTAGCCCTGTCACTATTTTTTTTTATGAACCTCCTGTAAAAATTGCAGAACCCTAGGAACCTTTGTACATCTTTCACATTTCGGGGGGGTTGCCAAGAGAGAATTGCCTGGACCTTAGAAGGATCCATGGATATGCCTTCTGTTGATACTTTATAGCCCAGGAAATGTAATTCAGTTAAATCAAAGGCACATTTCTCTAACTTGGCAAACAGCTTGTTCTCTCTCAGTCTTTGTAAGACATTATGTACATGGGTTACATGAGTTGTAGCGTCCTCAGAGAAAATTAATATCTCATCTAGATAAATGACCAGATACTTATCTAGTAAATCAGAGAAAATTTGATTCATAAATTGGGAAAATATGGCTCCTGCATTAGACAAGCCAAAGGGCAAAACAAGGTACTCAAATTTACCAAACCTGGTATCGAAGGCTGTCAGATATTCATGCCTGTCATGCGCTGCCTCCCCCTGAATAACATTCAGACACTGTCTTGCGAATCAGGCTCTGGTTTATTGCAGGGCAGGTACAGCGTTGGTAGAAAAAAGCTGAGAGTGACAGGAGCGCGCCGGTGCGGGGTTTAAATACCCCGCGCCGGTCAGCGCCCCCTCGCTCACGGTCACGTCACCCCCCTTTGTCCCATGCGTTGCCCTGCCGGTGGGTGAGGGTTTCCGGGATCGCCCATCATCAGGTTTCCATTCTTCTGCTGATTGCTTTCAGCTGGGCGATCCCCGTTGTATTGCCGCTGATGGTTTGGGTGGCTCCGTGATTCATTTGGCTATTGTTTGTTGGCCGTTAGTCGTTGTAGGTTGATGGCTACTTAACTTGTACCCCTTCACCTATTTCCTTGTCATTGTCATGAGTGCCATTGCGCTGATGACTTTAGCTCAACGGCACTCATGACATACTGCCCCCTTTCCGAATAGTGTTCTCCCCCGGGTTTCTGGGTTTTCCCCGTGGAGCTGTCAAAACGCCACATTTTTTTTTTTTTTTCAAAGTTCCCGCCGGAGTAGTTGTCGCCCCTCCCTTTGCTCCTCCCTCTACCACGTGCCTTCCCAGGGTGTGTCCATGGTGCGCATGCTCGGGTTCTGACCTGGCGTGCGCATGCTCCAACCACACCCTGTTTGTTTGGCTCAGTTCGGCGAGGCGAGAGGCGTGGCTGGTCGGGTGCTTCTCAGCTCCAGGTAGGGCCCTTCTTTTCTTATTTAGAGTGCGTCGCCTTTGTTGTGTCTCCTGGGCGTTGCCCCCAGGTTGCCCTGTTGACTTGCTTGCCACTCCCCCGCGGCCGGGGGGCGGGGGGAGGGTGCTGGCGATCGTTTGTCACCACCCCGTGGGCCCGGGGCGGGGGGAGTGAGTCCCGGGGGGGGGAAGGTCCACCCAAGTCGCGGGCTTGGGGGGGGCCCTTTCCCTTGGGGCACGGGAGGCGGGGGGAGGCCTGCGGGGGGGGGTTTGGTTTTGCTGACCTTGGTTGCGGTTTGTCGGGGTATGCCCGGTGAAATGCTCTGGTCAGGTCAGGCGCGTTAACGTTGTGCGCCGCCACCCATTCCGGGTGGGGGAAGTGTTTCCACCTGACCAGATAGTGTAGAGTTCCTCGTTGCTTGCGGGAGTCGAGGATGTCCCTTATCTCGAAGTGGTGTTGCCCGTCGATCATAAGCGGTGCGGGCTGTGGCGTGCTTGGGTGCCATCGGGAGGTGGTTGCCGGTTTTAGGAGGCTGGTGTGGAACACCGGGTGGAGCCTCCGGAGGTTGTGTGGCAGGTCCAGGCGTATTGCTACCGGGTTCACTATTTGCGTGACTCGGAACGGCCCGATGTACTTAGGCCCCAGTTTTTTCGAGGGTTGGGTTGACTTTAGGAACTTGGTGGATAGATAGGCCATATCCCCCGCCTGGAACATCGGTTGTTGGCGCCGGTGCTTGTCGGCCTGCTCTTTGTAAGCAGCCTGTGCCTCCTTCAGCGCCGCCGTGATTACTGGCCATGCTTCCGCGATCTTCCGTCCCCAGTCGCTGGCGTCCACCTGTGGTTCCGGGGGTTGAGGTAGCTCCGGTATGGGGACGAAGTCGCGCCCCGAGACTACTTCGAACGGAGTTTTCCCCGTGCTCGTGTGGACGGCGTTGTTGTATGCGACTTCGGCGAACGGGAGCAGTTCAGCCCAGTCGTCTTGGTGGTAGTTCGTATATGATCGTATAAATTGCTCTAAGGTGGCATTAAGAACCTCAGTGGCTCCGTCCGTCTGCGGATGCCAAGCCGTAGATAGGGCCTGTTGGGTCCCCGTCAGCTTCAGGAAGGCCCGCCAGAATTTGGAGGTGAACTGTGTGCCCCTGTCGGTCACCACACGTGCGGGACATCCGTGTAGCCTGTACACGTGGATGAGGAAGAGTTTGGCTAGTTGTTGTGAGGATGGGACCGACGTGCAGGGGATGAAGTGGGCCTGCTTTGAGAAGTAGTCCTTCACCACCCAAATGGCCGTTTTCTTCTGGCTGGGTGGGAGGTCCACTATAAAATCCATAGAGATTTCCTCCCATGGGCGGGAGGGTTCTGCCACCCGTTGCAATAGCCCCGCGGGTTTGCCTGGTGCCCGTTTGGCCCTAGCGCACGTTGGGCAGGACGCCACGTAGGTTTTTACGTCTCGCCTGAGCGCGGGCCACCAGAATTGGCGCCGTGTTAGGTGTAGGGTCTTGAGGAACCCAAAGTGTCCCGCTTGCTTGGCGTCGTGTGACCTATGCAAGATCACCTGGCGTTGCGAGTCCGGGACGTAGATTCTGCCTTCCCCCCATGCCAGGTCTTGCGCCATCGTTACCTTGTCAGGGTTCGCCAGGAACCAGGGGTCGGTTTTGAGGGCGGCGGCGAGGTCCGTGCGCATTCCCCCTGGTAGTTGCGGTTGGCTTCTTTCCGTCGCCGGTTGTCCCGCCGTCGGCTGCGCCGTAGCGTCAAGCTGCCTCCGTGCGCCGCTTCGGGTGGTCACGGCCATCCCCAGTTGCGAGGCGGATAGGACCGTCCCAATGGTGTCTGGGGCGGGCTCTTCGTCTTGGGGCAGTCGGGAGAGGGCGTCGGCCAGGAAGTTCTTCTTGCCCGGCATGAACTTCAGCTGGAAATCAAAGCGGCTGAAGAATTGGGCCCATCGGACCTGTTTTGGGCTAAGGCGTCTAGGCGTTCGTAGGGCCTCGAGGTTCCGGTGGTCCGTCCAGACCTCGAATGGTTGGGTGGCTCCCTCGAGTAGGTGTCGCCATGTCTCTAGTGCCGATTTCACCGCGAAGGCTTCTTTCTCCCAGACGTGCCATCGCCTCTCTGTCTCGGAGAACTTCCTTGACAGGTAGGCGCATGGTTTCAGGAGCCCCGTGGAGTCTTTCTGTAGTAGGATGGCTCCCAGGGAGAAGTCTGAGGCGTCGGCTTGGACCACGAACGGCCGTTCTGGGTCCGGGTGCGCGAGGATTGGCTCCGTAGTGAACAGCGCTTTCAGCTTGTCGAATGCGGTCTGGCACGCGGGAGTCCAATTCAGCACTGTGCCTGGGTTCTTGGCGCGTCGGGTGTCCCCCACCCCTTTGGTTTTGAGGAGGTCCGTTAAGGGGAGGGCTATCTCAGCGAACGCCCGGGCGAATGACCTGTAGAAATTCGCGAATCCCAGGAAGCTCTGTAGTTGCCGTCTGTTGCGGGGCCGCTCCCAGTTTAGCACCGCTTCGACTTTTGCGGGGTCCATTTCGATGCCGTCCCCGGAGATTCGATACCCCAAATAGTCTAGGCGCTCTTTGTGAAACTCGCACTTTGTAGGCTTCGCATAGAGCTGCGCCCTTCTGAGCTTGTCGAGGACTTGCCTGACTAAGGTTACGTGTTCCTCGTGTGTTTTTGTGTAAATAAGGACGTCGTCGATGTAGACCAGGACCCCTTTAAACAGATGTTCATGCAGTACCTCATTGATGAGCTGCATGAACACCCCAGGGGCCCCCGCGAGTCCGAAGGGCAGTACCTTGTACTGGAAAGCGCCTAGGGGGCAGTTAAACGCCGTCTTCCATTCGTCCCCCTCCCTGATTCGGATGCGATAGTACGCCTCGCGAAGGTCCAATTTGGAAAAGACTTTGCCCGTGGACAGGTGGGTGAGCATGTCCTTCACCAGGGGTAAGGGATATTTGTTGGACAGGGAAGCCGCGTTTAGGCCCCGGTAGTCGGTACAGAGCCGTAGGGTCCCGTCTTTCTTCTCCCGGAATAAGACGGGGGCTCCGACCGGTGAGCATGCTGGCTCTATGAATCCCCTGTCTAGGTTTTTATCGATGAACTCCCGGAGGGTTGCCATCTCCTTCGGGGTCATCGAATAGATCTTTGGTCTAGGTAAGGGGACGTCGGGCAGTAGGTCGATCCGGCAATCCGTCTTGCGGTGGGGGGGTAGTTGGTCCGCCTCTGCCTCTCCGAAGACCTCGGAGAAGTCGGCGTATTGTTCTGGTAGGTCTGCTGTGGTAGCGGCGTTGTCTTGTGTGGTCGCCTCCGCTCGTCCTACCGTGGGGTTGCTTTTGCCAGCTGGTACTGGTGCTCGATACTCGCCGTCGCCGAATGTGAAGGTGCGGGTCGCCCAGTTGATCCGCGGGTTGTTTTTCGCGAGCCATGGCATCCCCAGGACTGCAATGGGCCGTCCGATGTGCGTGACTACGAACGATGTGCGCTCGGTGTGAGTGCCCATTTGCAGGATGACCGGCTCGGTTTGTAGCGTGGCTGGTTTTCCTCCCGCTGTAGAGCCGTCCAGCTGGTGGAATGCCAGCGGCGTGGGGAGGGGGAAGCAGCGGAGGTCGAGTTTGGCGACTAGGTCGGGGTGGATGAGGTTTTTTGAGCACCCCGAGTCCACTAGTGCCGCGGCCGTGGTGGCTCCGTTGCCGGTAGAGAGTTGAATTGCTGCCAATATTACGGAGCTTTTGTCGTTTTGTTGAGGTGGTCCGCGTTGCTGTCCCACCGCCTGCCTCGCCACGCGTCTCAGAGCAGGCGGGGAGCATTTCCCGCCGGCTGGTCGGGGTCGGTATTGTCCTCTTCCCCCCAGTAAGCGTCCCAGCTCTCTTTCGGTGTCGCTGTGGCCACGGTCATTCGGCGGTGAGGCGGCGGCCCCGGGTTGGGTGGTTTGGGGCTAATTTTCGGGGTGGGCTTGGGCGCGCTGGTCGGCGGTCGGTTGGCGAAGCAATCCGCCGTCTTGTGCCCTAATTTGCCACACCTCCCGCAGGGCTCCCGGTTGAACTTCTTTTTTGGGTATATGGGGCCGGCCATCCCCCCGTGTGGTGCGGGTACCTTTTTCCCGGCATCGTTTGTGTCTTCCGTGGTTGTCATGAGGAAGGTGCGGTGCGCGTGTTCGGCTTTCCCCGCGAGGTGGATCCACCCGTGTAACGTTTCTGGGTCGTCGCGGTAGAGGGCCCATTGGAGAACGTCGCGGTTGAGCCCCCTTTTGAAGATTTCCAGCAGGGTGGTCTCGGACCAGTCGCTGACCTTCCCCGCGAGGGCTTTGAACTCCAGGGCGTAGTCAGGGACCGTGCGGGTGCCCTGTTTAAGTCTTTGGAGTGCGCTTTTCGCCCGCACTTTGGCTAGGGGGTCTTCGAAGTAGTCTTTCATCTCTTTGATGAAAGCAGGGAAGGTGGCGAGGGCGGGGGAGCTGGACTCGTACAGTTGGACGTACCAGTCCGCCGCCCTGTCTTGGAGTTTGATCGCCACGGCGGCGATCTTGTCGGCCTCGGAGTCATAGGAGTGTCCGTGCCTCCCCATGAACTCCCTAGCGTTGGTCACAAAAAACGAGAGTTTTGTGGGGGTCCCATCGAAGAAGATGGGGAAGTCCTTTGGGGCCCGGGCGTTTTGTGCGGCCCCGCCTCTCGCTTCTCGGGGTGTGGTGTCGGCCGCCTGTGCCGTCTGCTGGCCCTCCGCTGGCCCGTGTGGGTTCGATGCTTCGCTCGGGGTGTGGGCTTGTGCGGGGACGTCGTTGGGTGGCGCGGGGGGCATAAGCGCCTGGAGCATGGTCCGGAGTTCCGTCAGCTGAGCCCGCATGGCCGCGAGTTCAGCTCGTGCCTCCTCGTCCACAGCCCGCGCCGCCGCTGGGGCCGGTTCCGTTGGCGCGTCCTCGGGGGTGGGTTGCCGGCGGGGTTCATCGTCCCTCTGCCGCGGGTCCGCTTCCTCCGCCGTCTGATGGGTGTCTCCGTCGTCCTCCTCCGTGTCGAGCGCCGTGGGGCTGTCGCTCCACGCCCGTTGCTGGGGTGCGATGTGGGGCGCGGGGTCCTCCGCTGGTTTCGGAAGTCGTGCTGCTCCCTCCCGCGGTCGGGTTGCCTCTGTCGCCATCTCCCCTTGGGGTTGGAGCTGAGGCTCGGGTCGGGTGGGGTGGGCGTCCATGGCTCCGGGAGTCCGCGGTGCCTCTGGCCTTGGTCGGTCCTCCTCTGTCTCTTGCCGCGCGGCTCGCCCTCCTTGCCCGCGCCGTTCCGGCCTCATCTTGCTGGTCTTCTCGCCGTCTACTCCTCCCGCGGCTCGTTGTCGTCCGGTGGGGCTCGGCGAGGCTGAGTTTATGACTCTCAGCTTTATGTCATGCGCTGCCTCCCCCTGAATAACATTCAGACACTGTCTTGCGAATCAGGCTCTGGTTTATTGCAGGGCAGGTACAGCGTTGGTAGAAAAAAGCTGAGAGTGACAGGAGCGCGCCGGTGCGGGGTTTAAATACCCCGCGCCGGTCAGCGCCCCCTCGCTCACGGTCACGTCACCCCCCTTTGTCCCATGCGTTGCCCTGCCGGTGGGTGAGGGTTTCCGGGATCGCCCATCATCAGGTTTCCATTCTTCTGCTGATTGCTTTCAGCTGGGCGATCCCCGTTGTATTGCCGCTGATGGTTTGGGTGGCTCCGTGATTCATTTGGCTATTGTTTGTTGGCCGTTAGTCGTTGTAGGTTGATGGCTACTTAACTTGTACCCCTTCACCTATTTCCTTGTCATTGTCATGAGTGCCATTGCGCTGATGACTTTAGCTCAACGGCACTCATGACAATGCCTCTCTTTCATCCGGATCAGATTGTATGCATTCCTGAGGTCCAACCCAGTAAAAATGTGTGCTTTCTGTAAGCGATCCAGCAGATCAGATATTAGTGGCAAGGGATAATTTTCTTTTATCGTGAGTTTATTGAAGGAACTGAAATCGTGGACCACTCTCATGGGTGCCTCCTGGTTTGCCAGTGCCAACGGGTCAGGCTTCTTTGGTACGAAGAAGTTAGGAGCAGAAGCTGGGGAAGTAGATGGTCGGATGAAACCCTTTTGGAGATTAGAATCCAAGTAATCCTTTAAGGTGGCTAGTTCCTTGGGGGACATGGGATATTGTTTCCTTGCTGGAATCTTCGCTCCTGGTATTAACTCAATGGTGCAATCACAGTCCCTATGGGGGGGGGGGTAGTGCTGTGGCCTCTTGTTAGCTGAAAATGTCTGTGAAATCTGCATACTTGGCTGGCAACTGGACCCCCCCTGCTTCCGTGGCTTCATTGGTTGCTGGAGAGAGGAGAGCGGCTTGAATCTTGTGGTGCTGGCATTCCTTAGCTGGGAAGGAGATTGCTCCCGTAGTCCAGTTCAACAATGGGTTGTGGATCTTCAGTCAAGGTGTGCCCAGGACTATAGGCACATTAAGTGATGCCATAACATAAAGTTGGATCCACTCAGTGTGGTCTCCCATTGTTAGTTGCAAAGGTTCTGTGAACCTTCTAATCAGCCCTGCCTTGAGGGGCTGGCCATCAATGGTCTCCACTTCTATGGGATGTGGCAATTCTATGGTCGGGATGTTGAAGTCTTGTACAGTCTGTACATCAATAAAATTGGTGGAAGCTCCGAAATCCATGAGGGCCTCCAGCTTGACCTGGTGCTCTGGGTTTATGTTCATTATGACTGGTAAGTAAAAGGATTGCTTGGGATCCTCAGTAAAAGGATTGCTTGGGATCCTCAGAATGAGCCCTTCTTAATTGATTGATGGTCTCCCTGCTGCGCTCTGTGGAGGGAGACCGACGGAGTTTCCCTGGTTGGAAGTAGAGGTGGAGGCAGCTCTTGGTTCAGCTGCTTGCCCTGGGGCTCTTACGGAATTTGCTTGGCTTCTCACTGGGCAAGCTCTCACCATGTGCCCCTGGACTCCACAGTAAAAAAAGAGGGCTCTCTCTCTCCTTCTCTGTCTCTCAGCCTCGGAAATAAGCCTCCTGCTCACCCCGATCTGCATCAGCTCCTCTGGTCCTGAGTAAGGAGATGCTGTGGAGAGAGCTGGCAATCCTGGAAGCACTCTGAGGCCCCTGCCTCTCCCCGGCTGCATCTGTCTGAGCTCTTCTAGCCTGGTGTCTATGACCACAGCCAGTTGATATAAACCTTCTAGGGTAGCTGGTGTTCTCTGGCACACTAATTCATTTTTAATTTCTTCATCCAGCCCCTGTTTGAATTGGTCTTTCAAGGCACTCTCATTCCAGTCCAAATCTCCTGCTAACAGCTTGAAATCAGCAATGTAGATTCCCACTCTCTTGTTGCCTTGCTTGAGCTTCCGAATTTCCCAGCTGGCAGTGACCTCTCTGATCGGGTTGTCAAAGTGTGCTCGGAACTCTGCCAGAAAATTCTGGTAGTCGTTGAGAATTGGGTCATTGTTCTCCACCATGGGAATAGCCCATTTGGCTGCTGGTCCCTTTAGCAGACTTAGAATGAAAGTGACTCTGGTTCTGTCTGTGGGAAACTCTGCTGGTCTGCTGTTGAAAAACATAGTGCACTGTGTGAGAAAGGTTCTCAACTGTCCTGCTTCTCCTCCAAACTTCTCTGGTAGACTGTCCTGGGATCTCAAGACTACTGGTGGAGCTGCTGCTTCTGCTGCTGCTGGCACCGGTTGTGGGTTAATCGGAGCTGGTTGTTGTAACTGCTGTAGCATGGCTGCTTGTAATGTGTTGATCTGGAGATCTACTTGTTGCTGGTGTTGTTGCAGGGCTGCTGCAAATTGTTGGATGGCTTGCCGAATTTCCTGGTTTTCCGAAGACATTTTCCAAATGTCTCTCCTTTATTTTTCTTTGTTCCTCCCTCTTTCAATGGGAGTAGGAGTTTGTTAGGATTGATGTCCTAACAGTCAGGAATCACGCTGAGATGAGGAGTAGTTCTCTAGTGTTTATTACTGCTACAGAAGACAGAAAATCCTAACAAACTGAAGAAGCGTGGGAAAACCCAGACAGATAAACCCCAAAAGTTAAGGCGGGTCTGATCTGTGTCTCTTTGAATGGCTGCTTAATTCCTCAGTACTATGCATGCGTTTCCCCCCTGGATAGAGGCCCCCTCCTGCTCGCCATCAGTACTCATGACAGTCACAGATGAAACCTTTCTAGATAATAATCAGCATAGCCCCTGCAAAAGAAAGTTTTTCCTTATTAGTGTTTAGGAATTATGTGTAAATAGAATTATTTGACAAATATTAGGTACTTTGACTTCTAGTATTCTTATGACAAAGCTTCTTAACAAGGTTGTGAATAAACTTAGATAGAATTGAAAAATAAATTACCAATTTTCTCACTAAGGAGTACCAACATCAGGCACTCTCAAGGATCTGAACAGTTCAAGTTGAGCTAGTCCCTGTAAAGATTTCAATATTAGTGATTACTGTGATTGATTTGATTTGATTCATTATATGCCATCAGATCAGTGTCACCTCTTAGCGACTGTGTAGATCACCATTTCTCATGATGATCTGTCCTTAATCTGGTCCTTCAGGTCTTCCAACAATGCACCCATCATGACTGTAACTGAATCCATCCACCTTTGTGCTGGTTGTCCTCTTCTCTTTCCTTCCATCTTTCCCAGCATTAAAGACTTGTCAAGAGAGCTAGGTCTTCTTATAATGTTCTCAAAGTAGGTTAATTTGAGCCTGGCTCTAATCTTCATTAGATGGTCCTAAGCATTATTTTGCTAGCATGTGAAATTGATATTGTACGTTCTGTTAAGTCAATCTCTCTCTCTCTCTCCCTCTCTCTCTCTCTTTGTAATGAAATAGAGATTGACCTCTTCTAATCTGTTGGCCATTGTGTCATTCTCCAGATTTGCTGGCATAGCTTCGTTAGAACATTTCCTAATCTTCTTCTGTTGCTTTGCATATTTCTGTGGATATTCCATCAGTTCCTGTAACTTGGTAATGATCAGAGTGCTAATCTAACTTTATCTTCTGATGTTAGTAAGTAGGGCACCAAAAATAAATGTCAAAGAAATTATGACACATCTGACTAGATAAACCCAGTTTCACCACACACCCTATAAAAGAATGAGGGAAGCAAAAGACTCATGAGAAAATATAACTTTTCAAAATTTGGACAATGTGATGTTACATAAGTACCCTTTGTAATTTGTATTTAGGGGCTGCCTTGCCACTATAATTTCCTTTAAAATTATTACCCTTATTCATGAAAGTTATCTATGGTTGTGAGAGCCAGAAATGACTCCTCTGTTATGGACAGATCACTGCTTACCCAGAATGCATTGGTTGGCACTACCCCTTTCCTGCTGGAGTGCAGTACTGGTTCTAAGCATCTGCCCATTACATCTTCTGGATTTTATGTACTAGTGGGAAGTTTGCTGATATGCCAACATTTTCAGTGAAGGCTTTGATGACTGTCTGAAGTGACCAGTTATCCCAGGCACTTGATCAACTGGCTCTCAAGCAAATTCTGTCTGTTTGCTAAGCTCAGAGTTTTCCTTGGCTTACCAAGTAAATACATTCAATGAACAATGAACAGACATAACAAACTAGTGATGTAAGTCTAAAAATAATTATGACTGGACACAGCTTGGAACACACTGGAAAGTGGAAGTGAAGGAAGAGAAAAAAAAGTGTTTTCTCTGCTTCCATTGTATCTGCTGAAAATCATCTGAGGGAGCTGTTCCATGTTGTACAGGGGCTGACACATCCAAGTAGGGCTGTAGTTGATCTCTTAGAGTTATCAGCAATAAACTATGAAGACTTAAATTTTCACCAAGTCACACAAGTTCATTGTCACATAGATGATACATTTATTGATGCATCATCTACCTCCTACTTCTGAGGAGGCTAGTGCACCAGCTTGTCTTGTGTTGTTGGATCTGCTTGACCCTGTACAGGTTTAAGATGTGGACAGTGTGCCTGGATGAGTTCAAGGCACCAGTTGTTATTGAGGCCCAGCTTCCCTTGGCAGATATTAACTGAAAGTAATCAGTTGAAAGAGATGTTATGTTTGATCATTAATGTCTTGATTAACAAGGAGAGTTGCTGCCTATAGAGATTAAGGAAGATGACCTTGATGGAGATACGTAAGATCTGTTACCAAAGCAGTGGGGGTGAAACGTATTATGTCCACAACAGACAGAAAATAAGTGTAGGAGACTCAGACAGACACTCCCTTAATTCACAGAGTGGGAGGAAATAAAGCACAATCAGACTTGCAAGATTCTGTAATCATAGCCACACTCCATAATTTTTACATTCCTGTGGAGTTGATTTCCTGATCTGGCCTACTTGGTGGGGCTGACATTGCCTGTCTTGAAGAAGGCAGTGGCACATCCCCTCCTGAAAAAACTAATTACAACCCACTCTTTTTAACAGCTATAGGCCAATATCATGTTTCTCATTCTTATCTCAGATAGTTGAAATAATAGTGAAATAAATTTTGGGTGAAACTGATCTTCTGGATCTGTTTCAATCTGATTTCAGACTAGGTGATGTACAGAGGCAGTGTTAACATCCTCTAGCAGTAATCAGAACTGGAAACTAACAACCAAGGAAGAACTCTTTCTGTGCTCTGATTAGTTAGATTTATAAGGAAAAAAGGAAAGGTGACATTGCACAAACTACTTTTGTTTTTAAATGTGAATCTTACATCTAGGCAGTTCAAAACAGTGAACTTTTTGCTTTTTTTTCTCCTGTACTTTCAGAGTAATGGGGAGAAAACCTGTTTCTTCTAGGAAGGGAAGCCAGCCTCCACCTGGACATTGTTTATACAGTGGCTACTAGTCTGTTTATTGGTGTGGGAATCCACTTTCACATCATCTCCACCTTCAAGTACTCAAGTGTCTATAAGTCCTCTCCCCAAATATGGATATGGTTTCATTGGATTTTATTAGTGACTTGCTTGTTTTTTTTTCAGGAAACAGAGCATGGGAGGAAAAAAACAAGAGACTGTATTGGCTTTGAACTGCCAATATAAGATTCACATTTGAAAGCAAAAGTAATCATTGGAATTCTTAAGAAAAAATTAAAAGCTACTTTTATATCTTAGCCTTTCCCCCTTAGTGGCTATGTTTTAATCTGCTGACTGATTTTTAATGCTGATGCCATCTTTTTGAATATACTGTATTTAATATGAATATGAATATTTGTGTGTGTGTGAGAGAGAGAGAGAGGGAGGGAGGGAGGGAGGGAGACAGAGAGACAGAGAGACATTTTGGTCTAGTGGTTAAGGTGCTGGGCTAGAAACCAGGAGTCTGTGAGTTCCAGTCACAACTTAGTCATGAACGCTGGCTGAGTGACCTTGGGCCAGTCACTCTGCCTCACCCAACTCACCTCACAGGGTTGTTGTTGTGGGGAAAATAGGAGGAGGAAGGAGTATTAGGTATGTTCCCTGCCTTATTTATAAAAATAATAAAGGCGGGATAGAAAATAAATAAATAAAATGTTTTATGAAGTTTGATATATTGTGCTTGGCTTTGTTATTTATTTAATTTTGTTGAAAACTACCATGGGTTGATTTTATTTTATTTAATAAATTTATATGGCTGCCCAACTCACACACAGTGTCTCCAGGTGGATTACAAAATTAAAATCCACAATATAAAAAACCATTGGCCCCACCCCCGCGGCAGCTACAGACAAAATCAAATCAGCCACTTGATTGGGTCTGTCTCAACCTGGGGTCCCCAGGCTCTCTGACAGAACCATGTCCTCAGGGCCTTTTGGAAAAGTATCAAGGAGTATCTAATCTCCGGGGAAATGATGTTCCACAGGGAGGGACCGCCATGGAGAAAGCCTTTTTTCATGGTCCCACTAGATGAACTTTCCTCAAAGAAGGGACCCTGCCTTCCCACTCTGGTGGGCCAGGTAGATGTAACTGGGGAAAGGCGGTCCTTCAAATAACCAGGCCCCAAGCCATGTGGGGCTTTAAAGGTGATAACCAGCACCTTGAATTGGACCAGAAGCAAATTGGCAACCAACGCAGCTCCTGCAAAAGAGGTGACTTGGATAATGAAAGAGTTCAGGATTCAAACAGTCCTGTGTTTAATGGGAGTTGCTCAATACATTCTTGCAAGAGGGATATATTCCTCTCTCCATAAAAGAGGCAACAAGTCCTCTGCTGAAAAAACCCTCCTTTGATACAGGAGATTTATTATAGGCTAGGGTCAAATATTTAATTTTTGAAACAGTTGTTTGAGAAGATCATGGCCTCACAGCTCCAGATGATCCAAATGATACTGATTATTTGGATATGTATTTCAGTTGTGTTTTAATCTGGGAACAATAATGAAGCTGTTTTAGTTGCCTGGTGGAATCTAAATAGCAGCAATTGAATGGATCTGCCAGTCTTTCTGAAACTCTGCCAATTTCAATGCCTTCAATAATAAACTCTGCACATATCAATATCATTAGGTGGGATTTGCCCTTGGATACAATGTCATAGAGTGGTTCCAGTCCTTCCAGGTCCAGAAGTTGGTGCTAGAAGACTACTGTGTGATAGTATGTGGGAATGACCTTGGGAGACAGGAGGAAGAGCCGCAGGCTAGACAACAAGCATGTAAAAAGTGTCTCAGCCCAGAGAAGGGAGAATGGCATGGGAATTGTTTCAGAGGGGACTCTCCCTAGTTTTCCAGAGAATAAAAGGGGGGAGTAAAAGGAAAGGAGAGGAGAAATATTTTCAGTCTTGCAAGGTTCTGTTAATGTACCCTTACAATAAAGATAGAGCTAGTACTCCTGGTTGTGCTTCTTGTCTAGACTACTTCGCAGGGTTAACACTAAGTTAATGACTCATTGGGTTTCATCTTGTCCTTGCTGCTGTTTGATACCTACAGTACATTAAATATTTGGAGGCATCATCCTGACTTCTAGAACGTGGTGTGTGTCTTCAGAATGCTGATGACCCAGAACAGATGCTCTTTACCATTCAACTCCAAGAAAGTAATTGGTACCATCGAAATCGGCCTAGGTTTGACAATGAGCCAAATGACAGAGAATCTGAAATTAAATACACAGGTATTGTTGAAAAATAGGAAACTGAACACAGGGAATGAACTTTGCCCTCTTTTGAAGTGATCTGAAAGAGCATTCCATCAGAAAAGAAGGTTTATAGTCTAGGAAGTGCTCCTTAATTCTATTGATCAATACCATATACTGTATCTCTTTCACAGATTTTAATTGTTAATTGATTTTATATTAATTTTAGTATAGATTTTTGTCTTTATTTTTTATAAACTGATTTTTAAAAATGTTATCAGCCTTAAGTGCTCATCTGAATAAAAAGTATATAATTGTAATGATTGCCTATTCCAATAAAAGGAGTCTCATCAGTAATTACTAGAAAAAACTAATTTATTGAATGAATAGTATGCAAAGTACGAAGAAAGCTGAGAATGAGCAAAAGCGCGCCAAACACAAACTTAAAAAGCCTTGCTCCCGTTGCGAACCCTCCCCTCAGGCTAGCATAGCAACCACCCACCCCAGATGCTAGCAACCGTTAGAATCGGCCTGAGAAAGTAACCTTGAACAGCAGAGATAACCCAAACATACATTCCAGAAGATCACAAGTCAGCACAAAGGCAATTTACCAGCGTGGCCAGGCAGGCACGCAACTGCAGATATGACATGTGAAACGTTACGAGGAACCATAAACATCGGAACGGGAACATGGCATACCGCCCCCCCACAAAGAAAAAACTTAATTGTTAAGGCACAGGTTTATCAGGGTAAGCAGCATGAAACTGAGCAACCAAGTGGGGAGAGCGCACATGTTGTGCAGGGACCCACTCTGGATGAGAGAAATGCTTCCAGCGAATCAGATATTGCAGAGTGGAATGGAAACGTCTAGAGTCTAGTATTTCCTTGACTTCGAAATGTTGTTGACCATCAATCATTATGGGGGGAGGTGCAGGCGGCTCAGGATGCCAATGGGTAGACTCCACGAATGGTTTAAGCAAACTGCAATGAAAAACAGGGTGTAAGCGCTTGAGATTGTGAGGTAAGTCCAACTTAAAGGTAACAGGATTAATCTGAGCAACAATAGGAAATGGACCTATGAACTTGGGCGCCAGTTTTTTGGATGGTTGAGGGGATTTGATGTATTTGGTGGAAAGGTATACCCTATCCCCTATTTGAAAAAGAGGTTGTGGTGCCCTTTTTTCATTGGCATGTCGTTGATAAGTGGCTTGAGCATCGGCTAAAGCTTGCTGTAGTTTTGGCCAGGAATCTGCCAGTTGTGAGGCCCAATCGGTCGGGGAGGTGGGCGAAGTAGATGGTGGAGGCAATTCAGGAATAGGGACAAAGTCATGGCCGAATACAGTACGAAAGGGTACCGCCCCAGTACTTTGATGCACAGCATTATTGTAAGCAACTTCAGCAAATGGCAGGAGGTCTACCCAGTTGTCTTGTTGATAATTAACAAAAGCACGTAAATATTGCTCCAATGTGGCATTAACCGCCTCAGTATTCCCATCCGTTTGGGGATGAAAAGCCGTGGATAGCGCCTGTTTAGTGCCCAATAGTTTCATAAATTCCCGCCAAAAGCGTGAAGTAAATTGTGTTCCTCTGTCGGTCACCAAGCGGGCGGGGCTACCGTGTAATCTGTACACGTGAACTAGAAAGAGGCGTGCCAGCTGTTGTGCAGATGGTAGAGACGCACAAGGGACAAAATGAGCTTGCTTCGAGAAAAAATCCTTAACAACCCAAATGACAGTCTTTCTCTGGCTAGGAGGTAGATCCACAATAAAATCCATAGAGATTTCCTCCCAGGGGTGGGAGGGATTGGCCACTGGCTGCACAAAGCCCTGGGGTTTCCCCCCTTTTCGTTTTGCAGTAGCACAGACAGGGCAAGACTTGACATAGGCTTTTACATCTTGCCAGAGGGTTGGCCACCAGAACTGTCGACGCACTAGATGAATAGTTTTTGTAAAGCCAAAATGCCCAGCTGTTTTATCGTCATGAGACCTGAATAGCACGGTTTTGCGCAAGGTTACAGGCACATAGAGGCGATCATCTTTCCATGCCAAACCTTGCTTCAAAGTAACCTCGCTCTGATTGTTTTGCAACCAAGTATCCGATTTCAACTCTGCCAGAAACCTTTGTTGCAGATCTGCAGGAACGGATACATGTATCGCGCTAGGACCGGCAGGGGTGTCAGGTTGCTGCGCTCGCGTCTGACTGCGAGTGACTGCTGCTAGTGCCATTTGGGGATCTGTCCAGAGGGTTCCCACCACATCTGGGGCTGTTCCTGAATCCTGGGGTTGGCGCGACAGTGCATCAGCTAAAAAGTTTTTCTTTCCCGGAATGAATCTGAGTTTAAAATCAAAGCGGTTGAAGTACTGAGCCCATCGCACTTGCTTAGGGCTGAGCTTACGAGAGGCAGTAAGGGACTCCAAGTTTTTATGATCAGTCCACACTTCAAAAGGGTGTGCCGCCCCCTCCAATAGATGCCTCCAATTCTCCAAAGCGGCTTTCACCGCAAAAGCCTCCTTCTCCCAAACATGCCAGTGTCTCTCTGTCTCAGAGAATTTATGTGACAGATAAGCACAAGGCTTTAATTGTCCTTGCTCATCGCCTTGCAATAAGAGGGCACCAATAGAAAAGTCTGAGGCATCGACTTGCACCACAAATGGTCTGTCAGGATCAGGGTGTTGCAAGATTGGTTCAGAGGTAAACAGTCGCTTGAGTTGGTCAAACGCCTGTTGACAAGCAGGCGTCCATTTTAGGAGTGCCCCTGGATTCTTTGATTTGCGGGTGTCTCCCACACCCTTTGTTTTGAGTAATTCAGTTAGGGGTAAGGCAATCTCAGCAAATTTTTCTAAAAATGGATGATA
The DNA here is from genome assembly GCF_035149785.1 of Candoia aspera. Classification (NCBI taxonomy): domain Eukaryota; kingdom Metazoa; phylum Chordata; class Lepidosauria; order Squamata; family Candoiidae; genus Candoia; species Candoia aspera. The sequence goes on along the minus strand of NC_086154.1, from coordinate 212,185,045 downwards.
AAAATTCGCAAATCCGAGGAACGATTGTAGTTGTTTGCGTGTGCGTGGGGGCTCCCATACTAAAATAGCCTCAATTTTGGCAGGATCCATTTCAATGCCTTTATCTGAAATCCTATACCCCAAATAATCAATTTGTGTTTGATGAAATGCACATTTGGATAGCTTGGCATACAAGTCAGCCTTTCTCAATTTGGTTAACACTTGCCTAACCAATTGCACATGTTCCCTCATGGTTTTTGAATATATTAACACATCATCTAAATAAACCAAAACCCCATTGAACAAGTGGTCATGCAAGACCTCATTTATCAACTGCATAAAAACCCCAGGTGCCCCAGCCAATCCAAACGGTAACACTTTATACTGAAAAGCCCCAAATGCACAATTAAAAGCTGTTTTCCATTCATCCCCATCCCGAATGCGAATGCGATAATACGCCTCCCTTAAGTCCAATTTAGAGAAGATTTTCCCCCCGCCAAGTGGGCTAACATTTCCTTGATGACCGGGAGGGGAGATTTGTTTAATAGGGAGACTGCATTTAACCCACGGAAATCCGTGCATAGTCTTAAAGTTCTGTCTTTCTTTGATCTAAAGAGTACTGGAGCACCCACTGGTGAATTGGCTGGTTCTATGAAGCCCCGCTGTAAGTTTTTGTCTATGAATTCACGAAGAGTAGTCAATTCCTTTGGGGTCATTGCATATACCTTTGGTCTGGGCAACTTGGCATTGGGAAGAATTTCAATGGCACAGTCAGTTTTCCGATGAGGCGGCAGCCGATCTGCCTCCTTCTCCCCAAACACATCGGCAAAGTCCTGGTATTGGTCCGGTAGCCCTTCCAATGGTACAGCGAGGGTATGCAGCATTGACACTGCTGCCCTCCCCACATTGGTATCCTCCTCCTCATCATCCCCAGGAGGGGCTTTATAGAACCCATCTGCAAAAGTAACAGTTCGGTGTACCCAGTTTATACTAGGGTTCTGTTGAACAAACCAAGGCATCCCCAGAATGACCAAGGGACCACCCACCAGTGCAACTACAAAGGGCAACTTTTCCCAGTGGCTACCCAGTTGCAAAGCCACTAACGCTGTAGACTGGGTGACTGGTTTTCCCCCCGATATAGATCCATCCAATTGGGTGAAAATCATGGGACATTTCAACGGGAAGGTGGGTAACTCCAAAGCAGCTACTACATCAGGATGCATTAAGGAACGTGAGCATCCAGAATCAATCATAGCCCATAGTTCCACAGTTTTTGTAGGGGAACCGAGCTTAAGTCTCACGGTTAACGTTGGGAAATTTCCACTCACCGAGACATGATCGCGCCCCTCTTCTTCCACCTGCTCTTTGGCGCTTTTTAGAGCAGGTGGCTGGAGTTTTCCGCCGGTTGGGAGGCTTCTTTTTCGTCTTGCCCACCATAAAACAAGTCCACATCCTCCACCAGCTCTGCTACTGTCGCTTTCAGCTTCCTTGGTGCCACTGGTGATTTCCCCCCCGATCTGTCTCTCCGTTCCTCTGGCTTCCTGCGGGGACATGCAGCTGCCAGGTGCCCCTCCTTACCACACCGCAGGCACAATCCTTTGGCAAAACGGCTTTCTTTTTCTTCTTGCCACGACCGTCTCACTGGTTTGCTAGCAGTAGCTGCTGGCCTTGTAGGTTTCCCCATCGCTTGTTGTTTGGGACCTCTTTTAGTTTGAGTATACTTAGCTTGGGCTTGCTCAACCTTCGCAGCCAATTGTATCCACTCATACAGCGTTGCTGGATCGTCCCGTACAACTGCCCATCGTAGTATATCTGGTCTTAGTCCATCTTTGAACATCTCTACAAGGGTGGTGGCAGACCAATCCTCTACTTTGCCGGAGAGTGCTTGAAACTCCAGCGCATAATCCGAGACTGATCTGGAGCCTTGAACCAACTCCCTTAGGGCTACCTTTGCTTTTTCCTCAGCTAGAGGATCACCAAAATGCATTTTCATTGCCCACATGAAATCATCAAAGCAATCCAACTCCAAAGCGTCCATGTCAACCAGTCTCATGAACCAGTCTGCTGCCCTCTCCTCTAGTTGGGTCGTGACAGCATTAATCTTAGCCCGCTCAGAACGAAACACGCTCCCAAACTCTTCCATATAGCTGTGTGCATTCGTCAAAAAAAAATGACAGCTTTGTAGGATCCCCATTAAACTTCACATTAAAGTCTCGATATCGGACCCGGGTTGGGCTATCGTGTCTCTTTTTGTGCTTAGCCTTTCGTGGCTGTGGTGGCTCTTCCTCCTGCACCTCTGGCACTATTTCTTGAGCCTCTGCCAGTCGAAGTTTCACACATCTCCCCCCCTCCCGGCTCCGTCCTCTCTCCTTCTGCTCCCTACTTGGGGAAGGTAAGGAGGCTTTCTTTGGAGGCCTGCTCGGCGGGGGCCCTCCCCCCCAATATTTCCGTTGCTTTCCCTGTTTGTCTATGGGGGGAGGGGGGGTTGGGGACGCGGAGGTGTCAGGAGAGTCACTACCTTCTTCACCTCCCATCTTTTCCTTTTTCTGAGTGTCCCTGGTAAAGGTTAACTTTGCCAACAAATCCTCTATGGATTTCATCCTCGCCTCCAGTTGCTGGGATTTCTCCGTCTCCATCTCCGTTGGTGTCACTGCTCTTGTCCTTTTGGTGATCTGCACGGTCGGAAACAGCGAGGAATACACCGGCTTGGCTGGGGCTGGTGGCGACCCATACAAGGGTCCCTCCGTCTTCTTGACTACCACTGACTTCACTGCCTTCTCCGTATCGCAACTGGAATCCGTTGCCTCGGAGAGGTCATCCGACCCTGGCGTGAGAGTCCCCTCTCTCCGCGGTCCCATGGGCTCTTGTTCCCCACCTCTGGAGAGCTGACTTTCCCCCGAGCCGGTGGTTGAGGTTGGGGCAGTTTCAGTCATCGCTAATTAAACTCCTCACAGGAAACTGGATGGATGCTAGCAGACTGATATTAAAGATTCTCAGCTTTATGTAATGATTGCCTATTCCAATAAAAGGAGTCTCATCAGTAATTACTAGAAAAAACTAATTTATTGAATGAATAGTATGCAAAGTACGAAGAAAGCTGAGAATGAGCAAAAGCGCGCCAAACACAAACTTAAAAAGCCTTGCTCCCGTTGCGAACCCTCCCCTCAGGCTAGCATAGCAACCACCCACCCCAGATGCTAGCAACCGTTAGAATCGGCCTGAGAAAGTAACCTTGAACAGCAGAGATAACCCAAACATACATTCCAGAAGATCACAAGTCAGCACAAAGGCAATTTACCAGCGTGGCCAGGCAGGCACGCAACTGCAGATATGACATGTGAAACGTTATGAGGAACCATAAACATCGGAACGGGAACATGACAATAATCAAATAAATGAATACATACATATATTTTATTATACAAATGGCACTAAAATGCAGAATTATTGTTTTCAGGACCAGAAAGTGAAAAGGAAAAGTTAAATAAAGAAATGTGCAGTGAGAGGTCATAGTTTTTCTTTACCTCTTCCCTTATACTTAGTATAAGTGAGGATAAAATCTGTATGGTGGAAGTCAAGCATGTTTACACAGACATTTTTGGCAGAAAAAAAGTGATTTTTCCAAATTGTAAAACATAATCATTTGTGATGTTTTCCCTTCAGTCATTATTATTGATAAGTGACTAGAATTTACTAGATTCCAAATATACTGTCTTGTACAATAAAGCTCTATTCTTTTATTTTATTCATGAGTGGCTAATTTATAAAAGAGCCAATTTTAAAATTATTCTTGTAGTATGTCTGATATTTTGGCCACAGAAAACATTATTGTTAAGATATTATGCAATACATTTTTCAGCTTAAGAAAAGGTTTTTACTGGCACTTGATCAAATATTGTGGCTCACTTCCCAATTGTAGACAAATTCAAAGGAGAATACTATATGATTGGTTTGATTTATTACAATATCCTATTCTTTTTATAATTATTTAATTTCTCCAGCTGAAAGAAGTCAGTGTGTTCCACTGACTTTGATAATGCTATTACCAAGGGTAGTGTTGGAAATGACTTAATTCTTACCCCCAAGCCCTTGTTCACAAAATTCACATTCACACATATGCACATACACACTCTTCTGAATTTTGTTCTTGACATGATATTTGACTTTTCAGGTGGCATAATAAAGGATGTTGAAATGGGAAGAAGATATGCAAGTAGATACAAAAAATACAAAGTCCCAGCCACTGTGTGTCCCTACATGGCCAGTAGGATGTTGCATATAGGATGTTACATAGCAGATTCTTTTTCCTGAACATATGACTATACATCTAGCTAGGTTTATAAATAGATGCTGCCTGTTGGTTCTTTAAGATTCATGCTCAAGTTGGATGTCTTCCTGGACTCACAGGCCCTGCTTGAGAAGTAGATGACAACTGTGGCCAGAAAAGCCTTCAGACAAATTCATTTAGTATGCCAACTGTGCCCATCCTTAGGCCAAGAGGCCTTTAGAACAGTCATCCATGGTTTGGTTATCTCATGTGTGGACTATTGCAATACACTCTTATATGGGGCTGCCCTTGAAAATCACTTGGATGTTGCAGCTGTCCAAAATTCTGCAGCACAGACAATTATGGGCATGCGATGGTATGCCCACATAAAACCTATCCTTTGTGAGCTGCACTAGTTACCACTAGGTTTCTAGGTTCAATTCAAGGGGCTTGTTATTAACCTATAAAGATTTTCATGCTGCATATGGCCTGCTTATCTGAGAGATTGATTATCTTCCATAGTTTCTGCATGCCCAACATAATCAGGCAGAGTCAGCATGAGCTAAGTCCCATCAATTAAACCGTGTCATCTAATGAGACCTAGGAAGTGGGCCTTCTCTGTCACAGCATCTGCCCTTTGGAATGATATCCTGACCTTATTTAAACAAGACCTTAAAACCTAGTTCATCCCTAAGACCTTGGGCTAGAGTGGGTGGCAGACCTCTTGGGTATGATTGGTCAGTTAGATTTTCTTTTTCTGGACATTTTTTTTTGTATAATTCGATATTGCACTGTTTTAGATTGTTTTTGCTGTACACTGCCCAGAGTTGTGATATAATTGGGTGGCCTATAAATTAATTAAATGAATAAATAAAGAGAATTGTTTTACAGTAAATTAAGGAAGCACTGAAAAGGAGAATCAACTTTTGTGGAAAGAATTATGTTACTTTAATGTGGAACATTTCTGATATGTAAAAGAAAAAGGGGGAAAAAAACCCCTCCTGCTACCTTTTACATTTTCAAAAATGAAGAATTTTTTTTTTTTCTGGAGATGTATCAACACTACCTAGAGCAGCATGGCTGGCTGGGGAATTCTGGGAGTTGAAGTCCACCCATCTTATACTTACCAAGGTTGAGAAACACTGAACTACAGATTGGTCCTACTAGTCTTCAACCTGCCATGGATCTGTGAGGAGTGAAAAAACCAAACTTCCTCCTAGGGAAATTCTTTTGCATCCCAAGAGACATATCTTTAAAACTTACATGAAATGATATGAAGTGTGTGAAATCTGCACACTAGAAGTGATATGTGGCAAAAACGTTTGAACCTGCTAAGCCTTCTTAAATATCTCACTAGGGATGCCTAATATTGCCAATTTTTAAATGAATGAATTGTTTTCAATTTGCCCCCTGAATTCTTAAGTATGATCATTAATTTATTCCAGCTTTTTTCCTGCTGGCATCGAAACAAAGAACATCGCTTTAGAACAGCAAACAAAAGTTGTGTTTCTCAGATAATTAAATTAATCAAAGACTTTACAGAAAAACAAGTGCCTACAACCAAGTGCTTAATTGTTCATAAAGGCACATTTTTGTTCATTTGACATGTGCAATTACAATGTGCATTTGCTGCGTGCAGATATATTTTTGTTGACATAAGTTGGAAGCTGGGTACAAAACTGATGCCAGCTACAGGCTGCTTCCTTCTAAACTATTTTAAGAAGTTCAGACATTCACTAGGCATGCTAACCACTTTTGGATTCCTCAATTTTTACTATAAGTGATGTGAAAAAATATGCTAATTAAATAGAAATACAGGTATGAAATATAATTAATTAATTGTTTTATCTCATTAGCAGTAGTCAAATTCTCATGTTTAAAAAAATTGTTGTAGAAATATTCTGGGTTAATTAATTAAAGCAAGTTTAATCCATCTTTAGTAGTCATGCATGCACAAAGCTTAAAACAAAAACCAAAAATGTTGACGTTTTATAGAATGCTCAAGTTACTTCATGATGTCCCCTATATGCAGGCCAGGAAGAACTGCCATCAAGGAAGGCTACAAAGATATCAAATAGGTTTTTTTAAAAATCTTGTTTAAAGGTACAACGTTCTTTTTAACTTTATGCTCAAATATTTATTGCCTCAGTCATGCTAATTTTTTAAAAAATCGGCTTTAGGGAATGTCCTAAACACCTTTTCTCAAAGATCTATTGTACTTTGGCAAATTCCATGGATATCCCAAGTCTGTCCATCATCCCCTTAAATACCTAAGAACTGAAGATTAGAAATAATGTTTGAGAATGATGATGGTTGCATCTTTATTTTTACTTATGATGATATAGTTGAGGGATCTGTGATGACGGGAACACTCGTGCATTCATTCAATTATGACTCATAAGCTTCTGCTTATAAATCTATTTTAATGAAGCATAGCATTCAGTACAGAGAAAAAGCGAACGGAATTTCCTGAGCATTTCTACATTTTAAAATCACAGTAACTTCAATTCCACCCCCTCCCACTGCCCCCTTAGGTATGTGCCCCCCCCCCTTCTTGTGCCAGCAGATGGCTGTAACAGTTCTTTGCAGATGACTTTGGTGCAAAGAGCAGCTAGCCCAAACAAGGTGATTCACACTCCAACCATGCTCCCACTCCCTGCTGGTGGACTCGCAGGTTGACACGGGTTGCTGCAAGATGGATGCGAGTCCAATAAGATGTTCTGGGAACATTTGATTGGGGAGCATGACAGGATCCCTCAATGAAGCTCACAAGATATTTCAAGCAACCCTAAATTTAATTTAATTTTGTATTTCCAAGTTTCCCAGTAAAACAAAGACACAAAGTGCAGCAAATAGTGCTAGCTTAAAAACCAGCAGTCCCTAAACTAATGCAAGGTGACATTCTTTGAAAGTTTCAACATTCATTTATGCCAAATACACTTCAATCTTAAATCACTGGAGCTATTAGAAATAAATGTTGATTCCAGTGTGATAGATCGCTCTGATTATAGTATGACAGCCCACAAGTCCTTTGGTGTTGACTACATGAACTTTGCTGCCATAACCATTTATGTGCAGCTCTGGCACTGCATGAATTCCCCCAGGCATTGAGCCAAGCTGTCGAGCGAACCTGTCTTGGTGTTCCTGGCTGTATGTTGTTGAATTGCTCCAAACCATTGTGTTGTTTTAAAACATTTTTCCTTTATTATTGATTTTATTCAATTGACTGTTAGCTGCCCAGAGTCATGTGTTGGGTGGGCAGCCGTATAAATTTAAATAATACATCAAATAAATAAATAAATAAATGTCTGTGTTTGATTATTACAAAGACAAAATACAAAGAAACAAAGGAGAAAACCTTGAACAAGCACAAGTGAAAACAAGGGACACTAAATTATTTCATACTGTTCTTTGGTTCAAAAATGCAAATTAGCTTAAGATGGCAAGCCAATGGAGATTTTAATTTGGACTATTCTGCCTATTGCCATTCATTAGCGCTGCCCTGACAATTGCTTATCAGTCACATGCCAAAACCAACCATCAAGAGATACACAGCAGGACAGGGATAATACCTAATTAACTTCATCCTTTTGTGAGACCTACCTTAGGACAACCCAGGACTCTTCATATTATGACAACTACTTACAGAAAATGAATTATATATGTTGATGAATAGCCCCTGAAGGTTCTGATCAGCACTAACCTCTGTTTTTAATGCACTGTGCTGAAATGAGATAAAAGCCTGGCCTCTTAAAAATTAACACATATCTTAGTGGCAAGCAGCAAGCAAAGGCCAGTGATACACCCTTTCTAACAAGAGCAGAATACTAATGTTCCTCTGGTCCAAGTGAAGGTTATGGTGAAATTGCAACTATTTAAAAATGTTTCTGCTGCGAGGATTTGTTTTAAAACAAGCTCATCCTGTGTCTGAAAGGCACGGAAAAGCATTTTGTCATGGGCAATGATCCATGGGATATAAAGTCAAACAACATAATATGCCATATCTACAATATGAATATCATTTGAAAAACAAATTTCAGATGATTGAGCTTGCAATTTAGATTGGAGATTAAGGAGGGATTAAAATCCCTTGCCTATTGTTGTGAGACAATGCTGATTAGACTTTCCTGTGCTTGCTGCTTCACTGAACATCCAAAAGGGAGCTTTCATTCATTCAAAGAACAGACATGGAGAAATTCAGATGGGATCTATAGGAAGAAGCAAAATTTAAACACCAGCTTTCCCCATTCCAAGCAGGGCCGCAACTAGGGACAAACATGGATTCCGCGCCCATATTGGCGCCCCACCAGCACTCATTTTGGCACCCCACCAGCGCGGCACCCGGGGCACATGCCCTGGTTGCCCCTCCCCAGTTGCAGCCCTGATTCCAAGTGATTACCTATATCAAGCAAAGCTTGCAGTTATAGATTTTTTTTTTCCTTACAGCATGAAGTCTGTGAAGCAAAACTAGCTGAATCTGATCTGTACCTGGATGGAAAGCCATCTGAAAATCCAACTATTCTGAGTTCAAAATGATGGAAATTTGTTGTTTATTCGTTTAGTCGCTTCCGACTCTTCGTGACTTCATGGACCAGCCCACGCCAGAGCTTCCTGTCGGTCGTCAACACCCCCAGCTCCCCCAGGGACGAGTCCGTCACCTCTAGAATATCATCCATCCATCTTGCCCTTGGTCGGCCCCTCTTCCTTTTGCCTTCCACTCTCCCTAGCATCAGCATCTTCTCCAGGGTGTCCTGTCTTCTCATTATGTGGCCAAAGTATTTCAGTTTTGCCTTTAATATCATTCCCTCAAGTGAGCAGTCTGGCTTTATTTCCTGGAGGATGGACTGGTTGGATCTTCTTGCAGTCCAAGGCACTCTCAGAATTTTCCTCCAACACCACAGTTCAAAAGCATCGATCTTCCTTCGCTCAGCCTTCCTTATGGTCCAGCTCTCGCAGCCATATGTTACTACAGGGAACACCATTGCTTTAACTATGCGGGCCTTTGTTGTCAGTGTGATGTCTCTGCTCTTAACTATTTTATCGAGATTTGTCATTGCTCTTCTTCCAAGGATTAAGCGTCTTCTGATTTCCTGACTGCAGTCAGCATCTGCAGTAATCTTTGCACCTAGGAATACAAAGTCTTTCACTGCTTCTACATTTTCTCCCTCTATTTGCCAGTTATCAATCAAGCTGGTTGCCATAATCTTGTTTTTTTTGAGGTTTAGCTGCAAGCCAGCTTTTGCACTTTCTTCTTTCACCTTCATCATAAGGCTCCTCAGTTCCTCTTCACTTTCAGCCATCAAAGTGGTATCATCTGCATATCTGAGATTGTTAATGTTTCTTCCAGAGATTTTAACTCCAGCCTTGGATTCCTCAAGGCCAGCTTGTCGCATGATGTGTTCTGCATACAAGTTGAATAGGTAGGGTGAGAGTATACAGCCCTGCCGTACTCCTTTCCCAATCTTAAACCAGTCTGTTGTTCCGTGATCTGTTCTTACTGTTGCTACTTGGTCGTTATACAGATTCCTCAGGAGGCAGACAAGATGACTTGGTATCCCCATACCACTAAGAACTTGCCACAATTTGTTATGGTCCACACAGTCAAAGGCTTTAGAATAGTCAATAAAACAGAAATAGATGTTTTTCTGAAACTCCCTGGCTTTTTCCATTATCCAGCGGATATTGGCAATTTGGTCTCTAGTTCCTCTGCCTTTTCTAAACCCAGCTTGTACATCTGGCAATTCTCGCTCCATGAACTGCTGAAGTCTACCTTGCAGGATCTTGAGCATTACCTTACTGGCATGTGAAATGAGTGCCACTGTTCGATAGTTTGAACATTCTTTAGTGTTTCCCTTTTTTGGTATGGGGATATAAGTCGATTTTTTCCAGTCTGATGGCCATTCTTGTGTTTTCCAAATTTGCTGGCATATAGCATGCATTACCTTGACAGCATCATCTTGCAAGATTTTGAACAGTTCAGCTGGGATGCCGTCGTCTCCTGTTGCCTTGTTATTAGCAATGCTTCTTAAGGCCCACTCAACCTCACTCTTCAGGATGTCTGGCTCTAGCTCACCGACCACACCGTCAAAGCTATCCCCGATATTGTTATCCTTCCTATACAGGTTTTCTGTATATTCCTGCCACCTTTTCTTGATCTCTTCTTCTTCTGTTAGGTCCTTGCCATCTTTGTTTTTGATCATACCCATTTTTGCCTGGAATTTACCTCCAATGTTTCTAATTTTCTGGAAGAGGTCTCTTGTCCTTCCTATTCTATTGTCTTCTTCCACTTCCGCGCATTGCTTGTTTAAAAATAATTCCTTATCTCTTCTGGCTAACCTCTGGAATTTTGCATTTAATTGGGCATATCTCCCCCTATCACTGTTGCCTTTTGCTTTCCTTCTTTCTTGGGCTACTTCTAGTGTCTCAGCAGACAGCCATTTTGCCTTCTTGGTTTTCTCTTTCTTTGGGATGTATTTTGTTGCCGCCTCCTGAACAATGCTGCCAACTTCTGTCCAGAGTTCTTCCAGGACCCTATCTACTAAGTCCAGTCCCTTAAATCTATTCTTCACCTCCACTGCATATTCCTTAGGAATATTAGTGAGCTCATATCTAGCTGATCTGTGGGTCTTCCCTAATCTCTTTAGTCTGATCCTAAATTGTGCAAGAAGAAGTTCGTGATCTGAACTACAGTCAGCTCCAGGCCTTGTTTTTACCGACTGTACAGATGTCCGCCACCTTTGGCTGCAAAGGATGTAATCAATCTGATTTCGGTGTTGTCCATCTGGTGAAGTCCATGTATAAAGCCGTCTCTTAGGTTGTTGGAAGAGAGTGTTTGTTATGCAGAGTGAATTGTCTTGGCAAAATTCTATCAGCCTGTGTCCTGCTTCGTTTTGTTCTCCCAGGCCATACTTACCTGTAATTCGAGGTATTTGACTGCCCACCTTAGCATTCCAGTCTCCTGTGATGAAAATAACATCTATTTTAGGCGTGTTGTCCAGTAGGTGCTGCAGATCCTCATAGAACTGCTCTACTTCAGCTTCTTCAGCATTTGTGGTTGGGGCGTATATTTGGATCACTGTGATGTTAGATGGCTTGCCCTGAATTCGAATTGAGATCATTCTGTCATTTTTTGGGTTGTATCCAAGCACTGCTTTAGCCACTTTACTATTAATTATGAAGGCTACTCCATTTCTTCTGTGGTCCTCTTGTCCGCAGTAGTAGATCTGGTGGTCATTTGATGTGAAGTGGCCCATTCCAGTCCATTTCAGTTCACTGACGCCCAGAATGTCTATCTTTAATCTTGACATCTCACCAATAACCACATCCAATTCGCCCTGGCTCATAGATCTTACATTCCAGGTTCCGATGGTGTGTTGATCCTTAGAACATTGGATTCGCCGTTCACCACCAGCACCGTCGGCTGCTAGCCGTCCTTTCGGCTTTGAGCTAGCTGCGTCATCACGTCTGGGGCTAGTTGAGCTCATCCTCTGTTCCTCCCCAGTAGCATTTTGACCATTTTCCGACCTGGGGGTCTCATCTTCCGATGGTATATGATGGAAATAATTACAAGCAAAGTACAGCATGGGAATTTTCAAGTTTCTGAACTTGTTAAAAAGTCAAGATCTTTTTGTCTTTCAAGCCTTATGGAAATAATAGAAGTTGAACTGAATTGAATCTGTTAAGCAATTTACACTAGAATGTTGATATATATACATATAGATATTTATCTATTTGTTTGTGTGTGTGTTGAACTCAGAAATGTAAACTTGAGGCGCAAGAAGAAAAGCACACTTTCCTGAAAAGAGGTTTTAAGGTTTCTGGGACGAGAATATTTTGGGCAACTCCTTAGACTAACAACCTAGTCCATAAATTCATCCAGACCAGAATTTATGGTTCAAAAAGAGGATCTATACAATTGTAGATGAAGAAACTTTTATCATGACACAGGATTTAAAGTAATGTTTTGCTCCTTAACATTTCAGTAGGACTTAAGTAGACACAATAATTACTTTTCATTCTAAGACTTCATAGTAATAGAGGGAAGGCTAATTATATGGTTTTATTTCCCTACACTAGATTAAAATAATTTTAATTGGATTGTTGTAATGACAGTTAAGAAATTATAAGTAAATAATAAAACTATACACACATACAACGGATATTATAATTAGAAACTTCCAGATGTATAAAACTGCATACTCCATCACCTCCAGTTAACACTATTGGTTGTGTTGGCTGGGAGAAGCTGGGAGTTTCAGCACATTTGGAAGGTACTGGTTTAAGTAAGGTCATTCTAAATCAATTTAATATGCAAAATAGATGCCATATATTTTTAATACTTTAAATATGGTTGTGATGCACATGTTTATCTGCAGATTTTACTGTTGGTTTGGGAACTTAACTGTTTTCTTTTTCTAAGAACACTGGGAAGGTCAAAACTTGCTTCTAAGCTAAATACATCCCAAGAATTTAGATATAGTTTCCTCAGCAGTCTTTAGGGGCCAGCTAATCATTGCAACTTTTATTTCTTTCTGTTTCAAAGGAGACATGCTAAATCCCATTGATTTAAAAAATAAATCAACAACGTTGTCCATTGCTGTCTTATTAGCTAGCATATTCCATATAACAATGTTATGTATTGACAGACTAAATGTAGGCAGTATTTTCCTGGATAATGAATGAAAATATTTCTGGGTTGTAATCAGTAAAGTAATTTATTTTATTATCTAATGTAAATAATACCTTTTAGAGCCTACTGTATATCTTATAGGCAATTTAAAATATTTCATAAAATAATAATAATACTTATATCACATAATAAAATAATCATAAGCTTGTCAAAATAGTTTGCAGACTTCCTCTGTTGCATTGTTAGTATGCTCAATGCATGATTTTATATAAATACATATCATGAAATTCAACTGGTTCAAAACATAACTTATAGCTTTTAACTGGAACAGTTGGAAATGACCATATTTTACTAGTGCTGGAAAATCTACACCAATTTCTAATGCCGAACCTGATCTTGAAAATGTATACAGTAAAAAACCTAAGGTATCTGATCTTCCTATGAATACTAAACTTATTAAGATTATCATGGAAGGGTGATTTGGATGGTCTTCAACCCATTAGATGATATCTGTGGCTACCAAGGAAAGGCTTCTGTAATTTGGCTTTATGAATCTATCTGCAAACAGAAACAGTCAGAAATCCAAGGGGGGGCAAGGAATTAGAACTCAGCTATAATACAAGCCGGTTGGCAAGATCAAGGATCAAATCAGGACTGAAGGACAATGCAGGAAGCAGGAGCACAAGGCCAGCCAGCACTAAAGAATAAGACAGGATCAAGGACAGCAGAAATAGTGGAGGCTTCTCAGTGAGAATCAGAGTGGGGTAGCAATTAAGGTGTTAAACTAAGACCTGAAAGACCCAGGTTCAAATCCACATGGAAGCGCAATGGTTTAGTGTAAGGATGGAGAACCCAGGGGCAATGGTTAATTGCACCTGGGTGCTCTAACCATACACATCAAAGGGAAGGAAGGATAGAGGAGAGACTACAAGCAATGAAGGGGCAAGGGATAAGAAGAGAGCAGATGGCACCAACCCCATTCACAACTGAGAGACTGAGAGGCCACCATCATGCAAGCTGTCAACGTAGATGAAGGGGTGGGACAAAGAAAAGGCAGGAAGACAAAGGAGGGAGGCAGGAGGAAGTGGAGCCAGTTGTGGCTTTGACAGTCTGAGGTAAAGACCTAATAAAGAACTTCGCATATCCATCGTGGCTTGTGCTGTGAGTTTTTGAAATTAGGCCTTAAAATAAAAACCTCACAGAAAGCCACAACTGACAGCATGGAGGCCTTACCGGAGAGAACGGAATGCCCCAATGCTGACCCACACGAAGCAACGACATGGGGAGATACCGTGGATACCTGGGAAGGCTGATCACCTCAAATGGGGGAACAGAGGAGGCCAAATTACAGAACCACAGAGGCCTACCCAGAGCAAACCCCGAGACAATTAGAAGCTCCACATGCCCCACTGAGTGAAACGTGGTTCCCAAGCAACCTGCATACCCCAGAAACTACATTGTGGGTGAGCATAGAGGAAGGAAGAGCAGAAAACCCCAGCCCCAAAATGAGAGGCTTACCAGTGGGATTGGAGAGCAGAGTGATGAGGCTGGAACAAGATATGGTGGCCCTATGCAGGGCAGAAGAATGCCTGCTCCAGAGATTTGAGGCCCGAACGTGGAATCCAGTAGCAATGGGAGAGGGAGTGGCGCGAAGAGCGATCGCAGGCAAGATGTGGGGGCCCGTGGCTAGAGAGAGGGTGGCAACGAACCCCTGGGACCCATGGACCTTGAGCCCTAGATGGCAGAGTACATGAGAGTTGAGGGCCCCAAGCCTCCGGCAAGGGAACGCACGAGCGAAGGGAACGCAGGAGAGGGCGGAGCTAACCAAAGGCAGGAGATTTGAATTAAGGAATGGAGCTGAAGCGAATGGCACAGCAGCAATAGGGAGAGGGGTGTGACCCAGCCAGGCATCTGGAGTAGAGACGCTTAGAAAAGGAGGATTACCCACCCGGGGGGAGATGGCCCGAGGCCCTGAAGAAGCAGTGAACCCGACCCCAAGGGAGGCACATGAAGCATGCGAAGAGAGAGGGCGGGCTGCAATCAGAACACCAGACATTCAAAATGGAACAGCAACAGCTGTCCCTGAGCTACAAGGGAGATGGGTGCTCTCTACAGGAGAAAACGGAATAAGCCAGACACAGCAAGGAGGCCCACAGACTGGGGAGCAGTCACCCCAGGCACTTGGCAATTGGAACCACCAATCATGGGGGGCTGAGCAGCCCAAGAATGAGGGTGGAGTTTTTTGGGGACAGAGGCCTCAATATCAAATTCACTGGAGACCCCAAGCAATTTGCATGTTTTCTAACACATGCCAGAGGGTTTATGAGTGAATTTGAAGGGACATTTCACTCAGAGGATGCCAAAGTGTGCTATGTATCGGGGCACCTCAGGGCAGAGGCAGCTGAATGGCTGGAGGGACTACATGAGGCAGCAGCTCCTGAACTCCAAAACCTTCAGAATTTCATGAAGGCACTAAAAGAACGTTGTGAGGACCCACTGGCTACAATGAGAGCCAGAGCCAGCATGCAAACCATAAGACAAGGGAACAAATCAGTTTCTGACTATGCTATAGAGTTTAAAACTCTAGCAGGAAGGCTAACTGACTGGCCAGAGTCCCTAAAGATTGAGTATTTCAAGGGAGGCTTACTCCCCAAGATCCTAGAGTGGTCCCTAGTATGAGGAAACCCCAAATCGCTGAGAGACTGGATATGCCTAGCAGGAGGGGTAGAGGAAGTGCAAGCCCAAGTGTGACGCCAACAATGACCATATGTCACGGGACGGCACTACAACACTACAAAAGACCCCAGTGGACAATGGGTGGTGGACCGGCCATGGGCTGAAGAAAAAGAACAAAGAGCACGTAGAGGCTTGTGCTTTCAATGTGGGAAGGAGGGACACCAAGCTGCCAACTGCCCCCATGAGGCAGGGGCAGTCCAAGATCAATGCAAGCAACCTGAAGGCCCCAGATAAGAAACTCAAGACACAGGCAGCAGCAGCTTCTGACAGGGGATGGCGTGAGTCATATGAGGACTCTGAAGCCTCTACCAAAGATGAACTCCCCATAGGGAAATGATGTGAGCATGCTCTAAACAGCGTCGAAGGGCAGGCATGATGGGCGCAAGGACCCCATGATAAGTGGGAAGTACCCAGTAGTGCTGGTGCGTGCACGATTGAAAACACTAAGAGGTGGGGACCCCATCCCAATAGCCGGACTACTAGACTCAGGGTGCACACACAACTTACTATACCCCACGATGGTAGCCAGACTAAAGCTATGGGTAGATAAGTTAGACAACCCCATCACCTTGACTCAGCTGGATGGGGGGGATATGAAAGGGGGCCCTGTCAAATATTGTACCAAGCCAATACTTATGCAGGTGGGGAAGCATAAAGAAGTCCTGAGATTCCTTATAACCCCAATTGCCCATCACCCCATGATCCTAGGATTCGCCTGGCTCTGATAACGCAATCCGAGAATAGATTGGAAGTCAGGACAAATCTATTTTGCCAATGGGGGCCATAACCAATTATCCATAGGGCCACTGAACACACAATCTGAGCTCACGGGAGCACTTGAGGAATTGGTTAAGAAGGAAACTGCAAATGAGGGACCCCACATTCCCAGACAATACAGATGCTTGAAGGATGTCTTTGGAGGAACTGAGCCAGACCAGCTACCGCCACACTGAAAATCAGATTGCGCCATAGAACTTATCCCAGGGGCAGAACTACCCAAGGCAAAACTATACCCCATGACCACCAAAGAGCTTGAAGTCCTTTGCAAGTTCATCAATAAAAACTTATGACAGGGCTTCATTCGCCCTGCTACTACATCTATGGCTGCACCCATACTATTCAGGACTAAAAAGGAAGGGTCCTTATGGCTCTGCACAGACTATCGAGGCTTAAACGCGGTCTGCACTTTGAACAAATAACTCTTCCCCTGATGAGGGATATGTTGACCCACCTTTCAAAGGGCAAGATTTTCACCAAACTTGACCTACAGGAGGCATATTACCGGGTGCATATAAGAGAGGGTGATGAGTGGAAGACCACCTTCAATTGCCAGCTAGGATCATTTGAATAACTTGTGATGCCGTTCAGACTACAGGGGGTGCCAGGTGTCTTCATGCATCTCATAAACGAGATTCTACATCAATCCAAAAAACGATAGAATGATCTCAATTCGAATTCAGGGCAAGCCATCTAACATCACAGTGATCCAAATATACGCCCCAACCACAGATGCTGAAGAAGCTGAAGTAGAGCAGTTCTATGAGGATCTGCAGCACCTACTGGACGACACGCCTAAAAGAGATGTTATTTTCATCACGGGAGACTGGAATGCTAAGGTGGGCAGTCAAATGACACCTGGAATTACAGGTAAGCATGGCCTGGGAGAACAAAATGAAGCAGGACACAGGCTGATAGAATTTTGCCAAGACAACTCAATGTGCATAACAAACACCCTCTTCCAGCAACCTAAGAGATGGCTTTATACATGGACTTCACCAGATGGACAACACCGAAATCAGATTGACTACATCCTTTGCAGCCAAAGGTGGCGGACATCTATACAGTTGGTAAAAACAAGGCCTGGAGCTGACTGTAGTTCTGATCACAAACTTCTTCTTGCACAATTTAGGATCAGACTAAAGAGATTAGGGAAGACCCACAGATCAGCTAGATATGAGCTCACTAATATTCCTAAGGAATATGCACTGGAGGTGAAGAATAGATTTAAGGGATTGGACTTAGTAGATAGGGTCCCGGAAGAACTATGGACAGAAGTCCGCAACATTGTTCAGGAGGCGGCAACAAAATACATCCCAAAGAAAGAGAAAACCAAGAAGGCAAAATGGCTGTCTGCTGAGACACTAGAACTAGCCCAAGAAAGAAGGAAAGCAAAAGGCAACAGTGATAGGGGGAGATATGCCCAATTAAATGCAAAATTCCAGAGGTTAGCCAGAAGAGATAAGGAATTATTTTTAAACAAGCAATGCGCAGAAGTGGAAGAAGACAATAGAATAGGAAGGACAAGAGACCTCTTCCAGAAAATTAGAAACATCGGAGGTAAATTCGAGGCCAAAATGGGTATGATCAAAAACAAAAATGGCAAGGACCTAACAGAAGAAGAAGAGATCAAGAAAAGGTGGTAAGAATACACAGAAGACCTGTATAGGAAGGATAACAATATCGGGGATAGCTTTGATGGTGTGGTCAGTGAGCTAGAGCCAGACATCCTGAAGAGTGAGGTTGAATGGGCCTTAAGAAGCACTGCTACTAACAAGGCAGCAGGAGACGACGGCATCCCAGCTGAACTGTTCAAAATCTTGCAAGATGATGCTGTCAAGGTAATGCATGCTATATGCCAGCAAATTTGGAAAACACAAGAATGGCCATCAGACTGGAAAAAATCAACTTATATCCCCATACCAAAAAAGGGAAACACTAAAGAATGTTCAAACTATCGAACAGTGGCACTCATTTCACATGCCAGTAAGGTAATGCTCAAGATCCTGCAAGGTAGACTTCAGCAATTCATGGAGTGAGAATTGCCAGATGTACAAGCTGGGTTTAGAAAAGGCAGAGGAACTAGGGACCAAATTGCAAATATCCGATGGATAATGGAAAAAGCCAGGGAGTTTCAGAAAAGCATCTATTTCTCTTTTATTGACTATTCTAAAGCCTTTGATTGTGTGGACCATAACAAATTGTGGCAAGTTCTTAGTGGTATGGGGATACCAAGTCATCTTGTCTGCCTCCTGAAAAATCTGTATAACGACCAAGCAGCAACAGTAAGAACAGACCACGGAACAACGGACTGGTTTAAGATTGGGAAAGGAGTACGGCAGGGCTGTATACTCTCACCCTACCTATTCAACTTGGATGCAGAACTCATCATGCAACATGCTGGGCTTGAGGAATCCAAGGCTGGAGTTAAAATCGCTGGAAGAAACATTAACAATCTCAGATATGCAGATAATACCACTTTGATGGCTGAAAGTGAAGAGGAACTGAGGAGCCTTATGATGAAGGTGAAAGAAGAAAGTGCGAAAGCTGGCTTGCAGCTAAACCTCAAAAAAACCAAGATTATGGCAACCAGCTTGATTGATAACTGGCAAATAGAGGGAGAAAATGTAGAAGCAGTGAAAGACTTTGTATTTCTAGGTGCGAAGATTACTGCAGATGCTGACTGCAGTCAGGAAATCAGAAGATGCTTAATCCTTGGGAGAAGAGCAATGACCAATCTTGATAAAATAGTTAAGAGCAGAGACATCACACTGACAACAAAGGTCTGCATAGTTAAAGCAATGGTGTTCCCCGTAGTAACATATGGCTGCGAGAGCTGGACCATAAGGAAGGCTGAGCGAAGGAAGATCGATGCTTTGGAACTGTGGTGTTGGAGGAAAATTCTGAGAGTGCCTTGGACTGCAAGAAGATCAAACCAGTCCATCCTCCAGGAAATAAAGCCAGACTGCTCACTTAAGGGAACGATATTAAAGGCCAAACTGAAATACTTTGGCCACGTAATGAGAAGACAGGACACCCTGGAGAAGATGCTGATGCTAGGGAGAGTGGAGGGCAAAAGGAAGAGGGGCCGACCAAGGGCAAGGTGGATGGATGATATTCTAGAGGTGACGGACTCATCCCTGGGGGAGCTGGGGGTGTTGACGACCGACAGGAAGCTCTGGAGTGGGCTGGTCCATGAAGTCACGAAGAGTCGGAAGTGACTGAATGAATAAACAACAACAACATGACTTTTTATACCGGGGCATCCTCATTTATTTGGACGACATCCTCATCTATTCTGAAACAATGGAGGACCATGTGGCACTTGTCAACGAAGTCTTAACACGATTGCTCAATAACCACTTACATGTCAAGTTATCAAAGTGCAAATTTCATAAGCAGTTGGATTACTTGGGATACAGAATCTCCAGCGATGGAGTCGGGATGAACCTGGCTAAAGTCAGAGACGTTATCGCCTGGGAACCTCCTTGAACCAGGAGACAACTACAGAGCTTCTTGGGATTCACAAACTTTTACTGACAATTCATCCCACAGTTTGCATGGGTGGCTTTATCACTGACCAACCTCCTGAAAACAAAGGAGCGAGGGAACTCAAAGGCAGCAAAGAGGCCTGGAGCTGCGATCCAATGGATTTCTGACTGTCAGAATGCATTTGACCAACTGAAAATATTGTTCACATCAGAACTGATTCTTCGCCATCCTGACCCCACACAACCCCTAGTAGTCCAGGCGGATGCTTTGGGTGTGGCAATTGGGGCCATTCTGCTACAGAAGGACGATGCTGGTGAATTGAGGCTGTGCGCTTACCTCTCACGAAAATTCTCAGACACCGAATGATGCTGGCACGTGTGAGAGAAGGAAGCATTCGCAGTCTGGTGGGCACTGTTGACATGGCGGCACCTACTAGAAGGGGCTTATCACCCGTTCAAGGTTTGGATGGACCACAAGAACCTAGAAGCTCTAAAATCTCCACGGAAATTGAACCCCAAGCAGATGCGATGAGCGCAATTTTTCCGACGCTTTAACTTCACACTAAAATACTTACTGGGAGGCAGGAACTTCTTGGTGGATACCCTCTCCCGCTTACCCCAACACAACAGCTTACGGAAGGAGGAAGTTGACTCCATCATCCCAAATACCCAATTTGGGCTGGCAGCTACTACACAGAGCCAAACAGCAGCAGCAAAGGTGGACAAAGACTTGAGAGCCAAGATCCAACTCGACTCTCAACAAGATATCTGGCTGACTTCCAATAAAACTTTTCTCATGGAAAGGATGGGACTGTGGTGGAAGGGTGAGAAATTGTACATCCCAGAGACCCTACGAAGGAACATCCTAGAGTGTTGCCATGATGCCAAAGTGGCGGGACATTTCGGATTTGTGAAAACCCTTCACTTAGTTAGACGACAATTTTGGTGGCCGACCTTGAGGAAAGATGTGGATGAATACACAGCAGCTTGCCCCATCTGTGCCATAGCTAAATGTATCAGAGGCAAGCCTAGAGGCCTTTTACAAAACGTGGTGAGTCCAAGCCACCCATGGAAACAAATTGCCATTGATTTCATTGTTGAACTCCCTGAGAGCAAACGGAAGACGGTCATATGGGTGGTCACCAACCTTTTTTCAAAACAGTCTCACTTCGTCCCATGTGTCACACTTCCCACAGCCAGTCAACTGGCCAGGATGTTCATTCACCACATCTATCACCTTCACGGTACTCCCGAACGTATCATAAGCTACAAAGGAACTCAATTTACTTCCAGATTCTGGAAGCAATTTCTCAAGTTTTGGTGTTGATGAAGGCCTAAGCTCCGCCCACCACCCAGAAACTGACAGGGCAAGTGAACAGAGGAATCAAATCCTCAAACAATACTTGCACTACTACGTCAGCCACCAGCAAGACAATTGGGTCGATTTACTCCCATTCGCCGAGGTAGCATATAATAATGCAGTACACGCGAGCACAGGATTTACGCCATTTCAGGTCACCACTGGACAAGACTTCGTGCCCATCCTGGAACTCCCACAACTCCGCACCAAAATACTCTCCTTGGATGATTGGATTGCACAACTCAGGGACAGCTGGCCTACAATTGTCAAGGCGCTTGACGACACCAAGGCCGATTACAAAAAATACACTGATAGAAAGAGGTCCACCGAGTGGCCCCTAAAAGTGGTAGACATGGTTTATCTTTCTACTAAATACTTGAAATCGAATCAGCCGTCAAAGAAACTCGGCCCAAAGTATGTCGGCCCGTTTCCAATCACGCGACTTATCAACGATGTCAAAGTGCAACTCCGACTTCCCAAAACATTGCACAATATTCACCCAGTCTTCCATTGCTATCTTCTTAAACTAGTATGAACGTCAACACAATGGCACCCTAAACCACCCCCACCCACCCCCACACTGATTGATGGTGAACAGCACTTCGAGATACAAGAAATTCTAGACTCGAGACTACGTCGGGGAGGCTTACAATACTTAGTACGCTGGAAACACCTACCAGACACAGAAAATGAGTGGGTGGCGAACCACCATGTCCGAGCGCCCCACCTAGTCAGGGCGTTCCATAAGCAATATCCCACTAAACCTACATAGCTTAAACAGAATGCTTTGTCATATGTACCTCCTAATTAGCTCTTTTTTTTTGCCAGGTGCCTCTGTATCCAGGGGACAAAACAGGGGGGAGGCCATCTTTCCACAGGGAGGCGGCATGTAAGGATGGAGAATCCAGGGGCAATGGTTAATTGCACTTGGGTGCTCTAACCTTACACATCAAAGAGAAAGAAGGAGCGAGGAGTGACTACAAGCAATGAAGGGGCAAGGGATAAGAAGAGAGCAGATGGCAGCAACCC
Organism: Candoia aspera; assembly: GCF_035149785.1. Taxonomy (NCBI): domain Eukaryota; kingdom Metazoa; phylum Chordata; class Lepidosauria; order Squamata; family Candoiidae; genus Candoia; species Candoia aspera. The sequence goes on along the minus strand of NC_086154.1, from coordinate 212,162,777 downwards.
CATTCACAACTGAGAGACTGAGAGGCCACCATCACGCAAGCTGTCGATGCAGAGGAAGGGGTGGGACAAAGAAAAGGTGGGAAGACAAAGGAGGGAGGAGGGAGGAAGTGGAGCTAGTTGTGGCTTTGGCAGTTTGAGGTAAAGACCTAATAAAGAACTTTGCATATCCATCGTGGCTTGTGTTTCTGAAATTAGGCCTTAAAATAAAAACCTCACATTTAGTCACTGTCCTTCAGCTAAATTAGGGTTATTATTGTGGGAAGATTAGAAAAGGCAGTATTGTGTATGTCACCTTGAGCAATTACAGGAAAGGGGAGATATAAATATAACAAATCATAAATCATGAGTAAAGAGAACATCATCTACCCTTAAATCAGACATAATCCAGGGTCCCTCCTACCTATCAGTTCATTCTTTTCCTATACTTTGTACATTTTAAAGATTTACTTGGCTTAGCTACATTGGCCATTCTGGCATTCCTAATGCTTTTCCTCTGTCTCCATTTTAAAAAAAAAAGTATTTTAATGCAAAAAAAATAGCTTCAGATGAAACATTTGAAATGAATTTCCTCATTTCTCTGTGACTGGAAATAGGTATCTCCTTGTACAAAGTTATAGTGTAATGGGAGAGTGATAAAAAGCAATTTTGATGCTCCCATGTTGTATCTTACTGCTCAAGTGACAGATTCTTCAGCTAAGAGCAGCCAGCTCTCAGGAATAAGTAAGAATGGATCAGAATAAATGGAAGAGGAAAAAGAAGAAGAAGGTAGAATGAACCAGACAGACTTGCTAGATTGATGTCAGCCCTCCCAGGTAAACTAGACAGGAAACATGACTAGATGAGCTAATTCTACTTTATTGTAAGGCTACATTAACAGAATCTTGCAAGTCTGAAAGTACAAATCTCCTGCCCCTACTTACTGTCTGAATAGTTAGGGTGGGCCCTTCCTAAGATTCTTTCTCTGGCAGTAACTCTGTTGCAGGCCCCTTTCTCTTTTATCTGATTGTTCCCTAGGTGGCCTCTTTTTCTCCCATCTTCCAAGGTTGCCCTCACATTCCATCACAGGTATAGGTGCTTGGTATTTACTGCTGCCACCACTTCTCTTTCAGGTAGATACTTTTAAGTGGCATCCTCCTCCCAAGCACAGCATGAGAAAGGAATCCCACAGTCTGTGCAACTTCTTGGCAAGTAAAGGAAAAAGAAGCTGATAACAATGAAATAAATTATGTTGCATCACCTCCTGACTCTGTAGCATTAGGCCTGTAATTAGGGAACACAGCAAGCCCTCCTTTGGGAGAAAGATCAATTTCACAAAAGGGAAAAGATTTTTTTTAAAAAAAACTAAGTAAGTCATGCAAAACAATCAATGATGGAGATGATAAAAATAGATAATTGTTCAAATCAAAGACCATGACTTAAAAGGAACTCCCATAGAAAACTTATCAAGGACAATATAAGTCTCTGCGCAGACACAAGATGCTGTTGGTTTGCCACTAATTTACAGTACTCTGCTGTAAAGGAGTTCCAAAGCAGAGCAAAACACACAATTTACTGAATATGTGTGGAGAACATAATTATCAGAGAACATAAATTAGATTTAAACTCACTGAAAAAAAGTAATCTTACAGAAAATATTTTGACTTATCCCTCCAAGAATAGCAATCTGCACTACCCAGGGATGCATTTCTTAGAAGTCAGCCCTTTTTTCATCCTGGAAAGATATTTAAATCAAATTACTATCCCCAGACTCCAAAGAGCACTAACATCACCACATCTGAATGCCCATCTAACAGCTGTTCTCAAGGGCAAATATAAAATAATTTCTTATGAGCTATGATTGTGCCCTTGTGGAGAAGGATCCACTGTATTTTTAGGGCTGGTGCTAGAATGCCACACTTCAGAAAGTAAGTGGGGACAGAACAAAGACATGAGCTGGAAAAAAAACAAAAATTGAGAAATTTATTTTACATTAAATTAAAAGTAAATTTAAATTTAAATTAATTAGTCTCCATATATTTAACATTCTTTTCTTCTGTCACATTGAAATAATAACCTGTTAGCCACTTTTGGGAAAAAAAGTCCTAGGGACCACATCTAGATCTTCCAGATGGCCATTGGGTAGAAATAAAGAGTTACAGCTTTCTGCAGTTGTTTACTGCCATTTAACGGTGTCAGGATTCTTACAAACCAAATCTGGTAGCCCTAACCCCATCTAGAGCTTCTGGGACATGTGATCCTGAAAAGCTTAAATATCATAGCAATAACTGAAATGTCCCTGCAAAGCTTCTGCCTAGTAAGTTGTATATCAGAATGAGCCTGAAAGCAAATTTCATTCAAATGGAATTACATTGAATATAAAAGGGTATCAGATTGGATAATGGGAATTCTAGGATTAAAATACAGAAAAATACACAAGAAAAAGCAGGATAGGTGCTTATTTTTATATTATTACAAAGCCCCACTCCTAAAGTGCTTAAGAACATAATTCCAACTTATAAAAACTATTAAATGGTAAAACAAAGTATAACCTTATTATTACTATCAAGCAGAAAAATAATTCTGGTAATATATCCACTTGCTAAATAAAACTGACCTTTTTTTCACAGCCCCCAGGCCTTATAATTATAGTAGAAATATTTATGCCAGAAAGTATTAGGTGACTTCAAAGGAAGCAAGTCTCTTTAACTAACTTGATTTCAGAAAGGTGTTGAAGTGCAGCAACGAGTTAACATCATTTATTGAAACTATAACTTTATTAGCCTGATTGAACCCTGAATAATGTATAAAGTTCACACAGGAATTTGAGATAAAGTAATTTAATAGATATATACATATTGTATTAGTTGTACTGGCAGTGGATAGTATTTCTGATACTCACTCACAACACACACAGACACACACACACACAAATATCCCCTTAAATACATGGGATAAATTCAAAATCACCTCCTGCTAAAGTGAATTAAAAAAAGACTTCACAAAAAAAATGTAAATTGTGATACATAAGAAATATGATTCAGATTTCTCAACTTGGAAATATATATTACTAGATATGTGACAAAAAAGACAGAAATCAAGTAAACGCCTTAAGACAGAAGAACCCCTCTTTGCTGTTCATTAAAGGAAGTGTTCTTTTTTTCAGCTTTTCACACAAGCCTGAAAAAAGGTGCAGCTTCTTTAAGAATCCCTTAACTTAAAATTGAATGAGACAACACATTAAAGCAGCCACACTTTTTAAAGACTTGCTTGAAAGACTAAAAAGGGACTGTTTCCTGTAATGAAGGGCAGAGAGCTGCGGTTCACATGTAAGGTCTGAATCACCTCCTTTACAACATTTATGAAGCATGCATGTCCTAACTGGAGTGACTCCACCATCCACCCCAGAAACAGCCTCATTAAACCTGCTGTGGTCCAGACCCTTTCGGACTGGTGCCAGTCACCACAAGGAGCACAGAACATCATACGGTTAGTACAATTCCACAGATCTGTGGAATTCCAATTCTTCATGGGGACTGGGGATAGACTAAATAACAGCAATGTGGTTAGTAATTCTGAACATCTCTGAGACACTTTGATCTTTGCCAGTTGCAAACCAGGAATGGGCATTTCTTTGTGCTATGACACTACACCTTTAAACAAAAATGGTTTCAAAAGCTGAAAGGTTGGATGTTATTATATTGCTGGAGTGAACCGAGCCATTTTTTCTGCCCCTTATTGTGTTTGGAGGGTGAGCAGAAGGTTAACGGACAGAAAATCAGCTTAATTTGTGGGGAAGGGGGCTTTGGCCTTTTTAAAAGATGAAACTTTTGCCCATAAAATCTAAATCCAAACAGTACTGGAAAAAAAAGGGACTGCCCACATTACAAGGGTGATGGGAGCTGCATGCAACATGGTGTTTGTCCATCACTAAGCAGTGGTTCTTTGGTAAGAAAAATCTGCCTGCTCAAGTGGTGACATTTTGCAAATATGATAGTCCTATATGAACTATCAAACATGCATTTCGTTTAAGGCAACATTATTACCAAACGTATAATCGTTTCAACTGCCTCTTCTCCACTCTGTGCAGGGTTGGCATACTCTCACAGGTTTTGCTCAGTTTTGCTAAGTGACAGAGTTCCTAAAAATGTTTCTCTCTAGTGGATGAATCACCAGCATTTTCTTTTTACTCTAGAGAGAACAAGTCAATAACGTAGATTAGGAGACCATGACAACAGAAAAGGTCTAAGAGGAAAATGCAAAGGATTTTTTTTCTCAATTATCATTCTGACTGTTGCGATCCAAAATGTCATAGCATTGCCAGGAATAAATTTCTTGCCGCTGGATGGAGCAGATTCTTTTATTTCTCTTTTATTAGGTATTAATTCTTTATAGGCTTTAAAGCTATAAAATGACCTTTTAATTTATCCAACAAGCATGACAGCTATAGGATAGCCACTGATGTCCGCAATGACATTGCAGTGAGGGCACATGCATGATATTATCATGGAAAAGATGCAATTATATAGTTTATATTATTTGAATCATTTGCACAATATCATAAGGCATATGTCATCATTTGCCCCCCAACAGATGCCTTTGGAGACAGCTATTTCCTTGTGCCAAGGAAACTATTTTCCTTTGTGATAACTAAAAATTCCCATCAATTTGCTACTAAGACTTCCCTTACTCAGCTTCCTTCACCCTTAATCAGTTCTTCTTGAAAATATTAACATCACAGAATTGTTGTATATGGTATGAGACATGGCAGAATATTTTCTTCCAAAGTGTTATTTCTTTACCTTTCGTGTTATTATTGATGTCTTTATTACACCATTGTCGGTATGTTGGAAACAGATAACATAGACTTAGGTGTTAACATCAATAATTTGGCAAATGTATTACAAATAGTATTTATACCAATAGCATCAAGCAGAAAAGTATATTTGATCTTTTGTATATAGCTTTAAATCCCCTTCTACTCTTATCCAAATATCTCTGTTCTTTCCATTAATACATGCTCTAATTCCCCAAGTATACATAATGCTTAAAGAATCAACACAATTAAGGGACTGTGAAGGGATATGAATTGTAAATTGCAACTGGAGGGCTTCTGGGATATCTTTGCAACATAACTCTCAAATACAGATTTCTCCTCTCCTTGATAACCACTTTGTCACCTGTTGAATTGTTTATCACTCCTCATTAACAGAACACAAATAATTTATTGTCCCAATGTCCTATATTTTATACATTTTTATATTTTTGTGATTTTTATGCAACAATGCTGCATTCTGCTATGCCATAGGACATAAATAGATAGATAGATAGATAGATAGATAGATAGATAGATAGATAGATAGATAGATAGATAGATAGATAGATAGTGTTAAGGAATGTCACTTGTTTTTTGAAAAATACCACAGATAAATATAAATGGCATCTAAATACATCAAAACCCATGGTAGAATCATATCCATGGGCATCCACAATGACATTCCCCATCTTCAAAATGGCAAGCATGACTAGGTGATGAAAGTCCCATGCCTTTTTAACATGTTTGCACACAACACAATCGCTGCAGATGCCTGTGATAATAGCTTATGTTGGACAGAGCAATAAAATGATTTGCTGGAGTCTTCTTCCACCAATACCTGCTTAAATCGCAATCCACAATGCATATCCTGAAGCACTAGGGTTGATTAGAATTCTGCAGTGAAATCACTGTTAAGGAAAATATGGCTTAATGGAAACTACTGCCTTCCTTTTCCTTGCAGCTGCTATTTCACCAGCATTCCAAATGGGGTTTCCTTATAATAATCATGCAAATGAGGCACACTATCCACCCTTACCACAAGACAAGGTATGTTTTTTGTTCAGCTTTACAAATGTAAACTGATAATTGTCCATCAACATCTATCTCTGAAGGCAAGACTTTTATCTCCTGCTTCAGGTTACCTTCCTGTGAGTTGAGCTTTCTAGCCAGCTATCAACAATGTTTCACTGATCTCAGTGCTGAATACAGAACCAAAAGAGTCCAGTCAGTTTTGTTTCTATTTCATAGAAGGATTCCTTGGCTAATTTTCCTCAAGGAACTGTACAGTTTTAAGGGTAGCTTGTTGATAGTCATTCTTCCCTCTAAGATGCTCATTGAATCAGGAAAGAGCAATTTAGGCCATCAGAGTGAACTCCCTGTTCAAATTAAAATTCCAATTTTAACTAGAATCCAAATTTTCAGTTTCCTGATCATTTTCACTGCCCTTCTATTATTCTGTCCCAATCTGACTGAATTATTCTGTAGTTTTGGAATACTTCTATTAATTCTTCCTTGGTGGTGTGTCCTCTGTATGGGTCCTCTTCCTTTCAGATCTTCAATAAGCTTTTTTTATAACCACCCTGACTTTTTGTGCCATCCTCCATGATCTCCTCTTTGGAAATGTTTGCAAATATCCATTCAGGATCTCATTTTTTTTAAGGAAATCTCAACCATCTTTTCATTCTCCTATCATGAGATCCTATTTATCATAGTTTTCCATTTATTTAAAGGTGTTTTTTGTAAAGTTCATGTATGCATTTAACTACACTCAGCCTTACTTTTCTTTAAAACCAAGAACTCCAGCATCACACTTTTCCCAAATTTTCTTGCTCCTTCCACTTCCTTAACTAAATCTTCTCTAATAGGAAGTATCAAATCAAGGATAGCTCATCCTTTTCTGTATTCCTTCATCCTTTCAAGGAAAAAGTTGCCAACAAGGCAAATCATCTCCCATTATATGCTCATTTCATAAGACTATCCAGGCCTTAGCCTGAATCTCAATTCAAAGAAGGTAATTTCCATTAGTTAAAGAACATGCTGCAGACTAATCACTGAGTTATTTATAAAGATAATAAAGGTGGGATAAAAATAAAATAAAATAAATTTCAATAATGCCACAGATTCTTGAGTTGCTGCTTTTTCCAGTCCACTGTGTTACACAGCCCTGAACATAATTTGGCACCATCAACAAATGGATAACTTTCCCCAATCTCAATCCACCATAACAGTCTCCAAAACCAATATACCACTTTCCAAGATCCATCTCAAAAACCATTCATCTGGGCTGCAACACACAGTCCCAGCACTGTATCTGAACACTGATAATACCTGTTGCCCCTCAGCAGCAGTAAAGGAGAAGAAAACCCAACCCACAACAGTAGTTTCTGACCACAACAGAAAGTTTCATGATAATATTCATTACATTTATATCCCACCTTTATTTATGAAACTCAGGGTAGCATGCATAATACTCCATCTCCTATTTTACTCACAACACCAGTGAGATCACTTGGGCTGAGAGAAAATGACTGTCCCAAAGTCACACAGTAGAACTGTCCCTTTATGGTTTGGACTACCTTCAGGACTGCTTTTCTGCAATGGAGTCAGAGCGACCATTTTGATCTTCAGGGAAAAAGTTGTTTTTCCAGGTCAAGTGGGGCAAACCCCAGGGAAAATGCTTTTCCATAATGGGGCCAGCTTTCTGGAATGGTCTTCCATGGGAGGTTTCATTGGCTCCAATGCTATCTGCCTTCACAAGCAACTGAAAAGTGAGCTGTTCTAGAGGGTGTTTGGGTGTTGACACCAGGCATTTTTCTGAGGTCTTTAAGTATTGCATTATTCTTATTTATTAGGTTATTTGTCTTGTTTCTGAACTGCCAAGAGTCTATTTATGATTGCAGCATGTTAATGTTTTCTACTACAGATTAAGGTTACTATGGTAACTAATCATTTTGGCCAGGTGAAGAGGTTGAATTTAATTGTCTCCTTTTTGGATGTTAATTTTTGCACCTGGGGGGAAGGACGTGCCTGGACTTGTTTTAGTTTTCTGTTTCCCTTCTGTGTAGGCATGTAGCTGCTCTCACTGAGGGTCTGCAAGAATGCAGAAGCCTTTAAAGATGTTTTGCTTTCTGTAAATAAAATTATTTTTATAGAAATGCCTGGTGTGTGACTTTTCTGATCACTCCTGGGCCAAAGGCTTTCCTAGCAATCTGCCAATACAGCAGGACATAAACCTGGTTAATAACTATACAGTAATTTTTACAATAATCTTCACAATCAGGCTATTACTGCTAGCATTCAGAGTGGATGCCCTGAGGTTCTCCTAAATCCTCAGGTTTAAAGATGCCCTTTTAAAGTGTAGCATTTGAGAAGAGGAACATGCAGACTGTATACTGCCATACAAATTCTCAGTATTTCAAAAGAATATGTCCATTTCATTTTCAGTTGGCAAGACTGCTGAGAGGTCCACAAAGGACAAGAGAAGCAGAAAAAGATTGCAGGACTTCTGAAATTAAAAGAGAAAGAGGGAGAGAGGGAGAGAGGGAGAGAGAGATATGGGAAAGTTGAAATAACACCTCATAGCCCAGAAGCCAGCTATTTGAGTAATGATCACCATCAAAGCTATTACAGACTATGCCTGGAGCATCTATTAACAACAAGCTCTATTTGTATTCAGAGAAAAATCAATATCACTGAATACTGCCTAAACTCAGAAACTCAAAAGTATAGTTGCTGTGATTATCAGTTGCCTCTTTCTATCCTAATGTCCCAGTTTTTCACATTCTGTATTGCATCAATTAAAAAATATTCTGGTTATTCAAAGATAACATTCCATTCCTCTATACATTATCTCTTTATCTCCTAAATTGATCTAAGTTCCTAAGAATATACAAACTGCACTGTTAAACTGAAATTAATAACGTTTATACCTATTACCTATAAATATAAAATGTCAGAAAAGATACAACTTTGAAACTAGGGCCTCCTATGTGTTCACTGTTATCTTTGAATAACCAGAATATTTTTTAATTGATGCAATATAGAATGTGAAAAGTTATGGCTGAATTCTTTTCTGGAAGACTTTTTGAGTCAAAGGTAAATGTTATTATTATTTGACATAACACTTTTCATATTCTAAACAATATACACAAAACTGTAAATGTGTCTATAATGTACACAATACAGAGTAGATGTATGTGACTGTGGAACAGAAGTTCTAAACTGAAAACAGAATCCTAATTTCTATGAGTTAGCATAATTTTCCAGGCTAAATTTAGATGGAGATGGAGAGAGAGAGAGAGAGAGAGAGATTTCATTCTCAGTTCCTGTATAGTTCTTGAGTTATGAAATGGTCAGAGAATTGTATATTACAAGATAAATTACATAACTGGAGGAAAAATATTAATAAGATTTTATGAATATATTCTGTCTGTCACAGCATAATAATAATAATAATAATAATAATCCTCAAGCACACACATAAACATGTCGATGAAGATTCTCAGTCATCCAGGTGGAATTGTCTGTAGGTTGAGTCATGGCAACTGGATTTCTTGAGTCATGGCAATCCAGTTGCCATGACTCAACCTACAGACACACATACATGCAGATCAGAGGGAATTTTTCTTAGTTTCCTTTATGGTAGCTTCATACAAAGGCTCTTATCCATTCCTATTAATCTTTTTTTTTTTCAGCTTTTCAAACTATCTTTAGAACATAGCTACACTAATTTAATGTAACCAAAATAGTTTCAGAAGCTTCCTATACTAAGTGTCTTTCAGATCCTTTGCCTTCCTTTCTTTAGGAAACTCTTCTTTCTTCTCTGGTAATTGTTCTCTTATGGCACATATTATTTCAACTTTCTGAAACATGCCTATCTTCACACTCACTTATTTATTTATTCATTTATTTACATACCTTTGCTGGATGCTTGTTTCTTCTGTTTTTTGTCCACTTTCTTTTTTCTTTTAAAGTTATTGAGGGAGTGGTTCTCTTTTTTTTCCCCCATTAACAAATAATGTCACCGAACCATTTCAGAGTTTTGTGGAGGTCATTCTACTGAATCAGCACTGGCCTGAATTGTCAGTAATTTGGTAGTGGCTAAGATAAACCATCAATCATCGGTATTAGTACTGTTGTATTTGTTTATGGCATTTGACACTCTTGATCACACAAATTTACTATCTTGTTTTAACTGTTTATGCATTGATGAAACAGCTACTTGTTGGCTGCAGTCTTGAATTTCTCATCACACTTTTTTGGTCACGTGGAAGGATCTTGGCTCTCAGTTCTACTCTTCATCTGTGGGTATTTTCTCAAAGTTCTGCCCTAGGGTCCACTTTTGTTCATTTTGTATACTTTGTCATTGGGTTATCTGATGTCTTCTTTTCAGTATAACTATCAAATCAGGATCTATGACATCCAGGAGTTTTCCTCTGTCTGGTCTTGAATGATGTGGTTTAGCCTTCCCTCTTCAACTGCCTCACTGGGGTTTCTAGCTGGATGTTTTCCTGCTACCTTAAATTAAATTTGGTCAAGACCATGCATATTGTCTTTCATCCTGATCATCCTTCTTTCTTCCTTACTTCAAGAACTTGAACTTTTAGAACTGTCAATTGTTGGTGCTTTTGGTGGTGCAAGATATGGGAGCTCTTACATTTTTGCTTTTAAAATTTAGGGTGCTATACGACATCACCTCATCTCTTGGTTCATTTTTCTCATTGGTTTCTTACCCCATTTCTCCATATATGAGATCATCCTGCCTCTTTTCTATCTTGTTATTTGTGTTTAGCTACTGGTGTATACATCAGTATCTTGTATCAACTTAGTTGCAAAATCTAAATTATATGAAGGAATGATAGAAAAAAGGTCAAGGAAATGGAGGTCCTTTTTGTTTTTTTAACAATCATGCTGAGGCAAAGTAAAGGTTCATGATTAGCATAGCTTCTGTGGCATGGCAAAGCTTCTTGGCATATCACTTTTACCTTTTACCTTTCGACTATCTAAAGAAGTACTGCACACGCTATTAGAGAGATGGTTAAACAGTTAGTTCATGTCTTGCTGATTTCTTGCCTGGCCTATTGGAGTAGTTTGTTGGCAGGTGATACTGCTTACCACTCTCTGGTTACAGTCCAGAACAGAGCAGTCCTATGCCTTTCCCAAATCCCTGTTTTTTCTTTCCATCTTACACTGATTTGGTAGTGCTCAGAATAGATTATAACAAATAATATATGCTAAAATACTACTACGTAGTGAAATATTTACCAGTTTTACCAGATGCTACAGTATTTACTTGTAGCAACTATTTGCAAGACTAGTAGCCTAGAAATTATAGTCAAAGACTGAGACCAAAGATTAAAAACAGCAGAGCAATTTGGGATCATAAAGGAGAAAGCAGGAGTCAGATCCAAAGGATACATGTACATATGAAAGCTCAAGAAGACCATGGTACCTGGACAAAATTTAACTGGAACAGGAAGTCCTTCTATATTTATCCTTGTCCATGAAGTTTTAATGGTCAGCCCAGACTGGTGGAGTTAGACTAAGGCCAAAGATTAAGTCATTGCATAAATAAATACTGCAATCTCAAGATATTTAGGGCAGCTGCACAAAGATCTAACTATGGAGTTCCCGCAGTTCTGACACTACTTGAAAGATATCATCATTAAGAATCCCATGAAGTGTAATCCTGAGTCACAGAAAGTTGCTATATGGCTGTATACCCAATATAAGTGTATTGAATAATTTTGAGACAGATATTTGTGACTATACCCTTGAAAGAATATCTTCTGTCTTTATTCTGAAAGCTAAGCATGCTAATGCAAAAAACTGAAAAGAAAGCAATGCTTCTTTTGAGGTACACACAAACAAAGACAAAGCCTTTCAAAAGATGTGTAAACTTAAAAAATATTGTCTCTCTCAGTGGCGATTTCTATGATTGAGCAAAATCCAATTGGCAATCAGGTCAGATTTTGAGTAAAGTCTAATGTGATTGCTCAGTGACATGAAAATGCTGAACATATTTCTCCTCATTCATCTACTTTCATTGCTGATTATTCTTGGTTCAGTTGGATCTTTTTAATTTAAACTTTTTTGTTCTTTAGTTCCATATTTGGTAAGACATGAAGTAGAAATCTTGTTTTGTTTCCACATTTTTTTTCCATGAGTAATATAATGGATACAAACATTGTATCAACACAATCATTTCCATAGGATGTTCTTTTCCATTTTAAAGTTAAGCATACTAGTTTTCCAATCACACAGACATGCAGTCCTACCTTAACTAACATATAAATAGAATTAGCTTATGCAAGAGAGAATGTATTTTGGAGGAGGGGGATGCAGTTAGATGACTAGTTTGAAAATGGAACTGACTTTCACATCACACAAAATGAACTCTAAAAGTATAGTTCTAAAAGCAAGTCTTACGTAACCTCAATTAAGTAAGAATGCACTATAAATCTTTTGAAATAGCATATGCTTTTGGTGCCTTTTTTCTTTGGATTGAAAATCATAAAAAATAAATTAAAGCTTTCCCAAGACAATGCTTAGTCAGGTACAACAGCAAGTAGTAACAGACAGTCATGAGGTACCTGTTAAAAGAAACAATGGTGGATAGAAGAATAATGCTGTGTGGACATCACTATTTGTTAGGAGAGGGTTGGTTGCTATTTTTCAATAGTGGACATCATGTTTTGCAAAATAATATAAGCAAAATCTAATTTTATGCCCTAAGAAGGCTGATGTGGATCTAGAAGCATAAGGTTGTCTTCACTTAATGATGGTAATTGAGCTCAGAATTTCCATTACTAAGCCATGCGGTTGTAAAGCGAGATGGCATCACTTAGCAATGGCAATCCTAGCAATTCCCCTTGCCATTATTAAGTGAATTTTACCCATTGTTAGCCTGAGTACCCACCCCAATCCAAGCCATTCCGGGCTTGGTCCCTCCCAGCCCCAAACCCTGCCTTCAACTCTCCCCCATCTTCCCCCCCCACCTATCTCCCCCATCTCTGACCTTTTGAAAGCCCTGCACCCTGCCTTGTGGGGTGGCAAGCCCAGCAGCACAGTGCAAGGCCACCCATCCTGTCCCAGCTGCGCAGCAGGAGACCACCACAACGGGCTCCAGCCTCCTCAGCCTGCATTCCTTCACCCAGCTGCCTCCTGTCCCAGTTCCCCACACCTACCTTTCTCCTGAGCCTGAGAAGAGAGTGTAAGCTTCCGAAGACAGCATTCTGAAGGGAGCCACATGGAGGAAAAGTTTGACGGAGAAACTGGGTCCAAAAAGGACTCAGCAAAGGCAGCCAGGCATTTGCCCACCACGTGGTTGGGATGGGACAGGTGGCCTTGCACCGCATTGCTGGGCTTGCCACCCCACAAGGCAGGGTACAGGGCTTCCAAAAGGGCAGAGATGGGGGTGAGATAGGTGGGTGGGGGAAGTTGAAGCACCCTCACAGTTGTAAATGCAGGCGGGCTGCCAAGCGCCCAAAATTTGATCATGTGACTGAGGGGGCGCTGCAACAGTTATAATTTTGGGCACAGGTTGTAAGGCCATTTTTTCAGCGGTGTCATAATTTCAAATGGTCAGTGAATGAATGATTGTTAAGTGAAGACTACCTGTATTACCATCAATGTCCTAGCTTCATCAGCTTCATGCACAGAAGCTGCAAACATATCTTCCTTCTTCCATCATGTCTGAACCTCCTACTGAAAATAATTCTTGTTTACTTATAGGAGTCCCAGAGGCAACTATTTGGTAGGGGAAGGGAGCAAAGTGCCACTGCAATGCAAGTTACCTAAAAGAGATCAGGTGATCTTAAACAGAGCCATTGGGCAGCATTCTGCGGATGCAATAAGAGCAGAGAAAAATTGTTTCACCACTTTTATCACCACAAGGTAGGCCATAAAAGCAGCTCTAGTTTGTGTTTAGTCAGATTCAGTCCTTGTCTTCCTCTAGTGGTGCTCTAGGCATCTCTTAACCCTCTTCAAAACCGGCAACTTCTCTGTAAATCACGGGGGGTGTCAGGTAGAATGGGGCAAGAGAGGCCGCACAGGCACGATCCTGTCCAAGGCCCCGGCCGCTTCCCTATTCCAGGCTGCAGCCAGGACCTCCACTGGACTATGCAGCAGATCCTCGGGTATAACTCCCAGCTCCTTCTGAAACCCTGCTGGGTCCATCAGTCGCCAGGGGTGGACCAATCAAATGGGCCCTGTCTCCCTGCAGAGTGGGGCAACACAAGAGAATCTCAAGGCCACCAGGGCGTGGTCTGACCATGACAACGGGGACAGATCTAGCTCTTCCCTCAGATCACATTGCCACTGCTCCTACAAGAAAACCAATTCCGGAGTGAGGCCACTGTCTCAAGTTGGGTCCTGAATAATCTGGGACAAGCCCATGGCTGCCATGGTAGCCATGAACTCCTGAGCCACCTCTGAGGCATGCTTCAGGGATGGCAGATTGAAGTCCCCCAGAACCATCAGCCTGGGGAACTCCACTGCCAACCCCGAGACAGCCTCCAACAGCTCAGGCAGGGCGTTTGCTATGCAGCAGGGAGGCTGGTACAGTAACAACACCCCCAACTGTTCTCGGGACCCCAGCTTGAAAAACAGGGTTTCACAACCGGCCACTTGCGGAACAGGGCCCCTGAAGGTCTCTAAAGATTCTCTGATGACAACTGCCACCCCTCCTCCCCTGCCTGGTGTCTCGGCTGGTGCCACACTTGAAACCTGGCTGGGCACATCTCAGAGAGGGCTACTCCCCCTTCTAAGCCCAGCCAGGTTTCGGTGTTTTATCTCTGAAAAAAAAGCAAACCTTGACATACAATGTGTTGTACATGTTAAATGTTACTACAATAACATATGAATCAAGATCCTACTTTAGATCGGAAGGAAATTGACTAAGTGACAGGAAAAGACAGAGCAAGCAAATACAGCAAAAAACCCAAAAAAAACAGCTGCTATAAATTCACAGATTTTCAGACACTATTTCTGAAATTTGTTGCTATATATTTAGTACAGTGACTCCCCTGGAATATCACAGGCATATTTGCTCACTAAATGATGTAAGTTGGGAAGCAATGAAAATAATGACACATGGTGGCACCCTCCCCACATCTACTCTAGCCAAAGTAGTTCCTGGCACTATTGTTAGTTTTACACAATTCCCTAGTATTAATTGAAAGGCAACAGTCACAAAATTGTGTGCCTTCTGGATGTGCTAGACTTCAACTTTCACAGCCTCAGAACTCAACATAGGCAAAGACTGAGGATTCTCTCTGAGATCTTCCCTTGTGCCTAAGCTAACATAAAGGTGGGGAATGCCTTATCAATATCACTGCATTAATTTATCTGGAACTTTTGCTTCACTGATGAGGCATTGGACTACACATGCAATCTTGTCTATGGACATCCTGCTTAAAGCATAATTTCTCCACAATCACTTGGATAGCACCTACTCTACTCAGGGCCACAACTGGAGGGGTAGGGGGGCAAGCGGGGCATGTGCCCCGGGCGCTGTGCTGGGGTGGTGCCAAAATGACAAAATAATATTTGTATACTGAATGTTTTATTAATTTAATGTATAATAGAATAATAAAACTTGCTAACACCTCCCTCACCAGTCCATGGGGGGGTGCGGAATCCATGTTTGCCCCGGTGACACAGACCCTAGTTGCGGGCCTAACTCTACTGATCATAGGCAAATATTCCAGATTTAATTGATTATATATATATATATATATATATCTATATATATATCTCCTTGATTATTTTGTTTTATTATATTTGCTGTATGCCAATTTGACAAGCTGTCATGCTAAAAAGAGTGATTATAATAACAATAATAAATAGATGTTGATGTCATGTTCCAGAATAATATTTTAGAGATGCAAATGTAGGTATGAATACTCAGTCCCACATTTTCAATACTGCATGCAAAATAATTAATATGAGTGAAAGTGGGGAGAGATTGCAACACTATTAAAAGATACAAATATATAAAATCAGTAAAATTGCTGAGGTATTAAATAAGAATTTTCATATATTCACAGGAGGTCTGGAAAGAAATATGCCTTAAATATTTAATTATGCATTTGGCTTCCCAGTTGACTGCTCCAGTGGTGGGCTCTTATTATAGAAATGAAATTTCGATTAACTTGGCACCAACAGCAGAAGGATATCACTTAGAGTTTTCAGTGATGGAGGAATGGAAAAAGAAAATTCAGAGAACCATTTGCAAATAAAGATGGCTTTTTGCTCATTTAATTTGTTAACACCCTTAGAGACCAGTGAGCATATAAATGGGAAGGCAGCTAATTTAATGAAGAAACGCTATCCCTGCATACTTACCACTCTCTCACGTAGTATCTCTTTAGCTCATTAGAATTTCATGGTATGCAGACTCCTTTCCCAAGAAACAGTGCAATTCTTGGAAAGCATGAGATTTAAATGGAATACAGTTGAAGATCAATTAATTCAAAATATTTGACTATTTCAGCCATGAGTGAGAATAGCAGCTTGTCCAACAGTATGTGGAATAGATTGAGTGAAGTATAGACTTTGTCTCATAGGTATGGCACAATAACTTCCCAGAAGAGTTGCTGGGAGTTGTGTGACATATAAATGATAATAATAATAATAATAATAATAATAATAATAATAATAATAATAATAATTTTCAATTGTTACCACTATGCTCATCTCAAAAAAGTCCTGAGAAAAGAAGGTGGAGCCATTCCAGCGGAGGAATCATCTGACCTAGAAAACCCATCACTACAGAAAAGGGAGAAGGCTAGACAAAGCAGTAGTGCCAGAAAGCAATCAGAGAGGAAGAAAAACTGTTAGATCCTGCCTACCCTCTTACCCTGTATCTTAGCGAACACCAAAGAATGGAAATAAACATGGCATGATGGAGTGGAAGTCTTTCTGAAGTAAGTCTTGGAATTCCCCACAGTTTCAGGCAAGTAACAATACCTGAACTCCTAGGGTGTTTACCTTGCTTGCACTATTTGAGCCTGTGTCTCAGAGATCTCAGTGTTGCCAGCTACTGGAGTTCTTGGTTCAATTGTGCATATTTTTTTCTGACATTGTCTACCTATAACTAGATCTGTTTCGTGTGATTTTGGCCAATTATTGGATCTTCTAGGTGCATTTCCTTTGGCTTAATGAACTGATGTATTGCATTGGCTTGTGTTGTTATTGTTATGCTCTGTCGAGTCGTAGCCAACTCCTGGTGACTCTATGGATAAAAGCACTCCAAGCTGTCCTGTCTCTTACTGCATTACACAATTCTTGCAGGTGCATTTCTGTGGATGTGCTAGAACCTCATGTGCTGTAAGCCTCTTCTTTTCCTTCTGTCTACTATGCCCAGCATTATAATTTTTTCCATGGATGCATCAGCCTGCATGATATCTCCAGAGAATGATGCTCCTGTCTCATGTTCCTTGCTTCCAGTGAGTATTCTGGCTTGATTTCCTCCAGTATGGAATGGTTGATTCTCTTGGCTGCCCAAGGAATGCAAAGCATTCTTCTCCAGCATCATAGCTGAAAGGAGTAAATCTTCTTCCTTTCACCCTTGCACACAGCCCATCCCTCACAACTGTACCTTATAGGAGAGAATACCATTTAGATGACCATTTTACTTTCATCTTTACTGAAATGTCTCCGTCTTTCATGAGTTTGTCTAAGCCCCTCAACGCCTTTTTGTTCATTCTTGTTCTCTTCTGATTCTGTTTTGCACTGTCACCATCTTCATCTCTTCTGCAGCCTAGAAAATTGTACCTGTCAACTAATTCTAACATTTCATTGTTTATCTTAAATTCTTCTACTTTTGCAGTTGACTCAATCTTACTTTTCTTGATGTTCAAGGAAGTTTTTGCAATCCTATTTTACTTCTAGAATGATCATTCTTAGGTCTTCTTCAGTTTCTGCAACCAAGGTAGCATTGTCCACATATTTCAGGTTCCTTCCACTGATTTTGACACCAGCCGTTTGTTCTTCCAGACCTACAGCCCATATGATGAATTCAGTATTTAGACTGAAAAGGTATGGTGATAGAATGCAGCTCTGATTTTTTTCTTTCTGATAGTAAACCATTCAGTGTTACCAAATTCTGTTCTCACTGTGGCTTCCTCAGTATTGTAGAGATTTATCATCAGAAGAATCCAGTGCTGGGATATACCTATTGCTTAAGAGAGACTTCCTAAGTTTTGAATTGCCAACACTACCAAAAGCTTTGGAGCAGTCTAGAAAGCAGCTCTTTTTTATATTCTCTTGATTTTCTATCATCCACCTAGTATTAACTATATTGTTTTGTATTTTCCTGTTCTTTCTGAAGCCTAGAGCCTTGTGTGGCGCAGAGAGGTAGGCGGCAGTATTGCAACCGATCAATCCCAGTCAATCCCAGCAGAAACAGGATTCTCGGGTAGCCAGCTCAGGTCAACTCAACCTTCCATCCTTCTGAAGTCAGTAAAGTGAGTAGCTAGCTTGCTGGGGAAGGTGACAACTGGGGAAGGCAATGTCAAACCACCCTGCTATTGTCTGCCAAGAAAACGTTGCAAAAGCAGTGTCCCTCCAAAGGGTCAGACATGACTCAATGCTTGCACAGGGGAGCTTTCACCTTTTTTTTTTCCTGAAGCCTACTTGTTCAATTGCCACATCTCTGTCTATACAAGACTCTAATTTCTTCTGCAGAATTTTCAACAACATCTTGTTGATATGTGATATTGGGCTATTGTCCTGCGATTAGAATATTCCTTTAAAACCCCTGACTGGGGATTGAGATATACAGATCAATCTTTTCCAGTCTTTTGTTGGTCCCTCCCCCCATCTGTCAGCAGAGGGCTATAGTAATCTTTATGGTTTCCATGCCAGCTGCCTTTAAGAGTAACATGAGGATTTCTAGTTTGCCAGTGTTTTATAACTCCTCCAACTTCCTCCTCAAACACTATTGGTTCTCTCAAATACAATGCCATCTGACTTGGTCTTCTACAGATTTTCTGTCTTCCATGTTTTTTCACATTATGTTCCATCATTAACTCATTCCCATGCTTGTTCCTTATGATATTGATATGAGATTGGAATGTTCCTGTGATTTCTCTGATTTTCTAAAACAGTTCCCTTGTTCTTCCCATTCTATTATTTTCTCCTATTTTTCTATACACTGAGTTCAGATATACCTGTTTATCTCTTCTTTCCTCTTTTAGAGGATTTGCATCATATTCTCTAATTTTCCCTAGATCTCCTCTGGCTTTTGCCAGCATTCTTTCCATAGCTATTTCTATGGGCTTCTTTGCCAGCCAGTTTGTTCTTCATTTCCTTCTGGCTCTCGTTGCTGTATGTATTTTCTGTCTTCCTCTTTTACAACCATCTAACTTCTTCCCACAATTCCCAGCCTCTCTGCCCACTAGGTCCAGGTCTATGAATGTGTTTCTAACCTCATTGTTGTATTCTTTTGGAAAGAATTCTATGTCGTATCTCACTGGGTTTGGATCTTTTCTAGTCTTTTTCAGTCTGATGTATATTTCTGTGATTAGTAGCTGAAGGTCTGATCTATAGTCAGCACCTGGCAGTATTTTGCAATTCAGCATAGAGCTTTTCCATCTGTTCCTACATAATATGTAATCAATTTGAATACAATGTTTCTCATTTGGAGATGTCCAAGTGTAGAGCGAACTTTTGTACTGAAATAATGTGTTAGTGATGCATAACCCATTTCCTATGCAGTAGTCTATCAATCATTGTCCTGCACCATTGTGGGTTCCTAGCCCAAATTTTTCCATTTTCAATACGGATCCCTCTCCAACGTTTGCATTAAAGTTGCCGATAATTATTAGAACATACTTCTTTGTTTTTTGACTTACTGCTTGTTGTAATTTTTCATGGAATCCCTCAAACTCTTCTTGAGCATTCATTCACTTCCAGAATTTTTATCCTTGTCTGTGTCATTTCTGCTTTAACAATATACAGATTTCTTTGGTTCATACTGCAGACGTTCCATGTTTCCACTCTAAGTGTTTTCAGTGAACTCCAAGTGTTCCTTTTGCTTCTGGATACATCAGCAACTGGACTTGCTGAAGGCTTTGATCTGGTCATGTCTTACTGCCTAGACCTATTTGATAAACATCTCTGCTGCTTTCCAGTAGCCAAATAGTTACCTCCAGACTGGTGGTCTCATTCTTCAACAACATAACATTTTTTCTTGAGCATTTTTCCATGAACTTTCTTGACAGATGTGAAGAGGTAGCTTGCCATTGCTTTCTTCCTCATGGTGCCTCAGTAAATAGAATTGCTGCAACTTTACCTGTGACTGCCTAGTCATAAGCCCATATAAAGAATTTCCTCCTGGCTCTGTGCCACTACCGACTGCACCATTGCCAGCAGCCAGAGAAAATGGGGCTGGATTTCAAGGTAGTCCATGCTCACCCTGTCACAGTGCCATCTTTGGATGTCTATGGTAGTTTGTAGAGCTAATTTCTCCCCCAACAGTTGACTACATCCTGCTGATAATGCTGCTCATGGTTTGTGACTGCTTTGTCATCCCTGTATATCCCACTTTTATCACAGCCGACCTGTACACCTGCAGGCCATCCCACTATCAACCACCTGAGGACACACTCCAGTTCTTTGAATTGAAGTATGTACTTTGTATTACTTCGCTTCAGTCAGACTAATTCTTTATTATTTTCTTTGACTTGTAAGTATTTGGCACAGTGCACATGTATTAAAATATCTGCAGCTAAACATACCTGTGCATTGTTTGTACAATATTGTAACATATATCTTTCCTTGTAATATAT
Organism: Candoia aspera; assembly: GCF_035149785.1. NCBI lineage: Eukaryota > Metazoa > Chordata > Lepidosauria > Squamata > Candoiidae > Candoia > Candoia aspera. The sequence goes on along the minus strand of NC_086154.1, from coordinate 212,142,191 downwards.
GCAATATGCATGGGGAACCTTGTTACTTCTGTAGTAATTGTGACACTAAACCTAAAAGAAAGGACATTTTTATTTTTTTTATTTATTCCTCATATTTCTACACTGCCCATCTCACAAGCGACTCTATGTATGAAGTATTAACATAGGAAAATTTTATATACGCACAGTAGTTAGAGTGGGAAAAGGGAAAGGTAAAATGGTAAGGAAAGGTCAGGATCAATTATATAAAATTATCTTGGAGATATAAGATAGAATTGCTTGGATAATGCTATAAACAGGCAGCTTTTTAAATATTTCTGGTGAGTAGCCATGTACTGTAAGTCGACTGCAATTTTAAAAAGCCATAAGTTCTGTGGCATGTCTAAGACCAATGAATCAATTACACATGAGTTATTCTGAGAGAGTAGATTATTGTTGGGAGAGAAAGGAGAGAGAAGGGAAGTGGGAAAAGCTTAATGAAAAGCTGAGGGACAGAACTGCATGAAGTGTCAATGAGGTGTGACACACAGATATTCTTGTACTGAATAGGGAGAATGTCTTGGGATTTTGATGTGTTTCCCTAAAAGTTGTTGGTTTTTGCCATTTCTGATGCAGATTTTTGTCCATTTCTTCTGTTACATAGAGATTGACTGGTTTGGCTACTATACAGTAAATTATGGTGACAGACTGCTGACAGATGATGGCACATACCACCCTGAGGGATAAGCCACTCTTATGCTCCCTTGAACCTGTGAGATCATATTATTGGTCTTTAAATAATACTGCCAGAGAAAAGCATACATTATTTTGCTCGTGTACCTGTGGCATTGTGGCACAGTCTGTTGCTGATTAGTAAATTTTTGAGATTAGAAGGTTGCTGGTAAGCAAATAAAGATCTACCACTAAAGTCACATTTATCTTTTATTATTAGTCCAGAAAACAACAGCATCCATCACTTTCATTTTTTTTCTGTAAACCATAAATTAACTTGGTCAGCATTGCCAGTGTTCTTACTATTTAACATTATCCCAGTTTTTTCACTTTCCATTTTCCCTTTCATGAGTGCTTCTAAATCTTCCTTATTTTCAGCTAACGAAGCAGTGCTGTCTTCCTAGCTCAAACTGATAGTATCTTGGCTTCCTGTTATGATGCCGGCTGTTACCTCTACTGGTCCTGCAATTCTTTTATTCACTATACAATTAGACTTGACTCAAACCTTTTTATATTCTGAACCATCGGTTTCTCCACACACAGTTTTACAGTTCATTGAAAAGATTCTTCAGAAGAATAATCATGGGTTCTGATACACACAATAAACTTAATACATGTTATATGTTGGTATGATATACGTAACCAAGAACCTTGCTATGGTCAGTAAAGCAAAAATATACCTCCTTGTTATATACTTTTCCTTTCTCGATGGTCCATCTTATGTTAGCTGTTAGTATCATGTCTCTATGCCTCTTAGGAAACCTTCTTATTCATTTGGCATTTTCTTTCTGCTTATGGCTCTATTCTTTGTAAGGGTCAATTAAATTAATTAAAACCTTGGTTGTATGAGGAATAAGTGTAATGATTCAGAATTTCCAGATTCTCTTGGATCTCCCTTCCTCAGTATGTGTACACACACACACACACACAATTATTTTCCTATCTATAGATCGCCCAGTCTTATTCAATATTTGTTGATATAGCACTGCTAACAGTCTGCTTTTTCTGTTATAGTTTAATAGGTATTTCATCTGTGCTTGGTCTTTTCTATTTGGCAGCTGATCTACTGTTCACTGACTCTTACTTTTTTCTGGCAGAGCCTCCTGATCATATTTTTTGTCTGAAAACATTTTTGTCCCTCTATAATCCTATTTGTACAAGGTTTTAATATATATCTTTCACTTTTCTTTAACCTCATTTGCCTCTATTAGGTCTCTTCTGCGGATATGCTTGAGTATTTCTACTTTAGTTATACATTTCCTTGTGCTTACTCTGATTTTCTGAGGAACATCTCTCAGTTTTCTTTTCTTGTTATTTTCCAATGTTCACATTGATTGATACTTTTCCTCATTTTTTCCTGCTTGAAGCTAGAAGTTTGTGTACATTCACTGAAAGTTCTTGTTTTCAAACTCCATCTTTCTTTAGCTATATGGTAACTTGTTCTGAAAACCCCTTAGATCTTCTTCTCTTTGAAATTTTGGCAACTTTTTGTGTTGCAGTATTCATGACCACATCTTCCATAATCACTGTATGCCATCACCAGTCTGTTTTTCACATTTTGGAGGACGCATGAACAAAGTTTCCAAAGCATTTTGATTAGAGTCAGAACTATCTTATAAGTATTTGTGACTTGCGATATATTCTATCATGAAGTCTTTTTTCTAAGCCAGATGATGACAAATGATTAGGAAACAGAATAAACAGTGCATGATCTGAGTTTAGTCTTAGAAGTTGCAATCTATTATGCTGAATTTGTAAATTCATCATATTCCAAGATTATCAATAATTAATTATCAATTATCTAATTGGTTTCATATTAATCAAGTAATATATTCAATAGAAATTGGAAGTAAAGCTAATGTCCAATAAATTAATAGGCCTATAATTGGTAAGATTTTGATTTATCATATTTTAAATAGATGAAAAATGATGCTGTTCTTTCTGTACTTTGGGCATCCAAAAAAAAATACAACTTCTCCAATCTGAATTAATGTTGATAATTCAAGAGGTACTAAATATTCATTTGTGGCCTTGCCTCTTTTAATTTCTTCAATAGTTATGAAATTCACACTGCAATCACTGCAAACCTTTCAATATGATAAATTTTCTCATGACTCACCAAGAATAGCTTACCCCATAATGAAGATGTGATATGGGCATAATCTAGTACTTGGTGAGAGCAAAAGAAGACAGTAAATATCTTAAATACCTTGAATATCCATTAAATCTGATTAATGCTTCCAATGCTTTTCTATACTTAGAATTAACTAAGATATTTCAAGGATAAAATCATGTCTGGATCTTAAGCCAATAAAACTGCAAAATAGTTAAATATAATATTTTGTCTCAAATCATCATCTATATCTCTATCTAAGAAAGTAGCTCTTAATAATTTTTCTTTATAAACTGGATTTATTTCTTATTCTAAAAAGATAAAACATTTTAGTTTCCTCTGTTCCATTCCCAAACTATTCCAGAATAAATATTTGTTGGTAGGCTTTATTATATATTCTCTGCATTTCATATAGTACAATGGTGCTATTCATAGCCACTGATTATATTATTTTCTATGCTTAATTATTTTCTATTTAATTTCAGCAAATTTCATGACATATTTCATGTATTGAAAATGTTGCCTATCAACTCAGGATGCTTTCCACAATGTGTAACAAATCAAGCAGGGCAAAAATAACTTTCTTAGTAGTTAACCACCCATAAACATGTCATCACTTCTCTGTGCAAAGTTCTTATTCTCATACTGATGAATAAACACACACTCAGTAAAGAATATTTTCTAGGCAGGCTTTAAGACTTGGCCTCTCTTGTTAGAAACAGACCACGTTGCTCATGGCAACTACACAGCGTTCAAACCTTAATCATGTCCTAGGTCAAGCAAAAGAGAAAAACAGGTTTAAGCTCCCTAAGAATTAGGGATAAATCAGTCTATATATGATCTGTATGTGATCCTGATCAGTTTTTCTTGTGTTTGTTCACACCAAATCTACCACATCAAACTTCTGCATAGCTACAGATCCCAAGGATCTGGATTAAAATATATCTGGATGAATAGATAGATAGAGATAGAGATGGTAGAGATAGAGATATAATCTTTGAGAGCCTGTTTGGCAGAGTGGTTAAGGCACCAGGCTAGAAACTGGAAGACCATGAGTTCTAGTTCCGCCTTAGACACAAAGCCAGCTGGGTAACCTTGGGCCAGTCACCCTCTCTCAGCCCTCCGAAGCAGGCAATGGCAAACCACTTCCAAAAAACCTTGCCAAGAAAACTGCAGGGATTTGTCCAGGCAGTCACCAAGACTGACTTGAAGGCACCAAATAATAATAATAATAATAATAATAATAATAATAATAATAATAATAATAATAATAATACCTTTGACCAAAACATAATTTATAAATGTATTTTCTCTCAATATTAGTATTTAGGCATGAAAGCTAGCTGGGGCCAATTGCCCTCACTCAGCCCAATCTACCTCCTAGGGTTGTTGTGTGGAAAATAGAAAGCAGGAACATGAACTTCACCTTGAGTTGACCAAAAATAAACATAGAATAGAGATGCAATAAATACATCTTCAAAGTATTTTATCTTAGATGATGTGTTTCTAAACTATAATTTTATAGGCATTTTGATAGGTGGATATTCAGCTGAGATTTGCATTGCACAGTTCACAGAAGTACAAAATCCAGAGGACAAGAATATTTTGATCAACAGGTCATTCAGGAAGTGCAGATCAGGTCAATTTACTTTGAAATACAGATTATGCAAAATCCTCATACATAACTCCATGATCAACATTTGAAATGGGTTAAGATGTCAGAAGCTAAAATACAGTTTGTAAAGGGATATTATCCCCATTAAAATAGAAATTGCCTAATCTACAGCGTATACATATTACTATTTCTGTTTATGTCTCCCTGTTTTTTACAGAGGTATTGAACTTAACATATAAAGTTAAAGTCTTTTGAAGCTAAAAATGAAGTGTGATGTTTTGATTTACTACAACATGGTCAAAAAGCCCTACTGTAGCTTTGCAGAATATACAGATATCAATGCACCTGAAAGCATTATAAGAGAGTTTACATTATTCCAGTCCAATGGTAATAAAAACAAAAGTCCAGATCTCATCAACTTAATATTTTTCTACATAAGTGAAAAACTGGGCATAAAAATGTTTGTAGAGAGCTCTGACTCTAAAAGTAACAAGACTGTATGGCAAATACTTAATCACTGGGATAAAATGAAAACAAATACATGTGCTCTATCCAAACAATATACCTTAATACTCTAAGACAGCCATTCCCAACTTTGTATTGTATTGCTCTCTCAATACAATACAAGGTCAAGTTTTAAAAAAGGTTTACCCAGTTGTAGGGAGAATTATATTTCATTTCCAACTGAATGTGAATAGATCTTGCTGCTCAACACAGCAGTAACCTCAACAGTCTAAGGCAGCCTTTCTCACCTTTTGACCCTGGAGGAATCCTTGAAATATTTTTCAGGACTTGGGGAACCACTGAACATTAAGGCTCAACTATAGGCCAGAAGTTACAAAATTATTATATTTGTTTCATGTGTAGGCCTGTATATATGCATTAACAGTGTTCTTAAACTAAAAATAAAGAATGAAACTTACCTCTTTAATGTGAAGTTGCCTGAATTTGAAATAATGTTGTAAATAAATTGTGATCTCCCAGGGAACCCCTAGTGACCGCTTGTGGAACCCTAGGTTTCCACGGAACCCTGGCTGAGAAACCCTGGTCTAAGGAAACAGGGTCAATACATACAGGGAAATAGGGGCAGACCCAGTTTCAGCCCTCGTATATTTGAAGGAATGCTGCAAGAGGATGATAGTAATAAAAACATGCAGTTCATAATTTGGGCTTTTTGACAGCAAGAATATACATCTTTAAGGAATTAATAAGAATTGTTTGCCAATAGGTTTTAAAGGTAGACCTTGCTTAACAACTGCCCTATTTAGCGACCATTCAAACTTACCACAGTGCTGAAAAAGTAACTTTATGACCAGTCCTCGCATTTATGACTGTTGCAGTGTCCTGTGGTCACATGATCGCCATTTGTGCACTTCACAACTGGCTTCGAACAAGCAGGGGCAATGGAGAAGCCAGCAGTAAAATCATAAGTCAGAGTCACATGATGTCTCATTTAACAACCCACCGTGCCTTTCTTAACTACCAAATGGGAAGTGATGTCGTAAGTCCATTGTGCTCACATGGTGTTAGTGACCGTGGCACTTAGCGACAGAGTTGCTGGTCCCAATTGTGGTCGCTAAGTGAAGACTACTTATATAGTCTGTTTTTACATTAATAATAGTGGATGCCTGATAGTTCTCCTTTCTTTCTCATGTCTGTCTGACAGCGTAAGACATAAATGGCCTGTTTTTCTATTGTACAATATTTGTTGCTCTGTTGTATGGTATTTGTCATATTTAGATGTCCATTTTCAGAAGTTTTATCCTGGAAGACTCACAAATCAGCCATTCATCTGACTGCTTTTTGATTTGAGATGATTTGAGATACATTTTTCAGAAATAGGAGTGGCCAGCTGATGCCTTCAGTACTGAAAGTATTTGAAGGGAAGATTATTAGCTCAAATTTCTATGATATGGAGTTTTCATTAAAATAGAACACCCTATACACTTTTAATAGATTTGTTTTAACCTTTCTTTTTCAATATACCAGTTATTCTTCTTTCAGGCAAATTTTTCATTTTTGGACAGGAAGGATGCAAATGTTTCCATATTTCAGCAGCACTCTAAAAACAGAATATAAACACAGAGTTGCACACAAAGCATGCTGTGATTTTTAAACTGATTGCAAGAAAATTCTTATACCTGAAAGGAATATTTGATACTGTTGGACAAAGATGTTCTTGAGTCCCTTTATAGATACAAATCTTTATGTTAATAATCAAGTAGCTTCATTAGCTACTGGGGAAAAAAGAATAATCAAGTAGCTTCATTTGCTGGAAAAAAAGTATTGGTGGTATGTTTAATGTTTTCCCTTGGAAATAATTTTAAGAACCTATAGTTACAAATAATAAAACAGGTCAACTGATTAAACATACTCCTCAGCCTGGTAGACTTAACCTTAAATGGTTTCTGAATTTAACGTGGATATATCTGACAATTACAGAAACATAATAGTACTTAGTGTTACAATTTGTGGTGCTTATGAGCTACCCATTCAGAGCAATCAGAAGAGAAAATTTTACAGAATACTCAGCATGTACTTTCTGTTGGCAGAATGCTGGGAAAGCCTTTAGCCCAGGAGAGATCAGAAAAGTCACACACCAGGCATTTCTATAAAAATAATTTATTTACAAAAAGCAAAACAAAAGCAAAACATATTTAAAGGACTTAGCTCTCATTGAGAGCAAGCCCGGCTTGCTACATATCGGCAGAGAGAAAAAAAGAGGAAGTAAGAAACAAGTCCCGGCAAGATCCTCCCCCCAGGCGATTTGCATCAAGCACGTGAAAGGAGTCAATCAAATACAACCTCTTCACCTGGCCAAAATGATTAGGTACAATAGCAGTCTTAATCGTTAGTAGGAAAACCTCAACACTTTCTTCCTGCAAGTCTATCTGCAATAATGCTACCAGCCAAACTTTGTTGTTGTTTATTCGTTTAGTCGCTTCCGACTCTTCGTGACTTCATGGACCAGCCCACGCCAGAGCTTCCTGTCGGTCGTCAACATCCCCAGCTCCCCCAGGGACGAGTCCGTCACCTCTAGAATATCATCCATCCATCTTGCCCTTGGTCGGCCCCTCTTCCTTTTGCCTTCCACTCTCCCTAGCATCAGCATCTTCTCCAGGGTGTCCTGTCTTCTCATTATGTGGCCAAAGTATTTCAGTTTTGACTTTAATATCATTCCCTCAAGTGAGCAGTCTGGCTTGATTTCCTGGAGGATGGACTGGTTGGATCTTCTTGCAGTCCAAGGCACTCTCAGAATTTTCCTCCAACACCACAGTTCAAAAGCATCGATCTTCCTTCGCTCAGCCTTCCTTATGGTCCAGCTCTCGCAGCCATATGTTACTACGGGGAACACCATTGCTTTAACTATGCGGGCCTTTGTTGTCAGTGTGATGTCTCTGCTCTTAACTATTTTATCGAGATTTGTCATTGCTCTTCTCCCAAGGATTAAGCGTCTTCTGATTTCCTGACTGCAGTCAGCATCTGCAGTAATCTTTGCACCTAGGAATACAAAGTCTTTCACTGCTTCTACATTTTCTCCCTCTATTTGCCAGTTATCAATCAAGCTGGTTGCCATAATCTTGGTTTTTTTGAGGTTTAGCTGCAAGCCAGCTTTTGCACTTTCTTCTTTCACCTTCATCATAAGGCTCCTCAGTTCCTCTTCACTTTCAGCCATCAAAGTGGTATCATCTGCATATCTGAGATTGTTAATGTTTCTTCCAGCGATTTTAACTCCAGCCTTGGATTCCTCAAGACCAGCTTGTCGCATGATGTGTTCTGCATACAAGTTGAATAGGTAGGGTGAGAGTATACAGCCCTGCCGTACTCCTTTCCCAATCTTAAACCAGTCCGTTGTTCCGTGGTCTGTTCTTACTGTTGCTACTTGGTTGTTATACAGATTCTTCAGGAGGCATACAAGATGACTTGGTATCCCCATACCACTAAGAACTTGCCACAATTTGTTATGGTCCACACAGTCAAAGGCTTTAGAATAGTCAATAAAACAGAAATAGATGTTTTTCTGAAACTCCCTGGCTTTTTCCATTATCCAGCGGATATTGGCAATTTGGTCTCTAGTTCCTCTGCCTTTTCTAAACCCAGCCTGTACATCTGGCAATTCTCGCTCCATGAACTGCTGAAGTCTACCTTGCAGGATCTTGAGCATTACCTTACTGGCATGTGAAATGAGTGCCACTGTTCGATAGTTTGAACATTCTTTAGTGTTTCCCTTTTTTGGTATGGGGATATAAGTTGATTTTTTCCAATCTGATGGCCATTCTTGTGTTTTCCAAATTTGCTGGCATATAGCATGCATTACCTTGACAGCATCATCTTGCAAGATTTTGAACAGTTCAGCTGGGATGCCGTCGTCTCCTGCTGCCTTGTTATTAGCAATGTTTCTTAAGGCCCACTCAACCTCACTCTTCAGGATGTCTGGCTCTAGCTCACTGACCACACCGTCAAAGCTATCCGCGATATTGTTATCCTTCCTATACAGGTCTTCTGTATATTCTTGCCACCTTTTCTTGATCTCTTCTTCTTCTGTTAGGTCCTTGCCATCTTTGTTTTTGATCATACCCATTTTTGCCTGGAATTTACCTCCAATGTTTCTAATTTTCTGGAAGAGGTCTCTTGTCCTTCCTATTCTATTGTCTTCTTCCACTTCCGCGCATTGCTTGTTTAAAAATAATTCCTTGTCTCTTCTGGCTAAACTCTGGAATTTTGCATTTAATTGGGCATATCTCCCCCTATCACTGTTGCCTTTTGCTTTCCTTCTTTCTTGGGCTACTTCTAGTGTCTCAGCAGACAGCCATTTTGCCTTCTTGGTTTTCTCTTTCTTTGGGATGTATTTTGTTGCCGCCTCCTGAACAATGCTGCCAACTTCTGTCCAGAGTTCTTCCGGGATCCTATCTACTAAGTCCAGTCCCTTAAATCTATTCTTCACCTCCATTGCATATTCCTGAGGAATATTCGTGAGCTCATATCTAGCTGATCTGTGGGTCTTCCCTAATCTCTTTAGTCTGATCCTAAATTGTGCAAGAAGAAGTTCATGGTCTGAACTACAGTCAGCTCCAGGCCTAGTTTTTACCGACTGTACAGATGTCCGCCACCTTTGGCTGCAAAGGATGTAATCAATCTGATTTCAGTGTTGTCCATCTGGTGAAGTCCATGTGTAAAGCCGTCTCTTAGGTTGTTGGAAGAGAGTGTTTGTTATGCAGAGTGAATTGTCTTGGCAAAATTCTATCAGCCTATGTCCTGCTTCGTTTTGTTCTCCCAGGCCATACTTACCTGTAATTCGAGGTGTCATTTGACTGCCCACCTTAGCATTCCAGTCTCCTGTGATGAAAATAACATCTCTTTTAGGCGTGTTGTCCAGTAGGTGCTGCAGATCCTCATAGAACTGCTCTACTTCAGCTTCTTCAGCATTTGTGGTTGGGGCGTATATTTGGATCACTGTGATGTTAGATGGCTTGCCCTGAATTCGAATTGAGATCATTCTGTCATTTTTGGGATTGTATCCAAGCACTGCTTTAGCCACTTTACTATTAATTATGAAGGCTACTCCATTTCTTCTGTGGTCCTCTTGTCCACAGTAGTAGATCTGGTGGTCATTTGATGTGAAGTGGCCCATTCCAGTCCATTTCAGTTCACTGATGCCCAGAATGTCTATCTTTAATCTTGACATCTCACCAATAACTACATCCAATTTGCCCTGGCTCATAGATCTTACATTCCAGGTTCCAATGGTGTGTTGATCCTTAGAACATCGGATTCGCCGTTCACCACCAGCACCGTCGGCCGCTAGCCGTCCTTTCGGCTTTGAGCTAGCTGCGTCATCACGTCTGGGGCTAGTTGAGCTCATCCTCTGTTCCTCCCCAGTAGCATTTTGACCATCTTCCGACCTGGGGGTCTCATCTTCCGATGGTATACCGACATATCTCTGGTTGTACTGATCCATTTAGTTTTCACGGCAAGAATACTGGGGTGGGTTGCCATTACCTTCCCCAGGGATCGCATTTAGTCTGACCTCTCTGTCATGACCTTCCCGTCTTGGGTGGCCCTTCACGGTTTAGCTCATGGCATCATTGAGGTGCTCAAGCTCCAGCACCACGACAAGGTAACGATCCTTTGCGGAGACCAGCCAAACTTAAAAACAATTTTAAATTTTGTTGTTTTGAGCAATCTTAATTTTAAACAATGCCCTTACCTTTTAGGAAATATATACAGACTTCTTTAAGGAAAACCAGATCATTCACTAGACATCAAAGAGCTGTTCAACCTGCATATCCAGTAGTCACGGCAAAGAGTCCCCTTTTCGGGAGAGATGGGCGGTGATAGAAATTTGAAATATAAACTAACTATCTAACTAACTAATGTGGCAGGCATTCAAAGCAATAAAGATTTGGCAATTCTGTGAGCATCAAAAATATAATATGTATTTAAGGATCATTGTACAAATATACATACAAGCCCATCAAGTTATTTGTTTCTGGGATATAGCACAGCAAAGAGTAAGACATGGAGATATGGTAGCAAATGGTGGGGCGTACTGTTGGGGAAGGTGCTCTCTGTGTCTTGTACCAATTCTGCCTTCTAGCCCATAGCGTGGTCTTTGGATTTTTGGTGGGTCTGGTCTCAAGCTGCTGCTCCTTAATGCCCGGTAAGCTGGCAATAAGGCTCTCCTCATTCAATATCATATTTTGGAAGAAATGGCAAATCTGGGTTGTATTACCCAATCTGGTGTGGGAATGGAAGAGGGCTTTCCCTTTTGGAAATGTGCTTTAGCTATTCCTTGAGTTTAAAGTGTAGCATCAGCCATAATCTCAGGGCAGGGGGGTGGGAGTAGCTATTATTATCTGGAAGACTCTTGTGGTTTTCCAAGGGACTGTCCCACAAAAACCAGATGTGAGAACCTATTGGTAAGGTTGCAATCTAGGAACATATAGGATTACTGTTTCTTTTTTTATCTCCCTCCTGTGAAGTGATATTTTTGCCTTGAGCTGCTCAGTATGGTTGCTGGGCTGGCAGTAGTTTCCCAGACTTAAAGGTCCTGGAGACTACATGAGAAATCCTTGGTATTAAGTCTGGAATGGCTTGGGAGTTCATGGCCACCATGGTAACCATGGACCTGTCCCAAATCATCAAGGGACCAACACACAGTAGATGTTACACAATGGTTTTGGCTTTTGTCTCATGGCAGTGATGATATGATCTGGAGTTGGTCCCTTATCCCTTCTTATATGCAGAACACTGTTTGGAGTTCTCCCTATCCACTCTCCACCTCAGGGTGGTTCACCCCTATTCATCTGGTTCACCCCAGGAGCCTGATGGACCCAGCTGGGTTTCAGGGGATGCTTGGTAGAATTCCTGAGGTTCTGGTGCATAGTTCAGCAGAGGCCTTTGTAGTAACTTGGAATAAAGGGATGACAATGGCTTTATATCATACTGCTCTTCTGTGGTGTCTCTCTGTTATGTATTGTATCCCAGAGGAGGCCCTGATTTCAGAGGTACTTTGAGATGAAATGGCAGAAAAGATGCTTAGAGGGACATTGGAGGAAAATAAAGAGTGAATCTGACTAGACACACATAAGACTCTATGTCAAGGATTACATCATGAGGATAGGAGCAGCAAAATTATTCTGCTATTATTGAGGTGTTCATGTTGTAGTTTCAAAGGGCCTTGGACAAAGAGATCCCTTTAAGTCAGTTTTTAGACCTGGACACAGTATGGAGACAGCATTGCTCATGCTTATTGATACCCTGCAGCAGGACCAGGATGGAAGTGGTGCATCCATCCTGGTCATCCTTGATCTCTCAGCAGCCTTTGATACCATTGATCATGGTATACCTCTGGACTGGCTCAGAAAGTGAGAGACATGATGTTGTGGTGATTCTCCTCCTCCTTCCAGGACTGGTTCCAGTTGGTGTTGATGGAGGAGGATCATGCCCAAGTCCCTTGCTTTGCAGGGTGCCTCAGGATTCAGTTCTCTATTTAACATCTCTACTCCTGTTTTACATCTACATGAGACTGCTGGGTGGGGTCATCAATTGGCATGGAGTCAGATACAGTATCATCAGTATGCTGATATTCAATTGTACATCTCAATCCTGAGCCCTCCAAGAAATGTTGTTGAAGTTCTGTCTTGATGTTTGGAGGCTATAGGGATTTGGATGGGGAAAACAAAGTGAGACTTAACCTTCATAAGACTGAATCCCTGTGGATTGTGAAAACCCCTGGGTCTAGGGATTTCCCATCTTCAGTCACACTCCCCAAAACAGACCCAATGTCCAATTCGGGTCCTCCTAGGTTTTGGCCTGCAAGGGACACGGTGGCGCTGCGGGTTAAACCGCTGAACTGCTGAGCTTGCCGATCAGAAGGTTGGTGGTTCAAATCCGTGCGACGGGGTGATTTCCCGTTGCTAGTCCCAGCTCCTGCCCACCTAGCAGTTCGAAAACATGCAAATGTGAGTAGATTAATAGGTACCGCTTCAGTGGGCAGGTAACAGCGGTCCATTTAGTCATGCTGGCCACATGACCATGGAAGTGTCTATGGACAAACGCCGGCTCTTCGGCTTTGAAATGGAGATGAGCACCACCCCCTAGAGTCGGACACGACTGGACTTAATGTCAAGGGAAACCTTTACCTTTACTTTAGGTTTTGGCCATGGCTCAGACTCCCTTTGCATACTTCCATTTTGTCCACCACTTGGAAGCTTCACCTCGTTCAGAATGAAGCAGCATGGATGGTTCTGGGTGTGTGTCAGTACGTCCACATAGCACTGGTTACCAGTGTGCTTCTGGGTGCAATTCAGAGTGCTGGTTGTTATTATAAAGTCCTTCATGGCATAGGGCCAGGTTACATGCAGCAACATCAATCTCTGATTATGTCTGCCCATCCAATAAGATCTGATAGGGCCGGCATGTTTCAGGTCCAGTCACTTAGCAGGAGCTAGGAGACATTCCTTCTCTGTTGCTCTCCTGCCCTCTGAAACAGCATCCCCGCTGAGATTGAGTTGGTCCCAACCCTTTCAGAAGGTATCATCAGTATGCTGATTTTTTCCTTTGGTTCCTTCCATTTGTTCTTGGAGTAGTATGAGCTGTTGCTGTTTTAGATTGTTTTTTACTTTGCTTTATTATGTGGTTTTAATTTTATTATGCTTTATTGGTGATGTATGCTGTCCTGAGTGAATATGGCAATTATATAAATTGATTGTATCATTGATTGATTAAATAAATGGATGGATGGTTTAGCCAACTGAGGATTTCATGCAACAATTTTTAGTAAGACTGAGAAACAGTAGTTGATGTTACTAGTTTCAGTTGTGCCTGTGTGATATGCAAACTTCTTTGCTAATAGAAAAGACATGTTACCAGTCAGTTTGGGCACATTTTACCCAGTGTGCCATAAGCACAATGAAAGCCCAGTTAGTCCGTGACTGGTCAACCAAATGGCAAATGCAATTCAATTTAAATGTAAAGTTATATACATGGGGGGGGGGGGGCCTTCACATATACATCAATAGAATTTGAGCTGTCTATAACCAGAAAAAAGATGACAGCACATTGTCACTGTGTTGTAGCTGTGAAAAAAGGGCAATCCATTGATAGGGATTAATAAAACGATTGAAATAAAAATGCCAACATTGTAATGCCCCTATTCAAATCTATGATATGTCTGCCTTGGAGTACTGTATATAGTTCTGGTTATTACACTTGGAAAAGGATATAAAAGTGCAGAAGAATGCAACAAAAATCATTGGGGCTTGAGCACCTTATGTAAGAGAAAATCTGGAACACTGGGACCATTTAGCCTGGAAAAAAAAGGCACCTGATGGGGAGCTGCTCTTCTTGAGCTCTCAGTGGCCTTCAGTTCCATCAACCATGGTATCCTTCTGGACCAGCTGCAGTGGCTGGGAGTAGGCGGCACTGTATTGAGCTGGTTCTCTTCCTTCCTTAGGGGCTGGTTTCAGTCAGTGTTGACTGGGGGCGAGAGGTCCCATCCTCGGCTCCTGAACTGTGGAGTGCTACATATTTAACATCTGCATGAAGCTGCTGGGTGAAGTCATCTGTAGCCATGGGGTAGAGTATCATCCTCACCCCATTGTCCTGTCTCAGGCCAAGCACATACAAGTACATGAAGAGGTAGTTGCAACCTTTTACTAAGTGAGTTTTTAAGCAATAGCAAGCAAAGGGAACGTTAGGTGCAAATGCACACATGCACACAAAAGCAACCAAGTCCCCACAAGTCCAGCAAACTTGCCTAAAGATATGGTCCAAAATCCAAGGAGCAGGCACAAAAGTAATCAGGAAAATCCAGGGGTGCAAAGCATTAGTAAGGTTGTCAGCTGGTCCAGGTTCAGAATCATGGTCACACGGGTTCAAGTCCAAAGGGAAGGCACACAGAGTCTGGGCTTGCGAATGGTTGTTTCCAACAAGAGGCCTGAGCTCACAGCTCTTCTGAAATAAGAGCAGTTCCGGTGTGGCTCATTTAGGAGGGCAAGGCTGCTTCCTAGCGAGTAACCTCACTGAATTTCTTTGCTTTGCTCTTTTTGCCACCCGCCAGGCTCTTGCTTTGGAAGGGGGTGGTAATACTGTGTCCTCATTTTCAGAGAGCAGTGGCAGCTGTCTCTGCCGATTGCTGACCAGCCTCACCTCCTCTGCCTGTTCAGGCAGCCATTCATCTGATGACCCCGGAGCTGACTGCTCATAATCTAAGGCCACTTCTGGAGCTGATTGCCCTTCTTCGTCTGAAGATTGTGACTCCAAATCAGCCCACCATGATACCCATGGCTGATGATACCCAGCTATACATATCTGCCCCTGGTGAAGTAAGTGATGCTGCCAACGTCCTGTCTTGGTGTCTAGATGTTGTAGGGGTTTGGATGGGGAATAACAGGCTTCGGCTTACCCTGGCAAGACTGTGTGGCTTTGGATTTTAGGGTCACCTGGATCTAGGAATTTACCATTTTTGGCTCTGGATGGGATTGCACTTCCCCAGATAGACCCAGCATGCAATTTGGGGGTTCTTCTAGACTCACAACTCCTGCTCAAAAAGCAGGTGGCAGTTGTGTCTGGAGGGCCTTTGCACAGCTTTGAGTTATGCAGCTATTGTGCCTGTTCCTGGATTTGGAGGCTCTACGCTCAATCACTCATGCCCTGGTCAGCTCCCATATGGATTACTGTAATGTACTTTACATGGGACAGCCCTTAAACACTATTCAGAAGCTTCACTTGGTGCAAAATGCAGCAGTGTAAGCAGTTACGTGCACAGCTAGATCTGTGCACGTTATACCTCTGCTCCCATCCCATCAGATTCAGCAGAATCTGGCTTGTTATCCGTCCACTAGAGTGCAATCGGGTGGGACCCAGGAGGAGGGCCTTTTCTGCTGCTGCACCTGCCCTATGGAACATCATTCCTCCTGAAGTCAGGCTGGCCCTGACCTTGATGGCCTTCCAGAAGGGCCTGAAGACCTGGCTTTGCCATCTGGCCTGGGGATCAGAGAGTGGTGCAAAGCCCATAAAATGGCTGTACTGCTCTTGAATGGCTGTGCTCTCCCAGGGATTGTATTGTATGACTTTTAATTGTTTAATTGTTTTTAACATTTGTATCATTTGTATGTTTATTTTTTGGTTTTGTTTATGTTTTAACTGTAAGCCACCCAGAGTCATGAATGTGAAATGGGTGGCTATATAAATTGAATAACTATATAAACAAACATGATTGAATTGTAT
Source organism: Candoia aspera (assembly GCF_035149785.1). Lineage (NCBI taxonomy): Eukaryota > Metazoa > Chordata > Lepidosauria > Squamata > Candoiidae > Candoia > Candoia aspera. The sequence continues at coordinate 212,126,040 of NC_086154.1, read as the reverse complement.
AAAATCATACTAGACAAGGAGAAACTGGACAGGGAGTTTTTTTTTCCTCTCTCAAAATACCAGGATTGAGGGACATCCAATGAACTGATTGGAAATTTTAAAACCCAGAAAAGGAAATATTACTTTACATAGCATAATTAAACATGGTAATGGCCACTGACCTGGTTTAAAAGGGGATGGAATAAATTTATGGAGTACAGGTCTTTCTAGGGTTACTGGTCTTCAAGGTCCAATATTACCTCTGGGTTGGCAATAGTATGCCTCCAAATATTCGTTGTAAAATAAGAGCAGGAGAAAGGTATTTCTTCATTGCCTGCTTGTGAATATCTCATTTCATTGGCTGGCCACCATGAGAAACAAACTGCTGGAGTAAGTTGAGCTTTGGCCTCATCCGGTAGGCTGTTCTGTATTCTCTTATTAATGCTATTCTATGCAAGCTAAGATATCTATATTAGAGACTAGGTTGCAAGCCAACATACTGGTGCTTGTATCTTTCCAGCCAGGAGGTACAGTACCTGAAGGAGGTGTTGTAATGGTTGCCCAGCCCAAATACTCAGACTCACAAGAGGTTGCTAAATGAAATCTGATTTATTTGGGAACTTAGGACAAATACAGAGAAAGCTGAGAATGACAGAAAGCACGCCAAATACAAACTTAAAACCCTCGTTGCAAACGTAACCCCGCCTCCCTACCAGCAGAGCCGCCCGTCCCAGGTGCTGGCAACCGTCAGTTCTCCTAGCCTGGGAAAGCAACCTTGAACACAGGAGATAACCCAAATACATTCCAAGTTCACAGCCAAGAGATAAACCACTCCCAACAGGAACCGTCCTCCCGGCAAAGATGAAACACGCATCCAGCTAATGACATGCGAAACGTTACAATGTATCAAACACATTGAAACAGCGAACATGACAGGTGTATGAACTGACATAAATTTTCAGAGTACTTGTAACTTACTCAAATTTTATTATATATGTTACCTGTTCTTAATTGTTACTAGATAAAACCTTTAAAATTGTACATAAAGGTTCTCTGCTTGAAGTCAGGAAAGAAATGTATATGGAGAAGCTTAAATATTTTTTGACCACTTCAGCTAAGATTTACTGATACCTTCATGATTTTTACGATGAAAATCAAACCAAAATACAAGAAGTTCGGGCTCAAGTTTTATTTATCTGTATTCTGGTCCTCCACTGGAATTGCAGATTAGAGTTCAGATGATTTTGCTTACTTTGCAAATTAAATATGTGGCTTTGTGTTTCATCTAAACATACAGATTGTTGCTAACTTTAATTAGACATTGATTGAATAAAGCTATAACAATATGAAACTATCCTGTTTCAACAAATAAAAGCTAACACCCAGAAGGCTTTAAAAATATTAATGAAGTTCAAAGTTTCAACCAGCCTTGGGTGATAGGCTGGCATCACAAGACTTGACAGAGGAAACAGCAGTATCTCTTCAATATACAGACAGCTAAAGAGAAACTGGAGATAAAGTCTGTATATTAATATTTCATCTTAACCTTATTAAGAGATGTAAAACCCAACCTCTAGATCCCACAATTCCTAAGGATGCTGGTTTCTGATATTAAATGTTTTGATGTATTTCAGATGCTAAATGGACAGGTTGATATTTTTCTCATGAATCCATAATTAGTTAATGTTTTTACTTTTGTCTTATGCCCCCTCTGTGATAGCTGAAGCTGGCAAGGCCAAAATCAAAGAACCTGAGATTGAACAGCACCATTATCAAAACAAATAAACAAACAAATTACAGCCAAAGGCCAACAAAAGGGAAAAAAGACAAATACAAAAAGATAGTCAAGTAATTAACATAGGAGGAACTTAGTCTTCAAGATGCATCATCTGCCACATTCTTCAAACTAGGTGACATAACTTGGTAATTTTGTAAATGACCAGAGTGTTCTTTGCCAAGTAATAGGAAGGCTAGTGTGGTAATCATCTGTCTGTCCCAGCATTGTTACTAAAAAAAGGAAGAAATTTAATTTGGACATAAGGCCAAATAAAACCTATCGTGTAAAAGCACATGTGAAATCATTTCAATTTCTTCCATATCACAAGGGCACAAAAGCAGCAAGTACAGGAATTTTTGGTATCAGTCCTGCAGCAGTTCAGAGGGAAGGGCATTGCAATGTGCTCTTATAAAGGCACATCAATTTTTAGAATGCAGTATACCAATGTGTAAAGATAAGATGCCATAGCTCTCCATCAAATATAGCTGACCTAGACTGAACGTGTCCTAACAGCCAGGAACCATGCTGAGACAAGGAATAGGTCTCTAGTGTTTATTTACTGCTACATAACAGAGAATCCTAACAAACTGAAGAAGCGTGGGAAAACCCAGACATATAAACCCCAAAGACTAAGGCAGGCCCGATCTGTGTCTCTTTGAATGGCCACCTAATTCCTCAGTACTACGCATGCGCTTTACAGCCTGGATGGGAGCCCCCTGCTCGCCATCCTCACTCATGACAAATGGTAGCTCTAAATCCAGGATGCCTTCTGTTACCAGTTCTTTGGGCTGCTCCCTATTTAATGTATGTAGGCCTTAAGATATTATTTTCCGGCTAAGGGCCTTCTTCTAGCTAGACTGGAAATTATCACTGAAAGTGAGGTGGGGTATCACAGATGCAGTCCAGTTCAGTTTATGCCAGTAGTTAACAGCTGCAATTCAAGGACATAAGAACAGCATTACAAATTAGAAATAGAGAGTAAAGCTCTGAGAAACCTAGATTGTATGATCTCAAGTGTCCTGAAGTTACCATATGGGTCATGTGTTGACCCAAATAGAAGTTCTACCAGAGCCTTTCCGTAAAAATATTTGATAGCAGGAGGAAGAAAATGATCTCCTCACATATGATAGAATCACAAAATAGTCAAATTATAGTGCAAAATTGGCAACATAAGGTATTTGAAGGAGTTAAGTTGTTCAGTTGTATGGTTACTCTGCCTATGAGCTATGGCTCTTCTAGAGAAGACTACTGCCATGGTTTTTTTGATAAGTGATCATCAATTGTTTCTCTTGGTAATGTAACAGCCCTCTTTAGATCCATCTGTGTTAGGGATAGAATAACGGCATATAGTAGAACTGGGAGTTATCTATTTGACCGTTAGGGGTATGGATTGTTTAATTACTTGATCGAAGTGATTAAAGACGTTGAACATAACTGGGGCTGAATTACAGCCCTGATGGACATCTCTAAAGTTAGGTATATAATTGCAGAAGAGTCTTGCTCAACTGTATTGGACCTGCAAGGAAGATCTTTTACGCAGCTTACCAATCAGCAGCAGAAGGTTTTTGGCAACTGTTGAACATAATAAATTGTGACATTGAATCAAAGGCCACCTTGGAATCAATAGAGATGGCTTATAAGTAACTCATCTAGTGAAATTTTATTTTAGCTAAGTGTTGTAAAACCAGGCAGTGATCACTATTTGATTTACCTGATCTAAAACCAGCTTGCTGTTCCTCTAGGATGTGATCTTGGATAATCAAATCCTCCACCTTTGTAGTTAGATGCATGGCATAAATTTTGCTAATGATGTCAGGACTGCTTTCAAAATCCTCCACTTCCAAGACTGAGAAACAAGGGGCAAAAAGTCATTATCACATAATAGCAGGAGAAAAAGACAAAAGATTTAAATCCAGGGGCTATTATAAATAGCTGGCTTACTTGCAGTAGCTGATCTCCTTTGCTTCTTGTACGTGCAATAAAAGTAATGTAACTATCTGAACCTAGTCCTCGACTCTATCACCATTAGTTCCTGAGTATTATTTCAGTTTCTAGATGGAAATTTATTGCCATGCCTTGGGAGAATGTCTGACACCTCTCCCTGTTGCCCTGCAAATTATACCATATTTCAAAACTTTGGTCAAGCTTTAGGAAACATAAACACTTTTCTTTTCTTTTAAATTTAATTCAAGATACAGCTCTTAGGCTATGATGATCTTGTACACACTTTATTGGAAGGAAGTTGTGATGAGTTTGGCTGGATATCTAAGGAAAAATACATACAATTGGCAGTAAGATTACTGTATTTTTACAATATTACACACTTAAATGATAGAATTATTGATCACAGCCTATATATCTCCTTTTGGCTGTATTTTCATATACAAATAATCACAAAGGAAAAATAATATTTTACCAGGTAAGTGGGATGCCTAAATATCTAGCATAAGAAAATCACTGGAACTTCTATTAGCATTTGGTGGTAGTATATAATTCACCCTGGGTTCAGACCCTCAAAACCTTATCCTTCTTCTATATGAATTTAAAGAAATTCTCCACCGAGTTTTATGAGAGCAGATCTGTGCCATCTGTTAAACTAATTATGTTGTGACAAGGACTCCAGCATTGAAAATAATCCTCTTATGTCTGTTGTTGTTGTTTTTTTTAAAATGCATGAAAACAAAATAGGTTAAAAAGCCTCCATCAGGGAAATTTAACAAAAAAACTGCATCAGAAAGATCTGACTTAATTAGAGGAACTTACACTAACAGCATATGAAAGGAAATTGAATACAAAGGCTTAGGGTAAGTTGCTAAAGAAAACTAGTTTATATTTTCATTTACTTAGAACTTACCTTAAAAAATCTATGTGCTATAATACTCCATTACTACAGAAACAGTAAAATGCATTTCACAGAGACCTTTTTTTCTACTCTAGACTTTAACTCAGGTGCAGCTGCAAAGACAATAAGAGAACACACTGCTTTCACAACATCTGCCCTGTTTGTGCAGCAGGAATTTCATCTGTAAAATACTTTTTTAAAAAAAGTTGAAAGATTAAACTCTATCAAATCTTACAGCAAGCCCAGAGGAGGAAGGCACATACAGTATAATTTGTTAGCCAAACAATTCATACAGAAGATGAATTTAACCTAGAGGCTTGTTTTTTTTTAAAAATCACTGGGTAGCCTCAACATATGACATACCAATTATGCAATGCTATTAAAATCACAATGTAAGATATCTAAGCTCAATACATTTGCAAAGAAGCTGCGGTCACTGGTTAGAAAGTAAAATTGCCCCAGGATGCTGCAAATGCAGTTTGTATACATGAATGTTTACCAGTAGAGATGAAACATGGTAGGTAAATATACCAATATTGTAGTTACTACTGTGAAGGTAACAGCAACATTTGGTTTGTTAGACAGTATGCTTCTTAATATTAGGGACTAGGGATTCACAATATGAGATGGTAATTATTATAATTTCCTGCAGGAGAACCTCTCTGAGGCATGAAAAAAATGGATGCTAAGTTAAATAGGCAACTGTTATCACCTGGCATGACACTCAGGCCTTGATCCCAGAAAGATACACATTCAAATGTTAAATCATAAATTCTAAAAAAGAGAAAAGTAATATGTATGTATGTATGTGTGTATGTATAATGCAATTTCTAAACAACAGTGCCACCCAAAGGTTTGTAAATCGCTAATCTACAACATAGAAATTTTGATTAATTATCCTAAACAACAATGCCACCCAGGGACCATTACTCATTAGTACACAGTTGGTCATGAGATAACCTGATTATTTTAAAAAGTAAATTCTAGGGATTATAAATTCATTAATGTACATTTATTTAAAGTCTCAGACTTTATTTAAAGTCTCTGTTTTAAATACTTACACATTCTGCATTGTACCGTAGCTCTGTTGATACCAAAGTCTTTACAATGGAAATATTCATGCTACATTTTCATAATTGATGCATAAAACATTGCATGTTTTTAAAAGAATGAAAAGGATAGCATAACATGCCAGCAAATGCTATAAAAGTGATAGATTTAAAATGGTATAAATTAAAACAGATTAGATCTAAAGCCAGTTTCCCAATACTTCATTATTCTTTAATATGATTTAAAAAAGAGAGAAACTAGAATGTAGGGGGGGGGGTTGATGTCTCTGAGTCAGTCTTGACTCCTGGTGACTGCTTAGGGTTATTTTTTAATAGCTGCAGTCATAGCAGCACTGCAAAAGAGTGGGGAACTATGGCCTCCTAATTTTATCAAGTACCTGTCTAGTAAGGTAGTCCGAACACAGTAGTTCCTCAATATTTTGAGTACCAGAGGATTTTTATTTTTGGTTTAGCTGTCAGCCTGTGTCCTCCTTACTTTCTCTTAGGCAAGTAAATTACTATCACTAATTCCTACAGGGCAATTAAAAAATTGTGTATTGGGACACTCCACTACAGGTAGTCCTCGACTTACAACCATTTGTTTAGCAACCGTTTGAAGTTATGACAGTGCTGAAAAAAGTGACTTGCAACCAGTCCTCACACTTACAGCTGTCAGCAGCATCCCTGTGCTCACATGATCAAAATTCAGGCACTTGGCAACTGTGCCAACTTACAAAGGTTGCAGTATTCCTGGGTCACGTGATTGCCATTTGCAACCTTCCCAGCTGGCTTCCAACAAACAAACTTGATGGGGGAAGTCGGATTCACTTAACAACTGTGGCAAAAAATGGTTTTAAAATTGGACGTGACTCACTTAACAACCACCTCACTTAGCAACGGAAGTTCCAGTCCAATTGTGGTTGTAAGACTACCTGTATATTCATTGACACAGTGATCACACAGAGATGCACTCAACATGAACACACATGGTTTCTGCATCATACATTCTTTTCCCCTCCACATCAAACTGGCTCTCATCCCTATATTACCAACACACACAATGGAAAAGGATTCAGAAAGTAACACGTTTCTATGCTTAATGCATGACTTTCAAAAATACAGAATGAGGTGTCTTAATGCAAGTTATATTATGTGGGCTCACTAAAATCTCTCCTCTAGTGGAATTAGTTGAAGTTCAGTTTTAGCACTGACAGGAAAACTGAAATGAACCCAAGATAAAAACTAAATTGTTACCTGCTTGTGGTGGTGGATAGGACCTGTATACAGTAATAGGTAAAATATTTTGAGTCAGAACAGATGGTACAATTTGAGTCAGAAATACCATTAAATTTTGGTAAAAAGGCCTGCATTAGACCCTTGTTAATAATATCTTTTAAATACATTTACTCAGTGTCATCATTGTTATATTTTAACATGATTATTATATTTGGCTGATATATTTATGCCTTAACATTTTAGATACTGGCTTGATTAGGGTCTTAAAGCATTCTCTAAGGATACAGGAATTTTGTGAGGCAGATCTGATGAGGGGGAAAATACATGAAAAACCTTGCACCTTGAGTTCCATGATGGAAGACACTGGGGTTCACTGTTTAGGTTAAACAAACAAAAATCAATATTTACACTACTTTAAGGACCTTTAGGCAGGATAAATATGATGCAATAACTCTGCATAAAACTAAGCCTTTCTTTATCCCCCTCATTTTAAGAATTTTGTAGTACTATACAGTAATATCTCTAGTTATTTTATGTTCTGTCAAGAGCTCCATGCCTATCACATTCTTCTAAAATTCTTTTTAATAAATTCCTTTCACCTCCCTTGTTGTTACTATTTTAATTTTATCTTCCTGATTTTAATGGCAAGGCAAGACCAATATTCTATCGACTTTTCTTAAAGTAGAGAAATTATAGGTTCGTACTCATTGGATCACTAGCATGTGGTTGGTTCGGGTGAAAAAAATGAACTGGAAAACTAGGAGTAGTAAAATGAACTATGTTAAAGTAAGCATAAAGAACAAATGCCAAATTTCCAGTTTTCATATGCAGGTCAAAAATATAATTCTAGAACAGGAGCACGTACAGATCAAGTTCTGTACACTGATTTCATTTAAAAACTGGACAAGAAGCCTTTGTCAACCCAATCTGTTGGAATAGCTCTCCTTCAGAGAATGATTGACTCTTTTGGTAGACAAAGCAAAAATTGTCACATCTTTGTGACTGAAAAGCCAAGCTCATATATTCCATATTCCGAAGGATTTTTAAATAGTGAGAAAAAACAGCCTAAACTGTTTTGTATCATTAGGGTTAGAAACAAAACCCCAGTAACCTTGACCTTTCATTATTTACAAGAAAAAGTATTTCTTGTAAAGAACACAGTGTCTTGCTCAGTGTAATCCAGTTATTTCATCTTGTCTGGAATAAGCCCAAAAGAATTTAAGGCCTCTTGTAGAGGTTCAATTGTACCATAAGTGGGCAATGTTGTGTCCACTTAACTGTGTAAATTCACTGAGTTCAAATTGGATTTACTTTCGAGTAAACATATATAGGGAATGCCTCAAACTGCATTCCCATAACACACTAAAATGGGCTGGGCTGGTGTGATCTCAGACACCTAAGTTGAGTAAATCGTGGTTCAGCTAATCATGGTTTGATTCCAATACCCACTACCTTAAATCGTGATTTCTCATGGAAATATTATTTCTGATACGCCCTCCGTTCAATCTTTCGAAGTGGTCCTCGTAATACAGTCGCATTACTTTCCTTGTAACCATAAAGAGAAAGCTAGAGCGTCACCCGGAAGCCGAATGGGGGAGAGCGGCGCACGCGCGCTGTTTCGTTTGAGATGCTGGGAGGAAGCGTGGGGAAGTAAGAAGACGCCCCTGGGAGAGCTCAGCGCTTTCTTGGTGGTGAGGAGCCTCGAGGGGCTGTGATGGCGCAGGTTTTGAACCTCAACAATGAGGTGAGCTTCTGTCTGTGGCCGTTGCCTCATTGCTGAGAGGCAGCCTCCTGTGTTAGGGTGGCACTTCGAGTTCGCGTAGGAAACGTGGGGAGGGTAAAGGCGTGTGCTTCTCGGTGGGTCGCTAGGCTGTGGGTGGCTTCTCTCCTTTGTGTGCCCCCCAAATGTGGCAGAGGTCCTCCGTCATCCCTAACACTAATGGGCACGCTGGCTTGGGGTGATGGAGAAGTCCTATTTAGCTGGAAAGCGTCGGGGAGGAGAGCGCGTTCTTAGAGGGTGGCAGTGGATAAAAGGGGATGCGGAAGCTCCTAAGCGTAGCCCTCCCAGCGTTTTCAGATAGGGTTAGTGACGATGCTGACTCCTGCTGGTCCCTGTACCATCATCAACTTTCTGTGACTGGAACTGGATTCTGACCTTGCTTTTGATGACTCCATTAGCAACGTTTACCCCGGAATGGCCATTTGAGATAACGAAGAAGAAAAAAACTGGAGGTTACTGCCGTAGCCAGTACTAAAGTAAATGATAACTGTAATGTGCAGGTGGCCACATGTGGGTGATGATATGCATTCTACATTTATATAATAATTTTCAGAGAGTTGTCTCAAAAAAGCAGAATCTTAAAGCACCTCAAAGACCAGCATGCTTGTGAGTCTCTCTTTTTAAGATGTTTTATCCCAACTTTATTGTTTTTATAAATAACTCAAGGCGGGGAACATATCTAATACTACTTTCTCCTCCTATTTTCCCCACAACAACAACCCTGTGAGGTGAGTTGGGCTGAGGGAGAGTGACTGGCCCAAGGTCACTCAGCCAGCTTTCATGCCTAAGATGGGACTAGAACTCACAGATTCCTGGTTTCTAGCCTGGTGCCTTAACCACTGGCTCTTTTGTATGTTGGAGTCCATGTTATTAGATTCCAGATCACAAAAGCTTAAAACAGGTGTTTTTACTGTATTTTGTTTTATATTTTGCATTGGTGTCCAGCCTTTTTCTTTGAGAAAGATGACTTGCATTGGGGGGGAGCCTCCCCTTATTTTATTCTCCTATCAACAATTTACTGTGAAGCAGGATGCGCTTAGAGAGACTGTTCCCAAAACATCCAGTGAATTTTGTGATAGAATTTGGATTTGAACCTAGGAGTCTGGTCCAACATCTTAACCACTATAGTCCCGATGTCTTGAATTTCAGTTCCTATCATTTAATATAAACATACTGTAGGAGTCTTTCCTAGTGGGGAGCTTGTTTTGCCATAATACATTTGACGGTCTTTAAATTGCCTCAATAGAAAGGAATAAAAGCAGTGTATGATATACAAATAATTCTAAATTTACATGTTTGTATTCACACAATGTCCACATGCAGATATGTTTTTATTTATTTGTTTGTTTATTTAATTTTTATCCCACCTTTATTATTTTTATAAATAATAATAAAAATAATATTTATTATTAATATAGGTTGAACTACTCTTATTAGTCTATTAAATATTGACTTATGAAGCAACTAATTCTTGGCTGTATAATTTTTATCTCTTTTATAATGCTAATTTTAATCTTTAAGGGAGACTATCCATAACCAGGAACTATCATACCTTAAGCCAGGAGTATGGAACCTGCAGCCCTTAAAATATTACTGAATTACAACTCCCAGCAACCTCAGTTATCATGTCAATCTTAAAGCACCTCAAAGACCAGCATGCTTATGAGTCTCTCTCTCTCTCTTTTTAGATGTTTTATCCCAACTTTATTATTTTTATAAATAACTCAAGGTGGAGAACATACTTAATACTACTTCCTCCTCCTATTTTCCCCACAACAACAACCCTGTGAGGTGAGTTGATCTGAGAAAGAGTCACTGGCCCAAGGTCACCCAGCCGGCTTTCATGCCTAAGGTGGGACTAGAACTCACAGACTCCCAGTTTCTAGCCTGGGGCCTTAACCATTGGGTTCTTTTCTTTTTCATTTTGGATAAGGAAGTTGGACAAGATGCTGATGACCATTTTGAACCCATAATAACAGTAATGGCTATTGCAGGTATGCAAGTAAGTTGGAGACAGGATGCAGAATATGATGGTAAATGTGTGAGTGAGGGCAGAAACTAGCTGACAGGAAATAGTCTTGACATGTTTCCAGACCTTTGGTGATTTACTAAGCTGGCACTTATAGCTTTAAAGGGTTGGGTGGGTTTTTTTTTTGGCATATAGTGAATTCTTTATCCAAAATGAAAAGGAAAATTATTACTCACATAAAGTCAATTCACATAAGGCAAGGGAAGCTTGTATTTGTTTTCCAGTTGGTTCCTCATTCATTCTCACTATCTTCACAAACCACCTCAATGTACTACTTTTGTATTGGTCATTCACTTTTGTATTGAGACATTTTCATTCAGCAGACATTCATTCCTCACCCTATCTCTTATTATTTTACCATGAGTAAATTTGGAAGTGTGGGAAAATTATTTGGCTGCAAAATGAAAGCAATAACAATGAGCTTTGAAGTATTTGCAAATAAGGATAGGGTTACTCAAACCTCCTTGCCATTTTCTTGGCTAGATTATTGTCTGTACACATATGTTCTCAATAATGAATTTAATGATTTTCTCATTAAATTCAATTATGAACTTTACACACAGGGCTTGGTGGGGGGGTTGCTTGCTTCAGTTTTAAAGTTAAAATCAGTGTAACCCTGAAGTAAATATTTTTTTTTACTTAAACAGGGTCTTCTTTTGAGTATCCCTATGTAAGATTGAAATGAGTGGATGTAAATGAACAAATATCAAGAAGTCTACTATGTATGAATTTGTGCAAATATTTCTTGAAAATGTTGCTAGGTGGCAGCACAAAATAAGTAATGGATTTCTCCCTTTCTGTCACTACTTGTACAAGATTTCTTACAAATAATTTTAATTTTCAAATTGATTAATATAAATGTATCAATTTGAATAGGGTTCTCGGCAAAATTATGGAACCTATTTTAACATAAGTGGGTTTTTTTTACATATATAGGTAAATATATATAAAAATAAGTAAATATTTTTACTCCATTGAATTTATAGATCTGTTTGAAATAAAAGAACTTCATCCTTCTTTACTATAAATGAAGAAGATAACAAGACCTTAAATATATTCTTGAGATATTTATAGGAATGGAATGAATATTTCAGCTTTGTTTCTCCTATGGATCCTTTTATTACATGTAATTTTTTCATATCAACAACACATTGATATTTATTGTTAAGTTAGACTAAAACTCTATCAGGGGTGTATAACTTTCTTTGGACTAGGGCTGGGCTTGGATTTTGAACTGCATGCAGGAAACCCCCTTCCAAAAAAGTAGTGGGTAGGACTAGGACAAAGTCTAAATTTTTATTTGATTTCATTTATATATAGTGAAGATTATATCTACTTCATAATGATTACTCTTCAACTATTTCAGTTTTTTTCTTCCTGTCATGTTAAAAATTACTCTGTGGTAACAATTTCTGGAGATCTTTGGGGGTTATACCCAAAGTCTTCAGAAGTCCCGGGTCACATTACAAAAATGTTTAGAATGACAGAAGCCAAATTTTTAAAATTGACTTAGTAAATCATTTTCTAGCCTTTGTAAGTTGTATATTTGAACAAGTCAGGAACTTCTGGCAAAAAATCCCATAAAATCTCTGAGTTTAACTTGCCTTATAATTTCATAAAAATGTCTATATAACTTATAAACATATAAATAATAAGTATGATTTTCTTCTTCTGGAACCAAAAAATAGAATTAAAAAGCTATGTTTAAGAGATTGGTTGAAGGCCAAAGTACTTTTAAAAATTTTTTGAAACTAGTATAAATTTCATAATGTTCCATATAAAGCATTTTACATGTATAGTATTGCATCTGAATAGTTTACAAAACTAGATACATTTTGTGTTGTACAAGTAGAGACTTTTGTGTCAGATTTCAGTCTGATTATTTGATATCTCACCTTTCCTCCAAGAGTTTCAGCTTATATGGAGATTTCCCTTCAATTTATTATAGTCCTTAACAACTCTTCATTCAGTAATTAGCTAACAGCAGAAACCTTAAGGACTTTATATTCCTAGATAATTTGCTACACTGAAGATAAGAAAGAAGTCATATAAACAAACAGCCTGCTGCAGAACTCATGTTTTTATATAGGCCAGTTCTAGGGTTTAAATCTCAAGTCTTTTTCTCCCAGCTTTTTCAAGTTAACAGACTCTTTGCTGTTCTTTCTCCAGCCATAAGATTGGAGTGGACTTACTCAGTGGTTATAGAACAGCAGGTTGCAGTTTGAGGAGTCCTGATTCTTACCTCACCAGCTTCAGTATGAACTGAACTCTGAAACTTCATAGCTCATGTTATTTGTCTTTACTTTTTGTTATATCCAAGCCCCAATAAGATCTCATTTTTTTGTTCCTCTCTTTGGTACACCACCACTTCCTCACCGAGTCTAATGACAGGATCTTTATTCAGAAGCAGCCTCTTACTGTTATAACTTGTTAAATATATTTTTAAAAACGGGTCTAAATTATATTCATGTGATGTCAGAGTATTTTCAGAGTCTATTTTCCTGTTCCCAAGAGAAAATCAAAAGTCTACAGAAGAAAAGGATAGAGCAAATAATTAAAGCATAGACCAAATATTCTGAGGTGTGTATTTTTAGAGTTCTGTTGCAGCTCCTAAGGTCAGTTGCAACTGCAAAAGGACAGTTTAAAGGATCTTATATGGCTTGAAGTTAAAAAAAAATACAAACCTGAGCACCCAGGTTCTCTAACCAAAGCTCATAATTCCTCCTTTTATCTTGCAAGATGAACACACTCTTTGGTTTGAGGCTAGGCAGCTGTGAACCTCCGTGGTTAAATTTATTTGTAAGGACATCTTATTCCTTGCTATTGCTCTTGTTTTTATGCCTATAGCGTATGTACACGAGAAATCAACTTTACTAATCAATAGAGGGATGAAATTAAGTGCATCTGTTTTGTTTTCTTCCAATTTTTGGTGATGTTATGAAAAGGGTTTTATAGTATAGATGTTGCTTATTCTTGGTCTACATGGTTTATTTGTATAATTACATTTTTAATAATTGAAATAAATAGAAGATTTAAGCAAAGACCCTCAAAACTACAGATATTTTCCATAATTTATGGCTATTGCTTTTCAGTTCTTGCTGATTGCTACTGATTTGTTGTCTCTCTATAGTTATGTTGTCCTCTTTTCCTGGCTCTAGGTCTGGCAGAAGAAACTTTTTAAAAATTGGAATGTTGCTTAGCCAATAACTTAGTTCTTTGTATTTATGTCATTCGTTCAGGGTAGACAAGGTCAAGAAACAGGCCAGGCAGGGATTTCAGGAATGTTCTTTATTGTATTAGGGTTAGAATAACAGAATCTTGAAAGATTCTCTGTCAGAGTTTCTCTCTGCCCCATCTTATGCCAAAGAGAATCAAGACAGGGTTATTTTGAGTTTCTTTCTTCACACTTTCCTCTCTCTCAGAACCAAGTTATCTTTTCTGAAAGTCTCCCCCCACCCCTTAATGGCTCACTCATTTCTTCCCCATTTCCACGCTCAGGTTGACATTCGTTCACAACTTTAAAAGATTCTAGAACTGAAAAGCCAAATGGTATGTAGAATTATAAATAAACAGCCTTCTTTCTCTCCTCCCTCTTTTTGATGGGATTAGCAAACTGCTACACTTTGACAGCTAGTTGAACTTATCCTCTGTTTCTCCCCAGTAGCATTTTGACCATCTTCCGACCTGGGAGTCTCATCTTCCAATGGTATACCGACATATCTCTGGCTGTACTGATACATTTAGTTTTCACGGCAAGAATACTGGGGTGGGTTGTCGTTACCTTCCCCAGGTAACTGCAAGAAGATCAAACCAGTCCATACACCAGGAGATAAAGCCAGACTGCTCACTTGAGGGAATGATATTAAAGGCAAAACTGAAGTACTTTGGCCACATAATGAGAAGACAGGACACCCTGGAGAAGGTGCTGATGTTAGGGAGAGTGGAAGGCAAAAGGAAGAGGGGCCGACCAAGGGCAAGGTGGATGGATGATATTCTAGAGGTGACAGACTCGATCTTGGGGGAGCTGGGGTGGCGATGACTGACAGGAAGCTCTGGCATGGGCTGGTCCATGAAGTCACGAAAAGTTGGAAGCAACTGAACAAATAAACAACAAACACTTTGACAGATTGCAGTGTAATCCTGTAGAAATCAATCAGTGTTATTGTTAGTAAAGTGAATATAAACTTGCAGCCGTAGTGTGTTTGATACAGTAATCCTAAATATTGGTTGGTGTGCTCCATCGTATGCAAATAAGCTGTGAGTGGTGGCCTTGGAATCTGTAAGGATCCACTGTATGCTCCAGAGTCCGCTCACACAACCACCTAAGTTCCTCAGCCTTAGGGAGGTAATGGAAGGTCAGATAGACAGTATCTTGAATGTTGTGGTTTGAACTTATCCTGATTATTGAGAGAATATAGCACAGAAGCTGGTAGGAGTAATTTTTTGAAGATTAAGAGAAGCAATAACTTACACCATTTTGTCATGTTTTATGTAGCTTTCTCCACTTTCTAATGGCTATAGAATCTCCCCCCCCATATCATCATCCCGAATCAATCCAATGTAGGATGAAGGCCACCTCATATTAAGAAGGTGCAATCTATCATGCTAGTTTAATGCAGACTGGTAGGTAGATGTTTTTCAACTTCCAGTCCAGGGCAGAGAGAGAGTGATTGGCCCAAAGTCATCCAGATGGTTTCTGTGTTGGAGAGAGAACTAGAACTTGATTCTCTCCACTCCTAATCATTACTTCACACTGGCTCTCATATATAGCTTAAAAGTGTAAAATAGTGGAAAGGAACCATTCTTATGTCTCAGTCTTTTTTTGATTCTTCAGTAATACGAGTAGTAAGTTTATAATTATGAATGTAAGTTCATTAGTAAGAATTTCCTATAATGAACTGAACAATGCTTAATTTTTTTTTCATTGTCTGTGAAATAAGGTCAATGTTGTAAGCAACCTTTCTTAAAAAGATCATAAAATTTCCAAGCTCAGAATATGAGATGGAATTCAGGCAAACAGCATTTTTTCCTGAGAACCTTTCCAGCAGCTCTTCTTCAAGTTTAGATTGCCACATCATCAGCGTCGGGACATTTAAAGTCAAATTGTGATCGGCCTTTCAGGCATATTTGCTTTCAGCAGCTTATGACAGTTAAAAATAAAGCACAATAGGTATATTTGCAATATGCTGAAATTATTAAATGTTTGTATGTGTCGCAGAGTATTATCCCCCTTCAACTCTTCTGCTTGAATAGTTTGTATAAAATGTGTGTGGCTGGGCCACGTAGGCTAGCTAGAAGTTGACAAAAATAAAACATGTGGCTTCTTACTTGGCTGGTGCAGAATAAAAATATGCAAGCTAAGTCATGGGAACTTGCTTGTAGGCTATATTTAAAACAGTTTTAGCATAGCTGTGATGAAAATGATGCTTATTCTATACTGGTGTCTGAAATTCATACTTCAGACATCTACAGGTGTCTGAAGTATGAATATAAAAGGCATCTGGCACAGTTGACCTATAGTGATTGCTCAGATCTGTCAGTGCAGATATCCCTCTAATTCTGGGTAATTGATCCCGAACTCCTGTGTGTAATTATTCCTTCCCCTATAACCCTCCCCCTGCCCCCCATTACGCTGGCTCTTGGCCACCAAAAGATTGTCCTGATCTACTTTAAGTTTGGTCTTTGGACTAATAATTAGTTTAGTGTTCAAAACTTATTTTAATTCATGGTTTTCTAATTGGAATAAATAAACTTTTATATTTCAACCCTGAATCTTTTCCTAGATGTAAACAATACTATTGGTATTCATGTAATCTTCCACTTAACTTGACTTTATTCCAGTGCGTAGGCATTTAGTTCAGTATATGGCAACAGCTGTTTGACTCTGGAACTTAAGCAGGGTCAGCCCTGGTTAGTACTTGAATAAAAGAATGCAAGTCAGGGTGGGTGGGGGTGGGGAGAAGAAGGAAATTGCAAACATCTTCTATACTGTTGCTGAGGAAAGTAGTCATTAGGTGTCAAAGTCAAGTCAAAAGGCATCTTTACTTATATAGACATTTAGCCAATTCTAATGTGTATGTTGGAATAAGAGTTTTCAGATATCAAAGTGCATATCAATTCCTCTCTTTTTTAAATTGTATGATTGTTACTACATGCAACATTGCCTAAAGTTTAAATTGGACATATTTTGGGGGGGTGAATATTGGAAAGATGATAAATAGAACATTCATTTTTGCAGTTATATTTATAGCTAGACTGTCCTGACTTCCAGGAAACACACTGAGACAATGACTTGGTCTCTAATATTTATTACTAGTACTTAACAAGAATCCTAACAAACTGAGGAAGCGTGGGAAAAACCCAGCCATATAAACCCCAAAGGTTAAGGCGGTCCCGATCTGTGTCTCTTTGAATGGCTGAACAGTTCCTCAGTGCTACGCATGCGCTTGACAGTCTGGGTGGAAGCCCCCTGCTCGCCATCCTTACTCATGACATCACCCTCCCCTCCAGATTGATATTCCATTTCAGACCCCTCCCCTCCAGAGTCTTGATAAGATATGTTGTCTGCTTAATTGCTTGTTCCTCCCTCTTTCGATGGGAGTAGGAGTTTGTTAGGATTGATGTCCTGACTTCCAGGAAACACACTGAGACAATGACTTGGTCTCTAATATTTATTACTAGTACTTAACAAGAATCCTAACAAACTGAGGAAGTGTGGGAAAAACCCAGCCATATAAACCCCAAAGGTTAAGGCGGTCCCGATCTGTGTCTCTTTGAATGGCTAAACAGTTCCTCAGTGCTACGCATGCGCTTGACAGTCTGGGTGGGAGCCCCCTGCTCGCCATCCTTACTCATGACATAGACAATATGCAATATTTCATTTTTTCAATGACTTCCTGTTCCAATTGCACCAGCACAAGCTTCATATTTTTATGAATTTGTCATATCAGTTGGGAAGACGGGTAAATATATAACTGCCAGGGTGGCATGTATTTGATCAGCGGGCAAGGTTTTATGAGGAAGGAATGGATATTTCCCCACCTTTAATTTTCTGCTTCTCTCAATATAAATTTTAAAACTATACATCTGGCAAACAGTCTCACATAAACACTAATTAAAATGATTTTTTCCTTATGTAGCATAGAATCAACCAAGAAAATAGCATTGGCAGCCAGAAAATTTTGTTTCTTCTATGAACACATTGCAGGACTGCACTTCTTAGCCTCTGTTGTGATATCAAACAAAAACAGTTAATGAGAATTGAAAGTACTCAAAAATTGAATGGAAGGTCTGAAAAAGGCATAAATGGAGTTCTAAACAGGTCCTTTATGTAACAGCTTTTTGCAGATCTCTCTTCTATCATTATTTCAGCTAGCTTGAATATGAACTCCAGTACCTTGTTTAATTTATATATCTCCAAATCAGTGAAGGTTGGAGTTAATGCCTTTGTCTTAACTAGTAGCAGTGCATCATTTGATTGGTTACCTGTTCTGTTTTTCTCAAATTGAATGTAAGGATATAATCGGAAAGGAGGAAGTTTGGTAGCTGGGTTTAAGAATTGTCTGTCAGATGTGAATCTGCTTCCATTGATAGAATGAAGGAGAGAGTGGAGTCTCACGGCAAGCTAGAACTGTAGTTAGGAATTATCGCATGCAATTGGCTTGCCTGAGGAGGAAAAAGGAGATTCTAAGTGTGTCCTTATCCCATATACATATCTAATACATGGATGCATAACCTTTAGCTCTCCAAGAATTTTTGTGTTCATGCAGCCCCTCCGTAACTTCTTTCTTCTTTGTCTCATCCACACACTGTCAGGAAAAATTCCACAAGCTCCTTCTATGGTTCTCAGCCCCAAAACTTTTGTGCACTCATGATCTTGTGTAGGGCAGGCAAAAGTTAGGTTCATAGTAGTATCCCTTTCCAGGCTCCTAGAATTCTCAAAAGGGTGGTTTTGTGGTCTTCTCAGCTATTGGTGCTAGTGTACTTCAGTCTCCATGTCCTAGGATGGAGTTTTGGGAAAGGCCTGGAGTTCATGGCCTCCATGGCAACCATGGGTTTATCCTAAGTAATCTCAGATTTAGCTCACATTGATGGTCACACATTGAACTTGGTCTTAACCTCAGAGCAGTTGGCATGAGAACTGAAAGTGGAGTTCTGTTGTGGTCCAATTACTTCATGAGTCGTTTTAAAGTTTGTCATCGCACTAAACCTCCAGAGGTTGGATGGACCCAAATAAGATGGTTTACTCCAGCTCCAGGATAGGTCCTTTATAGTCTTTTCAGATCTTAATAGTATTTGATACCATTGAACATGGTATCCTTTTGGATGACCTGTGGGGGCTAGTTATAGAGCACAGTCTTGCAGTGGTCATTCTTTAGTAAGTAGTTCTGTTCTGGTGGGGGTTGAAGAGTTCAGCTCAATAGTTCCTCTGTTGTGGGATACCAGAGGGCTCCCTCCTTCCCTTTTTAACATTTACATGGCTGGATCTGCCTGGATGCGAACAGCGGAGGATTGGTGGAGAAAAAGCCCCGGATGAGCTGACTTCCCTAGGAACGCTGCTGGCCAGCTGGTGCGAAGCTAGCTCACTCTCTTGTGGCTCACCGGTGCAACAAAGAACTAGCAACTATCGGCGCCAGAACATCTACTGTGTGTAAAAACATTGTAGACTCCCTGGCACTGTATGCCATACAATCATTGTATGCCATACATCAATCAATCAAACCATTTACATTAAGCCACTGGGATAGGACATTCATCAATTTGGGGCGAGGTACTATTCATATGTTGTTGATCCAGATAAACATCTCCACCCCTGTCCAGGCTGGTAACGCAGTGGATGTCTTCATCCAGTCCTTGGAGGCTTGTCAGGGTCTAGGTTGGAAGAAACTAACTGAATTTAAATCTTAGCCAGATTGAGTTACTGTTTGCCCAGAAATTATCTGATTCTCTGCTCCAGTGGATGGGATAACATTTCACTGAAGGAGTAGGTCTGTGATGTGGGATTCCCAGAAGTGGTCAGTATTGACCCCAAAGGGTTTATGGAACTATCCAACGGGTCTGTGTTGTTGTTATTGGTAGTACTATTCTTTAAAGTAGTATTTATTAAGTTATTTTCATATAATAAATGTGTGGGGGTCAATGAACAATCTGAAACTTCATGAAGAGGTTGATAAGCTGAACATTTTAGGGACCCCTATCCTAGACTCATGGCTACTGCTAGGTAGGTAGATAGGTAGAAACTGAGGCTAGAAGAGTCTGCCTTGGCTATGGCTGGTGCACCAGTTGCAACCTGTTCTGGTTACAATGCCTCACCTGCCTGTTCTCCTGTGGTTTAATTCAATGTGCTTTATATGATACTGTCTTTGAAAACTACTAGAAAACTGCAGTTGGTGCAAAAAGCAATAGCCTGCAGTTAGAGACACTACTTTCACATTACACCAGTGCTGTAAATTCTGTCTCAGCTACCAATAGACTTCTGGGTACAATTCAAAGTCCTGTTTTTGATGCTGTATGAGTTAGTGCCCAAGTACCTTCAAGATTGTCTGCTTCAAATACAGTGTGTACATCTGGTTTGCACATCTGGTTTGCACATGGTTTTCTGAGAATTCCCCTACAAGAAATTCAGAGGAGGAGCCAGAAGTCGGTGTTTTTCTGTGGTGGACCTTATCCTCCAGAAGAGCTGCCCCACTGGAAATCCAAATGGCACCCTCCCTTTTGGTGTTTTAGAAGGCAGGAATAAAGCCAGGACTTCTCAAGGCAGGGCAATGCCCACACCAGTATTCCTTCAGTTACTATAAAGTGACTCCAGGAAAGCAGAAATAGAGGATTTTTTATTGCTAAAAAGCAGCCCTTGGAAAATTAACCATGAGAGAATTTCAGCCTTGGGTTGTTGAAGATTCCCAATTCCTTGTGGTAGGAGAAGCATCTTTCACTTTTACAGATTTTCACCAATGAAAGAAGGTGTTTCAACAACAACTGCAATATTTCTCATATCTAGGAAAATATATATGAACTCAGTTATGTTAAACAAAAGTAAAACATTAAAAACTGCTCTTTAATGCATGAAATGACCTAAAAATACAAGATCTGTAACTAGTCTGATCCAGAAGATAAATGTTTTACAAAAGAACAATGAAATGAAATGTACTATATAAATTGAGGTTGTAATTGATTCATTTTTTTAAAAGTTATGATTAAGAAAACTGTGTATAAACCTAACTGTTAAGAAGGTAGTCAGTTTGCAGCTTCTGAGGTCCGTGGGGAAAGCAGATTATCTGGAACGTTTTCATTCAGGTTTCAGATGGGGACATTGTATGGAGGTAGTATGGATCACTCTTGTTGATGACTTGTGGAGCTGCAGTGGTGATGGTAATGTAGGTATCCTGTTTGTTTATTTATTTATCAGATTTGTCACTGCCCATCTCCGAGCGGAGGGACTCTGGGCAGTTTACAATATAAAACAATAAATATATAATAAAATTTCAATATAAAACGCACTACAAAACAATTTCACAGAGCTTGAAATCATTTTTCTTGATCTCTCAGCAGCCTTCAATACCACTGCTTGTGTATCCTCCTGGACTAACTATGTGGACTAGGAGTGGGAGGCAAGATATTATGGTAGTTCTCCTTTCACCATAGCCAGTTCCACTTAGTATAGATATGGGTGGTGGTGGTGTCTAGCCTGAGGCCCCTGAGGGATGCTATAGGACTCAGCACTATCACCCATCTACACAAAACTGTCATGGGATATCATCAATGTGGATTCAGAAATCATCAATATGCTGGTTATACCTAGTTGCACATCTCAATCCCAGGGTGACCAAATAATGCTGTTGAACTCTTGTCCCATGCCTGAAAGTTGTTGAGATCTGGGTGAGGAGGAACAGGCTTAAACTCAACCCTGACAAAATGAGCGACTCTGTTTTTAGCTGTGGATTTTTCATCTTTAGTTTTGAATGGGATATCGTTTCCCCAGACAGAACTGGTATGCAATTTGGGGGTCCTCCTGGATTCACAGCACCTGCTTGAAGAGGCTAAGTGATCCATTGCCCAGACATGTCTGGTACATGAATTCCACCCTTTCCTAGACCAGGAATCCCTTTTCACAGTCATTCATGCCTTAGCTCCCATAGCAATGTGCTCTTTATGGGGCCGTGCTTAAAGATCACTTGGAAATTGCAGTTGGCCCAAAATGTGGTGGAATGGGCAGTTATGGACACACCTCAGTATGCCCGTGTAACATTCATTCTACTACATAAGATGCATTAGTTATCAGTAAGCTTCTGGACACAAATCAAAGTGCTGGTTGTGACACACAAAACCCTTCATGACATAAGGTTTGGATCTCTGAAGGACTGCTTTTCTCCCATTGTTTCGGTCCCTGTCCAGTAAGATCTGATAGGGTAGGCATGCTCCAAGTCCCATATTTAAAAGAGCGTCCTTTGATGGGAGCTAGACAGCAGGACTTCCCCATCATGGTGCCTGCCATCTGGAATAGCATCCCCATGAAATTTTGAATTGCCCCAACCCTGTCATTCTTTGAACAGGCCCTGAAGACTTGGCTCTTTTCCCAGGGTTAGGAAATCCTTTTGTGGGAATTTTAATGTGCTAGGTGTATTAATCCCCAGGTTATCACCTTTCTTTATTTTTATTGCATTGGATGTGTTTTTAACATGTACTCCACCCAGAGTCAGTATGAGTAGAGCAGCCTAAAATTTTGATTTATCAGGGGAATAAAAGTTTAAATAAAGCAACCTACATTATGTGTGAACAACAGAATTGTATCATTTGGACCACAATAATTCATGCTACTTTACCTCACTTTATGCAATTCATGTTATCTTTGGATGCAGGGTAAATTCTTCAAAAATGTGTTGGCTTTTTAACTGCAGGCAGCTAATAATATATGGGTGCTGCCATGTGTTAAATTTTTGTGCATGATGTTGCAAAACGTTGACGAGTGATCTTGGAAATGGAATTTGGACAAACAGCACTTGGATGGCCATAAGCAAAATATCAGCAGATAGGGATTTTGAAAGGGTTACTTCCTGTCCATTTATTCTTTTGATTGCAGTAGGATTGGCATGTATTGACTTCCAAATGCATATGCTTAGGATCGAACTTAAGGCTACCTTTGTTTTATAGCATGATCCTCCAACTAATTCAGCTCTGTTGTATAGCTTTTAGATTAATATTACTGTGAAATTCTCTTGGATTTGGGGGATCTTAGTTGGGTATTCAAGACAGAAACTCTGATATGGGAAAGATGGCATAACTTGATAACACTTACTTTTACTCCATAGTGGCTTTACTCTATTTATACCTTTATTAAGATCTTTGTCCCCATTTGGTCAAACTTTCCAAAGAGTATTCTTTCATTTTTGGCTGTGGGTTAGCTTAAACTGGACGTCTTCTCTCTGTCAACTTAAAAACAAGCCCCTAATGCAGCCAAGCATAACATTTTATTCTAATGCAATATTTCTTTCCAATATTTGCCACCCCTTACAAGGTCTTTACAATGTATAAAATTTGGATGTGACTCAGTTTTTTAATATATCCTCTTAACATTCTGCTGTCCTCCCTTTAAAGCTTGTCTTAAATTTCTTGCAGGTTGTTGGATTAAGTTGAGTGTACTAGGCACTTTTTATTTTAAAAAATGTAGTATGGTTGCTCTGAGTATAATTATTACTGTAAATGCTTGTATGTGTGCGAAAGGAAACTGGAAAGTATATTTGATTCTCAAGAAACCGAATCTTTTAAGTTTTCTAGAAGATAAAAAAAATTCTTATTTGGCTGAATAAGAAAACTTTTAACTTTAAATTATTTTATAAGAGGCATTTATACAAGTTATAATGGAGAACAGACATAACATCACAAAATTAATGGCTATGTGTAGTATGTGAGAATCACCAAAGTGAATTAGAAAACAGAATTTGAAAAATTGAGAGTAAAAGGTGATTAATGGCTATGTCACAGTGACAATATGATGGATTGATGATATGTCATCAAGTCAATGTCAGCTGTTAGCAACCATACAGATAGGTTTTCTCCAGGATGATCTGTCTCTAATCTGGTCCTTCAGGTCTTCCAGTTATGCACCCATTGTTGCTGTAATTGAATCCATCCACCTTGCTAGTGGTGGTTCTCTTCTCTTTGTAATTAGAGACAGAATGTGTCCTAACAGCCAGGAAACACGCTGAGACAAGGAACTGGTCTCTAATGTTTATTGCTAGTACATAACAGGAATCCTAACAAACTGAAGAAGCGTGGGAAAACCCAGACATACAAACCCCAAAGGTTAAGGCGGTCCCGATCTGTGTCTCTTTGAATGGCTGACCAATTCCTCAGTGCTACGCATGCGCTTAACAGTCTGGATGGGAGCCCCCTGCTCGCCATCCTTACTCATGACAGAATGCCTGTGAATATTAGGTGGTGTAGAACATGGCCAAGAGAGTGTTGTTGCCTCAATATCCTGCTTGATCAAAGTGGGAAAGGAGTATTGGACTAAATAGTCCTTTGGATTCCTCTAGGATGGCATTTCTTCTGTTTGTGACCAGCAGTTAGAATTTGCTGTTGGTTGAATTAGTTCCTAAAATATACTCTTCCTCCACACAGCATTCTAGAAAAAAGTAAATATTGGATAGGAAGTTAAATATATATGTTTTAGTGCATAATGATCTGCTGTTATTCTTTAAATTGTAGGTTTTTGTATATGCCAGGTTGTTGTCATTTTTACTTATTATAGCTTGTAAACTTTTCATCCACATCAGCTGAAACTCCTATGCAATATAGTTGATGTACTTTTTTCCTCTGGATGTAGGGTTTTAAAAGTTTCTTCCCTGTGACTTTGAGTCTTTAAATAGCTACATGCTAGGCAGAAATTCCCTTGGTACAGTTGTTCATGCCATGGACATTCTGTGATGATAAGAGCTGTACTTGTTTAACAGCTGGTTACATGCCAAAATCCAATGTCAGGAGACTTTTGGTGAAGCTTGGCCAAAAAAAAAAAAAAAAAAATGAAGTACCAGGTTGTTTTATTTGTGATGAGAAACATGGATGTGTGGGCAAAATATGATAGAAAACTTGGTAGGAGATGAGCCTTGTTGACCTGAATACTTGACGGAAAGCTTTTAAAGCCTGACCAAAAACCTGTAACGAGAACCCCAAATTTAATTTAGGTACTTTTTATAAATAAACTCTTTTTTCATATCCATACCTAAAATAGCTATGTAAGCTTCTAAATAAAATATTTTTTTTTCCTTTTTACATGATTATTTATTGAAGTTATATGTGTTTGAGCATATTTCCTTAAACATTATCAGGAATAATATTTATAGACAAGTATTTATTATTGCAGGGGTAATTTATTTAACTGTGCAGTCTGTAAGAGGATTTCTAAAAAAAACTGCTTCCTGTTTATATGGCATTAAGAAGAGTATTGGTTAATGTGAAATATTCATCTTGGACAGATTTCTTATTTATGGCTCATTGGTTTGAAGATGTAAACCTTTTTACCTGGCAGTTAACTTCTTGAGTTTTTTTTTTTAAGTTTTACTTCCTTTTTAAAATCAAATTTTACTTGAGGTGCCATTGCCCTGTGTTTAACTCACCTTTTTGAAACTGATCAGCATAAGGAATGCAACTCATGCCCCTGAAATACAGCATTTCCATGCTGGTACCTGAACTATAGTCCTTCTCTCAACTTAATGCCTTTTTCAGTTGCTGCAATGGTTGTATAATTGTGAATTTTCTCTGGGAGCATGGCTGAGAATTCTTATTTTTAGAGTGGCATTTCACAGATGTTTGGCATTGAGCCTTACTGGCTTGCCCATATCCTCCAGATCATCATTTTAGGAAGTGACTACCTTGCCTACTTTTTGGGGGTGGGTGGGTGGGAATCAGATATTTAATCCTTCGTTTAGAGATTTACTAAGTAGTCATGTAGGAATAGAACTTATATCCTTTGTTACAGATGCTTTGTGGAAGACAGATTAAGGTGACTGGCTCTTTAGACTCATCTTCAAATTAAAATATTTCACCTCTTTTCTAAAAGTATGTTTACAGATATCAGCTAGGCATTCCCTTGCTGATGACAATTCATTTTTTCTTATATCCACTATGAGGACATCCTTCAAACTTTTGGCTATCATGGATAGAAATATACTGTCTTGAGGTAGCCTTTCTGAAGGTGATAACTCCAACACATAAAGCTACTGAAATGGGTTCCTTCAGGATGGATCTGATATATCTTCAGGTTTATCCAGAAACAATAGTTTTATGTCTTGAATCTATCTTTCTCCCAAAGATGAATTTTGATTTTCACTATAATTAACCTTTGCTACTGTGTACATTTGTCATTTTTCCATCTTTGTACCTGGAGCACTCCTTCAGTGCCTGAATGAGACGAGCATGCAAATATAGATAGGAAAGAGCTGTTTTATTTCTCCTCTCAACAGTTCCTCTTTTTTGATGGTCCAAAGAAGGAACATCCAATCTGTCTTCAGAATTTTTCAGTTTGAATTAATGTGTTGTATTGTGTTACCAGCTGGAGCACTGCCCTGCTCCAACTTGTCTCTGGGATTTTTCTGTTACCACTTTCTCTGTCTTTGGAGCCTTTTCCACCAGATTTTCTGCTTCTGTATTGGGCTGGTCTCCACTGCTCACATTTCTGAAGCATTATTGCTTGAATTTGTGAGCTCAGGCAAATGCTATGTTTAGTAAAGCTGTACTATCTTCTTTGCTGTCCTAACTAGAGTACCTCACCATCCATCTTATAAGATTACAATTACAATTCATCCTCATGTGTGATATACAGAGATCATACTGAAGAACAAGTTTCTTACCTGTAATTGATTCTTTGAGTGGTTGTATGTGATTCATACAACCCGCCCACCTCTCTTGTTCATGTGCCTGTATTAGTGGGCATTCCATGCTCATGCCAAGTGGGTGGGTATTCCATGCTCATATATGACTTCCCATCGAACATCTCAGCAATATAAGTTACTAGTAGAGCTTCCATGTGTGATTCCCTAAATGGCAAATCAGCATCATAGTTACAGATAGGCAAATTATTGTAACTGGCAGCATTCACACATTGTGTCAGCCATGGTTTGCTTTCACCATGGTTTGCTGAACAAACCCTAATAGCTTAATTTACATATAATGTAAAACCATATTACATATAACGTAAAACCATAAAACCACTATAGATTTACAAACTGTAGAGGCTCCTGCATTACACTAAGCCAAAACCAAACAAGCAATATTATGGCCAAATGTGTTGGTTGAACACAGGCTTTGATTTTCTGCCTAAAATATGCATGTAAAATGAATATATTCTTGGTTGTCAGGCAAAATTGGCTATTTCACCGCAAAATGACATTTACGGTGAAGAGTGAGTAAATAAAAATCTTCATTAGCATCATTCTAAATTATTTGCATGATTAACTGAAGGAGGTCTTGTTCTGTAAAAGGCTTAGAAGAAATGCAGGTATTTGGTGCATAAATGAATAAAGTAATACAAATAAGCTGTCTTTGCCTATTGTCTATGTTTGGTCTAAGAGTTTTAAAATGTCAGCCTAAGAATACTTTGCATTTTTTGTAGCTGTTCAGATATTGGGTGTGCTTTTAACTGGTGGGATTTGGTTAACTGGCAACAGGGACTAACGGGATTGCTGTTGCTAAGTGATGCAGTCATGCAACATTGCACTTTATGACCGTATCACTTAGTGACAGAAGTTCTGGTCCCAGTTATCATAGTTAACTGAGGACTACCTGTTCCTTAATTGGCTGACTATTTTGGGAAGCTTTTTGACTTCAATAAGAATATTAACTGAACATTTTGATAAGTTAGGGAATAGTAAACTAGTATTTAGTACAAAGTATATTGATAATACACCTCTTCCCTCCAACCCATAGGTTGTCAAGATGAGAAAAGAAGTGAAGAAAATCAGAGTTCTAACAATTCGGAAACTAACTAGGCATATTACTAAATTGAAGGGGAAAAAGTAAGTTTAAGTCTTTTTTTTTTAATCTATGGTTTTTGTGTAGAACAAATAGGCCAAACATAATTGTGTCTGATTTCTGACCAGGTAAGCTGCTGTAGTGGTGGAGGAGGGCTGATTCTGTCCTAACAGTCAGGAACCACGCTGAGACAAGGAATAGGTCTCTAGTGTTTATTACTGCTACATAAGACAGAAAATCCTAACAAACTGAAGAAGCATGGGAAAACCCAGACAGATAAACCCCAAAATTCAAGGCGGGTCTGTTCTGTGTCTCTTTGAATGGCTGCTTAATTCCTCAGTACTACGCATGCATTTTCCCCCCTGGATAGGGGCCCCCTCCTGCTCACCATCAGTGATTATGATGGATTCAAAGCTAACATGTTCTCATGTTTTACATGCTTTTTAAATTTAAACTATAGTACCTGCATTCGTATTTTCTGATAGTTTGATAGACATATTTTGCTCCTTCCTAAGTGGCTGGGTTTTCCTATAATTACATTTATTTTGGGTTAAGTGTAGCAATTCTCAAATATTGTGGTACCACAGACACTTAAAATAATAACTGAAAGTGTGGGTCCCCATTAATAGAACTGATTATTTAATTGGTGTTAGAAATAATATATCCATTTAAATCTATATAACAGTTTCTCAGTCTTTACATTTGTGGGTTTACAAAGGCAAAATGAGGAGCCAAGAGCAGAGCAAAAGTTTGTGTTCCTGCTTTACCTGCACCAGCGTGATCAAGTTTTTAAAAATGGTATCTTTCTCCCTTTCTCCTTGAGAACCCCTAGGGTAGTGTAATATGGAAACCTATCCCAAGAATGAAAATATAGTTAATTTGGGGAAAAACACTAGAATATATAACTATGGATTTTTGGTTTATCAATCCTGATATGTTTTAGCTAAGGCTGATCTTTTTCTCTGAAACAACAAACCTTGACTTCTTTTTCCCTTTGCCCATTTCTTCTGAGTACTGACAAAAGAAATTGAGAAAAAAATTAAATTAAAAAAATGATTAAAAAAAAATCGGACTTCCTGCCTCTGACTTTAAACATTCTACAATGTGAAAATCTGTAGAGAATAGTGGACTATTTCTTTAGTAGAACTCCTTTTATGTCGTTATGTAAAAATGGACTCCTCTTTGATTGGGCTCTAGATGTTGCTGTCCCAATATATGAAAAAGGAGCAGGATCTAATCTTGGGAATTATAGACCTGTAAATGTAATCAATATGTTTCATTGAAGTTTATGCTGTGCATTTATCAGAAACTGTTAATAACTGATCAGAAGATACACTAGTTGTAGAACAAGCAGACCTAGACAATGTCAGTTCCCTACTGACAACAGTTGTTTTGTGTCCTGTCTGATAAAGTTGCAAGAGAGTTAAAAGAGTATACCTGCTTTTATTGATTTAAAAGCCACATTTGATTTGTTTTCACATTTATTATTTAGGGCCAAACTTGCTGCCAGTTCAGTTAATGCCTGCCTATCTTTTCTTTTTTTTTTAAGTAAAACATTTTATGAAAATACTTCAGTTCCAATTAGATGGACAAGCAACAGCCAACTTTTAGGTTCTTGTTACTTTAGGGTCCAAAAGGAAGTTTATTTGTGGATTATTATTATTATTACTATTATTATTATTTTGTTCAGCTAGGTCATCCAAAATTCTTTGCAATTTTTTCTGCTTTAGTTCTGTTTAATGCAGATGATACTGCAATGGCAGAAGAAAGTTAAATTTGTTTTTAGGACTAGTCTCCTAAAGTATTACAATTGCTTTAAACTGTCTGATCTTTCATTTTAAATAAAAATATGCTTAGAAATATGATTTTATGTGCAAAAAAGAAAAAAGACAAATCCTCCAAAACTTTGTCTCATAAAGTTTGTCTCATAAGTGTTAAATTATTAACATTTAAGGGGAAAAAAATGAAATTCAATTTGTCACATGCAATCTAAATTTTCAAATATCCTTCTAATCAGTATTGCTAGTGGTAAATTATTTATTAAAATATGGAAATAAAGATAAATTTGTAACATCTGTAAAGTATTTACTTTTAAAAATCATAAAAGCACTAATATCCATTAGCATTATCCTGCTAGTTTCCAAACCATTGGAATGTAATTCAAAACAGCATGCCTACAGACTTCCGATGGGGACATGGCGGACTGAGCAGCTGTGCCTGCGGGCACTGCGAGCAGAACTGACAGCGCGACACTTTTTTTCGGTCTTAGGCAGGTTTTCCTGAAGCCCAGGAGTGTTCTCCAGTTGAAGGAAAAACACTTAGAATCACCCCATCTGTCCTCCAGATGGCTGCTTGCAGCCAGAAGATTGCAAACAGCATTTCATGTTTGACTGGTAAGAGGTAGCTGGGCGGCTGGGACATCATCATTTTCCAAGCCACACTGTAGCCTTAAAGGGACAGTAAGACCAGCCACCTCATTTCTAAATCACCAAATTTATATATATATATATATATATGTATATGTATATGTATATGTATATGTATATGCACCCTAAGAGAGGCTTTCTATAGCAAGGAGAAGTGGGCTCTCTTAGTGCTTATCATTATTTTTGGGATTACTTTTTTTTTTAAAAAAAAATCTTTTTGAAGTTTTGGAATTCGTTTCCCTTCCAAATGTAAAGGAGGATTAAATGTTGTTGTTATTTTTGTACTAAATTTGAAGATATTAGCATTTTCCTACACAGTGAATTGGCTGATTTAAACCTTCAACTTTCTGTTTCTACATTCTCTTGGGAACTGTCTGTTTATCTCACTTTCACTTTGTGTAAACATACTTCGGAACTTTTTTATATCTTTGACATTCGGTGGTTAAGCTCCTGGGGGCGCCATAATCTACTGCGTGAGACATGCAGGATTTTAAACAGATTTTTTCTGACTTCCATCAAGATTTTAAACAGATTCTTTCTGACTTTTGAAATTGGCTTTAGAAAAGGCCAAGGAACACAAGATGTTATTACTGATGCATACTGAATAATTGAAAAAGCCAAAGAATACCAAAAAGAAACCAGTATGTACTTCATTGATTATAGAAAGGTCTTTGATTGTGTTGATAATGTCAGGCCGTGGAATGTCTTTAGGAAAGTGGAATCCCAGAACAACTCATTGTCCTCATGCAAAACCTATATACAGGTCAGGAAGCTACAGTATGAACAGAACATGATGAAATAGATTGGCTCCAGGTGGGCAAAGGAATAAGAAAAGGCTATATACTCTCCCCTTATTTATTCAACCTATATGCTGAGTATGTATTAAGGGAAACGGGATTGGAAAAAGATGAGCATGGTTTTAAAATCGGAGAAAGCAACATCAATAACCTGCACTATATGGATGACACAACTGTGATAGCCAAAAATGCAAAGGATTTGCAAGTTCTAGTAATAAAAGTGAAAGGGCACAGAAAAAAAGGGACTAAAATTAACTATAAAGAAGACCAAACTAATAACAATAGGTAGAACAACCAGCTGTAGAATTGGCCTTGAAGATATCGGTGGATAACTTCTGCCTTTTAGGATCAACCATCAACAATAAAGGAACAGTCAGTCAAGAAATATGCCACAGATGAGCACTTGGTAGAGCAGCAATGAAGGCTTTGGAAAAGATATTCAGATGCCAGATGCGTTTATACCTACAAAGATCAGAACTGTGGTGATACTCTATGGAAGTGACACTCTATGGAAGCAAAAGTTAGACTGTGAGGAAGCAGGATAGAAAGAGTATTGACACCTTTGAAGTTTAGTGTTGGAGAAGACTCTTGGGAATGTGCATAGACAGGCAAGAAAACAATCAAATGGCACATGGAACAAATCAACCCAGAGTTCTTACTCAAGGCACAAATGATCAGGTGCAAATTATCCTATTTTGGACACATTATATGAGGACTTAGCTCTCTGGAGAAGGCTGTAATGCTGGGAAAGGTAGAAAGAAAGAGAAGAAGAGAAGAGCAGCAAGGTACAGCAAGATGGATGGGCTCAGTTAGAATGGCAATGGGTCACCATTGGAAGACCTGAAGGACCAGGTTAGGGACAGGTCATCATGAGGGAAAATCTATGTGGTTGCTAACAGTTGACATCAATTTGATGGCACATAATCAGTCAATCATATATAGTGACATACTCAGTATATAACAGCATGCTGTCCTGTTCAGACTATGAGGCGGCCAGGCAGGTTTATTATCAAAACCACTCTTTATAACTATTTACAATAAATAAGTCCTTATGGTCAAGAGGTAGGCTGGTTCTGATCAAGACCAACTTGGTAACAACGAGGAAACTGGCAAGGTTGCAGGAGGAGACTGTGGTAAAACAGCAGAGCAGGATTTGCCGATGGGAGCTGGAAGACTGGAAGAAGCTAGGGTGTGTGGCACTACTAGAACTGGAAACGAATGTCCGCGATCTGGAACACCACTTGAACTAGTCTGGCACCGGGAAGCTGGGCGAGACCAAACTGGACCCACTGGACAAGGCTTGGCTCTAGAGGCAGGACTGGACTGGGCTCGGTGACTCAGGCTGGACTGGATATTCTGGGCTGGAGAGTTGGAACAAAGCTGAGAACTCGAAGCAAGGCTGGACTCGGCTGGAGATTCTGGGCTGGGCTGGAAGTTTGGCACATGACTAGGCTGGACTGGAGGTTCTGGACTAGGTGAAGGGCTTGAAACACGACTGGACTGAACCACAGGCTCTAGACAAGGTTGAAAACCCGATTCGCAAAAAGATAGATCTGAAGTTCCTGAACAATGTTGGGCAACCAGGGTGCGGCTGGGCTGGAGATCCAAGGCAAGGCTGAAGGTCGAAAGCACAACGAAGCTGGACTGGAGACTCTGGACATGGCTGGAAACTCAAAGCAAGGCTGGAAACCTATGTGGAATGTGCACAGTGATAATGAAGAGGTCCGAAGCTGGACGCAAGGCTGAGGTTGCTGGGTTTGGCAGGGAGAAAATCCTCTGTGGCAGCGGTTGCAGGATTCAAGCCCTCTCTGATAGGAAACGCTGGTGCTGATTCCCCTCCGGCTACAGACGAGATTTCCTACGTGAGTAAGGACTCTTCTGCTGGGGCTGTGAGCTTGAAGGAGCAGTTGTCTCCGGCAGCTTGCTCTTCGCGCGTCTGCCTTTTATGCTGATCCTTTGCGCGCCTATTCTCTTCTGCAGCCAATTGGGCTGCCTTCTCCTTGGTGTGCTTTTCTGCCTGTTGTTCACGTGCGCTGATTGGAGGATTCAAATTCTCCTCCAAAGACTGGCCAATCAGCGTCTGTGACTTTTCCCGCACTGCTGAGTCGTCTCTGGGTTTTGCTTTCCCGGTTTCTGCCTGGTAAGTTTCTGTTTCCCCCTCTGACTCAGAAAGAGTTTCGTTTTCTGAGTCAGAGGTTGGCTGGAACCTCACACATGCATTGTTATTAATTTTAAATATAACTTATTTTACAGTCTGTAATAATATGCTAATTCATAGATGGTAGAGCCGTGCAAACCAATTAGATAGCTTTTCATAATACCACTCCTTGAACCCAAATGGCCTTGTTCTTCTGATGGCTCATTGCAGCTGCTTAAAAAACCTTCTGCAGTTGTCTGTCCATGTTTGTATGCACAAAAACTACTTCTGCTGTGATTGCAACAGAGGCAAGCATACACATATGACAAAGGATGCAACTTCCTCAGCTCTTCAGTGGTAATGCTGTGAGCAAAGTGCTTCTCTAAATGGTTTAAGAGAGACAGGTGGGGGGGCATAGAAGGTAAATATTTGTGATCACATATGTAGGTACACACATTAATACAGTATGAATTACATGCCTTTCTTTTTCAGGGGTACTGAAGATGCAGTGTTGAAAAATCATAGACGTGCACAGAGATTACTAGAAGAAATTCATGCCATGAAGGTAATGCCATGCCTATTGTAAACAGCTTAAATTACATACAATTTAAATTGTACCTATATTTTTGAAAGTTTTGGCTTTCAAAGCTTTTTAATTTAAGTAAGCTTGGTTTTAGCTCTTGTATAGGCTAGATTTGTCTATAACCATTACGTCTGAGTCTTGCAAGATGATGCTGTCAAGGTAATGCATGCTATATGCCAGCAAATTTGGAAAACACAAGAATGGCCATCAGATTGGAAAAAATCAACTTATATCCCCATACCAAAAAAGGGAAACACTAAAGAATGTTCAAACTATCGAACAGTGGCACTCATTTCACATGCCAGTAAGGTAATGCTCAAGATCCTGCAAGGTAGACTTCAGCAATTCATGGAGCGAGAATTGCCAGATGTACAAGCTGGGTTTAGAAAAGGCAGAGGAACTAGAGACCAAATTGCCAATATCCGCTGGATAATGGAAAAAGCCAGGGAGTTTCAGAAAAACATCTATTTCTGTTTTATTGACTATTCTAAAGCCTTTGACTGTGTGGACCATAACAAATTGTGGCAAGTTCTTAGCGGTATGGGGATACCAAGTCATCTTGTCTGCCTCCTGAAGAATCTGTATAACGACCAAGTAGCAACAGTAAGAACAGACCACGGAACAACGGACTGGTTTAAGATTGGGAAAGGAGTACGGCAGGGCTGTATACTCTCACCCTACCTATTCAACTTGTATGCAGAACACATCATGCGACAAGCTGGGCTTGAGGAATCCAAGGCTGGAGTTAAAATCTCTGGAAGAAACATTAACAATCTCAGATATGCAGATGATACCACTTTGATGGCTGAAAGCGAAGAGGAACTGAGGAGCCTTATGATGAAGGTGAAAGAAGAAAGTGCAAAAGCTGGCTTGCAGCTAAACCTCAAAAAAACCAAGATTATGGCAACCAGCTTGATTGATAACTGGCAAATAGAGGGAGAAAATGTAGAAGCAGTGAAAGACTTTGTATTCCTAGGTGCAAAGATTACTGCAGATGCTGACTGCAGTCAGGAAATCAGAAGACGCTTAATCCTTGGGAGAAGAGCAATGACAAATCTCGATCAAATAGTTAAGAGCAGAGACATCACACTGACAACAAAGGCCCGCATAGTTAAAGCAATGGTGTTCCCTGTAGTAACATATGGCTGTGAGAGCTGGACCATAAGGAAGGCTGAGCGAAGGAAGATTGATGCTTTTGAACTGTGGTGTTGGAGGAAAATTCTGAGAGTGCCTTGGACTGCAAGAAGATCCAACCAGTCCATCCTCCAGGAAATAAAGCCAGACTGCTCACTTGAGGGAATGATATTAAAGGCAAAACTGAAATACTTTGGCCACATAATGAGAAGACAGGACACCCTGGAGAAGATGCTGATGCTAGGGAGAGTGGAAGGCAAAAGGAAGAGGGGCCGACCAAGGGCAAGATGGATGGATGATATTCTAGAGGTGACGGACTCGTCCCTGGGGGAGCTGGGGGTGTTGACGACCGACAGGAAGCTCTGGCGTGGGCTGGTCCATGAAGTCACGAAGAGTCGGAAGCGACTAAACGAATAAACAACAAATTACGTCTGAGAAAGCACCAGACTGTAAATTTGATGGGACACTACTATAAATTTGTATTTTATTTATTTTTCGTATAATTGTCAAGGTGATAGTCACATTTGATTTTAAGAGTTCCAAAGCTACGCTTACATTTTTTCTGTTAGCATGTATCTCAGACTCAATTCCTGAGGTAAACTGTTTCTGTTCAGTGTTTCTGCTGCTTAAAAGCATGGATGGCCATTATGGTGGGTGACATCATAGGTCTTAGTCTGTTTCTTGCCACCTTCTTACATTTTTGTGTGGTGATGTCACTGCTCTAATGCACAAAGCAGCAACTGACAGAGTGGATTGAAACCAAAGCATTTTTTTTTGCATAGCTACGACATTCATTAGTTTCTGTAAGTCTTTTATTTCTCTTATACAGACATGATGGGCCATTAAAAGTCTGGCAAGCTCTCAGAGAACATTTTTATAGCAGTGAACTGTTAATTATACTACGTATTTTCTGTGTAAAATATTAAACATCAAAATATAAGAATAATCTTTAAGGTTTACCAAATGATTAAACTGCAGGAATGCTGTTTTGCCCTATTAAGTATAAAAATATAAGAATAATCTCTGAGGTTTACCTGTATGATTAAACTGCAGGAATGTTGTTTTTCCCTATAAATGGATGCTTAATTTTGTGTCCTAATTAGATCAACAATATTAATTTAGCTTTACATGCTAATCCTTGCAAATATTTTAAAATGAGAAATTTAACCAGATTAATTAAAAGTACATTAAAACAGTTTCTTCAAGGTTGTAGCCTATAGAATTAGTTAAAATTGTGTGGAACAGCTTTCAAAACAACATATATTAAGGACTTAGTATACTTATTGTCCTAACAGCCAGAACCACGCTGAGACAAGGAATAGGTCTCTAGTGCTTTATTACTGCTACATTAGACAGAAAATCCTAACAAACTGAAGAAGTGTGGGAAAAACCCAGACAGATAAACCCCAAAGGTTAAGGCGGGTCTGATCTGTGTCTCTTTGAATGGCTGCTTAACTCCTCAGTACTACGCATGCGTTTTCCCCCCTGGATAGGGGCCCCCTCCTGCTCACCATCAGTACTCATGACACTTATCATGCTTTGAAATTTCCTTTTTATATAATTTATTTAATGCCTTCCCACTCAAGCAAAAATAAAAGAGAGACTAGAGCTTCAAGTCTTTGTCTTTTAGATGCCCTTTCTCCAATTCAACCAGTTATATATAAGTACAGGTAGTCCTCACTTAACAACCCTAATTGGAACCAGAATTTCTATCACAAAGCAATACAGTCATTAGGCAAAACAGCACATGATCATACACTTAGCAATGGCAGTTTCAGTAGTCCTGGTTGCAGTCATTAGGCCAGGACCATGCCGTCGTTAGGGCAGGACCTCACACTTCTCCTGCCTTGTCGCGTTTCCCATTGCTTCAGCTCCCTCCACCTGCCTTTCTGCCCCCCATCTCCGCCCCATTTGGCTACCCTGCATTCCACCACCCCTTCCGCCCCCACCACCCTGCGCTCTGATGCTCCTTCCGTCCTGTGTTCCATCCTTCATTCACACCACCCCTGCCACCCCCAGCTGACCTTTGCTATTTTCTTCCTCCTGCTGCTGATGAGATGCACCTGGCCCTTCCTGAGGCAGCTGCTGGCAGCATGCAGCCTTCTCAAAGCATCTTGCAGCCTTCCTCATGCAGTTAGCAGCTGCCTTGCATAGGGTCAGGCCAGGCATGCCTTGTTAGCAGTGGGAGGAAGAAGATGGCAGAGGTCTGCTGGTTGAAACGGGGGTGCAGGCAGGTGGGGATGGCAGGGGGTGCAGGCAGTAGAGCACAGGGTGGCAGGAGCGGTGAAGCACAGGGTGACAGGCAGCAGACTGTAGGTGGCAGGGGTGCAGGGCAGCAGGGGCGGCAGAGCACAGGCTGATAGGAGCAGCAGGAATGGCGGAGCGCAGAGCAGTGGGGATGCAGAGCAGAGGGCAGGGTGGCAGGGGTGGTGCAGGGCAGAGTGCAGGGTGGTGGGGGTAGCAGAGGTGGCAGAGCCCAGGGCAAGGAAAAGGGCAGAAATGGGGGGAGATAGGCGAGTGGGGGGTTGAAACAGGTCCTGTGGTTGTAAATGTGGATGGGCTGCCAAGTGCCCAAATTTTGATCATGTGACCACAGGGGTGCTGCAACAGCCATAACTTTGAGGACTGGGCGTAAATATCATTCGTGCAGTGCCGTTATAACTTTGAACGGTCACTGAACAAATGGTCGATAAACAAGGACTACCTGTAAATGCTTTGCTTAGAGAATTTTATGACATATAGTATATCTACTATTGTTTCTTTTCTGGCAAGTATATCATTATCATTATTAGATTTTTTTCCTTCCTTCCTTCCTTCCTTCCTTCCTTCCTTCCTTCCTTCCTTCCTTCCTTCCTTCCTTCCTTCCTTCCTTCCTTCCTTCCTTCCTTCCTTCCTTCCTTCCTTCCTTCCTTCCTGTGTCTGTCTATCTCTCTCCATCTATCACCAACTCATGACAGCAATAAAATGTTTTGTAGAAACAATGTATTTTGTGAATGCGCACTCACGATGCCCAAGAAGCTATGAATACTGATGACTCATATCTTAAATCTTTCTTTTTATTTCTAGTTGTCTTCTAGGAAACTCCTTAAATAGAAATACCCCCAAAGGAGCACTTTGAAGTAGGGAAATTCCTTTTAAGAAGTCAGGGCTAGATAAAATTGGACTTCATAGGCTGGAACGTCTTGTATGAAGGCACTTTCAAATTAAGCATATGTTCAACTCTATTTTTCCTTTCTTTCCCCTGTGCCTAGTAACCTATCTTAGAGAAGAGAAATGGAAAGTAGCTGAAAAAACATGTGTTCTCCAAACTTTGATTAGGTGTTTTTTTCCTCTGGAGGTAGTGCAAAACTACCAGGGCCAGAATTGAAACTTACATTAAAGTTATTTGGCCCAAGTTATTCTGTAAAGAACAAGCTTGAATCTCCAGTTAGTGTGATAAATTGCAAATAAACTGACATCATTTGTGAGTATTCCCACTTCTTGGAGAAGCCAGATAGGTTATCAGAGCATCCACCAGCATTCTGTTCATGCTCTAAAAGACAACATTTTGATTAATTCTAGTTTCTTGATATGTGTAAATGCACTTAATTCTTTAAGGAGGAAGTCCTTGAGCATCTTAGGCCAGTGGACACATGTGGAGTTTGAAGTGCTCATACTAAAAGGAGATTATAGAGAGTATGCCCATTTGCAAATGGTGGGTGTAACCATTCCTGAAACATTGGGATGCAGCCAGTTACTATTTTTATTGATAAAAATGCTTCTGGAACCCAAATAAATTCTTAAAAATAAGAAGCATCTGCATCTGCCTATCTGTCTGTCTGTCACTATTATTTCTGTGCTGCTTCATTTCAAATTGGCTCTAAGCAACTGATGCTTTGCAGCATGCCAGTTTCCAATACTTTCTTTAACTTAGAGTGCATTTAAAGGCATGAGTACAGAGCAAAAGATGATGTCAGTTGCAAGTAGAGTTCAATATGAAGAGCTATTGAATAGTCACTACTTAAAGTGCATGGATAAAGATCTAGGCTCTTGAATATTTATGTTGCCCACCAAAGGGTATAGTTTTATTTAACTACATCAGATTTACTCTTAAAAATACATTGCACCAAAGTGGATTGGCATGAGAGGTCCCTCCCGCTTTATGTTTTAGTAAGCAAGAATAACTGGTGGTAGTAAGATTTTTATAAAATAAAAGTTAAAAAATATTTTATAAAAAATATTCAGCATTACTCATTTAAAACCTGGAAATGTCCTTCTTTGTGAGGAAACAACATTGGTAAAAATGTGAGCTAAGTGGATAAGAAAAATTGGGTTAATTGTTTGCAGGAGTTCTTGAAGCTATTGGAACAGAAAACTGTTTTTAGTTTCTTCAGACTTCTTTTCATCAGAACTGTATGAGACATTTATATTAAAATACCAGGAAGAGAGAGAGAACATTATGAACCTAGCTAGTTCTTTATCTGGGAGAAAATGGGTTTTAATAGCATTTGCTTCTAAAATGTTCTCAATTAGACTTCATGGATAATCATTTAAACTATTTTACAGGATATTCCTAAGATAAAATGTAACATTTAATATTAAAGTATGACACTGATATAAACAAAACTTTCTTGTCTATCCCTTAAGCACAATTGAGAAACTGAAAACTAATTGTTGTTTCTGTGAAACCCACCTGGAAACAATTATTCTCCTCTCATTTTTAACTGAGGTTAAGGAATTTTTCACTATCAGTGTTAATGTTACTTGAAGTTAAAAGGTGACAGTTAGAATTTGAAATAGATTAAGTATATACTGCATGCCTGCAGATTCATTATTACTTTTTAAAGTAAAATCTGTGAGTCAAGTTCAACTTCTGGTAAATACGTGGAAAAATATATGGAGGGCTTGGGATGAAAGCTTATGCCTTTTAATAGCTATCTGAAACCTCAAGTGAGGTAAAGCTAAAATTAGTAGATACTTTAAAATATCAAACTTGTAGCTGCAACCATATGAGCTCTGCTTGGTGTCTAGCATGAAGAAGCTACTAAAAACAAAATACCTATTTTTTGGCTAAAAGTGTTGCTGACAAATATGCAGAGCACTATAAATCTCCAGGTGAATA
Source organism: Candoia aspera (assembly GCF_035149785.1). NCBI lineage: Eukaryota > Metazoa > Chordata > Lepidosauria > Squamata > Candoiidae > Candoia > Candoia aspera. The sequence continues at coordinate 212,086,205 of NC_086154.1, read as the reverse complement.
TGAGATTACAGTGCTCCCAATTACATTTGCATTCTTGTTCCACAATCTTCTGGGCTCATTCTTGGAGTTTCATAAGGTTTGGAGGCTTCTGACATAGTCATATTCCTTTTATAATATTTTTAAAATTATCTTCTTTTGGTTTTGTCCTGCCCCCCCCCCCCAAAGAAATTAAAATCAGTATCCTTTGATTGATTGGTAGCACTAGAAAGCATCCTGAAATTTTGGGAAGGAAATATCGTTCACTTACTACCTTGATTTTTAAAAAGGGTAAGTTGAAAATTACATACTGACCTGAAATGCTGCCTGCTAGATACTTAATACCTGAACAAAAATGGTTTAGCTAACCTTAACAGAAATGATTTTAGATCACAAATATTTTTATCAGTGCAAATTTATATTTTTCTACTACAGAAGACTGTCCACCCTTAAATACAAACCATTTTGTTTCTAAAATGAGAGATTAATTTGCTCACATCCATCCACCCTGCCAAATTACTATAATATTCATTATAGGGAGTGAGGGGGAGGGGCTGAACTGTTTGCAGGGCTTTAGGTTAGATTCAGTAACTGAATACAGTAAATAACCCAGAAGAAGGTAAGGCCAAATACTGTTGTTTTTTGTTGCTTATTTGAGGTTTCAGATTTTTGATCTTTTTCTTTCATCCATGAACATATTTAGCTTAGAAAGTAGCCACTTTCTCTCTCTCTACTTTTTTTTTTAATAGGGTTTTGTCTCCTGAACATCAGTTAGCTTTATGTTTCTAGAAGACAACCATATTTAGGCCATCATGTGTAGAAATTGAAGGGAGAAATTAAAGGTAGTGAATATGGTTTGTCAAATGTTCCTGCCTTTTGGAGGCGCATGTCATGTTCCACGTTTCAATGATCTGTGTACATCGTAATGGTTCACATGTCAAACCTTTCTGCTTACTATATTCACGTTACTTCATGCTGGGGTTTTTCCATTCCTGCCCTCCTCTTTGTTTCCCAACACTGGAATGTATGTTTGGGTTTGCAAGCCTGGTCAAGGTTACTTTCCCAGGCGCGTGTAACGGTTGCTTGCACCTGGGAGAGGGTCCTGGCCGTCATGCATTCGGGGCGGGACTGGTTTGAACGCAAGGCTCTTAAGTTTGTATTTGGCGCGCTTTTGCTCATTCTCAGCTTTCTCTGTATTTGCATACTATTCCTTTAATAAATCAGTTATCTTTAAGCCCGAGCTTGTGAGACTGAGTATTTGGGATTAGGCAACCATTACAGCGCATCCCCTTCCCCAAGAGTCAGCCAGCCTGCCTGCAAAGATCGGAGGGATTTTTTTTCCCCTTCAAGTACTAAGTGTGGGAGTGCCTGACCTGCTTGGTTATTTATTTATTTTTTTCCTTTCTTCCAGCACTTATGTGTATCTTCGTATACATTATATTGCATTTTGGGTTTTTTTTTTACATTTTGTTCTATTATGTGGTCCTTATAAATTTTCACTGTTATTGAATCTATATTTAAATAAATAAATAAGTTATCCAGAGTCGCTGAGGTGTATGCATAAACACTACTGTGCTCACTTCAGTGTGAATACATATAACTAGTCTCTGTCATAAATTATTTTTTGTTTAATGAACTAATTGAGCTAAAGCAAGTGATGGAGGACTTCATTTAAGGATTGAAAAATATCTATTTGGGGAAAGGGTTTAGGGGTGAAAATGATCCTCATATCCCCCACCACTCCCTATCTAAAGAAACCCCTTAAAAAGAAACTGGGGGTGCTGTGAGAAATGCCAAAATGGGAATTGAGCAGTTGGAGGAAAACTTCCTCAGTACTGCATATAGATGAACACTAATTATGATTTTGGAGAAGATGATATAGGCTGCATTTCAAATGAAAAAGAGAAGATACTATCACAAGTAAATGCTGACTTTCAAAACAGGAGTATTTTAGGAAATTGAACATACAAGCATTATAATTTTGGCTTCTTTGGTAGCCCCACTGGATAATTTTATGATCTAGCTTTTTCCTTTTGCATAACTTAGTTTTTCTAGAGTTGATAGCCAAATTACTTTCCTGCAGTAGCTAGTAAAGAGCAATTTGAAGAGCTATGGCTTTTAAAATTACCACAAAATTACTGTCTTGTTCATTGATGATTGCATCTTAAACAGAAGACATTAAATTATGATCCTTCTATTTGAAATAGTTCCTTTAGCGATTTTGTCTAAAAAGCTCAGATCATAATTTCCAGTTTAGAGTTTAGTCTGAAGTCATTCCTTCATTTTCTCTTGGTGACTTCTTAAATGCTAAGTATAGAACATAAAATTCCTAATGCTTCTTTAGCAGTATTTATGAAGTATGATCCTGTGCATAGCTCCCACTGAGTTTGGCGGAGTTTACTTCTAAGACTAAATTGGAACTTTAATATATAAAGTTTCTTTTTCTGCCCACCCCTTTTTTACTTTGTGTTGTGCCAGGTATTTAAGCCTGGGAGCAGAGACTCCCTTCTGCCTGTCTAGGTTGTTGTTGTTGCTGCTGTTGTTATTACAATCATTACTACTACTACTACTATACCTGGACATTTCTGATGCTTTAAGAATGTGAAAACTTGTGTAAGGTCTCTGACTCTACGGGTGCAGCAATAACCTACATCCCATGATCTTCAAAAGGAGGAGGAGTTGAGTCCAGTGGCTCCTGAAAAACAGGAATGCAGCCCCTTGAACTCTTCCAGAATCAAACAGCAATTTTTAAAGTGACAGAAATGGAGACAAGTATGTGGATAACAATTTTATGAATATCATTTAATCAGTGCAATTTTAAATTTATCTTAAAGGTACATTATTCACATTTGCACTGATACATTGCTTTTTGGAGTGGATTGACTGGCTGCAACTGGATTGTTACCGCTGTTACAAATATATCTTGCTGCTGCCTTGGAGAAAAATCCCCATATTTTTAAGTACAATTTTTTTTGAAAAAAAACTCTCCTATAGGTTTAGTTTTAAGACTAATACGTTAAAATTAGAAGTATAGCAGAGTTTTAAAACATGAAATTGATGTTGGTATAGCTGATTTTCCTCTATTTGTCAATTCATTACCTTATAAAGGATTGACATTCTAGCCTAACGACTTGGAATATATGTTTAATATTAACCATGAAACAAAATAGCAAACAGACCATGGAAACAGTTCAAGTTGGCTGTCTTTCAGTGGAACAAAACTCAAGACATTATGGAGTTTCAATCATGAGAAACAGTGGGAAATTGGAAAAAAACCTTTTGCTCCCTCAGAAAAGAATGAACATAGTGCAGAGATGACACCAAAACCATACTGGAACTTACATTGCTATGCTTTGACAAAATATTTTGCTCTTGCTTTGTGTGTGTGTGTGTGTGTGTGTGTGTGTGTTTGAATCAGTCTTGACTCCTGGAGACTGCCTGCACAACAGGTAGTCCTCACATAGCTACCACAATTGGGACCAGCAACTCCATCATTAAGTAAAACATCACATGACTGCCACAGACTGACAATGTCACCATTCGGTCATTAACCAAGATGTCACAGGACTGCGATTTGAGATTTTACTGCCAGCTTCTCCACTGATTCTGCTTGTCAGAAGCCAGTTGTGAAGCATGCAAATGGTGATATGTAACTGCAGGATACTGCAGTGGTCATAAACACCCACTGTTCGCAAAGTACCCGAATGTTGATTACGTGACTCCGAGTCACTGCGATAGTTGTAAATGTGAGGACCAGTCATAAAGTTACTTTTTCAGCTTCATTGTAACTTTGAATGGTCACTAAATAGGGCAGCCATTAAGCGAGGTCTACCTGTAGTCCTTGCAGTTTCTTTGGCAAGATTTCAGAAGTGGTTTGCCATTGCCTTCTTCCTAGGGCTGAGAAAGAGTGACTGGCTCAAAGTCACCCAGTTGGCTTTGTGCCTAAAGCAGGACTAGAACTCATAAGTCTCCCGGTTTCTAGCCTGATTCTTTAACCACTACACCAAGCTGTCTCTCTGCCCTTGCTATTTCAGATTAATATTCCAGATTTCATACCTTTCTACCGCTCACCAAATAGAATAGCTAGCTTTAAAACAGACTGTTGGAACTAAAGATAACAAATTGACTAAACCTTAATAATGTGTCCAATTTAGAAATAATTAGAACATCTTCAGCTAAAATGCAACCCCACTTAGATTCTTTCCCTTAAAGAGTGGTCAGTTTTCATAGAATCCACTTGTGCCATTCTGCTTCAAGAGCATATTTTGATTTAGTAGTTGCCTCTACTATGGAAAAAAAAGATGAATGATGTTTGCTGGTTTTCCCTTTTCACAGGTCCCCCTGAAAATTTGCCTCAGAGCACTGGCAGACCCTTCAGAATACTCAGAACATCATGTTGAGGGGACTGCAGGAGTCTGGGAATTGGCAAACATTGTTCTTTGCTTTCTTTTACTAACAGAGCATCAGCTGGATCAGAAATTCTAGAAACAGAATGCCATCTTTATTTTTGGCACACTTAACCTAAAGCAGTGAATTCTGTAACACTCTGCCATGTATTTAATACAGAGCACAAGCGTTTTAATTCTTTTTTTAAATTAAACTTCATTTTAGAAGAATACTAAAAATATAAGCAAAACATCAAGATACACTAAAATAACAAAATTAAGTAAAACAATCCTTAAACAACAACTTGATAGAAGCCATAAAAAGAAAAGAGGAGGGAAAAAAAAGAAAAGTAAAAAAAGTAAAAATATACCTTATATATTAAACTTATCGATTGGCACTGGTTTACTGATAAATATCATACATCGCTGTAGTATTATCAGATATAAAATATTATTGTAGAGTATCATAACATCTCTCCCAAAGAAGAACATAAAGCAATATATTCTATTTTGGCAGAGATGTTACGATACATTACAATAATTATAAATAATATTTATCATTTGATTAGTGGAAAATATGGCCTTTTCCAGGCCAGATAAATTACACATTTCCAAAAGCTATTCTTCAATAACTGGAATAGTATCACTTTTCCAATTTTTCAGTATTACTCTTTTAGAATAATTCCTGATAAACAGTTAAGTTCCAACGGTTTGGTACATAATTCAACATCACACTGACATCTTTAATGTTTAAAGGTGGTCTCATAAATCTACTTACATACATTAAAATGCTATTCCAAAAAACTGACAAAAGATCACAGGGTCATTTCCTATGCATCAATGAATGCTCAAATTTTTTACACCTCCAACAAAGAAAATCTGATCTCCAACCTTTTAAATTCATTCTTTGGGAAGTTTAATAAACTCTAATACAAATTTTTGATGAATCAACTATATTTTCAAATCCATTCATATCATTTTAACATTTTAAAGAACCTATAGCTATCGATGGAGGATTGTTGGAGATTCCAGTTTTTTGGATCATATTTAAAATATCCCAGAAATGTCCACTTAAAAAAAAATCTTGCCCTTTTGATGGAAATATGTTATGGGGTTTATTTTGTCATAGATACTATCAAATAAGAAAGTTTCTCAGGTGCCTCTGAAGTGGTCAAAGTGTCTGGCCCATATTGAGCCATTCAAACATGCTTGAGTTGAAAATACTGCACTGTTGTGAACTAAGAAGCACAAATTCAATTTGAAGTCAGGAAAAATTCTTAAAACAATCATTACATAATAATTGGTTTAAAATCATCATCCTGGCTTCCACCCGTACTATCCAATAAAAGATTTTACCACCTGTTATGAGAGAATTTTTCTAAATATTTTCTAAATATTCATGAGTCTCATCATCAAAACCATTCTATGCCACAATATGGTCAAAAGATTTCTCACAGCTGGCATTCTTGGAAATAAAACACCTTTTCTTCTATATATTGTTCCAAGCACTTGCCATGACTCAAAGGGAAATAGATAATAGCTTTCCAACATAGCCCATAGAATGTTTTAGATTCTTCCATTCATCCTGTTGTTATATCTGACCATGCTCCTATTACATTAACTCTTTGATTAAAAAGTTTAAGCCAGTTATGGAAGGTGGTATTTTAACGATTGATTGATCGATTGATTGATTCAATTATTCAATTTCTATTTATTTATTTATTCGATTTCTATAGCCGCCCATCTCAGCAAGTGACTCTGGGCGGCTTCCTTGTTACCAGAAGACGGGGAGATCTCTGCAAACAATAGTAGCCAGGCAGATTTCTAAGGAAGAAAGTGTTCTCGCAGGTATCCTAGTCCCAACTTGCTTAGCCCCAACCTGTGTAGAAAGCTTAATACCAAAACCTTCACATTTGGCCAGAAGCAAATCAATAGCCAGTAGAGCTCTTTCAGCACTTGTCTAATATGGCAGTAGGTAAATGAGTCACACAACCATTTATTGTCATCCTTTCCGCAGTTCTACATTTTGAAAGTTCCTTGCTTGATCTTGTAAGCCCTTGAGAAGCCAGTCAATATTTTCTTGCAAATCTCTTTTAAATACCGTATGTCTCAAAACTCATACATTGCATAGTATGGCTTCTCTGGAGAGTACCCTGCTTGCATACTTTTTACATATTCTCCATCTGTTGGCAAAATGGAACATAGTCAAATGCAGGTCAAAGCATCTGAGAAAGTTTAATACAGCAGGGGGAAAAAAAACATTGCTGACTGTGAGAGCCATTAACTTGATGTCTGCTTTACTGATGGAAGTCTGTGTTAATATTTAGCAACACAATTTAATTCAGTCTTAGAAAAAGTGCAGTAGGAAAACAACCTTACCCAGGCTGACAAGAAGATGGTATGGATGATCCTAGTGGGTGTTCTCCATATTTATTAATAACAGTCTTCTGTATTGCCTCAAGTTCCCACTGAAGAGAAAGCTGACATTGCAGGTCAAATGGCATGCTGCCAGAATATTTAAGAGCAGCTGGATGGAGCACTGTAACACAGAAGACAACCTTGCAGATTAGTTTTACTATGTAACCTTTATGCATAGTTGCAGTTTTGTGCACAAAATATCTTAAGTAATATATATGGGAAACTGTTAACCTGGGAGGGAATTTGTTGTTTGCAAAGCTGTAAAAGCAACCATTATACAGTAGACTCTCAGTTAACCAGAACTCAAGCAACCAGCACACTCAAGCAACCGGCAAAAAAATCAAATAAATAATATTTTAAATAAAATTTAATAGTAACTCTCAGACAACCAGAAACTACATTTATCCGGTATCTACCAATCCCCATGGGTGCTACTTAACTGAGAGTCTACTGTAGCTTTGTAAAATCTTTTCAAATAAAATTCTTAACTCTACAATATCACCAGAACAAGTTTTCCTTTAAAAATGCTGATCTAGAGCCAGATATGAAAGTACCAAAAGAGATAGCTATAGAAAGATGGTCAAAAGGAGCAGCAGAACAAGCCATCTGCTATTTTCCTAGAATTATTGTCCCTAGCCTGGTATGTGTGGTCCCATGCCATAGTGTCAGCATACCCAGCTCCTGACTGGCATTTCTGCTGTTGATCACCCCAGCAGCTGTTACAGGTGGATAGAGGTGATGGAGCAAGGTCACACTTCCTAGGATTTCAGCACCTGGTCTAGAATGTAGGCTTTACTTTGTAAACAGGCACAATTCGTAGTAGTTGCACTAACCTAGTCAGACTATTGCTGAACCCTGCTCCAGCTGGACCAATGCTATTTACTCTTCCGGCCATTATCATCAACTGCCTAAGAGAAAGGTCCTCAGATTTTTCGAGTATAATATGTATTTTATTTGCAATGATTTGCATTGCTTGAATTTGTTAAGGTGGTTATTCTGAAAAGCAGGATATAAATAATTGCAATAAATAGTCATTTGCTAGGGGTTTTTTGCTGTAATTATTTTTACTTCATTTTTGTGTCAGTACTTATTGTTTAACTAATTACTCCCTTGAGTGTTCTCCCTGAACAGAAATGCAGTACATAAATAACACTTCTCTTGCTTGTTTCTTGCACTGAAACTGCTCACATGCATGCACAGAAGAATTAACCAACTCTTTTCATCTTCTAGGAGATAAAACTCGATCAGGTTACCAAATCAGCACTTGGGAGAGAAATTGACTTTGGGATTATCTGTAAAAAGGTATGATACTTTCAACTTGTCTTAAAGTTGTATTTTTGTGGAGTCCTTGGTGCTCTCTGAGCCTTGTTGTTTTCTTGCAGACGTTTCATTGCCAGACTAGGCAACATCTTCAGTGCAAAGAGGAAGTGGGCCTTGCACTCTGTTTATATACCGTGGCTTGCCCTGCTTGTGTTGGTGGGGGGGGGGAGTGTTCTCTCCTTGGGAGTTCTTTGATTGGGCTGTTGTTTGCTGCTTGGTTGATTGTCTGAGCTGATAGTTCCTTGATTAGGGTGTATTGTGCTGTTTGATGGTTCATCTGGTGTTAATCCTAGTGTTGATTTTTGCATATCTGGGTGTTGATTGCTGGCAAGGGAGTGTACTGGTCTTCTGGCTTTTCTATTGTCTCTTTTGGATGGTATGTAAATGTTGTTTACCTCTATGTGTCTGTTGATGGCTGCTTTATCTGAGTGCCAGGCTTCCAGGAATTCTCTGGCGTTTTTGGATTTGGCTTGGTTTAGGATGCTCACAGTTTCCCAGTTGAAACTCTGGTTGAGTCTGTCCATGTGTTGTGAGATTAAGGAGCTCTCATCGTGTCTTCTGACTGCTAGTTGGTGTTCATGGATGTGTTCTGCTAGTCTTCTGCCTGTCTGGCCTACATAATGGCTGTTACAGTCTTTGCACTGTATGTTGTAAATAACTCCTGTTTTTTCTTCTTGGGCTATTGGGTCTTTTGGGTTACTTAATATGTTTTGAAGAGTTTTAGTTGGTTTATGTGCTATGGTGATGCCATGTGCTTGTAACAGTCTGTTGGTGGTTTCTGAGATGTTTCTGATGTATGGCAGTGTTATCCTTTTCATAGTTTCCATTGGTTGGGTTGTAGTGGGTTGGGTGGTGAGGCACTTTGTGATAAAGTTGAGCGGGTATCCATTTTGTTGGAAAATGCTGTACAGATGATCTTTTTCTTTCTTCTGGTGTTCTGGGTTGCTGCACTGTAGAAGTGCTCATCTGAATAGTGTTCTTACACAGCTTCTCTTGTGGGAGGTTGTAACAATCCAAATATTCGCTTCAACTTGTATTTTTGTTTAGAAAGTTTCTTGCCACCATCAACACAAGCAGATATGTTCACAGCCCTTTTCAACGTAAGTAATAGATGAAGCTTCCCAGTTGTGTGTCAGTGCAGCATATGGAGCATCCCTAGGGTCATTCAACAAGGTGGTCAGAGCCCTGCCACTTTTAATGTGTGTGTGCGCAACCATGCAATGCACATTTTAAAAAGAGCAAGGCTTTGATCACCTAGTTGCATCTTGATGGCATTGGCCATCCCTGCAGATGACCCTGGCAACATGTTATATGGTGCTTACAGATGTCAGTACAGATTCTTCTGAGCACTGTTGTTCTTGAATGTTGTGGCTTTCTAGTTCCAAACGCATGTTTTGGTCATGGTAGAATCTGTGACAAGATTTTTAATTGTAATTAAAAATTTCTTATATTTTTCCAGCACTCTGAAAAATAAAAAGGAGATAATTATGTGTCTCAGAAAGTAATTCTTTATATGGCAGTTGACAAGGTGGTTGCCAATATTTCCAGCTTTTAATGATGATGGGGAAAACTAGACCGTATAGAACTGTGAATAATTATCCATTTTTGCTACAAAAATCAACATATTTTTTAAAACTTATTTTCCCAACCTGACATTTATTTTAGAAGTAGTATGCTGATAAATGGAAAAAAATATGTTATTTGATACTTTAGCAGATGGTTTGAACTGAAGTTAAAAGCACAGAAAACATTTGAATACAGGTAGTCCTCACTTAGCAACCACAATTGGAAACAGCAACTCTGTCGCTAAGCACTACAGTCACTAAGTGGAAAATCACATGGCTGTTACGGGCTTATGACATTACTTCCCATTCAGTCATTAAACGAAACATCATGTGATGCAACTTGCAATTTTATTCCACATTCTTCATTAACATTGTTGTAAGCTGGTTGGGAAGTGTGCAAATGGTGATCACATGACCACGGGACTCTGCAGATTGTCATAAATGCAATGATTGGTTGCAAAGCTATTTTTCTTTACACCATCATACAGTAACTTTGAATCGTTGCTAAACAAGGCAGTCAATAAGCGAGGACTACCTGTATGTTTCTTTATTGCTCTGAAATAACTGTTTAAAAAAAATCTAGCTATTCTCAAGACTGGGAACAGCAATGGGAATACATTATAAAATGGTTGTGTAGATTGTTTATTGCTGAAGATAATTCTGCTAATTAATGGCTATAGCAAAAAGGGTGAATCTTCCTGCATCTATCAGTGCCCAACTCGGTCTTTGAAATCTGGGATCCCAACATTTCCAAATTTCTGTCTGTTCCATTTTTCATTTTTTTTACTCCCATTTTTTCTTCATTCAAACAAAAACAAAACCAGTTACTTGTAGTGTGTGGGTCTAAAGAAAGACTACCTTGTATAATCCAATGATGCTATCCCTAGTTTCAGCAAAGCAAAAGTGTATATTTCATTGAACAGTATGGGAGCTTGGGATGTATATATTGGATTGGTTTTCATTTTAAAAGGAAAAACAAGTTTTATATTAATATAGCATTCAGGAAGCTACACTACTGTTTCTGTAGATTCTAGTAAGGTCATAATTAGGTCAGGAACTCCGGACGGGGCCAATACATTTATACTCTGGTTTCTCTTCATATATACAGTAAATATTTCACCTTTTAATTAGCAGAACATAAACAATTAAAAGGGAAGTAGAAATTATTTCTAACTCTTGAGAGTGATTTGGGGAAATATTTAACTGCAAAAAAGAGAATTAGCTGTGCAGATGAACAGGAAGGGACATGTTTTACACGTAACATCTACTAAAACCTCTTTGATCATTTTTCCACCATCAAGATGACAGTTGGGTTGCTGTAAAATCACGATTCTTCCTAACAGATCTAAATGTATCTCTTGTATTTGAAGACTGATTGGTGCAATTTGCTGCAGTGATTTAGGACTCAATCAAATTAAAGATCTTGTTTTAATTTATGTACCTGTAGGTATGTAGGATTTTGTATTTAAATTACAAAATTCAATTATATCACCGTATTTGTAAAAACTAGGCAATATATCACAATACATTCAATGTTATTGCACTTGTTCAATGAGCATTAAAACTAAATGTTGTGTCAAGTGATTTCAGAAATGTAGGAATGCAGTCCTTACAAACCAGTGTTGTTTTGATTAAGACTCTCAACTTTGAAAATGTTATTTTGGTATCATGCTAATTATATATGCCTGATTCTTTGAGAAATGTTGGCATTTCTTACTGCATTAATAACCAAACACATACTTAAATAAATTCTTTACATTCTTCCCTTTAAAAAAATGTATGTGCAGTCCTTAAGCCACAAAAAAATAAACAACTGTCAAGTCTTTGCTTAGTGGCTTAGCAATTCTTACTGAATTAATGTAATATTTGACATTATATGCAAGCTTTAAATTATACAGTACATACATGGAATTCTACCAACAAGTAGGGTTTTTGCTGTTTACTTGCATTTTAAAGCCCCAAAATATTTGCAATATGAAGGTAGAGCTTCTACCAGGGGGCTTGGTTTTTTTGGTTTTTGCTTTTGTTTTGGACTCTGCACACCTTTAGGGCAATACCATTGCTTGGTTATCTTAGACCAGTGTTTTTCAAACTTGTCAACTTTAAGATGTGTGGACTTCAACTTTCAGCTGGCTTGAGAATTCTGGGAGTTGAAGTCCACACATCTTGAAGTTGACAAGTTTGAAAAACACTATTCAGTGTTTTTCAAACTTGTCAACTACAAGAACAAGTTTTAAGCTCAGAAAATGAAGAAAGCATTAGAGAGAAAATTTGAATAGTCTTCAAAAAGACTATTCAGCATTTCTAATGCTAAAATGCTACTCAGAGTTCCTTGGATGCAAAAGTAATGATATCTAAGTATTCTTATTTCCATAAATACAAGATCAGTATTTTACGGATAAGTTTTACAGATTTAAAAGAGTACTTTGATCTTGTCTGAAATGGAAATAACTGTGGCTATATAAAACCACAGTTTCCTGATAAACTTCCATGGCAAACAGATGTGAACTTCAAACAGGAATAGCTGTGATTAGTTTGAAAACATTGGTCATGAGAGAAAGTTACATGGCAGTGTAAAATTTGGCTGCTGTGACTAATTCTGTTCCAGTAAGGTACATGAATAAATCTTCTGATTGTCAGAAAATGTGCACATTTGAACTGTGCTCTTAAATATTTTCAGAGCAGTAGAAATTTGTTGTCTAATTAGTGTCTCCTCCAATGCCAAAGAATGTTTTTGAGCAAAACTAGCTCAAGAAAAAGTTAGTTATAAATATTCCCCTCTTGTGTTACTGTTTAAATACAAGAATACTTAACTTGAATACTTTGTTTAGGTAAAGGTAAAGGTTTCCCTTGACGTAAAGTCCAGTCGTGTCCGACTCTAGGGGGCGGTGCTCATCTCCGTTTCAAAGCCTTGGAGCCGGCGTTGTCCATAGGACACTTCCGGGTCATGTGGCCAGCATGACTCACGGAACGCCGTTACCTTCCCGCCGAAGCGGTACCAATTAATCTACTCACATTTGCATGTTTTCGAACTGCTTGGTGTGCAGAAGCTGGGACGAGCAACGGGAGCTCACCCCGCCGCGCGGTTTCGAACCGCCGACCTTCCGATCGACAGCTCAGCGGTTTAACCCGCAGCGCCATGGCATTATTTTTCACTATGATCATGAGCTTGGCTTCCCTGAGTGTGGCAGTTCTGTTGATGATTATCTAATCTGCATATAAACATTGTGATGAACCTCATGAATATTTCCCTTGCAGCTGCTTGCAGAATGTACATGTCACCTTGCTCAAATAGGAGAAATTGCCTCATTTCATACATCCTGTTCAGGTGTTATGGACAGCCTTGGAGAAACTATGCAGTGACAGCTACAAGAACAAGTTTTAAGCTCAGAAAATGAAGAAAGCATTAGAGAGAAAATTAAATTGACCACACCTCAACTCCCTGGGGTTTAAGAGGGAGAGAAGAGAAAACATAGTCAGGCTTTCAATATTCTGATACTATAGTCTATACCAATAAAGAAACATTCCAGTCTTCCTGAGGAGTCTGTTTCCTGATTTGGCCAACCTTGAAGGGTTGACAGGCATTCAGAAAATTACCATGTGAGTGTTAATATGTTTTCTACTACAGATTAAGGTTACTATGGTAACTAATCATTTTGGCCCGGTGAAGAAGTTGAATTTAATTGTCCTCTTTTCAGATGTTAATTTTTGCACCTGGGGAGAAGAACTTGCCTGGACTTGTTTTAGTTTCAGTTTCCCTTCTGTGTAGGCATGTAGAGAGTTAAGCAGCTCTCACTGAAAGCCTGTAAATATGTTTGCTTTCTGTAAATAAAATTATTTTTATAGAAATGCCTGGTGTGTGTCTTTTCTGATCTCTCCTGGGCCAAAGGCTTTCCTAGCAATCTGCTAACAGTGAGTACCTCAGCTTCTATATGCTCAAGCTCTACCTATGTCACTCAAATGACATTAGCCCCTAAGATACCTGAAAGAAGATCTTAGTATGTACAATAATAAGTGTGAGCTTGATGCACAAATCATGATAGGGTAGAAGAATAAGGATATTCTGAGGCCCAAGAGGGATAGAGCTTATTGGCAATGCTTGAACAATGAGTATTTATTATTTTTTGATGCATTGGATAGGGTTATAAAATAATTCTTCAACACCAGAGATGGACAAAATCCATGTAGCAAGTTTCTTTTTGAACACAAAGAACAACAGCTGATACACAGAAATTATTTCAAGGAGCTTTTGTCTGTTGAGTAATGTTCTTGAGTGGATTGTCTGGATTCTTTGCAGTTGAGTTTCAGGGAAGGACATAGAACTGAGACAGTTCACATTTGTAGATGACCTCTGGACAGAGCCAGGATAAAGACTGTGCAACCGTTCTGCTTCTTCTTGATCACTCAGTGGCTTTTGATACCACAGATCATATTATCCTTCTGGATTGGCTGTGGAAATTAAGAGTGGGAGGCATGGTGTTGTGGTGGTTCTCCTTCATCCACAGTCAGTTCCATTCAGTGTTGATTGGGGTGTGTGGTGTCAATGCTTTTGTCACTCCTGTTTAACATCTACATGAAGGCACTGGGAGAGGTCATCTGCCAAGGTGGGGTCAGGTATCATCAGTATGCTAATAATACCCAGCTGTATATCTCAAGCTCAGGTCAGCCAAGTAATCCTATTGAGGTCTTATCCAATTGCCTAGAAGCTGTTCAGGTCTAGATGGGGAGGATCAGGCTGTCTGCTCCTGGTTTTTCTGGTACTAAGAATGATCTCTTCAGTTCTGAAAGGAAATGCACTCCTCTGGACCGAACTGATCCTCAGTTTGGGGTTCTCCTGGACTTACAGCTCCTGCTCAGTAAAGGAATGATGGAAATTCCCTGGTCAAGGTTTCATGGAATTTTGTTCTATCTCTGGCTCAGATTCTGAATAATAGCTGAGTTCTCTATTGATGCAACATTTGCTTCATATGTAAAGTATAGGCCATAATCTATATGAGACCGAAGATTGCTTCATATATAAAGTATAGGCCATAATCTATATGAGACCGAAGACTGTAATTCCCTTTGGAAAAGACTGTAGCATCCTTTCAGAGAATTGCAATTTAGCATAAAAGAATAAATTATGGGTTTATTGGTACACACTACGGTTTGCTAGGTGAAGTGCACAGGCTGGCATAGACTGCCTTTGAAGTATCTAAGAATTCACATGGATACAGCCAGCCATCAGAGGAGTGCTCTGTTCACCACACCTATCTGAATGTTTTGTATAACCCCATTATCCACTATACTTAGCATACATCTGTAGGATTCTTGGCCACTGTGGCTGGGGTTGATGAGAATTGAAGTCCAAAGGTTTTAAATTACAATAGGTTGCTTGTTCCTACATTATATAATATTTTAGGCATTTCTTTAATTTTATATTTCAATGGAGCTTTAGTAAATAGCACAGTTTCATGTCCAGAATACCTTACAAATTAGAATATATTCAAAACTGCATATATCAGTACATCTAGTATTCGTCACTGATTTTGCTCAAAATTTGCGACACAAAGTTTTAAAAGTACATATTTGGGAACAGTGTCTTTGGTAGAGGGATTGAAAATCTAAAGAAAGCAAGATTTGTTGTTCCCTCTTTTCATTTTTTTTTCCTTTAGAATGAAATAAGGCCAACTGCTTCAATTATATTTGACAATACAACAATAATTTCTAAGATATGTGAAAAGATACAGCATATAAAAACAAGGTCTAGTGAATTCAGAGGAACTTTAGCCAGTAAAATGTCGAGCAATAAATTCTTAAGTTTTTTAATTTGCATGTATTAAAAGACTATGTAGCTTGAATGCTTTGGGGGAAATTATTTAAGGTGTTTCAACCAATGCAAAATGTACATTATTTCTCTCTTTTGAAACCAGTCATTCCAACACAAAAATCTGGAGGTGGATCTGTGTGACTTTAGAGGAGTGAATATCAGCTTTTGGTTGAAGTGGTTTTCTACCACTTTGAATGGCATATAGGCTGTTAAGCAAGCTGGTAGCTCTAATATGGGATTGAAAGACCCATGGGCATAATGCTGAGCCTCAGGATACAGTCTTGTTTCAAGGAGCATTCTTGCAGGAGTGAATACCTCTGTGTACTTTTCTTTTTTGCTACTGTGTTGTCTCATTCAACATGACTTCTCATTTTCCTGATTTAGCCCAATTCTACAGCAAGAGACAGAGCAATTGCTAGACTGATGTCTCATCCACTACTGAAGACTAAAATTGCTAATATTAAAGGTAAGAAAAATTTGCCCCAGCTCATCTGTGTACAAGATTGTTTTCTAAACTAACAGTGTCTTTCCTGAATGTGTCTTAAAGTGTACAGTGATGTGTCTATACAATGCTGATCTCTGAAGAAGAACATTTGTAGTTGCCATGCATTTAAATATTTTTGCATTCTGTTCACCTGAAAGAAAGAAAGGGGATAGAACTCCAGGGTCACTAAGAAAATTAATTGATGCCCCAACCTGCACATAATCCAAATAGTTACAGTATGTGTGTGTGTGTGTGTGTGTGTGTAGAAACAAAGCAATTGTAAATCATGTGTGATGTTGTATGTATATCTTGTTGTAGTAGAAGATTGGTAGGCTACACAAACTTTAATTAATATTCTACCTCCTTGAGATGCTAAAACTAGTGAAAAGAACAGGATTCTAAAGGCCCTAGATATGCTGCAAAGGTAACACAGTTAGTGCAAGAGACATATAGTTCATTAAATAAAGGGTTGTTTTATAACTTTATCATTACTGTACTTATATACAAACTTGGTGATTTGTTTGTTTGTTTTTAAAATCTGGGTTTCTTTTTCCTAGCTGCGGTGGAAGCCTTTAAAAATGCAAGACAGAAGCCAACTAGAGCTATTTCTTCAAAAGAACAAGAATTGGAACAGCAGCTTAATAAGCATCCTGGGGAGACCCAGCATTCTATTAATAGTGAAACACTTAAACAAGCTGAGTCTCAAGATAAAACAAAGGCAAATGAAAAGCCAAAAATTGGCATGGGAAAAAAGCACATTTTTGAGAGCGAGATGCAGAAAATGGCAGAAAGTGTGAAAAAACATCCCTCATACACTTCTGCTCTGCTTGACACTGAACATCATAAATTAATTCATCAGATTGATCGAATTGGAAACTCTGAATATTCAGAAGAAAACGTACATTTGGCTGACATTGTGAACAAGAGAGTAGGTGACTCTGATAGAGATCCAAGTAAAAGTGAGGAAAGTGGAAAGGAGGAATATTTTGATGACAGTACAGAAGAGAGGTTCTATAATCAATCTTCCAGCACTGATGAAAGTAACAATAATGATGATTTCTTCATTGGCAAAGTAAAGAGAATGAAAAAAAGGAGAGCAACTAATACTTCACAGCCTACAGAACAAAAAATTAGAAATATGCTGCTAAAAAAACCAAAGGATCCACAATGTGATATGATGCCGGGCACAAATTCAAAAGACAGCAATCAGAGCTCAAAAGCAGGGAAGCTGGAATCTGTTTTTTATTATTCATTGTCCAGCACTCAAAAACCTGAACATGTGAAAAGGTAGGAACAATTTTCTAGACTGAAAATCTGATGAAGGGTTTGTTGAAACATTGTTTAACAAATGTTCAAACAATAGTGTAAAAACAACTTAGACTTTTCTGATAATTAATGGAAGAGATTAGTATCCTCAATCTTGAGAATAAACTCCCAGGACCTAGAGTTTCCCCCCATCTCCTTAACTTGGCACGCAGCAAAGAGACATTAGCCTCCTGCACTTGGGGCAAAAGTAACATTCCTTTATTTTCAGTGGGACTGAGTTTTGTGCTGAGTCTCCAGAGAGGAAACAGAAGGAGCATTATAGTAGGGAAGACAGTCTAGTTAGGCCCAATAAACATAGCCTTAAGGAGCTGCTATCAAAGAAACATGTCATTAAATATATGCCTGTAATTTGTGTGCCGTATGTGTGTATCACAAATACCACTATATTTCAAAATAAAGTGGCTCTATGTAGAGTGCTGCTTTTGTGTTGTTTTTTTCTGTAGCAAAAGTAATACTGCGTGTACTCTCTATGGCTAGGCTATGTGTTTTCCCTACTGTCTGCATTACGCAATTCCTTCCTAGTTGTTCTGTTTGCATCAGTTTTCATACTGAAGGTTGTCTGGAGAAACTGGATGTTATTAGCATCATTAACAGATTAAGAAGAATCTAGATTAATTCTGGGAAATGTTATAGGAATTAAGTCACATTTGGGTCAGCTTGGCTATGCAAGCACACTTATGTAAATAATTTATGCATCCATGTGTATACTTTAGATTCATTTTATGGATTCACTATTAAATATTATTTATTGCATTGGGAGGAGTGTATTGTCCTTTGCATGAAACTACTGTTTTTTCCACCACTAACATTTCTATTCTTTATTCTAGAAGTGTTAGAGACCATCTTCCTAGAAACAAGAAAAGTAAGTGAGAATACTGAAGTAATATTCTTGGCATTATTGTTTGGACTCATGGAGAATGAAATCTCGTTTTGCATTAATTATATAGTTAATAATGTTTTTATTCCTCATGGGTTTTGAACTCAATATATTTTCAGTTTTTTTTAAAAAACATACAGTATCAAAATCTGATTGTTTTCTGAAACAGCTCAGCATAAGGGAAAATAGGCATTTCAATCAGATTAAAAGTTCATTCCTACATATATCTACTCAGAATTTAAATCTATTCAATTCAGCTTACTAAAATAATGAGTAAAATTGTAGTCTAAAGATTTTTTTAGCTCCACTAGAGTCCATTGGAGTTGGGTGGCCAATAAATTCAAATAAATAAATAATAAAAACTTTTATTAGACTTCCTTCAAAGTGGAGTTCAAACAGCATAAGAAAACTTTACCAGCATAATATAATTTAATGATGTTTCTGCTAAACCAGGAAAAACATGCTTAGGAAATCAATACGTCTCTTTAATTAAACCCAGCATCATGTGAAGAGATTGCTTCTCATCTAGATACTACTAAAACTCACATTGTGTTTGTCTGTTTGTACCCTCAAGTTAGCCCATATGGTGCATTATACCACAATAATTTTTGAATCAAGGTACCTAAAATTCGCTAACTTAAAGAATGCGTAAAAAATCCTGGACCCATTACTCCTGTGGAATTGAAATTTCCACAATGTTCAGACCAGTTTTATTCACAAAATTGTGGCTGTTGCAGCGTCCCCGCAGTCATGTGATTGTGATTTCTGACACTCCCTGCCAGCTTCCCACAAGCAAAATCAATGGGGAAGCCAGCAGGAAGTTGGAAGTCGCTCCCGCTCTCACTGCTTTTTTGCCTGTCCATGGTCATTCTGTTTATTTGTTCAGGTAAGTACATACTGACTTACTGAAGATCGCAGGACCATCCAGCGTTGGGGTAAAAAAAAATATATGGTCAGCCTAAAATTTAATGTTCATTCTGGTCATATCAGACTGCACTACCTTTCTCTCAAAGGATGACCCAACGGGTCGCAGGGTTGTCTAGTATTCCTCTACACCTGCATGAAATGCTGTTTTCCAGTACATGTATGTTTAATAGTCTAAAAAGTGGGACAGGTTTAACAATATTAAAGTTGTTTCTGCTTAATAAACATATGAATGTGTGTGCTCTACCAACAACTTACAATATAATCTATGAAACATTTTACATAACATCTTAAAAGAAATATACCTTTTGTGGTGTGTGAAGAGTTATTTATACATTATTCTTTGTTAATTCTTGCATAGCTTTTGAAAAAAATCACCCACAGAAACAGAGGCCGAAAAGTTCAGCAGTGAAGTGTAATACTGAGAAGAACCCTTCAGAGCAACCCCTTCACCCATCATGGGAAGCAAGCAGAAAACTGCGAGAGCAAATGTCTCAAATTACAGTATTCCAAGGGAAAAAAATTAAATTTGAAGATTAGAATTTTCTTTTTAAACATGGCATCTCTGATTTTTAGCTGTTTTTGCAATGTTGCATATTGTTACAATCCTTGCAACATGTGTGCAAAGCAGTGTAAGTTAAAAAGAGGACTTTGAAGAAAAGCAGTTTTTCACTGAGCAACTTTCCAGTCTTGACATTGGCACTTTTGTCAAAAATATTTTTAGTAGACATATTTTTAGAAGATCTAATAGAGATCTTGCATAAAAGGACCAGCGGGTTGATTCTGATCTGTCAATACATGTAGAAATCCTTCACAGAGAAGATTTTGAATCTTCTGGGAGTTGTTGCTGATGACCTGTAAGATGATTATTGTCCTAGAGCGGAAGAAGGAATCTCCAAATAGCTAAATTAAAACTAAGACAATGGGTTCTTATTTATTTGAGCTTCATTACAGAAATATGTTTGCTTTGTATGCATTTAAATTCTAATTCAGTTGCAAGGTTGATTTTACGGTTTATTTGTTCGTTTTTGCCATTTAACCCACTACTCACTGCTTTTTTCTG
This sequence comes from Candoia aspera, assembly GCF_035149785.1. Lineage (NCBI taxonomy): Eukaryota > Metazoa > Chordata > Lepidosauria > Squamata > Candoiidae > Candoia > Candoia aspera. The sequence continues at coordinate 212,066,058 of NC_086154.1, read as the reverse complement.
TGGTTATGAATATGAAACAAAAACATATGCAGTCTCAAGAATAACACTGATGAATCTGATGAAAGTAGACTGGTATCCCTGAAAGATTGTCATAATAAACCTATAATTTAAAATACCACATGACTTCATTTCAGGCATGAAATGTGGCCTTTCTATTTAGTTACTGGTTCCTGAACAAACTGAGTGAATAGAAATGATGGTCTGATGAAGCACCATAAGCTTTAGAACTAGAGTGTATGTAACAGAATATTTGTGAAACATTATTCAGAAAGGAATTCTTCTAAACAGAAATGGCTAGTGGTGGTGTAGAATTCCAAATGAAAATTGAAATTGTTTGTAAACGAACAGGACAATGGCTAAATGCTTTTATTAGGCTTTTTAATATTCTGAGAATATGAAAATATTTGTATTTAAAAATATCTCTACTTATCTAGAGTTGCTTAATTAAGGAGCTGTAGGCTGCAGTTGTTTCCTTTTGTTTTTGTTACAACTATTAAGGAATTTTAAAATTCCATAAGAAGTAGTCCTTAATATTGGATCACCAGTTTATATTATTTGAAATATATCTTGAAAGTTTTCCTGTAGATGGCCTGGACAATAATTAGTTGCATCCAGTAGCTGATTACTATTATTTTAACCTTTATTCTCTTTTATCTTCTTATGTTGAGCATTATACAGTCAATTATCTTTTATATTGAGTAAAATCTTCAGTGGAAAAGAAAACCAGTTATCAAAGAGATTTTTTAAAAAATTCTTGGTCTGAAATTTGAAAATGCATTTCAACAGAAACCCCAATCTCACTCTTAGAAGAAACATTTCCATCACTGTTAAATTCTTCAATTTCATCCACAGCATCCCCAACTAGATGGCACATTTTAGACGACATATTTTCCACAATGCTCTGAATGTCTTGCATAATAACTTGGCAGTAATCAGAAAAAATCTGCTTAATATTTTGCATAATATCTCGATGGAAGTCAGAAACAGCCTGATTGAGATCCTCCATGTCTCACGCAGTAAATTATGATGCCCCCTAGATACTTAACCAGCAGAAGTGAAAGGTAATGGAAAGTTTCCAAACTGAGTTTAGATTCTTGAGGCAAGACAACAGACGGTTCCCAGAGAAAGTAGTGGCAGGAAAGTAAAAGTTCAGAACAGCAGATTCAACATGTAGGAAAATGCTAAAATCTTCAAAATTAGCACAAAAATAATGACACGGAGACGATAATATACTCTCAACCTTCCATAGTATTGGATGGAAAGCAAAATCCAAAGCTTAATTTAAAAAAAAATAGTTACAAAAATAACAATGAGCACCAAGAGAAATTGTTTCTCCTTGATGTAGAAAGTCTCTCTTAGGGTACAAATACTTTATTTATATAATTGGGTGCTTTAGAAATGGGGTGGCTGGACTTCATGTCCCTTTAAGGCTGCAGCATGGCTTGGAAATGGTGATATCCCAGCCTCCTGGCGAATTCTTGCCTGTGGATTGCCAATGCTGTTTATGACCTCCTAGCTGCAACTTGCTGTCTGGAGGACAAATGGGTCAACTCTGAGCATTTTCCTTGATCCAGTAAAATGCTCCTGGACTTCAGGAGAAACCAGCCTGAGCCCAAAAAAACTGCCACGATACCAGTTCTGCCCGCAGAGCTCATGGGCACAGCTGTTCAGTCCGCCATGTCCCCACTGGAGTCTGGCATGGGCCTGAATTGTTGAAGGTTTCACTATGTTGGAGAAGGATTACAGTGAGCAGGAACAGATTGAGGGGTCTTCTAGGGTTTCCCCAATTTGGGTGGACCAGATGGAGAACTGTGCCTCAACTGCGCCAGCACAGGCTTCATCCTATGTTGGGACTTTGGGGATGAGCAGAAGCAGGAAGTGCTTGGCTGTTGACCTCCTGCTGGGTTGGGAATGATGCTGAAGTTCTCCAGAGTGCCAGTGGAAGTGGCGGAACTGGGAGGAACACAGCAAGGAAGACTTTTGCAGCACTTGGGGAGGCCAGTAGTATGCCTTTACAGGTAGAGGTGGCTATGGAGGATTAGGCAGTGATGGATATCCCTGAGGCATGGTGGCAGGGTGGATGGGACAGGGCACCCTGGGGTGCTGGAGGCTTTGAATACCCAACCACTGTGGGCTGCCAGGAGCTGGAGTGTGCTGGTGGCTATATTGCTGGTTTAGCCTGTGGCTGCAACACAATCCCCATTTAGAGCTGCAGCCATTTTACCACTGTCATGAGGAGTTCTTTTGAGGAACATGGTCTTGTTTTCTAGAGCCAATTCCACATCCTGGAGCCCTGTGCTCTGCCCCAATTCCTAGGCATCATATCTTCAGAGGACTGGGATTTTGGCTGATGCTGCTGAACACCAGGTTGGTCCATATGTGATTATGAGTGATCTAATTATAGATGAGAGGACCTACCATGTATTAGCAACACCTGGATACACACGGAGGGAGGGATCCCCCTTGTCCTAACAGCCAGGAAACACGCTGAGACAAGGAACTGGTCTCTAATGTTTATTGCTAGTACATAACAGGAATCCTAGCAAACTGAAGAAGCGTGGGAAAAACCCAGACATATAAACCCCAAAGGTTAAGGCGGTCCCGATCTGTGTCTCTTTGAATGGCTGACCAATTCCTCAGTGCTACGCATGCACTTAACAGTCTGGATGGGAGCCCCCTGCTCGCCATCCATACTCATGACACCCCTCTTGGAAATGTGCTCACCCAGGTTTTGAGTGTGGTATTCACCAGTAACTCAAAAGAATGGGTGGTGGAGTAGCTATAATTATTTGGGATATTCTCATGGCTTTCAGGGGCACTGCCCCAAAGATAACCAGATGGGAGGCCTTGTTTGTTAAGATGGGCCCAAGGGATAAGCTGGGGTTATTGATGTAGTTGGGTCCAAGTGGTGGTGAATTCATCCTTGAGAGATGGGTGGCCCCACAAACACTGAAGGATGAGGTGGTCCTCTCCCTCTTCAAGAAACTATTCCTGGACCTGACCATATTGGACAACTTTCATCCTGTCCCCAATGTTTCATTTTTACTGGAGGTTATCGAGAAGGTAGTTGTGCTGCAGGTTCAGAGAACCCCACAGGAAACAGATTATCTGGACCCCTTTCAGTCAGGTTGCAGGCTTGGGTACAGGACTGACACAGAATTTACCAGACTTGTGGATAACCTCTGGCGGAAGCAGGATGGGGATGATGTGTCCATCCTTGCTGTTCTTCAACTGTCAGTGGCTTTCAATACTATTATGGTATCCGTCTGGGCTGGCTCGGGATTAAGGTTGGTTCCAATTGGTATTGATGGGAAGGGAGAAATTTAGCCCAGAGCTGCTGCTTTGTGGAGTTCCACACAGCTCGACACACTCCCACTCCTGTAACATCTACATGAAGCTTCTGGGTGACATCATTCACTGATAGGATTTCCTCTATTTCCACATTGCAGAAGTTGGCAACCTATTTATTTATATCCCACTTTTCTCCAGAAGCTCAAAGTGGGGTATGTTGAACTCCATGCTCCTATTCTTCTCCACAAGAACTCTGTGCGGTAGGTTGGGCTGAGAGAATGACTGCCCCAAAGTCATTGAGCTTCCATGGCTGGTGATGAATCTAGGTTTTCCCAATCCTGGTTCAACATCACAACCACTACATCAAACAGGCACTCCTAGGTTTAAGGGCCTATGGGACTCCTTAAATCCTCAGAAATAATGCTGCTGAAAAGAAAAACAATTTTGGGGACGAAAACAGCACAGCTAGGTTTAAGCTTCCATAAACAATAATCTACCCTTAATACATCCAAGAGGGGGGAAAAAAAACCCTCCTCCAGAAATCCCATGTCAGCTGTTGAAGGGTTTGTCTTAGTCATAATTGAGTAGCTTAAATGCTGCTTGGAGCCCAGCTAGGTGATAGAAGCTAGTAATCATGGCTGATCTTGAAAAGCAAAATAGGACTGGCCCTGGTTAATAGTCGAGATATTCAGGGCTGCAGGCTAGACTACAAGATTAAAAAAGGCCTGGTAGAAGATAGTGGCTAACCACTTCCATATCATTACCAAGGAAACAACATGGCTGTATTCATGAAGTCACCAGGAGTTAAATTCAACGCAGAGATACTTCTCTTTAGAACACATTGAGATGGTTAAGGCAATTGTATGGTAGTGTGTAGCCATTTCAAAGCATGCCTGGCTTATATTAATAGAAATATATTTTTTTAAAATCCTACTTAATCCTACTTAAGTAGGATGTAGATGAAGAGTCTCTATAAAATGTTAATGTATGTGCACCCATGCAGAAAGGCATGTATGTATATAAAATACCAAAATCAAAACGTAGATGTAGAAACCATGGAGTCTATGTGAGGCAGCAATATTCGTGAGATGGTGAGACAAGCAAGTGGATTTTTAACCTTTGCTTCTTAGTGTTGTCAGCTATAATGAGATTTGCTGGGATGAAACGCAACTATCTAGCACTACTTTCATTCAAAGAAATGTCTACTCTACAACGCAGTACACTGGCTGATAGTTCTTGTCTTTATCAAGCAGATGTAAATTCACCAAAAATATGGGGATCACAATCCAAACCACTGGGCCCCAGAACCTATTCCTTCTCAACCATATCTTGTACAAAGCCTCATTCATGTTTGTTTGTTTGAGGTTCAAGATTTCCCTCGATAAAAGAATGCCAGATCAGATAAAAACTTCTCTTAACTTCTTAAAGATCTGGACTACATTTTGGTGGAAACTAGAGGAGACTTTCAGCATCTGAAACATGTTTATTTATGTCATTTTCACATAAATTTGCAAACAGTACAAGAATATCGAAGTTCTGTGAAGAATACAACGCTAGTGTATTAATAATTATAAATCACTTCATAGAAAGATGTTTAGATTTTAAAGTAAGGTTCTTGGGAAAACAAGGTAATTACTCTTTTCAGTTCAAGTTAAATACATAAGCACCTTTATAATTTCTGGAATGTGAGAATCTTTGTGTTGAAAAGCACACGATAGACCACTTTCAATGAAATGAGTGTAGTACTTCAGTTATATCCAGCTTGAAATGATAGGAATGTATAGAAAGGCTGATTTTGAAATTTCCATGATCTTTTTGTCATAGAATTTTTTTTAAATGTAATTGTGCATCATGAAATATTTGGCACAGCAAAGGTTTTTGTTTTTAATAAAAGCCAAATATATGGGTCAGCCTTACAGTGTAGAACACTCCTGTGATCTTCACCATGATAAAGGTTTCTTCCAGTTGAATGGCCAAGTTAGTAAGAAAGATATTCCTTATGATTTAGGAATTCTACTTCATGATTTAGGGCCAACAAAAACTCTTTAAATTACAGGATTCTTCACAAATTAGTACAGTTTTCTGTTCAGAGGGCCTTGGTAAAAACAACTTGCCTTAGACTGGATTCTACACATGCCAACTGTTTCTGTTCACATAATAAATAACAGATACTCCATAATGTTTATACATGAAAATATGGTTTTATCATTAAGAAAAAAACAGCATCTTTTAGATTGTGATCCTATACTACAAAGTTACTCAATTGTCAGGCCAACTCTCTCCTTCAAATTACTACAGAGAAGACCAGCAACTTTTTTGAGGGGCTGCCCCTCTCAATAGTTACTGGGGTCTCAATACCAGCTACAGTTCCTTGCTACAAAAGTTTGGGTTCTTCACAACCGGAGCTTAGGTATAAACAATTCAGAAAGCAGTAGACGTTCAGTGCAAGATATGTTACTGTGTTATTGGAAATATGATCAGGACTGGTGGTTCAACATCCATCAAAAGATAAGGAGGCCTTGACAAGTGGAAAGGAAGGATCAGGTCTTGTGATTCTGGCCACACAGACTTATGGGCACATTGCTTGAACTAGAAGAATAAATGTTTATCTAAATGTGTGGAACAAATTATAGTGCTCATTAGATGAAAGTAAATTGCTTACTTTTGACAATGCAGCGCCCTAGGTGCTCCAGAGCAGATTTGGGAAATCTGCTCTAGAATGGAAGGGAATGCATGATGTTGGATTTCACCACAGATAAAAGGAAAATGAGAGTTAAAAGGCACCCAAATATTTGCGATCCAAACTATAAAATCTTTCCACAAAAGCATTATTAAAAATTATTTCATATAGTCCAAGTGTTGTGTGTCATATGTAATGGAATGCACATCACAATTTAGGAATTCTGTGTCAAGCTGTTCCAGCAAATGAGGATTTGTTTATCCATTTTGGAAAAAAAAAATCCAACCTATTTTACTGGTAAGTTGAACTATTACTGCTTAGTACAATTGACTGGAGTTCTAATTTGGTTTGATTTGTTTAATATCCCAAGTACAAAATTTGAACTGCAAATTTATTTCCTAGTTTTCATAATACCTGGCTAATGTGGGTGTTTACAAGCTTTAATATATGTTTATACGAGCACAGCTTTGTGTATGTGTATGTGTGTAAAATCATTCATTTTGATTTCCTAAACAAACACTTTAAAAGAACAGTTTCTTGTATGTTCACGAAGTACATGAACAAATCCTTTTAAGTCAAATCAGAATGTTAAGGCTCATTTTATGACTTCACTTGAATATAGCTTACTTTTTAATTTATTTTTTAAATGTAGCTAGGAACTGTAGATTTTATAATGGAATATAACACAAAGCATCATGCTTATGAACTCAGCCCTATTTTTTTTTCTGGTGAGCATATATCATTTTCAATCTGTTATCCAAGTCCTATTCATGGGAAGTGGTTTCTAAACATCTGTAATTCAAAATCTTTCCAACATCTGTAATTGAAACTCTTTCCAGCTTTAGGGAAGGAAAAAAATGCAGTCTGCAGGAAGCACTGGAAATAGGCAAATCTGATGTTTCATTATTCTAAGTAATGTATTAAAATACTGATATACTTTTGGTTTAAAGTTATTTGCCTGCTAATGCTTTAAAAATAGAGTCATTTTGTATGCAATTGGGTGTTTAAGCATAAATCTGTCCCTTAAAATGAAGTATACTTTTGTATCCATTAGACAAATGAAGGTAAGTTTTTAGTATTTGTAGAAGCGGCATCTTCCCTACCAGAGTTTGTCCCACAACTACAGATCCCTCCCTATACTCTTCACAATCCGTATTACATGACTGTGTATCAAAGAACTGTAAAATTATTCTATAATCCCAGAGGCTTTGAGCACTAGTACCACTGACCTTTGTCATATAACAAGAAATATCCCAAGAAGATGTTAGAAGAGTTTCATGATACTATGAAAGGATGGGCCTGCTGCTATTTAAACATAAATGTTTAAACTCCCATTAGATGTGCACGAACCATCCAATGAAATTGAAAGCAGCTCTTTGGATATCTGCCTATGTTAGGATTCTTTACATTTCTAAAAACCACTTTCAAATATTGTACTGATTTCCAGTAGTCAGTGGGAAAGATATTTATATAAATGGGTTAGCTTCCTGTAGAATTTAATATTCTTTCTATAAAGCATCATTGTCTCACTGGCTTCAAAAGATGAATAGTTGAATCAAATAAGCAATTCATTCTGAAGTTCTTAATGCTTCAGAGTCAGATTAAATTTCTTTGTATATATTCTGGTCCTTTTTTCAGTTTTTAAAAGTGTTTACATCCTATTCAGTTTATATAATAATTGTGTCTCCAAACCTTGGGTATCAGTAAATCAATTTTCTTTCATCTTAGTATCTATGGAAAAGAAACAGAAGTTTAATACAATATTATCAGAAACAGAATGCTGCACAGAAAATTACAAATACCAATTAGTTTTAAAAATACAATAAGCAATATCTTTAGCTGTTAGGAATGTGATAAGATTCAGTTTGGAAATTCAGTCTGAATGAGATTTGATTGAATCATCACAATTTTTTAGTCAAGTCAATTCAATTTGAAGATTCAAGTGACTTGTGCATGTATACACATTATTATTCCAAATCAAATGGATGTCATTATCCAACTCAAAAATTCAAACTGGATTACTAACCTGAATTGGATTTCAGCTAATTTGCCTACCCTTATTAGTTGTCTTTTGCTTAAACTGTTTTTATTAACACTGTAAAGGTAAAGGTTTCCCTTGACGTAAAGTCCAGTCGTGTCCGACTCTAGGGGGCGGTGCTCATCTCCGTTTCTAAGCCTTAGAGCCGGCGTTGTCATAGACACTTCCGGGTCATGTGGCCAGCATGACTCACGGAACGCCGTTACCTTCCCGCCGAAGCGGTACCAATTAATCTACTCACATTTGCATGTTTTCGAACTGCTTGGTGTGCAGGAGCTGGGACTAGCAACGAGAGCTCACCCCGCTACACGGTTTCGAACCGCCGACCTTCCGATCGACAGCTCAGCGGTTTAACCCGCAGCGCCACCGCGTCCCATATTAACACTGTAGATGGAATAAAAATAGATGTTTCTATCTAAAAGGTTGTTCAAAGCACTCAAAAGATGCTTCACTATCTGCACTGGCAGGAATGAAGCACCATTCCTAAAAGCATTAAAGTAGAAGCATCCTTTAGGAGGCTCCCACAGCTGCTTTAAAGGTTATACTTGGTTGCCCGCGCATGCGTATACATTCTTCTGGGCCAGCCTTTGCAACACAAACACAAACACAACACAAACCTTCCAAAGAATGCAGCTACTTTAGCACATCTAGCAGAGAAGTTCATGCTAATGTGTTTCACAAAGCACTACTTTTGAATGCCTTTCACAGACTTAATATCCATTCACATAAATCTTTTGTAAATAATCCAGGCATACTTGAAAAGATACTAAACATAATACCTGATTCTAAAAGAAATTTAACTTTTTTCAGAATCATTTCCGATGTTTAAATTTTAATTTTAAACTCTCAAATTCTCACAGTTCTGCTAATAGTACTGCTGACATTTAAACTGCTTAACTTGGGCTAGAGCAAAAAAGTATGGTTCCTCTGAATTGTTGATTCTGTAAACCAACCCTAACTTCAAACAGGTAGTAAAAATTTTCAATTTGCTATTTGATAAATAGTATGTAGCAGCCGCATTGGTGGTTATAGCACTTATACAGTACATTGCCAAATGTTAAACTCCTGAATGCAAATTAAAACATAAAGGGAATAAATATGGAAATTGGCTCTTAGAGGAATTAAGGCAAAAGTTACATCGTCATAAATCACTCCACCTTAGATACTGAAAGCATGATTTTCAATCTGATGTGCAAATGCCATGCTTAGGCATCTACAACATTTATACAGAGAAACATTACAGAGAGTCCTGCAGATAATAGGCATGTTGGAAAATGGAAAATACTGAACTCCCTAACAGCTACATAGGTGTTCTCCTTTAAGATAATTTATAATTACATGATTTTGAGCTGGGGGAAGTCAAAGCAAATCGTAATTGTGATGATGATCTGTATTTCAAAGAGATAAGCCACTACTAGGGAGTTTGTCAGTGTGAGCCAGGAATAACAGCAGATATTTGCTAAATTCATGGAGCAGTAGAGAAGTACGAATCCCTTTAAATGTTCAAAACAAGATTTCTACAGAAGTATTTCACAAACAATCCAATTTGAGTATTATGCTTTGGCAAACAAAATCAACTTTGGCATTATTCTAGGTTCATTCTAGGCCACTCAGACTGATTTATGGAAAACTGAAGATTAAACCATTTCATTTTTACTACTTGAATGGATCTAACATGAAACCAAAACAAGTATGAAATATGGGCAGACATAAGCCCAGTTCCAGATATGTGAAATCGTAATAGGACTGGAGAGTTTCAGGGCACATAAGGGCATGGAATGTAATACCTGTCTGCAATTTTCTAAAGCAGCCATGCCTTTTCCCAGGACTGCATGCATCTCTGGACAGCAGCTGGGTGGAAAACATACAGCTGCTTTAAACAGTTGCATACAAGCCCCATGTGCTCTGGAGCACCTTTTTTGGAGCTGGATCTGAAGTACTGCACAGCCCTACTTTGCAGGAATTCAGTCCCATAAACATGGTTTGCAAATAGCAACCCTTTAAAGCAGATGTGTTTGTTTCCAGGCTCCATCCAGTCACATTATCCCTGAAAACAGGTTTGTCTCCTTTATGAGTTAACTCACAATGCTGTACAGCCCCAAAATGCTATGCCTCTCAGCCCCTACCTAAAGTATCTTCTATCTTATTGGGGACAATGAACATTTTACTTTTAAAATAAATAATTCCCAATCATACCTGAACTTTTTAAGGAGGGGGAGGCTCTGGCTAGAAAGTTAGTATTTCCAACCTGGTATCCTCCAGATATTAGATGACAATTTATTTTCAGCTATCGCATTGTAGATTCGAATGTAATAAAGCAATTGGATAAAGAAGGGTAATATGAACCATAGCTAGTTCAAAAAATTAGGTTCCTGGCTTGTTTGAAAATTCTCATTAAGACTAAACAGAGAATTCTAGTTAAAAGGGTAGCTGTAGCATGGAAAGGAAAAAGAGAGTACATAAATCCCTTGCAGAAGTATAACACACAACTTTAGTTGAACATGGTGTCTGACAATTTCATTTTAAAAAACAGTTCATATACTTGTCATTACAATGCACTTCTTTCTTCATGCTACATGTTGCTTGTACTGCAAACTACTAGAGAGAAACAAGAAAGAACTTACGGTGAAATTGTACACCCAGAGGCATATGCATGATGGCCTGTATAACGGATATCACAACGTACGATGTTGTTGGAATAGTCTGATTCTGGTACCAAGTAACTAGGGTTTACGCTAACCTACAAAAGAAGCATATGCTATACTTTACGGGATACATATAATACTAAACATGTGTTTGGGTTTTTAATTAATGAAATTTGATTACCTTTAAAATGTAGTTTCCAGGTTTAACATCTGTAATATCAATCCACTGGCAGTCTATATCAGCGTTGTAGGTATCGTAACAACCAGGACTCAGCCCCTAGAAATGTAATGCTGATTATTTAAAATTTGAGAGAATAACCATTTAAAAAAATTACAGTACAATAAACATATACTACTGTGTAGAATAAATAAATAGTTACTGTTCTTCTACAGAGATTATTGGTCTCCTTTTCTCATATCTGGAGCATTGCAATGGTCTTCAAATACTGGCAGAATTTGCTTCCTGAAGTATTTAAAGTCTAATAATCTTTCTCCTATGCTGGTCTAAAAGCAAAACAGTGGCATCCATTGGAATAAACTAGTAAAACAGATGCTTATGCTGGTGCCCTCCATTTCCAACTGCTACTTTGCTTGAATGTCTTGAGATGATAGCTTCATTTAAGCCACAAATATAGTCTTCACAACTTCTGATATACAAGGTCCAGTCCCTTTCTCTAAGCCAGGGTTCCTCAACCTTGGCAACTCTAAGCTGTGCAGACTTCAATTCCCAGAATTCCCCAGCCAATTCTGGGAGTTGAAGTCTGCACAGCTTAGAGTTGCCAAGGTTGAGGAATCCTGCTGTAAGCGATGTCTTGACTGCCTCTAGGAAAAGTACGATGTTTGGTCACAGACTGTGTGTCATTTGGCAAGAATAGTATTACTATGGAAAGGAAGGTCATGGGTACATTGAATGCTGGCAGCTGAATACATTTTTTAGACCTGGAATCAGGTTGTAGTTCTCAGTAGTTGCTGAGGAAAATGCTTCATAAAAAGCATAAAAAGACAAAAGATGAAGCCATAAAAATTCTTTAAAATTTTGAAGTAGCGTACTATATTTAAGGCTTGATACAGTTGGCTAGCTTATTTGTAGAAGTGGGACACCTGTTGTAGAGACTGAATATTGCTAGTTGCATCCAGACTTAATATTCTTGTAAGCCCCGGCAATCAGAATCTAATCATGGACAGGGTGTTGCAACTGATTATGCTGCAATATGGTTCTATCAGCTATGGAAATGCTGACATAATGCTGCTTACAAATGTAAGTAGGAACAGAAAGATCCAGGATATGTCTATGGCAAGTCAAAATATCAGAAGAGGGCATGTAAGTAATTTTCAGCTGAACAGGACTCTAATACAAGATATCTGAATGAACATTTCACCTATGGTCTGCTACCTTTACTATTAATGCTGTTACTCCTAAGATTTAGGTAATGTTGAAGCATAATTATTACATTTTTGCAGATATGTATCTAAGTTTGATATAGAAGATAATACAAGGAGGTGATCTTTTCTGTTTCCTCCTTACAGCCTCTTTCTTATCTATCTATCTATCTATCTATCTATCTATCTATCTATCTATCAATCTATCAAATTTGTCACCGCCCATCTCCTCTGACCGGAGGAACTCTGGGCGGTTTACAATATAAAACAATAAATATATAATAAAATTCCAGTAAAATACACTGTAAAACAATTTCGCAAAGCTACCAAATATAATAAAATACAGATGGCTATGGTCTTATTCAGTCATTGCGTAGGAGGGGGACTTCAAGGCACTAACCAGCCCCAAGTATGACTATTCTCCTCCCTGCCCCAAGCCCGATGGCAGAGCCAGGTCTTCAACTTCCTCTGGAAGGCTAGGAGTGATGGGGCTAATCTCACCTCCAGGGCAAGGTGTTCCAAAGGGCGGGCGCTACTGCAAGGAAGGCCCGCCTCCTGGACCCCGCCAGATGGAATTCTCTTATCAACGGGATCCGTAGCATGCCCTCTCTGCATAATCGGGTGGGATGGGCTGATGAAGCAGGGAAGAGGCGGTCCCTCAGGTAACCCGGTCCCATGCCATGTAGGGCTTTAAAGGTGATAACCAACACCTTGAATTGGACCCGGAAGCAGACTGGTATCCAATGCAGCTCGCGTAGCAAAGGTGTTATGTACACCCTTCTGGGGGCACCAAAAATAGCCCGCACAGCTGCATTCTGGACCAGCTGAAGCTTCCATATACTCTTCAAGGGTAGCCCCATGTACAGCGCATTGCAAATCTATATGGGAGATAACAAGGGTCTGAGTGTCTGTTCGAAGGGCCTCCCGATCCAGGAAAGGGTGTAACTGGTGCACAACATGAAGCTGCGCAAAGGCCCTTCTGGCCACAGCTGCCACCTGCTCTTTGAGAAAGAGCCCTGAGTCCACAAGGACCACCAAGTTACGCACCGGGTCTGTTTGGGGCAGTGCAACCCCATCCAGGACCAAAGTTGACAAAGCCCCAGATACGGAAGAGCCCTTAACCCACAGCCACTCCATCTTACCAGGGTTCAGCCGAAGCCTGTTGTTCCCCATCCAGACCCCAAAGCCCCCAGACACCAAGAGAGGGCAGTCACAGCATCACTTACCTCACCTGGGATAGAGATATACAATTGAGTATCATCAGCATATTGATGATACCTCATCGCATGGTGACAGATGATCTCACCCAGCAGTGTCATGTAGATGTTGAATAGAAGAGGAGAGAGAACCAAACCCTGCGGCACCCCACAATGGAGGGGCCAAGGGTCGGATCTCTCACTCCCTATCACCACCAATTGGGACCAGCCCTGGAAGAAGGTGAACCAGCGCAGAACCATGCCACCCACCCCCAACTCCCTGAGCCGGCCCAAAAGGATACCGTGGTCAATAGTATCGAAAGCCGCTGAGAGGTCAAGAAGAGCAAGGATGGATGCACTACCCCCATCCCGCTCCTGCCAGAGATCATCCATAAGTGCAACCAATGCCGTTTCCGTCCCATATCCGGGCCTGAAACCTAACTGAAAGGGGTCTAGATAATCCGTTTCTTCCAGGACCCTCTGGAGCTGTAATGCCACCACTTTCTCAACCACTTTCCCCAAGAAGGGGAGGTGAGAGACTGGACAAAAATTATCTAGGACAGTAGGGTCCAGCGATGGTTTCTTGAGGAGGGGTTGTACCAGCGACTCCTTAAAGGCAGTTGGAAACACCCCCTCCCTCAAGGATGTATTAACCATTGCCTGGACCCAGCTGCATGTCACCTCCCGAGCTGCTTTCACCATCCAGGAGGGGCATGGGTCTAGATGACAAGTGGTGGCATTTACTGTCTGGAGGATCCTGTCCACTTCCTCGTGTCCAACAGGATCAAACTGTTCTCAGATAACATTGTAAGTATGATCCCCTGGTATCTCCATAGACCATGCCTCACGCTTGGCATCTAACGTAGAGCGGATCCAAGCGATTCTGTTTTGCAGATGCTCCGAAAACTCCTCTGCATGGCCCTGTAGGTGGGTCACTGCACCCACCTTCCCCAAAAGGGATTGAGTGATTTTAAATAGGGCTGTTGGGTGGCATTCTGCAGACACAATAAGGGCAGAGAAGTATTGATGCTTCGCTGCTCTTATCGCCACCAGGTAGGCCTTAATAGAGGCTATAACCAGCATTCGGTCAGATTCGGTCTTGTACTTCCTACAAACCGCTACTGGGGGATAGAAAGACCCCAAGAGAAATTATTAGAAATGTAAATGGGATTTCAAGATGAGAGAAAATTGGCAAAATAAGCTTTTCTCTCACAACCCCATTTCTCCAACAGGTTAGACCCCACTACTTTCTGAAAGTGTTTTAAAATGTCAATTATGCCCAAAGGTGGCAAGTCTGCTCCTGACATATATTATGTTTCTTTTAAAACACACAATTCCCAAATGGGGAGAAAAGTCATTGTTATGATATTTAATTACAAAGAATCAAAACATTTACTATAATTCCTACCTATCTCTCAACTCCTGTAGAGTATGGAAGATGACCTTGATGAAGATATGCAAGATCTGTTACCAGAGTGATATGGGGAGTGAATCCCATTTTAAGACAGGTAATGTCCTGACAAGCAGGAACCATGCCGAGATGAGGAATAGGTCTCTAGTGTTTTATTACTGCTATAGTAGACAGAAAATCCTAACAAACTGAAGAAACGTGAGAAAACCCATACAGATAAACCCCCAAAGTCAAGGCAGGTCTGTTCTGGTTCTCTCTGAATCACAGCTCAAACTCTCTATACTACACATGCATTTTCCCCCCTGGATAGGGGCCCCCTCCTGCTCACCATCAGTGCTCATGACAGGTAAGATAGATAATATTCAGAAGCATATCAGACACACTTCTGTACTTCACTGAACTATGAGGAGGTACACAGCACAATCAGACTTGCAAGATTCTGTTATTACAGCCAATCTCAATACAAGTAGTTTTAGCCTTCCTGTGGAGTTGATTTCTTGGTCTAGTCTACCTAGTCAGCTGACAGCTCCTATACTTATTTTATTTTTTTGTGCCTTCAAGTCAGTGTTGACTCGTGGCAACTGCCTGGACTAGTCCCTTTGGTTTTCTTGACAAGATTTCAGAAGTGGTTTGCCATTGCCTGCTTCCTCGGGCTGAAAGAGAGTGACTGGCCCAAGGTCACTGTGGGAAAACAGGCTGCAAGAGGAATCACAGGCACCTGTGCTGCCTCCCTCCCTCATACTTTAAACCTCCTCCCAGCGGCAGGATGGCAGAGCAGCTGATAAAAAACCTCAGCTTTGTAACAGCTGGAGAGAAGACGAGAGGAAACAGGAGGGGACGTAAGGAGATAAGCAGAGATGGATGTGTTTGGAGGTCCTGCAGCAGTCACAAAGGAAAGCAGCCAAAGGAACGGAAAAGTGTTTGTTTTCCGCATAGAGACATTGAGGTCCCGAGGAAACAGAACGAAGAGGCAAAGTCCTGCAGCAAACCAGTAAGAAGGGGCAAGTGTTGTGCAAACTGCCCATTAACAGATGCTCTATACTAGCTGTAGTAACAGTAGGGTAGTAGTACTAGAAGATATATTTGTATTAGTATACAATAGAAATAGTGTAAAATATAAATAGTATAATAGCAAGATAGGAATAGAATAACATTGTATAGGATAAGTTCCTTAGTAATATAGGTTCATTAGTAATAAGCTAGGATAGTTAGATATTAGCTCTAGTCACATAGTTTTGAAAGATTCACTTTTATACTGTAAAAAGTTTTATTTAAAATAAAACACCTCCCCAACCTATAAGGGGAGATACAAGAACTCTAAGTGTTGTAGAGTGCAGTGCTTTTTGGGGCGATGATTTTGAGCCTGAAACAATCAAACTTTGGGTATAAAAAAGAACCCGTGACAGTCACCCAGCTGGCTTTGGCCCTAAGGTGGGACTAGAACTCACAGTCTCCCAGTTTCTAGCCTGACGTCTTAACCACTACACCAACCTGCCTCTGTCATACTTATCTGCAGTGCATTATATATTATAATTTGGCTATTTAATTTAATATTTAATCAAAATACCATCGTTAATGAAACACTGTTAGAGAATACAGAGTTTGTACTATAAGTAAATGATTCATAATACTAAACTATTCTAAATGCAGAAAGATACAGGCCTAAGTTGAGGATAATGTCGCTATTTCCTTTACACCAATGCATGAAGAGAAGTGAGCAAACTATTACAAACTCGAAGTTGATATTTAGCAAATTTACTCATTAAAGTTAAAGCAACTCTTACCACAGCAGCATCTCTTTTTTCAGGCTTGAGTGGAAGCCTCAAAAAATTGAGCTGCTTAAACAAATAGCAAAAAAAAAGAAAAAAAAGCTGCTCTTGTGCAGAGTCCAATGCACTTCTTTCATACCATTTTCAAAGTGTGAATAGCCTATTATCAACTACCTCTGGCTACCAGGTTCTGGACATGCTAAGTAATTCCCTGTACTGAGCTTTAAAATGCAATAAGCCTCTAAAAGGGATCTATGTTTACTGATATAATAGCATATGTCAACATTAAATTAAACACGAAAGTTACTTAAGCATATACAAATTGCTAAACCTGAACGTGATTATAGTCAATTTAATCTGATGGTATAATCAATGAAAATTAATGGCACCCTGGGAATGAAATTTACTTCCATTAAAGAAACCTTTAATATCCTTACGCTTATGTTGATTATTTGCATTACATATTTTGAGTAAAACAATTCATTTATGAAATATTGCTATATATCAAAGGACAGCTATATTCCAAAAGGCAATAGGATAATCAAGATCAAGTTCATAATTAAGCAGTTTTATCATTTTATTTTTTTTATTTTGACGGAAGATTATCAAGAAAAATGACCACCGCCCATTTTTAAGAGAACTTACACTAAGATGCCCAGAGCAACTCTTTATACATAGAATTCTTTGCACTACTGTATCCTATTAGGGATATATTACACTAACTCATTCTACCTGCCATAGCTCAGAAATATGTTACTCACCATTCCTAAAGGAACTTAAACATCAGCTTCCATTAATTCTATCCTAACTAAACTCTTGATAAGCACCTTAAAGCTAAATCAAAGGTATAGTACTGTTTATGTTGTACTTCTTTATAGTGCAAAGTTTCATAGTTAAATAGAAGTTGATGACTGATACTAATCTGCATTCTATCTAAACAGGAGCACTATTAATAACTGCACCTTACCTGTGTATGGGCTGTACATGCAAATCGCCTATAGTATCCATAGTCACAGGAAGTATCTTCAAGACAAAAACTTGCTTTGTGTCCTTCAGCTACTCTGCCGTGTGAGTTTGCTTCAAGTAAGTCATAATGACTAAATTCATCCATACTGTGATAATGTCTGTAAACAAATTAACAGATAGGATTACTTTAGGTTATTGCATAAGGAGTCAACATCTTAATAATAATTTGGCCCAACAAGACAACAGTCAAAATATTTTCCCAAATCTTAAGTATTGAGGTATTCATATCTATTAGGTAAATATATTGTGGCCCATTGTCTACATATAATACATTCCAATGATTATATTAAAAATGTAGGCTTTTAAGAAAGTTGCTTTGTATTGTTTGCTTAAAAAACAAAGCAATAGACAAATGTTATTTCCAAATATCCCATTAGATTAAGTAAGGGGCTAAATATGGAAAGCAGAGCAACCCACTGTTAGTCTTGTTTTAAAAATTTATCTGACTAAAAATATTTAAGTTATATCTCATAAATTCAAGGATTCTTCTGTTTGTGAAATGTTTCCTTTCAATAATGGGGCTAATAAAATATGCAAATAAATTAAGATTAAGGTCTGTTGGGTTATCTTCTTGTACTACTTATACACAAGTTTTTTTTCTATGCTGCAATTCTATTGTCACTTTATAGACTGGTAGTAGTGTGTCCATCATTTTCTTTCCACTTAATTCTGCTATTGCTGCTTATGGCCACTATATCTAACTGCAAAAATCTGGTCAGCTATATCTCTTTACTGCCCTCTAATTGTCACCTGGATTTTTGCAGCTCAGATATGGTGGTCCAAATCTCAGCCTCCCTTAACCAGGTATTTCCTAGGCATGTTGGAATTACAAATCCTAGAAATCTCAGGCAGCATGTATTTTCCTTACTCTGGCTGGGAATTCTAAGAGTTCTAGTCCCAGTATATCTGAAAACCAGGTTGGGGAACCCTGAGATATTGAATAGAAAATGAAATCATACACACTACAAAATGAATGTCACTTTTATGATCTAAAGTCATACAGATTGCCAAGTAGCAGGTAAGGACCAAACTCTATGTTGATTTTTGCTAGTGTGTTCATAATAAAAAAAAGTAAGTTAACTGTTATCTCTGCAGCATTTTTACATGCAGATAATTCTTATCTACACAGAAGGAAAAGAACTCCACAATAAAATGCCTTCCCCCAATACTGCTTCCATTACAATATTTTAGCATAATCTCAGATAATACACTTAACGTGATTATACTTTACTTTCAACTAAATTTGGTGGCTATTAATGTTTATTGTTGTTTATTCGTTTAGTCGCTTCCGACTCTTTGTGACTTCATGGACCAGCCCACACCAGAGCTTCCTGTCGGTCGTCAACACCCCAAGCTCCCCCAGGGACGAGTCTGTCACCTCTAGAATATCATTCATCCATCTTGCCCTTGGTCGGCCCCTCTTCCTTTTGCCCTCTACTCTCCTTAGCATCAGCATCTTCTCCAGGGTGTCCTGTCTTCTCATTATGTGGCCAAAGTATCTCAGTTTTGCCTTTAATATTCCCTCAAGTGAGCAGTCTGGCTTTATTTCCTGGAGGATGGACTGGTTTGATCTTCTTGCAGTCCAAGGCACTCTCAGAATTTTCCTCCAACACCACAGTTCAAAAGCATCGATCTTCGCTCAGCCTTCCTTATGGTCCAGCTCTCGCAGCCATATGTTACTACGAGGAACACCATTGCTTTAACTATGCGGATCTTTGTTGTCAGTGTGATGTCTCTGCTCTTAACTATTTTATCGAGATTTGTCATTGCTCTTCTCTCAAGGATTAAGCGTCTTCTGATTTCCTGACTGCAGTCAGCATCTGCAGTAATCTTCGCACCTAGAAATAAAAGTCTTTCACTGCTTTTAAATTTTCTCCCTCTATTCGCCAGTTATCAATCAAGCTGGTTGCCGTAATCTTGGTTTTTCTGAGGTTTAGCTGCAAGCCAGCTTTTGCACTTTCTTCTTTCACCTTCATCATAAGGCTCCTCAGTTCCTCTTCGCTTTCAGCCATCAAGTGGTATGATCTGCATATCTGAGATTGTTAATGTTTCTTCCAGCGATTTTAACTCCAGCCTTGGATTCCTCAAGCCCAGCATGTTGCATGATGTGTTCTGCGTACAAGTTGAATAGGTAGGGTGAGAGTATACAGCCCTGCCATACTCCTTTCCCAATCTTAAACCAGTCCGTTGTTCTGTGGTCTGTTCTTACTGTTGCTACTTGGTCGTTATACAGATTGTTCAGGAGGCAGACAAGATGACTTGGTATCCCCATACCGCTAAGAACTTGCCACAATTTGTTATGGTCCACACAGTCAAAGGCTTTAGAATAGTCAATAAAAGAGAAATAGATGCTTTTCTGAAACTCCCTGGCTTTTTCCATTATCCATTGGATATTGGCAATTTGGTCCCTAGTTCCTCTGCCTTTTCTAAATCCAGCTTGTGCATCTGGCAATTCTCGCTCCATGAATTGCTGAAGTCTACCTTGCAGGATCTTGAGCATTACCTTACTGGCATGTGAAATGAGTGCCACTGTTCGATAGTTTGAACATTCTTTAGTGTTTCCCATTTTTGGTATGGCGATATAAGTTGATTTTTTTCCAGTCTGATGGCCATTCTTGTGTTTTCCAAATTTGCTGGCATATAGCATGCATTACCTTGACAGCATCACCTTGCAAGATTTTGAACAGTTCAGCTGGGATGCCGCTGTTTCCTGCTGCCTTGTTATTAGCAATGCTTCTTAAGGCCCATTCAACCTCACTCTTCAAGATGTCTGGCTCTAGCTCACTGACCACACCGTCAAAGCTATCCCCAATATTGTTATCCTTCCTATACAGGTCTTCTGTATATTCTTGCCACCTCTTCTTGATCTCTCCTTCTGTTAGGTCCTTGCCATCTTTGTTTTTGATCATACCCATTTTGGCCTGGAATTTACCTCCGATGTTTCTAATTTTCTGGAAGAGGTCTCTTGTCCTTCCTATTCTATTGTCTTCTTCCACTTCCACGCGTTGCTTGTTTAAAAATAATTCCTTATCTCTTCTGGCTAACCTCTGGAATTTTGCATTTAATTGGGCATATCTCCCCCTATCACTGTTGCCTTTTGCTTTCCTTCTTTCTTGGGCTACTTCTAATGTCTCAGCAGACAGCCATTTTGTCTTCTTGGTTTTCTCTTTCTTTGGGATGTGTTTTGTTGCCGCCTCCTGAACAATGTTGCGAACTTCTGTCCAGAGTTTTTCCGGGACCCTATCTACTAAGTCCAGTCCCTTAAATCTGTTCTTCACCTCCACTGCATATTCCTTAGGGATATTAGTGAGCTCATATCTAGCTGATCCGTGGGTCTTCCCTAATCTCTTTAGTCTGATCCTAAATTGTGCAAGAAGAAGTTCGTGATCTGAACTACAGTCAGCTCCAGGTCTTGTTTTTACTGACTGTATAGACGTCTGCCACCTTTGGCTGCAAAGGATGTAGTCAATCTGATTTCAGTGTTGTCCATCTGGTGAAGTCCACGTATAAAGCCGTCTCTTAGGTTGTTGGAAGAGAGTGTTTGTTATGCAGAGTGAGTTGTCTTGGCAAAATTCTATCAGCCTGTGTCCTGCTTCGTTTTGTTCTCCCAGGCCCTGCTTACCTGTAATTCGAGGTGTCATTTGACTGCCCACCTTAGCATTCCAGTCTCCCGTGTTGAAATAACATCTCTTTGAGGCGTGTCGTCCAGTAGGTGCTGCAGATCCTGATAGAACTGCTCTACTTCAGCTTCTTCAGCATCTGTGGTTGGGGCGTATATTTGGATCACTGTGACGTTAGATGGCTTGCCCTGAATTCAAATTGAGATCATTCTATCATTTTTTGGGTTGTATCCGAGCAGTGCTTTCGCCACTTTACTATTAATTATGAAGGCTACTCCATTTCTTCTGTGATCCTCTTGTCCACAGTAGTAGATCTGGTGGTCATTTGATGTGAAGTGGCCCATTCCAGTCCGTTTCAGTTCACTGACACCCAAAATGTCTATCTTTAATCTTGACATCTCACCAAGAACCACATCCAATTTGCCCTGGCTCATAGATCTTACCTTCCAGGTTCTAATGGTGTGTTGATCCTTAGAACATCGGATTCGCCGTTCACCACCAGCACCGTCGGCCGCTAGCCGTCCTTTCAGCTTTGAGCTAGCTGCGTCATCACGTCTGGGGCTAGTTGAACTCATCCTCTGTTCCTCCCCAGTAGCATTTTGACCATCTTCCGACCTGGGGGTCTCATCTTCCGATGGTATACCGACATATCTCTGGTTGTACTGATCCATTTAGTTTTCACGGCAAGAATACTGGGGTGGGTTGGCATTACCTTCCCCAGGGATCGCATTTAGTCTGACCTCTCTGTCATGACCTTCCCGTCTTGGGTGGCCCTTCACGGTTTAGCTCATGGCATCATTGAGGTGCTCAAGCTCCAGCACCACGGCAAGGTAACGATCCTTTGCTGAAGATTAATGTTTATACAAACATTAAATTGACTGGTACCACCCACCTCCTATCTTTGATTTTGTATCATCATTGTGCTTACACCCAAATTATGCACCATTTTATGTGTTAAAATAACCAATGCATCTTTGATATCTGAAATACTTCTTATTTGGGTGTAATTCAAAGGAATATAGTTATTCAGAGAATATGGGTGCACTGTCATCTCATCTGTTGGTAATTCCTTAAAGAAGGTGCAACTTTTCCTGAACTTACATAGTGCAACCCAAAGAAGAAGACATCTTTGACTTTGACTTAAGGAGCTGCCAACAAATGTGATATGCAGGATCATGCTTGCTCCAAATGATCTTTTCCCCTTCAAATCTGTTGCTGTAGTTCCAGGTCTTTGAGATTGTTTCCCACATAGCAGCAGCAGCAGCAGCAAGAGATATGGAGGGGAAAAAACAGTAAATAAATGAACATAATCAAAAAGTACCATACTGAACACTCCACTCACTGATGACAGCTGTGCCACTCCCATGAGTATCGTGGTCGGCTTGGTAAGAAATCTGATGTACCTTGATTTTTCACTCTCTGTGGAAATCTCAGAAGTACTCGGTTATCATAGTCTCTGACATCTGACCTGTAAGCTGAGCTGCAAGAGTGCGCATATGAAAAGGAAGAGCGAAATTGTTCAACAAGTAAATTTTAACTTACAATGTCACATTTATATTTTTATGTAGTTGAATACATCCTCTTGGACTTCATCAGGTTTAGTGCAGCTTTCATCAGTGAAAACAATGGGGAGTTAAGTGATCAGGACTAATGTAAATACCATTTATGTCAATGGTCCACAAAAAACATGACTAACTAGGATCCAACCCACTGAAAATCCACTGTTTTTCAGATTTTACAGCTGCTTAAAAATTATTATGGAATGCCTGCATTAGAAAAAGATTGTGCAATTTAATTGATGTTTCTCATTTTCTCTAGCCAACAAAAACATGGATGTTTTTAGTTGCATCAGAGCCTTCATTTAGAGGAAACATGGAACTACTATCAGCAGTATAATAAACTCTTCTGTATTCATAACTTCAGAAATAAAATAAAGACAAAAAAATATTTCCATTTTGATTTAAATCTACATAAAATACAGCCAAATGCTATAGGCAGACTCTTTTTAACTCTTTTTCTAATTAAACTACTTCCTTTTCACTAAGGTCGCTATGCAACTCAGGTTTTGTTTCTTTCAGAAGTCATGGAAATTATTGGCCTAACCAGTCCAATCTTTCTACCAGATTTGTTTCTACCTATTCTTTCTATTGTTCACTCCCCTTGATTATCCACTTCCTTCTTCCCCAACAATTTCAGCAGAATTCATTTGCCTTGTCAATAATTTTTCTGATTAAAAGAAAAACTCCATAGGAAAAAAATTGCTGGAATTGTGTGATATTCCTAGTTTCATCTGCAGTTTGATTTCATTCCAATGAAAAAAACCCACTAGACTTACAATTACATCCAAGAAAACAGTTAACCTCAAGTATAATATTAATCAAATCTAGACTAACACTGCTGTGAATTAGTTTTATATATTATTTTATATAATATTTCTACTCAAATAATAACCCATTTGGAACTTAGCTCTTAATGATACAGGGCTTTTTTTTACCACTGCCATTGTCAAGGATGAATCAAACGCGTGTAGGTTGTCAGATGTAGCTCTGTCCATAAATTAACTTGCAACATCTGTACTGCAAGCAAGTCTTGTCCAGTTGAATTGGGCTTAATTTCAAGTTACTATATATATTAAGGCTATGCAAAGCATTCAAAAGCAGTGCTTCATTAAGTATATTAAAGCATTTTTAGTGTTTAAGCAGCGACATCTTTTCAAACCTCGTTGGCCGCTTTGAAAACTGTTCTTGGGTGTTTCGCGTGTGTGTAGGAACTGTGGTCCTCTACAGGCACATATTCTTTGCTAGCAGTCCCAGTATAAGTGTTGTGTGTGCATGCACATTAATGTGCAAACTACTAGACACAGCTTTAAAACTAGCAGCACAAACCTTGCAAAGGACACAGCTACTTTAAGCTTCGGAGATACTTTGCACTAACATGCTTTCTGAGGAACCTCTTCTGAGTGCTTTGCAGACCCCTAGGATCATGTATTATCATCTTATAGCTTTATCCTAATGCATGTTTATGAAAGCCCCACTGCATTTAATGTAACTTACTTCCACATGTGTGCATTCGATTACAGCTTCATTATGAAATGAACACTGATTGTGATTTGATATCTGATTATCAATTAATCTAGATGCTGAAAAGCAATGGGTTAAAAAAATAGATTAGAGCAGAGAGATGGTTGATAAATACACTGGAAATTACAGTAATCAAACAGCAATTTAAAAACCACTTTCTTCTACTGCTTACAAAGTAATGGGCTCAAAGGGGCCTTCTTTTCAAAAATTAATAAAGCTCTTGATTAATGAAAAACAGATCCTGGTAAAGGCATAATTCCTAAATAATCAGGGCATGGAAACCTTGTAGCTTGGTCATCAAGCTTTCAGCAGACATTAATAAAAACATGTTTTATGAATTGAAATAGTAAAGGAATTCTCCACTGCTTAAGTTCTACTGAAATTATGTCTATCTCCCTCTTGCTAAGTTACCAGTGACATTTCAAAATCTTTGCTAATGTATCCTGGACACTGAACAATAATGTGCAAGTGTATGTATGTGCCTCACAAAGATAATTCTTTTATAAACCTGTATATAAAGAGTCACTCTTTGAGATGGGCAGTGATGAAATCTGAAATATAAACAAACAAATTTAGCTTTCTTCAATCTAGTGCTCTCCAAATATGTAAGTATTAGTAGAATTCCCAGTCAACATGGGCAAAGGTTGGGATACTGTGAGTTTATTCCCCAAAAAATCTGCAGGTTTTCAGATTGGCAAATGCTGAACTCATTCAACAGTCTTTCCAACAAACAGGTATTTTATAAGAATATGAAACCAGGGCCATCCGTGAACTTACCTAGCTAGGCAATTTTCTTCAGCAGCACACCTCAGGTTGTACATGGATGTCCTTTGGACGTAAGTGGCTGCTTGGATGTAATAGGGATCAGGCACTAAATCAGGCAACCCTGCAGTGCATCAAATCACACACAAACACACACAAAAGTGATCAGGCCCAGGAAATGTCTACAAATTTCACTCCTGAAAAAGTCAATGAAAGTTGCACTTTCTAGTCATTGTATGACAAACTGGAAGCCTATACACATGGTCATTTAATAAGACCAAGAGTCCCTTTTCAGAAGATCAAAAGAAACATTAAAATACAACGTGTCTTCCATTTTGGAACCATAATACTGCGTATTATCCTGTTAATCATTTTTTTCTTTTATATCTTAAAGGCATTCTCCCCATAAGGCCACCAGCTGATGAGAACACTAAGTTTGCCAGATACCAGACATGTGTCTAGAACAATAAATTATGCTTATTACCTTATGCAACTGTAGATACACTCAAACAAAAGGCTGTGAACATCCATTAAGTAGGCTAAAATCTGAATTAACCCAATTACAACCAAAGATGAGCCTCAAACTATAGCCAATCGGCAGCCTGCTTTGGATTTGAGTGTTATCTTGGTGACTTACTCTTCTATTTTCCAAGTTTGTTTCAGCCCCAGCAGTTGAACCCTCTGCATAGCAGCACTTGAAATAATCCAAGTATCCTTGACTACTATACCTAGAAAGCTTTCTTCTTACCATGGAATAGTCACATCTAAAGTCAAGGGCAAGCTGATTAAGTTCTAATAAATGCATATGCAAAAAGGACTGGAATCCCCCTAAGAAAATGAACCACTGCCAATAATTTCCCTCGAAAATTACACACACACGCACACACACCCCGAATCGTCAATGCTCTAGAAGAATGAGTGTTCTCTGTCTCTCCTCGTAGCCCCAGCTTTTTGGTGTTTTGCATTATTTTACTTTCAACGTCTTGTTTTCTAATGCAAGATCAGGACTGACTACAGGGCGAGGGGGAGAGTTGGGACCAGATGGTGATCAGCAGATGAAGGGCTGGCCGAGGTGAAAGCACGCAGTCTGCCGACAAGGGAAGGACTTGCCACGCGGCTTGGGCTGGATCTGGGGGTGGAGCTCGCTTTTTGGAGGGACACCATTGCAGACTTAAGCGGCGGTGGCTAACTCAATGTATGCATGCAGATACTGAACGACTTTCTTAACGCAAATGTGCAACTCCGCCTCGTTCCTTTTCGGTGCGGGCGACCGCAAGCCTGTGCCACCGCTTGGTGCGAGTGGCTGAAATGCGCGCGCTTACCGTATTGGAAATAGCCGGTGCCGTACCCCGGCCGGTAGCGGCTACTCTGTCGGGGCCGCTCATAGGTATCATAGTAGTTGTAATAAGGGTTGTCGTCCGTGTACTTGTACGGGTTGTACGGGTCGTCCCCCACCATGATGTCTTCGCGGGGCGGCTGCCGGAGATTGCTTAGAGAAAAGCCTGTCCCGTTGCCCGTCCTGGCGGCGGCGCTCTCGACGGGGCTCCCTCCGGCTCGGTCCTGGGAGCTGGCGGCGCCTTCAGTCCTGCGGCCCCCGTCCGTGCCGTTTCTGCTGGACGGCTGCTGGTAGCCGGCTTGGAACCAGTACTGTGCCTCTGGCTTTCTGGTGGCCGTAGCGCCTCCGCCTGCGGCGATTCCCGGCGCCCTTCGAGGAGAAGTGGCATTGCCCCTGAGGAGCAAAACGTGGCCGCTTTGCGCGGGCTCCTGGCTGTGCCTACGCCGCGCGGGTTGATACTGGGAGCCGATGCTGAGGAGGCTGTACACCTGCCCTTTGTTCTCCCATTGAATCCGCTGTCTCCACATGGCGGGAGGAGGTGGCGGTGGGTTCCTCGGGGGCACCCCGCCCGCCGGCAGCCACAGCAGGCAGCTCCAATAGACGCACGCTTGCAGCTGGGCAAGGCCCAGAAGAAGCGGCGTCCGGGAGTGGAGGCGCATGGCGACGGCGTGTGTCTCTCACAAGCGAGCGGGAACTCCACTCGACGACACTGCAGGATTGGGGAACGGGCGCGCAAGAAGTCAAAAGTAGCAGTTTGCAGCTTTCTTCTTTTATTTTTCCAGTTAAAGGCCTCCGACTTGACTTTGCGCTCAAATGCAAAGGGAGGGAGGGAGTCCACTTCGTTCTCGTTCTTTACCTCCCAATGCTCTAGTTTGCAGTGAGATGGGTTTGGGGAGGAGGAGCAGCAGCAACGAGCCCTTCGCCTCTTCCTCGCTTTCGCTGAAGTCTGGAATGAAGCAGCAGGAGAGAGAGAATTGGAGGGAGGGCGGAAAGGGGGAGGAGATGAGGGATTTAAAGTTTCTGGCACATTTGCAAAGTTACACAAGCCCATTCTGGCAGCCGGATTCTCTATTTGTTCACGTAATGCCATTGGAAACGTGCTAGCTTGATCGTTCCTCTCCCTCTCTGGTTTTCCATCTCTTTTCCAGTTTTGTTTCCCCGGTCGGGAGACCCCAAGAAGACAAACAGCAATCGAGTGACACTCGGGGCCTTTAGGGGTCTCCTGCAATCTGCTCGCATCTCGCCGTCTAGGGTTAACAATATGCAGGCATTTCACTTCCCTCAGACAATTTGGTCTGCCAGGAGGTGGGGCGCTGCCAAAATATGCAGAGAGAAAAATGCTATTAGATCACCAGCACAACTTGAGAGACAAGAAAGCAAAGTCAGGGAGTGAAGAAACATGTTTTTTGGGAAATATTTTCACCGTAGACATCTCCCACAATTGGAGCTCTGGTGAGGAAACTTGGTGGTGGCAGGATGAAAAAACAACTGCACATTCTCCTGCAATGCCCTTTCATTATGGCCCAAATCCTCCTCAAATAAACTCGTGCATACCGAGTTTTATTTTTTCCTGGGTGAGTCACAGAAGAAGGTCGTGCGGGACGTGAAGACATGAATTTTGCAAACAGGTTTACATAAAAGTGAGTTTCCCATTGGACTGACTATACATCGTATCAGAAATATTGCTGGGGTGGGCAGTGTGTAAGGAGAAATCATCTCAAACAGTTTCCACTTTTTAGTCCTTCTCCAAGCAGAATCTGTTTTGCCCTGAATAATTTATAGCTGCTCTTTCAAGCCCATTAATACATAATATTCATTATTAACAGGTTTCGCACCAATAGTAACTCCATCTTGCTGGAATTCAGTCTGAGTTTGTCCTAAACCATCCAGAATCTCATAGCCTCCAGGTGGATCAAGACTTCCACCAGTCACCTAGTCAGCGTGGGATGGATATGTATTACTGGCTTTCATCAACGTAGAAATAATAACTTACCCTAAACTGATAGATGATCTCTCCCAGTGAATTCATAGATATTAAAAAGAATAGTGAAAAGGTCCAAACAATTAAGGGCTGTGTTAAAAAGAATAGTGAAAAGGTCCAAACAATTAAGGGCTCAGCTTCTCTTCCCATACCAATGCTGTGTTGAAACATCTGAAGGTTGATCTTGGTAAAAATTAGATGTATTTCATGTAGGGGAATTTGTTCTTATTTAGTGCCAGGTAAAGTATCATTCTGATTTCCTCCCTCCCATATATTGCAACATAGTTTATATGGGAATTTCCCACAAAAGAACCCTGTGAAATAGATTAGGCTGAAAAAATGAGATTGGCCAACAGCGAACTTCTGTTACTGAGACTGGATTTAGACCTAGGTATTACAGTCTTGGTCTAACACCTTAAGTTTTATACCATACATTGGTATACACTCCTGTTTAAAGGTATACTTAAAGAAATCTGTTCCTTGTGCAAAAATGACTTTACTCTAAATTTGAAATCTGAAATACTGTTCAGTTGTATATTTATGGTTATAATTTGTTCACACTCAACAAATGAGAAAGTATTATTAAAAGAACAAGTGGTACTGAAGTTATTCCAAGTCTAGCTAAACAGTTTGTCATAAATATCTTTTTCCTGATAGCATCCCCTGCTTTTCCACACTACAGCTTCTGAGAAATAGTAGTGGCAAGAATATACAAGCTGTATCTATTCCATATGCTCCTGTCACTATATAGCGCACACTCAGCTAGTTTAACATGCTGTCCTCCAGTGCCTGAAGGAGCAGCAAGTATGCGGACAAAAATTTCCTCCATCAACATAGCCAGTCTTTACTTTGCCTCATTAACAAGACTGGTATGTAGCGTGGTCCTAACAATGTACTGTGAAGCAAGTTAGGGTAGATTTACTTTGGAACAAGTTATTGGTGGATTTCCTTGCCAGAGGGAAAAGCACCCACCAATCCCCCTCCTTAACATAGGGTGGCTGGGAGAGGAGGTGAGTTTGACCAAAGATGAGAGCAGTGAGTTTAGCCATCTGGCTGATCGGCTGGACGGGTGGGGCCTTCTGCTTCTGCTTTGCCAGGAAGGCCCTTCCCACCCCATAGATCAACTACAGCACCTGGTCCATGGCAGTAGCATAATGGAGGTTGCTGCTCTGTCACTCACCTCCTGTGAGAGACTGGGAGAATGAGGAACCAGGTGTTTGAATAGTTATCTCTAAAGAGGCATCTCAGTCCAGCTGCTGAAGACATGAGAAAGTCTCAACGAGACTCTGCCTTAATTGACTCACTGTTAACTGAGACAATAAATTCTTCTTACAGCTTTCAAGAATCTGTATTTATTCCCAACTAGTTTAAAGGTGCCTTCCTGAAATCCATGTCATTCTTGCTTTCTTGGTCTTACCAGCTAAGTAAGGCGTCACACTTCCATGGATCAGGCATTTGGGGGAGGTCCCAGGAAAGCAGGGAGGTCCCAGGAAAGCTCCTCTCCTCTATGCTGAGAAGCCCCTGGGTACTCTCATTTTCTCTCCCCCCAGATTCTCATTGTAGTATGCTGCCAGGTCATGCATGGAGTAGTGGTGTTGGACAAAGCAGGAGGATTCAACCAGTGCCAACACTGTTGACCCGCTGATATACAGTAGCTGCCATATAGAGGATCTCCCCTAAATGACATGTCAGCAGCCATGCTGGAAAATCATGGGCGGGGGGCAGCACTGGTTGAAGGTGCAGGACTCCGCATGGGACTTGCCAATATGCTGCATTTCAATCATACTCTTTCCTCCCGGATCCCTTGCATAGCCTGCCAACATGCTCCAGGAGTGTGGCACTGACTGGGGCAGAAGGATTATTTTGCTTCTGCCAAAGCCACCCCTTTGCAGTGTGTTGAGAGCCACGTCAGCAGGTTGCACATGGTTTGGAGGCACTTCAGTCGGTGCTGCTACCATGTGCACAGCCCTGCCGCTACTTCTGTTGTCATACCATGAGGGAGATCTGGAAAAGAAGAGTTGATACGAATTTCTGAAGTTGTGCTCTCCTCACATCACATAACCCACCTGTCAGATGCTATTTTCAGTGGGTGATCAGACAGAGAAAGGCTTACCCACACCAGCCAGAAGCAGCCAATAGTAGCTGGGCATATCCCACTTCCTGCCATGTCAGAAGCTGTGATGGAATGTTTAACAGAGTCTGAGAAAGTGGAAGAGGAAAAAGGGCTGTTGTAAAAAGAGACACCTCAGACTAGGGAAGGGGGGAAGTGTGAGAAAGAATAACTATGCCTTAATTACAGTAGATATAAGTTGAGTGGGATAATTGCTTTGACAGATCCTGATTTTGTCCTGTTCATGAGCAGCATTGTACTTGTGGTCACTTGAATATGACTGTAAACTCATTGCAGCAAGGTTCAGAATGGAATGGAGGAATGGTGATAGGTGTAGCTCCATCAATATATTCAGCTTGGAGTACTCAGAAGTATTCCTGAAGAAGGCTTTGATTTGAAGGCTGGACATGGGAGAAATTATATGTATATTCTAGGATAACCTACCTCCCAGACATATTGGAACAGCATGTTACCAAATACTCAGTATTTGTCCTAACAGTCAGGAACCACACTGAGACAAGGAATAGGTCTCTAGTGTTTTATTACTGCTACATTAGACAGAAAATCCTAACAAACTGAAGAAGCGTGGGAAAAACCCAGACAGACAAACCCCAAAAGTTAAGGCGGGTCTGATCTGTGTCTCTTTGAATGGCTGCTTAACTCCTCAGTACTACGCATGCGTTTTCCCGCCTGGATAGGGGCCCCCTCCTGCTCACCATCAGTACTTAGAACAGTATTAGTGATTTTGGCCAAGAATAATGAAAGTTATACTCCCAAAATATTTGGAAGGCAGTAGATCAATTATATTTGTATTAGAAATGTCAAGAGATCCTAAACATTAAAATGCTGGAACCCCCTCTCTTCTACTTCAGTACAGCAGGGATATCTACATTTTGGTACCAGTGGACACATTTGAGAACATGTCATAAGCACTTTCATAAAATGGCTGCCATGTAAAGTGTGGCAAGTTACAAAATACTATTCCCATAAGGAAAGGCCTGTCACTCTCTCTAGCCTCCTCAAAATATACCCTACCGCTCCAGCTTCCCTTTGACCTTTTTCTGGACAGGGAGAATACTTGCAATTAATGCACTGAGCTGCAGTCACCCACCATTTTTTTAATGGAATCCAAAGCCATCTATAGACTACTAAAGTACTATACCCAGAGTCATTTGTTGAGATGGGTGGCTATAGAAATTGAATAAATAAATATAAATAAATAAATAAAACGCTCATGTCTGTTTGTTTGTAACCTTAACTGGGCAAAATGGTGTGTCTTAGGCCAACCATTTTTGAATCAAGGTGTCTCAAATGGGCTAACTTACAGAATGTGTCCAAAATCTGGACCCATGACTCTCATGCAATTGGAGTTTGGCAAATTTTATAAAACATTTTATGACATAATACTAAATACCATACAGCATTTCCTGTGGTCAGCTCCTGATGTTTGACTGTGCTGTACAGTTCAATATGAGTGACATGGGCTGTTTTCAAGGCAGATACATCTCTGAATATCTCCCTGAATTTTTAAGAACTTTTCCAGTGAAGGCAGTATATTAGAAACTCTGCCATTATTGAAGACATTGAGGAATCAGGTAAGGAAATACCTCTGAAACAATGACCCGACAGGTCACAGGTTGTCTGGTATGAAATAAAGATGATGTATGAGGCAGGTATGTTGCTTTCCAGTATGATCTGTCTTCATCTGTTCAGTCGCATCCAACTTTCACAGACTTTATATATGAACTCTCGTCATTCTTACGTTTTACAACTTTGTTTCTAGTTTTAAGCCAATATTTTGCCTGATGGTATCTATCAAATATATGCTTTACCAATCTCATTTTCTAGTATCACCCACCATTCCTAATGTTGATTTTTCTAAGAAATTTGACCACATGACGTGACCAAAATAAAACAGCCTTAGCTTAGTAATCTTAGCTTCCAGTCATATTTCTTACTTGATGTAATCTAAAATCTCCTTGTTTGTTATTTTTGCTGTCCAAGGTATGTAAAAAAGCCATCTCCAGACCGATAATTCTGAGAAGTCTAGTTTTCTTCTATGTGCTTTCTTCATTGCCCAACTTTCACAACTGTAGGTAGTTAATAGGAAAAAATAATAACACTTTATTATACTGCACCTGGTATTAAGACTGATGTCCTTGCTTTTCCAGGTCTTCTCCATGTAGTCATTGCAGCATGCCCAAGTGATATTCTACATTTATTTCGGGGTCCAGTGTCTCCTGTTCAGTCAGTTTTAAAACTGAGGAAAAAAAAGTCCTCGACTGATTCAAATTTATCATGATCAGTTTTTATCCTGGTGTCCCCATTTTCAGCTGTTGTCATTACTTCAGTTTTCTTGATGTTTAACTGCAACCCAGCTTTTTTACTTCCTGCCTTCACTTTTAGAATTCAGTTGCTTGTTTCTTTTTTTGCCAGTAGAGTGGTGTCTTCTGCATGACTGTTGATGTTTCTGCACCAATTTTTATTCTAATTTCTGATTTGTCTAAGTTAAGATTCCTCAAAACTGCCTCTGTATATAAATGAACTAGAAATGGGAATAGAATACAGCCCTGCCATACACCCTTTCCAATCTTGAACCAGTCTGTGTCTCCATAAATTGTTCTGGCAATGTCGTCTTTATTTGCACAATGATTTTACTAACTGAATCAAGTGTTCTGGAACACCCATATCCTTCAGGTACCTCCATAATTTTTTCATATTCAGCATAGTTGCAGGCTTTGCTATAGTCAATGAAGCATCAACATGCATCCTTTTGAAATTCACACATTTATGAATGTGGTCTTGAGCATTTCTTCCTCTTCTAAAACATGCAGTTCTTCCATGGTTGGGTCCAAACTTGTATGATTTTCAACAAAATTTTGCTATCAGGGCTATTGTGTTGTAGTTGGAGTAGTTGTGTCTGTCATTCTTTGAGATTGGGATGAACACTGTCCCTTTCCAGGCTTTTGGTAATTCATTGATACTCATATTTTTTACATAGTTTTCTAACTGTTGCAATTGAGAAAGAAAGGTCCCCAAGTCAATTTCTGATTCTTTGGGGGACACTGCTTTCATGACATTTTCTTGGCAGACTATAGAGTGGGGTGGTTTCCCCCATCTTAATTACCTTTCCCCCAGCAAGCTGGGTACTCATTTACCGACCTCAGAAGGATGGAAGGCTGAGTCAACCTGAGCCGGCTATCCGAGAATCCAGCTTCCGCTGGGATCAAACTCAGGTCATGGGGAAAGTTTTGTTAGGTTGCAATACTGCCGCCTACCACTCTGTGCCACACGAGGCTCAGACTTTCAAGTGACTTGATGGTTTTCTTGTTTGTTATCAATGCTACTCCATTCTGTCTGATGCTATCATTTCTGGAATAGTGCACTGTCAACTCATCTAACTGAAAGTAGCTGTTTCCAGTGCAGTTGATCTCACTGACACTGAGAATGCCTATTTTGGTCCATTTTATTTCTTTTGTGATGATATCCAGCTTCTCATGTTTTGAGCTTCATACATTGCATGTGCCAATTTTGTTCATTATCTTCCAGTGCAGATGGTTCCTTTTGTCATAGGCTTTATCAGCATTTAGGCTCCCCATGGGGATTTCTCCTTTGCAACATTATTTCTTAGACACTTATAGCACTATTTCTCTTCCCCAGTAGTGTGTTTGCATTGTTTTGTCGCCAGCCCAGCAGGATTAGATCACAGGTTCTTTTGGATTCAGAAGCAATGGCCATGCTAGTATGAATACTTAAGGCTTTAGTTCAAGGCAGTATAAGAAAATAACATTATATGATACAGCAATCAAAGAATATTCAAGAATAAATAAGACAAAGGAAGAAAGACCTTACACTCCTGCTGCTAGTCAGTGAACCTCAAAGAGATGATGGTGAGTGGACCCCTTCAAAACCAGCAATTATGCAGCACACTTCTGGCTAGGTCTGCATCAAAGTTGCATCCCTCTATAGACTCTGAACCACCATTACTCACACCGATGATCTCATCTCACTGGAATTTGCCAAGGACAAGTCTATCTTATCATGTGCTTGGAATAGTTTGTCTAGTCCAGCCAAGAATGAGGCCATCAAAGTTAAGGACTATTTGTTTATACCAGGTGGCAATGAGACCATGTCAAAGTTAAGGAGTATCTGTTTCCCACAGTTTTTGATTGACAGTGAGAAAGATCATCATCCTATTGTACACAGATGTCCCACCAAGGACAGGGCGAAACAAAGTGTATCCAAGTATTACCCTTTGGTGACTAAAATAAATGCTTGCTTAATTCTGTATTACATACATTACATAAGAATATATACCAGGCACCTATGGGAAAGAAATACACATGCCTTCAACAATGGTAAAACCATCAGCACTATAGTGCTTGATACCTTTTAGCTTACATAAGCTTTGGTGATAATACTAGAGCAGGTCACCAGGTCTTTCTTCACCCCTCTCATTTATCCACTCTTGGGGGCAGCATGTAGATGTGTTACCATCTCTATGGCTGGATTTCTAGTGCGATGCCTTGCTATTTAATTATTTTGGAGTAATTAAAAGTATCCATAAAAAATAAAAGTCAGGTAGGGCATGAATTCTGGTGGGCATCAAAGGAAATATCTCAGAGTACTTTGACATTCATTGGTGCCATGATATCAACTAGATTTGCAAATGCATTCTGTCCTAAGATCTTATTAGATCCTGGTGGCTAATGTCTCTAGACAAAAGTGAAACTGTTCACCCATGATGGAGACCCAGGATGGAGGCTGAACTGGGCTGCACTACCCCAGATGGAAACTTGTGCACTTTGGGGGTTTTCCTGGATTTGCGGTTCTTGCTCAAAGAGCAGGTAGCAGCTGTGGCTAGGAGGGCCTTTGCACAGCTACATATTGTGCACCATTTGCACTTGTTCCTGGAACAGGAGGGCCTGCTTATGGTCACTCATGCCTTGGTCACCTCCCAATTCAGCTTCTGTAATGTGCTCTACATAGGGTTTCCCTGAAGAGTATTCGGAAGCTTCAGCTGGGGCAAAATGCAATGGCACAGGCAGTTTGTGCACTGCCTATTCAGTGCACGTGATACCTTTACTCTGTGAACTGCATTTGTTGCCAAGATGCTTCCAGGTTCAGTGCAAGGTGCTGTAAATCACCTATAAAGCCCTTCATGGCTTGGGGCCAGATTACGTGCAGGACCATCTCTTCTCAGTTGCATATACCTGTCTTATCAGATCCAACAGGAGACGCATGCTCTGGGTCCTGTCCATTATGGAGTGTCAGCTGGCAGGACCCAGGAAGAGAGCCTTTTCTGTCATGACACCAGCCCTCTGGAACATCACTTTCCAGAGATTAGACTTACACCAACCCTGCTGGCCCTTCGTAAGGTCTTTAAGACCTGGTTGTATTACCAAGCCTGGGGCCCTGGTATGTGGTTGAACCCGTATCACGTTGTGTTCATTGTTGTGTTGGTTGGCCTTTTATCTTAGCTACTGTGTATGCTATTTATTGGCTTCTTCATAATGTTTTAAACTTGCTTTTAATAATTGTTAGCCACCCAGAGTCATGTGTTTGAGACAGGCAGCCATATTAAATGAATGAATGAATGAATGAATGAATGAATGAATGAATGAATGAATGAATATATATATATATATATATATATATATTTCACTACACTCTAATTTTCTGTGTGCATATATGCATTGTATTTACCCTTCCATCTCTCACCGCATTGCGTTGTTTTATATTGCAGTCAGTCATTCTGTTCCTTTATTTTAAAAGTGCACCAGTGTTCTACATTCCTGGAAACACTGCTACTGCTTCTTACTTACGAGGTAAGGAATTGCCTGGAGTTGGAGTCCACTTAAGGAAGAATCATAATATTCTTAGATATATTCTGTTCAGAGGGCTTCTGATTTTCCCAGTTATTTCAACATGAAAATGAAATGGCTTTCTTGTCACAACTTTAATAACTGTGATGTTTTTAAAGTTGTGACACTTTTAAGGCGTCTATATTATTCAGAAGGTGAAATCTCCCTTGAGTCAAGCTCGACTCCAAGTGATTAATCCATAGCTCCATGTTGTTTCTTAGCGACAACACAGAAGTAATTTGCCATTGCCTTCTCCCAGCATTGTTCTTTCGCTTTCCAATTTTGCCCTCAGGTTCCCTAATGGTCTTCTCTGAGGTCTGCTTTTTCAAGATCAGCCAAGGCCAGCTAGATGCTGCAACCAGCATCATACAGAAATCTTGAGCAGCACGTACCATTCCACCAAGAATGCTTCATACTGGCTGGGGAATATGGGAGTTATAAACTAGATTGCTTTAAGACTCCGGTTCTCGGAGTGAGATAGCCTTTACAGATGAAATTTCTCAGGACTCTCAAACTTTTTTCTTTTGGTTACATGGTTTTGTACTTCACTCTTCGTTCCTGTTAGCAGGAAACAATGACTAAGTCAAAGGAAAATGGGAAGTCTAGAAATGCTGGAAAAAGCAACCACGAATAAATTAAACGCTCTTTCTAATCTTTGCATAAATCTTACTAGCTTTACAAATACCGTAGCTTGTTGTTTCTGCAAATGTGATATTAGAAAATGTTTCCACTACGGACATATTTCTGTGTGAGATTCCAGCCACAGGTTTCTGTCCCTTTTCTGACGACTTTACTGCTTACATGAAAATGAAAACAGCAATAGCAAAAGCTACCACTCTCCACTGTTTAGAACAGCACATTTTATGCTATATTAATTCCAATATGTTTCATGTTACATGTTTTGAATCAATATAGAGTTTTCAAGTCCTAGATTAAGAATAATCAATAGATCAACAATACTGAAAATATGTATTGCAGATTAAATCTATTCATTCATATGCGGTTTATCATTTCTGTGGAATGTGGCCAAATGGAAGTGGATGAAGTTCATGAGGGCTTAGTACTGCAAATACACGGACTGAAGAGTTTACATCATGGGCTGCCAAACTTTAAAGGCAGATCACTGAACTCTTTTTGACGCACACTACCTCATTTCATACTATGTATGCTGCCTTGAGCTCCTAAGTGAAAGGTAGGATATAAATCTAAAAGTAAATAATTAGAGGGTATTTTTGTCTTTCTGGAAAAAAAAAGACAGTTGGATGAAGAATCTTGTCCATTCTAACATGAATTTTGTTCACTAGATTTTGTTTAAAAAATCCTCCTCCTTAAATACCTGTCTGCCTATCTGTCTATATGTCAATCATATCTACCTATATTGAATTAATAAACAAATTAATAAACAACTTAAAATAAATTGCTTAATATAACTGAACAGACTATGCATTTTGTTTAATACAGTTTCTGTATAAACTCCGATCATGATTGACGGCCAACAGCACTTTGAAGTCAAGGAGGTCATTGATTCTCGCAAGCTTCGAGGCACCCTCCAGTACCTGATCCACTGGAAACACTTTCCTCATCCTGAATGGGTGCCTGCTCACCACGTTCATGCTCCTGATTTAGTTAACCATTTCCACTTGGCTTACCCTTTGAAGCCTGCCGCTTAGTGTTTTCTTTCTTTTGGGGGGCAGTATGTCATGTTCACTGTTTCAATGTGCACTGTACATCATAACGTTTCACATGCCATGGTGCTGATGCGCATTTCTGTTTGGGAGGGAGCTGCTGTGAAACCTTGTGCCAAGCTCTGTATCTCTGTTCATTACAATGGAATGTGTTTGGGTTATGTGCTCTGCTCAAGAACTTTTCCCACAGACCAGCAGAAGCCATTAGGAGCACCTGGGATTGTGAGCCTGGGAAGATTCTATGGGGGGAGGGATCTGATTTGTACCGAGGGTTTTTAGTTTGCATTTGGTGCGCTTTTTTCATTCTCAGCTTTCTTTGTGATCCTGCATACTATTCTTTAATAAATCAGATATCTTTGTGATCCTGCTCATGAGTCTGATGGTGTTCTAGAATAGGCAACCATTACAACTACATTGGATGTAATATAGAGTTATTATATTCAACTTAATACATATTTATATTGAAATTACAATTATTTCAGTGTAGCAAATATTCAGTAGTATGATCCCAATGTCAGGTAATTCTTGCTATTATTATCTGGCATAGTTTAACTGTCATAAATCAGCCTTTGTACTATATTGTCATAAGTTTGCTATCATTGAGTGAAAAGGGGAACATAATGAGTATGAATGGAAGAATAGCCAATAGGCTTTTTAAAGCCTTTCTGAAGGCCAGGTTCAGGGCAAACCAAATATCAAAGGGGGAGTGGGGAGAGCATTCCAAAGGGCAGAGGCCACTAAAGAAATGGCATGCTTCCCTAGATCCCATCTGGTGGCATTCTTTCTAGGAAACAATTTTCTTAAGTCAAACCATGGTCATGTACATATATTTTCCATATCATAAATAATTGTTTAACATTAGAGAAAATTAAGTGAAGAAACTAAAAAAAATGTCTCTTATATCATGGCATTAAACATAAAAAGATTTGAGAAGGAAATGAAGCTTTTTCTAGCAGCTATGTACCTACCATCTGGAAATAAGGCTCAGATATCTCTGCTAAGCTTCTGCTATTGCTGCTCTGGAATTTGCAAGCAAAATATGTTTCTCATTTTCTGAGGAGCACTTTTTTTTTTATTTGAAAAATAGTGCCAGGAGATTAAATCAATCATTTTGTCCAAAATTTATTAAGGAGGAAAAGGAAATTTAGAACAAAATGATTGATTTTTTTTAAAAAAAACTTGCATTTCATATTGAATATGAAGAGTCATTTTTGACTGTTGATTCAGACTATAGTTAAGCATTTATGCAGATTCAACCCACTGAACACTATCCAGTATTTTTTCATTATCCATACTGTTTGAAATTCTCCACTTCTATCTCAGAAAGACTGAGCTTCTAGTAATTTGTATGTAGGTCAGCAGTGACAATTATCAGTCTCAGGAAGAAAATGGATGTGGCTGTGGTATCTTTTTGAATAACTTTGAGCTACCATGAACATAATTTATTCTGATGACTGAACAGAGTCAAGAGGCTAGTTGTGTTATTTTTCTACTCTTTAAGGGAAAAGTAATATAAAAAGTGCAGGTAAGAAAAATCGTCTTAGTAGTAGCACTCATGCTTTCCATGCTGATTAGTACTTGAGCCAGGCATTTCTAGTGAAGAAGATTTAGAATTATTTTACTTAAAATATTTATACCCCTCCTCCCCTTTTAAACCCAAGGTTAGTATCATGAACTGTGAGTAAAAAACTAATAAAATCAAACTTATTAAATTACTAAATATAGGTGGCTACAAAAAGAAAAGGTGGCTGCAAAAAATAGTGAATAAAACAATTAAAACACAAATAGCAAATTAGTGGGTTATGTGAAATATCTGTTTGAGAGCTTGTAGATGTATTGCCCATCTTGGATTTTGAGATGTCTGCTATGGAACATGTGGCCAGCTCAAAATGCAAACCTATCCAAAAATGAATGGTTGAGATTGCTTTCTGCCATTCTTAACTCCCCAGCTTTATGGGTTTTGGGGAGCTGGCAAGCAATTGGCTGCTGTCAATCACAGTCTCCCTCCCTCCATGAATGTTTGTTGGGACCTATGTGAACCTCAATAGCTAGTGATATAATTAGGTTAATAAATGAATAAATGCAATACTAGTTTGCTTTGACATATGTACACTTCATTTTATTTTCAATCAAAAGAATCTGATAAAGAAATATTAGGGTCAGGTTCTTATTTTGCCAGGGTAAAATGCAGAGATAAATTCTTTCATTAGCTAGAAATAATCCATATCTTACTGGCATACAAAAGAGTACTGAAAACATAAGCCTAGCAGAACAGTATTTTTATTGTGCTATTTAGTTTAACACTGCTACACTACATATTGTAGTGTACTAAATGTTGTAAATCTGTGCAGAGTGATTGTTTCTTTCCTAGTATGAGTGTGTCCCTTTAAGGGACAACAAGTTATGGAACAGAAAAAGAGCACTGAAAGAGAACTTGGAGGATATCTAGACCAGAGATTCCCCACCCTTTGTTTCCTAAGTCATCAATTGCTCTGTAAAAGAACCTAGATTCCACCAAGATAGAAACAAAATAGGTTTTTTCCCCAAGAAGCACAGTTATCTATTAATTTGTATTTTGTTATTATATTTATTGGTTACAGTAAACTTTCAGTATTTAAAACTTGCCATAATACTGTTGGCAATAATTTTTATTTCCGTAATGTTAAAATACAAAGAAATAATTTTAATACCAGGAAAAATGCTACAATAATTCATATTTCTCAGTGAGAAGCCAATGGTTCCATTTCCTGACAAGCATCTCAGTAATAAGAGAATTAAATTTTCCATTCTGCTGCAGTATCACAGCCAGAATGAATAGCCAGCCTGCCTCAGCATATTCATCTACAAACAACTCTGTCCTTCTTCTTTGCTGTTCCCCTATCTTCCATAAACTTGAAGAGTCGGGTCTCACCAAGGGCTTTCTTCATGTCCCCCATGGTACACTTATCACCAGATGCAAATAATTGTTTTACACCAACCCCTTATTAAGAACAGGACCTACGGTGCAAGATGCAACAGCAGCAGTCTTGGAGATGACCATGCCTCAGCACATCCTATAACAGATTTTAACACTGAATAGCTCTTGAAATTTCTCTCAGTATTTATCTTCAGTATAATTCTCTGGACTATTCATTCTCTGCTATAGAGAATAAACTGTTCAATGGCATTCATGGGAGAAGGCAGGAGGGATGAAAACAGCATTACGATGCAGGCCTGTTCCTTTTCTGTGTGTCACGACGCTGCAGATACACCCAAAAGAAGCAGAGCCTGCGATGTTACAAAACCAGCTTCACCCACGCATCCATCATGTCTCTCCTTAATCTCCTTTTCTCACAGATTAAATACCCAGCTCTTTCCTTCATTCCTTATTCCTAGAGATTCCTAGAACTCTCACAATTCTGGTTGTCCTCTTTTGTTCCAGTTTCGCTATTTACTTTTCTGGTTAAATATGGGACTTAAAACTGGATACAGTGCTCCAGTTATAGCTTAACTAGCGCAGAATAAATGATACCACACAATATGCATATACATATGTCTGTTTCTACAGTATTAAATTTATATCATGCATTTGCACAAAAATGTTGTTTAAAGAGGCTAACAATGAAATTCAGATAAAAAGAATTTTTTAAAAAATTAAATAACATTATAAGAAATGCCAGTAGGGTGTATAAATTAAAAAAAAATCTAACAGATTAAAAACCTGTTACAGCCAAAGCTTGTCTGAATAAAAATGCCATTATCTACCAATGAAAGATCAAGAAAGATGAAATATTCTGGCTTTCTTTGGCAAAGAGTTTCAGAGCCTGGGAGCAGACACAGAAAATCTTTTTCTCATATTTCCACCAAATGTACTTCTAACAAGAATGGGACCATGAGAAAGGCCTCTTCTAAGGAACATACGTATATGTGGGAAAGCTCAAATGGAAAAATGTAGTTTTTCAAATAATCTGCTTCAAAATTCTATAGAGTTTATAGCTTAAAACCAGCATTTTAAACTTAGCTCAGAAACAAGCCAGTAGCTAGTGAAGTTGTTGTAATAATGAAATCTAATGTTCTGTACTACTATCCAGTGTCAATAGTTTGGCCATTTCAAGGATACCCCACCTGCAAAGAGCGTATCATAGAGATTCAAATGAAATATAATCAGGATGTGTGTCACAATGACCAGATGTGACATCTCTTGGAATGGGTACAGTTGGTGAATTAGCCTTATCTCTGCAAACACTCCCCCAACAATCCACAATTTGGACATCTATATTCATGCTGAATCTATGAGTAAACTCAAGCTGCAAATCTAAGTCTTCAAGGGAAATCAAATCCCATCTACCACAGGCTGAATCCTCATTCCCTGATTTGCTTTTCAATTAAACAGGAGCATGTCTGGATTAACCTTAGTTTGTATGCCCTTATCTAGTTCATTACCAGCATTGGACATAGTTCTTGAATGTGAACAGCTTCCTTGGATTTATATGGAAAAAGAGACAGTATACTGAATCTCCAAATTTGGATATCTTCTCTTGAGGGACACCACAAGCTAATCTCCATAACATTAAGCAGGAGTCCTTCAGCATAGCCTATGGAAATTGCCACTCAGAGGAATAATGAAACAACAGTATCTTCAAGTCCCATGGGAGCAAAGCGGTCATGGAAGATAACATAGCTGATTATATCAAAAGCCATAGAAAGGTGCAGCTAAGCAATATGGAGCCAGTCTCCCTATCCATGTTCCAGCATGAAACATCCACAAAGTAGTTAATATTTCGTAACTAGGCATGAAACTATAGAAGTCGATACTGATAACTGTCTAATTCAGAAAATCCTGGATCTGAAACCCCACCATCAATTCCAGCATTTTGCAAAGAACTGAATATTGGATATTGGCTGGAAATAAACCACTACAGATAGGTTTAAGTAAAATCTCACACAGTCTCTTTCCAGTATTATGATACTGCATCCTG
This sequence comes from Candoia aspera, assembly GCF_035149785.1. NCBI lineage: Eukaryota > Metazoa > Chordata > Lepidosauria > Squamata > Candoiidae > Candoia > Candoia aspera. The sequence continues at coordinate 212,023,226 of NC_086154.1, read as the reverse complement.
TTGTAAAAGAGCATTCACTACTGCCTTTACAACTTGGCCAGTTCTCCCTTTTCCTCCTGGCCATTTCTGTAATTAAGGAAATACAAGAGTCAAGCACACTTTTAACAAGTTTCATCTCTCAGTGGATGCTGTCCATAGGCAATTCAAGTGACAAGGTATTCATTGTAACTGGACAAATAGTCTAAACTTAAAACAACTGGACCTATATCAATTATAGTTAGTACTGATAAAGCCAATTAAATGTAACCCAAATTGATTATAATAGGTAATTTAAAGTCAATGTTTTCTCATATAATGCAGGACTTAATCAGAGAAGTCCCATGGTGCACACTCTGGTTTCTGTAATACACAAATATGGTTAAGGTGATAAGAGGCCCAGTAAGTCTGCAATCTGAAAGCAGGAAAGGGAAAAAGGTCATGATGATGATGATATTAATCTGCTCCCTTGTATCTGACAGTTTTAAAAAAAGCTATGACCCTTTGCCTATCATAACTTTTCCACCAACAATTTTTTGACAATTATAATATTCCAACTGATTTTCACTTAACTTCACATGATTGCCATTTCGATTTCAGTGACTGCAGTAAAGCTACATAAATGTGTCAAAATTATTTCCAAACTCCAATTTTAACATATTTTCCAGGGATGGGAATATTTCCATTTTACTTACTTGGCCTGTATTCACATAAAGAATGTAAAATTCAGTCCGAGAATATATCATGGGGGCAGAATGGAGGAGAGAGATGGTAAAAAATCTCACAAAGTCTCTTTGGGAGGAAATTAATAATTGGCCCTAGAATTTTAATAATATATTTAATGAAACAGCAAGGGAGTCTTAAAAGTGACCATCAGCATTATTTCACATGTTCTTAATTGATAATATGTAGGCACAGAACCAGTTTATAGTATTTATGTGAAAAACCAAGCTTTGTAATTGTTGGCAGGCCAGAACTTTCTGACTATCAGTTTGTAAGGAAAAATTTTACAGAACCACTTGAGGTCAAAGAGTTTTTTGTTCCATTTAGATCCACCTTGTCTACTATAGCAGCATTACCAGAAGCAGGAATATCTTTTGAGTCCAAATTGGACCCTTGATAAATAGCAATGGATATTAAAGATAGTCCTCATAAAAATCAGATATAATTCTTAAAGCAATAAAGACCTCTATAAAATAAAGATTTGATACATCTTTTTTAACATAGAGAAAGTCATAGAAAGGTCATCCAACAGCCAAAGCTTCATTCCCACAAGCCTTACATACCTAAGCAGGATGACTCAAGTAACCATAAATAGCAGTGACACCCTAATCAAACCAGAAGCTCCCTCCCTCCCTCTCTCTATTTCTCACACACACACACACACACACATTTTTTTTTAAAAATTGCACTAGTTCTCAGTCATCTCTTTCTGTCCACTCATTTGGATTATTTAACCCCACAAAACAGAAAGCTTCTTTTGAAGCTGAGCTGGTTGGTTACCCTTAACTGGGGCCTGTCTAGCTAGTAGCAACACCTAATGGATTTTGACAGATGTTGAAAAGCTAACCAAGGTCAGAACTGGTTAGTACTCAGGTGAGAGTCCCCCAGGCAGTTGTAGGGTTGTAGGCTAGACTAGGAAGTCAAAAGCCTTTCCAGAATTAGTCAAATCATTTGTTTGCTTAAAAAAAACAACCTATGAGGGCATGTCTATAAAGTTACAGGAGTTGAACTTGGTTTGAAAAAACTACTTTTACCAGCTGTTGACTGGGCTTTCCTGTCTGTCCTTGTCTGTCCAATGATCTTATCTGTGTGTGCGTATGTGGCAATGTGGTTTCCATTCCTGAGAAATCTCCATGCGGGGTTGCACGTGGGCATCATCACTAACACTGTCTCTGTTCATATGTGTCACAATTTTTCAGGAAGTATTATGGCTATATGTATCATTTATAACACTTTTCCATAGATGCAGTTTTGTGTTTTTCCCTTCCCATCTTGAGCTGAGCCATATGGGATACATTTCACCAATATCGAAGCACAATTATCTCCTTCTCCCACAGTAACTGGAGTTGAGGGTTATTCTGCTCAAAGCAAATAGGTAATAGACCTGTTTCCACCTCCAAAAACTTTTCGAGGATGAATGTAAAACTTTGCACAGTGAAGACAAACATTCAGCAGGGATTAGATCAGATCTATTTTCGCCCTGACCAAAGCCATTTTCGCCATAAAAGAAAAAGAAGGGGAAAAAAAAACTACTGGGCCTGTGAAATTATAAGTTACATTGTCTGTATAAAAGGAGTGTCCTTCAGAAGAAAAACAAAGAAAATTATAAGCCTCTGCCAGCACTCCAACTTATAGTAGTTTATGTCTAGACTGATTGTAGAAGCAAGTGAGTGTCCACCTTCTTTATTACAGTATTGGAGAAACATTAATAAATGTTTAAAAAGAATGGGTTTTTTTCCCAGATTTCATCAAATGGCCAGTCATTTTAAATAACGTCTTGAAAATGCATATATGAAGGAGCGAGAGAAGAAGAAAGAAGTACTTATATTTTGGAATAGATGGTTCCTAAAAATGCACCAAATATTTTTACTAAGTACAAGTTCTTCCGTGGAATTTAGTCTGGGATGCTGTCCAGTTAAACACTTTCTTCCCCATCTGCTCCAGAGGAAACTCCCAAAAGCAGCCACTGGATTGCTTAACATGATTTTTCTTTCATCTCAAGAACTTGTCTTCACATACATGCCTTCCCAATAAAAAAGTTAAGATGACAAGTATTATTAAGTTCACAGCCAGAAGCAAAACTCTGTATGAATGATCTACTGAGGCCAGGGCAAATATATATTGCCATGGTGATGACTCCCTGCCCCCCCCCCCCAAAGCAAAAAAGACATAATTCTTAGTTCATTCAAGGGTTTCTGCTTTGCTAACAGTCATTTTATTTGTTAGGCTTCATCGCCCTCTCCTGGTCTTAGATTGTATTTTTATATCTTAAAGACAAAGCTTGTTTACCAAAGTAGAATGGATTCAAATTCAAATTATTTAATTTAACAAAATGTTCAGTGAAATATGAGTTAGCTTTTCCTAACAGTTCTGTTATAGGACTGATCTTGTGTCAAGTTCCTATAGCTAGATTCACAAAAAAGCAAAAGCCACTGCACTGGCCATAAGAGACATCTTTATCACAACAATACAGTACCTTGATAAAATAGAGTTCCAGATTGGAAGAAAGTCCTACTCACATTCAAATGAACATTCCTAGAACTCCCCTTCAGACTTTGCAGTTCAACTAAAGTAAACTGTGGCTTTGTGAGAGTGAAAGTAGACACGGGATGATAGCATAAGCACCCCATTCCTAATCCCATCCTCACTCAGAACACTCGTGAATTCAGGTAATTGCCTGAACAGGACTTACAACAGAATGAGGAAAGGCCACCCTGAAACAAGGGCTCTGATTGAAGTTCTTGACAGTATTGAAATTCCAACGTGTGTACAAGATGCCTAGGCATCTTATTATTTGGGACAGTGACTGTATTTGCAAGGAGGTGGAGACAGCAGCAACTCTGTCCTTCCATACATTTCTCCCATTAAAAGTTCATCTTTGGACAGCTTGGTCCATGGTTGTGCAAGGCCTGTGACTTCATAATACCGCTATGTACTAATTGTCCTTCTTCTGAATTTGGCCAGCTGTTCCTAATCACTTAAAGGAGATGCCTTTCTCCAGAGTCAGTCATATCGTACAAACTGAACAGAGGTTTGGTAACAGCATGTTTAAAAGGTTGTCTCTGGAGGCTCTGATAAACCTACTGTAAAAATATCCATATTCTGTTGCCCACAAATATCAGTGGTTTGTTCCACCCGTAAGGAGATTTTCTTTCTCTTTCTTTCTTTCTTTCTTTCTTTCTTTCTTTCTTTCCCTCCCAACTCCAATTGACTCTTATAAATGCCCAATTTTCTTTCTGCTTCCCAAATGAAACATTTTATGTTCATGCTCTTGTTTTAACCATATCTTTTAAAGAAACCACAATGTGCTTCAAATAAAGCAGTTCAATGTGAACTCGGTTTCCAATTGGTTACACTTAAAGAATGTCGATGATCACCCGAACCAGGCTAGATTCCTGTTTCCATTTATATATTCAGTTCCTGCCAGGTTCCTAAGAGCAGAATCGGCTGCTTCCTCCTCAGCATCACAGTAGTGTGTAATTTATTATTCATCTTCTGGTAAAAAAAAAACCCAGCCTATTAAACACCAAGGGGCAATTAGTGAGTTACAAGTCCCAAGAGTTCAGTTTTTGCTTTAAAGCACATATTTTCCTTCAAAATTCCTCCATGTAAATATTTATTCTAAATGTAATCTCAAGCAGATGGGAATTTTACTGTGGTGTAGTTGAAGTCACAGTCTGAAAGATTTGCCTTTCATACCAGCACCCTTATATAAGCTTCTTTTCAACTAGTAGTTGCATACTACATGATGCATTTTTCACAGTATCACATTATTTGCGTTGTTAAATGTAAACCTTGACATGGTGCTGTGAAAGACATCTGGACTGGTGCCTGGTTTCATTCCCACCCTGAATCCCATGGGCAGCCTTCAGGAAACAATCAATTTATCAACCCAATCTGTAAAATAGAAGTAGTGCTTGTGCAGTTGAAGCAAAGCATTAGGCTTCCTCAGACATGTTGCTTCCCACCATATATTAGTTTTTGCAGATTATCTTCTGATTTGGAAAGTAACACAAATAAATTCCTGTCACTGGATGGCTTTGACCCAGTCATGATCTCAATTCATCTTATCTGTTTCTCAACTCAAGTCAAGATGGTGGCCATGAGCATGCAGTTGAAGCTCCACCCATTTTTTTTGTGTGTCACACATGTGGTGCGCATAAAAATGAGCAGAACTTCAATCACACCATTGTAGCTGCCATCTTGACTTGTCTGACCACACCCTGCAGACGTGCAAGTCACAGGCATATTGTTGATTAAATTGGGGGAGACCTCCCTGCAAGCTACCTCCCATTCTCTGAGCAAAGTTAGAATGTGTATGCAACAATGAAATAAGTAAACAAATAAAGCAATGCCAGGGTTACCTATAATGACACAATAACCCCCCAACAAGCTTTCAACATTCATGTTAATTGCTCATATAGTGCAGGAAGGTTTTTTTATGAATCTTGCTCAGTGTCTTTGCTCCCCTTGTTTTTATTTCGTAACACAGCATCTTTAAAACCAAATTCTAGCAGGTCAGAAGCTCTGCCCATTCCTCCGTACAGTTTAAAGAAGCTATATTCCTGTTCAGGCATTTAAAACTAACCATTCAGCAGAAACGGGGATCTTCTGTCCAGCACCGTCACCTGTATTCCCAATCTGAAGTGGAATTGTAACTGTGTTGGGACAATGCAGTTACAATTCTTTACAGATCTCTCCCATTCAGTACGGTGGATTGGGGCTGGGGAGACCTGGTTCAAACCTCCACTCAGCCACGGAGCTCATCAGATGAATCCGGGCAAATTACTTTCACTTCAGCTGATCTTGCACAACTTGTTGATATTGTTAGAATAAAATTATAGAAAACTCCCTACGGACTGCATAGAACTCCTCGGCAGAAGACCAGATATACATACATACATAAATACATGTGGAAGATCATCATGTGAAGGCCAGAAATCAAAGGCTAATGTCTGCATAATTGTATGGAAATAATATGGTAAGATGACAGTGCCACTAAATTCTTAGTACTGTATGTCTATCTTTGGGGAACATTGTTTTCTGTACTTCAGATAAACTAGATAGACCAATCCATTTATAGAGCACCATATGTAAATCAGTACTATATATTCATAATAAAGCACTTCAGTGAAAGATAATATGATTTCTAATAAAAAAAACCAAATCTAACAAAATATATTCCACACATAAAAAGTCCTGTTTACTCAGCTGTATTAAGGCATTCAAATTATTGATCTGAAGTAAATACTATGGCTGATGTGATTTTAGAGAATGAATTAAATTGCCTTTATTTTAAGTCAATAGTAGGAAAAAAGAAATAATGATCTTCAGCAATTGCCTGTGGGGTTGGTATAAATTATCTGAGAGGCAATCCTCACACAGAAGGTTGATTGATATTTTGAACAATACACCAAATGTATTGTAATAAAAGCAACTATCTGTGAAGTGGTAATTATTAAATAACAGAAAACAAAGTTGTTTAACCAGAAACAATGAAATGAAATGAAATGAAATGAAATGAAATGAAATGAAATGAAATGAAATGAAAATGAAAATGAAAATGAAAATGAAAATGAAATGTCCCATGATCAAACTCAATGCCTCATGATTTCATGGGTATGTCCATCAACTTATCTCGGTAACAGTATGGAAGTGGTTTGCCACTGCCTTCATTCTGGATTTTTTTTCCTTTTAACTTCCCCATCTTGCCTATTAACCAGATTTAACCCTGTTTAGCTATTTGAGAAAAGCCAGCCAGGTTTATCTGTACCTAAACTGAACATTGCTTTGTGCTGTTCTGAATATGTTGAATGTACTCAAAATTTAATACACAGGTGGAACAGTCTTATGATATTGAAGGAAGACTCTATAATGGAGAGACTGATTGATTGATTATGAGCCATCAAGTCAGTGTGACAACATACAGTAGATAGATTTTTCCATGATGATCTGTCCCTAACCTGGTCCTTCAGGTCTTCCAATGGTGTACCGATTGCTACTGTAACTGAGTCCATCCATCTGGCTGCCGGTTGTCCTCTTCTTCTGTTTCCTTCTACCTTTCCCAACATTAGAGCCTTTTCCAGAGAGCCAGGTCTTTGCATAATATATCTGAAGTATAACAATTTGTGACTCAAGTAAGAACTCTGGGTTGATTTGATTGGTGAGCCATTTGTTTTCTTGGCTGTCCGTAGTATTCTAATTTTTCTCCAATGCCAAATTTGAAGAGTCAATACTCTTTCTATCCTGCTTCTTCAAAGTCCACCTTTCACTTCCATAGTGTCACACAGAATAACATTGCCTACACTGTTCTGATCTTTATAGGTATAGACACACCAAGGTATCTGAATATCATTTCCAGGGCCTTCATGGCTATTCTATCAAGTATTTCTTGACTGCTTGTTCCTTTACTGGTCCTGAAAGGCAGAACCTATCTACCACTTCAATATCTTCATTGTCAAAATGGGGGAATTAACATTGTTAAATCCTGGGACATTGTCAGGAAAGACCGCTTGAAAAGGACATCATGTTTGGTAAAGTCGAGGGCCAGTGGAAAAGAGGAAGGCCTTCAATGCGATTGATTGATACAATTACCGCAACAATGGATGCAAACATTGGAACAGTCAGGCATATGGCACAAGACCGAACAGCATTTCATTCTGTTATCCATGAGTCATAAACAACTCAATGGCAACTAACAACAACAAATCCTGGGGTACTTGTATTGGTGAGAATATGAATGGAGTAGCTTGGATTCATTATTACCTGTGGCTGTCCTTGTTATTCCTGGTGCTTTCCTTCAAAATATTAGTCAGGCATCAGTTTGGAGAAGACAGCTGTACTGAATGTGAGGTCTGTAAGAAGATTCAAATCTGCCTCTAGATTCATTGCTGCCACAGCCAATCAATGTTGATTGGAAAGGGAGAACCATAGCAACATAATCGTGTGGAAATGCAGAGATGCATATTGGGAGCCTGTCCTGTCGTTGGAAGTTCATTGGTCTCTTTCATGTGTGTAAGCAAATAAAGTTTGATTGGTAGGTGTTGACAGGGTTTTCAGGAATATGACTGTGTTTATTTTGTTTCTTTTTTCTCTCCCCGCAGCTAGTTCAAACATAGTTGCACCTGGGTCCCCCATGTACCCAACAGACACCTTCCTTGGCACCTCCACAGCTCTATGCCATTTTTATTACTTTATTTTTTTTAATTAAATAAAAAAGAAGCAGAAAGATGGCATGCTGCAAATCAGAGCACCATTCTCAAACATAATCTTTATTTCTAAGAATGTTTTATGGCTCCATATATACTTGTATGTATGTATATATGTATTTATCAAATTTACAAAAAAATACCCTGGAATCATTCTTAGGAAATAAAAATAATGGGGGGTGGTAGCCAAGTGCTTTGTCTGGAAATCTGCTCATCTAGTCAAAGGATGTTTTGTGCCTGGCTATGTCTGCCAGTCATTTTTTTTTCTCAGAATGCCCATAGCATAGCACACCCTCCAAATCCCCACTTTGCCCACCAACCTCTGAAACCTGGGGAACCTGCAGTAGTTGTTCCATTGGCAAAGTGTTTATGTAGCTCTTGAAAACAGAAAATGCTGTGTCTAAAAGCTACATCAACACCTCTGTATACCTTGCTGAAGGAAGTCTGCCCTGCTTTCCAACTGAGCTTCTCTTTAGCCCAGCACCTGGGCCATATATTTTTCAGTGGGTTTTTTTCCGTTATAATTTTAAATAAAATAAAGTATTGCTTCTGATTCTAGTCAAATTTGGATTTTTTAAAAATATATATATTAGTGTTGCTCTTTAGCTTAAGATTTAACTGCTTGAACTTTGTCCCATGTTATTATCCTCCGAAGACAGAAAGGGCTGGAAAAAGAAGGTTGAAAAAAATAATGAATGATTTATGACAGGCAGAGCCAGCACATGGCAAAAGGTCAAAGACAATTAAACAGACAAACAAACAGAGCCACCTTTATTTTTCTTAATAATACAGGCAATTAGAGAAAAATAAGGCAAGAACATACTTGAAGCCATGTAAGCCATTTTGGGGTGTGTTGCTGAGTGTAGATGGCCACTGTCCCTGGGCAGCAGCCAGTCCCCAGCTGGAGGGCGGAGGGAGGGCCAGAGGAGCCCAGCTCTTCTTCCCCCAGCCTCTGCTGAGAAAGCTGCTGCCCTGGGCCTCCCTCTGCAGCAGCAACCGTTCCACTAAGCTGCCAAGCAGATGGAGAAAAGGGAAGCAGAGCTCTTCCATCACCGCTGCTCATGCAGCAGCCGTCTTTGGCCTCCCTCAGCCGACCTCTCTGCGGGCAAGCAATTCCCACAGGCTGCAGAGCAGAGGGAGAGAAGAGAAACACAGGCCAATAGCCCTGCTGGGAACTCTCCTGGCCTGGGCCTTTCCCCAGCTGTCACTGGGCAGCTGCCATTTCATTCAGTTTTCTGATTATTTTAAGCGTTTGCCTCCCCCATTTCTTTTTTTCCACTCGGCTCATGTATTTTAGACTGAAAGTATGAGAAACTGGGACTAACATACTACTGATCAGGGTTTACAAAGTGCAGGGCTATATTTTTGTAGACATAAAACAAAGGTTTCATTTATTTCAGCTCCACATTTGTCCATGCTGGCCGAGAAATATACTCCTTTGAACTCAATGAAACTTTTTTCTGAGTAGGCTTGCATAAGATGAGAAACTTCTTTGTTTAGAGATTGTTGTTTAAATTTATTATGGCTGTCCACTACAGAAGACTCAAGGTGGTTAATTATTGACTATTAACAGTTGCTCTCAGATATAAGGATAAAAGTAGTCTCCTTTGAGATGATCCTGACTCCTAGTGAGTACAGTACATGTCTGGTAAGAGAAGAACCCGTGGCTGCAAAGAGGAACCAGCCCCTTTAAAAAGGGGTGTGGCTCCTTCAGGAGGAGGTTCAAAGCTTCTTCCAGGATGGTGGCACCAGAAGGAAGAAGTAAAGAATATGAGTTGAAGAGCTGAAGAGGAAATCAGAAGAAAGAACCAAAAAAAGGAAAAGTTGAAGAAAAAGAAGAAAGCTAAGATTAGAAGAAAAAAGCAGAGAAGAGCAAAAGATTTGAAGAATTAAAGAAGGAGAAAAGAGGTGAAAAGAAGCAAGAAGTCCTTCGTCTAGTGGTGCACTAAGAAATAAAATAACACTGAGAAGTAAAGAGGGTTGGCCAAGCCATGTGAAGGAGCCTGGGGTGCTGGTGAGCCAGAATAATTAAGAAGCTCAAGAAAGAACAGTTAGTGGCCCAGGACATTGACAAGTGGCCCAGCCTAGCAGAGAAGGTCAGGGATTCCCATCAATGGTGTCACTGGGAGAGGCCCTGGAGCACTGGCATTTTGGGAGGCCCAGGGCATTAGCAGTTGTAAGGGCCTGGGGTACTACAAGCAGCCAAATTCCATCCCCCAAAGACAGCCCCAACAATCTCAGGAAACAAGTATCACTTGGCTACCCGAAAAGATCTTCATTACTAGGAGTATAAAGTAACAGAATTTTGAAAGCCTGTCAAAGCACTTTTTCCTCTGAACTTATACCTGGAGTGATTAATCTAGTCTAAGTAAATGCACTGAGTCTGTTTCTCACAGATCTCCCCTCCCTTGAGCTGAAGTAATCTCATTTGCAAAGGACCTTTTTCTTCTTCCTCTTTTCTAGGGTCTGTTAGATATTCCATCACAGGCAGTTACAGCTGGACTGTGCCACAGGTGAGCAACTGAGCCTGGCAGAAGTAATGGTTTCAGTCAGTGAAGGGCAACATGTGAGGAGGGGCTCTAGGTCAAAAGTGTTGAACAGCCCTGAAGGTACAGATGCCACATAAAGGGCTGGAAGAGGCAGTCTGGGTAGAGGCCCCACAAACCCAGTAGTGCTGTTGAACTGGCTGAGTAGGCTGAAATGGAAAAGCCACTGCAAGGCCCAGAAGATATAGCCATGGCGGTCCTATCAAGTGGCATCAGCAGCAGTCTCGGCACCATGACGATCAAGCCAGCTGACCAAAGATAGTAGCTCCTGCAGCAAAGATGGTCTGGGAAAATGGTTGGCAGAGTCATGGAATGGAACCAAGATAGGTAAAGTTAAGATAGAAATGACAAGCTAGAATAGAATTTTGTATAGAGAATTTAGGTTGAAAGAAAGTAAAGGGTAAGGGGAGAATATTAGAGAACTACAGAAAAAAAAAACAAGTGGATAAGAAGACATGTAAAATTTAGAGATAAAGATACAGGATAAGAGAAATAAGCATGAGGTAGAAAAATAACAGTGCAAAAAAATAGAAGCTGGGATAAAGCTAAATAAAGATTCTGGAATTGAACTTAAAATTATGAGAGCCCATAGTAATAAAAAGTACTGTATACTCATTGTAAATAAGGAAATGATAGGTAGCCTTGGTTTTGTAATAAAAGCAGCTCATTTTTACAATAAAAGCATTTCTCAAAAGAGAATTGAGGTGTGGATGTGTGTCCTGCCTAGGTCTGCACCTTCCTTGAACCTGTGACAAAGTGGAAGTTGGCACCTATTAAAGAAGAACTAAAGAAGATGTGACAAGAAAAGAAGTAACAGCCAGGATCAAAAGGCAACTGTTAGGGCTGACCCAGCAGTCACATCATTCTCTAAACCATCGTACGTGTTCCACCTTATACGTTATTGACTGACAAAACTCCTTAAAGGGATTTCAGGCAAAATAGAATCTGATTTTAAGTATTTCAACATTAAATGTTTTTAAGATAAAAAATGCAATTTATGTTTTAGTCTTTACTGCCGCACACTTATCTAGTAAAAATACTCAACAGAAATGTCATCAGATCGCAGTAGAGAAATAAATGCCCAACATATGGAACTCAGTGATATGTGATGAGAAACATCTTGTGGCTTGAGTTTTCAGAGATAGAATAATTCATTGCAGAGTATGCCATCTTGATGCAGAGCTGTTTTTTGTTTTTTAAATCATCTGATTGTTCATTCCAGCTCCCTTAAAGTAGCAACCTGGATGCAAATCTATATAGAACGTATTGATTCTAGCTCCATTTAAATTAGAAAGGCATTCTGCATTTGTAAAATTTACTTTTTGAAGCATTACTTTTACACAATTAAAATTATTGCAGTTTTCTGAGCTTTAGCATTTGTCTTACCCACTAATGACATATAACCTAAAGTGTTCTCTTTAACTGAAAATAACTTTTTTTTAAAGAAATCTCAGGATGAGTACCTAATTTTTTACATATGGATTTCAAAACCGTGGGATTTTCTCTTCCTTCCTCCAAGCGTTTAAGGAAGCTAAGTCTCCTAAAGGGCAAGCATGGCTTTGATTAAATTATGGAGCACTGCCTATTGTCTATTTATTGATTGTTTTCCTCTGAGTGATGCATTGATTCCAGGGTATTGCTGTTCTGGTAAAAGTATTACTGGAAAACCTGCTGAATTAAGTTTGAATGTAATAGTCTTTTTGTTGTTGTTGTTTATTTGTTTAGTCGCTTCCGACTCTTCGTGACTTCATGGACCCGCCCATGCCAGAGCTTCCTGTCGGTCGTCGACACCCCCAGCTCCCCCAGGGACAAGTCTGTCACCTCTAGAATATCATCCATCCATCTTGCCTTTGGTCAGCCCCTCTTCCTTTTGCCTTCCACTCTTCCTAGCATCAGCATCTTCTCCAGGGTGTCCTGTCTTCTCATTATGTGGCCAAAGTATTTCAGTTTTGCCTTTAATATCATTCCCTCAAGTGAGCAGTCTGGCTTTATTTCCTGGAGGATGGACTGGTTGGATCTTCTTGCAGTCCAAGGCACTCTCAGAATTTTCCTCCAACACCACAGTTCAAAAGCATCTATCTTCCTTCTCTCAGCCTTCCTTATGGTCCAGCTCTCGCAGCCATATGTTACTACGGGGAACACCATTGCTTTAACTATGCGGGCCTTTGTTGTCAGTGTGATGTCTCTGCTCTTAACTATTTTATCGAGATTTGTCATTGCTCTTCTCTCACGGATTAAGCGTCTTCTGATTTCCTGACTGCAGTCAGCACCTGCAGTAATCTTTGCACCTACAAATACAAAGTCTTTCACTGCTTCTACATTTTCTCCCTCTATTTGCCAGTTATCAATCAAGCTGGTTGCCATAATCTTGGTTTTTTTGAGGTTTCGCTGCAACCCAGCTTTTGCACTTTCTTCTTTCACCTTCATCATAAGGCTCCTCAGTTCCTCTTCACTTTCAGCCATCAAGTGCAGATATCATCTGCATATCTGAGATTGTTAATGTTTCTTCCAGAGATTTTAACTCCAGCCTTGGATTCCTCAAGCCCAGCTTGTCGCATGATGTGTTCTGCATACAAGTTGAATAGGTAGGGTGAGAGTATACAGCCCTGCCGTACTCCTTTCCCAATCTTAAACCAGTCCGTTGTTCCGTGGTCTGTTCTTACTGTTGCTACTTGGTCGTTATACAGATTCTTCAGGAGGCAGACAAGATGACTTGGTGTCCCCATACCACTAAGAACTTGCCACAATTTGTTATGGTCCACACAGTCAAAGGCTTTAGAATAGTCAAGAAAACAGAAATAGATGTTTTTCTGAAACTCCCTGGCTTTTTCCATTATCCAGCGGATATTGGCAATTTGATCTCTAGTTCCTCTGCCTTTTCTAAACCCAGCTTGTACATCTGGCAATTCTCGCTCCATGAATTGCTGAAGTCTACCTTGCAGGATCTTGAGCATTACCTTACTGGCATGTGAAATGAGTGCCACTGTTCGATAGTTTGAACATTCTTTAGTGTTTCCCTTTTTTGGTATGGGGATATAAGTTGATTTTTTCCAGTCTGATGGCCATTCTTGTGTTTTCCAAATTTGCTGGCATATAGCATGCATTACCTTGACAGCATCATCTTGTAAGATTTTGAACAGTTCAGCTGGGATGCCATCATCTCCTGCTGCCTTCTTATTAGCAATGCTTCTTAAGGCCCACTCAACCTCACTCTTCAGGATGTCTGGCTCTAGCTCACTGACCACACCATCAAAGCTATCCCCGATATTGTTATCCTTCCTATACAGGTCTTCTGTATATTCTTGCCACCTTTTCTTGATCTCTTCTTCTTCTGTTAGGTCCTTGCCATCTTTGTTTTTGATCATACCCATTTTGGCCTGGAATTTACCTCCGATGTTTCTAATTTTCTGGAAGAGGTCTCTTGTCCTTCCTATTCTATTGTCTTCTTCCACTTCCGCACATTGCTTGTTTAAAAATAATTCCTTATCTCTTCTGGCTAACCTCTGGAATTTTGCATTTAATTGGGCATATCTCCCCCTATCACTGTTGCCTTTTGCTTTCCTTCTTTCTTGGGCTACTTCTAGTGTCTCAGCAGACAGCCATTTTGCCTTCTTGGTTTTCTCTTTCTTTGGGATGTATTTTGTTGCCGCCTCCTGAACAATGCTGCGAACTTCTGTCCAGAGTTTTTCCGGGACCCTATCTACTAAGTCCAGTCCCTTAAATCGATTCTTTACCTCCACTGCATATTCCTTAGGAATATTAGTGAGCTCATATCTAGCTGATCTGTGGGTCTTCCCTAATGTCATGCCCTGTCTATGCAGGGTAAAGCACTGACGCTGATTCATGCGAAAGCAGGTTCAGCTTTATTCTTTACATAGCAACGGTTCCGAAAAAAGCTGAGAGTGACAGGAGCGCGCCGGTGCGGGGTTTAAATACCCCGCGCCGGTCAGCGCCCCCTCACTCAGGGTTACGTCATCCCCCCTTTGTCCTGCATGCTGTCTTGCCGGTAGGTGAGGGGTTGCGAGGCCCCGCTGGTGCTCCGGGATCGCCCATCATCGGTTTCCTTATTCAGCCGGTGATTGCTGTCAGCTGGGCGATCTCCGTTGCGCTGGTGCTAACAGCTTGGGTGTGCCTCGCGATCCGCTTAGCCTTTGTCTCTTCTTCTTTCTTCTTTGTGAGCTGATGGCTGCTTATCTTGAGCCCCTTCCCCTGCTTCCTCATTATTGTCATGTGTGCCATTGCGCTGATGTCTTCAGCTCAACGGCACTCATGACATACTGCCCCCTGTCCAAATAGTGCCCCCCCCCGGCTTTCCGGTTTTTTACCAGGAGAGCTGTCAAAATGGTTTTTTTTTTTGTTTTTTTTTTGAATTTCCCGCCGGAGTGTTTTCACCCCTCCCTTTGTTCCGCCCTCTACCTCGTGTCCATCTAGGGTGTGTTCCCAGTGCGCATGCCCCGACCGCACCCTGGGCGTGCGCACGCTCCGGCCACACCCTGCTTGTTTGGCTCAGTTCGGCGAGGAGAGAGGAGTGGCTGGTCGGGTGCTTATCAGCTCCAGGTAGGGCCCTTATTTTTATTCTAAGTGCGTCGGCTTTGTTATGTGTGCATCCTGGGCGTTGCCCCCAGGCATGCACAGGTGACCAATGTCACTCCTTCGTGGGCCCGGGCGGGGGGAGGGTGAATCCCGGGGGGAGGGAGGTCTACCCAAGTCGCGGGCTTGGGGGGGCCCTTTCCCCTGGGGGCGCGGTTGGCGGGGGGGCCCGCGGGGGAAAGGGTGTTCATGGCCGGTTCGGCTTGTCGCCCCTTTGGCTTGTCGGGGTACGTCCGGTGGAATGCCCGGGTCAGGTCTGGCGCCTTGACGTGTTGCGCCGCCACCCATTCTGGGTGGGGGAAGTGTTTCCACCTTAATAGATAGTGTAATGTTCCCCTTTGATGGCGCGAGTCAAGTATGTCCCTTACTTCGAAATGTTGTTGGCCGTCGATCATCACTGGGGAGGGCAGTGGCGTGTTCGGGTGCCATCGAGAGGTGGTTGCAGGTTTCTGGAGGCTGGTGTGAAATACCGGGTGGAGTCTCCGTAGGTTGTGCGGCAGGTCCAGGCGTATTGCCACCGGGTTCACTATCTGGGTTACTCGAAGCGGCCCGATATACTTAGGCCCCAGTTTTTTTGAGGGTTGAGGTGACTTCAGGAATTTGGTGGATAGGTAGACCATATCCCCTGCCTGGAACGTCGGTTGCTGGCGCCGGTGCTTGTCGGCCTGCTCTTTGTAGGCCGCCTGTGCTTCCTTCAGCGCTGCCGTGATTATTGGCCACGATTCCGCAATCTTCCATCCCCAGTCACTGGCATCCACTTGGTGTCCCGGGGGTTGCGGTAGCTCCGGTATGAGGATGAAGTCGCGCCCCGAGACTACTTCGAACGGGGTTTTCCCCGTGCTCGTGTGGACGGCGTTATTATAGGCGACTTCCGCGAACGGGAGCAGTTCGACCCAGTCGTCTTGGTGGTAGTTTGTGTATGAGCGTATGAATTGTTCTAGGGTGCCATTGAGGACCTCTGTGGCTCCGTCCGTCTGGGGGTGCCAGGCAGTGGATAGGGCCTGTTGGGTCCCCGTCAGCGTTAGGAAGGCCCGCCAGAATTTAGAAGTGAATTGTGTCCCCCTGTCGGTCACCACACGTGCTGGACATCCGTGTAACCTGTACACGTGTATCAGGAAGAGTTTCGCTAGTTGTTGGGCGGATGGGACTGATGCGCAGGGGATGAAGTGGGCTTGTTTCGAAAAGTAGTCTTTCACCACCCAAATGGCCGTTTTCTTCTGGCTGGGTGGGAGATCTACTATGAAATCCATAGAGATTTCCTCCCATGGGCGGGAGGGCTCCGCCACTTTTTGTAAAAGTCCCGGGGGCTTACCTGGTGCTCGTTTGGCCCTAGCGCATGTCGGGCAGGACGCTACATAGGTTTTCACGTCCCGTCTCAGCGCGGGCCACCAAAATTGGCGTCTTGTGAGGTGCAGGGTCTTCAGGAACCCGAAGTGTCCCGCTTGCTTGGCGTCGTGGGATCTGCGCAGGATCGCCTGGCGTTGCGAGTCTGGGACATATATTCTGCCTTCCCCCCATGCCAGGTCCTGTGCCATCGTCACCTTGTCGGGGTTTGCTAGGAGCCAAGGGTCGGTTTTGAGGGCGGCAGTGAGGTCTGCGCGTATCCCCCCTGGCAGTTGTGGGTGGCGCCGTCTGGTTACCGGTTGCCCCACTGTCGGTTGTGCCGTGAGGTTGGGCTGTTTCCGAGTGCCGCTCCGGGTGGTCAACGCCATCCCTAGCTGGGACATGGATAGGACCGTCCCAATCATGTCTGGGGCGGGCTCCTCGTCTTGGGGCAGTCGGGAGAGGGCGTCGGCTAGGAAGTTCTTTTTGCCCGGCATGAACTTCAGCTGAAAGTTGAAGCGGCTGAAGAATTGGGCCCATCTGACCTGTTTTGGGCTGAGGCGTCTGGGCGTTCGGAGGGCCTCGAGGTTCTGGTGGTCAGTCCAGACCTCAAATGGTTGAGTGGTGCCTTCCAGCAGGTGCCTCCATGTTTCCAGCGCCGATTTCACCACAAAGGCTTCCTTCTCCCAGACGTGCCAGCGCCTTTCTGTCTCAGAAAATTTCTTCTACAGGTAGGCGCATGGTTTTAGGACTCCTGTGGGGTCTTTTTGGAGTAGGATGGCCCCCAGGGAGAAGTCTGAGGCGTCGGCTTGGACCACGAACGGCCGTTCTGGGTCCGGGTGCGCGAGGATTGGCTCCGTGGTGAACAGCGCTTTCAGCCTGTTGAATGCAGTTTGGCACGCGGGAGTCCAATTCAGTACTGTGCCCGGGTTCTTGGCGCGTCGTGTGTCCCCCACCCCTTTAGTCTTGAGGAGGTCTGTTAGGGGGAGGGCTATCTCCGCGAACCCCCGGGCGAATGACCTGTAGAAATTCGCGAAGCTGAGGAAGCTCTGGAGGTGGCGTCTGTTACGGGGGCGTTCCCAGTTCACCACTGCCTCGACTTTTGCGGGGTCCATTTCTATGCCTTCCCCGGAGATTCGGTACCCCAGGTAGTCTAGGCGTGCTTTGTGGAATTCGCACTTTGAGGGTTTGGCATAGAGTTTCGCCCGTCTTAGCTTGTCGAGGACTTGTCTGACTAGGGTCACGTGTTCCTCGTGCGTTTTAGAGTAGATGAGGACGTCGTCTATGTAGACCAGGACCCCTTTGAACAGGTGCTCATGCAGAACCTCATTGATGAGCTGCATGAATACTCCCAGGGTCCCTGCTAGTCCGAATGGCAGCACTTTGTACTGAAAGGCACCTAGGGGGCAGTTGAACGCCGTTTTCCATTCGTCCCCCTCCCTGATTCGGATTCGGTAGTACGCTTCGCGCAGGTCCAGCTTGGAGAATACTCTGGCCGTGGACAGGTGGGCGAGCATGTCTTTAACGAGGGGTAAGGGGTATTTATTGGATAGGGAAGCTGCATTGAGGCCCCGGTAGTCGGTGCAGAGCCGTAGGGTGCCGTCCTTTTTCTCTCGAAATAGGACGGGTGCTCCGACCGGTGAGCATGCCGGCTCTATGAATCCCCTTTCCAGGTTCTTGTTGATGAACTCCCGGAGGGTTGCCATCTCCTTCGGGGTCATCGAGTAAATCTTCGGCCTAGGTAAGGGGACATCGGGCAGCAGGTCAATCCTGCAGTCCGTCTTGCGGTGGGGGGGTAGTTGATCAGCTTCCGCCTCTCCGAAGACCTCTGAGAACTCAGCGTACTGCTCCGGTAGGTCTGCTGGTGTGGTTGTGTTGTCCTGGGTTGCCGCCTCTGCTCGTCCCACCGTGGGGTTGGTCTTGCCCGCTGAAACTGGCGCCCGGTACTCGCCGTCGTCGAATCGGAAGGTGCGGGTCGCCCAGTCGATGCGCGGGTTGTTCGTTGCGAGCCATGGTATCCCCAAGACTACGATGGGCCGTCCTATGTGGGTTACCACGAACGATGTTCGTTCGGTGTGGGTACCCATTTGTAGGGTGACCGGCTCGGTCTGCATCATAGCTGGTGTCCCTCCCGCTGTTGAGCCGTCCAGCTGGTGAAATGCCAGCGGCGTGGGGAGGGGGAGGCAGCGTAGGGAGAGTTTTGCGACTATGTCGGGGTGGATCAGGTTTTTCGAGCACCCCGAGTCCAGTAGTGCCGCGGCCGTGGTGACTCCGTTGCCGGCAGAGAGTTTGATTGCCGCCATTATAACGGAGCTTTCGCCGTTCTGTCGAGGTGGTCCGCGCTGCTGTCCCACCGCCTGCCTCGCGGCGCGTTTTGGGGCAGGCGGGGAGCGTTTCCTGCCAGCTGGTCTGGGTCTACGGCGTCCTCTCCCCCCCAGTAGGCGTCCCAGCCTTCGTCTGGTGTCGCTGTGGCTCCGGTCATTCGGCGGTGGGGGGGCGGCGGCGGGTTAAGTGGTTTGAGGCTAGTTTTCGGGGCGGGTTTGGGAGCACTAGCCGGCGGTCGGTTGGCGAAGCAATCTGCCGTCTTGTGCCCCAGTTTTCCATACCTCCCGCAGGGCCCGCGATTAAATTTCTTCCTTGGGTATGTGGGACTGGCCGTCCCCCCGTGTGGCGCGGGTACCTTTGGGCAGGTGTTGGTCGTGTCTTCCGTCGTTGCCATGAGGAAGGTGCGGTGCGCGTGTTCTGCTTTCCCCGCAAGGTGGATCCAACTGTGTAGAGTCTTCGGGTCGTCCCGGTAGAGGGCCCATTGAAGTACTTCGCGGTTGAGCCCCCTTTTAAACATTTCTAGCAGGGTGGTCTCGGACCAGTCGTTGATCTTCCCTGCTAGGGCTTTAAATTCGAGGGCGTAGTCTGGGACAGTGCGTGCGCCCTGTTTGAGGCTTTGGAGTGTGCTTTTCGCCCTCTCTTTGGCCAGTGGGTCCTCAAAATAGCGCTTCATCTCTGTGATGAAAGCATGGAAGTCCGAGAGGGTGGGGGAGTTGGACTCGTACATTTGGACGTACCAGTCCGCCACCCGGTCTTGTAGCTTGATCGCCACGGCTGCGATCTTGTCCGCGTCGGAGGTAAAGGAGTGTCCGTGCCACCCCATGAACTCCCTGGCGTTTGTAATGAAAAACGACAGTTTCGCGGGGTTCCCATCAAAGAAAATGGGGAAGTCCTTTGGGGCTCGGGCGTTCTGTGGGTCCCCTCCTCTCGCTTCCCGACTCCTGGCTTCGTCTGGTTGGGCCGCTTGTTGATTCACATTCGGCCCCTGGGAAAGCGACGACCCGCTCGGGGTGTGGGCCTGTGCGAGAACGTCATTGGGCGGCGCCGGGGACATCAGGGATTGCAGCATGGTCCTGAGGTCCTGTAGCTGGGCCTCCATGGCCGCGAGTCTGGCCTGCGTTTCCCCTTCCGAAATCTTCGCCTCAGCTGGGGTCGGGTCTGTCGGGGTGTCCGCCGGGTTGAGCCGCTGGTGGGGTTCAGGCCGTCCCATCCGCCGATCCACTTCCTCCGTTTGGGGGTGCGTCGGCTGGGTCGCCTCTCCGTCCTCAACTGAGCTTGCTGCAGTCGGGCTGCCGCTCCACGCCCGTGGCTGGGGTGCGATGTGGGGCGGGGGGGTCTCCGCTGGTCTTGGGAGGTATGTTGCTCCCTCCCGTGGCCGGGTCGCCTCCACCGCCATCTCCCTCTGGGGTTGGAGCTGAGGCTCGGGGTGGGCCGGGCGGGTGTCCGTGGCTCCTGGGGTCCGCGGTGCCTCTGGCCTCGATCGGTCCTCCTCCGCTTCGTGCCGTGCGGTTCGCCCGTTCTGGCCGCGACGCGTAGGCCTCATTGCTTGTGGTCTTCTCGCCGTCTGGTCCTCCCGCGGCTCATTGTCCGGTGGGGCTCGGCGAGGCTGAGTTTATGACTCTCAGCTTTATGTCATGCCCTGTCTATGCAGAGTAAAGCACTGACGCTGATTCATGCGAAAGCAGGTTCAGCTTTATTCTTTACATAGCAACGGTTCCGAAAAAAGCTGAGAGTGACAGGAGCGCGCCGGTGCGGGGTTTAAATACCCCGCGCCGGTCAGCGCCCCCTCACTCAGGGTTACGTCATCCCCCCTTTGTCCTGCATGCTGTCTTGCCAGTAGGTGAGGGGTTGCGAGGCCCCGCTGGTGCTCCAGGATCGCCCATCATCGGTTTCCTTATTCAGCCGGTGATTGCTGTCAGCTGGGCGATCTCCGTTGCGCTGGTGCTAACAGCTTGGGTGTGCCTCGCGATCCGCTTAGCCTTTGTCTCTTCTTCTTTCTTCTTTGTGAGCTGATGGCTGCTTATCTTGAGCCCCTTCCCCTGCTTCCTCGTTATTGTCATGTGTGCCATTGCGCTGATGTCTTCAGCTCAACGGCACTCATGACACCTAATCTCTTTAGTCTGATCCTAAATTGTGCAAGAAGAAGTTCGTGATCTGAACTACAGTCAGCTCTAGATCTTGTTTTTACTGACTGTACAGATGTCCGCCACCTTTGGCTGCAAAGGATGTAGTCAATCTGATTTCGGTGTTGTCCATCTGGTCCATGTATAAAGTCCATGTATAAAGCCGTCTCTTAGGTTGTTGGAAGAGAGTGTTTGTTATGCAGAGTGAAGTCCATGTATAAAGCCGTCTCTTAGGTTGTTGGAAGAGAGTGTTTGTTATGCAGAGTGAATTGTCTTGGCAAAATTCTATCAACCTATGTCCTGCTTCGTTTTGTTCTCCCAGGCCCTGCTTACCTGTAATTCCAGGTGTCATTTGACTGCCCACCTTAGCATTCCAGTCTCCTGTGATGAAAATAACATCTCTTTGAGGTGTGTTGTCCAGTAGGTGCTACAGATCCTCATAGAACTGCTCTACTTCAGCTTCTTCAGCATTTGTGGTTGGGGCGTATATTTGAATCACTGTGATGTTAGATGGCTTGCCCTGAATTCGAATTGAGATCATTCTGCCGTTTTTTGGATTGTATCCAAGCACTGCTTTAGCCACTTTACTATTAATTATGAAGGCTACTCCATTTCTTCTGTGGTCCTCTTGTCCACAGTAGTAGATCTGGTGGTCATTTGATGTGAAGTGGCCTATTCCAGTCCATTTCAGTTCACTGATGCCCAAAATGTCTATCTTTAATTTGGACATCTCACCAATAACCACATCCAATTTGCCCTGGCTCATAGATCTTACATTCCAGGTTCCAATGGCATGTTGATCCTTAGAACATCGGATTCGCCGTTCACCACCAGCACCGTCGGCCGCTAGCCGTCCTTTCGGCTTTGAGCTAGCTGCGTCATCACGTCTGGGGCTAGTTGAACTCATCCTCTGTTCCTCCCCAGTAGCATTTTGACCATCTTCCGACCTGGGGGTCTCATCTTCCGATGGTATACCGACATATCTCTGGTTGTACTGATCCATTTAGTTTTCACGGCAGGAATACTGGGGTGGGTTGCCATTACCTTCCCCAGGGATAGCATTTAGTCTGACCTCTCTGTCATGACCTTCCCGTCTTGGGTGGCCCTTCACGGTTTAGCTCATGGCATCATTGAGGTGCTCAAGCTCCAGCACCACGGCAAGGTAACGATCCTTTGTTGAAGGTAATAGTCTTTACCTGTTTTTATTTAGACAGAGATGTTCTGCATGCATAAGATTACATATTCATTTCAGCTTAATGTTTTCATCAGTGATGACTAGTACTACCCTCCCTCTGCTGGTAGCAGAGAGACATGCACAACAGACACATACCATGAGCCACCCAATCAACAGCCTCCTTCCCTTTGGTGTCCTCGTGGTTGAAGTTTTATTTGTTTGTTTTCTATCCCGCCTTTATTATTTTTATAAATAATAAAGGCGGGATAGAAAATTACTCCTTCCTATTACTCCTTCCTCCTATTACTACCTATTACTCCTTCCTCCTCCTATTTTCCCCACAACCACAACCCTGTGAGGTGGGCTGGGCTGAGAGAGGGGGACTGGCCCAAGGTCACCCAGCCGGCTTTCATGCCTAAGGTGGGACTAGAACTCTCAGTCTCCCAGTTTCTATCCTGTTGCCTTAACCAAGTTACTGGTATCATGTAATTAGGTAGAACACCTATCAATCAGACCACTGAGACCAGATAGGCATTGATGGTTGCTAATTATAATTGCTCCTATTGCTGCTTCCTCCATATCTTGTACAAGTTTTCTTATCATTACTTTTTCATCAGCTATTTCAGTTCTGTCTTTAACAGCAGTTTGATCTACACAGCTCAGTGGATGATTATACCTATTTCCGCATCACTAGGAACTTGGCCTGCTGAATTTCTGTATGCTAAATTAATCACTCTGTTCAAAAGTGGAACTAAATAAAATTGATGGTCAGGTTGCCTCTCTCCATTGAAATGAAGATAGAAACTTAAGAACAGAAATATCATGTTTGTATTAGAATACCCTTACATCTGAAATTCAGGGCCAGGCTACCATCAGGCAAAGCAAATCAGGCAGCAGATGACAGAGACTGACAACATAGTGGAAGACAGAGGGATATGTGTTGAGTAACAGTAGTGCTGAAACTCCTTGGCCAAGAATTCTGGTTTGGATAACATTGGATTGAGAAAAACTGATATACCTGTTACTAGAACCCTTCTGTTTATATATACTTACCCTTGGGAGTCCTTGGAGGCTCAAATAAGGAAATGTGCATTGAGATGTTAACTCTGCCCTGTTTATACTGGTGTTAGGAAGTTGTTTGCAAGTACATAAGGGATGGAGCTTGCATTGTGATGTCACAACACACTTTTTGTCATTTGGCTTAAAATTCTGGTTGCTATGGAATCCCATGACTTCTCCTCAACTCATTATACACTGAAATTTTGATTTAGCAAGCTTCAGTGCAACAGACCTCTCATGGAATGGACCTAATTTCCACTGAAATGTATATATTTGTGTAATGATGTCCTTACAGAAATAACACAATTTGCATCATTTGTGTGTTACTTAAGTGCCCCATTACCACAGTAACAATCCAACCTCCCACAAGAGAAGCTGTGTAAGAACACTATTCAGATGAGCACTTACACACTGCAGCAACCCAGAACACCAGAAAAAAGAAAAAAAGATCATCTGTACAGCATCTTCCAACAAAATGGATACTTGCTCAACTTTATCAAAAAGTGCCTCACCACCCAACCCACTACAACCCAACCAATGGAAACTATGAAAAGGATAACACTGCCATACATCAGAAACATCTCAGAAACCACCAACAGACTGTTACAACCACATGGCATCACCATAGCACATAAACCAACTAAAACTCTTCAAAACATATTAAGCAACCCAAAAGACCCAATAGCCCAAGAAGAAAAAACAGGAGTTATTTACAACATACAGTGCAAAGACTGTAACAGCCACTATGTAGGACAGACAGGCAGAAGACTAGCAGAACGCATCCATGAACTCCACCTAGCAGTCAGAAGACACGATGAGAGCTCCTTAATCTCACAACACATGGACAGGCTCAACCAGAGTTTCAACTGGGAAACTGTGAGCATCCTAAACCAAGCCAAATCCAAAAACACCAGAGAATTCCTGGAAGCCTGGCACTCAGACAAAGCAGCCATCAACAGACACATAGAGGTAAACAACATTTACATACCATTCAAAAGAGACAATAGAAAAGCCAAAAGAAAAGCCAGTATACTCCCTTGCCAGCAATCAGTACCCAGATATGCAAAAATCAACACTAGGATTAACACCAGATGAACCATCAAACAGCACAATACACCCTAATCAAGGAACTATCAGCTCAGACAATCAACCAAGCAGCAAACAACAGCCCAATCAAAGAACTCCCAAGGAGAGAACAACACCCCTACCAACACAAGCAGGGCAAGCCACGGTATATAAACTGAGAGCACGGCCCATTCCCTCTTTGCACTGAAGATGTTGCCTAGTCTGACAATGAAACATCTGCAAGAAAACAACAAGGCTCAGAGAGCACCAAGGACTCCACAGTATACAGATCACATCCTTCCTTTGATAGAACATTGCTTGTTAGAGATGTGCTAGGCTTCCTCTGGTCCACTCTACAACAGCCCCTGGATCCTGCCCACAAATACAATGATTTGTTTTTAAGTTTCTGGCCTGCTGTTGTTATTTTGTTCCTATTTTTAAAGTACAATTTCCCTCTCCTTATGAGGAACATGTCCTGTCTTGGGGATCTTTTCCTTTCTGGTATTGTATACAGATCTTGCAGTACTTTTTTAGCCTAATCAGAACATTGGAATCAAAATATTTTTAGTAAAATAATGATAAAATCAATCCAAATTGTCATAGACATATTTGCAGGCAGACACATATTATAATGTGTGATCTGATCGTTACTTTGATTGATTTTGGCACACATTACAGATTTTGACTGTGCAAAAGTTCTTGTTGCTTCAGCTGGAATAACGGTCAGATCCACAGAATAACTTCAAACTTCAAAGGCAAACATAGCTTACGAGCATTTGAATGTGTTTTGGTAGCAATGTGAATGTTTATATCAGCTGAGAACATTCATATCTTCAGTACAGAATCCCTGGTGTCTAGAATTGATATTTTGTGTTTGATTGCAACATCTACATGTTTGTAGTAAGCAACACAAAATGCATGCCCATTAGAACTATAAGTGCAACAGCAACTTTAGTGACAGAAAGATAACACAAATAAAAGGAAATAGTTCCAGAACAGAGGAACAACCATGGAGAATATTTTTGTTTAACATCTCCAACCTGGGAACTCTCAAAGGCTGAGAATTCTGGGACTTGATCTAACATACCTGGAGGACACCATGCTGAGGAAAGCTGTACATGTCCTAGTTGTCAAGCAGTCATTCCGATTTTGTTTTAAAGATGAAAGTGGGCAACCATAGCTATTCAACAGACTGTGTTTTTTTGGGAAAAAAAAAGGAAGTAAATTTGAAAAAGGAGAAACTGGCATGAACCAGAGGTCTCTGACATCTTTATTGCTAATGGCTTCTAGATAATCTTTAAAACAAGGGTGGTGGCTGTTCCCACCTTCTTGAACATACTTGATAGGGCTAAACGGATGTGAAGGAAGCTGCAGCATTTAATTCAAGAATAGGAAACCTTTTTAGCATGGGGCTTCACTCCTTCCTTCTGCCCTACAAGGGGTCTGCAGAGGGTGATGTTATAAAGTCAACAAGACTAATATTTCTGAATATTTTTCTCCCTCCATTTTCAGCCTTAAATTTGACAATTCTGATCCTTTCAAGAACAGTAAGTTCTTTGGAGATATAGCAACAATTTCAATAAGACCAGCAAAAAGCATTAGAAACAGGGGATACCTCTTTGTAATCATTGTCAAAGAAAAGCAAAGGGGAAGAAAACTATTAACAATCAAAAAGATAAATGAAGAAACTAGAAACCACAGTACCATCTCGTAGAAAAGCAGGATGAGATTATCCTAAATAAATAAACAAATAAATAAAATGCTTTTTTTCCCACTCTTACATTGTGCTTCAGCAGAAGTAGGCAATACTATGGAAGTATCTGACTTCAAACTACTAAATTAGCTTTATCGTTCTAGAACATTATTTCTACTGCACTAGAAAATTGCTTTATGATTTCAGTGCTTGCATCAGAGAAGAGGAAGCCATTGCTAAAAGCTTGATTTCCCTTTTTTCTTGCTTCCTTGCAACAGCTCTGTTACAGGTTGATGTTTACAAAAGACTCTTGTTGCTGAGTAGCACAAAACAAAACACTGTTTCTGCCAATGCCTTTAGCAAACCAGGGGACAGTTCAGTGGGAAGGGGGGAGAGGTAGAATAAAATCTAAAGAGTATTTTTGCTTTTGAAAAACAGAACAAAAAAATAATAATTGCAGTCAAATAGTACATTGTCACTGTTTAGTTCTATAACTGGACAGAAACACTTTATGTGTGTATTTAACTGCAGAAAGAACAATGGGTTATGTTATGCTACCTGATTTGCTGCTCTTTAAATTCTGACCCAAATTTGGTTCAAAGTTTGCATGGCCTTAATACTGTGGTCAAGCTAACAGGTCAAAAACACTGCTTGTGCTGCTTACTGTAGCTCTCTCTTACAATAAAACTGATACTAGAAGGAATCTGGCAGGTGTGTCTGCTTGAAAAATGGCCCCTAGTTTAAAGAAAAGTGGGAGACCTTCAGGACTCCTTTCATGACCTCTTACGTACAACAATTCTAGGAGCAACAGAGATGACCTTTCCAAACCATGCAGACACCCCCTTCAAATCCTCCCAGTTGAATTGCTGATTGCAGGGCCTTGGTAATACAATGCCAGATGTAGTAAAAGATGTCTGGGTAAGGTAATGTTGACAGAGCCATGGTTTCTTCCAGGGCCATTCTTTGTTTTATTCAGAGCAGGAGGGATGTACTTTTCAATCACTCATGAGCTCTTCCTTCGAACCTCTGGATTTCCCCAAACTTTTTGGGGACTATCAACCTTTTGGCAACTCTTTGTTCAACCAGGAGAAAAGCTTTTAACCCAACTTTGCCAAACTTCTCTCCCCTCACTTTTAAAAAATCTCTTTCTGACTCACATTTGTTAGACTTGCTCGACATTTTAGACAGACTTTTTTGCTGATAGAACTAGCTGGACTGGCAATATTTTTGCCATGAGGCGGAAATGTTCTATAACAGCTGAAAGATAACTTCACCCAGCTCTCTTCTCCTCTTTTCCTCTACTTTCATAACTGAAATCTTTCAGGAGAACTGCTGAGAAGGACAGACAGCTCTAAGCTTTTTACTCTTACAGGTTGTTGTTGTCTATTCGTTTAGTCGCTTCCGACTCTTCGTGACTTCATGGAGCAGCCCACGCCAGAGCCTCCTGTCGGTCATCAACACCCCCAGCTCCCCCAGGGACGAGTCCGTCACCTCTAGAATATCATCCATCCACCTTGCCCTTGGTCGGCCCCTCTTCCTTTTGCCCTCCACTCTCCCTAGCATCAGCATCTTCTCCAGGGTGTCCTGTCTTCTCATTTATGTGGCCAAAGTATTTCAGTTTTGCCTTGAATATCATTCCCTCAAGTGAGCAGTCTGGCTTTATTTCCTGGAGGATGGACTGGTTTGATCTTCTTGCAGTCCAAGGCACTCTCAGAATTTTCCTCCAACACCACAGTTCCAAAGCATCGATCTTCCTTCTCTCAGCCTTCCTTATGGTCCAGCTCTCGCAGCCATATGTTACTGCGGAGAACACCATTGCTTTAACTATGCGGACCTTTCTTGTCAGCGTGATGTCTCTGCTCTTAACTATTTTATCAAGATTGGTCATTGCTCTTCTCCCAAGGATTAAGCGTCTTCTGATTTCCTGACTGCAGTTCAGCATCTGCACTAATCTTCGCACCTAGAAATACGAAGTCTTTCACTGCTTCTACATTTTCTCCCTCTATTTGCCAGTTATCAATCAAGCTGGTTGCCATAATCTTGGTTTTTTTGAGGTTTAGCTGCAAGCCAGCTTTTGCACTTTCTTCTTTCACCTTCATCATAAGGCTCCTCAGTTCCTCTTCGCTTTCAGCCATCAAAGTGGTATCTTCTGCATATCTGAGATTGTTAATGTTTCTTCCAGCGATTTTAACTCCAGCCTTGGATTCCTCAAGCCCAGCATGTCGCATGATCTGTTCTGCGTACAAGTTGAATAGGTAGGGTGAGAGTATACAGCCCTGCCGTACTCCTTTCCCAATCTTAAACCAGTCTGTTGTTCCATGGTCTGTTCTTACTGTTGCTACTTGGTCGTTATACAGATTGTTCAGGAGGCAGACAAGATGACTTGGTATCCCCATACCATTAAGAACTTGCCACAATTTGTTATGGTCCACACAGTCAAAGGCTTTAGAATAGTCAATAAAAGAGAAATAGATGTTTTTCTGAAACTCCCTGGCTTTTTCCATTATCCATCAGATATTGGCAATTTGGTCCCTAGTTCCTCTGCCTTTTCTAAACCCAGCTTGTACATCTGGCAGTTCTCGCTCCATGAATTGTTGAAGTCTACCTTGCAGGATCTTGAGCATTACCTTACTGGCATGTGAAATGAGTGCCACTGTTCAATAGTTTGAACATTCTTTAGTGTTTCCCTTTTTTGGTATGGGGATATAAGTTGATTATTTCCAATCTGATGGCCATTCTTGTGTTTTCCAAATTTGCTGGCATATAGCATGCATTACCTTGACAGCATCATCTTGCAAGATTTTGAACAGTTCAGCTGGGATGCCGTCGTCTCCTGCTGCCTTGTTCTTAGCAATGCTTCTTAAAGCCCATTCAACCTCACTCTTCAGGATGTCTGGCTCTAGCTCACTGACCACACCGTCAAAGCTATCCCCGATATTGTTATCCTTCCTATACAGGTCTTCCGTATATTCTTGCCACCTTTTCTTGATCTCTTCTTCTTCTGTTAGGTCCTTGCCATCTTTGCTTTTGATCATACCCATTTTTGCCTGGAATTTACCTCCGATGTTTCTAATTTTCTGGAAGAGGTCTCTTGTCCTTCCTATTCTATTGTCTTCTTCCACTTCCATGCATTGCTTGTTTAAAAATAATTCCTTATCTCTTCTGGCTAACCTCTGGAATTTTGCATTTAATTGGGCATATCTCCCCCTATCACTGTTGCCTTTTGCTTTCCTTCTTTCTTGGGCTACTTCTAGTGTCTCAGCAGACAGCCATTTTGCCTTCTTGGTTTTCTCTTTCTTTGGGATGTATTTTGTTGCCGCCTCCTGAACAATGTTGCGGACTTCTGTCCATAGTTCTTCCGGGACCCTATCTACTAAGTCCAATCCCTTAAATCTATTCTTCACCTCCACTGCATATTGCTTAGGAATATTAGTGAGCTCATATCTAGCTGATCTGTGGGTCTTCCCTAATCTCTTTAGTCTGATCCTAAATTGTGCAAGAAGAAGTTCGTGATCGGAACTACAGTCAGCTCCAGGTCTTGTTTTTACTGACTGTATAGATTTCCGCCACCTTTGGCTGCAAAGGATGTAGTCAATCTGATTTCGGTGTTGTCCATCTGGTGAAGTCCATGTATAAAGCCGTCTCTTAGGTTGCTGGAAGAGGGTGTTTGTTATGCACATTGAGTTGTCTTGGCAAAATTCTATCATCCTGTGTCCTGCTTCGTTTTGTTCTCCCAGGCCATGCTTACCTGTAATTCCAGGTGTCATTTGACTGCCCACCTTAGCATTCCAGTCTCCCATGATGAAAATAACATCTCTTTTAGGCGTGTCATTCAGTAGGTGCAGCAGATCCTCATAGAACTGCTCTACTTCAGCTTCTTCAGCATCTGTGGTTGGGGCATATATTTGGATCACTGTGATGTTAGATGGCTTGCCCTGAATTCAAATTGAGATGATTCTATCGTTTTTTGGATTGTATCCAAGCACTGCTTTAGCCACTTTACTATTAATTATGAAGGCTACTCCATTTCTTCTGTGGTCCTCTTGTCCACAGTAGTAGATCTGGTGGCCATTTGATGTGAAGTGGCCCATTCCGGTCCATGTCAGTTCACTGACGCCCAAAATGTCTATCTTGAATTTTGACATCTCACCAATAACCACATCCAATTTGCCCTGGCTCATAGATCTTACATTCCAGGTTCCAATGCTGTGTTGCTCCTTAGAACATTGGATTCTCCGTTCACCACCAGCACCATCAGCCGCTAGCCGTCCTTTCGGCTTTGAGCTAGCTGCGTCATCACGTCTGGGGCTAGTTGAGCTCATCCTCTGTTCCTCCCCAGTAGCATTTTGACCATCTTCCGACCTGAGGGTCCCATCTTCCGCTGGTATACCGACATATCTCTGGTTGTACTGATCCATTTAGTTTTCACAGCAAGAATACTGGGGTGGGTTGCCATTACCTTCCCCAGGGATCACATTTAGTCTGACCTCTCTGTCATGACCTTCCTGTCTTGGGTGGCCCTTCACGGTTTAGCTCATGGCATCATTGAGGTGCTCAAGCTCCAGCACCATGACAAGGTAACGATCCTTTGCTGAAGACTCTTACAGGTAGTCCTTGGTTAAAGATGGTAATTAGGACTGGGAACGCAGTCATAAAGTGCAACATCACATGACTATGCTGACTTATGACTTCAGTTTCAGTTGTTAGGTGAATCCCGTGCAGCTGTTAGGCACACCATCATGTGGTCACCATTTACAACCTCCTGCTAGCTTCCCCATTGACTTTGCTTGTCAGAAGCCAGCAGTGAAGGTTGCAAATGGCGATCATGTGACCATGGAATGCTGAGACCATTGTAACTGCAAGTGGTTTCCAAGTGCCCAAATCATGATCATGTGACCACATGGACGCTGCGAC
Source organism: Candoia aspera (assembly GCF_035149785.1). Classification (NCBI taxonomy): domain Eukaryota; kingdom Metazoa; phylum Chordata; class Lepidosauria; order Squamata; family Candoiidae; genus Candoia; species Candoia aspera. Next base: position 211,992,507 of record NC_086154.1, on the reverse strand, counting down.
AGCTGCAACTTCGAGGACTGGCTGTAAGTCTCCTCATTCAGCACCACTGTAACTTCAAATGGTCTCTGAACAAATGGTCATTAACCAAGGACTATCTGTACTTGCTTCCCTTTGCCTATCCCAGAGAGAGAACTCTGAGCCATCTAAAATCAGACTCACGTCACAGACTGGACCCAGACTCAGCCAGTGCAATCATCAAGTGAGCAGAAGCCTGCCAAAGTCCTTCACTGAGCTGGATTTGTAGTTAAGCCCCAAGAATATTGCTGGGCTTTAGAGGAGCTGAACTAAACTTTTCTAATACAGTGCCCTCTCAGACTTTGGAACCACAATCTTCCTCAATCTCGGTAGCAGCATGGCTTAGTTGGGTTTTGCAGGTTGGAAGAGCCAGCCAACTTCACATGATCAGCTGGATCCAGAATCAGGCAAAGGAGCAGTATACCAGTACCCACCTTTTGAACTGCTCTGCATCCCCAGCTCTAGGAGAGCTATGGCTTCAAGAAGCTAAGGAGCATGCTGAGCTGTTCTAGCCAAACAGCACTAGCAAAGCAGTTACGGATATAGACACCTCTTCCTTCCCCTCCCCAAATTGGAGGATCCATCAACACTGATCTCCAAGGACCAGAAATATGTACAGAGGCTGCAGAAGAAATTGATTCTTCTCCCTGCTCTTTTCAGTCCAGAAATGCTGTCTGTATTTCCTTACCTTCCCAAATGAAGTGGATCCTGCTTGCTTTTTCTTAGCATGTGTGTATGTGAATGCTACATCTTGTAAATTTTTCTTCCTTTCTGCTACAGCAGGAAGCCTCCAAACCCTGGCTTTCTGTGTGGTGGCAAGAGCCTCTGGTTTCCCTTTCTGCCTTCTCCTTCTGTAGTTGAATCTAGGTAAAGTGAATTACTTCTTCAAAATGCCCCCATTTCTACTGCCATTTTCTGAACTTCTGCTTCATCTTTCTCTCATTAAATGGAATGTGCTCCTCCATATACCCCTGGTCTTTCTTTCATTGAACAGAATAATGTGCTAAATTCTCATAAATTATTACTGCTTCTTATCTGATTATTTTGTATGGTAGCTTCATTTTTTTTTCTGTGTACAGTCCCCATACATTGTTGAATGCTTATTGTTTAATTGTCCTTATAACATTAGTCTAACTTAGTTAGCCCATTATATTGATTATTAATTCTAGTTTCATTTTTGGACTTCTGGAGTACCTAAGCCTAATGTTGTATATCTCCAGGGGCTGCAAATGTGGTGCTGGAGGTTTCAAGTGGCCTACAGACCACTGGTTGCCCATCTCTGCCTCATTGGATAGTGATCGTGAATTGCTTTTTCAGGCCTTAGACCCTAACCTTTAGCTGACATCCATACCAAATCTCCAAGTGATTTTAAACTCTTCAGGGTCTGCCAGTAGTCCTTTCACTATTTCTCTCTACAACATGTGTTCCATTTCAGTAAGTATTTGGCAGTTAAGAGAAGAGTGAGGGAGCCTGAACTCAAATTTCCCACCAAGAGGTTTGGAGGATTTCTGAATCTATTGCTGAAAATTGGTCCTGCTCACACGTTTTTCCCTCTTCCCAAACAGTGCTGTAGAGCAATTGGTTTCACAGGAACTCACTTTTGTACATTCACTTTTGTTGATATGTGCAGCTAGGCAACATGTGAGAGACAAAGAAAGGGATGTCCATTACCGTAGCAACACCAGATGCTAACATACTAAATAAGTAAGAAAGGCCCTACTAAGACCTAGTGCTTTGCTTCTGCTAATTCCTCAGTGTGCTCAGAGGAATCATTAGGTAGAAGTTTAAAGACAGAGAGATTTCAAGGTAAGACCAAGCAACAGCAAACATTGAGTGGAGAAATGCAACTGTTAGCAGGAGGTGAGTTCAGTTACTGAATTCCTATTTTTTATAGGACTGAGTTACTCAAATTACCATTTAATTATTAAACAAACCATTTGTGAGAAGTATAAAAATAATACAGTTGTCTAGTTAGTTATTGTGTCATTGGCTGTTGGTTTAATGCCAGATTTTGGGATCATGAAATTCAGATTCCTGCTTGTTTTTGTGTGTTTTGTTTCCATTTATGTATATTCAGATTGGAACATAATTAAATGTGATTCTATTCTGCTAAGCTGTTGCAAATCACAGAACATCTTTTTGAAAAATAACAAGCTGTCAAAAATACAGCCGCCTTACTAATTAATAGGAAATTTATCTTAAAAGTGTTCTAATTTTATGAGCATACAAGCCTAGAAGCAAATACTTTTTTTTATGCTCACAGTACTCCTAATTGGCCAAAAATCTGGTATAACACCTCTCAGAAAGTGAGCTCCAATGACTCTGGCCACTGATTATAACTATAAATGCTCATTAGCTTATATAAAATCTGTTTTGCTGTACTGATTCTTGGTTATCATAAATAATCACATTGGATGGAACTATTTATATTACTGCTCTGTTTATTTGACCCATAAGACTTTAACAGAGGCTGGTATCAGCAAACTCTTGAAACAGAAATCTCGCTGTTACCGAAATGAGGATTAAGACAGAGCAAGGTGCATGATGGAGGCAACCTACTATGAAGCCATCAGTGTTCAGTGAGGGTGAATGTAGGCATGATTCAGTAGCTGTGTTCTTTGGCACAATCATCTACTGTCATGTAAGAATTACAAGAATAAGGATGAGAAGAAGAGCAGTTGTGATTTCAGCTAGGTGCATGACACTCTTCCAAAACAGGCAGACAAGTGTTTGTAGCAGCGGTCTTAGCAATTTAATATAGACACTAGTACGGAAAAAACAGAAAGGGCAGATGGGAAAATCTGAGCTTACTTCACTATATTTGCTTTGACTGAAAAGCCTTGTAGTGCAGCTTTTAAAAAAAAAAAGTAATGGGGTTGGTTGGCCTCAGGTGTTTCTGAAGGCAGATATTATGACTATCAGGATAAATGGATGGAAGTATTGGGAGAGAGCAGAAGATATGAGATGGCTGATAGTGAGGGATCTGGATAAATGAGAGCTGCTGGAAGGAATATTTAGGGATAAATGAATGGCTTATAGCATCCTGATGCTGAAACTTTCAAGGAATAGGAGAGCTATAATTTGGCTTGGCACTTGGACAGATGATCCCCAGAGTCACTCCCAGCTAATCTGGGAGGGGAAGGGGCTGAAGACATGTGTAGGATATAAGGAGGGTTCCCTGTGTTGCTGAGAGTTCTGTTTTCATATTTATTTAGGTCTCTAGCATACCTGTGAATTGGGCAATAATAAGTACAATAAATATAATAAGACTTGGCTGTCTCAGGAAGTTTACTTTTCTGATTTCTGCTTCTGTTGCTATGTCCAGCTTACACTAGTTTCAAATGCGTTGCAATTGAATCAGAAACGAGTCCGCTCAGCCTTTAAACACAGCTAACACTGGGGGGCTACACAAGTTCTGAGCTGTTTCCAAATTCATACAGAAATCCCATAAGAAACAAGGGATTCCTGCCGGCAGTTTGCTGTGCATAGTGTCCTAGCTGGAGCAAACAGCAAGCAGAGGTGAGCAAACAAGAAACAGTCACTTCCCCACAGAGACTCTATGTCAGTTCAAAACTAATTCTGTATCTCTGTGATCCAACAACATTTGTTGTGTTTGAGAACTGTATCAATTTAGTCTGGGCTCTGTTGCAGTGTGTTCAAAGTCATAGTCAAACTTCTTTAATGCTATAAGAAGTTTGTGGAACTTCTGAGAAACCAGTTTTCCCATTTGTAGGAATTCCTGGTTTGAGCCTCTTACCAGTTCCCTATTTTGCTCCCCACCCCTTTCAAGGGCTACAATAGCTTGATGTCTTTTCAATTATCCCTCTTAGGAACCAGTGGGACATTTTTTTTTTTTTTTTACAGAAGACTAAATGCACTAAACATAAAGTATGGATGTGGATGGGAGGTGGGGCTATGGCAGGTTTGAAGGTGATTGTGGATTATCTTCAAGCTACTTTTGAAGGAGGAAGGAAGTACCCTAAGCACTTGAATGTTGGTGTAGTTATTATACTTCTAAATCACCCATAACCACAGTACCCAGGGCACTGAGTTTGTTTATGTAATATAAAATAAATAAAAAATCCTGGAAAGATATTCCAACTTCATTAATTGGCTGAGTTCTCACTATATTTTCAGCCTAACCAAGAGATCCTATGGACTACAGAAAAGGACAATGTCTCTGAGTTCAAATAGTTAATTAACCCCCAAGACCAGAGTCCTTAAACAGATAGTTCCTTTATCGTCCCCAATGATAGAGATCATATAACATTTTCCACAAAGCACTGAAAAATGTTGCATCAGGATTCCCAGGTCATTGTGGACAACATGAAATCATGATTTCTAGCTATCAATTACGGTCAATAGACAAGGCTGGGGAGTCAAAGGAGCACCACTTTAGGAGAGAAAATAGAAAGCTTTTCCCGGGGTCTAACTATGAAGCAGGTTTTGCCAAACTGGGACACTGAGATCATACCTGCAGTTGAGGGACACACACACCAAACACACAAACAAGAATGAGTCACTGGATTTTTCAATCTTTAGCAGCCATGCTTATTTAGAAAAGCAGGCAAAGGGCACTCCAAATTCTATTAGCTCCAGGGGAGAGATATTTATTTCTTCTTATGGCTCCTCCAGTCTAAACTGCTCACTATAAATCTGTCATGTCAATTATTGTCCAAACCATTTTATTTACTTAATGTACTGCTTAAATTAGCAAAGGTAAAAAACAGGAATACACAGGATACTTCCATTTTCCTTCAACAATCTTTTGGGAATGAATAAAACAAGTACAGCTCTTTCAGTTGATGCCTAAGGGACTCATTATTTAGTCTGAAAAAGCTGAGTTTGAATGATGATTATTAAGCCCAAGAATATTTTCCAGAGCAGGAAGGCATATATGCACAGTTTGATTATTCACTATAGTGGAAAATCTTGGCATCCTAGAACTTGCAGTGTCTATAGATAAGCAGCAAAAAAACCCAAAATTATTTCTGACAACAAAAGAAAGAAAATGCTACAAGGAAATGTTAGAAATTCTGCATGTTTTGTTTTGGCTACAATATCACAAGATACTTGATATAATAAAAGTTGTAGGTTCTTTTCCTTCTTGTTTTTTTACAGTAGGATGTAGGTAAAATACATGACAGTTTTGGCTGACAAAACCTACATTTTTAACAGCACTTCCTAAAAAAAAATTCCAGTGGTTTTTCTCATTTTTTAAAAAAAATACAACTGAAATCACAGGGTTTTTGTTTTTTTTAAAGGGGAAAGAATCCTGTCTTGCAATTTGAAGTTTGTAGAGTATTTACAAAGAGGAATCTCTGAGAAGAGAGAACAAACTGAGGGCTTATTCACACTGCCTGGTTCCCCCATTGTCGCCTTCTATTAAATCCTCATTCATTGTCAAAGGGACCTCAGGACAGGTTTTTTCCACTCTACTGCTGAAGCGCATGTTTCCATGTTATGTCACCTCAAGAGCTCCAGTCCATTTTGGGCAGGGTGCTTAAATTTGTGCAGGCTAGCCCCAACAGCTCAATGGTTACTTCACAAAAGCAGGAATGCCCCTTTAATTGAGTCAGTGCTTACTACAGTGTTTCTCAACCTTGAGAATTTTAAGTATGTGGACTTCAACTCCCAGTATTCCCCAGAATGGCTAGCTGGGGAATTCTGGGAGTTGAAGTCCACACATCTTAAAATTCCAAGGTTGAGAAACACCGGCTTATTATAATCTGTAATGCCTTTTAGAACTATTCTTCCCATGAGTGCTATAATAACAGAATAGTTATAACTCTTGCCTTGAAAAATAGAAGGTTGCTGGCTCAAAACCTGGCAGAAATATATGAATCCACACATTGTTTTTCTTTCCTGGATATTCCTACTTTTCTCTGTACTTTTAAGTCCAGCAGTGCCTGTTTCACTGTTATCCAGTCACAGTAGAAACCTTTTCTTTTAAAGGGAAAGGGAAAGGGAAAAGAAAGGAAAGGAAAGGAAAGGAAAGGAAAGGAAAGGAAAGGAAAGGAAAGGAAAGGAAAGGAAGGATACAAATATTTCTGAGGTTTTGAACCAGCAAACTCCTATTTGCAAAGCAACTGTTATAGCCTATTATAACACTCATGGTTGGCCTAAAAGACATTAGAAAGAAACAAGGCAGTAGGAAGAGAGATATCAATATACTTTGATGGCTTAATTTTCTATGAATTCAATTTCATTTGCCATGTGTGTATGTGTCCAGAAAGACCCACTCACAGGAAGGAAAATGATTGGAAATTGCTTTTCTAGAACAGAAAGATGGGAGGGCACAGCAGTACAGGAATCCTCCAATGGAAGCACATGGTAGCTGGCTGTCTGGACTTTATTCCTTGCAAGCTGTTGCCAAAGAGTGTGAGACTGGACAGGATTTTCTTAAAAGTGGCTTAGAGTCAAACCAACAGGAGTAGAGGACAGAAGCAATTTAAGTATTCAATGCAGATATGCCCTGATGGAAGAAACAAACTTTCTCACATGTATATGCATGAGGTTTACTTCCAAAGACAAATCACGAAACAAACAAAATAATAGATTTTCTGGAAAGCTGTTGACTTACTGGATGCATAAATTTTAGCTTATTGGCACTGAAACACCCACACAAACAAAACAATAACAATCATGTTTAAAAGCCCACATCTTACTTTTCTGGGGTTGTTAAGCCCAGTGTAGGTCTCTTTTTTGTCAAAAATAAAAAAGTAACTCCAGGGTATCCATTCATTATGAGATGTTATAAATATAAAACATCCCCTTCTGGCAGCATTTGGATAGCCTTCTCTATTCCTATAAACTGTCTTATTTGAAGCCAGAAAGTCCATTATTCTAAATGTATATTTCCATTACAAGTGTATAGTTTGTGAATCAAGGCCATCATTGAGGACTTCTGAATGTATCAAGTATTGTCTGAAAGAAAAATGTTGACCATATATGGCTACTTAGTTTTGTCCTAACATTAAGAGAAATAATACTTCACCTTGCCTTTTATAAAGAAATGTTTAAATTACTTTTAAAGACTTATGTGTTATACAAATGATTGAGAACGTAATAGTCAAAGTTTTCAAATTTATGAACATGAACTTACAGGTCACTTCCAGCTTGGCAGAAAGGAAAAGAGATCACATGGTGTAATTTCACAATAAAGCATAAATCTATTCTGTATCCCACTGAGAACTTTGAAGTCCAATAATAGACATTGCCATCAAGTTGACTGTTTCTCTTCTAGACTGATTTTCTGCAAAATGGTATAATTAATTCAGCATTTTTTATTCCAGAATCTGCATTATTGCTTAAAACTACTATAAATGGTAAACAGCTTGGTCAATCCTGATATGCATCAATTAATGGAAAATGGAGTGGTGGACCAAATCTTAGCAGGCTGAAAATAGAGGTATAATTTCTATTATTTCTTCCCCATGGTCTTCTAATTAATCTCACATTTTCTTTCTTTATGATCTCAACAATTTACCATTTGTTCATCTGGAACCCTATGAAGCCCTTCAGTTCACTGCATATTTCACCATCTCCATTTCATTGTTACCATCAGTATTATAGTTTCCTGGTGAGAAAAAAGCTTACTATGATATATAAATATTTCAAAAGTGTTGTTTCTTCATATTGTTACTGCAAGTAACAACCTACTAGAATGGCTTTACTCACCTTATTAAAACTCAGCTATTATGGATGACAGATTCTTTCATATTTCATGCTGTTGGAGGTCTTCAAGTTCATTATGACCATGCTAAAACTACTTAGCCCAAATGCTATAATGTTGGTAATCATATTTTTTGTTATGAATACCAGATTAAACTGCCTAGTATGAAGGCAATCAGATGACTTAAAATTGTTTATTAGTGGCCTTTGGATGACACAATGGATATACTATATATATACTATTCAAAACTAAGTTCCATTGTGGTCAGCTGGCCTGTTTCCAGGCATGTATCCAACTGATAGAAATGCAATAATTATGTATTCCAAAATCATGTTTTTACTTAATTTCAGCATTTTAAAACGCCCTTTAAAAAAAAATCTAAAAACATTTTAAAATGTGTTTATATATTTCTTTTCAGAATTAAAAAGAGACACTCCCCCAAAAATAGCAAACCAGAAAAAGAAAACCAACCTTATTGGAACATCAGAGCACTGCAAATGTGGTCAGATTTCTCTCAGTTACCCTTTAAAATTAGAATTTCTGGTACTTTTATCCCCAAAACCTCTATAGTTCTTAAAGAGCAAAATCAACTAAAAGACAACCACAGAGAAGATTAAGTCCAAACGAGCAGTACTACTTAGGTCCAGAGAGACTGTAATGGAATATTATAACTTTCATGGAAACAGCTTTAATGAAAAAGACTTTGAGCAAACATCATAAAACTCTGCCAAATGCTGGAAAAAACGTTACTAATATCCCGAGCAGATTGTCTTCAAAACAGGCTTCGACATCCATCGGGTCAGAGCTTCCTGCGCTTTCACCAGATGTAGTGGGTTTAAGTTCTGTTGTTAAAACAAACCCTAGAAAGAAGAGGCCCAAGACTGTGACAGTATCAAAACGGTCAGGTACTGGAAGTATGTCCCAGGATCAATGGGATCGGCCAGTTATTCCACCAAGACGACCGGGCTTAAGGGTGTGCTATATCTGTGGCAAAGAGTTTGGTTCACAGTCTCTTCCTATTCATGAACCAAAATGCCTGGAGAAGTGGCATATTGAAAATGACAAACTACCAAAGCATCTCAGGAGAGCACCACCCATTAAAGCTCAGGTTCCTCCTGGAAAGTCTCACAGTATTGGGGCTGAAAATGAAGCAGCAGCTCAAAGTTACCGAGTTCAGCTCCAGCCCTGTCAAAACTGTGGTCACACTTTCCTTCCAGACCGCCTCCTTGTACATCAAAGGAGTTGTAAAGCGAAGTCTAGTCCAGGTTCTTCAAACAACAGTTCTTCCAAATTGCTTACATCTACAGGTTATGGGCCATCATCCTCCATATCAGACAAGGTAAATGAGAAGGCATCATACCTATGAAAGAAGCCCAATTGTTCTCATGTGCAGACTTCAAGATGACGTTCTACTGCAATTGAAGTTAATGGTAAAATCTTGACTCTTGACTTTAGTCATGCTAGGATCTCATTTCAGAAAATATAAATGAGTATGTTGCATTATAAACAAACAGCAGCAGCAACAAAATCTTAGATGTTCAGGTCATGACTCATGTCTAGGATAAATTTAGAAGAGAGATGCAATCATACTATTTCATTTAGATAAGATACTCAGCATAACAGTTTGTTCTTTTGTAGCAATCGTAGCAATTTAACGAATATAAATATAAACGTTAATATGAACCATATAGAACATTTTGGAGTTTGAAATTGCTAGGATAAAGACCAATATTTTTCAAAATGCAGAATTTTCTGAAATATATTAGCATGTAATGTAACTTCCACTTGTGAGGGGACCCATTTAGGTCTTTTCATATGTCTGACATACTAGATTAATGGATGTGTGGAAGGGCAGTATGGAGGGCTGTAAGGTGCTTCTTGCGTGGTTTGCAGGGAATCCTTCATGAGCTTGTCCTCTAACAGTGATTTACAGAAATTTAGAGGAGAAACGATATTCCTTGAAAATCCTCTAGGGATACAGCAACAGGTATGAGCATCTGCTAACTCCTAAATTTATTAAGGTTTCAATCTCTACTATTTCCCTCTGGCTGATAAATAAATTCAAAAGTCCATTTTTTTGCTTCTCCAAAAAAATAATAAATCTCCTCATAATGAAATATGGTAGAATGGGCTGTAATATGACTATGTCACCTACTTAAATTATTATTATTATTATTATTATTATTATTATTATTATTATTATTATTATTAGCAGCCTGTTTGGTGTAATGGTTAAAGGCACTAAGCTAGCAACCAGGAGACTGTGAGTTCCAGTCCCACCTTAGGCACAAAGCCAGTTGGGTGACCTTGGGCCAGTCATTCTCTCTTAGCCCTAGGAAAAAAGCAATGGCCAACCAATTTCAAAAAATGTATCCAAGAAAAGTAAATGAACATGTCTAGGCAGTTATTAGGAGTCCAGAATGACTTGAAGGCACCCAAAAAAAATTACTTGAGGCCATCCAATGAAGCTAAGTGGTAGGAGATTCAGGAGCACATTGTTGAAGTATGGAATTCACTCCCACAAAAATGTCTATGAAGTAGAAAATGAACAGAGAGAAAGGGTGTTATGAACCTATGCTGTGATCATAAGCTTCCCTTTAGTTGGCCCACAGGGAGTAGATTCCTAGAGTAGAAAGACCTCCTGTCAGAATCACAGGGCTCCACTGATGTTCCTGAAGTACAGCATCCAGTTTTTGCCAATTTCCCATCTACTTTAAGCCAATAAACTCCTTTAAGGCTAGATGGATCCCCTGGAACTCTATGGATTATGATGCTACAGATTATTTTTGCCTGCTTTGTTGGTTGGGTAGAGTCTGAGAGCCTGGGTTTGTCCTGTTGTGTTTCTTGTTCTCTTCCACAGCTTCAGTGTCAACGTATCATGACTGGAGCCTTTATGATGTTTTAGGGACTTGGTGTTCAGTTTTAGAATATCTCTTGTGAAGAATGTGTGTTTATAAAATAAAACTAGATAAAAATTAAGATGTGTAGTTTGGCTATTTATAAAAATGGATAGGACAAATAAAAAATCCTAAGGAGCTCAGCAGGGAAGCTGCTGCTCCATCGCCATCTTAGCTCCATCACCATCTTAGCTCCAAAATATGGCAAAAAATCAGATTCCTTGCTAGAGGATTGGCTTTCCCACTAGGGCAAATCCACAACTGCATATACTGAACACTAAAAAGAGAGAGAGAGAGAGAGATTTGAAATATTCCATTATCTAAAAAGCCTATTTTGTTAGGCTTTTGTTTCCTCTAAACTTTTAAAAGTTCGGGGTGCCTTATCATAGTCAAATCCTTACATAGAGTAGACTTGATTCACAATCAAAATCACAAAGGTACCAGCCAGAAGTCTGAACAGAAGAGATGGTAGTATCAAGGCCAATGAGATACATTTAGAAACAAACAGTGTGTAAACAGTGAAACCTAGAATTCAGAGGGCCCAGGTTAGAAATAAGTCAAAATCAAGCAAGTAGAATGCATCTGTTGATCTAGCAATTACTGATCCTTAACTGAGAGCTTTTCTCCCAGAACTAATGAATCTGCACAAAATTCAGTTGGAAGCGAATAGTGTTTACTTTTACTATCAAGGGGATCCTTATGCTCCATACTCAGCTGGGCTCTTAGATGTACATTCCTTTACTGGATGGTTGTTTGAAAGTGCACCCATGGCATCTATACTAACTTAAAACAAGAGGTAATTAATTTGGCTTCTCTCACTAATTTGCATGGGAAAATTTCAGGCATAAGTGAATTGGAGACCCACCCTCAGGGTCCTTCTATAGCAGTGTTTTTCAAACTTGGCAAAAAAGATGTGCGGACTTCAGCCCCCAGAATTCCCCATCAAGCCAAACACTGTTCTAGAGGCTGGTTTGATATGGTCTCTCTTCATATCAAGGTGATCAACATTAGTTACAGGGTACAACTGAAAATATAGGGTCCTAGTTGTGGGAATGAGTCAGCATTTTAATCAGAAAGAGGAAACAATAGTTGGAGGGTTAAACTGGCTGTTTGAGAGATTTCATGAGAAGCTTTTTAACAGAAAACATGGGAGTAATTTCATACGCTTGGATTATGGAAATAACGATCTTGCTTTAACAACTTCTTGTAAGACATACTTTTCTTCATTGGTTTTTTTCTGTCATTCTTGTAGTACTAAGAAGCAGGAAACTATCAAAGGACTTCTACCAACCCAAAATCATGGTATCTAAAACCCTTTAAAATCATAGGTTACAGTTAAACTGGTATCAATCATAACTCTATTCTTAAAGATAACTATGGCTGTTTCCTTTACTTAGAAGTCATAGTCCCCATGCAAGACCAATTTTTTTAAAAATGCTCCACTGAATTTTTACGCTAGGCCTGATTTATTCCCAGCTCTCTCCTAAGTGTTTTCTGAACTGTAGAGAAAGCCATTTTCTCTATTATGTGCTTGTTAGTTCAACATAATTGTTTTGTTATGCAATTGGTAATGGAATATATGGGCTCATTTGGATTAACCAAGCTTGGTTGCATCTCAAGAAACAGTCTAAAGCAGTGTTTCTCAACCTTGGCAACTTAAAGATGTGTAGACTTCAACTCCCAGAATTCCCCCAGCCATCATGCTGGCTGGGGGAATTCTGGGAGCTAGGGTGCACGCACCTTAAAGTTGCTGAGGTTGAAAAATATTAGTCTAAAGCTTAATTGCCTTAGCTGTGCAAGTCTGTTTGGATATCCTACTTCTTGAATCCTGCTTCGGACAGCTTTTTGGTGTGGGAAGCATAAGCATTCCAGAGACTGTATTCTTCCAGTGAGGAAAAAGGGCTCTGATCCTCCAGGGAAATTATTTTCCTACATCCTGCATAGATTGCTACTAAATGCATTGAATGTCTTGTTTTGATGCTTTTCTTGTCAATATACAGCAACCACTTAATTCCCTTGGCTCTGTTTCTTGACTATCAGATGCTGCCATCTGCTGCTTTTCTCTGTTGTATGTTTTCTTACAAAATAAAAATACACTTTTGTCTCAAGTCTTTCCTGTCACTGCTCATCAAAAATGGAAGGATTTCCATGTTCTCACTGAAACTAAGGGCTTATATAGAGATATTTCTTACCCTGTGTTAGCCCTGCCAGGTAGTCCAGACAAGAAACACAACCAGGAGTACCAGCTCTATATTGTAAGGTTCCATTAACAGAATCTTGCAAGACTGAAAGCATTTCTCTCCTCCTTTCCTTTTACTCTCCAGAAAACGAGGGAGGGTCCCTTCTGAAACGTTTCCCATGCCCTCCCTCCTTCTGTGGGCTGAGATATCTTTTACACGCCAGTTGTCCAGTCTGCAGTTCCCAAGGTTATTCCCACATATGATTACACCCTGAAAGCCATGTTTGAATTTCAGTACCATTACATCATTTTTAAAAATGAGGTTACAAAAAGCTTCATTTCTTTCCGTTTCCAGTGAGATAGTTGAGTTACTCTGTTGTATTAAAACTGCCAAAGAATATGGCAACATCTAAAAAGATTTATTAAGGCTTAGGGTATTCTGGACATTATGATCATCAGATGTATGGAATTCTGTTCTGAGATAAGAGTACGCACACTCAAACACACCTAGGAAATGGATAATAAAAGAAGTGGACAGAGGGAAGTATAGGAAAGTCAAACATCGACAATTCACAAAAACATTTTTGGTTCATGTATATCACACATTCGTTCTCTATAGGGCTGAGTGAATATTTCTTTGTTTAATCTATAGCTAATAGCTAGATGCTATTATCACTGGATGCAATTCTGCAAATCAAATTCTTCCTTCTCCTTTCATTGTTTGCATAGTTATTTTCAAGGTCCATTCTGAACAAATTTGGGGGTAAAGGTAGGAAAGCAGGGAACATATAATCATATGGTCAGTTCATGGAGTGCTAGCAAAAGGAAGAACCTTTTTCTGCAACTGTGCTGAGATACCAGTTCTGAAATTGAATAAAATTGAATAAAGGTGGAACTGTAACCTTTGGCTACCTACCAATTTTAACAATGTTTTCCATCCAGGTCATTATTTTTTATTAAATCCTTAGGAAAAAAATATTGGACCAGAAAACTGTGGACTTTGAAAGAAAGCAGATTTCTAAGGATCTGAACACCCTTAGTATATAAGTGTGTATAAAGCCTCTGAGTGGAATTCTCTACAGTATTTTAGGCAATTGCCCTGATAGCTGTAAGGTTCTGCAATTTGTGAGTGGCAGTCCCATTATGACATCATGACACAAATGACATTCAGTACACAATTCCTGTCATTTGTGTGATGATGTTATAATGCACGTGATTTCTATTCCATCCCCTCTCCTCCAGTTTGTCTTATGGGGGCTAGAACTCCAGCAAATCAATAAGTATATTTAACAATCAAAATCATTTTGACTCTGAAGCAGGACCTCAAGGTTTTGAGTAGCCTGGAGGCAGAAAGTTCATCTAAGCATTTCCCCGCCCCCCAGTTGTTCTCCATTGTTTTTTTTCTACTGAAGTCAATAGCCCAATAATCAGGACAGTGGGGGAAAAACCTGAAACACTAAATTAACTCTTGGCATTATATTTTAACTAATTGACTTGCTGCCTTGAATGAATAATATTGAACCATTGGATTCTTTCAAATATTGAACTATACTTCATGAAGGGCCCCTTCATGATGGGGGAGGCAGGGCAATTATTTCTCCTTTGAAAAGTCCCTATTATCAAGCTATCAGCAAGTACAATACAGTGGTCAAACTGTGTCTTCATTTTCAAAGGTAGTTTTGAATCTTTTTTATTTTTAATATCTGGGGACTATTTCACATTTAGGGGAAAGAGGCCAAATGGACCAGTAGAGGAACTCATGCCTTGCACTTATAAAATCTCAGGTTCATTCTCACCTCTCCAAGTTAAAGACTCCAGTTACGATTGGAAGATCTGCTCCAGCAGATGTTAAGCATGTTTGCCATGGTGGACACAAACTACCTAAACCAGTTAATGTAATGCAGAGGCTAGCAACATTTTCAAATACCAAGTGCTATTGTGTTATATCATGCAATAGCATGGGCATACCTGCCCCAATAAAAATAAATCTATCTGAAATGACCAAAATCTCACCAGTTGATCAGCTCTCATAATTTTTGGTGATTGGTCCCTGAAATCTCACCTATTCTCATCTAAAGTCTTACAAGGTTTGAGAATGCCAAAATCTCAAAAGACTGGATTATTCGGTGAGATGTCTGTCATTTTTTTAAAAAAAATCTTAATGAAAATAAATTTGAATTTAATGTTTTTATTAAGGTAAAATTATTATTTTAATTATTTTAAGTTAATGGGGAGGCCACAACTGCCATCTAGGAATGTTGCAGGAGTTAATTAACTTTAGACAAACAGAAGCCAATCCAGATTTATTAATATAGATCCGAGAACAGTCTTTCGCAAGCTGTTACACAGACTAGGAGTATCTGGAGAGGGCCTCAAAAAAAGTCAAGAGGACAGCTGCAGCTCATGACCAAAGCCTGCTCCCTTTTTATGTGCATCACATATTTAACATCCATCAAAAGGGGCAGGGTTTCAGTCACATGGCTGCAGCTGTCATCTTGCCTCTCCTGCAGACACCCTTGGCACAGGCCCTTTTACAATATTTATAACCTTTTCCTTCAACTTCTTTCTTACCACCTCCTTGATAAAATGTTCACAGTAGATTTCATTTAAAAAAAAAACCTTGGAAACTTGGAAAATCAGCCAGCCTCCAAGAGATTCATGGTAACTGGTGCAAATATTTATCTAGAAATTAGGAATTACCAACCTCTGAATCCATGTTTTATAGGCATTAAAATACCTAATCATTCACTTTGGAGCTTGCTTTTCTAACTCATTGTTGGTAGAGTTCTCTTTAATGCAACATTACTCCCTTCCTGCAATGTAATTTGTTTTAAGAAATCAATTGTCTTCTAACTGCATTTGTTGTTTGCAGTCTCCCATGATAAGACGGCCTCCTACTGTTATTTGTTATATTTGTGGCCGTGAGTATGGAACCCATTCCATAAGCATCCATGAACCACAGTGTCTGAAAAAATGGCATATTGAGAACAATCAACTGCCAAAACATTTGCGAAGACCTGAACCTGTGAAGCCAGTTGCCACTCCCATAGGAGGTAAGTTACAAACAAGCAAGCAGTGCAAATGCTGGATAGGGATGAAGGACAACACTTCAGGATAAGACCAGTTTGAGAAAGGCTGCACCAAATTTTCTGGCATATACTGAATGCAGTCCGTGGCCTCCCAGCACCAGCATTGCCATGACAATATGGCTTCTAGAGTGGGTTTAAAAGGCATCCGCAAGTTTTAATAGGTACCTTCACCCTACAGAGTCAATATTCTGAAGGTTTAAATTAAGTGCTTCCATCCTCTGTGATTGCAACAACTATTCGAAGAAGGGTTAATAAGTAGTTAAACTCTTCACAGGGATCAGGAACCTTCATATGGATCAGGAAGCAGTAATGACATAATTGAGAACTTGTGCAATACAGAACCCAGCAAAATATCAGAATACTTTATTCAGCAGTTTTTTTCTTCCATAACTGGGATACATATTTAAAACTAAAAAATAGTTAAAATGTTAAGATAGTCCAACATGAGCATAGCAAAAAAAGTCAAAATACACAATAAGGCCTATGGAAAGATTATAAACTTTGAGGAGCTAGGGAATGGAATCCTAGACAAATTTTACACTTGGAATACTTGCCCAGATCTAGCAAGTCCTCTAGATACTGGGAGTCTTCCAGAAGTAGAATAATGGAATTTATTGCAGATTCCATGGCCATCTTTGAAAAATCAGCTGTGGGTTTCACCTAAGATTCTATCTTTAACAGAAATTCCTGCAAATCTAAGCAATCCTATATAGACTGGTTGTTGCTTTAAAAAATTTGAATGTCATATGAGGAACTGGTTCTTTCTTTGCTCCACTATTGGTACTTGAGAAGCTGAATATTACTGAACTCTTCTAGCTATTCTTAAATGTGGGGATGGAGGTTTGGATTGCTACAGGAAAGGACTTCACAGATTTCTAGCAAGGATGTGCAAATTCAGAGCAATCTGAATTTATGAACTGATCAGTTTGGATTTTCACATCAGTTCAGAAAAGTACATTTGCACATGCCCCATCAAAGCCTATCACATCTCCAAGCCGTTGCCATTTTTTTCCCCAAACTGATTCAGAGGTGCCTGACTCAATTCAATACTTTAAATTACCTTGGAGATTGAATTCAGAAATTTAAACGGATTCATCAAATTGCTTTTGGACTGAATCTATGACCTGGATACTTTCACAGCCCTAATATCTACGAGCTTTTAAGATCACTAGGAACAATCATGCAATATGTTATCCTGGCTTTACTCTTCCTTTCCAGAAAGGTTCAAACTATATGTGATGCAAGAGCTGCATATAACAATCCAACAACTCCTTTTCTTTCGCCAGGGCTAGGGCTGGGGGTTAGTGAAGAGGTGGTGGGAAATAGCGTACTTAATGTTCTTCTTAATGTTCAGCCTTTTCTCCACAACTCCAGTGCTTCTGGACTTATACTGGCAAGATAAATATGAATCTGGAACTCTGAAGTTTACATGAGACAGAAAGCTTTGGGAAAAGCAACCAACAAGGAAAGGATTAAGCATTCACTTTCTCCATTCACTTTTTAGCTGCGAAATACCCTCTCCCAGAGAGATATTTTTGAAAGGAGAAGAGGCCAATGTAATGCTGCTTTTCGTTGCTTAATGTGAAATATATAGCATGCACGTTCATTTCCTGAAAAGGAGTATATTTGTTTCAGACAAAAGAAGAAATACAGTTGATGGCTCATCTAACAAAGAGGGATATTAGGAATATACACATTGTCATGTTCACTGTTTCAATGTGCACTGTACATCGTAACATTTCACATGCCATGGTGCTGACGTGCGTTTCTGTTGGGAGGGAGCTGCTGTGAAACCTTGTGCCAAGCTCTGTATCTATGTTCATTTCGATGGAATGTGTTTGGGTTATGTGCTCTGCTCAAGAACTTTTCCCACAGACCATCAGAAGCCGTTAGGAGCACCTGGGATTGTGAGCCTGGGAAGATTCCACGGGGGGAGGGATCTCATTTGTACCGAGGGTTTTTAGTTTGCGTTTGGCGCGCTTTTTCCATTCTCAGCTTTCTTTGTGATCCTGCATACTATTCTTTAATAAATCAGATATCTTTGTGAACCTGTTCATGAGTCTGATGGTGTTTTAGGATAGGCAATCATCACACACATTAAAAGATGTACAGCTCACCTTATAAGAATCATATTTCAAGCGTATGGCTTATTATGGAAAAAAAAGTAGCATGTTGCCTGTGACAGAAATAGTCTTATAAAAATGCAGTTGTTTTCAGGAATTTTGCACTTAGTATCTTCAAATCTAATTAATGCATTGAAAGTTGTTCTTTCAAATGCCATTCCTTTTGAGAAAAGCAAACAATTTGCTCCTTTTCTCATCCTTCTCTGCCAAGAAGAATGTGAGGTTCAGGTGCTGTTGGTATAAACTTCAGCTAAAGGAAGCTCTGTGAAAAAGAAATTACATTAAAGCCCCCTTTGAAGGCAAAAGTGGGAGCAAGGATTTTGATGCAAATTATAGCATTTAAAATGCATGCCAGCTGCCTTAATCTCAAAATAATTGCAGATAAAGCTGTAGCAGAAATTGCTGTGTGTGTGGAAGAATATGAGAATGGGCTTAACCTGATGTCTGCTGATTTTGCTCCTTGGGTCATTGAATTAATAGTACTCTAAGTCACACTGAAGACATTAAAAAACAAAATTGGACTAAGCTGAATCCTTTATCCCAAACAGTAAGGGTGACAAAGTACTTTAGAGAATACTGCACACTTTCTCTTTATCTCTTGGGTTAGGTAATGTTGGCTTATTAAGCAGGATTGTTGTTGTTGTTGTTGTTGTTTAAAAAGACATGTGGTAAAACAGGCTGATATTTGAAGTGTAGGCAAATACGTTAAGAATGTGTAACACAGCACATGCTGAAATGGTTTCTCCAGAAGTACAAGATGATTCAGTCTGTAGTTAACTTTATGTGACCCCTGAGACACCAAGCAGAGTTTTGCTGGCCTTTTCTTCCCTCATAAGGACTATGATTTAGTTAAAACTGAAAGGCTCAGTCAACAGGTATTTCCTGAAAATATTTTCCATAAAAGCTGAGCACAGTTCTCCAGAATGAAAACTGATATTTTTCTCTTTTTTTTTTATTTTACCAGCCAAAGGTTACTATGATCTTGATGCTTTAAATGAGTCTGCTTGGCAAAGCGCCCAGAGTCAGCTGGTTCCATGTGGTATTTGTGGCCGTACCTTCCTGCCAGACAGACTGATCGTCCACCAGCGTTCATGTAAACCAAAGATACCAAAATAAAGTGCTCCTCATGTCAAGGATTTAAAGAACAAAACTGTTCTCTAACCTCTAGAATGAAGGTTTCAACACTGAAGAATCATTGAACTATATAGAATCATTCCAAGTATGCCTTGTGTAAAATTAACATAGTATTGATTATGTAGGTGACATATGGGACATGTAGCATCTGACAGTGTTTTGCAGCAATTATTGATGAAGTGGCCCATAAGGGGAAAAAGACTCTTTATAGAAACATCTGCAAGTTGGAGCCTTCACAGAATGGACAGTGGCCTTCAGGCTGTTCAGTGATCATCTTTCTTCGAAGTGTTGCAATCTCTGTTAAGAAAAGATTTTGTTTTATAGACTCCACACTTAGTAAATCATGTATAAGAATGCTTACTTTTAGTAATGAACTTTCTGTTTAAGGCCTCAAGCTACAGCTACATAAAGACCATACAGATTTTGATAGCCTTTTTCAAAAGTGGGTATGTTATTTCAAATCTTGTTTATCAAATACTGAATCTTTGATTTAAAACTTTGTCTGTTAGTTCTGAAAGTCATGGGGCAAAGGTCAACTGTTCCCATAAGCCCATTGTCAGATTTAATTTTCTAGCTTTTCTAGTTTCAAAATGTAATTAAATCATCTATTTTATTTCAAGATATAGGGAATCTGGGCCCTGTTTTACCTTTTTCTGAAAAAAAAATACGATTTCTTGTAACTGGAAATTGGAAATTCTTTGCATTTCTACTTACCATTTTTTTCACAAGTAATTTAGTGATGGCTTAAAACCTATAGTTTGTTTCCTGACTCTTCTATATCTCAAGACTCCCTTTACCTTTTCCCTGTCTCAGACACAAGCCATGACCTGTTATTTGCTGTTCTGGATTCTAATTCTGTTTCTCCATTGTGGGGTGCCTCAGGGTTTGATGCTCTCACCCCTCCTGTTTAACATCTACATGAAACTCCTGAGTAAGTTTGGGGTTTGGTATCATCAGATTTTGCAGGTGATGCTGTCAATATCTGACATAGTATCTGGAGGTTGTTTGGGTCTGGTTGGGGAGGAACAGACTTTGGCTCAATTCTGACATGACCAAGTGGCTGTTTGGGCCCCCTGGGTCAGATACTTTTTTCATCTTTGGCCTTGGATGGAGTTGTAGTTCCCCATTTGAGAGTAGTGCACAACTTGGGAATTCCTCCTGGACTCATAGCTACAGCTTGAAGAGCAAGTAGCAGCTGTGGCTAGGAGGGCCTTTGCACAGGTCTTGTGTACCAGTTGCACCCTTTGCTTGACCATGAGGTCCTTCAGGCAGTCACTTCACAATTAGACTCTTGCAATGTGCTCTACATGGAGCTTCCTTAATGATTGTCCAGAAGCTTCTCTGTTATTTACTGTATTTATATTCTGCTTTTTCTCTGAGAACTGAAGGTGACTTACAGGGGGCTCTTCCATAATTTTATCCTCACAAAAAGATCTTTGTATGGAGGATTGGGCTGAGAACAAGTGATTGCTTAAAAGTCACCGAGTGAACTCAATGATCAAATAGGATTTGACCCTGGATCTTCACACCTTAACCAGAATACTACACCAACCCTAGTCACTGCAATAAGTTCTGGCCAAGCTGATACATAATGTGGAAACATCAGAAGTCTATTTCTCAGAAGCAACAGAGGTCTATTCTGGCTTTCCACTTCATGCAACTACAGTTACCTGAGGGAAGAGACAGCCTTCTTGCTGACCTTCCTGTGCCATGATCCTATGGCCACTGCCTTCTACAAGGTAAAGAAAAGCTTTGAAGGCTGTCTACGTGTCTGTATGGATGTGTGAGTATGGATGGATGATTGGCAGGACAGTTGGATTTGTATTATACAATGCAGAATAATATTAGCCCAGAAACCAGTTTTGTAGGCTACTCCCCCATCACCCATCCTAGCTTATTTTTTAGGGTCCAGGGACTGTGGAGTATCAGCCTACTGAATGGGAACCTTGTTTTATGCTCACAGGCTATGATGTTGTGCAGTTTTGCTGCACTTCAAGTTTTCCAACCTGAAGGGCATAAGACAGAATTCAAAATGCCAGAAGAGAGGGTGGTTAGTGCTGGAATTCCCCTCAGAAGTCAGATTGGAGGGCAATATCATTAATCTCCTGTATACTTCAAAATAGCCACCCTGTTTGTGCATCAGTGGTACAAGTTCTGCCATCACTCCCATAGCCATCTGCTTTCTTCTTTTGTTTACAATGATTAACTGACCAAACAACAATCAGGTGACCATCCAGTGTTATGTAGTCCAGTGATCACTATAAAGAAAATAAATAATGGTAAGCAACAGGAATTTTCACACTATTAATGAGCACACATAGAGATTTATTTTTAATCTGAAAGTTTGCATGCATATATTGGTACTATGAAGGTTCCTGTTGGTCCATCACAATCTTCTCTCTTCTATTCATTTGTTTAAGTAATCAGCTCACCATACAACAGTCAGATGACCATGAAACACGATGTGGTCAGATGATTATTATAAATGAAATAAAAGAACAAATAAGCTGCCATCGAGATGTAAATTAAAATGACCCATCCATCCATTCAAATTGGAGTTACTTTATTCCCTTCCAAAAAGACAGGAAGAAATATATTTCAGGGGGAAAAAAAACTAAAAATATGCAGGCCCACCACCCACTCCATCTGCCCAATATTTGTAGAACTCAGATGACACAAGGCTATACATAATGTGGGGAAACTGGGGCAAGCAGCCTTTCTGAAAAGGTGCAAGAAGAAAGCCAGACCAAAATGATGGGCTGCAAAATTGCCTTAAAAAAAAAAAAACTATACAAGACCCCCATCATGGCTATCTAACTGTGATAGCAACTACATTTAAAATTCTGAATGTGTTTACCAGCCTAAAAAGATTTGTCTATACCAGGTTTATTGTACATATGAATATAAAAACATGAACCTGACTTCTTCCAACCACTGATTTCAAGGACAGAACATAACACTGTCCTTTGTGGGATTAGGGTAGCCCTCCTCAAGCTTCACCCCTCCAGATATATTGGGAGTACAACTTCCACAATTGCAACCCAGTATGGATTTTAGCTCCCAATACAGCTGGAAGGTGCCATGTTGGGGAAGATTGAGACATGCTTCATACTGTCTAGTCTTCAACAGCTTCATAACTTCATATGAGAGTGAAATTTGGACACAAAAAACATATCCCATGCAGGGTCCTTTGACCAATTGGATAGATGTCTCAGATCATTATGCTAGGCTTAAAAGGCAAATTAGCATCCTTGCATCTGGTTATGCAAATCCAATTCTCGTGACATACAGGAAATGATATTTGCTCAAATACACCTTTCCAACTTGCCAGATCAAAATGAGAATGCATGTTCTTATCTCTCCATATTCTGGAAAATGTTTTGGCCACAAATTCACACTCTGCTGTGCACCAGCCACATCACAATACTAAGGAATTATTGCTTCTAACAGTGCATTCCATATGTCTAGAATCATGTTTCCTGGAGTGGGGAAGATGTCTTAGAATTCTTGTCCAGAAAAGTGCATTTTTAACCATAATTATGAAGAAAAGACTAACAGTGTTAACACATATGGTATACCATATAATGTCTAGTAATCCAAGAATTGTGGGCATTGATCTTGTTCTTTTGCAAAGCCATCTTCAATCTCCAACCTCCTCCCTTTTCATCCTTAGTCTCTAATATCTGTGAGCTTGGGAAATGTATATGAAACAATGGCATGTAATTTAAAGAAAATTGTTAATACAAATTTGCTCAATTAATGTTAAATTACAAAATATTTAGAAGTTATATGAAGTTGGGAGAATTGTTGGTGAGTAAAAAAGGGTACTTTCTCAGCAAGTCTGGATTTGGCAACTCGGCTCATTTGGAGCTCAGAATTGGGAATTTTTGATTCTGACAACACACTAGGAGTTTGATGTGTCATTTAGGATGACTTTGAAGTGCCAATACAGAAGATTTCATTATCAAGGAAGCATCAGAGGACCAGTTATGTGTACAACTATAGCAACAATTACTCTTCCGATCAGCTGAAAACCAGTGAGTGCTAGTGAAAGTTAAAAACTGTGAATCAGTCAAGCACCATTTAATCAAGTGGTTAAAAAAACAGAAAATATATCTGCTTAGGGAAAATATTTTATTAAGAAGCTGATGGTTATTGGAAAATATGTGCTGAAATCCAATCCTGGATGTTAAATAATACAGTATCATAAAAGTGTCTGCAATACAGGAAGAAACGAAATCTTTTGAGTTTTCACCTTCATGTCCTAAAGCTGCCTGTAGATATTTATTCTGAGAGAATTGTCACCAGCATCTGTTTCCAGATGAAGTGTGCTGGAGGTCTCCATACAACAGGAAGCTAGATGAGAGCTATCATGTTTCATACTTTGCCTTTCAATGAAAACAAGAATAATATTACTGGTTATAATATATATTTTTTAAAAAATCAAAATCACCTAGTCTAGAAGGTAGTTTATTCAAATGGCATTTGATATCCATGATTTACATATTATTTGAGGAAAATACTTTTAGATCTATTAGTGATATTTCAGTAACCCTTTTGATCTGTATGAAGGGGGAAACAGGTTCAAGGTATTAAGTCAATAGGCCAGTTCCTGTTCTAAAATTCTGCTTTACATAAATCCAAATGAAATCCCATGACTCTAATGCATTTATTTCAATCTGTGAAAGAATTTTCTCACAACTAACAGCACATATAAATATGACTGAGAAGAGAACACAGAGATCTTGTGCCTTTTATGCAGTCTTCCAGTGAGGACTTGGAACTAAGAAGCTGAAGTCCAGGATACTACAGCTCAGGCACCCTGGCATTCATAGGCTGAGCATGGTGCTTTCCAGGGGCCCACAAACTCTCCTTTCCAGACAATCGTTCCCATTTCTCTTCTCAGAAACATCTAGGTAGAGTGGGTGATACTATTAAGAAAGTCAAGATGATGCCATGACTGAACAGTTGAAGCCCTGCCCCTTTTCTATGTGCAGCACATTTTTTACCTCCTCACAGATCCCTCTGTCTCTTCCATTATTTGTTCCTTCCTTGTTCCCTCCTTCCTTCCTTTTTTCCTTCCTATGCTACAGAAGCAACTCTATACAATCTACTGACATGAATGCCACATAGCACACATTGGCAGCATGACCAAAGCTTGCTAGTGTCCATTTTTCCCATTCAGAAATCTAAACACAAATAAAAATACCTATATTTGAGAAATATGTTTTTAAAAAATGTATATATTGAGTAGAGGTGTGTGTGTGTGTGTGTGTGTGTGTAGTGCACTGGCATAGTTGCATTTCAAAATGAGAACAGTTTGTATAAAAACTGTATTTTTAAGAAAAGCTGATCTATATAAAACCACTTGAATGCAATCTTATCATGCTTAGACTGGACCTTTTGAAATCAATAGGAATTTGTCTCAATGACTTCAAAGGAGCTGTTCTAAGCATGACTAAATCTGGATTCAAGAGAGTACATACATATACCTTTATTTGGATTCAGTATAGAATCTACGTACATCATGAACTTTTGATATCCTGGAGGAAAGGTGAGATATACATTTAACAAAGAAGGAAAGAAACAATCTGCAAAATAGGCTGGCTCAAAGAACATCACAGCAGAAAAAGGATTTGAACAAGGGCCACATCAGGGATGTCCAACAACATAACTGCTATGCCACCACTGGTGGAGATAAAGAAATTTCAAACACTTTCATTTTTGAGAAGCATTCCTTTGTAACTTGCCCCACTGGACTACTGCTGTATGATTTGAACAGTGATTCAAACTAGTTAATCTTTTTAACATTAACGAACAAGAATAAAATAGTATTTAAATGTGGATTTTGTTCAATTAATTTATAAATGTACTTAGTTCTTCTGCTTAATTAAATTCTGGTATTTTCATTATTGTAATTAACTTCTAATTAACAAAATGTTCCTGGGATTCAGGAGATTCTCAGGAACAATTCAGCAAACTGAATTTGGAAAGCAAATCATGCAAGCCTTGTTGGGCATTCAGAAGAATTTCTGAAATAGCTATAAAAGCTGTAAATGCTAGAACACAAATGTGGCTGTTGCCTATTAGCCATATACTTGAGACAGAATCTTATTGCATTCAGTAATCTTAACTTCTCAACAGTAGTTACTTAAGATTGTGTTGTTTCTGTTAACATTTTCATCATATTCAATACATAACAGAGAAAAAGAAACATGAATTTACTTTTAAACTAATTAATAAATGCTTAAATAAGATGTAGC
This sequence comes from Candoia aspera, assembly GCF_035149785.1. Taxonomy (NCBI): domain Eukaryota; kingdom Metazoa; phylum Chordata; class Lepidosauria; order Squamata; family Candoiidae; genus Candoia; species Candoia aspera. Next base: position 211,967,132 of record NC_086154.1, on the reverse strand, counting down.
GATTTATATAAATAAACATTTTTAAATCAACTGAATTCAGAAATAATCAAATATTATGCTCCTCATCAAGTGAGAAAAATTGCACAAGGAATTCATGTTCTGGCACAAAATTTGCAAATATAATATCAAGATCAAATTTAAATGCAATAAACTAAGGACTTGATTTATACACAATAGGACATGTTACCCTGGGACAATTTTTTAAATGTGCAGTATTTTAGAATTGACCAAATGTACTTAACCTCTATTATTTCCCTCATTTCTACACATACACACGCACACACACAGACACAAATTGGACAGTATGTGACAAAAGCTTCTCTAGTAGAAAGGTTGAAGACTAATTGCTTTTACACATTGAAATAGAAACTGACACTAATGTACATGTGTAAATAGTGTATGTCATGGAATGTCCTTTGTAATCCTTTTTTTCAAGCATTTAATCTTCTGGAAGATTTTATGACCATTAGCTAATTGCTATATTTACAGTTTCTGAAATTTCTATCTTTGCATTCAGAACACTTGAGGCTAAAATTTGCAGACATTTACTAATACATTTTCTAAACATCTATTACTGTAGTGCTTGAATTATATTTCAGAAGTATCCAAAATTCATTAGAGAATCTAGAGTTCACAATATTTGGGGATATAATTCTGGGAGGCAATTCTAGAAAGAAAAGTCTTTTGTTAACACCAATTAACCTTATGTTATTGCCTTGCTGGCAGTGGCAAGAACTCAATATCTCCAAGGTTAAATTGCACACTGGATACTTATATAGCATTCTGAACAGCAACCTAAGCTAATGGCATGTGTTCCTTTCCTAAGAAGTTTATAATCTAAGTGCAGTTGCAGGAAAGAAGGACGGGAGGAATGAAGCAAACACAGTTAACAACATTCTCGTTTCATTTTAGTAGCAAAAAAGGTGAGTTTTAAGAGCCACCTTTAAGGAAGAGAGAAAACAGATCTGATATTTTCTTAACAGGATGCCATGTTCCAGCAGCTGTGCAGCACTCAGAGCAGCGCCACTGAGTTGGCTGATCAGCTGGTTATTGGTGTGCCAATTCGGGCAGGAAAAATAGATGCCACAAGCATTTGAAGATTTTTTTAATAAATAAAATGTATGTTTTTATTATTGCAATCATAGCAAACCATACCCATTTCCACTATCCTCTTCTACATTTCCAAACTGCTAGTATATAATTCAAAATAATGTAAGAATTCACAGAGCCTTCCCTCCCTCCCTCCCTCCCCCTCTCTCTCTCATAGTGGAACTAATGAGTCTTCCAAAGCAAAATTAGTATGTGAAATAATTTTTGTCTGCAAAGAGAACTAGTACAGGACCACATCATATGAATTAACTTTGCAGTCTGAGCACCACAAATCTATTTCCTAATTGAACTTGGCAGTTTCTTCATATTAAAAACAAAATCCATAGGTGTACAATGCAAAATAATATTTTTGTTGAATTTATTTTTATTTTAGATATGCAAAAATGTGACATATAAATACCAAAGTAATCTATTACAATTTGTGTACTGGGCACCTCACTTCCTTATTCCATGCATCTCATTATTCAACGTTTAATTTAATGTATTTGAACAATTGTTCATAAATATTATTGGCTTAATAAATTATAAAAACTATGTTCCATTCTCTAATACCAGAGGAAGCTCTGAAGGACTTGGTGCTGTTGGTCTATATCTAGATGTCAAAAAGTTTTGAAGATATTGCCACTTAGTAGTTTTGGGCAAATGGTACTTAAACTGGAAATTCTAAGATAACTTATTGATATAAGATATACAGTCCACTTTTCAGGTTTTCCAACAAATGAATTGCCCTCTTATTTTCAAGTTTGAAGTCCCATGTTAACTTAATATGATAGGAAGATCAAACAAAGTGACTGGACTCATTTTGAGTCCAACAACATCCTCATTTTTTTCTTTTTTCTAAAATCAAATATTCAAATGATTCTGATATTATATTGATATGATAGTTATATTTTGCTTGTGCTAATTATTATTTGCCTATTTATAACTTTATGAATCATATTTTAATGGATTAAGTTGTCTTCATATTGATTATCACAAGTAACTGCTTATATTTACAGTGCTGCTAATGACAATATTTTGTTGAAAAGCATTGTGAACTCTCTCCCATTTAGTTAAACTGCTCTCTGTAACTATCCATTGCAATATCTTTTTCTGTATCTTGGATTTATAGTACCTCTTCTTTGGCATGAAGGCTTAAAACACAGGAACCTTAAAATCAACAAATCAATGTGTAAGTGCTCTAAGATTGCCCTCTCCCCAGCACCAGGTTTCCATTTGCTACTACTTAAAGTGAACACGTGAACTCATCTGACACACTCTCCTAAAGCTCTGAAACTATATCTTCTCACACCTCCATCAGTCCTATTTAGTTTAGAGTTATGTCTGAGGTGGCAGTCCTAAGGCTTACTAAGTCAACGGAAAACATTACAAGGCAGAAGGATGGAAAATAGCCCCCTTTTCATTCAGCACTTGCCAACATTCTTTATGACCTTTCAGGGGGCACTATGCTAATAATATTGGACATATGTGTGACCCAAATAAATTCACTTAAATCTAAAGGGAAACCATGATTGATTAGTTAAGAGAAAAAACATTCCACATGAAATGTTAGTTGAGACAAGAAATTCTCAGCTGTGTGAGCCAACATATGTTTTAAATATTTGCAAAAGATTACCTCTATAAATTAACACCAAAAGCTGATGTTCCTAATTCTGATACAGTCCCAACCTAATTTGAGAAATAGATCATTTGCCTGCTTGTTTATATAAGTGACATTCCAGACAGCAATAGCAGTTCCAACTTTGTATTTGGAAAGGAATCAAATCGTCCTGCTCATGAATCAACAAACCCCAGCAGGTGGCAATAGAGACACTTCTGCTTTCCAAAATTCTGAACCTCTCTTTTATTGACTTAGGTGTGTGTGATTCTCTTTCTAGCCCTTTCGAGCTTACTATAAAAAGAATCAGCCCAGGCTTTTGCTCAATAAAATAGGAAGACTAGGTGTGATTTCCTAGAACTCTTTCTATTATTTCATACATATTGTCAAATAAATTGGGACAATTAAATCATGAAGATGAAACTGAAAAAAAGCAAGGATACATTGATTAACGAACAACTTCTGCGTTAATAAATTTAGCTAGCATGTTAGAAAAAAAATTAAATATGGGAAATACTGGCAGTGTAGACCAAGAAAAGGAAACTCAAGAATCTTAATCTAAAAGATGAACTTTTAAAAAAATTATTATTACTCTTGGTAGCAGGCTACAGGAGTAGATACCCCCACACCAATACTTCGTAATTTATTCTTTTCCTCTGTATTTAATCAGATAATTTACTTACAAACATAGAAATAATGGGATGAAAATATGAAGTTACCTTGTCCTAGATCCTTTTCATTATAGTACTAGAACTGTTATTATCCAAGACGGCTACAATTAAAAACAGTAAATGTAATAAAATGGTTCTTTCCTTTGTGTTTTTTCTCTTTTCTCTCTTTTCCTTGCCCATCGCGTCTCCTCAATTTTCTACCGTCACTGGTACTAGAAGGAAGGTAGAATAACGTAATAACACCTTGGAATGAAGATGGCCATATATAATTCCAAGAAACTGGACCTCTACCACATGTACTTCTGTGTTGCCCTTTCTATAGGATTCCACACTCTGTTCCTAACATTTATTTTATATCTAATATACTTGATAGAAAAGAGGAATGTTCTCATATCAAGCTATTAACCAGTACTCTAAGATTGCAAAATTCCTATTGCCCATTATACTGTGTCAGAACTTACTAGAACAAGCCTGATCTATGTTACTGCTTATCTATGCATTATATTATTATTAGTCATTTTGTGATATAGATAGAGAGGTAGAGAGGTAGAGAGAGACAGAGATGATAGAATAAACTTGATTATCATGCCTTTAAATTGCATCTTATTTCAGGTATGCTGGGATCCCTTTTTACAAAATACATTGAACTAGGCCATAATGTCTTTTTTTTAGCTAGCATGTTTGTGAACCAAGCAATTGTGGGTTGTTCAATAAACCATGATTAAGCAGAGCATGGCTTGGCATGATGCATGAACCCAATCTCAGAGTAAAAAATAATGGAGAAGACAAATAGTTTGATCTTCAATGAGGTACCCATCCCTCTAAAAAGTATCTGCAGGAATGCAGCATGGAATATTTATTTGTATAAAACACCTATATCGATTTTTTTAAAAATAGAGAGAAATGTTCCCTGAAGTGTTCCTTCCTGCCTCTTCTACAAGGTCCCCTCCCCCTGCCATGTAACACAGGGCTCCAGTGAGCTAGAGGGGAGTGTGTTCACTTATGCTGTATAGAAATTCCGTGGCATATCAGGAATGGGTTTCCACCCCCAACCCCACCCCCACCCGCAAATGGAGAAAATGGTGGGAAGTTTATATACAGAAAATGTATGTTTGGACACAACCGTTACCCCACCCCAGTAAAAATGTACAAATGAGGCAGACTGATCGCACCATAAGCATCTTGCCTAGAAACAAATGTTTACTCAAATTTTAGCAGATTTTGTTCAATCAAATCAAATCTTCTTTTGACCCCGAAACCATATCTCTTGCTTCATCTATGGCCAATTTTAGTTGGAATTTGTTTTGTTTTAAAGAAAGGCAGTACAGATATTACTTATAAATAAATAAAACCTTTATCTATAAGATTTCCTGTATCTCCTATACAACAGAGCTGTATCAGGGAAGGCAATTTTAGCAGCCAGCTAATGCTGTATGGAACTGCTAACAGCTCAAAAACTAAAAGGAGAAAAATTACCATGTTGGATGTAAATGTGTTTTGGAAGCTACTGGACATTAAAGTAACCAGAGAGTCCCTTTGGATGAAGCTCAGAATCAGGAAAGGTGTGAGGCTATAAAACTTTTAATATACTATTTTAAAATCTGACAGAGGGTAATAATAAAAACACTCGCACTTCTAGAGCACCTTTAGCTGCCTGAAGGTCTTTACAGCCACCTATTTATTAAGACTTTCAGTCCCAGTAAGCCAAATCCTATTAATTCAACTGGATAAAGATAAGGGTCATATGGCAGGAGTGATTCTTCAGAAATTCATGCTGGCTTCAAGAGCTGAGCTGAAATCGATTAGAGGAAACTTTACTAAGAAAATTCCACAAGGATTTTTTTTTCTGTTTCCTCCCCTAGAAATAAAAAACCATTTTGGAGAATTTTATCCAAATATTTTCCACCAGTTTTTGGGAGGAGGAGGAAGGAAATTGTGTACAATAAAAAACGTTGGTTAGGCTACCAGCATAGCTGCGACTACTGTTGCTCCTTGTAGAGTCAAAGAGACAGAGTACTGTATTATATTCTCTACCGATCAAGGAGCCTAATTTCTCTCCGACCTTTTGGTTGCAAATTTTGTTGTTCCTCCTCCAAGGGTTAATGTGATGCCACTGTCAGTTGCTTATCATTGTGGTGATAAGCCCTCTTTTTCACATCTATATGAAGCTACAGGACAAGTTAATTTATTGGCATGGGATACTCAGTTGCACATCTCCAAGTGATGCCACCGAGGTCTTTGTCCAGTGTCTGGAGGCCATGAAGGTCTAGATGGGAAAGAACAGGCTCTGGCTCAAGACTGAGTGACTGTGGGTTTTAAGCTCTCCAGCTCCAAAGATTTTCCACCTTTAATTCTGCTTGGAGTACATTTCCCCAGCTAGAGTGTGTACAATTTTGGCATCTTCCTGGACTCATGGCAGAAAGAGCAGCTGACAGCTGTGGTTGCACAGGTCATCTTATCTACCAATTGCATCCATTTCTGGACTGGGAGGTCTTGCTTACAGTGACTTATGCCTTAGTCACCTCCCATTTGGATTACTGTAATGTGCTGTACATGGGGCTTCCCCTGCAGACCACCCAGAAGTTTCAACTGGTCCAGAATGCAGTGGCATGGACAGCGATGGACATGCCTTGGTATGGCATGTAACACTTCTGCTTTGTGAGCTGCACTGGTTGCCAGTTTGCTTCCAGGTGCAATTCAAGATGCTGGTCAGTTACCTATAAAGCCCACATGGCACAGGGCCTGGCTACTTGCAGGACCATCTCTCTCACATTGTTTCTGCTCACCCCACCAGATCTAGCAGAGAAGGCATGCTCTGGGTTCCCTCTATTAAACAATGTGATCTTGTTGGACTCAGGAATTGTGGCTTCTCTGGGGCACACCTCCTTATGCAACAGCATGTCCCCAGAGATCCAGGTGGCCCTGATCCTGTTAGCTTTTCATATGACTTTGAAGACCTTGCTGTTTCCACAGGCATTTGGACCAGGAGGTTAGGCAAGCTCTGCTGTTAATGTGGTTTTATGATTGAGACATGTTATTTACTTCAGCCGCCATGGGTTATTATTTGTAATTGTTGGTTTTAAACTTTGCACACTGCCCAGAGTCACTAGTGTAAGAGGGACAGCCATATAAGTCATTTAAATAAATAAAAAACAGAATCCCAGGTTATCTGAATTCCATTGCCAGTTTTCTAATGTTCTAAAAATCCCATTTTCAAGGAAAGAACATTACTAACATTGTAGTGCGTAAGATGGTCTGCACTATCATTGGAGGGCATATCTGGTTCACTCCACCTCCCTGCTACTAGTATTCTGATGAGATGGCTAGAAACCATGAATTGATACATCATCTAAGAAGGCAAGGCTCAAAAAACAGAAACCCCAGCAGTGCAATCTCTTTTAATTTTGTTTTACAGAGGGGGGAGGGATTTATGTTTCAGCATGAATTTGAGAGGCCAGGATGAGGTATTCATTACTAACCAGCAAATGATGATTGATTGGCAGAAAGTGTGCTGTGCTTAGCTATTGACCAGGAAGGCCAAGTATTCTGTCTTCTGCAAGTGCTCTAGACTTACAGTCCAGTAATCATGCTCCCACAGTGTCTGAGTATCCTTACAGTCAGAACAATTAAGTACGTCCCTGCAGTCTTTTAACTGTAAAATCAGAAATCTAGAAGATGGTTGTTGGAAGTGCCCTATAATTCCCATAAATCAGGATGATGCTCCTCACATCTAATGGACAAACCTGCACTTCCTATAAGTTTATGTATTAAGAATCTTCAGTGTGCATCCATATTCTTTGTTGTAATAATTTCTATAAGCTTTTCTACTTTCAGAGAACATGTGCAAAATTCAGTTTTCACAAAACTTTCCTCCTTGCAATAGTCCTGATGAAGACTGGACCAAGATAACAGAGAATGTCATGATTTCGTGGTATAGCTGAATATACAAAACTCATTAGACTTTTCCATTCCTGCCATCAAATTACTATTTATTTTTATATACCTTTTTTGCTTATTGTGCTCAATGTTCCAAATCTTGTGGATTTTTATACAATTAGTCTGCATACTGTTGGACAGGTGGGAGAGGTGTTTATTTGCCTAAAAATGAATAAAACAGAATTGACATAAGGAGTTTATGGGGGCAATTATTTTGTCATTTATACCATTTAGTTTCCCTGGATTTGTACCAGGGTAGCTGTAAGTGGAACTTGGCTAGAGAAAGAACAATGATCAATAAAGAAAATATCCAGGTTCCCTTTTTTTCCACAGGTGCTGCTGTATTATGTCATATGTTTGTTCTGATGTTGCATGTCTGAATTTTCCCTCCTCTGTGTACCATCTTCCAGTCAGAACAGGAGAATCAGTTAAAGGTTATACTTGCAGATGGATCCAAGCCACAGACCTTGGAAGCAGCATAATACTTCCACTTTGTCCAAGTCAGCATTTGGGCTTTGAGAGTTTGTATCTCATTAAAATAACACTGGAGAAGATTGTCCAAGCAAGGAATAGTTAGTTTTTGGCTCCTCTGTATCCTCTGACATTTGGGGCCTTCATCCTAGAAGATGATTGTGACAGCTGGGATGGCTCAGCACTTCTCACAATCGAGTCCATCATATGAATCCACAAACATAAAGTAAATTCCCCCCTAAATGCATGCGTATCAGCAAGAAACTCCCATACACAGCAGGAATAACATTTACAGTATCCTTCTGACCTCTATTTCACCTCATGGTTTTTCAGTACATAAACTACTGTGCATAGCAGATGTGACATATCATAGCTTGATGCAAACCAGTACAACATCAGGCACAGTTCATTTAAAGAAATACCTTTGTAAAAGGAGGGGAGAAACCCACAAATGTGCAGAATTGCTTACCATAAAGGAAGTCTAAATTTCTCGTGTTTCCTGTGGACACCTGATGAGGCAACTATATGATAGCAATATGCTTTCAATTAGATTTGGGCAATATTACTTTTCCTTCCTTTTGTTAAAGCATTTTTTTTTGTAGTCAATACATGGTAACATTATCATTATTCCATAGGAATTTCTAACCCCAAAGTGAGATTTTTGATGCTACACAATCACTTCTTTAACACCTCTTATCAAGATGCTAGAATTATTATAGGTAGAGGGGACTGGGGTTCAGACATTGTTGTTCCAATGTTTGCAGCACTACACTGTCCACATCCTTCACCATTGGTCTGTGGAAGTACATTAAGAAGAGTATTTCAGCTAGATCTAGTGGGCCACAGGTTCCCTCATTCTGCTTTATGAGGTATAATCTCTGGCATTGACAGAAGTTCCATTGCTTCTATGATGGAATTGTAGCAGAGCTATTGAGCATTGCAATCAGCTTGATACTTGGACATTTTCTCCTGCCTTTGGGTGATTCAAGTTGCCTGCATCTATTGTACGACTTTGAATGGATGAGTAAAAGTATGGATAATTCAAGAATAAGGAGCAGGCATGGGTGTCAAATATGATAGTTTTAAATGGCTATTATACAGAGGGTGGGAGAACCTTTCCTTTGCTTCTACCATATGTGCAAAATGTTTTCACAGCAGAAATGTTTTGAATTATGGATAGCTTGATGAAAGTACTCCTTATCTATCAGTTAATACGATAAGAAATGTTCCCTCTGCACAGCTGGAGCATGCCCAAATCTTTAGCTGCTTTAGTTAAAAAACAACAACACCTCTTCATTTAAACTAACATAAACTCTACTGAAATGCCCTTGATTTTAACTATTCAAACATTTTGTTCAGTTCTCTTCAATCCCCAAACAACTTCTAGGAACATTGGATTGGACACAGGGAGAATCAAGTTCCAGTCCCCTTGAATGGGACTGTATCTGGGTGTTTTTGGACCAATTGCTACCTCTTGGTCCTACTTATCTGACAAAACTGTTATTAGGAAAAAACTAACAGTTTATGTTTTGTGTGTTCTTTCCATCATGGCATCATTTTAGTGATTAAGACCAATGAAATATCCTAAAAACTAAAAAAAACCCCATGGACAATGTATCTGCTCTGACCTCACCCTTCTAAATAACGTTTTACAGCTGCTGATTTACAGAGATATTGTTATGGCTAACCCAGAAAACAATAGCTATGGGGAAACGTATAACTCGCTTGGGCTTCTGGGATATACTGTTCTATAGAATAATGTGCTTGTCTGTACGTTATTGGAAGAAAAGGAAAGCTCCCTCCAAATGGCAAAAGCTTAACTGCAGACCCTTTTTGCAACATTTCATTGGCTAAGAGAAGAGTTGAGATGATGCCAAGGTGCTTTTCAACCTATTTCAACTTGATAAGGTTATGTATGCAAACTGAAACTTCTCATTTCCTTCCCCTCCCATAGTATATTGTTTCCCATTCATATAAACTGAGGAAGTTAAGTAAATTATTCTCAAGAAATGTCCCCACTGACTTAGGTTAGTTTGCTTAACATGCAGGTTTCCTTTTCCATGTTAATAATTTTAATACATATGGAGGGGCTTGAATGGGTCTGCAAAAGCACTGTGTGCGCTACAACTTCCATCTCTTCTATTAAAAAGGATATTGAACATATAATAAGGTTTCCTGGAAAAAATACCTGTTTCAGAAAGAATAGGAAGCTGTAGTTGTTGTTACTGTTGTTAGTGTTATTTTAACTATTTGCCTTCTTTCTCCTCTGCTTCTCTTTTCCAGGTGGGTAGCTACATTAGACTAGCACAACAAAAATATACAAAGATTGCCATGGCACTTTAAACACTGACAGATTTTTTTTATAGCATAAGCTTTCATGGAAGTGGATATAGTCTTTGACAGATTTAAAGTTGCTACTAGATGCCTTTGTGTTCCCTGTTGCTATGTGTAAGTGCTATTCTGCACATTTTCTAGACTATCCCTCACCTTCACCTCTTTACAAAGTTCAGATTTTTATGTTCATCAGTTGATGGTAACAACATTAATGTAATTACTTGTGCACATGGACAGTTATTGACCTCACCTCTGTGTGCTTTTCATGAGAAGCAGCTCTAATAATTAATTAATGGGGCTTGGTACATATACAGCTAAATCAACTCTGCAAGTTTCTTAATTGCTACTTTAACCAATGACAATGAGAAGTTGGAAGTGGGAGAAGCGATGTTACAGGAGAAACTCACTTGCACTTTTTCCTTTACCCCATTAACTTGGCTCACCCCCATCTTACAATGTGTATTTCCAGTTCCTCCCTCCTTATCACTAGATTACTAATGCTGATAAAGAAATTATAATCTTAACACCAAGACATGAGATATATAATAGGTTGTGAATTGCTTCAAGTTCAGTTCCAAAAAGTTGTTTGGGATGCACATGGGCATGAGCAAAGCACCTCTGCAGTGATTCTGGGAAAAGACATGGCAACTTTACTTTTTAAAATAGTTTTTACTAAAAGATTTTACATAGGTAATAAATACATTCAAAGAAAGAAAATATATATATAGTGAAGTAAATGTGAAAAAAAGAAAAAAAGAGAAAAGAGAAAACAGAGGGAAAAGAAGATAGAAAAAAGAAAAAGAAAATAAAAAACAGAAAACTTAAATGTGTTGTGTGTGTGTATGTATGTGGCTTCTGATCTTCCTCTCTGCAGTTATACACACAATTTTAATCAAAACTCTCTCTCCAAGATTTCATCATAATTCCCTTCTTTCTATAACCTATTCTTTCTAATCATCAAAACCATACATCACAAAATCATTTTCTTTCTTACGCAAAAAGTTGTTAAGGGGTTTCCAGTCATTGATGATTAGAGAAATGATTTTTCTCTAATCAAAGAAGTCAGCTTGTTCTGTCAATTTCACCAGCTGTTCCTCCATGGTGGGTAATGCCGAATCTTTCCATCTTTGTGCTTATAATAATCTCACTGCAGTAATCATATATTGAAATAATCTTCCATGACTCTTTTCTAACTGTTTATCTATCAGCCCTAAAAGGGAAAGTTCTGGCTTCAATTGAATATTAATGTATGAAATCCTCTGTATCAATGTATGTACTGTGTTTGAATCCATTTTTTTTAAGGTTTTTTAAGCATGATAAAATGTCCCTTCACGTTGTTCACATTTCCTACATACATTTGAAATGCCTTTATACATTCTAGGTAATTTCTCTGGTGCTGCGTACCAATGATACATCATTTTATAAAATTCTCTTTAAGATCCTAACATAATGTAAATTTCAACCCTTTTAACCACATATTTTCCCACTGTTCCATCTGTATATTATAACCAAAATTCTTAGCCCACTTTAACCTGTTCTTCCTCCATTTCAAATTTCAACAAAAGTTTATACATTTTAGCAATTACATGTTCATCACTGGTACACAAATTGCACTTCAAATTTTGTCTTACTATGCTTCGTACCAGAAATCTTTGTATCCATTTTAAATCTTTCTGATTAACTGTAAATGTGAAAACTATTGACAACTATATCCTTCTGCCATTAGTTGCTCTCTTCATTTAATTTTATATTCCCCTTGATGACTTTCCAATAATTCCTGGTACATTAACCATTTGTCTTTGCCTGTTGTTTCTCCTCTATAAAATGCTTCTTGTGCTGAGATCCATAAAGGTGTTTTAATACATGGTGACTTTAAAGAGCTGCAGAGAGATGCTAAATCCATGCTCCTGTAAATTCTGAAGAAGTGTTTTGGAATCAAATCCAAAGCACTGCACAGTTCTAATGACTAAGAATGGCAAACTCATGTAAGTTTTTGTTTTTATTTTTAAGACAATATATGCTAGCTTTTCATCCTGGTTTTGGCTACTCAGGTGACACAGAAGACATCTCCAGTGTGTTTTCTAACATTATTGTACCTTTGGCATTCAACAGAAGCAGCAGCAAGTGAAGAAACATGCATTTCAATTTTGCAATGCAGATCCCACCTTTTATGCACTTGTTTGTGACACCACAACGCAAGTACAAAAAAGCAGGACTCACATCATGACATCATAATGCATGTTTCATTATTTTGGCATCAATGTGGCTAGCTGCAGATGCCTCCGATCACATCTGATTCCATTTCTCCACTCTAATTATCTTTTTTTTAGTATGTATGTTTTGAGTAATGTGACTTCCATTCTTGTAATATCCCTACTCTTGGTGGAAATGTTCTTAAGGAGATAGCATCTGGATTACCACATTTTCCCCAACTTCTCTTCAGACAAATAAAAAGGGATTTGCAGACAGGAAATCCACAGCTGATGATATAAGGGTGGTGCCTTCCACAGTGTACGTACATAGCTAGAGAACTATGAATAGTCACATACTACTCTTTTAAAGATGCATCCCCCTACAGTGATGCAGGTACACATGCATTTCTCAGATTAACAACAATATCACCCCTAAAACTACAATATAACCTTCCATGCAATCTTTATTTAAAACCAGTGTTCCTCCAGAGCTAGGCCAGTGTGCCTACAGTTCTCGGACAAAACAAATAAACTGGAAATAGTTATATGGTTTTTCACATCTCCCTCAGTCAGTCACTTTTCATTAGCCAGGACATGGTGGTTCTTGAAGGAATTTATAAAATCAGGGTGACCAAGTGCCACAGGTCTGCTGTCAACCAAATTGGCAATATTTTTCTGAAAATAGTAATAATAATAATAATAATAATTTAATTCTGCTTTTTTGCACAGAAAGGAACTGACCTTACTGTTTGCATTTCAAGTACTTCTTTTCTTCTTACAGTCATCTGACTCTTCCTCCTCCTCCTCCTCCTCCTCCTCACTATCCCCAACCCCATTCTGAATATTTTTTGCAGTGTTTCATTTTGGACTCTCCCCTAGCCCTCCTAAGAGAGACTCCAATCGTTCTTTTGGAGCTGTGGCATTTGGAACAACCACACAGTAAGCTAGAAAATAATAGAGCATAAAGTATATCAGTGAGCTGGGGGCACTTTCAGAGAACCCAGAATCAGAATTTTAACTTTTTCAGTGAGTCACTTATAGGCTATGTCCTTATGTTACAGTCCTTACTTTGGCACATCCCATGGGGGTCATTAACACCAGTTTTGTATCTGTTATTTTTATGGGTAAGCTGTCTGCCGTGGTATTTTTTGGTTTTTTTGTTTTCTAATCCTAAGCACAAAATACTTGGCAATTATCAATTGCATCTAAGCTACTGTGATCCTCGGCTGCTCTCAGTAGGGTAGAAGCCTATTAAAAGAAGCCTATTAGCTAAACTAGGCCACATCCAACTGGCAGCTTCCAGGCTACTAATTCAGCCCTGCATCATCATAGGATGTTTAAACTTTCCAACTGTACAATTTTCAATTGTACTAAGCCAGTCCAAAGGTAGACAAGCATGTCACATCTTCCAAGGCAGTACTGCTTGCTCAGCAACATGAGAGCCAGGGACATGTGGCCCCAGAATCACCCTTATACTCTCCCTGGAAGCTGGGAACAAATTGTCAGTATATTTAGGTTTGTGATATAAGGCTGTGAGGGATAAGGAATATAAGCATGCTCAAAACTAATCTCTCTACCTCTGCTTCAGATTCCAACCGTAACTCCTCTTTTCTCCTGCTTCAGGGCTTGTCTGCATGATCTGGTTGCTCTACATCAGGCAACCATTTTTGAAGGACAGAAAGGGCTGATGTTGCCCTTTATTACTCCCCCCCACACTGTCAGAGTGTCCTGAAGGTGTCTTTTTCTGTTCCATTCCCAAATTACATGTGGAGTCCTTGGTGCTCTCTGAGCTTGGTTGTTTGCTTGCAGATGTTTCATTACCTGACTAAGTAACATCATCAGTGCTGTTGAGTGTGGGGTTTGCTCCTGGTTTATATACAGTAGCTTGCCCTGCCAGTGTTGGTGGAGATGTGATTTTCTCCTTTTCTTTCAAGGAACTATCTTGAAGGAACCTATCTCAAGGTAGCTACTTCAAGGTAACTACCTCAAGGAACTACCAAGCAGAAAACCACACCCCTGCCAACATTGGCAGGGCAAGCTACTGTATATAAACAGAGAGCAACCACACACTCAAAAGAGTGTGAGATTTTTCATATTTTACTATCCACTAAGGTAGAAGCAGAGTGAACCTGAGGGAAGGAATAGCATCAGACTGCTTTTTCCAAATAAATTCTGCCTTCCTGATCTGAATAGGCCTCCTTAGGAATGCCTGCTAAGGATCTCCATTTGCCTGGAGGTACAGCGTAAGGGTGCCCAATGGTATGTGTTCTCTGTGGATACTCTCATCCTCTGGAACAGCTTGTTCCCCCATCCCAAGTCCCTATGTTGAAGGACTTCTGGAAACTAAAAAAAAAAAAAAAACCCTCGCCATTTTGAAAGGCCTATGAGGATTGACTTGATTTATCAGTGCTAAGTTTAGTTTTGATGATTAGTGTAATTTTATAGTATTTATTATACTTGTTTTATTTGTACTATTATCTGTTACTGCATTGAGTCTATGAAAACTGAGGCAGGGACATATCTCATAAAATTAAAATAGAAATCAATCATAGCCATTTCTTGTGTTACTATGTTTTGTTCCTTTTTATTTCTGAAAATGCAATAAATGTTTTAGCAAACAAAACTGCAAAAAAGAAAATTAGGCCATTCTAAGACCATTAAATTGTGATTATGGTTTTTTACCACATAATAGGATGCTATTATCATCACAGAACAGTTACTCTTACGGTTGAAATGATGGATTAGGAAGACTGGGGGAGGCCAGACTCAAATCCATTGTGAGCCGTGGAAGCTCACTGTATGACTTTTGGCCAGTTGCTGGAGAAAAACATTGGAACAGAGAGAACTGTGTACATTGCCTTGAGTTCTTGGAGAAACGTCAAGATATAAAATCGAGTTATTTAATACATGGAAATAATTTTAGTTTGTAGACCATATAAATGTAATGATTATCAATCAGTAGGTTGAGTTGACCATCATTCCCCAGAAGCAACTATAAATCATGACAATGTAGAAAATTTTACTTCTGCATTCCTCCAGTGGTACCTTTCCTACAAATTAACTTTTTCTGCATAAGCCAAGAGTTGGCCATGCAAAAGTGCATCAGGCCTGAAAATCTATAGAGAGTAAAGTCCCACTAAAATTAATGAGTCTAACTTCTGACTAGAAATATACTATAAAATTATTATTTTATTGAACACAGTGAATAGCAAAGTAAACAGAATACAACATCTTGAAGGATGGAGAATAGAACCTATGAAAACAGTGCAAGCCAAATGAATGTCACTCCTCTTTCCTAACCTATGAACAAAGACAGGAAGGAAAACATCCTGAGGAACAGTTGGAAAATATCCTTCAAATAAGGAATAATTTGGCATCAATCTGTGCCAAATGTTGGATGCCCCTGGCTATTCCGACAAACTAAGTTGTGCTGAATTATAGGCACAACAGAGTGAAATACAACTGAAATTTGTTTCTAATTTCATCCAGACCCTCAACATTATTTTAATGTGTTTTTCCTTTCTTACCGAGCACAAAAACAATGTTATTGACTTTGTACCACTTCCAAAATGGATGGATGAGGTAGGTCCTTTGAAAATGCAATTCTGTTTTAGAGGTTCCTTGTTGTCAGGAGTGCCAGCTCTGACAGGCTAATATGGTATCCCATTCTAACATACTCACAAAAACTTCCCTCTGATATTCAGAATCCTTCAATCATGCCTTAGTGAATATGATACTCTCTGTAACGTTTTACCAATATTATTTTTCAATCTTAAAGTGCATTTCAACATGTCACCAGAATTACCCTACAGTGATGGTACAACATTATGTTTTTCATTTAAAAGAAAGAAGGGCCAACCCACATTAAGAAGATGGAAACATACTTTACATTTCTCTTGTTGTTGCCAATAGTAATTTCATGTATGCAATAGGTTACAGTACGCTATTTAAGTGCTGTTGGAATGTGTGGTTTATTAGGAATAAGCCCCTAATTATAACAGTGCTACTGGGCATAGCACTAGGAATTTACTCTGTAAGCTCTGGAAATGCTGACTGCTTCATTCCTTTTGAAGAGTTGAAGCTTTTCAAGCAGGAAAGATTTCTCCTCCTTTACAAAGTTGTGTTCCTGTTTTTATGGCATTTTGCATTACCCTGTTCTGCTCTCCCCCCATCATTTTCCTCTCATTTCTCCTTCCCTAAATCTGAATCCCAACGTATAGGTCAAAGAACAATCTTTTGCAAACTGAATGTAACTCTTCAGATGACCACTAGAAATCCAGTCCTGCTCTTGTTTTCTGCAAAGGAGCTTCCCCATAGATTTGTTGTGTGATGGACTGCTTCTTTAAGTCCAGCTCTATCTCTTGCTCTACCCCTGGGATTTCTTTCTTCATACTCCATAAAGACATTCAACATGGCTAACAGTAGGCTGTGAGGGTCTCTGTAGTTGCCTTCTCAAGTTATTAAGTTACATCTGGTGCTGAGGAGCTTCTTATACATTGCTGATTAGAATGCTTGACTATAGATATACTCACAATGGTCAAAACAAGAAAAAGACCACAGAAATTACTTGAAAGATGATCACAAACAATAGAAAAGCAGATGAAAACCAACAGTCAGAGCCATTCCTGGCTACAAAGCAAAACGAATGTCTGTGGAACATAGCAAACATTTCCCTATGAGCATATCAAGGGCAAAGAACATTCTGTAGTTTACCAGAATGGTGAAAGAAATTCAAGAGGAAAAATGCATCCCAAATTTACCTCCAATAAATGCCAAATTTTCTGGGCAATATAGGGAATTCAGTTAAGACTATGCATATCTTAAATGTACATAAATACGTTTATAATAAAAAAGCAAATATTTCCTGGATGAGTGTTCCTTATATTGGTTTTTATATTTGTTTTAAATTGTCATATTAGTTTTATGCTGTTTCACTTTTTATACGTTCGTAATATGAAGGTTTCATCATGGGGAAAATCGGTCTATGCGGTCACTAGGAGTCAAAAATGACTTGATGTTCATAATCAATCCATATGACAGGTTATTGGACAGTGTGACAGTACAGCAAACAAATAGCACAATTATGTATGTACAAACTCCACATTTCAACAATTTAGTTTGATGTACTTTTTAAAAATAAAAAGTAAGCTTAGTAAAAAAAAAACCCTAGGTTTCCAGATCATGTCATTTTCAATTTAATATAAAAATAATCGAGATTTTCAGTGTCATATTGTACCTTGTTTTGTTGCTATAAGTAAATTAGTGACCATGTCCAAATTCTCTTCCAAGACTTGATCTTTCAGTTATCCCCAAATGCTTCTTTCAAGCATTAAAGAAGTATCATATTCCGTAACCTTTCCGTAACCCACCCAGAGTTTGTTGGAGTAAGCAGCTACAATATATTTAATAAATAAATGAATAAATAAAACTCCTTCCATCACATTCTATCAAAAATAATCATGCATTAACTCTAGCGCCATACTCTGACACAATCGTATATTTCTCTCCTGAACATATTTAGTGATTGGAGGTTGCAAGTCTGTTTCAGATGAATTACTCCCAACCTTGCTGACTTGGAACTGGAGGCACATGAGATGCTGAGCATCTTGGCTTGGACAGGAAATGCTATACATGCAGACCGTCAAATACCAGTTATGCAAAATAATGATTCTCCTATCCCATTGGTGACTATGGAGAGCAATCAGTTTTATCAGTGACATCATGGAAGTAAGGAAACAATTTTATGGTTTGTGACTGCAATCTAAATGATGTCATAGCATTATCAATCTAAGGACATGTTAAATGATGCCTTGAAAAACCTATTTGGTGCTGGCTTGTACATTGTAGGAAAAGTTACTGTTGTCTCAGTGGAAAACATTCAGAAAAGTTCTCAGCCAGGCACTTAGCATGAACTAGGAAATGAGAGTTAGCCTGCATTTAACTTTTAATGTATGATATTCTATGCTCTATGATGGTCACAGCTCTATGTGGAGCTTTTCTTTAGGCAAAAACAAGGATGGCATGCCCAGTCAAAAGCAGAACACAAGGTGGCAATAGGAATTAAATCCTTTCCTCTGCAATCACTATCCTCCAGGAAGTAATCATCTGGGAAAGACTAGTTTAAAACTCCCTTCCCCATTCATAGCAGTCTAGAACTGGATTGGAAAGCCCTGTATTTACTTCTGAGCAAATAAAAGACTCAAAACATATATGGATGTTATATATTGCAAGTAGTTTGTCTTTCAGTGTACCAGAAATTGAGCTCCAAAAAAGCCAAACTAAAGAAGAAAGTACACATCATGCAGAAAACCTACAATGGACTCTCCTGAGTTTTCTCCTAGAGCTGGGACATGTATTTGAAATGGAGGAGCTCAAAATGCACATTTCCCCATGAACAAACACATTTCCTTCAGTTGGGCCTGACTTGAAATAAGATTTCCATCTCCTCTCCACCATTCCACTGTCTGTCCTGTGTATGACCCTTACCTAGCAGTAAACAACCCCCCTCCAATAAATTCATATTCATTAACTGAATCCAGGGTCTTTTTGGCAAAAAGTCAGGAAGCTGAGTCCAAAGTCAGGGATCGGAGGCCAAGAAAGTAGTTAGATTCAGTCTTCAGGCCAAAGGGTTACATGAGCTATATGCAGAATTGAACAAACCAGTCAAGTCAAGAAATTCTAAAGAACTGAGATGTGAGAGAGAAGCTGAATAAAAGAACCAGTCATTTCCAGCACTTGAGAGCTACAGACTGAATGCTTAAATGCTGAGATTCAGGTAGCTTTCTTATTGGTGTAGGAATCTTTAATCCAGCCAAGCCTGCCTCAAACTGGCACTTCCTCTTACAGCCTGTCTAGTCAAGTGCTATCTTTCCATAAGACTTGGGAAGCTCAACCAGTTCTTCTGACTCTTTGATTGCATTTTCTGTAACACAACTTGTCCTGGTTTCCTTGCTGTTTGGAAACTGGGATCCTTCACTTCCTCTCCTTCCAACACAGAATCCTCCATTGGTGGCATGTCCCTGTTGCGCAAGCCATTCCCCTCTCCTTTCTCACAAAGGAAAAATTGGGGAAAGGGTAGAGACTAATAGGCACCAAAATATTGGCCAAAGTCTACATTTTCTACCATGGTTAATGGGATTTTTACTAGCAGTCCCATATCCCAATAGCACATTATGCCTGGAGCATGTGATTTACAGCCAAGGAAATGCCTGCAGGGTTTTCTCTAGCTGAATTTGGCAGCCTGTTTGTAGTGAATTTCCAGTGGTTGGCTCCTTAATTCAGGAAGCTGCATATATTATACCTGTGATCCAGCAAGAGAGAGAGATTATAGAAGTGCATTTCATATGTTTGAGAATCAATTTGTGTAGCTGGAGGGAAAAGTGTAGCATATCACTCTGCCTCTTATCTTTACATGATTACATTTCAGTATCAGAAACAATCCTGCCTGTTGTGTATAGCCAAAATCTGGTTGGATGAGATAGGCAATATTAACCTCTCTCTGCTGGATAGAGTAATGTAGGCCTGGTGTAGATCCACTATAAAATTTATGATCTAACAGCAGATGAGAGAGCCAACCTAGCATGCATTACTGAGACCTGACTGGACAATGGTAAGGGGTTGCAGACTCCCCTCTTGGAAATATGCCCCCCTGGGTTTCAAGTGTGGCACCAGCTATGTCCCCAGAGCAAAGGTGATGGAGTTGCTGTAGTTACTTGAGAGACTCTGATGGCCTTCAGAGGTACTACTCTGCAGATAACCTCGTGAGATAACCTTGTGAGAGACTACTGGTGAGAGTAGTCCCTTGCAGATGACTAGGTCATGGTCTAGCTCAATTATCTGGGAAGAATTTGAATATGTTCTTCCTGCAGAATTAGTCTTCAGTTCTTTGATTGCAACCACCTATGTATTAGATCCACATCCTCCTGGTTGGTCAAGGCCCTGGGAAACAACATGATTGGATCCAAGGCTTAATAAATGCTTCCTTGTGGAAGGGAGTAGTTCATCCCCTCTTCAGGAAGCCTTCCATGGATCCAGCGACAGTAGACATTTTTTGACCAGTCTATAACTTTCCAGGAGGAAACAGATTATCTGAATCCCTTTCAGTTGGGTTTAGGTCAAGATATAGTACAAGATGGCATTGATCACACATATAGATGATCTTTGATGGGACCAAGTTGGCAGTAGTACAACCATCTAGCCTTCCTTAATCTTTAGGTGGATTTCAATACCTTCAGTCATGACAGCCTTGTAGAACAGCTTTGAGGGTTAGGAGTGGGAGATACAGTGTTCCAATGGTTCTCCTCCTTCCTCCAGGGCCAGTTCCAGCTGGTGTTGGTGAGTGTCCGTCAGGGTTCTACTCTCTCTCTCTCTTGTCCTGTTTAATATCTACATTAAACCACTGGGTTAAGTCATCCATTAGTCAGCTGTCAGGTACCACTGATATGCTGATTCACTGATATGCTAATGACCCGCAGTTATATATCTCTACCCTAGTCTGACCAAGTGATGCTTTCAAGGTTCTTTCCCACTCTCTGGAGGGTGTGGAGCTCTGTATGGGAAAGAATAGGCTTCAGTCCAACCCAATGAAGAGCACGTTGATGGTTTTGTTATTTTGTTATTTTGCTTTTAATCCCCTGATTCTGGGAACTCTCTATCTTTTGAGCTATATGGGGTTATAGTCCCCCAGACAGAACTGCTGTGCAGTGTAGGGGTTCTCTTGGACACTTGAACTCTTAACTGCTGTTGGAACAGCATGTGGCAGTCATGGCCAGGAGACCCTTTGCAAAAAACTACCTTGTACACGTGTTGCACCCAATCTTGGATTGAGAAGCCCTTTTCAGAGTTATTCATGCCTTATTCACTTCCCACTTGGAATATTGCAATCTACTTTACCCTTGAAAACCAACTGGAAGTGCAGTTGGTTCAGCTGGTATAAGTAGACATCCTAATATATCCATGTAACACCATTACTTCTTGAGCTGATTGGCTCCCCAATTGAATGCAATTGAAGGTCCTAATTATCACCTTTAAAGCCTTTCATAGCACAGGGATGGGTTATTTATGGGACTACCTGTCTCTAATTATTTGTTTGTTTCTTGAGACCTGGCCACATAAGCATGGTTTGAGTCCCTTCTACAAAACAGTGTCACCTGGCAGGACTCAGGAGGTGTTCCTTCTCTGTTCTCTGTTGCAGTGATTGCCCTGTGGAACAGCACTTATCCTAAGGGTCAGATAACCCTCACTCTATTAAGGCCCTAAAGATCTGGTTCTTCTTCTAGCATTGGGCCAGAACATGAGATGAGCCTATCCACAATGGAAGGTCTTGAATGGCATATGAGTTGGTTGGCCCCAGTTATTTTATTATTCTGGAGGGCATTTTTTGTCTGTTTGTTTTTCTGTTTCAGAGGTTTATTGTGCTTTATTTTCCGAGTTCCTTGGGGGTCTTTTTTATGCTTCTACAATTTGTAAGTCACCCAGTTTCACTTTATGAAAAAAGGAAGGGAGGGATGGAGGGAGGGAACCAGGAATGGGGTTGAGATAACTAAGGTAATGTTGGCTTTTGTCACAATGTCCTTTATAACTGCACCAAGACTTCCTTATCTGACATGCTTCAGAATTAGGGATGTGTGGATCAGTATAATCTGTTTCATTACCTGCTTTAAGGGGCAGAGTTTCAGTTCAGCAGTTGTGCCTCTGAACTTTTAATTAAAAATCCAGACATAGATTTACCAGTCCATTTAGGGGCACAGGGGGATAATGTTTAGTGCTGAAAATTTACAATGGGCTTAGGGGTTTGGATTTTTCTTTTCATTTAATGACGAAAATGCTACACATGCTGACAGCAGCACGGGGCTGTCTGCAAAAAATATTTTTTGCAATGCTGTCTAGAATGACCAGACAAATATGAGATATTGCTTGCATATTCTACCATGTGGATATTCAAGGAATGAAAAACCAATGAGCTCCCTGAAAACCCAGTGGCAAATTGGTTATACATCCCTATTTTATACTTTAAGGTCTCCATTAGAACAGTAGGCCTATCACGAATTGTGTCTGACCTAACCAACACATTTATTAGAACATACTTTTTATCTATTTTCCCTCTTCCCTAAATAAGAGGAAGATACTCTATAGATGAGATAATTTGATGTGTAATTAATGGATTGTTATGATGGTTTCAATATTCTGCACAAAGAAAGATCAAAATTCAAGTTTATCCACTGGTTTCTTTTTTCTTAGATCTATAATTAGCCCTGACCTGGATTTAGCATATCCCATATTTTGGTAATTCAAACCAAAATTGAATATGTTCATTCACAGAGCTAGTACATATCCGTGGTTCTCTAAAAATAAGTGCAACGAAATGGTTTATCCTTGCTTATCCCAAGCATTTACAAATTAGCAGGTGTATTTTGGAAGTCCAGTCTAAAATCCATTTATAGTGTTAAACATCTTAGCTCTCAAAATAGATTTAAGTACGATGAAAAGGTTACTGCGGGCTTCCTTTTTTCTCAATTAATTCTACTTGCCAAGTAAAAACCAGGGGCTATTCTGTTACAGTTACAAGATTGCTAAGACTTAGAATTCAATTAACATTTCAACATTTAATTATACCCAACAGATCATAATCAATCTGTTATCAACAGAAAATACCTAATTTAAATCATAGGTAATTTATAGTAAAACAAAACTAACATATCTGTTCCGTAAAAATTAGATGCTATGCTTTCTGCCATGTCTCTTATTATATCATGCAATTGATATACATTCCCTACCTCCTCAGTGCTAGCAGTGTTTGGACCCATTTTGATACACCAAATATAAAATTAAACACATTATTCCTAATTTGTGTCAAGTCAAGAAATAACTGTTCATCAAAGTTCTTGTATAGATTCCTGGTGAAGAGTAGACAAATCCGTTGTATTGATTTCCTTCATTTTTCTTCTTTTAAGTTTGTTGCATTCTGTTTTTCTGTAAGTTGGCTTTTTTTTTTTTGAAACCACATATATTGTTTGCATAATTTTTGTGTGATTTCCCTATAATAATGCATTTTTCAGGGCCTTGCATATTTTTGTAACTAATTTACCCAATATTCTAGGACATACATTTCTCTAAAATGCTGGTTTATTATTTTCTAATTGTAAACTACAATTAGAAACATTCCAAAATTAAATGTTCAAGATCTGAACGAATTAAGAATGAGTAAATTAAGAATGAATACCAGAGGCATCTGGTAGAAGCCACAATGATATCACATGTGTCATGATATCATCCTGCAAATTACACAATTTGCATGATTTGCAGGATGATGTCAAGATGATGTCAAGATGCATGTGATATCACCTGCCTCCACATGCCCCCTCTGGTCTCAGCAGCATTGGGGGGTCAAAAAAGTCAAGATGGCAGTCATAGCAGTATAGTTGAGATCCTGTCCCTATATATGTTATCATACCCCATGCATGTACAAAGGGACAGGGGTTTGATTACCCTGCCATGACTACCATTTTTTTTAACACTAGTTGGCCTATTCACAGCTCCTAGTGGCCCAACTGGGGAATTTTATTATTTTAAATTTGTCTCTTATGGAAGCTAATTGTTATAGATATATAGATCTTCCAGGTGAAGCTAGAAGAGCTTGTACATTTGACCAGAAAAGATCAAGTCCTCCACTGTGGATCAGATGGAATAGTCCCCTTTGGGGAATGAATATTTCTGTGAGTGTCTGCTACATTTGCTGTCTTGAAAAACTGATCCTGGCATGGTCATATGACATCAACAGAAGCTGGATCTGTCAAAATTAAAAGGTAGAATTTTCCATGATGTGGAAATAAGTTCTTTTACCTGCTAATGTCTCCAGCTCATGGTACTGTCAAAATATTAGGAGTAGTCAACAATAGAAGATGCAGATGTTGACTCTGAGGAGGAATGCGGCTGTTTTGGCATCGACACAGCCTGCATCTATGACTGTTTTCTTCCCACCACCTATCCTGTATTTTTATGAGCAAACAGATGGATATTCCACCACCCAAATGTTATTCGGCTTCTTTGTAAAGCTAGCTGGAATTTCTAACTGCTTAGGAAATCAAACTATGCAATCATATATGAAATGACTTCAGGGGAATATTTTCTTTTGGCTACAAAACAGAATAGTTAAGAGGATCAAAGATTCAACATACAACTTGGACAGAAATTATAGCCTGCTTTAAAAAGTCTTCATATGAGGACTAAGAAGCAAAACTCAAATCACCTGAAAGTTGTCACTGCTATACAATACCAGAATAAAAAGATCTTGCTGTACTGTGCACACTATGCTTGGTTGCTGAATATAGTTGGTGCCCCTGCTTTAGCAGACTGAGATGAATGTTTACCATTGTGAGCTTGGCCATGAATACATTGACTACCAGTAACTTGATGGAATATACAGTATACCTCTGAGTTATCAGATAATAGTTAGATATTATGTTCGTACAGCACATCCCTTCAGCAAAGGATCGTTACCTTGTCATGGCGCTGGAGCTTGAGCACCTCAATGATGCCATGAGCTAAACCGTGAAGGGCCACCCAAGACGGGAAGGTCATGACAGAGAGGTCAGACTAAATGTGATCCCTGGGGAAGGTAATGGCAACCCGGCCCAGTATTCTTGCCGTGAAAACTAAATGGATCAGGACAACCAGAGATATGTCGGTATACCATCGGAAGATGAGACCCTCAGGTCGGAAGATGGTCAAAATGCTACTGGGGAGGAACAGAGGATGAGTTCAACTAGCCCCAGACATGATGACACAGCTAGCTCAAAGCCGAAAGGACGGCTAGCGGCCGACGGTGCTGGTGGTGAACGGAGAATCCGATGTTCTAAGGAGCAACACACCATTGGAACCTGGAATGTAAGATCTATGAGCCAGGGCAAATTGGATGTGGTTATTGGTGAGATGTCAAGATTCAAGATAGACATTTTGGGCATCAGTGAACTGAAATGGACTGGAATGGGCCACTTCACATCAAATGACCACCAGATCTACTACTGTGGACAAGAGGACCACAGAAGAAATGGAGTAGCCTTCATAATTAATAGTAAAGTGGCTAAAGCAGTGCTTGGATACAATCCAAAAAATGACAGAATGATCTCCATTCGAATTCAGGGCAAGCCATCTAACATCACAGTGATCCAAATATACGCCCCAACCACAGATGCTGAAGAAGCTGAAGTAGAGCAGTTCTATGAGGATCTGCAGCACCTACTGGACGACACGCCTAAAAGAGATGTTATTTTCATCACGGGAGACTGGAATGCTAAGGTGGGCAGTCAAATGACACCTGGAATTACAGGTAAGCATGGCCTGGGAGAACAAAACAAAGCAGGACACAGGATGATAGAATTTTGCCAAGACAACTCAATGTGCATAACAAACACCCTCTTCCAGCAACCTAAGAGACAGCTTTATACATGGACTTCACCAGATGGACAACACCGAAATCAGATTGACTACATCCTTTGCAGCCAAAGGTGGCGGAAATCTATACAGTCGGTAAAAACAAGACCTGGAGCTGACTGTAGTTCCGATCACGAACTTCTTCTTGCACAATTTAGGATCAGACTAAAGAGATTAGGGAAGACCCACAGATCAGCTAGATATGAGCTCACTAATATTCCTAAGCAATATGCAGTGGAGGTGAAGAATAGATTTAAGGGACTGGACTTAGTAGATAGGGTCCTGGAAGAACTATGGACAAAAGTCCGCAACATTGTCCAGGAGGCGGCAACAAAATACATCCCAAAGAAAGAGAAAACCAAGAAGGCAAAATGGCTGTCTGCTGAGACACTAGAAGTAGCCCAAGAAAGAAGGAAAGCAAAAGGCAACAGTGATAGGGGGAGATATGCCCAATTAAATGCAAAATTCCAGAGGTTAGCCAGAAGAGATAAGGAATTATTTTTAAACAAGCAATGCGTGGAAGTGGAAGAAGACAATAGAATAGGAAGGACAAGAGACCTCTTCCAGAAAATTAGAAACATCGGAGGTAAATTCCAGGCCAAAATGGGTATGATCAAAAACAAAGATGGCAAGGACCTAACAGAAGAAGAAGAGATCAAGAAAAGGTGGCAAGAATATACGGAAGACCTGTATAGGAAGGATAACAATATCGGGGATAGCTTTGATGGTGTGGTCAGTGAGCTAGAGCCAGACATCCTGAAGAGTGAGGTTGAATGGGCCTTAAGAAGCATTACTAAGAACAAGGCAGCAGGAGACAACGGCATCCCAGCTGAACTGTTCAAAATCTTGCGAGATGATGCGGTCAAGGTAATGCATGCTATATGCCAGCAAATTTGGAAAACACAAGAATGGCCATCAGATTGGAAAAAATCAACTTATATCCCCATACCAAAAAAGGGAAACACTAAAGAATGTTCAAACTATCGAACAGCGGCACTCATTTCACATGCCAGTAAGGTAATACTCAAGATCCTGCAAGGTAGACTTCAGCAAATCATGGAGCGAGAATTGCCAGATGTACAAGCTGGGTTTAGAAAAGCCAGAGGAACTAGGGACCAAATTGCCAATATCCGATGGATAATGGAAAAAGCCAGGGAGTTTCAGAAAAACATCTATTTCTGTTTTATTGACTATTCTAAAGCCTTTGACTGTGTGGACCATAACAAATTGTGGGAAGTTCTTAGTGGTATGGGGATACCAAGTCATCTTGTCTGCCTCCTGAAGAATCTGTATAACGACCAAGTAGCAACAGTAAGAACAGACCACGGAACAACGGACTGGTTTAAGATTGGGAAAAGAGTACGGCAGGGCTGTATACTCTCACCCTACCTATGCAACTTGTACGCAGAACACATCATGCGACATGCTGGGCTTGAGGAATCCAAGGCTGGAGTTAAAATCGCTGGAAGAAACATTAACAATCTCAGATATGCAGATGATACCACTTTGATGGCTGAAAGCGAAGAGGAACTGAGGAGCCTTATGATGAAGGTGAAAGAAGAAAGTGCAAAAGCTGGCTTGCAGCTAAACCTCAAAAAAACCAAGATTATGGCAACCAGCTTGATTGATAACTGGCAAATAGAGGGAGAAAATGTAGAAGCAGTGAAAGACTTTGTATTTCTGGGTGCGAAGATTACTGCAGATGCTGACTGCAGTCAGGAAATCAGAAGACGCTTAATCCTTGGGAGAAGAGCAATGACCAATCTCGATAAAATAGTTAAGAGCAGAGACATCACACTGACAACAAAGGTCCGCATGGTGTTCCCCGTAGTAACATATGGCTGCGAGAGCTGGACCTTAAGGAAGGCTGAGAGAAGGAAGATCGATGCTTTTGAGCTGTGGTGTTGGAGGAAAATTCTGAGAGTGCCTTGGACTGCAAGAAGATCAAACCAGTCCATCCTCCAGGAAATAAAGTCAGACTGCTCACTTGAGGGAATGATATTAAAGGCCAAACTGAAATACTTTGGCCACATAATGAGAAGACAGGACACCCTGGAGAAGATGCTGATGCTAGGGAGAGTGGAGGGCAAAAGGAAGAGGGGCCGACCTAGGGCAAGGTGGATGGATGATATTCTAGAGGTGACGGACTCGTTCCTGGGGGAGCTGGGGGTGTTGACGACTGACAGGAAGCTCTGGCGTGGGCTGATCCATGAAGTCACGAAGAGTCGGAAGCGACTGAATGAATAAACAACAACAGCACATCCATCCATGGTTTAAGCTAACTACAGCAGATCCCCAGTTTAAGAATGAGTTCTGTTCCTAAGTCTGTCCTTAAGTTGAATTTGTATGTAAGTCGGTTAGCATCAGTTAGTCAAATGTTTGTCTTAGGAATATAGTGTATATTTTACCTTTCTATGATATAAAACACTTAAGAAAGACTTCCAAATACACTAAAACATCTTAAACATAATAATACAAAAAGTAGTATTGTGTACTCAACCCAGAACATTGTACTTAACTCAGATTTTTAATATAATAGTCTTTATGGCAGTCTGTTCTTAACTAGGAGTCATCTGTAAACCAGGACATTCTTAAACCAGGGACCTGCTGCATTATTACCTTTTGGATGCCCAGCAGATAACCAGATAAATTACTGCCAGGATCTCAACCATTTATGTGATGGATTCCAACACACCCTCTCAGTTTTTTGAAAATAAACATGTAACTGTGGGCCTGATTGGGGCCAAAGCTAGGGTAAATGGGATGGAGGAAGATTAATATCTTTTGCAGACCAGTTTTTGTGTTAACTTCTCACATGTCTGCAGGGATATAACTGAGCTGGAAGACAGAGAGACATTGTGGCAGGTTTCGTTCTGATTCGTGGCTTCTCCTGCCATTTCGTTCTGTCAGAAGTGGCTTTTGCTCATGCATTTTGCATGCACAGAAGTCACTTTGCTGGTTACAATGCCACAGTCATTCTCCTCTGTTGATTAGAAGTACTGTGCTTTATAGAGGTGCTCTGAACGGACACTTTTGTGAAACTTCACCTCTTTAAAGTCTGTACAAGCATGGTTCTGCCTCTGCTGATCTCCATGCAGGACTGCTCTGTACAGTCCTGATGTGAATAGATCATGGCCAGAAGATGATATCAAGGAAAAGCCAAGAAGATCTCTTTTTTTTAGACTGCACAAAAGTGTTAACTTTTTGTACCAGTACGAGGAGCACATACAATATAATTTAGGGGACCGGAGATATCAGGATCTGCCCAAGGCAATTCTTATTTAAAGTGGAACAGCAAATGAGAAATTATAAACAACTTATATAACAATCAAAGCTAGCCAGTTGTTTTGGCACTGAAGACAAAATAAGCATTCTCCCATCCTTGGCTACAATATTGCTATGAGAATAAATTAAATTGCCCTTTCAAGACACTAAAACCAACCACTTAAAGTGACTGTATCATTCTGTGTAATGTAGCTATTGTAATGTGAATGCCCAACAGGATAGGTTCAGAGTATAGTTGCTTGATTTCTTTTTACTTTAATCATGTGTGATATTTCAACTCTATAGCACATCTATCAAAATACTTTCCTAAAACTCCTCTCATCACTAAGACCAGTTTGTCTGCAAGTATTGCAAAGGGGTGTTTTAGGAATTCATATGTATCGTCATATATTGATAATGCTATATCCTAGAAGTTAAGTTGGAATTTGTGGAAAGAGAAAAAGAGTCATAAATATTATTAGTCATAAATACTGGATGGATTAACATCTTTTCCACAACTTCCCAATCACACTGAATATGAGCACAACACAAGAATATATTGAATGAATTCTTTTTGTTCTATTTTTTGGTGATGGAAAATAGACATAGATTGAACGAAGAATTATTCAAGTATATATTGCAATAACTGCTGTGATTGCTTTTAAAATGCATCCTTAATTTAGTTAATTATGATGAATTTATAAATTAACAGTTTACAGTTAAAACAACTATAAATAAACTTTTTTTTTTAAGTACAGTCTGGAGAAATGAATGAGAAACTGTTCTAGTTTTCTAAATTTTTAAAAGTTTGATACTTGATACATATTTGAAAGCAGGATTTGTAGAATGTAATTGTTTGCAGTTATTTAGGAATCTAGGAATTAAATAAATTATCTTTGGTATCATATATCCAGAGGATTGTCATCAAGTATTCATCCTACATAAAACAGATTTACAGAACAATCCTATTGTTCATTCAGTCAGGGGGTTTGGACATTACTAGAAGTCTTGCCAGCCCTGGCAGAAAAGGACGAATAAAGAGAAGCAGCAACATTACCCTCCTTCCCTCCCTCCCTCCTCTTCTATTGCTTTCAGATAGTTGGAAATCCCACCTTCAAGAAAAATAGGGAGAAAAGTGGGAATTCAACACTGGTAAGTTGGTTCCTGATTTCAAAAATCAGTAAAGAAAACAGAAAAACCAAAGTCCTTGAAATATCTTCAACTGGGTACTCAACAGAACTTTTCTGATACATTAAGCTTCCTGATTTTCTTTCTCTCTTTTCTTGGAAAGTCCTAATCAAATAATATAATTATATGTTTTGTCTGTGTGCATGACAGGATGATGGATGTACATACCTGATCCCATGCACCCCCAGTTTTTATTTCATTGCTTAGTTCTTTTAGCTTCATATATTTTCTATACTGTGGAGACAGAATTTATATCAGCCCTACAGCATCAATAGTTTGCCCTAGATATATCTTTCCAAGGATGTGGTATTCCCTGGGAGTAAGCTTCCTCTAACAAAGGATGTACAACAAAACTATCACAAGCAGCTGACAGGTCATAGATTATCTTGCTTATCTCCTTCAGTGGCTTTTTCCTCTTGATAGCCAATATATATTTTCACCCCAAGCCCAATTGAAGTTGCCATCAATGTCTTATCCCAAAGCCTGGAGATTGTTAGGGCCTGAGCAGGACAAAACAAGTTCAAGTTGAACCAAGAAAGAGAGTTTATCATAGCTCTCTGCTGGCTACAGTGTTGTCTTTCAAAGTAGTAGCACTGCCCCTGAGGAAGCACTCCATGGTTTGGGGATCCTCCTGAACTCATGGTTACTGCTGGATGGACAAGTGGAGGCTGGATGGACAAGATGAGGCTATTTCTTTACCTCACCTTGGCTGATGCACCAGCTGCAGACCTTCCTGGAGTGAGAGGACCTGGCTTTAATGACTCATGGACTTATCACTACTTGGCTGGACTGCTACAGTGAGCTCTACATAGGACTGCTTTTGAAAACTACTTGGAAACTACAGTTGGTTCAAAATGCAGCAGTCTGCTTGGCAGACTTTTGTTCATCACTATGAACATATTTCGATAGGTTTACAGGTGCAATTCAAAATGCTTGTTTTGACTTGTAAAGCCTTGTGTGGCTTGGCACCAAGATACCTGCAGGACTACCTGCTCCAACCTGAGTTAATACATCCAAGGAGATCTTCCTGGGAGAAACTGCCATTAATGTCTCAGCTGTGCAAGATAGGAGAACTGAGGCCAGAAAGTGCTGCTTTTCCATCACAGCGCCAATTCTCTGGAACAGCCTCCCTTGGAAGAAAGATTGGGCCCCTTGATGACAGCCTTTCAAAAAGAACAAACCTTGGGGAAACTTTTAGGGATTGATTGTTCACCACTGATATATTTTGGGGTATTGTGTAAATTGAGATTGGTATTTTTTTTTAATTTTCTTTCTATGAATATTGTAAATTTGGGGAGGTATGAATGGGTTGATTATTATTACTATGTACTGTATGTTTTTGTACTATAAGCCACTGGGAGTCAGGAAGAATTCAGCAACATACAAATGTAACAATAATAATACATTTTCATTGCATAGGCCTACCACATCTGGGCTGCAAGAATTTGAACAGTCCGTAGATACAAAGTATTAGAGTTATTTCTATCTATCTATCTATCTATCTATCTATCTATCTATCATCATCATCATCATACTGATTTATATAGCTGCCTATCTCTCAATTGTGAGTCTTTAGTACCAATTAGTGGTTATTGGAATTTTTGCAGCTGGAATATGGTAGACTTAATATTGCAGGAAAATATCATTAAATATGCATCTTTTTCATTCCTTACTGTAGGAAATGAACACTTGCCTTGGTTTCTCTAATTGCAAATTTCAAACCATACCATCATAAAATTTTCATGAATTGTGCTTCAAGGATTAAAATGAAAAGAAAACAAAAAACAACAAGCAACCAAATATACTTTAAAGGTATATTTCATGCATAAGGAGAGAAGTTTATCCAACCTGATCCTACCAATTACCCCAGTGTCTGGTACTGCCAGGGCAGTTCAATCTAATACTGCTGCAGTTAAAAATATGCCATCACTGGCCCTTTTTTACGGTTTAAAATGAACACATTAATTTAAAGGTAAGGAAGGATATGCATATTTTCTTTGAACAATAACCTTAGGCTAAAGAAAGCACAAATTATAAATGCTACTGTATATGTTTGGAAGCTGCAATTTTCACTCTGAAAGAGGCAGAATGATCAAAAATATACACAGTGGGGGGAGGTAAAATGTCCCTAAATCTATTTCTATATTTGTGTCAAGGGCAGAATGAGAGCATCTCTTTGGCCCATATTTCTTTCTGCCTTGCCACCTCACATTCTAGAAGCATTAGAGAATGTGAATGGATATGAATATGAGCTTCTAAAGAAATCCTTTCAGCCCTTCAAGATAGACCAGACCAGGAAACCAAAACCAAGAATACTAATATTACCTGTAGTGTAAGGTTACAATAACAGAATCTTGCAAATCTGAAAGCACTTCCCCCCTCCCCTGCCTTTACATTCCAGAGGACTAAGGAGGGTCAGTTCTGAAATGCTTTCTTCACCCCCATTCCAGCTTTGGACTCAGATTTCTCTTATCAGACCATTGTCTAGGCTGCAGTTCTTCCTCCTGTCTCTCAAGGCTATTCTTACAGTCCATTACAATAACACACCAAAGTCTATTGGCATCTTCACCATGCCATGCCTTCAGGGACATCTGCAGGAGAGGGGAGTGTCAAAGAAGTCAAGATGGTGCCACAACTGTGCAATCAAAGCCCCATTACTTTTGTACATACATCACAAGTGAGTTGCCCATAAAAAGGATGGAGCTTCAATCACACAAGTCATGGCAGTCATCCTGACTTTTTTTTTATCTCCTCCCCCCAAAGACACCTCTTCATGCCTTGATCATCATTGTCATCCTTCTGTTTTTAAACTGCATGAAGATCCACAATTATTAAAGCCAGCCAATTCCAGCTTATGATTAGCTTAATACACACTTTTTGATAACTCTGCGATATAACTGAGTTACAGTTTCACTATAACACCACCAAGACAAAATAATACATGCACACTAAGATTCCTGTCTATTTAAACAAAGATTTAGAACAACTGGATTTGTCAAGTATTTGTTTTATTTTGCCATTCACATTAGTAGAGTAGGATTAAAAAAGACATAGAAATTTTTGCCAGACTGGACAAAATATTGCAGAAGCTTCACAGAGGTGAGAAGTTTCTTTGTAGACTTTCTAAGACTGCTGTGAATGGACAAGGCATTTTAAAGGTTAGAGAAAGTTTGAAGAGACCCCTGAGCTATGTTGTAGATTTTAAATAGCAATCATAATCTCCCAGTGGATTGTTTTAAAAGAGAAAGATGAATGCTATCTAAACTTCATTCCTGCTAGTGTTCCTGCCACAATGGATTACCAAGGGAGTGAAAGGCCAACATTTGCTCCCAGAAGAGAAACAAAACAAAACAAAACAACTTTTTCATCCCAAATTCAACTATGTTAGATTGAGCTGGGTCATAGAGCAATGTTTTAATGATGCAAATAAAATCAGCAATATTCAGGCTTAAATCTACAATACATATGTGCAACTGAGATTCAGGCCACTGTTTCACCTGAACATCTTGTGCTCATGAATTTTAAAGCCCAGATCAAATGACTAGAAGAAAGCAGATCCTGGGCAACTTGAATATACACTTAGTTAGTACAGAAGGACTGCTATTGTTACGATCACAAAACAAGTACCAATCAAAAACAGCATTTTAATTGAGGGCCGTGCTTAGATGTTAAGCTCTACAAGTCCCTATGGAAATAAGCTGGCAATATATAAAAGAAGAGATGACATGTCTCATTTCCAGTTCTAGGAGAAAGGAATCCACATGCTCAAACCCATCAACAGTGTTTAAATATTCACCTGTAAGCATTTATCAAGAGGAAAACGGAGGCGCTGGTGCCAACAGATCTGAAACAAAGAAAGCACAACATTGGCCTGATGCCACTGGTACTATTGCTACTGTAAATGCAAATCAGCTAATATGTATTTGTTTTAAATAAGAGTTTTATTAAGTTTAAGACAAAGATAAAAACTACAAAAAAGCAAAAACCTGCAAAAAGAAAAAAAGAAAACGAAAAAAGTGTAAAACAAGAAGAAAGAATTTGGACTTCCAGTGGGAATATGGCAGACTGAGCAGCTGTGCCTGTGAGCTCCGCAGGCAGAACTGGCATTGTGGCGGTTTTTCTGGGCTCAGGCTGGTTTCTCCTGTAGTCCAGAGCTTTTTTCCAGGGTAAGGAAAAAGCTTGGAATTGACCCATTTGTCCTCTGGATGGTGAGTTACAGCCAGGAGATTGTGGACAGCTTGTGCAATCAACAGTTAAGACTTAGCCGGGAGGCTGGGATTTCACCATTTCTGAGCCGCGCTCAAGCCCTTAAAGGGACTGTAAGTCCAGCCACCCCATTTCTAAAACACCCAAGTTACTATGTTTTTGAAGTTTTGTACCCTAAGAGAGGCTTTCTACAGTAAGAAGAAATGCACTCCCTTGGTGCTTATCATTATTTCTAGATTATTTTTAAAAATCTTTTAAAGTTTTGGCTTGTTTTCCTGTTTAAAGATTAAGGAGGATTGAGAATAAATAATTGCCTCCCTGCTATTTTTTTGTCCTGAATTTGAAAGATTGAATATTTTTCCTACACATTGGATTTGCCTTTTTCAACTTTCAGCTTTCTGTTCACCTTCTCTGGGACTTGTTTGTTAGCATATCTTCTCCTGTTTCAATTTCATGTGGATGCTTTGTATTAACTCATTAACCCCTATCTGCATGAGTCAAGTACCTAGGGGGCGCCATAAGCTACTGCCTGAAACATGGAGGATTTCAAAGAGGATTTTTCAGTTCCTTTGTGAATGAAAGTAGACCTTCAAAGAGATTTTATCAGAGTGCTGTCAAACTATTCTGCAGAATATTGGCGAAGAGATTATTCCTAAAATGTGTCATCTGGCTGAAAATGTTGTGGAAGAAGATGAAGATTTAGAAAAGGATGGTGAGCTTGAAATAATGCCAGATGAAGACTATATTTTGGTGCCAAAGGGGTTAAAGCAAAAGTCTGAGTTGCATATTAAAGCTGTTTTTTCTAAGTGATTGTTATGACTTTCTGAGGAAACGTTATGGGAGAGAAGAGAATCTGCTTTGTGGGAGTTGTTGTTTTTTTACTGAGAAGTCTGAATTTTTAAAGGAGGCAGTTGGGCTGTTTGATTTTTGTAAGAAAAATGCCTTGGGTGTAATTGGGAGATCTGTAAACGATCTCGTTTATTATGAAGTGGGATAAAAATTTAAGAATGTGTAATTGGATTGATTATGAGGTTATTATGATTTTATTTCTTTTTAATGACTTGGATTAAGATTTAATGGACTTTTTTAAAGGTTTATTTGATTTGTAAGATTTATAAGGTATCTATAAGATATAATAATAATTGCTTGGTTTTTAGGTTTAATGGAGTTAAGATTGTTGTAGTATTATTTATTTTTATTTATTTATTAATCAAATTTTTCACTGCCCGTCTCCCAAAAGGGACTCTGGGCGGTTTACAATAAAACAATAAATAAATAAGAAAATATAAAACTGTAAAATACTATAATACATAATAAAATAAATATGATAAAAACCCCCATGGCTGGAAGTTCTCTGTGATTTGCAAGCAGAGCAGGATCCTTCTAAGAGACTAACCATCCCCAGGAATGACTACTCTTTTTCCCACCCCAGGCATGATAACAGAACCAGGTCTTTAGTTGTTTCCTAAAGTCCAGGAGGGAGGGAGCCAATCTGACTTCCGGGAGAAGGATATTCCAAAGGGCAGGGGCTGTTGAAGAGAAGGCCTGCCTCCTGGACCCCACCATATGGAATTCTCTTGCAGACGGGGTCCGTAGCATGCCCCCTCTGCGTGACCAGGTGGGATGGGTTGATATGATGGGGAGGAGACGGTCCCTTAGGTAACCTTTTATTAATTATAAAAGCAGACAATTTATATGTTTTTATAATTTGTTTTTTATTATAGTGAATAGAAATATATAGAATAGTGGTAGGAAGGAAATAATTAAATGGATGTTGTTTTATGGGGGAGGGAAGTTATTTTAGAATGTATGTATCTTTTTCTCTTTTTATAAGGGGAAGGAGCAAGTGCATTAGTGATTTGTATATGTGCTAATGGAAGGATTTATAGAAGTAATGTGATCTTGGTTCGATATAGAGTAAGTGATTGATTATGGAAATTGCTGTATATTCTTGTTGAAAGTCAGAAGTCGCCTTTGTATGTAATCTTTAAAATTCTTCAGACCAGCTAATATGTAAGATCTGAACGTATAGGTCGTTAAAATATATCCCAATCCATTTTCCCAAATGTGAAGAGATACGAAATGTCGCATGGAATATGAAAAGCCTTTCTGCATTAGATAACAAAATACTGGAGGTTTGTACATTGTGAATGCTTTCTTGTGGAAGCTACAGAATAAACTCAGAGAAAGGGATGTTTTTTCAACAGAGGAGCAATGCATGTCCAGAGAGGGTTGAAGAAAGTAGAATTCTAACCACAGGCTCCATAAGAGAATGCATCAGTAGATGAATCATGACTCAGAACGTGGGACGTTAAATAGCAGGGCATATGACTCCACTTTTGTGGTTTATGTGCTGTATGTCCTTATCCACTATCTTTACTTTCCTTTTTAAATTGTGACTTTAATGTGCTTCAAGCTGCTATGGGAAAGCTGTTTTTAAGGGTGGCCTATTATTTTGTCAAATAGATGGATATTTATATAAGTATTGAACTAAATGGATTAAATATATGCAATTCAATCTTCCCCAACCAACTGCCCTCCAGATGGGTTAGGCAGAGTTGCTCAGCTATTTGCCTCAGTCTTTGAAAAGAAGTGATATGTTCTACCAGCCAATATGTTTTAAAGAGCTAATTGAAGAAGCTGAACTTAAATGAAGTCTGCATTTGATAGAAGCATCATTAGGAATGAAACATGGATTTGTTGAGAACAAAGCTTGTCAGGTTAAGACAATATCATTTTTTCTAATTGGGCTAGTCTAGCTAGGAATGTGTGATTCATAAATATGATAAACAAATAACTTCCTTAGTGGATTTTGGGAATGCTGTGGACATAATATATCTTGCTTTCAATAAAGGCTTTGACAAAACCCTTGTGACATTCTGATTAAGAACTGTGTCAGATAGCTTATCTATTATGTGTACCCACAACTGGTCTGAAAACCATATTCAGTGGTTCCTCATTAAACTGAAGTGAATTATTGGCCATGTACTCTTCAACATTGTTACTAATGTTTTGGGGAAAGAGGTAAAAGGAATGCTCTTCAAATTTGTAGATGACTGGATGGGATAACTAATGTCCTAGAAGACAGAATGAACATTCAAAATGGCCTGGATAGATTAGAGAAATGGCTCTAAATAATAATGAAATGTAATAATAATAAATTCAAAATTATTGAATTAGGAAAAAAGAATTTAGATGCACAGTATAGGATATGGAAAAGCTAGTTTGGTAAAGAGAGGCAGTTTGGTGCAGTGGTTAAGGCATCAGGCTAGAAGCTGGGGGACTGTGATTTCCAGTCCCACCTTAGCTACAAAGCCAGCTGGGTGACCTTGGGCCAGCCACTTTCTCTCAGCCCTAGGAAGCAGGCAATGGCAAGCTACTTTTGAAATCTTGCCAAGATAACTGCAGGGACTTGTCAAGGCAGTCACCAGGAGTCAACACTGACTAGAAGGCATTAAAAAAAATGTTGCACTTATTTCTGTCACAGTTAAATTATAATTATAAGAGCTATTTGTGCTAAGGAAAGAAACATGTCAAGGTCAGCTTCCTGGTTCCATACCTTTTTCCATCAAATATCCTAATCCTGGCCAGTTCTTTTTCTGAGATCTGCCTCTTGATTCAGTCATAGCAGGAGTAGATCCAAAAACAAATTTTGCTTAGTGAATGCAGCTGCTTGCCTTCTCTTCTATTTTACAGTGAACAAATGAACACAATTGTGTGTGTGTATCTTTCTTTCTCTCAGTTTTCCCCAGCTGGTAAAGGTCTCCTTTTGTTTCTACATCTTCTCTACATGTTATTTGGTTGTGTTAGCATTGAAAATGTTCTATAATTAAGTAGCCATTTCCCACAAAATAACTGATTACTTTTCCCAATCATGTAGAGCCAAACTAAAGGAGTCAGAAACATGTGGAAATCTATATTCAAGAGTTCTCCCACATGTCTCTAGTAGTCTTGAGTATCATATTCTCTTTTCCTCCATTCACATGCTTGGCCACTCCAGAGAAGCTTGTTTATTTTCTCCCACTGTATTCTTTGGAAGTATGTTTTAGAAAGCCAGGAAAATCTTTTTGAACAGATACCATCTTGGGTCCCAAAAAAGAAATTGGCAGAGTTAATTATTGCTCCTCAACACCACCATTGGATTGGCTGCCAGTTAATAGTTACTGTCCTGGACTTTCAATTTTTAGTGCAAAGCACTTTTTAAGCTATTTTTTGATGATGAAAGAAACACCATATTCTGATCCTCAAGAGTTTGAAATGTGGCATTAATTCTCTTATGTTAACGATCTGAGAAGATACATGCTTTCCCCAAAGGAGAGATCTGTGAGAATTATTCCATTGTTGTTTCCCTAATTGGGTTGGAACCTCGCAAATAACATAATGCAGACAAGCACACCGTAAGGCATG
This sequence comes from Candoia aspera, assembly GCF_035149785.1. Classification (NCBI taxonomy): domain Eukaryota; kingdom Metazoa; phylum Chordata; class Lepidosauria; order Squamata; family Candoiidae; genus Candoia; species Candoia aspera. Next base: position 211,928,325 of record NC_086154.1, on the reverse strand, counting down.
TGACAATGTACAATAGATCCTTCCTACTGACCAGCTGCTGCCCCAGCAGCTGCTGTATTGACCCCTAGAGGTAGAAAGCCAACAATAGCATACTTACTTACATTTCCCTCAAGGCACAGTCCTCTCATAGGCCATGACATGAGCAGCCATGGCTGCATTGAGTTTTTTTTTTTTTTAAGTCATCTTGCTGCTCCACTTGCCACAGTTTCTAGTATCTAAAAGATGCGTTTCTTTCTGGGGAACTCTGGGAGTTGAAGTCCACACAGCTTAAAGTTGCGAAGGCTGAGAAACGTACTAGATAGTATCTTTTACCTGGTACCTGCCTGATATTGCCTGTGCATTCTGAGTCTGTAACATATCTCATCTAAAAACATGCAAAATTGGGGAACGTTGGCAGCCCTTCAGGGTAAGCCAGACTAGGAAACCAGAGTTATAAATGCTAATACTACTTTTATTATAAGATTAGAGGAACAGAATCTTGCAAGTCTGAATGCACTCCCCCCCTCCCTCCCTTTATCTTCAAGAGAACTAGGGAGAATCAGGGCCAGCTCTAGATAGTTCAGCACCCTAGGCACAGTCATATTCTGGTGCCCCCTACGGTTTGGCTCCCCTTCCATTTTGTTAGGAATTTCAAAAAGGCACCCTCCTGTTTCTTTTTTTCTTTGAGTTTTTTAGCTTTACACTTATGATTTTCAGCCCTGGACAGTTTTTACCCCTTTTCTTGGACATTTTCACTCTATTTACAGAGTAAGTAATTTTAATGACATCAGCACCCATTGTTGTCATACGGCAACAATTATGCAAAATTATATTTAACCCTCAAGTTGGCATGCTGGTTCACAGAGTGCGTCAATACTGCTTTTTACTTTTTTATTGTGTTTTTCAGATGTCTTTTCAGTTTTGATGCCCCCTAAAATTTGGTGCCCCCTAAAATTTGGCGCCCCTAGGCCAGTGCCTCCTCAGCCTTAGCCTAGAGCCGGTTCTTGGGAGGGTCATGTCTGAGACACTTTCTCAAATTACAGTACATTTCTGCCTAGACTCAGATTTCTTTCAACTGACCATTGTCTTGATTGAAGCTCTTCCTCCTGTTCCTCAAGGTTATTCCTTCTGCCCGTTACATCAGTTTATGTAGAATATACCAGGAAATAAACAGGGGCTGAAAGCATCATGTTGGAGGGATGACATGTGAATATTACTGAAAAGGCAGGCATTATGGCACCATTAGGAGCATCCATTGCAGTGATGGGGGAGCCAGTTTTTGTGAGGACCATGGAAGGTTATTTCTGTTGCTATGCACTATAGTAAATTCCCCCAGGGGCATTTGCTCTGAAAGCCTATTCTAAAGTTAAATGCTAAAACACATTTCATGTAATATGCAATTTGGCCCTTGGCCTCTGCAAAATAATAAATAAGGAGGCATGTTAGGAGAGAAGTAAATATTCCACTAAGTAACACAAATTCATTGTCTGAGTTCTTGGAAGGTAAGTCAAAACCTGGGGGAGGGAAGGAAAGAGATCCAACGTGCATGAAACTAAAAACAAAGCTTGGTTTTTATAGGTTGCTGGGTAGTAACCGATCTCTATATTCTTATGACTATTTTAGTATAAGGCAGCAGTGAGGAAAAGCTTTGAGAAAAATGATCTAATTGTAAGTTACTGGTGGCAGGACAAAAGCCAAGTTCAGCATGTGGCAATGCATGCAGGTGACCAAGATATTACCATAGATGACTGTTGACAGAAACTAGCATATCTGTTGACTATATTGTGTCAAATATATTTTGACTGAAAATGACTATAATATTTGGAAGCTTATCCTATATATGTAAGAATGTTACATTTTTTTTCTGCAATTCCACTGAAAGCAAAGAAGTCTATTAACTAAAATTTGATGGTATTTCTGTCTTTTTCCCCCCTTCAGGGTCTAGTAGACCTTGGCAATGAAAGAAGGTGAAATTCCTTAACAAAGGATCATAAAAATGAAGCTTCTGCATGTTTGATTGCTGTAAGCAAATTTTTTTTGAAACAAAATTATGTGTCCAGCAAACACATTGATAATATGCTGTTGACATTCATGGGTGAAGATCAAGCTTCGTTTTTAGTTTGATGCAAGTACCTATCCAGCTGCTAGAAGCAATCTCAATATGATGAAAGTTAACAACCCGGAAATACCATCATGTCTTCTGTTCTGAGAGGTATACATAGTTTATTTAAGAAAGATTGAGAAGTAGCATGATATCATATATTACTTTGGAATAGATGTAAGGAATGGTTGGCTGCTTTGGATATAACACTCAACCAGTGTAAAGTTAAATGAAAAAAAGCTTCATACTTATATTCTCCTGCTCCTCAATGCAAAAACTTTTGAGTGCCCATTTAAGATGTACCAGAAGTAAACTGGGACTTGTTCACATAATCCTAATCCCAATATAGTTCTTTTATGTTTTCCTGAGACATAATGAATAAACTGTACATAATCTTTTCAGCCTCTAGACTTCCCATTCCCTCTTTTCTCTCATTTAGGAGTAACTAAGTAACTAAGTAACATTCTGGATGATACATATTATCTAGACCCCTTCCAGTCAGGTTTTAGGCCATATATGGGACAGAGACTGCATTGGTCACACTTATGGGTGATCTCTGGCGGAAGCGGGATGGAAGGAGTGCATCCATCCTTGCTCTTCTTGACCTCTCAGCGGCTTTCGATACCATCAACCATGGTATCCTTTTGGGCTGGCTCAGTTTGTTGGGGGTGGGTGGCGTAGTCTTATGCTGGTTCACCTCCTTCCTCCAGAGCTGGTCCCAATCGGTGGTGATAGGAGATTTCCACAGGGTTTGGTTCTCTCCCCTCTCCTATTTAACATCTACATGAAACCACTGGGTGAGATCATCCATCACCACAGGATGAGGAATCATCAATATGTTGATGATACTCAGTTATATATCTCCATCCCGGGTAAAGTAACTGATGCAGTGGCTGCCCTCACTCAGTGCCTGGGATTGTGGGGGTCTGGATGGGGAACAACAGGCTTCAGATGAACCCTGGTAAGACAGAGTGGCTGTGGGTCGACGGCTCCTCTGTATCTGGGAAGTTATCATCCTTAGTTCTGGATGGGGTTGCACTGCCCATTCAGACCTGGTGTGTAACTTGGGGATCCTTCTGGACTCACGACTCCTGCTCGAAGAGCAGGTGGCAGTCATGGCCAGAACAGCCTTTGCGCAATTCCATGTTGTGTGCCAGTTATGCCCTTTCCTGGATCGAGATGCCCTCCAAACAGTAACTTATGCCCTGGTCATCTCCCACATAGACTATTGCAATGCACTCTACATGGGGCTACCCTTGAAGAGTATCCAGAAGCTTCAACTGGTCCAGAATGCAGCCACGTGGGCAGTTATTGGTGCCCCAAGACTGGCACATGTGATACCACTGCTGCTCAAGCTGCACTGGGTGCCAGTTTGCTTCTGGGTACAATTCAAGGTGTTGGTTATGACCTTTAAAGCCCTACATGGCATGGGGCCAGGTTACCTGAGGGAGCGTCTTATCCCCTTAACATCAACCCATCCCACCTGGTTATGCAGAGAGGGCATGCTGAGAACCCGCCGGTAAGGGAATTCCATCTGGCGGGGTCCAGGAGGTGGGCCTTCTCTGCAGTGGCACCCGCCATCTGGAACATTCTGCCCCCAGAGGTGAGGCGGGCCCCTTCGCTCCCGGCCTTCAGGAAGAACTTGAAAACCTGGTTCTGTTGCCTCGCTTGGGGTGGGAGGGGCAACAGTTCTACTTGGGGGTGGCTAGCACTACAGATCTCTCCCCAGTGAATAAGATCTCTGCCTCTTGGATTTTGTATCTATGTTATCCTTATTTATTGGTTTGTTATATTGTAATTTATATGGTTTTAATTCTTGATTTTACTGTAAAGTGCCCAGAGTCCCCCTTTTGGGAGAGATGAGCGGTAATAGAAATTTGAAAAATAAATAAATAAATAAATAAAATAAACTATGCTGCAGGCCCACAATAAGGAATCTTCCCCAGAGCTGTATATTAATCATTTCTGTTGCTGGCACTCACCCATCCCAACGTGTAATAAAGGGTCAGTGGAAAAAATAAATCAAATACTGTTTTTGCAATCACTGAGAAATATTGAAGTAGTAAGATAAAATATAGTAGTTATAACACATTGATATATACATGGAGATAACTTACAGTAAAATGAACTGCCAAAGACATTACACTGAACTTACTATTGGCTTATGTTAGATCAGCAGCATAAGGTGTTCTACTGTATCACAGAATGTTATTAATAGTGAATGAACCCTGCAGGCTATTGATGTGGATTTCACTACAATAACTATTGTTCTATGGTCTTTGTCTCATGTCCTTGTCTGACAGCAGGTGATGCACATCTGTCTGCCCAGGAATTCCTTGAAAAGAGGTGCTAAGAGAGTATCATGGGAGTCTATACAGAAGTCACAATAGGAAAGAACCTTATCCAATGACTCAATCCAGATAGCATAAACTGGTTCATTCTCAATCTCCCATTGAGGATTGTTGATGATCAGATGTCAAACAACACTAATATGAAAAGCTTGCAGTATTTGTAAACCATAAGTTGGTCAAAGTATCTTCCTGGTTTAAAACAGCTGTTATGGTTTCCCAAGTCAACCCATATGGAAATTCTATTAAGTTCAGTATGGGATTCATTGCCTAGAATCCTTTGTTTAAGATTTGCCATGGTCTGCTAATAACCTAAGGCTAGCAACACCTCAGGAAATATCAATAGCATTGTAATTTGTTTATAATGCTACATTTCCAAGATCAGCAGCTATTAGCCATAGGGCCAAACTTTGTGGTAGACAATTTAGATCTAGCCAGTAATTGAAAGTATGCATCCATACTCCAGGCTTCACCATAATCCACCCTGCTTCTACGTGTGCAATAAAAATGTGCCGAGTTTGAAACAACTTTCTAAAAATGTGAATTGAACAGCCTTAAATTTAACTAAAGTGATGCACAAGCTTAATAGTGCCCCACAGAGGTATGGTAACAGTGCCTTGTTTTCAAATAATGTTAACACTGCTGGAGGGTATTCTACTGAGGAATTCTTTTATATGTATTGTGAAGCATGAGCAATATGGGCATTCACTTCCCAAGAGACTGAAATCCAGATCCTAAGTCTTAAAAGCATGCCCCTCAATTCTCCAGGCCATTGTTTTTTGTTGTTATCATTATTATTATTTTCTGTTCCACCTTTTCACATAATTATGATTTTCTCAAAGTTGATCTATAGTGAATAATCACTACATAAACTGAAGCTTTCATTGCTTTCCTCAATTCAGCTGGGATCCCTGATAAGATAACAGCATCATCGAGTACAGGTGTGGTGCTATAGCTATAGATTTGTTGTCTGACTCCAGGAGATGATGCTCCTGTTTCGTTAGATTCTGTGTAACTGAGTTGATTACAAGAGTTCTTGTTTAACTCTTGCTAAAATCTTGCTACAACTGTTTCTGAAACATGGCCTGGCACATTACACCTTCCCCCAGACTGGTGTTATTTGTAATGCACATTTGAGGGAAGGAGGCAATGGACCATCGGAGAGACTGAGTTTGTGCCAAAGAATTTCCCTAGATTTTTAATTCAAATCCAAAGACAGCACAGAAAGCTGCTTTAGGTAATTGAGGTTTTTTTTTCAATCAGATGGTAAATCACTAAGCCTTGATCCAGAGTGGACTGGCCTGTTCTAAAGCTTGCTGTCTCAACTGCCAAGATATTATCCCCCTCCAGCTAGTCTAGCAGCTTCCAGCACAAATGTCTGGCATACAGCTTGCTAATAATACTTAGTAGGCTGACAAGATGGTAGTTGACTGGCTCATCTTTCTTGCTCTTCTTGAAAATCGGGATGATTATGGCTAAACCCCTTTTGGGGTATGCAAGCTGGTCTATAAATATAAGGGGAGAGTGAGGCAAGGATTGGTGCCCACTAGTCAGAATGAGTTTTTGTCAATTTGGAGGGGACTAAATCTCTTCCTACATCCTTTCTGGTTTTCAGTTGCTTGCTTAGCTTGTACACTTCTGAAACCCTGAGTGGTGGCTAATCAAGCAGCTGTTGATCAGTTAACACCAGCCCCAGGGAAAAGACAATTGAAACTAAAATGAAAATTTAACATTGCTCTTCTTAATAAGCATTTCTCATTTAGAAGTCTAATTTTAAAAGAAACAACAACAGCAACAATAACGCAGCAACAACAGCAACACATACTCGAGGGATGGCTGAATTGCTTATTTCTTAAAGGTCTACTTCAAGCCAATTGTGAGTTTTCAAAATAGAAAAAAATAGAGAACAGTTGGTTTAGAGCAAAGTTCATCTGAATCAGAGACTGTTGATGATCTTGTTTTCTCTAATTACTCTTCAGTTAATAAACTGGGCTTGGCTGATGCATTGAGATTGCATCTAATTTCCATTATGAATACTTATTTGACAGAATTTATAACTTTTGCAGCAAAGGACTTTGGGCAGCAAACAACAAAGGAGGCCATCACAAAGAAGGTCTGTCATCTGGCAATTCCACATGTACTTCTTATGGGGTGGGGGGAGATTCTCCATAGATCCTCCCTAAATGACCAGATTGGACATGAAGAATCAATTCTGTGCCTGGCATATCCCAGTGCTATTCTGTAAAGGGTTTTAAAAGTAATGACCAACACTTTGAGCTGGATTCTGAAGTCTACTGGCAACCACTGGAGACACATGTATTACTCTATGCTGGTGAGGTTGTCCTGTCAGCAATGGCATCATTTTTAAGGCTGCAATTCCAAGCGAAGGTTGCCCCGCTACTCAGCCAGGAAACCTCTCCTGAAGCTTCAGAAAAAAAAGGCTTCTTGTCTCCCTTTAATTATTTTCTGTGTTTATTCTTAATTATATTTTTACACCACTGCAATTCCTGGTGACTTCTTGTGGTTGACATTATGACATCAAGCAGACGCATAAAAGAAATTGAAAACAAATATAACAACAGATATAGCAACAACAATAGAATAAGCATAATGGTGACCACATCATTCCCCAAATGACCTCTTGAATAACCCAGCCTTAAATAATTTCCAGAAAGCTATCAGTGAGGTTGCTCACCTAACCTCAAAAAGAAGGTTATTCCAGAGTGCAAGGGCCCAGTTAAAAAAAAAACACAGCCATCCTGGTTCAAGATGAGAGGTCTGGTTTCTCAGAAAACCAGGCAGACCAATTTCTGTGGGTCAAAGGTGCCCAATAAATGTTGGTATCAGTATAGATTCTTTCAGCCAGTGCTTCATATTAATCAGATCCCATGAGGTCTAGTGAAGTGCTTGCACCTGGTGGCATCACTAAAAGAAGCTAATGATAGATAGCTTATAACAGACTTGTCTCATTTTACCTTGTCCTCATGGCCTCCTTCTCTTCCTGCATCAAAATCTGACCACTATCTTAGACCGTGTCATTCCATTCTTCCTTTTTGGATCTATGTCCTTCTGCCTCAAAGGTGAACAAAAGTCCATCTTCAACCACAGCATCTTTCCCTGGCCCTTTGGTCTTTTGTCTCCTTGTGCTAGAACTGGATTTGTAACTGGAGTTCTCAACTATTTCATATCATAGTCACTTTGTGACACTAGGTTATCTGTTTGTTTGTTTGTTTGTTTGTTTACAAGGCTTATAGGCCATGCCAATATGCAGACTTTGAGCATATACAACTCCCCAATATATACGATCATGCAGTCAGTTAATTGAGGACTGTGACCATTTTTTTTCTGTAAATTTACACCCTTTCTTGACAGCAAAGTTTTTGGTGATATGCTTTTAGGAGCAGTTTTCATGCTGGAAGTCGTTGGCTAAAAAAATTTCTGTTCAGCATCGACCTATACAACGAATTCATCACCCATGACTAACAGATGAAGAAGTAGAATTCTGGCCAGGCATTCATTTTTATTTTCATGAAGCGTGTAAAAAGTGCCCTCTAGATTATATTAAACTCCCACCTTGTTCCGTATTCCCTTTCCAACAGGAGTCTGGAGGTCATAAAAGCAATACTTATCCCCTATTTGTTCCCAGTAGGGATGTTCAGGTATTCAGATCTGAAGCAGGAAAGGTGCTTCAAATCTGACCTGAGGAGTTGCTGACAGTGAATGGGCCACGTCAGACCCAAAGCCCCTTTTTCACTTCAGATCCAAATAGTGCATGCCACTTGTTCCCTGGCACCCAGCTCACAGTTATGCTATGTACCTTTGAACAAGGAAGTTTGATTTAACATTCACATCAATTAAATCTCTTAATACCTATATTTATGGCATGGAATTATGAGAGCTGAAGTCTAATACCTCTTAAAAAAACCCAGCTGATTAAGATTGATCTAAGCCATGTTAAAACTACCTAAGCTTTTACTGAACATGACTGAAGATGTTCTTGGTGACAAGCAAGCATCTGAAGGCCTGTTTAAAGACTGAAAGCAGCCACACTGACTTCACAACATGCAAGCATACATGAAAACAGTCAGTAAATCCAAGCTATGTTGCCTATAAGCTCATGTCAATAAACACTTTTTTTCTGTTGCTCCAGACAACAGACGCTCTATTTTTTGATCAGGTGGGTAATAACAGAATTCACATTAATTATCCCTGTGTTACTAATCTCATCTCCCATCCTCTTGAGCCTTACCTTGCCAGTTTGACTTAGACAACTCCCCCTCTGGGTTGTCAATGATTAGGGATTGCTTAAATGATGAATGCATTCAAATTCCTTGTTTATAATACCAATTGAAAATTCTGCTACATTCAAACCTGTGTGGCCAAGGCAAACCATGGTATGAAATATAATTCATTTTTATTGCAGTCCCAGGAGTTTAATCTCCTAGCTCTCTTCAGATGCAGCAGTTTCATTACTCTAGAATGGTAGATTTATTTTTCAGTGCTTTCATGGTACTGTTTGTTGTAATGTAAAGGAATAAGAATGGCTCTGTGCTGAAGCATCTAGTGGTTTTACAGTAACAGCCTTTTTTTGCAAACAAAATTGTCATTGTTGTTCTCTTAATCTAATGGCAAAAACAACAAGGAGTCTGTAAATATACTCTCCCTCTAGATCTGCATGCAAATCTAAATATGATGTTACAGTTCTGAAACCGGCAAAACCCGCATTCATTCCAATAAGCTTTGATGCTATTCTCTAAACTGGGCAATATATTTCACTTGCAGTGCAAAAATTGCTGAGCAAAGTAAGAACATGGAGGAGATTGTGGATAATCTTGATTAATGTGAAGTACAATGTTTTAGTTTACAGAATAATACACAAGTGTATGTAGGTGTGTGTTTTTAATGTCAGAATGGAAAATCTGCATAGAATTTCTAAGAAGATGGATGCCCAGATTTGCTGCAACTTAAATTCATTGACCAGTCATGCAAATGTCAGGGACATATTGACCTCCAGGCAATTACTTACATACCAGTTTTTCTCTTTGGCAGATAGAAATGGGCATTGTAAAACCAATAAAATCAAGCCTGCTTTCTAAGGCTTGTCTTTTTCCTTCCCAAAATAGGGATGCACAATCTAAAATTCCAGAATTCCATGCAGATCCCACCTCCCAACTTTATAGGCCTTCCAAAAGTTGTTGCTGAATTATAATGTTTGAAATGACAAGGGGAAAATGATTGAATATGTGAGCAGCTATTGTGTAAAACCACATTTAATCCAATTTAATTTAAGTCAAATGGAATTTTGCCTTGGTGTCCACTGTTTTGTCTTGGACCCATCTCATTGTTTGGAATGTGGACCCCAAGCATGTTATGGAAAGGCCAAATGTGGCCCTGAACTATAACAAAATTGAACATTCCTGCCCTTGAATAACTTGTATGACATGCCACATGTTGGAAAGAAGATGCCTATAGGGTCAATAATGTCTGTTCTTCTCTTCGAGGACATTCTTCCATAAAGGAAAAAGATCAGATATTTTTTTCACAGTTCAGTGTGTCAGATCTGTTTCAAGTTAGGAATGGAAGAAAAGAAAAAAAAAATGCATGGCAGCATCCTCAAAAAAGCCACTGTGAAACAATAAATAATACAGCAGAAATTAAATATGAGCCTTTAGATTCATTGCATATACATTTTATTGGAGCCAAAAAAATAATCTGCAAAATAAACATTAAGAAAAAATAAAACAATGAAGAGTCCTGAAATTGTAAAGATTTATCAGATGTATTATAGCATAACTTTTTATGGACTATTGCATGAGATGCAATACTAATTGATTTGCCTTCTCTCATAAAAATCTCTTTTAAGTGCCAAATCTATATATGATTGAATCCAACATTTCTCAGATTACAGTTTTTGCTTCTCTTATAGATTAAAAATGTAATGCTTTATTTATAGTTAATATAATTTATTGTTTTTTCTCTTTATTACCTAAAGTGTTGACTTAACAATTCATAAAGTGTGCCTACTGGGAGATTAATATCTAGGGCTGATCCATATTTGCTTTCTCAGTATAATGGTTCATTCTGACTTTAGTGTTGGGTCAGTGAAATACAGTTACACTGTTCTCAAAATTTCCATAGTACACAATCTTGCAAGGATTCTCTTTTCATGCTGATATAATGAACACAGAACATGCAGTCATAAACCGTCACTCTTTATATCAAGCAACTTTCTAGTTTTCCTCTCTTTATTGAATTTGCATCATCATCATTAGCATCACCATTGAAATTGAAACACCATTTTCATGTATTTCAAAATCGATCTTGCCAAATAGCTCTTCTACCCAAATGACTTGAGTGTTATCCAACATATTTGAGTAATCAGATGTTTGGATAAGGAGAAATTATATTTAATGAGGTTAATATAACTTGGAAAGCAGATAATATATTTAAATAGATAAAAATTCTGAATCACTATATAATTGATAGTGAAGTTCAGTCAATTAGGGGGGAAAATTGTTTTAAATTACACATGTCAGAAAAAGACCTACATCTGGATACATGTGACATGAGCTGTTAGTCCTTGAGATTTCAACAAGCATGTTGTAAGCAAGTCAGAAATTTGTAGAATATCTTGCAGAATGCAGTCTCTTCTATAATTCATATGAAAATTCGACTGCAGTGAATTGCTGTTACAGTAGCCATATGAGTAACAGTTCTGTAACTGTCACTGAGAGCTGACACCATGACTGCTGGCTCCTACTGAAATTTAGCAAGGTAGCATATATTTTAAATCAGTGTTTTTCAAACTTGGCAACTTTAAGATGCGTAGACTTCCACTCCCAGAATTCCTCAGCCAGTATGCATTCTGGGAGTTGAAGTCCACACAACTTAAAGATGCCAAGTTTAAAAACACTGTTGTTTATTTAAAAAAAAAATACCCTCAGCACATATTTGCATAAATGGTACCATTTAAACTGTAATTGTATTTATAGTTCTACAATTATTTTCTTTTCATACCCCCTGAATTCTCAAAGCAGGCCTCACTGTTTGTGACACAGTATTTTGTAGTTGACCTGCATTCCTTTCAAAACCAGTTAATCACACACAGCTGACTAGCATTCCTTACACACACACACACACACACAGAGTTCCCAACCCACCTAATCAAATGCCTTTCAAATATCCCAAATAGTTATTTAATCTCCATATATGTACAAGTGTGAAAGGGTGTTGTCCAAATATTCTTTTCAAGGAGTGCAGCATTACTTGGATATTTCCAAAATAAACCTTGCAGAATATTTCTGTACTTCTTGGTATATAATATTTTCAGGATGAATTTTAGCAAAGCATTTTTTCTTTCTCCCTCAAGACGCAGCTTTTGCTAATTCGGGTTTTTGGAAATGCAGGCAGCTTCCCATAAAAGTATGATTGTACATTAAATGCAATGGGTAGTTAAAAGATGCTATCATAGACAGTTGCCTTTACTTCTCATGTTACTAATACAGAACATACTACTATGATCAAACATGGCTGAAGGTTCAAAGGACAGTGTGAAATAAATTAGCTGCCAAGTTCATTTATATAGCATGATTTGCTATTGCCTTCATTGCACTATTCAATAGGAAGACCAAGAAATAAACTGCTAAGGTGTTCAATATGGAATGAAGTACAAATGAAGCAAAAAGCTTATTCCTAATTACACTATATGCAATCTACATACAGCAGACAGTTCATCTACTTGTATTGCCAGATCAAAACTATGCATAATATTAATATTAGCTCATATCCCATGGTATAGAATTTCAGCAGCATTTGCTCATCAGAATATCTGATTTTTGTTTTAAAATATAAAAAAGAACAAAGAACACTTATACAACAAAAAAATTAAGAAAGCATTGGAAAAAGCATGAGACATATGGAAAAAAAATCTGGCCTCTGAATAGGAAAACATGTTAAAACAGAGAGTGTAATTAAAATATAAGTCATGAGAACATAGTTTAATACATTTTAGAAGCCCATTCAAGCCAGCTAAAACACTTATTAACGCAATATTTTTCCCATTTCCATATGATTTTAGTCTGAAATGATATCAGTTACTAAACTAACTCCACTATGAAATTTTTCTTACTACAAACCAAAGAGTGCAAGATGTAAGCACAATAACCACTTGGCTTACATTTGACAGCATACAATACATATGGATAAATTTTGGACACAAAGTAATGCTTTCTAATTTTTGGTAATTCTCGGTGCTGTACAAATATGGTCCTCTAACAAAGGGAGTTACAATTAGGTTAATGGAAGTGTGCTTTCTCTATTTGAATGGTGCCACCAATTCCATCTGTATCTTCTGGAAGGAAGCAAGATGTAGGCTTTCCAAGGTTTTAACAAAGCCAAGAAACATGGCTTTATTTTAAACAGATGTGTATGAATTCTATTGGGCATTTTCAAGTATTTTTAGTTTAATGCTTACAGCAGGGTAATTCATGTTTTATAATATTTACTATAATGCAAGAATATTCTTACAATATTCTTACAATTTGCCTTGCTGAAGTAGACCACATATCTTCTTGTTGAGCATTTGTTTCTATGACTCTGCCAGCCTGATGCCTATGACAAAGTTACAAATGAGACCTCTGGGATACAGCGAATCTTCACTGTTGGTTCCCATTTTTAAAAAAATAAAAATTACATATGTTTAATAATTTATATTGCACTTCTACTTGCACTATATATGTTACCTGTTATCCAACCAATTCTTGGAGATTATAGATTATCATAGCCATGTATTCATGCTGTGAAAAATTGATTTTGTTTCAAACCCCCTATAGAAGTAATGGACTACCTTTTAATTGCTGGGAGTCATACTTAACATTTTTTGGGTGGTGGAGGCTGTAGTGGGTGTGTTGGTTATATAAAGTAACTGAGACCAGGATATTTTGGAACGGAGTTCTTGGACCGGAGGGAAGCTGGGGTTTCTTTCTATTTGTAATTATGACAGCCTATTTTACCACTTACAAAAACAGTTTTGAGTACTTCCCATTTCAGAGTAGCAGGAAAAATATCACTGATTTTCACCAACTATGGTCAGAAGCAGTTTCAGGGGTTGCAAAAAAGAGATTCATGGGCCAGATGAAGCCCTCCAGCCTCATGTTACCCATAACTGTCCTATGGCATGATCAAACTTTATTACTGTTCTTCCTGAGCTGAGTAATTTCATCTAGAGGTATTGTTGGTTCCATTTAATTTGATTTTAAAGCATTTTTTTTTCTTTTCACTTCCTGAATGTCTTATAAGATTTGAATGGTGTGGCAGTTTTAAAAAAATAAAAATCCATCTTACTCTTCATTGGTGGAATGTAATCTGATAGTGGAGGACATTAACATCAGCACAATGCCATGGACAATTTACTCTCTGATTGCCTTCTGGCTCACTAGTGTCACCCTCTTCCATGTGGAGACAGGACCTCTTCAATCAGCCCACCCCAGGTGACTGATGGACCTAGTGGAGTTTCAGAGGCAGCTTGGGTTTTGCCCCAAGCATTTAGTGGGTGTTTTGGCTGAGGCCCTAGTATCTGCCAGAAATGGGCTGGGCTGCATCACCCATATGTGGCCTCTCTCTGTGCTCTGATCATGGGGCATACTTTGCTTTACTGAGGAGTTCTGCAAGATGAAGTGCAAGAAGAGATGCCTGGAGCAAGTCTGGAGAAAGCCTTGGAGTGAGTCTGATTGAATACAGTTAAGGGCCCATATTAGGGATTACCTCATGGCAATAAGGGTGGCAAAACATCAATATTTCATTGCCCTTATTGTGTTCACTGAATGGCCCTATTTCAGGTGACTCAATCCCTACTGGGCAGGGATGGGCCATAGAACCATCTGCAGGGCCACTGTGAGAAATATTCTGGCTACCTAGCAGATAAAATCACTCAGATCCACTCCAAGTTGGACTCACTGGGTAGTCCACCCAATGTGCCTGGTGTGCAGTCATGTGGTGTCATGAGTAAGGATGGCGAGCAGGGGGCTCCCATCCAGGCTGTAAAGCGCATGCATAGCACTGAGGAATTAGGTAGCCATTCCAAGAGACACAGATCGGGCCCGCCTTAACCTTTGGGGTTTATATGTCTGGGTTTTTCCCACGCTTCTTCAGTTTGTTAGGATTTCTGTTATGTAGCAGTAATAAAACACTAGAGACCTGTTCCTTGTCTCAGTGTGGTTCCTGGCTGTTAGGACATGTGGTATGATCTGGGATGAGTTCCAACCAGTAATTCCTGAGGCAATAGACAGGATTCTCCACACTATGAGCTTGGCCACTTGTTTGTTGGACCCAGGTCCCTCCGGGGGCATAAAGGCAGTCCATGCTGTGATGTCAGCCTCTTTGAGTGAGGGGTAGTAGCTCTGTCCTTGAAAGAGGTGGTGGTATGCCCCCTTCTCAAGAGGCCATTTTTGGAGCTAACGGTCCTAGATAACTCTCATCCCATCTCCAGCCTTCCCTTTGCTTGTTGATGACTTCTAGCAAAGCCAGGATGGAGGTGGTACATTCATCCTTGTGCTTCTTGATTTCTTGATGGCTTTCAATATTGTTGACCATGATATCCTTCTGGATAGGCTCTGGGGATTGGGACTTCAGGGCACCATTCTGCAGTGGTTCTTTCTTCCTCTGGGGCCAGTTCCAGTCGGTGTTGGTAAGGGGTGGAGAGGTCACTCCCTAGGCCCCTCCTTGTGGGGTGCCTCAGAATTTAATAATCTCTACCCCCCTATTCAACATCTACATGAAATTGCTGGGTGTGGTCATCTGCTGGTTTGGGATTTGCATTGGTATGCTGATTATATCCAATTATATATTTTGACTCCAGACTGAATGAAGCTGCCAAAGTCCTGTCCCATTGCCCAGAGGGTGTGTGGGCCTGGATGGTGAGGAACTGTCTTTAGCATAATCCCACCAGAACTGAGTGGCTGTGGTTGTTAGGGGACCCAGATCCTAGGAGATTCCAACTTTGACCTTGGGTGGGGTTGCACTTCCCCATTCAAGGGTGGTATGCAATCTTAGGGTATTCTTCATGAGCAGGAGGCAGATGTGGCCAAGAAGGCCTTTACACAGCTTCATTTGGTGCACCAGTTGTGCCCTTTCCTGGATTAGATTGCCCTTCCGATACTCACTCATGCCCTAGTCACCTCAGGGCTTGACTATTTGACTACTGCAATGTGCTGTATGTGGGGCTGCCCTTGAAAAGACTCAGAAACTTCACTGGTCCAGAATATAGTGGTGCAGGCAGTGATGGCATGCCTTGGTATGCACATGTGATACCTATGCTTTGCAAAGGCTGACTGGCTGCCAGTCTCCTTCCAGGTAAGATTCAAAGTGCTGGTTATGACCTATAAAGCTGTATTTGGCAGAGGGCCTGGTTATTTGAGTGACTATTCCCTATGGTGTCCTTCTGATTGATATGAACTGACAGAGTGGGTGTACTTCAGGTCCCTTCAGTTAAAAAGTGTCATCTTTTGGGACTCAGGAAGTGCACCTTCTCTGTCATGGTGCTTGCCCTCTGGAATAAAGTTCCCCTTGTAATCCAGATGACTCCCACCCTGATAGCATTCCAGAAGGATTGAAGACCTGACTCTCTCCCCAGGCCTTTGGCTAAGGTGGCTGGAGACTCTTGTGAATTCCATTTTTGGCTGGATTTGCCATCTTGTTTTTTTATCTGCTTTTACTTATTTTTTTGATGTGGGGGAGAAGGGCTGGTTATGGTTTTGAATTGTATTGCATTTATTTTCTTTGTTATACTGTGATCTGCCCAGGGTTGTTTGGATTCAGGCAGAACCTAAATCAATTCACTTGACTTGACTTGACTTGAATTTTGTTGTCAGTGTTTGCATGTAGTAGATATCCTTTGTATTTTAGTGCATCTTCTATATTGGTTTCAGATATCATGTTCTGTGCCAGCTGACTGGAAAAGCGGTGAGGGCCCATATGTTTTCCATATTTTCTTTCCCCCTTTTTCATTTATTTTGCAATAATTATGTATACAGGTTCTGTAAAGAGTTATTTTTCTACAGGTTCTTGTTTACTATTTTATTGGATTCAGTGGACGAAAACAATAGATGCAGTAAAAAGATAGTTTGTATATTGGGTGGAGGCAGGGGAGACAAATACATATCAATATGCCTATTAGAAACACTCTGGCCAAACATTTTCAGCATAATCAGCTGGTGGGAGAATCATTAGAGGTAGAAAGTAATGATTATTTTTATGATTATATCATATTCACCTAATACTGGTCAATATGTTTGCATTTGCATATCTAATACAAAGGGAGGGTACAAGTCTAGATGGTATGACTTACAGTTATTCATCTTAGATAGTATAATACACCCCAAAATAGGCATTGCTGATCCAGAATTATATATTGCATGTCCATCTGAAAATACTCAATTTTAAAAAGCCCAATTTTTAATTTCTATAGTTAGAAATATTTAGGGTTAAGCATGCCCCCATAGTATTATAGCTCTGCATATGAGTTTAGTTATGGTTTTTGAAGTAAAACATTTGGCATGCAATGAAAATAATCATGCTTTCTATTATTAATTCATATGTTCTAGGGCTAGGTTATGCTCTTGTATTTCTA
This sequence comes from Candoia aspera, assembly GCF_035149785.1. Classification (NCBI taxonomy): domain Eukaryota; kingdom Metazoa; phylum Chordata; class Lepidosauria; order Squamata; family Candoiidae; genus Candoia; species Candoia aspera. Next base: position 211,911,272 of record NC_086154.1, on the reverse strand, counting down.
GAATTAATTCCTCAAATTGAGCTTTGCAAGATCCTTATTTGCACAGTTTTTCTCAACCAAGTATTGGGTTGGGTCTGTTGGGTTTCACCTGTGATAATGCTCAAAAGAAAGTTGTGCAAACATATCTATATTATAGGTTCTGATGCTAATGCTATAGGACCAAGATAAGATTTCTATATCTATGGTTTTAAATCTGAAAACTCAGCTTTTAAACAATTTCAATGAATTTCAAAAAGATTTTGAAAGATTTCACTATATTAGCCTATTCTTAGCACCCTGTCATATGTTGTTCCCAAACTGCACAATAAAATTGTTTTGGAACTCTGTTCTCTCTGGGTTTTAAAAGAACAATTTCAAGATGTAATTCCAGCTGAGCTTTTCAAATAGTTCCATTTTAAAAATTCTTATTCTTTAATTAGATTTTAAAGAAGATTTAATTTGTTTTTGTATTTCACTTATTTTTCTTATTAGTTGAATGTTCTTTTTGGTTTGATAAAATAATTTCCTTTCTAATTTGGTAGATGGCTAGAGTAGCTGAGGGCTTGTTTACAAAGAAGTATAAAATAATGATGGTGAAATCTAGATAAAATTACACTTAGGATCTATTGAAATCAATGAGATTGAACTGAATGACAAATCCCATTGATTTCAACAAATCTACTCTAAATAGGGTCATATTAGGACTACCTCCTCCAAAATGATTATGCCTATCTTGTCAGGTCATCTAAAGAGAGCCTACTCTTACATTCCACCCACTCAAAATGCAGACCTCTGTGGTAGCCCCAACACTTCTGAACAGCTTACCTGCAAGAGTACACCTGTGCCTTTTGTTACTGACATTTGCAAGGCTGTGAAAATCTTTATTTGAGTGGGTTTTTGAAGAGTAACAGTGCCTGGGCTGTTGCTGTTTCTTCTTTTATGTTTTTATATTTTGTTGTTTATTCGTTTAGTCGCTTCCGACTCTTCGTGACTTCATGGACCAGCCCACGCCAGAGCTTCCTGTCGGTCGTCAACACCCCCAGCTCCCCCAGGGACGAGTCCGTCACCTCTAGAATATCAATGTTTTTATATTGGAGGGGGATTATTTTACACTGTGGTGAGAGGGATGATGACGCTTTACTATATGGATTGTTTTTATGTTTTATCCTTTTTCAAAATTCATTACTTTTCCAAAGTGCCCCAGTGTAATTTATTAATCCAAAGTAAACTCATAAGAATTCTCTCATCCTTTTATCGCCTGTTTTTCTTCTGTTTTGTGAAGGGGATGGATTATTTTCTTTGAAAAACAAATGGAACCAAGAAGAGGAAAATTACTTACATTTCCTATTGTCTCATTAATGGACAGTACAATATAGTATGCATGTATAGGATATACTTTATATCAGAGGGAACTGACAAAGTATAATCTTTAGACTAGTTTAGGTTCCCTAATACCTAGCATGCATAGCATACTTAATATGCATAGTGCTCAGAGACTTTACTCACTTTTTATTCCACATCTAATGTCAACAGCATTGGAGCCCTAACCCCTTCATGAGAATTTAAGCTCCCCTGATAATGAACTGCCTATTTCTCTTGCCTACTGATTCCTCCTATCCCTGCATAGGAAAAGTCTCCTAGAGCTAAGGAACACAGGAACTGATGCATGGAATAACATACGCGTCTTGCTTTTTTTGTTTTTGTGTTCATCTATAAGTCCTGTTGGTATGTGTGGATGTGGGTGTGTGGGTGTGCATCCTCTTTTTCTTTCAGACTATCAGATGATCTGTTTCTCATTGATTCCACACATTTTACAGAATCTTACACTATCTGGAAACAACATACAGACAACAGCAAAATAAGTGTTAGTAACTTCTTCAACATGATCTTATCTGGGATGGACAACCAGCCCTATGAGATACTCCTGAATGACAGCTCTTAGCTTCCTTCACCCTTGATCATTTTGGCTGGGGCTGCTGGATTGCTCAGCAGTATTAGGGGGACACAATTGCCATTCCCATGATCTACATTTTATTCTTTCTTCCCACCAACTGGGCTTTGCTTAGGACTGAACTCCCCCACACTATAGTTAAAACAAAAAAGTGGGTCCCCCGCCAACTTTTGCTCTAGTAGTTAGTTTGCAACAGGTCTGGCACAAGCTAACTCCTGGTGACTAAATGCTGACCATCTCAAAACGTCTGGCAAAAATCTGTAGCTTTTCCAAGGACAGCCCTATAATCTCTTTGATCCATCTTGTCATCCATTGTCTCCCATTCTTCTACTACCCCTTCCCTCAGTCTTTCTTCAGGGAGTTTTTTCTGGTCAATCATCTGTTCATATCACATGGGTCTTAATATCAAGCATTTACACAATAAAGTACAGCACATTTACCAGGATCACTTCCAAGCTTTCTGTCTGACCATGAACCCCAAAGTTAGTTTATTATTAACTATAATGGGGAGGAGAGGTAAGTTATCTGCATATATTTATTCTGTCCATCCTCACCTTAAATGACTTCATTAAAGCAATAAGAGATGTTTCAGATAAACCATGCTAAATAAACAAAAGAGTCAGTATTTATTTAGAAGCAAACAAAGCAGTGTCATTCTCATGTACTCTTAATTGCCACTGGAAATAAACTCCTTTTATTTATCATCTGATTTGGCACAGAAAACTCATTTGCTCTGTACAGAAGTTTATTAACCCTTTAGGATCTCAAAGCCTCAGAGGTGCTGGAAGCCAGCTTCTCTCTTTCTGGGGCTACCATTGTTCAGGATAGGTGAAGAAAGAAGCAGCTTTGAAAAGCAAGAGAGTATTTTGAAGAGGACAAAAGCAGCAAGAAAAATGTCCTCAGAAAGTATGTATTTGTACATACGCACACATACACATACAGACACAAGCAGGAATAAAGTCCGAGAGGATGAGGAAGAGAAGCACAGATGAACAAAAAGGACCTAAGCTGTCAGACGGGAGCAGGGGCAAAATGTGTCAGGGAGAACTGCGGATGGGCGAGAAATGAAGCCAGGAGATTACAGCGAGGAAGGCTGGAAAGCAAAGGAATGCCCGTCAAAGGAAAGGAAAGGAAAGGAAAGGTAGAAGGGGAAAGGAGAGGAGAGATCAGAGGCACCACAGAACCGGTGACGAGGGGAAAAAATGAGCGGCAGGGTGGGGGAGGAGGGAGAAGAGCGAAAAGAAGTGAGAATGAGGCGATTGAGTAGGGGAGTCGGGAACGCGTGGTCGGTGAGGAGCGGCCGGAGGAGGGGGCTTGAAGGGGCTATTTCAGCATCAAGAGCTAGGTGGGTGGGGAAGCTCCAGACGTTCAGCCTCAGCTCTGAGAGGAGCAGGAGCGAGAGCCTTCACTTGACCAGCACCGCCGTCACCTCTCCGCCTGCTCTTCCTCCTTCTCCCTCAGGGCCTCCCTTTGAAGTCACGTGGCAGCCCCCTCCCTCTTCGGCAGCCCCCCGAATTCCCGGCGTGGGGAATGGCCTCAGCTTTATTGTGACGCAAGCAGCCTAGAAGCCGGCGCTCGCGTCCCCAAGCCCTCCCGGGCCGCGTTCTGCTGGAGCCAGGCGGCAGCGGCAGCGGCAGGAAGCCGGAGCTTGTCGAGCCGCGGCGAGGAGTCCCTGGAGGTGGCGGAGGAGCCGAGAGCCTTGGCGGGGTGAGTGCAAGTTCCACCTGAGGGAAGACCAGAGACCCCAGGCGAGGGAGGGAGCTCGGGCGGCTGCCACAAGTTTGCTGCGGGGACTCTCCTCGCTTTCTGCTGCCTGGATTTTGCGGGGACGAGGCAGAGAAGGCGCCGAGCTCGGCTGGGACTCGCTACCCCTCTCGCGGGCTGCGGGAGGGTTGCCCTAACGAGAGAAGGTTTGGCGGTGGTGTCTCTATAGTAACGCCGCAGCTGCGGGGCTCCGGAACGGGAGACACACGCCGGCAGCAACACCTCCCAGCGGCCGCCGGTCCCTCTTGTTGCTCGCGTTTCTGCACTGTTTTGCTTCCTCTTTTGTACCTTTTTTCTGTCCCTCAAGCTTTCTGTTCAAGGAGCAGTTTCCTGCCAAGCAGGCGGCTCTGGGTAGCAAAATGGGACAGACACTCTCTGTAGCAGGGATACCTCTTCAATGTGTGTGCGCCCGAGAGAGAGTGAGAGATGTTCCTATATCTGACTATAGCGAACGGAAAGATCACATCTTACCCACGCGAAAAGAAAAGGTTCTTAAACAGCACTACTTTGACTGCGTGTGTATCAAATATCCAGAAAGCAGTAGCGTACTGACGTTGAGAAATGGAGAGAGAGAGAGAGAAACGCGAGCGAGATCAATAAGGATTTTTTTAAAAAAGCAGAGCTGAAAGTCCCATTTATGATTTGATTCGGAGATTTGCAAGCCACTTTTATGGAAGGTTAAGAGGCTCTCTCGGTTCTGGCTGCCTCTGCTGATATGTATTCCTCCCCCCCGCCCCCCACTCCGTTTGCTTGTCTCCTGATGCTTTCTGAAAGAAGTCAGCAAGGTGGTGAATGGTGCAAACATTTCATTGTGGTTATTGTCAGAATGCCATGTTGTATCTATTTTTGTTTTTAAAAACATAAAAAGAGGAAAATTGGTGGGATATTCCTAGCCAAAAAAAGTTTCCACAGGAAATGCTAGCATTCTTTGCTGAACTCTGCAATGAAGAAATAGTCCTCAGAAATAACCATTGTTGACAATTCTCAATGTTTCATTGAGCAAAACCCTCAGATGTAATTGGTTTTTCCTGTTGCATGTTATGCTTGCATAGAGTAACTGGTGAGCGGGATGCCATTGCCCTGCTGTTAGTTTGTGCTCCCTGCTCTTGCTCCTAAAGTGAACAAGAATCTAATCAGCCTGCAGTTGACAGGTATCCATCAAACACAAGAGTGTTGAGGCTTCTAGAGAATAAAAGAGAAACCAGAACTAGTATGCTGTAGAGTATATATATTTTTTATGAAATCTAAGCTAGATATCAATGGATTTATTAGTATTTTAACCATATACATGATGTCAGATCTCTGAAGTGTCACCATTCATTTCAGTGACTCTTCTCTATAAATCATGACGCCAGTGCAACTTGCTTACTTCTGAGCCAGACATCACTTATGGAGAAACTATTTTAAATGCATATAACAAAATTTAGAAGAGAATTGGAAACAGATTGGCTCCTGTCTTTTCTTTTTAAAAAGATTTTGGAGGAAAACTTTAATTGTCCAGCAAAATGCTCTACAAACTCCTTGTCTTTTGTATGGTAACCTATAGTTCTATCTCGTGTAAGTGCTATTTTTTAGATTCATGTTAAATACATGATTCCTTATCTACCTTAGAGGTTTGTTCATACAAGTATTCTAGAAAAAAATCTGAGATATTTAAAGGTTTAATTACTGTTAGTTGACTCAAGAACCGGGATAATAACTTTATGCCATATTTCATGTGGAGGAGAAATTGGGTGTGAAAAACATTTTACTTTGGAGATGGACTCAAGGCCAATTACAGCAGATTGGTTGCCATTCAATACATTTTTCATCATTATGTTCAACTTGGAACATAAGGACAATGGCCTGCAATTCAGCATTTAATTTCCATAGTGACCAAGCAGAAGTCCACAAGCAGGTCATGAGGGCCATAATATCCTCCCAGTAATTTTCAAAAACAAATGATGTTCAGAGGATAGGTATACTGCCTCTGATATTGGAAGTAATGTATAATAAAGTTGAGCTGCTTCTTTTCCCCTGCTTTTGTGAGATTATTCCTTGTAAAAAATAAGATACTCCCTTTTTCTCTCTTGCACAAGCATTAACCACATATTAAGTAAAGATTTGTGGGGACACTGATGGGAAGGGCAAGCCACTTTTTTTTTAAGTTAAATGGATTCTACTAGGAGAGGAATACAGGGGCTCCCTGTCCTCTTGATTTTTCAAGAATTCACATCCCCTTTTTTCTCTTTTCTCCCAACCATCACCTTCCCCAGGGATCGCATTTAGTCTGACCTCTCTGTCATGACCTTCCCGTCTTGGGTGGCCCTTCACGGTTTAGCTCATGGCATCATTGAGGTGCTCAAGCTCCAGCACCATGACAAGGTAACAATCCTTTGCTGAAGGTTTGTCTTGTACCTCTCACTATTTAGTGTAACTGAATAACCCCTCATTCTATTATTATAAGAGGGAAATAGTCCTATGATTATTTTTCAGTTCCATCCCTGCATCTTCTCCATTTTTTGTGCAATGGTCATAACTGCACATAGCATTCCAAGTATGATCATAGCATAGATTTTATAAAGACAGCTTTAGGGTTTTTTTTTTTTACCTGATGAACCTCAGCATAGTTTTATTTATTGTACCTTTTTTTATTGTAGATCAGTACACTAGATCAAAGTTTTCAAGAAGCTAACCACCATAACCTATATCTGAGAAGTTAAGATTTTTTTGGCCCAATATAAATTATCTTACACTTTGTTTCATTGAACTGCATTTGCCATTTTCATGTTCAGTCCCCTTGTTTGGACAGATTCTCTTGGAGCGATTTGCTATTCTATTTTTGTGTTAAGTTTTCTAGATAAGTTAGCATCATCAGCAAACATGACCTCTTCAGTATTCACCCTTGATTCCAAATAATTTATAAACAAGTTTAAAGCAGTGATCCCAATTTGGGATGAGCAGACAAGGATCAGTTCTGACAGATTTCCAGTCTAATGGGAAAAAGTTGTCGGGTAGGTTAGAGGGTAGAGGATGTTCTTTGCAAAGAAAATTTTCCTACAGTACCCTTGGGAATAACCACTGGTGTCACTGGGCAGTCTAGGAAGTATTATCAGAGAAGAAGCTTCTCTGCAAAGAGCCTTGTGCTGCAGGGACTTTGCAGGGAAGGAAACAAAAATGAAAAATTTCCCTGGACCAAAAAAAAAGAAGTGTACTCTCTCTCTCCTGGCTCTCCTTCATGCTTTTTTATATGGAAACGCAAATACTAGCCAAAGTTTGCTTGTAGCTAGTGTTTGTGCTATAATAGACCTACTTAGGATGAAGTGCACTGGCAGAAATCTTTTGTATCTCCAGCCTCAATACAAATTATTGGAAGACTCCCTCATTTCTTCTCTCCATTGAATTAGATATTATCTCTGTCTGTCTGTCTGTCTGTCTGTCTGTCTGTCTGTCAGATTTCTAGACCACCCAACTCCAAAATGCCTCTGGGTAGCATCGCAGTGTTTATTAGATCCATAGGCTTGCTGATATTCACTTAGCTCTGCAAAATCAGAAACCATGCTGATTTTCCAGCAAGATTTGTCATTCTATAGTGTTAGTCATTTTATCTTTAATAATGCTTTTGTCCTGGCAAGGGTATAGATGACTAGCAAATTAGTAACCTGGTCTGAATTATCATAGTCAGCAAGTTACAACAGAGTTGGCAGCCAGTCCAAGGTTCAAGCAAGAAGTAAACAGCAAGCAATTCCAAAAGCAAAATCCAATGTCAGTCCAAGAGTTAAGAGACAGTTAATCAACATCAAGGGTAAATGTAGAAGTATTCTCAGAACCTAATAAGATGTTATTTCCAGCATAATGGAAATAATGAGGCTCAGAATCAAGGTCTTATAAAACTAGAATCATTGGGATTATATCCATATCCAGTTGTAACATATTTTTTGTTTATTCGTAGACTTCAGAAAAAAAAATCTCCTTATGAGCAGAACTTTTCATGTAAGCCCTTTCAAAGAGGACATCAGAAACATGCTTTATCTTTGGGTCTGAACTGACAAAACATAGGCTTTCTAAGGCTTGATGGGTTTTGTCCCATCCAACTTGGACTTGGAATCCTTATCATGAGGCTGAACCAGTTGTGACACTGAGGTTCTTGAATTTCCTGCCTCTGGATTTAAGGAAAGCAAGAACTGCAATATGGTCAATGGTTCATCTGGGCTCTTTTACAAATAGCACATGACTGCTTCCCACAAATCTATCCAGAACTGATGTAAACCTAATCAAGAACAATATCTGCTAATTTCCTGAATCCTTCTTGATGTTTTACTGTAAAAAAAAAAGGGGGGGGGATGTTTCCAGTCCTTTGTCTAAGAACACTCTTTTAGAAAATGTTACATATTTCTGGGCATTTTCACATCTGAGTTCCTTAAGAAAATTTGAATGGTTTCCATCTGAACTCAGTAATTTGTTTCATAGTATAGCAAAAAAGGTGACTACTCTAATCTGTTTGTGATGTTCAGTTTGAACCAAAGAAATATAATTATTCTCAAGTAATCAAGACAATATATCAATGCAGATTATTTTATTGAATTATGATTTAAATCATGCAGTCCTGACCTGTATCATTTCTATTATATGATCCCCTGCTTTGTTTTATAGTGTAATAATTTGGTTTGAATAGGGAAGTTCATGATTCAAAGGCCTGCTCAGTTTTGGAGCTTGATCAATAATTTAGGACTATCCAGGATGCAAAATTCCAGATGGCCACAGCAGCAAAGTAATTGAGAAAGCTCTCTTTGCTGATATCTAATAGCAACTGGTAGTTTTGTAGCCGTACCTAACTGACATGATTATATAATTTCACCCACCCTGGACTTCTATACTTTTATGTCTTATATGCATTCAGTCAATATAGTAAAAACTTTACTTACTGTTTTGTACATGTGTAGGGATTTATTGACATTACCCCAATTTGGTATCCTCCGTATGAGTTGGGAGCTTAGTTCCCAGTCAAGAATCCAGTATAGGCAAAAGGTACCAGATGGAGAATGTCTGATGAAAATCATCCAGGTATTGCCAAAACTGTGGATTGACCAGGGGTGAGGCAGATATGTGCCTTATCATCTGTTGAGGCTTCAGTTTGCTGAATATGAGCATTAGGTTTATCTCTTAATTTTATCTCTTACATATGGCTTCACACAGTGTGCTAAACCACACAAAAACAAATCATAACCATAATCTCTGTCTATCACAGCAAATCTGTCATATCATACAGGCCATCTCTTTCTTTTGTCCCATTATTTAGCTAGGTGTGTCCATATGGATGCTGTAAAGCATTACATCTCTGAGAATATCAAAGAAGCCAATCAATGCTGCTCTGTGCCTGTAGCTGTTTATTCTTCATATGTTAGCACTGGTGTGACTCTGTCTAATCTTGCTTGCTTTCATGACATTGTGATTCTTTTGCATCATTGGGTTGTTGTTGGATCCATCATTACACAAAAATGTTTTACGGACTTCCACAGGTTCAGAATTGGAATGGCAAAAATTCTGAATGATTAAATTGCCAGCAGAAGGCAGAAAGATTCAGTTACAACTGCCTCACAAAAATATATCCAGTAGGTATCTCTGATTCTCTAACATCCACATTTGTTCAATTATTGCTTCCTTGATTAATAAAATATATTTTTCCAAGTACTAGATATAGTGTACTGAATATTCAGAAGATATAATAATACATAGCAACATCAACAAAAACTCTATTATCAGATTATCACAACTGCTTGCCAGTTCACCTGTGATGAGTATTTTTTTTTAATTTCTCAAAAATCCCTATTCTTCTCCCATACTTATAGTAATATTCTAGTAGGGTTAGTTGCTAGTTTTTGAAGCTTGCTTTTCAGCACAGTGGAAACAGCTTACATGCAAGGGTATGTTTTGTAACTGTTTTGCCTTGAAAACCCTTAGATACTCCCCCCCCCCCCCAAGTCAATATGGTGGCCCAGTCAAGATTCCATCTTTTTTTTTCCCAGGAGGAGAAACTTTGGCACCAACTTTTATCTAGCTACAAGGGTCCACCAACATTATTGTGCCATTCAGTATTGCTTAGAAAGATGTGCCAATTATGAACAATATTTAATTTTAATGTTGATATCAACCATTGGGAATTTCCTTGAAATCTTTCCAGGGTAACTTTTCCCTGGAGAAGTACTGGCGTTTTCTGTACTATCTGTTATTGAGTAGTTACTTAGTTGATTAGTTAGCTAAGCACTCAAATTTAGCTGAAATCAGACTTTTCCCTTTTATACTCTTACTGAAGTTGAGCAATGTAACCAGATGTCCATTAATTGGAATTCAGTTGTTAATGACTAAGCCTTGTCAAAGCTTTGGGAAGCCTGAATAAGAGACAGCATACCTCTTAGCAGTTTGCTTTTATGCTTATTTCACAGTGGCCTCATATTTCTTATACCTTTCATGTCACCTAACTTATGTGTGTATTGTAACATTTGATACACACAACATTTGAAAATGCAAAACTCAGATGCTGCAATTTGAGGGATAGAAAGGCCTACTAGGATTTCTCTAAGCAGGAAAATGGCTGCAGCTAAACAGTCCTGGCCTTAAACAGTGCCCCGATCGCATCAGGAAAAGTGCTTGACGAAGAAGTGAAAAAAGATATAGATGAATGTAATGGATGATTTCATCAATTATTGCAAAGAGTTAAACAACATTATCTGAAATAGAGTAGTGGGTCTGGAATATATACCTAAGAAATATTTGAATTTTCCTTGTGCTGGTTTATTCAGGTCAGTACTGATCACACTTAATTTAAATTCATTGTTGACCTTCACTTTATATATAATTTCTTTCTCCAGAGTTGTAAGCTTTGGCCTTCTTCCAGCAAATCCTATAATTGTACATATGCAGTCTCCAAATGCAACAAATGAGTTCCATTTTGTTAAAAAGGAAGGGAAAAAGGGAGGGTGAGAAGACCTTGAGAATCCAAGTAGTTAGTCATTGATATAATGTAATAATTTTATGAGATATGTCTCTGTGTATTAATGAAGAACAGCCAGAAGGGGAAAAAAGGTGTTAATGCTTTGAAAACTGCCATGTTTTAATGACATACAGACTTTTTTGTTTACTTTAAAAAAATCAGATTCAGAGGGTGGCATATATTATCAACTCCTTGTACAAATACCTGTAGCAGGTTGCATGAAAGGTGTTTGTCTGGATATACCCTAAGCTTGAATAAATTTATATCCTTTTATAAGATATGTCATTTGTTCTCTCTTCTTGCACAAAACTCTTCTTCTGTTTCATTAGGAAGGATAGTTATCCAGTCATCCATGACTGTGCTTGCAGTTTATCTTCCATGACCAATTGTTCCCAGAAGGAAATTAATGCCCACCAAATAACAGACATGAAGACAAAAAGTAACTGCTTGGGAATCTATATTATACTTCTTTTATAGGGGGTATGTATATTTTTGATAGGTTTGATTTTTGTTTTGTTTTAATCATGGATGGTTAGATAGTAGCTGTTTGAAGTCAACCTTAGTTTGAAAAAGCTGATCAGTCATTTTAATAATGTTTTGGAAGGAGTTACTCCTGCAGCTTTTATACAGTTATACTTTATATGAAATAAGAAAGCGGAGATACTTGTGTTTCAACCATTTTTTGCATAAAAATACAAGGCAATAGCATTGTTAAGCTCTTTTCAATCCAATTGATCCAAATGAGAAAAAGCTAAGTATTTTGTATATTGTAGTATTTCTCCCATAGAAATCACTGTCCAGTTCAGTTCAGTTCAGATGTTTTAAGTTCTTCCACAAAGAATAGCCTGTGGAAGAATATGCACATCTAATGATGTATGCCTAGAATAACTGGTGTTGTTTATTGGCAGAGATAATGTAAATATGATTGTTATAAAACATTTTGCTTTATTTGCACAAATAATGAAGTGAAGGAATTTCAGTGTTACAAACTAGAGATAGGCCAATCTGTAAAGTTCTCCATTTCTTCCAAACATGATCTCTTTGCTCTTTCTAAATCAATTCGCAATTTTTAAAATATCTTTATTTTTGTAAAAAATCATATTTAATCTTAAAAAAGGAAACTTTATAATAATTAAAAGTACAAACTAAAAATAGAAGCTGAGAAGGAAAAGAAAACAAATCTAATATTTTATACTTATCAATAGTCATTGGTTTACCGATGAATTCATTACTGTAATATGAACAATACAAGATATTATTGTAACATATCACAGAATCTCTGCCATAGTAACACATATTGCTGCATCCTTTAACTGGTAGAAAATATTGCCTTTTCCAAACATATAGATTACACATTTCTGATAACCATTCCTTGACATCTGGAATAATATCACATTTCCAATTTCTTAATATAATTCTTTTTGCCACACACATCCCCCCGCCTCTTAGATACAACCACAATTCCTGATAAACAGTCAAATTCCAAAGCTTTGGTATATAATTCAACATTACATTAAGATCTTTAACATTTAAAGATTTTCCCATAAGGTAAAGGTAAAGGTTTCCCTTGACGTAAAGTCCAGTCGTGTCCGACTCTAGGGGGCGGTGCTCATCTCCGTTTCTAAGCCGTTAGAGCCGGCGTTGTCCGTAGTCACTTCTGGGTCATGTGGCCAGCATGACGACTCGGAACGCCATTACCTTCCCGCCGAAGCGGTACCTATTGATCTACTCACATTTGCATGTTTTCGAACTGCTAGGTGAGCAGGAGCTGGGACGAGCAACGGGAGCTCACCCCGCCGCGCGGTTTCGAACCACCGACCTTCTGATCGGCAGCTCAGCGGTTTAACCCGCAGCGCCACCGCGTCCCCCATAAGCATGCATTAATACACTATCCCAAAAATATACTAAATGATCGCATTACCATTTCCTGTGGGTCAGTAAGCCCTCACATTTCTTACACCTCCAGCATAGAAAATCTGATATTCATCCTTTCAAATACATTCTTTGGGAAGCCTAATACACCCTAAATACAATTTTTTGATGAATCAACCTTAATCTCAAATCTGTAGATACCATTTTAACATTTTTAAGGAGCCACTGCTATGGCTTTATTGGAAATTCCAGTTCTTAGTCCATGTTTGAAATATCCCAGAAATGTCCACTTAAAAAAAATATTCTTGAGCTTTTTATAGAAATAAGTTATAGGTTTTATTTCTGTAATGGATTCCATCAGGCAAGAAAGCAACTCAGTTGCCTTTGAGGCAGCCAAAGCATCTGGTCCATATTGATCTGTTGGAACATACTTAAGCTGAAGATACCTCTGCTGTTGTGAATTGGAAGACCAAATTCAATTTGAAGTTGATTTAGAGTGATAATCCTAGCTTCTGCCCAAGCTCTTCAATAAAATTATTTACCACCAATTTTCAGAGTAGAATTTTTCTGAAGTGTTAGATATTCATGAGTCTTGTTATCAAAACTCAATTTACACCCCAAAATGGCCCATAGATTTCTCCTACTCCTGGAAATAAAACACCTTTTCTGCTATATGTTGTTCCTTGCCATGATCACAAAGGAAGTAGATGAAATTTCCAACTTAGCCCCTAAAGGATGATATTCCGTTATATTTTCATTCCACCAGCAGGTGGCTGATAAAATATTGTCCCAATGATATTTTTGCAGACCAGATAAATTAAAACCACCTTCCTCAAATTATAATCTTAATTTGGCTAAGGGAAACCTCGGTGGTCCACTTTCTCAAATAAATTTCCTAAACAACTTAGCAATCAAAAGGAAATATTTATTAGATATTAACACAGGAATACCTCTAAGAACATTAATCAAACAAGGGACAATATTCATTTTAATAACATTAACTTTGCCACACAGGCTTAAAGGAATTTTAAGCCATCTATTAACATCCATTTCAACATATTTGAAGTTTCAACATATTTATTTCCACATATTTAGGAATATCTTTGGGTATATCAGCCTCTGATATTTAATATAATCAGTAGAAATCACAAATCCCATCTCTTTACATAACTGTACTGATATATTAGGACCCATGGGAAGCAAACTAGATTTATCCCAATTTTTTTTGTAACCAGATTACCTTCCAAAATACTGCACAACCTTTATAAAATTAGGCAAAGAAGTAGAATATTGATCCAAAATTGCCAATATATCATCAGCATACAGAAATAATTTATACTCACACCCTGCCAGTGTAATGCCTTAGTATCTAAAGATTGCCTTATCATGGTGGCCAAAGACTCAAGAATCAAATTAAATAGCAAGGGAGAAATGGGGCAGCTCTTACAATGTCCCACATTGTAATGGAAAGGAGTCTGAGATAATTCAATCTGTTATAATTCTCGCACCCAGTTGCAAATATTTTTTTTTCCTGTGAGATTCTAAAAAATATGGAAGATATGACTGGAAATTAAAAAAATAAATAAATTAGTCGTTAGATTTAAAAGGGGAGATTTAAATGATAGGGGAGTGAGGTGGTAGACTATGATAGCTGAGTTAGTTCATGCTGACCAGGGAGTGGGGGAATTGAGGGAGGAAATGCTTCTGCAGTGAGATCCAGTGGATCTCTACTTTTACTATACTTTATTTTAGTAAAAAAGTGATAAGCAGGTCTCTCTTTTTTTTGCACAAATCTGATTTTTTCCATAATGAGTTGATCCAGGGTCATCTTGAGAAAATAACCAGGGTCATCTTGAGAAAATAAAAAAGCTTTGGATGAGATCACTTCAGATGTCTCCCTATCAAAAACCAAGCAGGTAGCAACAAAGCCAGCAATAGTTTTACAATTCTGGATTTTTCCATTGACTTGTGTAATGAGCTTCACACCTGCCCAACAGTAGATGTCTTGAGGAGTGTGGTATGGGAGAATATTTCCAGATCTTTCTTAACTTGCTCAGGGAGCCATTCAAACAGGAAAGAGTTGTGGTTCTAATTATTAACACTTCTAAATATACTTACTTTGGATTTTTAAAAAGCCTTACTTAATGGAGAATACAAACAGTAAAATGTTTGCTAGTAATTCATTCAGCTCCTCATCTCTCAGATATAGTATTACAATCTGATTTGCATATAGTGTCACATTTCTAAAAACATATGGCTAAAATTACCAAAAGCCAATCAGTTTGCATTTAGCTATCTTGGATTTACTTCAGATATTCTTGTGGTCCATACAAATACAGTTTTGGTGACAATATTAACAAGTTGCTTCGAATACTCCTTTGTGTATAGTGTGAAGAATATGATGACAATGTTTATATTGCTCTTGACAGTTTTTAATTTCAAACAATGAAAAAATAATTGTAAGCTTACTAATTGCATCCTCTATAACATGTATCCAAATGTTGTATTTCTGATTGCATACAGGGCTGCTGGAATTTGTTAAACCAGTGTTTCTCAACCTTGGCAACTTAAAGATGGGTGGACTTGTATGCATATGCTGGCTGGGGAATTCTGGGAGTTGAAGTCCACCCATCTGCCAAGGTTGAGAAACACTGTGTTAAACAATATGGGCTATACTATTTTATAAATGAAACATGACTGAATTACTTGGCATTTAAAAGTCATAGACTGAAACACAGTTCTACTCTTTCAAAAAAAAATCCTAAAAATATTAGAGATTTTTGAAGTCTATTATAATAGTATGTTTGTACTGTTGCTATTTGGTAATGATACATTACTTTTGACATTAGAATGAAGTCTGATGTTTGGGGGTGGTGACTACTTCAGCTACTGACTTAGGCTGCTGTGCTTCCTGAGAAGAACCTGTGCATTTTGGAATCTGAAATATTTCAATAAAGTAGAATTTGGAGACTTTAGGAGTAAAAGGCTGTTACCAAATGTTATTAAACTAAATTCTGCTGCTCATCCAGTCTGGTATAGGTTTTGCACATGGGATAAATTATTAAAACATTTGTCATCCCACATTTTTTCCCCTTTATATATTATTATCCCATGGTGTATACACCACTTCATCTTTTTCTCACAACAATTCTGTGAGGTAGGTTGGACTGAGAGATAATGTAATGCCCAAAGTCACCAAGTGAGCTTTGATGTCTGAGAACAGATTTGCACCTGGGTCTCTTTAGTCCTAGTCCAAGATCTTAAATGCTACACCACCTTGGGTCTCTGTGCAGCAATCTAGTTCAGTGGTAAATTGATGACTTTTTGATTAAGTTGTTTTGTCATTAATTTTGCTCTGTAAATTTTATTTGAACTATATGTTACAGAAACAGTTTTGACTCTTAGTGGGATGAAATTCATTCAGAGATTCATTCATAGAGATTTTTAATTGGTATACTTCTCCTATAAGCATGTGTTAACTGAAAATTATTTGGAAGAAGCCCTTCAGATCTTGCATAAGGAGATAATCTCTGTACTGATCATTAAAGCAGACACACCCATTTTGGGGTTTCCATATGACCTTGAAAAATGATGCTGCTGCTTTAAAGAGTTGAGTTTACAGAGCACTTTTTTCAAATCATTTTCAAAGTATGTGCAACCCTTTTTTCCATTTCAACCTCAGTTTTATTTCAGGGATTTTAAAGAACTCCAGAATGGATTATATAATGCCTCTCAATACCAAGCTGAGATACTGTGATTATTCCAGAGTGATGCAGAAAGCATTTTTATATCCCCTGGATTCAACACATATCTATTCTTTGATTCTGCAAGATTGTATTATTTTGCAAAACATTTTATGCCTTGATGTTGTTGACAGGGTTTTTTGGAGAATGCAGCCCAACACTTACTTATTTAATTGGTTCTATCCCTAGTTTTTAAAACTTTGTTAGTAGAAGGAGAATGGAATTGGCATGATTGGTTTATTGTATCCAAGTGGTGTTATATTGCTCATTAGCTGCAGGGATTCAATTGTTCCTGAATATATTCTTTTTGCTCCTACAGAATGTTCCATCTATTATATAGATTTTAGTCTTCCATTTTCAGACAAGATATGAATGGGTAGTAGTTATCCAACTGCAAACAGGTTTTGTATGTTGATTATATGGGCCCACTGCATTTTGGCTACTGGTTGCAGTACGATACTGGGAACACTTTGATTTCCCTGATCGATGATCTACCTCACAAAAAAGGATAGGCAGAATATGATCCTAAGTTTTATGAGTATATATATAATTTTGATAAAATTAATCATTATATCCTTCTGTCATTTGAATTGGATATTGAAGGTACCATGCTTTGATAATTTAAATGCTGATGGGTAGAATAGTCAATGCCATAGAGTGAGTTTGTTCTTGTTGCCAGAGGGAAGATGAGAAGAAGGGCCTGTTATGCCCATATCCTACTAATGTGCTTCTCATGAGGATCTAGTTGACCATTGGGAAGGAATGCTGGGCTATGTAGGCCTTTTGGTCTGACCCCGCAGGTCTCTTCTCTCTATATGATACTGACACTGCTCTGTATGATACTGCCGGAAGAGAATGGTTCAGACGATTGGAGTGAGGAATCATTGATAAAAGTACTGAACAAATGTTGGGAAATACTGGACCAGGTGATGGCTGTTGTGTCTTTTCTACTGATCAAGCAAAGGACACTGGAGTCAGCATTTATACTACTTGCTTTATTGAAACACTCAAAAGAACTATCTCTAGTAAATCTGAAAGAATTACAATATATATGAGCATCCTAAGGTAATCAAGTAACAAGATAAAGTCACTGGCATGTTTAAACCATAAATTAAGCTGATACGCTACAATGACAAACATGGGACTCAGTAAAGGCAGAGGTACTTGTGAACAGTGGGATTTGTTCTAAAAGTGGTTGAATTTGCAACTCACCATTATTTTGGATAGTTTTGTAGAAACCACAGAAAACCATGTAGATAACTTTACCTCAGGAATGATACTCCTGATACTACAGGAAGTACAGAAGATTTGTAGTTGGGAGTTCCTTGTTTGCATGAGATTCCCATGGAACTTTGGATCAGATCATGCTGTGTAACTATTATAACAGGAGATGTGTTATGTAAAGTAGAGAAGTACAAAACATGACATATTTTTAAGAATATTTATAATCCTGGTAAACTAAGATCCCAATAAAATTGGGATACTTCTAAAGTGGCTCAAGATGATATCATAATGATGAAAATGTTAATGAGATGTTAGAAAAATGTTTGGCTGAATCATTTTTAAAACCTTTAAATTTTTCAGAAAATAAAGTTAAAGTGTATAGTGCTGTCAAAATTAGGGGAGAATGTTAAAGGTAGATAAATAAAGTTTCTTTTGGTATGAATTCATAAACAGATTTAGGGCACATATACAATGTAGTGAGAAGTGGAAAAAGTAGGATTTATATGCCTTAAAATCACTATTGAATTAGGTTCAAAGGATATAAAACACACAAAAAAGTGTCTGAGGTGATAGCATCATGTTGAAATATTAGGTTAAGCATAAGCAAAGGTGGGTTATAGGGCTATCAGAATTCAAGCACAGTATAAACTCAGTATATTGGAATCTTTGTTGGGATCTTCAATATGTACTTAAACTAATGAGTTGCATAATCAGAAATCAACAAGCACAAAGAATTCAAGAGAACATAACCTTTTCTAGCAGTAATTATCCTATTGTTCTTATATTACTATTTTTAAAATGTTATCATTGGTATGTCTTGCAGCCAAGTCAGGCCTTACCTAAAACTGAGACTGAAACAAATAGTAGTGCATTATAGGTACTGTAATTTTAGATCACTGACTTGATGAAGCGATGGAAGAAACACTTGGGAAAGTTATACTGTATATCTTGTGTGGAAATAAGCATCATTTTATTGTAGCAAAGAAGTTTAAGGACTTAAAGTAAAAATAATCAAATAAGACCATCTACTTACCCTCTTGGCTACTATTAAATGTTTATGGAAAAGATGCTGTGTTGAGCAGCATCAGTCCAGGTGGACCCTGGGATATCCATGTCAGTCAGATTTGCAGTTGCCCTATTCCAAATTGCTCTTTGAGTCATCATTCATCCTCTTTTTTCTGGACTTTGCCATAAGAACATAAGAAGAGCTCTGTTGGGTCAGGTTATAGAACCATCTAATTGGCATTCTGTGTCACATGGAGGCCAAGGGGATGTATTTTGGAAGCTCACAAAGAGACTGGAGAATGATAGACCCTTCCAGTGGAAGCAACAAGTTTTTATGGCCTCTGATTTAGGAAGTCTTTTGCATTCATTAGTATTAATAGCCATTGATAGCCTGAATTTCCATGAATGTGCCCAATCAACATTTAAAATCATTCCAGTTGGTTGTTATTTAGTACTACTGCTGGTCATACAGTTTGGCAATATGCCACGTGAAAAAGTATTTGCTTCTGTTGGTCCTGAATGTCCCTGTGTCATGTTCATCGTTTCAATGTTCTGTATACATCGTAACGTTTCGCATGTCATTTTTCTAACCCGTGTTTGTGGGTTGGAAATTTCCAGCCATGCCGGGCTGTAATCTTCTTACTGCAACTGTGGAATGTATGTTTGGGTTAGTGACTCTGTTCAAGGTTACTTTCTCAGGCCGATGTGAGTAACGGTTGCTAGCACCTGGGAGGGGGTGGTTGCTAGGAGGGAGGAAGGGCGGGGTTGGTTTTGAAGCGAGGGTTTTTAGTTTGTATTTGGCGCGCTTTTGCTCATTCTCAGCTTTCTTCGTATTTGCATACTATCCTTTCAATAAATCAGTTTTATTCACTACATTCTGGTGGGACTGACTTCGTTGGGATAAGGCAATCATTACATAAAGCTGAGAATCATCAAAGAAACTTATCCCGCTAGCCCCTAGCCAGGTTACCTGTGACGGGGAGCGCCAGCGATGTCTCTACTACGGGAAGCTGAGTGGATTGAAGAAGAACCGGACACCACGGTGCGGGTGGCCCGGAGTGCCTGCGTGGAGAGGGCGGCCCGCCGGGAACAGCTGGGGCTACTACCCAGTGAGCAGATGGTAACGTCAGAAACGACAGGCACGTCAGGGGCCGAATATAGAACAGGGGACGAGGACGAGGACTCCGCTGTAGGGGATGCCCAAAAGTTCCGGAAACCAGGACCTCCGTTGTCACCTACAGTGGTAGTGGTAACTGGCGCAGCCAAAGAATCGGTCACCCCCGCGCGAATGAAGGCTCTGGAGGTAGAAGTTGGAGTCTTTGGCGGTGATGCTAAGGGAAAGCTGTGGGAAGTCGGGGTCGGCTGAGGGGAGACGAAAGGACGCTAAGGATCAGAGCATTCGCCCGGAGTCACCACCCCCATCTCCGCGGAGAAGAGGTCGGACTCGGTTCCGACAGGCAGCGACAGGGAGGAGGACCCTAGACGTGACTGGAAAAGCCAAACAGCTGGAGGCGGCGAGACACCCCCCCCTTCCCTGTGAAGTTTGATGGCGACCCTACGAAGCTGTCTTTCTTCATTACCAATGCTAATAGCTACATGGACGATTGGGAGCAGAGTTTCCGTTCTGAGGGGGGGAAAATCAATGCCATAGCAAATAGGCTGAAGGGGAGGGCGGCGGATTGGTACGTCCAACTGTGTCAAGCAGAGGCCCCAGAGCTAGAGGACTTTGAGGAGTTCCTGTGGGCGCTAAAGCAACATTTTGAGGACCCTCTAGCACAAGAAAGGGCAAAACGGGCTCTAAAGAACCTGGCACAAGGATCGCTGTCAGTGGCAGACTACGCGTTAGAGTTCAAAGCACTGGCTGGAAAAGTTGAGGATTGGTCCCAGTCCACCTTAGTAGAGATGTTTAAAGATGGACTGGAAACTGAGGTCCTTCAGTGGGCTCTGGGGCGTGATGACCCAAAGACTTTGTATGGGTGGATTCAATTAGCGGGCAGCGCCGAAAACGCCCTGGAAACCTTCGCACATCATAAGGCGGTGAAGCAAGGCAAAACCATCAAAAGCACCCGTGCTCCGATCTCTTCGGGACGACCCAGCCATCGTGCGTGGGA
Source organism: Candoia aspera (assembly GCF_035149785.1). Lineage (NCBI taxonomy): Eukaryota > Metazoa > Chordata > Lepidosauria > Squamata > Candoiidae > Candoia > Candoia aspera. The sequence goes on along the minus strand of NC_086154.1, from coordinate 211,890,653 downwards.
AGAGGAGAGGGAGCGTCACTTTGCAAAGGGGCAATGTCTGCGCTGCGGGAAGGAAGGACACCGGGCAGTGGTGTGCCCAAAAAGGCGAGCCGAGGATCGCCCAGCTAAACTGGCTGGGAAATCGCCGTCCCTACCAAGGAAGATGAAAGCCGCTCTGGCAGAGGTGGAACTTGAGGGCATCTCTTTCTTTGGAGATGAGGGGGGACAGGAGACCGATGAGCCGGCGGGAAACGCCAGCCACCTGCTTTAAAGGGTGCCATGGGGCAGGTGGAAGATGCAGAAGATGGGCGCAACCATGTTTCGGTGAGTGGGAATTTCCCTACCCTGACTGTTAGAGTGAAGTTGGGGTCCAGCACCCGAACCATTGAACTGTGGGCCATGGTTGATTCGGGGTGCTCACGGTCCTTGATGCACCCCGACGTGGTTACTGCGTTGGGGTTACCCACATTCCCTTTAAAACGGCCGATGATCTTTACCCAGTTGGACGGGACCATGGCAGGGGGAAAACCAGTCACCCACTCTACCGGGATGGTTGCCTTGCAAATGGGCAGCCATTGGGAAAAATTACCGTTTATTGTGGCACTGGTAGGGGGACCTTTGGTCATCTTGGGGATGCCCTGGTTTGTACGGCAAAATCCCTCCATAAACTGGGTGCATCGAACGGTAACGTTTGCAGATGGATTTTATAAAGCCCCTGTGAAAGACCAGCTAGACGACAACGAGGTGGGATGGTCAGCAACCACTTCTCTGCAAGTCCTCCAGCTGCTGGGAGGGCTGCCAGAGCAATACCAGGACTTTGCAGATGTGTTTGGTGAAAAAGAGGCGGATCGGCTACTGCCTCATCGCAAAACTGACTGTGCAATAGAATTTGTTCCAAATGTGAAATTGCCTAGTCCGAAAATTTATTCTATGACCCAGAAGGAGCTGGCAGCACTACGAGAGTTCATTGACAAAAATCTAGCTAGGGTTTTCATTGAACCCGCCAGCTCTCCAGTAGGCGCACCTGTGCTGTTTCGACCAAAGAAGGACGGCACTTTGAGACTGTGTACAGATTTCCGTGGGCTCAATGCAGTATCAATATTAAATAAATATCCTTTGCCCCTGATAAAGGACATGCTAACACATCTGGCAAAGGGGAAAATATTCTCTAAGCTGGACTTGAGGGAGGCATATTTCCATATTCACATACGGGAGGGGGATGAATGGAAAACTGTGTTTAATTGTCCTTTGGGTGCTTTTCAATACAAAGTCTTGCCATTTGGGTTGGCGGGGGCACCAGGAGTTTTTATGCAACTTATCAATGAGGTCTTGCATGACCACCTATTCAAAGGGGTATTGGTGTATTTAGATGATGTTTTAATATATACTGAAATGATGGAGGAACATATATATCTAGTCAGACAGGTGTTAAGCAAACTGAAAAAGGCAGAATTGTATGCTAAACTGTCAAAATGTGCATTTCATAAGTCGCAAATTGATTACCTAGGCTATAGGATTTCCGATAAAGGAATTGAAATGGATCCCGCTAAAATTGAAGCCATTTTGGCATGGGAGCCACCACGCACGCGTAAACAGCTTCAAAGTCTCCTTGGATTCGCGAATTTTTATCGGCCCTTCATCCAGGGGTTCGCGGAAATTGCGCTGCCCCTCACTGAGTTGCTCAAAACTAAAGGTTTGGGGGACACACGGAGGGTGAAAAATCCAGGAGCGCTGCTAAAGTGGACACCCGCATGCCAGAGGGCTTTCCACACCCTTAAACAGCTGTTTACGTCTGAACCCATCCTGCAGCATCCTGATCCTGACAAACCATTTGTGGTGCAGGTGGACGCTTCTGATTTCTCAATTGGAGCTCTATTAATGCAAAGGGACAATCTCGGACAGTTAAAACCATGTGCTTACCTCTCCCGAAAATTTTCGGAGACAGAAAGGAGATGGCATGTTTGGGAGAAAGAGGCTTTTGCTGTTAAAGCTGCTTTAGAAAGCTGGCGTCACTTATTGGAGGGGGCTACCCACCCGTTCGAAGTTTGGACTGATCATAAAAATCTGGAGGCACTGACTGCTTCTTGTAAACTGAGCCCAAAACAAATTAGGTGGGCTCAATTCTTTAGTCGTTTTGACTTTAAACTGAAATTTATACCTGGAAAAACCAACTTCCTAGCTGATGTGCTTTCACGCCAGCCTCAGGATGCTAGTACGGTGCCAGATCTAGTGGGAACTCTCTGGACGGAGCCCCAAATGAGTCTAGCAGCTGTGACTCGCAGCCAAACCCGAGCGCAGCGCACAGACGCTTCAGTTTCACCTCATCTGCCTGTTCCCTCAGACTTGCAACAACAGTTTCTTTCCGAGCTAAAAACTGATACTTGGTTGCAAGCAAACCTCAACGAGGTTACTTTTAAACAAGATTTTGCATGGAAGTATGATCGTCTCTATGTACCTGAGATGTTGCACAAAACCATTCTCTCACGATCCCATGATGACAGAATGGCTGGGCATTTTGGGTTCGGAAAGACCCTTCATCTGGTTAGACGCCAATTTTGGTGGCCAACGCTCCGGCGCGACATCAAAGAATACGTCAATTCCTGCCCAGTGTGTGCTGCATCCAAACGGAAAGTGGGAAAGCCCCAGGGCTTGTTACAACCAGTGGCTAATCCTTCCCGCCCTTGGGAGGAGATCTCTATGGACTTCATTGTTGATTTACCTCCTAGCCAAAGAAAGACTGTCATTTGGGTGGTGAAAGATTTTTTCTCTAAACAAGCCCATTATGTACCTCCATCCCCTCGGCACAACAGCTGGCCCGCCTTTTCATTGTACACGTGTACAAAATTCACGGATGCCCCGCCCGCTTGGTGACGGACAGAGGAACACAATTCACGTCCAAGTTTTGGCGGGAATTTATGAAATTACTGGGTACTAACCAAGCATTCAACTGTGTCGCATCCGGAGACTGACGGAAATACGGAGGCGGTCAATTCTACCCTTGAACAATATCTGCGTGCTTTTGTCAATTATCAGCAAGATGATTGGGTCGATCTCCTACCATTTGCAGAAGTTGCCTGCAACAATGTTGTTCATCAAAGCACCGGCCAAGTGGCATTCCATACCGTCTTTGGCCATGACTTTGTCCCGATCCCAGAACTGCCTCAGCCATCCACCCCCCCATCTTCACCTGCTGATTGGGCTACACATCTGGCAGCTGCCTGGCCAACAATACAACAAGCGCTTGCTGATGCTCAAGCCACTTACAAACGACATGCAGATTCCAAACGAGCCACCGCGCCACCGTTCCAAGTGGGTGATAAGGTGTATCTTTCCACCAAATTCATCAAGTCTACACAACCTTCAAAAAAGTTGGCGCCTAAATTTATTGGTCCTTTTCCTATTATTGCTCAAATTAACCCTGTTACTTTTAAATTAGATTTGCCTGCAAATCTTAAACGCTTACACCCTGTCTTTCATTGCAGCCTCCTTAAGTCTTTCCACGAATCAGCCCGCTGGCATCCACAGCCTCTACCCCCTGCACCTATCATGATTGATGGTCAACAACACTTTGAAGTCCGAGAAATCCTGGATTCCCGACGATGTCGTTCTGTCTTACAATACCTAGTTCGCTGGAAACATTTCCCTCATCCTGAGTGGGTTGCTGCCCACGATGTTCACTCCCCTATTCTAGTCACCCATTTCCACGCCGCTTACCCCGCTAAGCCTGCTCCATGAGCTCATTTCTTTTATTGAAGGGGGGTGATATGTCATGTTCATCGTTTCAATGTTCTGTATACATTGTAACGTTTCGCATGTCATTTTTCTAACCCGTGTTTGCGGGTTGGAAATTTCCAGCCATGCCGGGCTGTAATCTTCTTACTGCAACTGTGGAATGTATGTTTGGGTTAGTGACTCTGTTCAAGGTTACTTTCTCAGGCCGATGTGAGTAACGGTTGCTAGCACCTGGGAGGGGGTGGTTGCTAGGAGGGAGGAAGGGCGGGGTTGGTTTTGAAGCGAGGGTTTTTAGTTTGTATTTGGCGCGCTTTTGCTCATTCTCAGCTTTCTTCGTATTTGCATACTATCCTTTCAATAAATCAGTTTTATTCACTACATTCTGGTGGGACTGACTTCGTTGGGATAAGGCAATCATTACACCCTGCATTCATTTTCAGCTGGTGAATTCTAACATTGTAAGAAAGGCATGAAAACCTCTATATATGTACATTACTCTGCCACACATAATTTTATATAACTCTATCTTTAGCATGACTCTTTTGTTCCAAATGAAAGTGTCTCAGTTGCTTTAGTCTTTTCTTTTGGAAGAGCTACTTCAGTCCTCTAATAATGTTGGAGGTGGGAATGAGGACTCAAAATGATTTTTTTTCTGGATTATTTTTCTCATTGTTGATATGTTAAATATGGTAGAAGGTAGACTCAAAAGCCCCAAACAGGCACAGCTAAGAGGACAATCCAGAGTCTTTTGTGAAACAAAAAATGAAGCATATGACCAAGTTTATGGTAAAGACTGAAGGCAAGAATGAATATATTGCAATATTTGCTTCATTTTTTTAGTTTGAAGAAAGCACTTAGTGCATTATTTCTAGATAGGTAATCAAACTTGATCTCAAATAGTGCCAGAATTAACCACTTATAATCAATATCTAGGTTTCTGTGACACATTGTCTTATAATAAATATTCCACAGTATACTTTCATCGAGACAATAAGAATTTACGTTTTCAGAAAAGAGAATAATTTATTGGATGATTTGTCATTTTACCTTAATATTTATCCAAAATTATCAAATATTTTAATGAATGGATTGTTCACAGTATCCGAAGATTGATAAAAATGTTAACCATGCATGTTTTAACAATTATGCTAGTCTATAACATTTTTTTTTCTTGATAGCTTATTTTTTCTTGTAGATATTATTCAGTCACCCAGTAGTGCATGATGGCCAATTTTTCAGCAGCCAAGACCACACAACTGAGGGGCTGAAGGCTGCAATGAGTGGAGCCATGATGGAGATTAAATGAAGTCATGTCATGCACAAAGGCACAGTCTGAATTTTCTATTTATTCCCAGGGGCGAGGATGGGGGAGGAACCACAATCAGTTTTAGGGTATACATTGCAGTCTTTTTGCTACTTCAGAATTGGAGGAGGAAACAGTGCCATGGATTTTTCAGCAATCATGCCACTGCAATGTTGTGCAATTAGAAAGAAATCTAAGGCCACAAGAAACCTTGGAGTTACAGATTGCCTAACTCCAGTATACTGTGATATATGGTGGACATTGCTCTAAAGATTAAGTTAAAAATGCAAGATATTTTGGCGTTGCCAAATACCATGGACAGCCAAGAAAACAAATGGGTCATTGAACAAATCAACTCAGAGTTCTCACTCGAGGCACAAATGACCAGGCTCAAATTATCCTACTTCAGACACATTATGCGAAGACTCTCTGGAAAAGGCTCTAATGCTGGGGAAGGAGAAAGAAAGAGAAGAGGATGACCAAAAGCAAGGTGGATGGACTCAGTTACAGTAGTGATAAGTACACCTTTGGAAGACCTGAAAGACCAGGTTAGGGACTGATCGTCTATGTGGTTGCTAGGAAGCAAAAACGACCTGATTGCACATAATCAATAAATCATAGTTTTTGGCAATTTTCAGACTTTCTATTATGTTTCAAGCTGAGCAAATGTGTCCCACATTTAGAAAGATAACTATATCTGTAGGTCTCATTTTTGGAGTTGAAAAATGCTGATCAAAATGTATTTGGGAGGAGTACTTGAAACCTAATGAAAATTGGAATTATATTAAAGCATACATGGAAAATGTTCTATACTTGACACTCTTATTTGCAGAATAAGAATGTCACCCACTAAAGAAAATACTAAGTACGGGGTGAAAATTTTCTATAATTTAGAATATTCTGTGTAAGATCTTATAACATTAGTGTAAAGGATTAATACTGAAAGATGCTTCTCTCTTATAATGGAGCCTTAAAAGAGGGCAATCTCTAATGAAAAAGTTCCATGAGAGGGAATAGTATTTTCAAATCAAATCAATCTTTATTACTGTCATAGACCAGCATAAAGATAATAGTGTATTGTCAATCCACCGGTATCTTTTCTCCTGAAACTCATTTCTCAAAGGTTTTATCCTTTAGGATCAAACATTTTGTTTTTATGAAGGAGGCTGGTAGCACCTTTTTCTAACAAATTCTATTAAAAGGCATACCTTTTAATCCCCTTCGACTTAGCATTCCTTATCCAATGTCTGTTTTTAAGATAAAACTATGTCTGGAATACTGTGATGTGCAGTAGATGAAGAACCTTATCTCTTCTGTTTCCCCTCATCGTCAAACCTTATTATGGCCTGTAGGACAGAGATTCTGTTTCCCCTGTGATGTTCTTACCCCACAGTCATTCCTCTCGTTTCCTTCTCAGTTCCATATATTTGTGAATTAAACATGGGTCTGGAACTGCAGAAGGAATAAATGCACCTAAAGGATCATGTTTCAGATCTAGTGCCTTAGTTACATTTTTGAATTAATGTAGCATACTATATATGGGACTTGCCTTTGAAGAATGTTTGGAAATTTCCAGACTGCTAACAGAGTTAGTTTTAGAGACCCTATTACAGCACTCTCATTTTGTTACCAGTCTGTTTCTAACTAAAATTGAAAATGTTTTGATCTAAAAGGCTCTAACTAGCATAAGACTATGCTATTTAAACTTATTTCATATAAGCCTGTGAAGATAAAAGATAAAAGGGAGAGGAGGAGGATCTTCAGGTTCTGGAACTCTATGTTATTCAAATCCACTCCATTCTCTTTCTATTGAACTACTACTGGTTGGAAGTTCTCCTGGTTCTCCTGAAAGACTAGTAAAACAGTCTTCTCCAAATTGTTGCCTTGTCTAAGGATGTAGTCCCCCAATGCATGTTCAATTCCTCTTTCTGCCTGGAGTCTGGCTAGTCTCTATAGAGGTATTTGTGAAATTTTGCTATCTTAAGATTTAACTAAAATTGACTTTACATGAGGAATCATTAGCCCCATTGATCTGTCAGCCTTATGAGGTAGACCAGACAGGAAACATGACCAGATGAGCTAATTCTACTTGTAAGGTTACAGTAACACAATCTTGCAAGTCTGAAAGTAATTCTCTCCCCCTGTCCCCTTTACATCCCCCAAACTAGGGAGGGTCTCTTCTGAGCCACTTGCCCATCAACATTCTTGCTGCAGGCTAAGCTGCCTTTTATCTGACTGTTCCTTTGGTTGTGTCTCATTGCCTTGTCTCCCAAGGTCATTCCCACATACCATTAAATGATCCTTGAGATAATTTTACATCTTGGAAAAAAGCATAAATTGGATCTTAGGCATTGTCTGCTTAATTTTCGATCCTACTTGGGACCAAGAGAGCCAATGCAAAACAGAAATAATAGGTTTTTGACTCTAAAAAGATCAGAGTACATTTGCTAACTCATGTAATGGCAGTTTGTTTGGAAGACCATTTCTCCCAGCTAACTACTAATGTCCTGTGCATGCCACATTGAACGGCCTTTACATTACTCAGGTTGAATGCTTTCTCATCTGTGCACATAGTGGGGGATAGACTATAATTCAAGATCACCTTTGTTCTTATCATACTGAGGAGTCTGAGTCAGTCACAGATGTTATACTCTACTGCCCATGCCCACACTACCTGACCTGTTGCATATCTAAACCCCCCACCTGAGTCATATGAGGATAATGTATTCTTCCTACCAGCAGACTTATCCCTGGAAATTTGCAGAAGGGTAGCCAAATTCTGCTGTATTATCATTGATGCTCAGAGGCTCTTGGTATAGCTGGGCAATCTGAATGAGTTTCTAAGCCTTTTAGTCCTGGGTGGTGGGGTGGGAAGGGATAGCTGGAAGTAGTCAAAAAACACCCATGTACTAGAAGACAAACTTGTATGGATGCTCCTCACCATCTTCTCCAGTCCCCTAAGAAGCTGTCTACCATCTTCAGCTTAGAGTCATCTTAGTATTGGTCAGCTGGGCACCCTTATGAACAAAATGAACTGCAGCCACCCATTTTTCTTACTTTTAAGAAGACATATGAGGCTTACACGGGGAAAAGAAAGGTGATATTAAGGTTGCTGCATTGCTTTACACAGAGCCCAGTTCCCTCTGATGTTCTCAGAAATGTATAATAAAGACACATTTGAAGCTGGCTGCATACCAGAATGCACAGCTAATCCCCAACCTGATGGTAGAAGGCAGGGTGGGGAAATTACATTTTCACCTCAAAGCCATATTGGAGAATTTGGAACTGCATGATAGTAAAGTGGGCAGTTAGCTCTCAATATGGTTGTTGTCAGTGACCTGCCAGTTCCCTTTGGCATTGCATGGCAGGCACATGCTTATCCCCTGTTCCGTTGTGTTATTTGGGAATTCTTTGTTGAAGACAACAAGAAAATTAGCATGTTTTTATCACTGCAGGCTTTTCATTCTTTTTCAGTGTTTGGTTCCTGAGAAGGAGCTTTGGATTACATATTTTATTGACAGTTTTTTTAAGGTATGTTGGTCCAATATTCATATCCCTTTTTATTTGCAAGATACATGTTTTTCTGAATATCCAAACAGTCTTCTTGAGAATTCTCTCTGCCTTATCTGTGGGTAGTCCTCTTCTATGCTGGCTTGTTTCAGACTAACTTTTGCCACTAGAGACAACACGGTTGTGCAGTATTCCAAGCTAGGCACTAACAGAGACACACACAGAAGAACATGTATCAGAGTTTTAGAGGATTTATTTGTTGAACTAGTGTTAATTTTTATTTAGAATCAATATATAGATGTAACATTTCCATAAATAAACTCTGAACAGAGTTCAAGATAGAGATTTGAAAATAAGTGACAATATTTTAGTCAGTAACTCTTCCACATGCTACAGCTGATGGGTTGTTGTTGTTTAAAGACAACAAATGATACATGCCACACTAGAACACTATGTACAAAAATAAATGGTGTGTGTGTTTGTGTATATATGTATGTATGTGTGTGTGTGTACACACACACACACATATACACACACAAATCAACAATCCTGATAATACACATTGTGCATGCATCATGGCATTTGATCCAGAAACATTTTATTTTGTGTATTTAATTTTTGCACTCTACTTTTCGCCTCAAGAGAAGTCACCACCAGTTTCTCTCTTGTTTATACAGGGGGTAATGATAGATTCAGAATAGCTATGATAACTTATATTAACGAAGACATCAGGGACATTTTAAAGGAAGGCATAAGAGGCATAAAGGCATAAGAATCTGACAAAATGGTAGTTTGTTCTATTACAGAATGTTCTAACGGGAGATAGGAAGTAACAAACTAAAAACAAAAGGGGTTAGATGGGTACTCTCTTACAATGGAATTATCTTTTTGTCCATCAGCAATAATCAAGATTTGTTTTCTATTATTAGCATACTGTGTCAACACTTTGGAATTATTTTGATAGTCAAATTAATAGGTTACATAGTTTTCCTATTTTTGGAGTTTCAGCTTTGTAATAACAGCATTCATATGTATTTGGTTCAGACTTATGTCTAAATTTTTACTAAAGATAATTGAACAATATAAGTACTTGTGTAAGGATGATGCAGTGTTCACTATATTGCATATTTCTGCATTATAAAATGGTTTGGTGTTAGTATTAAAAACAGATGAATATGCATAGTTGAAGCATTAGTGTATGTATGCACGTGAGTATAGGAGAGGGATATAGATAGAATATCATGTGAAAGACTGCTCATTGTCAAGCCTATCTATTCTTCCAGTTTGTTATTTAACAGCTATTTCTTCTTCAGCATCTCTAATACCCCCCCTTCCTCTTGCTATTTTTCAAGTCACCAGATTTACAAAGTTTTTTTCAGATCATCACAGGAAATTACTAAAGAGGAACAGCTGGTAAAATCTGGAAGTTTATTGCTTGCACGCATAGAAATCGCATTGCTGGATTGTGGCCATATAATATATATAAGTATCTGACTGTTAAGAGTCACTCTGAGTTTCTTTTAACACTTAGAACTTTTCTTCCAAGGCAACAATTACAAGTACAGTGGAAAATGATAAGTGCACCCAGCCAAAAATGTATATGCATAATATATATTCTTTTTCACATGTGCAACATTAATTTTGTTTCAGTGTTGCTTTTTAAAGTTCAACATATTCCTCTTTATAGGTTCTTTTGTGCTGTTGTCTATGATATGGAAAATGAATTAAATGGAGGCTTCCAAAGATGATAAAAAATTAAATTAAGCGGCAAGATCTACTTTCTTCTTCTTCACCTTGCCCTTGTCTACCTATTCTGCAATAGCTAGCCATTAATTCAGTACCTCTCACACATACATCGTGTGTCTCTTTAGGGCCTTGCTTGCAGTTTCCTGTGCTTGACTAGCAGATTAGTTAGGGAATAGCAGAGAGGAAAAAAAGAGTGATCCAGTTATTCTTATCCAAGCCCATCCTGCACATGCCCACTAGAATTGTACTAAGTTTAAATTATTTGTGTAATTTCTCAGGAAAGTTTAAAATACAAAATACAGTCTTGAAATTATATTCAATTGCCATGTTATGTAATTCTTAGAGTTCTTGTTTGCTTTGTTATAGAAACTGATTTATTTTTTCTTGTGAGCAGTTTAGAAGTGTTTCACAATGAAATGACGTAACATTAATGATGAAACCAACATTTACAATGAGCTCTTCTTTACAATTTTCATAGTAAGTTATTTTAGCAGCAACATTTGGCTGCTGTACTATGGTTCCATTGATGCTGCACTAGCAGTTACATCCTAAAGTAAGAAAGTAAAGACTCCTGTTTCGTCGTGTCTAATGACACACTAGGGGGAGGTACTTAGCTCCGTTTCATGGCCGAAGAGCCAGCGTTGTCTAAAGACACTTCCATATCATGTGGCCAGCATGACAATCATGGAAACGCTGTTACCTTCCTGCCGAAGCAGTACCTATTTATCTACTCGCATTTTTATGCTTTCGAATTGCTAGGTTGGCAAGAGCTGGGGCAAGTGCAGAAGCTCACTCCACTGCGCCGCACTCTGGTCTCAAACTGCTGAACTTGCAGCCTTCCAGTTGACAAGCCTGGTGTCTTAATCACTGAGCCACCACGCCCCAGTTACATCATAGTAAGTTAGTTAATCACCACCATATTCCATATTTGGCATCCATATAATAATTAACTGATGACAGATGTGTGGGAACTCATCTCAATATACATTCTTTGCTAGGCAGGAAACTGGACATGCAAATAGTTGCTATGCATAGAATAAACTGATAAAACCATTTATTAGCTGGATGTAGATGCTCACACCAGTTTAATATTTGATAATAGCTCTGATTAGCCATTTTGGAAGAGGATTTATTCCATATTGGAGGCACTCTTCTTCTCCCACCAAATGGTAATTGGGAATATTTTATTTATTTATTTAAATTATTTTTATGGTTGTCCGTCTCACAACAGTGAGATACAGAGATTTTGTTTGTTTGTTTTTGTGGATGATAGACCATGTGGATACAACTTAATTCATATCCTTAGCAATTAACTTGTTTTTACACATCCTGCAGCACAATGCTTAATTATACAATTTGAGTGTTGAGCCTACTCCCTAGCAAAACATATTTAGGATTATTGCTGTAAATGGTCCAATTTAAAATGGTTTATTCAATGCATATTTTTTCAAACTCATGTTTTTTGCATTTTTCATATGATTTCAGTAAGGATTTGTGGTTTGGAACTGTTATTAAATTATCAGTGTATTATATTCAGAACTACTGTTTTCCAGTAGGTTTAAAGAAGTGTTTTCCTAGTCAGAAAAAGTATTATGAACTATGATTTAATTGTTCTCCAATAGCTTTAATATATTTTTCTCAATATTTAAATGAAAATATTAACTATATCACTATGATGGTAATGATTAATATTTTTGTGTCTGATAGCAATAAATGAATATTGAGGTTCCTTTCATATAAGATAAAACTGGAAAATCTTCTATGTTAACCCAAGTGATTCCTTTTATCAGTTACACTGTAGTCAGGAGATTGAAACCTGGTATAGGAAACATAAAACATATAACAAAGAGCTTCCAGCAAGGACTACTTGTTATAGATTCACTGAAGTGTGCAGGTAGTGTCCTTGTGTATACTTCTATTGGAGATAGAGTAGAATACATCCTTGAGCCTATGAGTTATTTCACTAACCAGACTGAGATTTATTGTAACAGTAGAAAGCCGTGAGTATAGCAAAGATCAAGTATAACATCATCTTCCTGAGAGTACAGGAATTGTATTTTAATCAAGATAGCCATTATGAGTACAACATGTTTCAAGAGCTCTTTCAAATACAGCTGATATATATAAGTACAATTGGCTTTGAAAATGCACCTCTCAATATGTACAGATCTGAACATAAGCTGAAGCCTTCTACTATTCTGGGATGCCAGTGTGAAAACAAAAGGAAATGATCTACAAAATCAGTACCAATGCCCATATTTGAAAGAATAACCTTATTTTAATTATTTTATATATGTCAGGTTATTAAGAAAATAATTTTGAAGTGATCTGTATGAAATGGCTTTATAAATTTATTTTAAAAAGTGTGGCAACCTTAGTCTCAACAGTTTTCATGGGAGACATCTATGTGCTGCTCAATAAGATGAATGTCATCCAAGTGGAATTTTGAGCAAAGATCATTTTAAGTTTAAGAAGGAAACAAAGCTTGTGAACAAAGTCTCTAATATGAAGTGCAGCAAATATCCAAATAAACTAACAAATCAAATCACTTAACTCATATAATGAGAAGGCAGGAAAACAAATATTGTTGTGGCCTTTCATTTAACCCTAAGGTGGAAAGGAACAAACCAATTCACTTCTTTTCTTCTATTATAATGTGATTAATAGCTGTTGTATTTCTTTTTAATTGCATTCTTCATTCATATTCCAGAGTGTTCAACTTTGGCTAAATGGAGAGTAATTTGAAGCTAGGGGAGTGGATGCCAGAACTACTAGTTCATTCTTTGGCTAAAGTGCAGAGACACTCAGCACCTTGTCTCTTTTAAAGTCAGAACTAGCTTTGAACTGAGATGCGCCTAGACTTGTGCTGTCTGAGTTCTCTGATTTTTGAATGTTTCTGTTTGAATTGGCAGGAACATACTACAAGTCTGTTAAATAAATTTCAACAGCATTAGCAGCCAGCCTCTTGTAATTGCAGTTGCTGTACATCTGAAGTTCAGGCTTCATATATATATTTATTGATGCGCTGCTCGTTTAGTGCAGCAAAATTTCCTTTACAAATGCAGACAATCTGTTTTCCAGACAACTTGACCAATTAGTTGCTGCTCAGAGAACAAAAGAACATTATATGAATATGTAAACCCAATCTGGTGAAAATAAGCACTCTACTACCAATGAATGGTTGAAACAAATAAGAAAGTTTGAGACGAGGGGAGTATTTCCTTTCACGCTTTTTCTACTTCACTGTGTGGGGAAAAGTTCCAAGAGTTTGGATACAAGAGTATTTCATTCAAAATATTTTTTCTAGTATAATCATTTTTCATGCAAATATGCAAATATGCAAGCAGCAGAATTATTGATCCCACCTCACCTGCATCAGATTGCAGTGAGTTTGTGCAGACTATAGCTCAGCTTCCACCTATGTCTAGCTTGAGACTCTGAGCTTTTTGTCCATATACTCTTCTTTGTCTCTGCCCATTCAAAATTGCAGCTTCTCTTTCTGGGAATTGTTCCTTTCAGCTTCAACTCCTGTAGCTAACTGTCCACCTAAAAACTTTAGCCTTCTGTAAACTGCTTTCTTCCAGATGTTTTGGACTACAACTCCTATCATTCCATTGGCTGTGCTGGTGGGTGCTGGATCATGTAATTCCTCACACCCAGATGATATCAGATTGTAGAATCCTGTAGTATACCCATGACACACACACACACACACATGCACTAACTTGAGCCTTGAGAATTTGAGTAAATGAAGCTTTCGGAATTGCTTGTAATTGAGGCCAGGTAAAGGTTTAATAAAGTATACACATGTATTTGCTGCTAGAGGAACATGAACAAGTTCAATAAATAGTATGTATGCAGGTCTGATTGAAAAACATACATGAAGCATAGTATTATAATTTAAAACAATACTGAAGTAATGATTAAGGGTTTATAAGAAGGAGAAAAAAGTAGAGAGAGATAGAATGGGGAAATGTTTTATTTATTTAGATTTTTTTTTTTATCCTGCCTTTATTACTTTCATAAATAACTCAAGGCGGGGAACATGCCTAATACTCCTTCCTCCTCCTATTTTCCCCACAACAGCAACCCTGTGAGGTGAGTTGGGCTGAGAGACAGTGACTGGCCCAAGGTCACCCAGCCGGCTTTCATGCCTAAGGTGGGACTAGAACTCTCAGTCCCCTGCTTTCTAGCCCGGAGCCTTAATGGGAATGATATTAGAAATTACAAATGCAATCAACATAAAATTAGACCTTCTAAATTCCAATAGATATAAATGGTACTACAAGATTATTCACCTTATTGTATCTGAATTGCACCAACAGCATGACTCATATTTAATCTTTAAATGAAAATGTCCTCTTAGAACTACATGCCTTACATATTCATAGCCACCTTTTGAATTGTTGAAAAATGAAAAATCTAAAATGAATATCATGTCTCAGCAACCCTTGGACAGTTGCTTACTTATTCTGTGTTGGTGGTTCTCATCTGCTGTATGGCCAGAGGCAATGATCTTTAGCTTTTATGAGTTCATGATGTATTTATGCCAAATGTCCCCATCATAAAGTCATGGGTTCTAATTGTAACTTCCATCGAACAGCAAAGGAACAGGAACTTGAATTCTATACAAGACATGATGAATTCAAAATGAAAAGCACTATACCTTGAACAGGGAGATGCTATGTTGTTTATTCATGAGGTGGCAATAATACAAGAAGTGAACTGACTGTGTTTACAGTATGAAGATCAGGTTGGACTTTGGCCTGGAAAAAAAAAAGGAACTTAACCTGTTGTATGGATCATATCATTACTCCCTGTAACATGGGTAGGTTAAACTTTTTGGTAAATACCAACTTCCTCACAATTATACCTTGGGAAAAGAATATGTGCCACCTAGAGGTGTAATTACATGAACTGAGCACTTATAAAAATTTTCTAAATAAATATGCTTGCCTTCTCTTTCTCACCAAAGGTGAGAAAATGCATTTTATTATTATTTATTATTACATGCATCTTATGGTATTTCAATTTATATTACTTTATTGTCAACAATAGTACTATAGTCTCAAATTTTGAATTTTGCATATTAAAAGCTGTTCTGGTTTAATGGTTAGCACAGTGGACAGGGTCAGATTTAACTCTTCTGTGTTAAACAGGGAGCTGTGTGGAGATCCCTGGCAGTCTTGCTCCCAGCCTTGCTTATCTCAAGTTTGTTGTGAAATTAAAATAGAGAGATGGAGAGCTGTGCATGCTTCTTGACCACCTAGAACAGTGTTTCTCAACCTTGTCATCTTTAAGATGCATGGACTTAATTTCCAGAATTCATATGTCTTAAAGTTGCCAAGGTTGAGAAACACTGACCTAGAAGAAAGTGGAAAGTAGGAGGAAGAGGAGGAGGAGGAAATAACATTAGCCCCATTGTCCTGACTTACTTATTTTAGTACTTATTTCAACCTAGCCCCTATTCTGGTAGACAGTAGCTGTTTGTTTTTAATGCCATCATCAAGGCCGGTAACAGCTCCCCTACATAACTGAAATGCAAATTGATCTACTCAGTGGAAAGCAAAAAGTTTGGTCATAACTTTTATTTTATCCTAAGATACATTGGAACAAAACTAGCCTGTAAGTGCAGTGCAGATAATATTGACAAAATGCTCCTTTTAAATGAAGCCTCTATCGTGCTCAGTGTTTATCATCAGACACAGGTTACAGATAATTACTATCTCCATCCATTGGGACCTTCTTGGAAGCCTTGTGTTGCAGATTATTGGAAGCCACTGTTGCAGAAAAAATGCTGGCCTGAATGGCATTTACTTTTGATCATCCTTAAGCTGTTGTCCCAAACCCCTTTTTGTTACAGCAGTATTGCATCACCAAAAGTATTCAGAGGTTTGAAATTGCTTGTATTAGTCTTATTAAACTTAGCTTTCTTCAGTGGTAATAAATTTATAATGTATAAATACCTAAGTATTTTTTTTGCCCAATTCGTTCATCAATTTAAATATATACACACAGACACACAGTGGCTTGGACTCAAAGACTTGCTTAATTTATATATAGGAAGGACAGGTTCACATATTTTCAGTTATACAGTAGGAAACTAAGAAATACCTTGTGCTCACTACAAGATTTTGCTTTCACTTGTGGGAAGATAGGCGGATAACTTATTTGAATCACTGGGAGCTATATGTTTTACTCTGCTGGTTTTGGGTTGTATTGCACCAATGTTTTGATGAAACTACCTGGGTTTTGGATTATTTTCTTTGGATTCAATTAAATTGGATTAGGTTAATCTCTTGGTTGCTTCTACCATGTCTATTTTGTTTATTTTGCTTTATTCTTATAATTTTCTTAGGAAATTAACTAAAAGCAAAATGATTCTCAACAAGTTTATTTTGTCATGAGAAACAAGAATTGTATAAAGTGCTCTCATAACTTTATAATATATTCTGTAATGGTAAAATATTCTTAAATATATTGCAAGAGTACATAGACTCTCTATATTAAGACTTTTCACTATCCTTGAATTTATCCCATTTTAATTATTTTTTTCCTCTGTGGGGAGATTCCACCCATAGTCCAACTTATAATGCCCATAATCATATGGACCATCTCATGGCATTTTATAGGAATATCCTGATTCAATACTGAGTGTCTGTTGTGATCTGGTATTTTCAAATAGATTATTGGTTTGAAGGAAAAGTGTGTGTGTGTTGGGGGGGGTCCATTTAAGAAAGCCCTATAGGCATGTTCTGGAGCTAAAACAGAAGAGTCATATAAAGAAAGAGATGGATCTGTGCCAACAAATTAGATTTTAGAATGCGGATAAAATTGCCCAGTATGGCTTACTGTACACATCCTTCACATGGTTATTTCTCTGCATCCAGCCAAAAATAAAATATGTATTCTGCCTTCTGCTAATGGATACATCTTTGTTCTATTTAAGCATAGCTGTTGGCATGAGATATTGAAAATGACATGAACAAAGCCTGGTATGCCAGGGAACCTGAATCACAGCCGATGCCATTAGCAACCAAGCTTATGTAGTTGTTTCCAGCTGAGTTGGATTTACACTTGCATTCAGGCACTTGCCAGGTCTTACATTGAATTTCAAAGATACAGAAAATTATGGTGATAAAAGTTCAAACTATTGAGCTACTTATATACAAAATCAAGCTTTTCTGTGATGTTCTTGTTTATTTGGAACCTAAACAAGATTATATTTAAACAATGCAATATGCTGAGCCTTTGAATTAAGAGCCAAACTAGAAGTCGTATAAAATATTTCTTTGCATTTAACATGCAGCATTTGTAGCAATGCAAATGCAATCATTTTGGAGGGTTAGGGGAAGGCAACAATAATTATCAGGAAGTCAGAAAGAATGGGAGAAGAATATAACTCTTCTTTTTCTTCAGAAGTTTGAGCCCTCTTTTGAAGCATTTATTTGCACTGGAAAAGCATCCTGCTGGTAAGAATGTGTATTTCATTTCAAGGCAAACAATAGTTTTAAAGGGTTATTTGTCATTAGGTGTAATGCCTGGGGATGCTGGGAGTTATAGGCATCCAGCCAGAGAAGACTAATCTTCAAGACCAGAGATGGGCAATATTTTGGGGGCATGGAGGCCACAGTGTCTTTCTGTGCTTGCCAGGGGTAGCAAGAGGTATGGCTGGTGATATTATGAGGAGAAGGCAGGACTGAAATATTCATAACTGGTTTAACCCCTTGGGAGGAGAGGGGAGTGGGCGGATTTAAAGCACAATGTTGAAAGGCTGCCACGCAAACCATCATTACAGCAGAGGCTTCTAGAGCACACAGGCACTTTATCACCTTGCTTTCTTTGCCTCTTTCCTGTAACCTAAAAGTCTGAAGTATATTTTCTCCTAGAATCTTAAGATCTCTTCTCTCTTTGCTTGAAGCCATTTCTATTGATTGGCCTCACTTTTTCTAGCACTTATAGAAAAAATTGTAAGAGCTAAATACAAATAATATTTGTATTTAGTTCTTATAATCCTAGAAGAGCTAGTCTTTCTCCTTTGAAGGCCTAGATGGATCATTTCTCCTAGAGATAAACTAGACCACTTATTTATCTGTAGTTGATTTTACATAGTTGAATTTAACAACATTTTATTATTTATTTATATAAATTCCTAGCCTGCTTTCCATTAAAAGTACCATCAAACAAGGAATAATAGGATGTACAATAGGTCACATGGGGAGTATTAAAACTGCAAGAGTGTCTATCCTGGATCTGAAGAACACTTGCCTGCTTTGGATCTGACCAGTGTACACCACTAAGAATTTTTAACACATAGGATTAATCTGATTGGAATAACCTACCTTTGCTTGTTGCTCACAATGGGAGGAAGTAGCAGGCATGGAGAAAGAAACTTTCAGCTTGGATTGTGGAAGACAGGAAGGGTGAAAAATGTGTGTCCCTTGTCCATGGTAGTAGAATCACACATGGAAAAATAAGAGATGGTGTGCAGTGGGCTACAGACTAATAGATAATCTACTTAGGCACTATTATTGAACCCCAAAATCCTGACATTACCTTGATATTTCCAAGGATTTCTTTTAATCTATGAAGGGTAAAGAGATATATTTAGATTCATAATCTCAGAATGTTAAAAATGCCATGGTATGTAACCAATGTATGGATTTTATGTCAATCTTGTGCAATTCTAATACAAGCGTAGGCATGTAATAAAGGGTTAGAAATAGTGCTTCTTGATGTTCAGTCTTTTCTAAAATTTTAGAGAATAACAGTGTAATCATAAATATGGAAGAGAAAATAAATGTTGTTATAGCTATTTGTTTTAATAATTTATGTTGTGGAGTTTTCACTCCCTGTAGTATGATGAATTTAACAGCTGGACATCTGTGATCTGCCTTCATTTGTACTAGAAAAACATGGTTCTTGGCAAAAATGCAAAAGCCTGACATAATGCTACAACATTTATTCATTATTTTATGGAAGGAATAAGAAATGAAATGCAGTCTGCACATAGAGAAGGTAAAAGCAGACTTCTGTGATGTAACTCTATGTACACACTAAGCCTGTTTCTTACTATTCTACTCTATTTACTCCTTTGTATAATGGCCAAAGCAAAAGTGTTTGGATGCTGAGGTACAGAGGATGATACCTATTGTCAAGAAAATGTTACTCAAGTGTAGCCCTTTCATCAAGGAGGATGTCAAGAGCACCAAGTTAATTAAGGTGTGAAATTTTTAAAAATATAAAAATAAAAGTAAGTTTTGTGAGGGTGAATGTGCTGATCATATGGTTCTCCAAGGGCGCCAGTTTCTGGCAGCAAGTACAGAGCCTCAACTGGCAGTGGGGCAAGAGAACCATTAAACAAATTGAGCCGGATAATGCTGAATTGGTTTGTGGGGATTTTGTTGTTGTTATGTTTAATATGATACATAATGATGAATCCATTTCAGAAACATATCTATAAAACTGAAAATATACTTTTCAAGTACATCAGAGAATGGCCGATACTGTAGATATGCAGTATATGACTGGGTTCTGGTTCTGAGAACATGTATAGAATCACATGCATATAAGATTGTAAAATCAGCTAGTTCTTTGGTAAGCTGGACTCAATGAACCTGTAATTTATAGTGTATGACTTAACTGCAGTACTTTGTAAATGATCTCCTATCAACACCCAAATCGAATCGAATTATCCATTCAGTTGTATCTGACCCTTGGCAATTCCATAAGCCAGCTCTCTCCATGATTTCTGATCTTGTACAGCTTCTTTCAGTTGCTTTATATTTTGGCCTGTGTCTGCTTTGATTACTAGGGAGATGCAAAAATTTTCAACCCCATTATGATTATTTCACATGTTCAAAGCACGAAACAAAATGCATGTTTCAAAGGATTTGTTTGAAATTGAAAGTAAATGCTACTTTGAATAGCTTTGCTTTGAATATTCCAACTGTTCTAAGCACTGTGCTTGGGCTGTTGCTTTGTGATTGGGCTGTTTTTTTTTTAACTACTGTTTCCAACCTAGCCAGTATACTGGCAGGAACCTATCATGTGCAGTTAAGCACATGGCCAGACAAAAGAAAATGATAGTTTATAGTGGCATACTTGTCAGATAGTAATATGCTTCATTACAGTCAACAACCTGCTAGGTAAGTTACTGCTATTTTTAACAAGCTTCCCTATTAGGAAATTACAGGTGAGCTATATAAGCATTGGGCTGTATTTCATTTGCAGCTAGGTAAGGCAAAAGTCCATATGTTTATGCATTATTGTGTTTCACACACATGCTGCTGATGCTGTTGAGGGTGTGTAAACAAAAAGACTACTATAACAATGTTGCTTAGTGTGTTAAGCTTTGGTGTTCATCCTGTACATTTTCTTGGATCCTGTTGATGCTGAGCTTTAAATATGGAAAGGGTATGCAAAATACTGATTTGGGAATGGAATGTTCCAGGTAATTTTGTCCCCCCTCTGGACTATGGTGACTGTCCTCCAGACTATGTCACTCAGAGAGCAGTTGAATGATTTCTGGAAGTAAATACTCCAAACTGAAAGTGGTTTGAAGAACCCCAGACACAGTATTCTGGATGAAACTTTTTCAACAACTATTTCAGGCCACATGCCTCTTGGAACCACTTCTAGCTTGGAGCATTTACTTCTTGAAACCCACTGAATCATTCCAAGAGAAGAGAATCAGAAAGCACCAAGGACCCCACTGAATCATCTCAGAACAGCATGGTCTGGAGGGGGAATATAATGTTTTGGACTTGTGCCAGCTGATGCAAAATAGAAAACAGACAAATACAAGTGTAAACGTACTGAGAGCAACTGGGGTTAATTAGTTAGACAGCACGAGACTTGCCTTGAAACTTAAAACATCAGTGATCACCTAGCAGAAGAAAGGCAGACATGGAGATACAAATTTTGTCCATAACTGTCCTGGGTTTTAGCACCAGAGAATTACCTGATTTGATCTGAATGTCAAGCCAAGGGCCTGAGTGCAGGGCAAAAAGCAAGAGTTACAGGAATGCAGGTGCAGAGTCAGCTGTTTTCAATGGAAGGGCAAGAGCCTGGAGGCTTCTGCCCTCTCCTCTCACGGAGATGTGCTGATTGCCCTTCATAGCTACCAGTATGCTCTTAGGCCAGGCACCAGGCTAGAATCTGGCCTCTCATTATCTGAATCGTGCCCCACCTGCCACGCCTTGGGGCTGACAAGTCTCTCTGGTCTGCCTCTTCAGCCTCTGACTCAGAGGACTTAGAAGAAATCATAGCAGGAGTTCCCAAATCAGTGACTTTTGCACATCCATACATTGATTGCATGTTGGTATAGTTTGAGTTATGGAGCACAATCTGTGTAATTAGGGAACTCTAAGGGTTTTTTTTTTTAGCCATAGCTATCACTACATGCAAGCAGAAAGATAATAAAAATACAATACAGGTACTTTTCCTGAGCTTACACCAAGCAGGTTGGCTGCAAATTAAAAAAAAAATAAAAATTTTTAAAAAACCATTAAAATTTACTTGATCTTGGTAAGTGGAATGCCCACATGTACTGGAAAAATTGTTTAAGGAGTTTTTTTTTAGTGCAAAAATAAGGAAACTTCATAGAGAAGATGTGATAATTGAAAGGATTGTTAAAAAGACTAGCTGCGCCTGACTTGTATCTGATGGCTGAGTGTTCCAAAAACTTTATTTAAATTGAAGTCAGTTTTGTTTTCTCTGTTGAGAAGAGGAAGGGGTGGAATACTTTTTTAAAAAAATAGGAGAATCTAAGCAGAAAGCAGCTCTGTACTCCAACTGTTTATATGGGGATGTATTTTAATGTTTTAAAGATCATCCCATCACCCAAATTTTCTGCAGTTGGATATCACTCAGCATGTACTAAAACTCCACCTACTATTATGGCCCTGGGGAGAAAAAGAGTGGATCAGGAGCTGCTCCCAAATTTATTTAGTTTCCAGTGACAAGAACATTTGAAACATGTCAAGTTACTGTTTTGACAAACTCAAACTCCTCAAACCATTTCAAGTTTTGTTCCATCAGAACAAAGCTAACTCACAACTTTGAGACTTTTTGTTTTTACTAAGAACTAAAAGTGTATAATACGCATAGGTTCCAGAAATCTGTATTATTGATCTTTCAATGTTTATAATACAGAAGATAACTCCATATCTAAATGTACTGTAGCTTATCTTTGTTTAATAGCAGGAAAGGGGCCATACTACAGTCCC
Source organism: Candoia aspera (assembly GCF_035149785.1). NCBI lineage: Eukaryota > Metazoa > Chordata > Lepidosauria > Squamata > Candoiidae > Candoia > Candoia aspera. The sequence goes on along the minus strand of NC_086154.1, from coordinate 211,868,153 downwards.
TTCTGTTTGGCATGTTTGTCAATTGTAATAAAAACCTGAGTGATAAAATTTTTAAAACATAACTGAAGTTGATGGCCAGTAAAGACATTCTTAATGACAAATGTATGGAACGTGCATTTATGAATGGTTTGTATAGGATTTGCCAGCATCTTTCCACAGTTTATATCACAATGAGGATTTGATGCTGATTAATAGAAATCCATTTTTAATTTCTTTTACTATGAATATATTGGCTGAAAGGACAATTTGCATAGCACCTGCTTTATATAAACTGCTTTTAGAAAGAAATATTTGCAGATAAATACCCATGCATTTATCTCTCTCTCTCCTCTCTCTCTCTGTCTCTCTCTCTCCCTCACACACAGGCAGTTTCTAATTCATTCCCTGTTGAATATATTCCCTAAGGTATCTTTGCTAGAATGTCCTAGTACAGTTTCCTTTCAAAAAACATGTAATCTCTGTTTTAAGCAATGATTTTCTTTGAGACCAAGCAAAAGTGAGTCAGTTCACAAGAATATCTATAATTCAGCAAAACATATTGCAATGAAAGAAAGCTTTTTTCTAATTAGGGCTTATTTCAATGGCAATTTTGCAAAATTCCTCCGCAGCTGCTTTCTCTCCCAGTTCCCCACACCAACCTTTCTGAAGTTTCGCACAAATTGCAAGCAGCTTCTCCAGGAACTGGCTTTGCATGAAGGGGTAATAATAACAACAACAACAACTATTATTAGTATTGTCCCCAAGCAAGCGGCTTCTGCAGGAACCAGCCTTGTGCAAGAGGGAGCAAGAAGATGGCAAGGTGAGCTGGGACAGTGGAGGGCAGGGCAGCAGGGGTCTCAGAGGTGCAAGGGCGACTGCAACTGGGACTGGGTTGGGACTGCTGCGGCTTCCTGGGACATGGCATGCGGCCCCAGACCAACATGGTTCTGGGACTGATTGCCACCCTGCAAGGCAGGGTGCAGGGTGGCCCAAAGGGCAGAGATGGGTGGGAGATAGGTGGTTGGGGGGAGTTGTGGTGGTGGTGTTTGTTCAATTTCTTTGGTAACTCAAATGGAGAATTGTTATTGCCAGGTGTTGGTGAACACTGGCATGTCACCCAAAACTTGGCTTGTCACCTTTGACACACATGTCATAGGTTTACCATTACTGATCAAGGCAGTTCTCTTCTTTGGCTGATTTTAGACAGAATCTAAAAGTACATTTGTTTTACTTAGCCTTTTGTTGAAAAGTTTTTATGCTGCTGAGTTTTTATGCTGCAGTTTTTAATTTTGAACTGTTTGTTTTCATCTCTGTGTGTGTGTGTGTGTGTTTTCATTGTTGTTGTTGTCCGCTTATGAGGATTTGGTCATGAGAGGTAGAATAAAACTATTGTAAATAAATGCAACATGGATTCTTGGGAACTATAAAGTATCAGTAACACAATGAAACCCAAAAATGAAGTCTAGCCCAAGTGGAGGAAATAAGCTTATTTCTCTGCAACTTTAGTTTTCATGAAATGTGATCTGGCATTGCTTTTCCTACCCAATTTGAAGGCTTTTACAGTGAACATTTTGGAACTTAGGAACTCCTGAAATTCATGGCAATACATATGAAATGCACTTCACGTGCATTGTTTGCATCTAGTTTTTTAAAAAAAATACATTTAATGTTCTGTTTTTTCCCATGATGTCTTTTTTAATTCAGTTGATTGGATCCAATTTGGTTATTTCAGTATGATGATGCAACTATTTAGAGAAATAGAGCCTTATGGGCTTTAACCTTGATAGTCATGTAAATCTGTAGAGAGGAACTGATCTGCTTGGTCAAGAAAGGGAAAGGGCCTTCTTATATATAAAAAAGACTAGTCCTGAAAAAGTTACCCTTATATTCTGGAGAGCCAGCAAACTGCAGGCTAGGCCCCATTTAACTTCTTTCTGGATGAATGTTAAAATGTGGTGATCAAACATCAGACATTTTTGGAAGTCCCTGATCTGGATCATGGTCAGTGACCTCCATGCTCATATTCTGGACAGTGATTAGTTATGATTTGTGCAATACATTTTGATAGCTGTTGTGTGCTAGTCTAAAACAATACCTTTATTCTGGCTTGCTTCAAAAGTACCAGATCTCTATAGGCAGCTATGAACTTTTGAACTTAGGGAGACTTCTGAATAAACATGATAAGGGATAAGGTAATCTCAGTCCCAGAATCCACTCCTCCACTGAAATCAATCACATTGTTTTAGTCAGTGGCCCAGCTGCTAGCCTTTTGTTTTTCTTAGAAAAAAGTGTTGCTTCTAATTCATGTAGGGGCTCTGAAAATACATCTAACCCTTCCCTTTAAATTTTATATATAAGTTGACTGAGTACATAATTCATGCTGTAACATTTGTTTTTCTTGGCACACTCTGTCAACAAGAGGAGGAGAAATGAAAGGGAAAAAAGAAGCTGGTGCCACAAGGATGCTCAGTCAATGAGAGAAAAGCCAGACAACGTAGATGACATCTAATAGAAACAGTGTTATTTTACTTCATTTAGACAGAGGAAAAAATTGCAACAGAAGTTCTAGAAGGTGGAATAATCAATGCTTCTGAGCCTATATTACAATCCCTTATCAAGCTTATTACTGTCAAAGCAGTGTCTTGATATGTCAGGTTGTCACTTTGTTTGGATATGTGAATTTATAGCATAATACTGTTAATTGCCCATCTTTCTAGTAAAAGGTTGTACAAAAAACTAACTTTCTTTTTCAGTTTTGCTTTCAAAATGTTTTCCATAAAGCATGAATATAAGGAATGTGAATTTAAAATTGGAATGAATAGAAAGACTTGTAAGCCAATGTAATTTTCTAATATGTTCAAGGATTTTGGCAGAAAAGGAGCAAGGCAGTTTTTAAAAAGTGTAGCTTAACTTTATTGTATAGATCAAACTCTTCTTGGATGATGGTTGGAAAGATTTGGATTTTTTTAAATTTACCACTATCTTTCAATTTATTTGGTAAATAGTAGCAAAATTACTTGTCACTTTACGCTGAAAACCATACCTTGCACTTAGAGAAAAAATACTATTTCACCAATGGCCCAAATTTTGTGAAGAAAAAAATTGTTTCTTGAAAAATGTGCTCTTATTGATAAATTTGAATCGTCTAAGCCTGAGGAATAAATATATTAAAATAAAGCTGTTTATTTTGAGCAAATTTTACTAGCAGGTTTATATAATATAAGCTTCAGCAGGAAAAACAGCATAGGAAATAAGAACATAAAAACACAGCAACAAGCCATGAGGTCAAGGCCAGTCATAGTCCAGCATTTTGTTTTTCACAGTGGCCAACCAGATATCTCCGGGGTGTTTGCAAAAAAGAGGTGGAGACATACAGTAGTCATCTCCACCCATTGTTCAGTTGCAGCTCATATTTGAGGCATGCTGCTCCAATTCATTGAGTCTTCAAGAGACTCATGAATAACACTGAGTCTTCAAGAGAATAGCCCTTGATAGACCTGTCCTCCATGAATTTATCCAACCTCTTTTTAAAGCTCTGCAGGTCAGCGGATATCATCACACCTTGTGGTAAGCAGTTCCACAGCTAATTATGCACTGCATGAAAAAATACTTTTTTTTCATCTGGTTTAAGTCTCCTTCCAATCCACTTTATTGATGGCTCTTCATCCTAGAATTAGAGAAAGGAAGAAACTTCTCCCTATTTTTGATACCCACATTTTATACATCTTAATCATGTCTCCTTCACTCTCCCCTTTTCCAAGCTAAGGAGTCCCAAACAGTCTAATCTTTCCTCAGAAGGAGAAGCTTTGCTTACCCTTGTCTGCATTTTTTCCAGTTCTATTATCAATTTTGTGACCAAATTTTGTACCATAGCAATGATAATTAGAAGCTACTGGATCTGACCTAAAAACTATTCATACCTGAAACTAAACATATGTAATGTTTAGTTTCAGGTATGAATAGTTTTTATTCAGTATTCATATTCTGTATACTTTTTCAATCTTTTTTTTAAATTCTTTTAATTTTTGGTCTATGACTGTATATTTTAAATAAATGCAAAAATAATCAATTCAATTTATTTTAATAAAAAAAACAGAAGCAACCATCCTCCCAGAAGGTAAAATAACATTTAAATACCAACAATCTTAAAAGTTATATGAGTAGGCATATATTACTCAGTAGAATTCAAGATCAGTTCCTTGCAGATACTGACAGCTGCTGTGCAACTCTTTTCAACCTTATGTGAAGCAAAAAATTTCTTTCTTCTTTCTGATAAAAGAAAGTTAGCATAAAATTAATTAGACCAACCTGGGACATGAAGTAACAAAGGAAAAGTTAGGTTTCTTCAGCTGTCATTATAAAAGGAAAAAATATAGCAACACATGAAGGACGGATTCAACTGCACTACAGCTTCAGGGACAGGTCTGGCAAGCTATAGGGACTTTATTAATCCCCTGCTGAGGGTAAGATGTCAAACCTGGCCCTAAAGAATAATCGTTGTTGGAATGACTAAGTAAGTGACGTAATACAACTAACCAGATGCCATATAGTTCATTCATCCTGTTCATTCTCTAGTGTACTCTGCGATCAAACTAGTTTCATTTTGGTATGTCATGCCTAAAAGCCTTTCTCTGATGATTTTACTGGCCTAGATAAATTCTAAAAGTCGCAGAACATCTAGAGAGAAGGCACATAATGAAACTTTTCTAAAAGTTTCTTGAAAGTCTGAGAACTGAAATAGGTCCGACAGGATAAGAGGAAGTAGCCCTATGGGGGAATAATGGCATTTTAACTTGTAATTAAATATTAACAATCATGCTGTTTGATGGGCCAGCTTCTAATAATCAGGGCTGATACACATTTAGGTGCTTGAAACGCTGCTCTTATGAATTTAATTTGCATTGTTTCCAATGACTTATAACTGGAGAAGGACCCACCTGAGAAACCATAAAGCAACTGAGCTAAAGGTCTAGCAGCAAACAGTTACAGAGCTAGACAAATGTATTCTATGCCTTTTGTATGGAAGAATTTTAGAATAGTTGAATAGCTTCTTTGAGCGCCTCAACCTGGGGTCAGCAACCTTCTTCTGCATAGGGATCAGAGGCCATGCTGCTGCTATTTCCTCCTCCTCTGCCTCATGACTTACTCACACCAGTACTGGACAGGGGACTTGTTGCTCCGCCTCTACCAAGGCAGCTGGTGAAGCCATCACCAAAATGGCCACCCAAGGAGGCACTGCTCACAAGAACAGCCTAATGAATAGCTGTTCTCTTCTCTTGCAGGCTGGTTGGAAAATTTCTAGTTTGGGGACTGTGGGCTGGATGATTTCGGGTGGTGGGCCACATGTGGCTTATGGGCATCGGTTGCCAATGACTGCTATAGATGCACAAGTCTATGTGTGGCTTCAATGACCCTGACCTCTGAAACAGTACAAGATGTTTAAAACTCCTCACTTGCTTATTCTCCTGCCCTGTTATCCTACTCAGCTGCTTAGATTTTTTGGCAAAAGCCTTCACTTTAGTCTTCTGAAAATTAACTGGCAACTGGATTTCCCTACAGTATTGCACTAAGCTTCTAAAGGTTCCTTTAAGGCCACCTGGAATCCTCAAGATATTGCTGCATCGTCTGCATACAGCAAGTGTGGGACATTCGCATCCACTATTTTGGGAGGATGGAAATTTGAATTTCTGTTTGTTTGCAAGTGACTTCATGTATATGTTGAACAGGGAAGGAGATAGAGTAACCCTGTCTAACTCTCTTATACAGAGATTTGACTGATAAGGAATCTTGTGGGTCACATCTTCCTCTGTATTCTCCATACCTTTTTTGAAAAACAAAGAGCAGATGGTAGTCAGTATCAGTGACTGAGATTCTTCCCATTAAACATTTTTTTTAAATCGGATGCTGTCTTAAATTCAGCAAAGGCCACATTGTGGGAGGATTTAAGGTTACTGCTATTTTTTAAAATATATTTATTTATTTATTTATTATCCTGCCTTTATTATTTTTATAAATAACTCAAGGTGGCGAACATACCTAATACTCCTTCCTCTTCCTATTTTCCCCACAACAACAACCCTGTGAGGTGAGTTGGGCTGAGAGAGAGTGTCTGGCCCAAGGTCACCCAGCCAGCTTTCATGCCTATGGCAGGACTAGAACTCTCAGTCTCCTGGTTTCTAGCCCAGCACTTTAACCACTAGACCAAACTGGCACTATATTTATCAACCAGTTGACATGGAATGAAACATGATATGTAGTGGAATGGCCATACCTGAAGTTTACTTGTTTGTGGCTCAAAATGGCTCCCTTCTCCATACATTCTTGCAATGTCTATTTTAGATGCCAAACATAAATCTTGCTAATTCCATTCAGTGAACTAACTGGTTGATAGTCAGCAGAATCACGCTTTCCTGCTTTTAAAAGATTGGGACAATTATAGCCACACCCAAGATAGGGGATCACCAGTCAACATTAGATTTCAGCATTTCAGGTAGACTATTATCACTGCCAGGTATCTTGCTTGACCTCAGGGCATTGATAAGTGAGACTGAAACTGGTAGCCAGTAGGGACGGTCTGGCTATCTGGCTGTACAACCACAAGTTCTTTGTTGTACTCTGCCCAGAGTCGCCTTATGTGAGATGGGTGGCCATATAAATGTGAGCGATACATAAAGAAATAAAAAAGTTCTTCCATCTGGGACTTCTGAAGAGATCTGAAATGGACTTCCCATGTCACTATAAGGATCTGAGGTAATAGGAGAAACACATTATTGTTTAGCTGTGTAGATATGTGCCAAAATGAGACATTTTTCTCTCTGACTGCTGAAGACAGAAATTGTCACTGCTTCATAGAGGCCTTTTTTTTTTAATTTCAGAAGGAATGTGTACACCCCACCCCCACAAGTAACCTGGAAGTAGATATTTGTGCAAGGTCTTTATAATTCACCTTAGTAATTTAACATCATGATGGTTAAAGCATCCTCTAGATCTAACTGTTGGACTGAGTGTAACAAAACATTCCTCAAGGCTTTGAATATGTATAATATTCAAATATCTGGGAAACTGTCTGACCTGTCCCTGAATTTGCATAATTGTCCATAATCTCATGTGAGTTTAAAACTTTGAAAAGAAAAACTTTCCAGTTTTCATTCTACTTAACACATATAGTAGGGGGACGCGGTGGTGCTGCGGGTTAAACCGCTGAGCTGCCGATCGGAAGGTCGGCGGTTCGAAACCGCACGGCGGGGTGAGCTCCCGTTGCTCGTCCCAGCTCCTGCTCACCTAGCAGTTCGAAAACATGCAAATGTGAGTAGATCAATAGGTACCGCTTCGGCGGGAAGGTAACGGCGTTCCGAGTCGTCATGCTGGCCACATGACCCGGAAGTGTCTATGACAACGCCGGCTCCAAGGCTTAGAAACGGAGATGAGCACCGCCCCCTAGAGTCGGATTCGACTGGACTTTACGTCAAGGGAAACCTTTACCTTTACCTAACACATATAGTTCTTGCCCCATCCTCTTCTAGTGGGAGTATCTACCTACAGATCATTCTATCTATCCTTTTTGAAATGGGGCAAACAGAACTGTGCACAGTATTCCAGATAGCTTTACAGTACAGAAGCAGTCTAAAACACACACACACAAATAATTCTGTTGAAGCTGATGAATTCTCGCAATACTCTTCTCCCAGAGAAAAGACATGCAAGTCTTAAAGAAGTAATGTTAGATTTGTGTCTTCTGAAATGAAAATATTCCTCTCTGTGTGCTAGCATTATATTGAACAGACAACACAAATAATTCTAGCTAAACTTTTGGGTTGGATGGCCTATTCGAAGACATAAGAGTTATCATTTGCCTTTTCATATTGGTGTTGATTGGATAACAAAGTTCCCAAGATCAATTTATGTACAGTATATCAGGGCTGTGCGGCAATCAGAATTCAAAAAGGAAAAGGTGATTTGGAATATGCAGAGGCACCTACGTTACATCATCACCATTCATAAAGTGGCTTTTTCCCGTGCTTTGATTTAAGGAGATGCCAACAGATAGACGTGTATGCCCATGTCTGCTCCAAATCACCTTTTCCTCTTCAAATCTAGATTGCTGCTCAGCTGTACTATATATTTTGCCTAATTGAAGGCTTTTCCCCAGTTGTGAGCCTTTTTTAGAATAATTGTTCTTTTTTATATATTCAGGAGAAAGAATCCTTTACCTGTAATGTATAATTGTATGAAGGTCTCTCTAATTAAAAAGCAGATAAGACGTTGTTACCGGATACAGCAGCGCTTCATCCCAAAACTACAATATACAGTATATTCCCTATTAGCTTTAATGGGTCCAATATTTTAAGACAAACTCAAGGAAAACCCATTTGTCTCTGCCACTGACAAAGACAGATGCCACTGTGAAGCAAATGACGGCAGGCAAACGACAATAGTTCCTTACTGACTGATAGTGTTTAGAGTTCATAAATACATGTAGACACTAAATTACTTCATACATTTTTGAAAATTCAACTTAATCCTAAAATCATATGATATCTAACTTCTTCCACCTCAAGAAACTTTGTATCCTCACAATACCTCATAGGGTGCAGAGGAAAAATCACCATCCTCGGCTTCCATGGTCCACATTCAGCTCATGGAGCCTTGGATAGAAAGTTCATCTCTTCCTCAAAGAACCACCCCACAATGTGTTTCTGCACAGAGAGCAGCAGTTTGGGGAATGATAAGCAGCCTTGGAGTGATTGCTTCAAGCTTTTATTTGAACAGAAAAAAGCAGTCCTTCCTGGTCAGAAGGAGGAAGGGAGCAGTTCTTCTCTTTTCCTAAAGTCCCACCCCAGACACAGACTGGACTGTTGGGAAGGTTGAGGGGAATGCAATCTAGTGTTTGGTTTGGGTTCGGTTGCCCTTGCCTTACCTACAAAATGATTAAAAACAAACAAAGTTTTAGAGCTTTATATTAACTCTGAGTACACCTGATCCAGTTCAGTAAACCCAGTGCATATACAGTATAAATATACTAGTTCTATATCTAATAAACAGTGTTATTAAAGATATCAATTAACTCTCATGTCTTTTCATAAAGATTTATAACTGCTTTTAAATTCAGTTGAGGATTTCAGAGTAGAGCCAGTTTGGTCTCATGGTTAAGGCTCCGGGCTAGAAACCAGGGGACTGAGAGTTCTAGTCCCACTTTAGGCATGAAAGCTGCTGGGTGACTTTGGGCCAGTCACTCTTTTTCAGTCCATGACATCAGGCTTGAGCAACAAGCCAGTTGGTCAGTTCCTGTCGCAATCAACTGATCAACATTTGGGTGATCTGAAAAAGTGGACTCTGCACCTGTGGGGAAAGTGCTAGGAAGGAAAAAAAAAAACCCAGACAATCAAAGACCACTATTGTCAAAACTCTCAGTTGGCCCTTTATGGTATTGGGCAACAATTTCCTCAATAGTGGAAATCCCTCAGAGAAAATATTGTGAAAATTTAGTTTTAATATCTAACATTAGAATTCCAAAGATTTCTACAAGAGGAATCTGTAATTATTAGACTGGTTTATGTGTTGTAACCATGGCTTATCAAATAACAGTCTCAATACATCTGGAAGGCACCAGTTTGGAAAAGGGTAATCTTGACAATTCAGTGCAGTTTATACTATGACTGTTATGTTGTGATTTTCAGAAAACCATGGGATAATATATATTCTGACTTTGATTAAATCTGACGTCCATAATTAAGTACTAATCTATATCTATGTATTTTATTTTATGCATTTAAGCTATAGAGATCATCTCAGAAAAAGTATTTAAATGCATAAAATAAAATATATACAGATTGTATTTCAAAGGAAACCAATTATGCTCAAATGCAGTTACAAAAATGTAGAAAAATAACAAATATGTAAGAACAAATATGTATATGTGCTGCTTTTTTTTTTATCCGTTCAATCACGTCTGATTCTTGGAGACTGCCTGGACAAGTCCCTGCAGTTCTCTTGGCAAGGTTTTTCAGAAGTGATTTGCCATTGACTTCCTCTGAGGGCTGAGAGAAAGTGACTGGCCCAAGGTCACCCAGCTGGCTTCGTGCCCAAGGAGGGCCTAGAGCTCACAGTCTCCGGGTTTCTCATCTGATGCCTTAAGCACTACACCAAACTGGCTCTTGTGTGCTGCTTTAGTAATCCATTAAGTCAATAACAAGGAAACACAGTTTTTAGGGGTATAATAATTTTAGATAGTGAGATTTACTGAACTTAGCAAACATTTTTGGAGTCTAGAGGCCATAAATTATTTTGTAGCCTACATTACTGAATGAAAAAAAACCCCTAAATTTGAGTTAGAGGTTAGTGAAAATAGAGTTGTAATGTTTTTTCCTATTTAAGTTCAGAGTCCTGAAACCTATCCATACATCCCCAAGGTTCTGTGGACCCCAATCAAGATCCCTTGATCTATATTATGCCTATCCCTACTTTAGAGCAATATAGACAAACCTGCAATGAAATGTGAATCAGCCCTGTAAAAGAGAAAAACTCACTGAGGAAATCTAAGTGGGAAAAGAATAAATATTACTTCTGCTGCCTAGCTCTCTAGCCTGTACATCTTTTAGTAGTAGAGGTCTGGCAGTCTCAGACCTTCATATTTTATCACTACAAGCGGGACCTGTAAGAAAATGTGGAATAGAGAACTACTGTTTAATATTCTGGGCAGCCAACAAACCACATCCTTTTCTGTTCCCTTAGCCCCAGCCTTTCTGTTTACTTTCTTCCTTTCTTCTTCTCAGATATAGGGGTGTTATTCAGTGAAGACTTGTGTGGCTGAAGTATTTTTAGACAAGCAGGCTTCCAAGTTTCTATATTCCTGTAACCTTTCATTAAAGGAAACCCTCGTGAGGGTACATAATGATAGCACCACATGTGATGATGATGAAAGGTCACTTAAGTACATTCACTTAAACAACATTGGCTTGGTTTTGTTTTTCATTTTTGCATTCTGTGAAGAGACTGACTATTATATGTGAAGTTCCTTGGCACCGTACGCATGCTGAAAATTCACCAGAGGAAAAAATGCATTTGGTAAGAAATTTTACCAGGCTTTTTAAAGCTCAAAAACTGTAAAGATCAGAAAAAATCTGGACAAACCTACTGAATGGAGAACATGGGCTCCAGCATTAGCACACTGGACATTGTGGTCTGTGCCATTTTAATCTCATGCAGCGTGATTGGAAATCCATTGCTGATTTACTGCACAAGGAGATGCATCAGTGAGAATTCACGAACCTCATTCATACTTATAGTCAACCTTGCGCTTGTCCATCTTCTGCATAACTTGGTGGTGAATGTCTTTAAGATTGCTTATGCATCTGGTGTTGGGCTGGATTCAGATAGGTGCAAAGTTCTTGTGTTCTCATCAACCTTTACTACTTGTCTTGCCATATGGTCCACATTATACATTGTCCTGTTCTACTGTTTTAAATTGTGTCAAGTGGTGCATCCTCCATCTGAAGCTATAACTACAGAGCGTTGGAAGTGTCACTTGGTCCTAGTTGGTATTCTTTGGGTTGCTGGTTTTGCAGTTTGCTGCCCATTTTCATTTTACACAGGAAAAGCTGGCAAAGTGTATATGGGAAATGAAACTTACCAGCAACCCAGCAGTTTCATCTATGATGAATGTAAGACAGAATATAAAACGTATCATGTGGAGTTTTTCTATGGAAAATTATTTCGAGTGGCTATTGATCTTCTTCCTCTTCTAATTATGCTCCTTGCTGGATTCCGAATAACACACCTTCTTTGGGAATATAAGAAGGCAACATATGGTGGCATATGGATTGGGCGTGATGCTAGTGAAACTGAGGTTCTTAGAGCATGTAAACTTGTTCTGTTATTAATATTGGTTATTACTTCACTTTGGATTTCTAATTTTATCCTAATTTACTGCCTGAAGAATTTTAAATTTAATTACTTTGTGCCACCTGTCCTGACAGTTCTGTCTTCAGGATATTCAGCTGTCAGTCCTTTTCTCCTTATGTTGATTTACTACAAAGTAATAGTGAAGGTGAAGTGTTTCTGTTATAAGGCTGAGAGGAAAACAGGTTCTTTATCAACTGTATCTTCTTCTGTAGGCATTTCTCCATATGCCTAGCACCACAATTTGGTTTTTAAAAAGTGTATTTGAGTGTACAGAAAAGATTATGTGAGAAGGGGAACAAGGAGGTGTTTGTATGTACTGCTTGTCATCTTCCCCTGTTTTCCCATGGCTTCTGAAGACTACAGTGAGAAGAATCTTTCTATGGGCAAGTTTTTGGCTCTAGCAGCTATGTTTATTTTTATGTGTTTAAAATATTTCATAATTGTTCTCTTTAAAAAAATACAACACTGCTCACAATATTTATTACAAAGCAGTAATTATATTAAAAAAAAAAACAGTGGAGGAGAGTAAAAGGAAAAAAAAACCCATAACCCGTCTGCTCTAAAAGCTATCAAGAATATAAGCATCTTGACATTTCAGAAGGTTGAAAGTGAGGGAAGAGACTGGATGGCTTTCCAGAATCAGAGCTCCGTCTTTTGAAACTGTTCTAGTTAATACCAGCACTTTGAACTGAGCCCAGAAACAGACTGGGAGATGGATCTGATTTATGGCATTTGGATGGCAGCCCCAATTAACCAACCATTGCATTTTGAGTAAGCGATTGTTTTTGAATGATTTTCAGGCAGTCCTTCAAAACATTGAACCACAGTAGTGTTAAGTTACCAAGGAGGAAATGGCTAGATGTAGGTCCAGACTCACTAGAAAAACTATTGCTATGTCAGGAACAGTTCAGCCGTAGAGCCCCAGGAGAAAAGAATACTTGGCTAATCCTTGGCCCTCTCATTCTGTACAGGTACCACTTTTTATACAGCAACTCACAGGGCTCCTAACAGGAAAAGAATGAAGAAAATATATGTGGACTACTTACAACCCAATGGCTAAATGGGGAAGGGGGGTTAATTAAAGAAGTGTAAAACAGATACTGGCTGCTCAGTGGCTGCTAGTAATTAGCATAGCTTTGGGCATGTGCTTCATTGATGGAAGTTACAAATACCATTGTGTAACATTTTTGCAGACTAAATTATCACCTGCTATCTGGCATTCTTCTCTTTATTCCAGTCCCACAGTCTTAGAGATGAACTTACTTGCTCTCCATGGTATTTACATTTGGCAGACAGCTTGATGCTACTGAATAGCTGCACTTTGTTCCAGAAATAAGCAGGATCATGTCCATTATTTAAAAGCAAGCAAGTAAACAAACAAGGCACACATCTTGTATAAAATCATAACTTCTGACTAAAGTGCTTGGTTTCATTCTGCTTTAAAATCTAAGTAATATGACCTTTTCTGAAGTCTTAAATGAATCCAGATAGATAGATAGATAGATAGATAGATAGATAGATAGATAGATAGATAGATAGATAGATAGATATATTCATATTCCCTACCATTGGACGAACAAAATGTCACAAAAAGTATATAAGGTTTTCAGTTCTCAAACATTTGTAAACCCTTAATAGTATTTTGACTAATTCTCATAACTTTCATAATATAACAAGGTTATTTATCTATTTGTTTATTTGTTATGGGCTGGTACAAATTTCTTCTAGGCTTGCTTTATGGGGTAGGGGTAGGAGAAAATAGACTACCTTAGCAGTGCTTTAATGTTATAAAGTGTTTTAGGATCAATCAGAAAGCCACAAAAGAATGTGCAGAGTTAAATATTGTAGACAACAGTGTTGTCCCTATAAAACAATACAATATTTAATATTGCATTTTTTTCTTTCTAAACTCAAAGTACATTTTTAAACTACGAATGTAAATAAAAAGTAAAAAATAATTAAAAATTATAAAGGACTGCAGTTTGCTTTTCAAATAAATTTGCACTAAGTCATACATTATAGAAATATCTTACCTTTCTAATTTTGGTGACATTTTGGCATAGATATTTGAGACTAAGTAAAGTTTTCTTTACTGTAATTTTTTAAGAGTTTCATACTATAACTTTTCATACAAATAACTTGAAAAGTTGTTTTATGGGTGTCCTATAAATATAAACGCATAAATATGTAGATAAGAAATAGAAGTTTTAAAAAATGCTCCTTTTACTCACTATATCAGTTTGGCTGGTAGACGGGGTCTGACGATTCAGGTGCAAGTCCTTCTCAGTCTTACTTGAAGGTGTTTTGAATTGGGCTTGGGCTTCTGAGCACAAAACATGTACTGTTATTACCAAAATACAGCTTTGTTTATTCAGCTGATTCATCTTCCATATCTCCATCTGATGTGGTTTATGCTATTAATGTTAAGAGATTAAAATTGCCTAAATCTGCACTTATTTTCCTTGCACTGTAATTGAGCAAAAATAAATGGAAGTTAAAAACATGATTGAGATTTATATTGATTCTTCTCCATAGATATCCATGATTGTTTAACTCCTTGAACATACTGCCTCTTGCCTAGTAGCTGGTACATGATATATAAATCCAGGACAAAAACAGCATCAACTTTGATTGTGGGTGTCCCAAAAAACTTTCTACATTACAATGATTTTTAATTAATAGTATACTCCCCCAAATTTCTTTATGGGAATTTAAGCTGTTGAAAAATCATTTGTGGAGCTGATTCCCATAGTCTCTGGATGGAAACCTTGTGAATATGATACATTTAACAGCAAAGCTGTAACATCTGATGTGAAGAGTATGCCCATTTGCCTGGACCCTGCAATTGTTTCTCCTTTTGAAAAAAGGATAAAAATTATGGGGATAATACACACATTCTTTATCTTGATTCAATTAATCTGCAATGCTCAACTAAGGTTTAATGTCAAATATACCATCCTCAGGCTTATGTATTCACCCTTCCCTTTCCGGCAAGCCCACAAGGAAAAGATTAGAAGCTTAATGATGCTTTAGTGTTATGTCTGCATTCAGTCATCTGGGTTGCATTCATATGTCTATATCAGACTTTTGTGTCAATGTACTTCTGCCTTTACAGGCTCAGAAAAGTTAGTTTTATAGCTAGCTTAACTGATCCAATTAAATCTTAATTGTACAGCCTGAAACAAAGGGCTTACCACGAAATTGAGTTCAAGCCTATAGAGTCTAAGCAGACTTGCCAACACTGAAAAGCTGCAAATGTTGAAATTCTATTTTCACTCACTTGATTTAAAACCAGAGAAATGAAACAGCATCTGGGAAGACTGTATAATAGCCATGGTTTCTGTTCTTTCCTTTTCCAGGCTGGAAAGGAGCTTAGAGCAAAATGTGCTAACAATGTGCATATTAAGAGCAAAATGTCTCTTTCTAAGGTTGGTAAGGACAAAAACACCATCATGCTGGCACAATAGGAGTTTTAAGATTAGACAAAACAAGATTAGACAGAACAATTCTAAAGAAGGTTGTCTGTCCTGTGTCTTTTTTAAAAATGGAAGACTGTTCAAACTAAATATTCACCAAGTCACATGCCAGGCTTTTGCACATACCATGTAAGTCAAGGGATATTCTTTAAAACAACACAGTGCAGGTTGTATATGTACAGTTGGATGGGAATATATCATTCAGCATCTTCAGTAGGAAGCCTATGTCGATGAAGATTCTCAGTCATCCAGGTGGAATTGCCTGTAGGTTGAGTCATGGCAACTGGATTTCTTTCTTTTGGTTGAAATGTTTCGCTGCTTGTCCAAGCAGCTTCTTCAGTCTGGTTCTTCCAGTAGGAACCATTCTTTGACTCTCTCTTTAGCACTACAGCTTCACTTTACTCCTTTTTCTTTGCACGTTATTAAACATCAGAAGAGATGTGATAAATCTTCACTTAGAACATAAGAAAAGCCATGCTGTATCAGGCCAAAGACCCTTCCAATTCAGCTTCTTTGTCATACGGAAGCCATACAGAAGCATCCAGGAAGCTCACAAACATGGATAGGAGGGTAGCCCCCCTCCAATACTGCTCCCCAAGAAGTGGCATTCAAAGTTAGCAAACAGCCATTGAGACCACTTGCAACTGATAGCCCAGTCTTCCATGAATTTGGCTAATTCTAAATTCTAAATTAGGAGTCATCATCACAATTACGCAGCGTAAATGTGTATTGCATAAAGAAGTATTTCTTTGTATGAGTCCTGAATCTCCCTACATATAATTGAATAAATGAACCCAAGTTCTCACATGGCAAGAGACAAACACATACCTGTCCACACTTTCCATGCTTACATGATTTTACATATCTCTATCCTGTCCCTATCTATCTGCCTTGGTTGCAGGCTAAGCCCAAAATACTCAGTATTTTTTCACTGGGGAATTGCTTTAGCCTCTGAATCATTTTCCTTGCCCTGTTCTGCAAATTTTTCAACTCTTCCATTTCCTTTTCTAGATGTGATGATCAGAACACTACACAGTACTCCAAGGGCAGTCTTGCCATAACTTTAGGGGATTGCTATCTTGGCTGTTTTATTTCTAAATACAGAATTTGCTTTATTTAATAATATTTAATTTAAAATGTTTATATGAAAGGTGAAAGGTCCCCTGTGCAAGCACTGAGTCATGATGTCTGATCCTTTGGGGGGAACGCTGCTTTCGCGACATTTTCTTGGCAGACTCTGTCAGGTGGTTTGTCATTGCCTTCCCCAGTCGTCACCTTCCCCAGAAAGCTGGGTAGTCATTTTACCAACCTCAGAAGGATGGGAGGCTGAGTCGACCTGAGCTGGCCACTCGAGAATCCAGCTTCCACTGGGATCAAACTCAGTCATGGGGAGGGTTTTTGATTGCAATACTTCCACCTATCACTCTGTGCCACACAAGGCTCAAAAAATGTTTACATATTTTCCCTTAAAATATTTTGAATTGGTTTACAATTCATTTTTTAACTACAACAACGTTTTGTTAATATAAAATAAATACATTAACATGGGTAGAAAATAGAAATAAAATTAAATTATAAAAAAATAAAATATTTATCTACCATTGACCTAGCAGCCACACATTTTTATTGAGCTCTCTGCCATGTTTCCAGTATCTTTTCTTTCCTGATCAGTTACTGCCATTTGAGATTCCATTACTAAATATGTAAAGTTAAGATGTTTTGTGCCTATGGAGAGGCCTAAGGTGCTTACCAGGGAATTATTAAGAAAACGTTTTCAAGGTGACGGAATTATTTCTCTGAAGCTCAGAGTGGACCTCTTGGTATTTTAGATGATAAGGTTTCCAGCTTCTTCCCTATTCATGTTTTTATGTCCTCATTAGCCACATAATATTGATTAGCAGCCTTAACCTCAGAATTCTTTCCAACTAAGCAGCAATTACATAGAAGAATACATGAGGGGGTTTGCATGTTTCATGTTTATGTATTCAATTTTATTGTATAGTTTTATTTTGTGAGCTACCAGGAGTCCTATGGTTCTGCTGTGATAGAAGTTTGATAAATAAATAAAATGAGAATCTTGCATTCTACATTTTAAGTAGAATTATTATGGATACATGGAGCCATGGGGATTAAAATAAAAATACTCAGGGCATGACCTATCCAGCCAAAATTAACCATTTTTCAACCCCACTAATTTCATCAGAAAAGATCTATGTGCTTAATGGAAATTAAAATAAATAGGAATTAAAAGTGCTTAACTTTTGTTGAATTGTGGCCATTGTAATCAAGAAAAGCATGTTAGAACCGATTACAAGCTATTATTTAAGAGTTTAAGCTTGTAGAACATCCACATTATATTCTTCTTGGTATGCGAATACTGATCTTTCAATCTATCGTTAATATAGAAAAATGACATCAGGTTCTGCACTGGCTGCATTTCCCCTTTGAAATTAATATATATTTGCTCTCTGGGATCTGATTATATTCTTTGTGTTACTTGGTTTACATTAGACTGCACATTTGTTTGGTTTGTAAGGCTCTTCGGTATTATAAATCAAGTATCATTTTCCCCAGACATTTTTCACTGGGTTGGAATATAAAATGATATTGTGCATTCTGAATAGCCAGATTAATTTGTTGTCATAGCATATGAGTTACTTTAACATTAATTCCTTACAACTGATAATAAACAACATGGCTTGCAAAGACTACTAGCCTAGCAGTCTATTTTATCTATTTTTTTTCCTTAAATCCTGGGAAGAAATCACAGCTGAGAAAGAACTATAAAAGCCATCAAGAATAATTCATGGTCTGCAAGCTAGTCAGCAAGTGGCAGTTCAGAATACTTCTGGGACTTGAGAATAAAATTTCTGAACGTTTCCTGCATTTAACACTGAGCAACTTTCAGATAATTCCATTACCTGAATGAACAAATGAATACATACACACATACACATTCTTGGTGGTTGTGTTTATAAATCTTAGCACCCCATGTGGCTAGTAAAAGTCCTTCCGCATCCATGACTCCCACCCAGTATAGTGTTTGTGCTGGGAGTAAAGCTTATATAAAATACATAGCATAATCTGCTTAAACTTTAGCTTATCCATTACTTTGAGCTTCCCTAGATTGCTCAACACTCCTGTCCCCAAAATTTGAAAGGAGCTTCCTAAATCTATACTAAAACTCAGCTGTTTCAGATCTGTGATTAATATCAATAATAAAATTTAATTAAACAGAAAATATTTTCATTTTTAAAACGACAAAACTAAAACCACTATTTCAACTCAGTTTTGAGATTAGTTTCAATTCTCTGACAATTAATAAATATAATTAAGTTCCTATCCCAAACCTCAATCTGTCTGAGATGTGTTTACCTATGAAAAGGGAGATGGCTGAGCAGCTCTTCTACAGCTGGTGCTGGTAACTACACTTCCCAGGGATAATCATGCATATAGGCCATCTTTATGAGCCTAGCAGAATTTTCAAAATACGGATAAACCTCTATTGAAAATTTATTAAGAATACTTACCAAGAATCATGATCAGTGTTCAGCTTCTTGCAAACTGAGCAGAGAAGAATTCAGCCAACATTTCTACTTTTAAGTACATTGCTTTAATTTTGTCTTTTCTTTTTCTCTTTTGAAACAGAACTTCCGTATTCAGCTAATCCAGTGAAAATGTGCATAGCAGAATAATGGAAGCTCCTGAGTACCTAGATTTGGATGAAATAGATTTTAGTGATGATATTTCTGTAAGTATGAGATTTTTCTTTTTATTTCTCTGCAATTGTTGTTCCTTTAAATATAGACCTAAATGTTCCAAGTATTTCACCAAATAATAAGAAAAATGGAGATGGAAAAGGTGCAATAACTCTGAAAGAATATCTCTATCCAGTTGGAATCATACAGTTGCAAGCAGCCACTTAGACCATCATGTCCAATCCATCTTTCAGTGCAGAAATCCAAATTAAAGCATCCCTGACAAACAGCTGTCAGGTTGCTGGTTGAGCACATTCAATGAAGGGAAGTCCACACCTCTCAGAGAAATATGATAGCAAGGATTTAAATTTATATTTCCTGGGTTTTTTTAATTAAAAACATTCTAAATCTTGCAGTCTGTTCCACATTTCCAGTAGATGAGACTTGCATTGAGCTGGCTGTCCATGTAATGAGTAATTTCCCTCATTGTTCCAATGCAAGAACCTATGGACCTCCCTATGTTAGCAAACAATAATTCTTACTAACCACGTCCTGCTGATGGGAACGGAGATGGAACAACTTATAGAAAGCCACGGGTTCTCCATTCATCCCATAAAATTTAGATGATTAATATGTGGGAATGCTAAGAACAGAACATGTGCTATGGTACTTAATCTTGAACCATTCAAAATGAGTCAGCCTTGCTGGGAGAGAAAATGCTATCGTCACCAACACTACTCCTCTTTATGCCCTAGTTCAACAAGTATTGCTCATGAATGTTATAATCAATAAGACATTTTCAGGTTCAGCTTTAACAGAAGTAAAATACAGATCTGAAAGATCTGCTGGTTCTTAATTGTTAATAATTCAGAATATTCTGATCTAATCATAGATCAGAAGGAGTTATTATGTGCAGAAGCTTGTTGAGCCTGACAGCTGGCAAGGATTTTGAGGGAATTGTGTAGCATACGATCAAGTTTTTGCTTCTCCTAATCTAACAGAGTAACTCTTCTTCAAGGATAGCCTGGTTCATTATGTCAGTACAGAATTTAAATGACAAATCCAGGGTAGTTGCTACAATTGAAGCCATGACTCATGACCTGCCAAGATTCTGTAACTCTCTTATCCATGTTATAGTTTAGTGAAGGCAGAAGGAGATTCAGCTGTCATATTGATGTGCTAGAACAGTGCATGTTCCAAAACACACAATCCAATACTTAATTACCTATTTCAAATATGATTAAAAGTTGCAGTGAGCCTAGAGAGTGCTCTATTGATTCACTTGAGTAAAATTTAGAGTTATTACCTCTAGTCTGGAGTACAGGCAAGTTCTGAGAAGGCACCAGCCAATAAGCAGATTGAAATATGGAGGAATCCAAGTACCCTTCAAAACCAATTCCAAGAACCCATCATTAACCGTAGAGTATAGGTGGCATATTATGCCCTGGTGGTGAATATGCCTTAGTTACTACACCTGGCTAGTTACTGTTAGGAAAGAGAATAAAATGAATAGATCAGTTATGTGACAATCCTGTTGGAGGGTTTTTTTATTACAATAATTTCATGATGTGGAAATATGGAGCTGTGTCTTGAATAAACAACATATATATTCTGTTGTTTCATTTCCATATTTCCTTATTCCAAACCCCTCCAGAAATATCCAAAGTTTGCAATTCAGAGAGCTCAGTGTTTCACTTTAATAGGAATTAAGAATCCATTTAAGCCTGCAGTACATTTAGCGAATCTAAATTCAGTAATAAATTCTTATTCCATTATTAAAATGCTATCATTCTAAGGCACACACTTTGCAAAACCTTACAGAACTATTGATGCAGCTTATTTCAATGTCCATAATGAGATTGTGACTACTGATTATTCTATTTTATGAATAGACTTCTAAATGAAATATGTGTTAAATGCTCAGTAAGTGAGGGAATTATACGTATGATTGCTGAATTTGTATTTTTATTCTGGCTTTTCTATGCCATTGTTCTTTTGTTTAATTTTTAGTTGCTTAAAACTAGAACAAATTCTGAAAGATTTTTCTTTCTTTGTGTCAATGCTTAATTAAGGCAAGGAGTGCAAATGTATTAGACAATGATCCAATCCTCATAGTATAATGTATTCAGGATAACTGTCAGTTTATCACTGTAGGATAAAGGAACATATCCCAGAACCTATAGAAGCATAAAACAAAGTAAGCTTTTCTTCCTATGGTATCTCAGTAATGAACGTTACTGTCAGTTCTAGAAATGGGTAACACAAATTCTCCGGTCTTATAATGAGTGCTGTAAAACACCATTGACTACATGAAATTAAATAAGGCAGTATTGTGCCTTCCCAATAATAAATCTTGTATCTCTTGAATGAAGGCCTGAGTAACAAACTTCAGAGACATTCCAATTTAGAGTAAATATGAAAAGTGACATTGCTATAATCATAAGAGTTCTGTAAATAAAATCTATGCCACTTCAGCTTCAGCCCCACTAAGAAGACTTTGTTTTGTGGTCTTTAAATATATTGATTGGTTTATATGTTGCTTTGAGATTTCAAATTCATAGGTAATTACAAAGAAATATTACAATACCAAAAGAAGTAGCAATATTAAAATAATTCAGGACCACAACAGCCAGCTCCCAAGAAACTCTAGATAATTCATAACATTTATCTATGCAAGGGTAGTTGTCTATCCTCTTTTAAGAAGGAAAGATCTCTATTTGAAAACATCTTCTGTATTTCATTTAAAGACTCAGAAGAAGGACAAGGAGAATATTGAATGCTTTCTATCAGCAGCCAGCACTCTTTAGCAGACTGTAGTTCTATTGAAATTAGAGTGTTTTTTTCTAATGTATATGTGTGTGTGTGTATGAATGTATATATGTGGAGTCCTTGATGCTCTATGAGCTTGATTGTTGCATTTCATTACCCCACTAGGTAACATTATCAGTGCTGATGAGTGTGAGGTTCACTCTCTTATACAGTAGCTTGCCTTGCCAGTGTTGGTGGGGGACTGGTTTTCTCTTTGGTAGTTCTAACATCTGGCATGGACCTTGTTAATCCAGGCAACATCCAAGCTGGCATGACTCTCTTAATTCATGTCACTCTCATATCCAAGGTAGGCAGGTGAAGCGTTAGGGGATCTTTGCCCAAGGACCCCTACTGGTAAGGTAAGTACCAAGGTTTGAACCCCGGTTTCCCATGTCAAAGGGCAGTGCTCTAACCACTATTCTGTCTAGCTGCTATTACCAAGTTACCAACATCTACAAGCAAAAAACCAAGCTCAGAAAACACCAAGGACTCCACAGCTCAACCCTGAGCTACATATATTATCTTCTATTGGAATATGTATTTTAAAAAATCCCTTTTCACCCCTGTGGGTGGTTTGTGTCTTCCTCAGTCTCAGGTCCTCTACCAGAGGCCTGGGAGTTTGAGGGTTCTGCGCAGCATCTTAGCTGTTCCTAGCACTGCACTCTTCTGGTGTTGTTCCTGGGGTCTGTTGGAGCCACTCTCCTAGCTTAGGAGTCACAGCCTCAACTAATCCTGCCACCACTGGGACCACTTTGGCTTTTACTTTCCATATCCTCTTTAGTTCCTCCTTCAGGCCCTGGTACTTCTCCAGCTTCTCATACTCCTTCTTCCTGATGTTGCTGTCACTTGGCACTACTACATCTATCACCACCACTGTCTACTACCACGATGTCTGGTTGATGGGCCAGTAGCTGCCTGTCCATCTGGATCTGGAAGTCCCACAGGATCTTAGCCCTGGTTGTTCCATTCAGTATATGCTGTTCCTGCCTGCATCTTACATCCTGCCACTATGTGTTGGACTGTCTCTGAGGCCTCTCTGCACAGTCTGTACCTCAGGTCCTGTCTCGTGTAGCAGAACCCTGCTTCTATGGATCTGGTCCTTGGTGCCTGTTCTTGTGCTGCTATGCTCAGTGCTTCAGTGCTGTCTTTTAGTCCAACCCATTCCAGCTACTGGTAGGATTTCCCAAAGTCAGCTATCTCAAGTATCTGTCAATGGTACATCCCATGCAGGGTCTTGTCTTGCCATGGCACTTCCTCTGCTTGATCTTCCTTCCATGGCTGCTGCCGCCTTAGGCATTCTTTCAGCAGCTCATCTTTGGGTGCCATCTTACTGATGTACTCCTGGATGCTCTGGATCTCATCCAGGACAGTGGCTTTGGCACTCACCAGACCCCGCCCGCCTTCTTTCTGGCTGGTGTACAGTCTCTGGGTGTTGGACTTGGGATGGAAACCTCTGTACATTGTGAGGAGCTTCCAGGTCTTCACATTGGCAGCCTCCATATCTTCCTTTGACCAGCTCACTATACCAGCAGGGTATCTGATGACTGGCCGAGCGTACCTGTTGATGGTGTGGATCTTGTTCTTCCCATTGAGCTGGCTTTTCAGGACCTGTCTTATCCTTTGGTGGTACTTGGATGTTGCTGTCTTCCTTGCCTCCTCATCGTGGTTCCCATGTGACTGTGGGATGCCAAGGTACTTGTAGCTGGTCTGTATGTCTGCTATGTTGCCTGCTGGTACTTCCATCTCATCAGTCTTTTTTTTATATATAAGAATTTTATGAAGTTTAAAGCAAAGATAAAAGCTACAGAAAAACAAAAAACTACAAAGGAAAAAAAAGAAAAAACTAAAAATGTGTAGAAACACAAAGATTTTTTCAAAGTTACAAAAAGAGGCGACTTCCAACTTTTAACAGCAAGGATATACAACAATTTTCTATAATCAATCCCTTACTCTGTATTAAACCAAAATCATTCCATTGGCACATTATAAAAATCACTAAATACAGTTGCTACCTCCCCTTATATTAAAAGAAAAGAAAAAAATATAGACCTCCTAATCAACCTCCTCCCCAAAGATAACATTTATTTAATTATTTTCTTCCTACTACTATTCTATACTTTCCTGTATACTATAGTAATAATCAAACTAAAATACATATAAATTGTCTGCCATTGTACTTGATAATGCAACACCACCCCATCAGTCTTAACTACCTTCCCTCTTTACTACCATCCAGCCACACTTCTCCAGTCTGAATGACATCCCAGTGTCCTCACTGTCGATCCGTGTCAGGTGGATCAGTGAGTTGATGTCTTGTTCACTCTTGGCATACAGCTTGATGTCATCCATGTAGAGGAGGTGGCTGATGCTAGTTCCACTCTTGAACTTGTATCCATATCCAGTCCTTGTGATTATCTGGCTGAGGGGGTTCAAGCCCATGCAGAACAGCAGCAGGGACAGTGCATCACCTTGGTATACGCTGTACTTTATGTCCACTTGTGCAAGCTGCCTTGAGTTGACTTCCAGTGTTGTCTTCCACAGTCCCACTGAGTTCCTGAGGAAGGTCCTGAGTGTCCTGTTGACTTTGTATAGTGCCAGGTATTCACAGATCCATGTGTGTGGCACTGAGTGATAGGCTTTCTTGTAGTCAATCCTGTAGAACCTATAGTGCTCAGATTGGTCTGTCTAGACCTTGAGTCTTGGGCAACTGCTCTATCTATGAGCAACTGATGTTTTGAGCATCTGGTGTTAAAAACAATGACCAAAAATACACCTACCTTTTGTGATATTGTGTCTCATGTATTTCAAATGTGTTCCATAATAACACACCACTTGAACCAAGTTAAAAGGAAAAATATAGGGAACAAAAATCCAAAATAACCATATTTGCCGAGTTTATAACCAGCTTCCTTCATAATTTGTGTGTCCATTTAAATAGTGTTTCTCAATTATAAGATTAAACAAATAGGGCAAAATAATATTTAAAACTGATTTGTAAGATAATTTGATCGCCATTCCCCATGGAACTGGATAGAAGCTAAGGAATGGAAGAAAGTGAAAAGTTGTTAGTCACTTAGGAAAGAAGTGAGCAATGTTCTCTCTTGGTGACTTAACAGATTTTCTAATCTGAAATTCTGTTTGCTGTATGTATAGAAATGGGTGATATTTTAAATGTTCATATGAGGTGGGGTGAGGAGAGAGAAACAGGAGCTGAGCAGAAGAAAATCTAATGCAATCAAGCACATACCATTAAAGTTACAATCAAATTTTATAGCGTGTTTAATAGATTTTTTGCAGAGAACTGAATATATTTTAATGCAGTTAAAATGAAATGGTTTGCCATTCCATGAGAAAGAAAACAATATACAGAGAAAAGCTTTGCCCGAACAAAATACATTACAGTGCAATATATAAATTCTACTCCAATTGTGTAACATTACCTGTGTTCAAGAAATCAGAAGTTTCCGTAGAGACCTGGTGCTCTTCCTTCCTGTTGTACCCCTTTTCACTGGTGAACTGTCAGTAATCACTTCATTTAAGCAAATACTTCACATATTCTTCAGTTTTTAAAGTCTACAAATGGAAACTTCTTTAATCCATTTCAAAAGGCTGTAATATTTTGAGGGTACAGTTTAACCCAGTGGTTCCCAATTCTGGCCTGTGATCTGCTCAGAGTGAAGGGAAAAGGGGAGAGGCCTTTTGCACCATTTCACAGTTCCAGAGGGCTTTCTCCTCTGAACAGGAAAAATAATTTTCTGTATAAATAACTTTCTCTAATATGTCAGTGGTATGTAGACATTGCTGTGATTAATAAAATATACATTCATTTAACAGCATCAATGAAATCATGATGGCTTTTTGTTATGTTTTATTTCAGTCAAGAGATATTTAAAGTACAATAACTGTTGTGGGGGCTTATAATTTTTTTAAAGTTAAAAAGGGCTCCCGATACTTGGGAATCCCTGATTTGATCAAAAAAGTCTCCTTATTGTTTAGCAACATGCAGTTAGATATTTGCTTTATAATAGTGATAGAATATCTGTGTTTCTGTTTGAAGTGTGTATAGCAAACTCTGGGGACTAATAGGAACATTTGGATGTTGAGAAAATACTGTGGTCATTTTTGCAAAATGCTTCCTGGGTCAAACTTGCCAATTCATAAGAGGACTGTCATGATGATAAACAGTTTGTTGTTTATTCGTTTAGTCGCTTCCGACTCTTCGTGACTTCATGGACCAGCCCACGCCAGAGCTTCCTGTCAGTCGTCAACACCCCCAGCTCCCCCAGGGACAAGTCCGTCACCTCTAGAATATCATCCATCCATCTTGCCCTTGGTCGGCCCCTCTTCCTTTTGCCTTCCACTCTCCCTAGCATCAGCATCTTCTCCAGGGTGTCCTGTCTTCTCATTATGTGGCCAAAGTATTTCGGTTTTGCCTTTAATATCATTCCCTCAAGTGAGCAGTCTGGCTTTATTTCCTGGAGGATGGACTGGTTGGATCTTCTTGCAGTCCAAGGCACTCTCAGAATTTTCCTCCAACACCACAGTTCAAAAGCATCGATCTTCCTTCGCTCAGCCTTCCTTATGGTCCAGCTCTCGCAGCCATATGTTACTACAGGGAACACCATTGCTTTAACTATGCGGACCTTTGTTGTCAGTGTAATGTCTCTGCTCTTAACTATTTTATCGAGATTTGTCATTGCTCTTCTCCCAAGGATTAAGCGTCTTCTGATTTCCTGACTGCAGTCAGCAACTGCAGTAATCTTTGCACCTAGGAATACAAAGTATTTCACTGCTTCTACATTTTCTCCCACTAGTTGCCAGTTATCAATCAAGCTGGTTGCCATAATCTTGGTTTTTTTGAGGTTTAGCTGCAAGCCAGCTTTTGCACTTTCTTCTTTCACCTTCATCATAAGGCTCCTCAGTTCCTCTTCACTTTCAGCCATCAAAGTGGTATCATCTGCATATCTGAGATTGTTAATGTTTCTTCCAGAGATTTTAACTCCAGCCTTGGATTCCTCAAGGCCAGCTTGTCGCATGATGTGTTCTGCATACAAGTTGAATAGGTAGGGTGAGAGTATACAGCCCTGCCATACTCCTTTCCCAATCTTAAACCAGTCTGTTGTTCCGTGGTCTGTTCTTACTGTTGCTACTTGGTCGTTATACAGATTCTTCAGGAGGCATACAAGATGACTTGGTATCCCCATACCGCTAAGAACTTGCCACAATTTGTTATGGTCCACACAGTCAAAGGCTTTAGAATAGTCAATAAAACAGAAATAGATGTTTTTCTGAAACTCCCTGGCTTTTTCCATTATCCAGCGGATATTGGCAATTTGGTCTCTAGTTCCTCTGCCTTTTCTAAACCCAGCTTGTACATCTGGCAATTCTTGCTCCATGAACTGCTGAAGTCTACCTTGCAGAATGGGATGGAAATAATATTAAAAATGACATTGCTATGTGTTTAGCTGGAAAAAGCCAGGGAGTTTCAGAAAAAACATCTGTTTCTGTTTTATTGACTATTCTAAAGCCTTTGACTGTGTGGACCATAACAAATTGTGGCAAGTTCTTAGTGGTATGGGGATACCAAGTCATCTTGTATGCCTCCTGAAGAATCTGTATAACGACCAAGTAGCAACAGTAAGAACAGGCCATGGAACAATGGACTGGTTTAAGATTGGGAAAGGAGTACGGCAGGGCTGTATACTCTTACCCTACCTATTCAACTTGTACGCAGAACACATCATGCAACATGCTGGGCTTGAGGAATCCAAGGCTGGAGTTAAAATCGCTGGAAGAAACATTAACAATCTCAGATATGCAGATGATACCACTTTGATGGCTGAAAGCGAAGAGGAACTGAGGAGCCTTATGATGAAGGTGAAAGAAGAAAGTGCAAAAGCTGGCTTGCAGCTAAACCTCAAAAAAACCAAGAGTATGGCAACCAGCTTGATTGATAACTGGCAAATAGAGGGAGAAAATGTAGAAGCAGTGAAAGACTTTGTATTTCTAGGTGCGAAGATTACTGCAGATGCTGACTGCAGTCAGGAAATCAGAAGACGCTTAATCCTTGGGAGAAGAGCAATGACAAATCTCGATAAAATAGTTAAGAGCAGAGACATCACACTGACAACAAAGGTCCACATAGTTAAAGCAATGGTGTTCCCCGTAGTAACATATGGCTGCGAGAGCTGGACCATAAGGAAGGCTGAGAGAAGGAAGATCGATGCTTTCGAACTGTGGTGTTGGAGGAAAATTCTGAGACTGCCAGAAGATCAAACCAGTCCATCCTCCAGGAAATAGCCAGACTGCTCACTTGAGGGAATGATACTAAAGGCCAAACTGAAATACTTTGGCCACATAATGAGAAGACAGGACACCCTGGAGAAGATGCTGATGCTAGGGAGAGTGGAGGGCAAAAGGAAGAGGGGCCGACCAAGGGCAAGGTGGATGGATGATATTCTAGAGGTGACAGACTCGTCCCTGGGGGAGCTGGGGGTGTTGACGACCGACAGGAAGCTCTGGTGTGGGCTGGTCCATGAAGTCACGAAGAGTCGGAGGCGACTAAATGAATAAACAACAAAATGTGTTTAGCTATTGGCATGTAGAAGTCAGAGAAAGAAAGGAACCTAGAATTATCACAGGAGTTAGACTGAATGAACATAATAATACAAAAGATATTTAATATAATTAATGGACTTCTTTCTTTATTGCCAACATCTGCTTTGAGCCACATAAATATAGACACTTCATGTGGAAATCACCAGATGAACAACTTGTGAATCAAATACAAGTAGCAAATCAAATCAAATACATAATGCAAAGCAGAGGATTGAGAAGTGCAATCTGGGATACTTCCAGGGGTAAATTATAGAACCAGCCATGAATTATTGGTGTCAAATACAGGGATTTCAGCCCTTCGAGCTAGGCGTTCAGGAAAAGGACTCCACATGAAATATTGGAACTCTATTGATATAGGCTATAATAACAGAATCTTGAAAACCAAACAGCATTTCCTCTTCCCTCCCTGTTATACCAAAAGAGTCAAGACAGGATAACTTTACATTTCTTTCTTGCACTATCTTGTTTTACCAACCTCAGTTCATGTTTTGCTAAGGGTCTTCTCATACCTTCTCCAAGGTTATCTCAGCAGTTCTCTAATAAGGGTTTAAATTTAGAAAATTAAAGAGAGTTGAGGTCAGGCAAGATATGACCTATGAAATACACAATATAACCGTTAGAAAACAAATTTAGTTCACATAAATTGTGAGTGCTACAGCACAAGGTAAGAAACACTGTGAAAAACAAAGCAGAAAAACAATCCCAAAATTTCAAAAAGATTTTCCAACTTTCATACATAACTAGTATCATGTTCATCAGGAAAGATGGAGGGTGGAAGTCCAGGGCACTAAGAAGTGTATAGAATAACTAAAAGCAGACTTCCAACATCAATTGAGAAAGGAAAATGAAAGGTATGTCAATCAAAACTATCAACAAAAGGAGGAATACAACAAGAAAGATAAAAGAGAGATGTTTTCACAAAGCTCAGAGAAACCACAGGAAAATTTATGGCTAAGGTAGTAATATCCTAGAATAATTAGGGAAGAGATCTGATGGAGGCAAATTAGGTTAAAGGAATATGGAATATTATACTGAAACCCTTAACATTGGACAATAAAATAACATAAATATTTGTAGATAGAGAATATATTCAGACATCATCTCCATTACAAAATGAGTGTGGTGGATTTTGGTAGTGCTGCTGGTTCTCAGGGCATTCCAAGGAGGGGAAAGAGATAAGAGGAGGCACAGTCCAAAAAGTGAATGTGGGAAAACCAAGAGATTCAGAATAGCCCCGCCCTAGAGCTTTCCCAGGTTATTTCCCCTTAGGTTAGGTAGATGTCAGGCCCAGCCCAAGACCAACAAAGAGTCAATCCATTCAAACTCCAGTTCTTTATTTGTTCACACCGTATAGACAGAATCTTGCCAGACTAAAGCCACTCTAACTAACTTCTGGGGAAATAACCTGGAAGACACTAGGGTGGGGCTATCCTGAACCTCTTCATTTTCCCAACATTGCCCCCTGGACTGTGCCTCTGCTTCTGTCCTCCATCTCCTTGGAATGTGCTCCTTCCTTCCTGAGAACCAGCAGCACCGCCAAAATCCACCACAGTGGAGTTGCTTTAGTCTGGCAAGATTCTGCCTACATGGTGTTAGCAAATAGAGAACTGGAGTTTGGCTGGACTGATTCTTTGTCATTCTTGGACTGGGCCTGACAGTGAGGTGCAATTGGCAATCATCTAAGTGTCAGGTAATAAACTAAAAGCTAAATAAACTAAATGAAATACCAGTATACTGCTTAAAATTGCAGTAGAATAAGCAGTTAAAGTGCTTATGGTTCTGTATTAACCAATAGGAAACATAACTGCATGACCTAGAGATGAGACAAGTTCAGTGAATATACCTATAGTGAAGAAGAAAGATGCAGGAGAATGTGCAAATTGTTGAACCATTGAACTAACTACTCTTACAAGCAAAGTTTTGCTTAAATTCTTACAAAAAAGTTCAGAGTCATATATCAAGAGAGAACTGTTAAATTAATGGGTAAGTTCAGATAGCTAAACACAGAATATATAATGGAAAGAACAAAAGAATGGAATATGTAGGTAGAACAAAAGAATGAAACATGGAGTTTTTTCCTTTTATTCATTCACCATAGCAAAACCTTTGATTGTCTAGATCAAAGTTTTCAAACTGTGTTTTGTAGAATTCTAGGGTTTGTCAAGAACTTGATGGGGTTCCATGAGAGCCTAAGGGCAAACAAACAAATAAAATCACTTGAACAGAACCAATTTTCTATCACTAAAGCTTTACCTTTTCATCAGGGTTTCTGGGATTATTATTATTTTTTTACTAGCAGTTTCTTTATATATATGAAAGTTTTAACAGCAATTATAAGAATTAATACAACCTAAAATAGAACAAAGAAAACAAAAAACAAAGAACAGAAATAACAGAAAAAGCTAAAAATGCAATAAGAGAAAAAGAGAAGAAAGTAGGAAAAAAGAGCAAGATATAAAGAAAGATAAAAAGGTATAAAGAAGTAACTTCCAATATTCCTCACAGCAGTTATAAGTACAATTATATTTTAACCTCTCCCTCTAAAGTTATATTATGACTCTCTTCCTTCTATAATCTATCCTGTCTAATCATCAAAACCATAAATCACAAGTTATTTTTTTCATTTTTATGCAAAAAATCCCTAAGAGGTTTCCAGTCACCAATAAATGTAGATATTGTCCTTTCTCTAATCAAAGAAGTCAGCTTGTTCTGTCAATTTCACCAACCATTCCTCCATGGTGGGTAATGCCAAATCTTTCCATCTTTGTGCATATAGTAATCTCACCACAGTAATCATATATTGAAATAATCTTCTATAGCTTTTTTCTAATCGTTTATCCATCAGTCCTAAAAGGGACAGTTCTGGCTTCAATTGAATATTAATCCTTAAATTCCTCTGAATCAATATATGTATTTGAATCCATTTTTTGTTGTTGTTGTTTTTACATGTCTACCAAGCATGATAAAATGTCCCTTCACATTGTTCATATTTCCAACATTTTTTTACTAACAGTTTCCATGGGCTGAAAAAGATTGAAGACTCCTGATCTAGATCATACCAGATTGTGGAACATCTTAAGATTAATTATCAGAATTATCAGAATAACTGATATGATGATACAATGACTCTTTGCAATGAACAAAGCTTAGTACAATATGTGAACAGCCTAAGTTTGATCTATGGCTGACTTTTTGTCTTGTGTCCCCTCCCTCATTTGCCTATAAAGTCTTTTTCTACCAAAGTCAGCTTTGAACCATTGTCCCCAGATGAAGGTGTGTGGCTTTTACACCACACCTATGTGAGTGCTATGTTGTGTATTTTCCACTTCTTTTTGTTCACTGTTCTTAAGAAAGTTGGGTTATATAAGAATTCAAACCATTTTTTCAGGGATACGTGGGGTCTGGCAATAATGGGATCATTGCTGGCTATGCCACTTGGGTTAATAAGTAGGAAGATTATTTTGCTTGTTATGAAAAAAATTGACAAATAAATAAATAAATAAATAATTCAAATGTCTATATTGTGGTCATGTTCCCCCCCAACCTGAATTATTTGATCAATGATCAGAACAATAAAACAGTTGGGCAGCAAAATTACATTACAATAATATAGCATAATAAAAGCCAATTTAAAACAGTATGTCAAATTCTAATGACATAACTGTAACATAATTCACCCTGGACATAATATTTATTCTTTCTTACAGCAGATCTAACTCTAGTAATTTGTTGTTTTTTATCCATTCAGTCATGTCCGATTCTTGGATACTGCTTAGACAAGTCCCTGCAGTGTTCTTGGCAAGGCTTTTAGGAAGTGGTTTCCCATTGCCTCCTTCCTAGGGCTGTGGACGAGTGACTGGCCCAAGGTCACCCAGCTGGCTTTGTGCCTAAGGCGGGGCTAGAACTCATGGTCTTCCAGTTTCTGGCCTGATGCCTTTAACCACTACACCAAACTGATTCTCTAGTAATTTGTTAATGTGCTTTAATATCTGCAACAAAAAAATTAGCTGCATTATATGTGATGTTAGGCTTGTTGTCTGATAAAAAAATAAAACTCATCTGATTGTCCTGGCATATCATATATACATGCTGGATAAACCAATCCACATTTTTCATAGTATTTTGGTTAAAAATTCTAGGGTCTGCTTATCTGTAGATGGGCTTATATGCAAGTATATATGGGAATTATGGGTACTTTTAAAAAATACTATGGTATATACTCACGGATCAGCCCATCTGCAGATAATCCAAACCCAATTTTTTGGGTGTATTTTGGTACCTAAAATTCTTGGGATATCCAAGAGTGAGTTTGTTGGTTTGTTATCTAATATCGACTCTTTCTTTATCCAGTCCTGCAATTTCCAGTCTAGATGGTGTGTATGCAGTTTACTAATGATGCTTAAAAGGCTAGTAGGTCTATAATTAGCCAGATCTGCTCTGTTCCCCTTCTTAATAGGGGACAGTGATAGCCTCACCCCAATCATGGAAAGTATGTCCTGTTTGATCTATCTATCTATCTATCTATCTATCTATCTATCTATCTATCTATCTATCTATCTATCAATCATCAGAAGAGCTTGGCCAAAACAGGAATCCACCAGTCAATGTTCAGCTTCAGAGCTTCTGAGGGGATGAAATTACCTTTGAGGACTTTGCCAGATTTCAGTGAATTAACAAGTTTTTGCATTTCTGACGCTGTCACAGGGGGCCAATCAGGAATGATATCATAAATTTCTCTAGAGTTTAATACCCTCCATTCCTCCTCTCGTGCATTATAAAAGACGTTCAAATGTATTTCCCAGCTATTCATAGGAATATGGTTATGTAAAAGGGATTGGCCCTGATTCTTATGTTCTGAAAGTAATTGCCAAAAAAGAAACAAATTCTTAGTATTAACTGACTGGACCAGCCAGTACCAGATCCCTTTCTTGGATCTCAAAAGAGCCTTAAACTGTTTTGGTTTGTTTGTTTGTTTGTTTGTTCACATTCCATTAATTTAAGATATGTTTAAGTAAGATATTGTTGATATAGATGGAATTGTCCTTCCTTCCTTCCTTCCTTCCTTCCTTCCTTCCTTCCTTCCTTCCTTCCTTCCTTCCCCTGTACTAGACTAAATTTAATATGATGTATATTAGCTAGTATAGCAGCAATGCATTTTTAGCTCAATGTAATATGAGTAGTATAAGATTTGCTCTGTAGGAAGATTACCTTAATAATGCTAGATCATATAGGTGAATAAAGGCATTCCAAAAGAATTTACCAGATGTGTGACACTGTTTTAAAAGTGAATCCAGTAATAACTTCTTCAACATCAGGTTGCATCAAAATTGTAGGAAACCCTTGTTTTAATAATACTTAATCCTCGAGACATTGGTTTATTTTCCTGTATGGATTTATAAGATCGTAGCATACCAGAGAATGTTTCTATATTTTTGCTATTTTTAAGGCATGCCACTTTAAAATCAAGTACTACAGTATGTAAACAGCAAAATCAAAATCCATAATCAATCCAACAGTGATCTAAGAGTTCTACAATGTATCCACTGCTCATATTCAGTCAGCCACAGTGCTTGCTTGGAAGTTTAACATAATCTTCCTAGTAGCACAGAAGACTAGTAAATTCCACTGCAATTTAGATGGATGCACTTTTTAATGTTTTTATAAAGCAAGCAAGCCAGGAAGCATTTTGCCATTTGGATGTTCCTCTCAACCGTTTTTTTCCTTGATCACATTGGGCTTATCTAGGAAATGTGAGTACCTCCTTTTGCCTTGTTTGATCTTTAAATCTGCTGTGGGAAATTTACATGCACTGGATTAGTTACTGTAGATTATAGTCAATTGACTTGGTGTGGTTGAATTTCATGCAGACTTGCTTTCTTTCTGATAGATGAATCCATTTGTCTAAAAGCAAAACTTTGAGCTGTATCCAACTGTGTCTACCCACCAGCAAAATGACACACACACTATAAAACAAAGCCCTGGATAATATATTATTCCATTAAAATGAGGCTGTTTCTTTACTCACAGCATGACTGGATTTTAGTTAAATGTGATTTTTAATTCTTATTTTTCAGTACTCAGTAACTTCTCTCAAGACTATCCCAGAATTACGTAGGAAGTGCGATTCACAAAATGAAGACCGAACAGGTATGCTACTTTTGGAAACTTCACATTTATACTTGGTAACAAGGCAGGGTAGTTCCGCTCCCCCACCCCCCACCTTAACAATCTTCTTACAACTCATTTTGTGTGATAGCTTTCTGGTAACAATGGGTTTCTTCATTGCTACCATCCAACCCCAATCCTAACCTCAGTTTTTCTCTGTATTTTTTTTAAGATGTTAGATCATTAGCAACAGCACCAACAAAAAAGTTCCATAAAAGGATTTGGTGCTATGCAGAAAAACACAGAGTTTAATCTCAGCAACTCCAAACCACAGTATATGCAACAATTTACTGAAAAACCCAAGAAACCATTAGTGACAAGACATAATGATGTAGGCGCCAATGAAAAAATGTTGGATACATTTACTACCCAGATGGTCATGACCAGTTTGAAGCATAATGTTTTGCCAAATTCTGAAACTCTATCAAGAATGCTACAAGATAGAATCTACTCTGAAGCATGCTGTAACAGTTAAGATGAAAGCAAAGTTTTGGAGTTTAATAGTGTAAACTAAATGAAGAGTCATGGCACTCAGATGAAAACCAGCTGGAGACCTTTCCCCCCTACTAACAAAAAGTGCATTCAGTGTTGTTTTTCACTTTGTAAATCGGATTAAGGCTCTTGTTTCTTTTTTTCAACATGAAGCAAATTGTATTGATGAAAGTAACCTATCTGCATGGCACTCTGAAAACCTAATTATGCATACATCAAATGGTGGTTTCATTAATATTTTAGAATGTGAAATGCCCATCATAGTGATTTGAAGCTTCAATTCATGGCAGACTTTGGCAAATATTTCATTTCTGTATCAACTTTCACATAGCAGAAAATTGCCATCAATTGTAACTACAGCATTCTTCTATTGCATTCTTCTGCTGCAGCCATCAGTGATTAAATTGTCACATCCCTTTATAGTCTTACACAAGGGAATAACAAAAACCAATATCTTCCTCTTTTGTCATATTGTCATGAGATCTCCCTACTCTTATTTCACATATAGCAATAGCGATGAAATCATTTTAAACTCATTTTAAAAATGTATGTGAATGCTTGTTGTATGGCTGTGTCTGTTATGTGTTTGGTGTGTATGTATGAAAACCAGTGTGGTCTAGTGGTTAAGGTGTTGGACTAGGAGCAGGGAGACCCAAGTTCTGTTCCTCCCTTAGGCATGGAAACTGACTGGGTGACTTTGGGCCAGTCAATCTCTTTCAATCCTAGACTGGGAAGTCCAAAAATATTTATTTAGCAACTTGATCAGTGTGGTAGATTACTGTCCATAACCTTCAATGAATAGGTCTTAATCCACTTCAGCTAGTGGATTCACTTGGGATGATGATGATCATGATGATCATGATGATTAGGGTGTGTGTATGTGAGTGTGAATGTTTGCAGCTTTCCCATCCCTAAAATGAACCCTTTTAATCAAAAACATGTAATATCCTAATAGCATGATACTATAGACTTGCTGAAAACTTACAATACCCATTCAGAAAATATTTTTTTCACTAATTATCTTGTTATAAGGAATCATTAAACATTTCCAGCTTGGATTGCTTCTCAGGCCAAGGGGCAGGAAAAGAGAGGGGTGATTTTTACAAAAAAAATCTCATTTTCAGGTCAGGTTTGATATAAATATATAAATAACACATAAACCACCTTTATTTATTTATTTTTTAATTTATATCCTGCCTTTCATTCAGTACCTTAACATAGCTCTTATTCTTCACATTTTCCCCCCAACAGCAACATTGTGAGTAGGTTGGACTAGGAGAGTGACCAGCCTCAAATCATCCAGTGAGTTTCCATGGAATTGAACCTGGGTCTTCCTAGCACTAGTCCAGTATTTTAAGCACCACACCACCCTGGCTTCAGTGTCTAGCAATTGACAATCCCCGTTTCTCCCGGATGTGTCCACTATTATGTCCTTTGTCAACCCTGCCTCCGTGTATTCTGGAAGTCCCCCAAGTACAGACTCTCCTTTTTAGGGAATCTGTGTTTAGCAGTCCTTCCCACTGCAGGCAGTGTTTCATTGTGGGTTGTTAAGAATGCTGGTATGTCGAGGGTAGAATCACAATCTTGCCTTTTCTCACCCAGTTGAGAAAGAATGGCTGAAGAGAGTATATATACCAGTGTTTCTCAACCTTGGCAACTTTAAGATGTGCGGACTTCAACTTCCAGAATTCCCTAGCCAGCATGCTGGGTCATGGAAATTGAAGTCCACGCATCTTAAAGTTGCCAAGGTTGAGAAACACTGATATATACTAATGAAAGGGAGAAAAAGAGAAGGAAAGAGAAAGAGAATGAAGTATTACAAGTATAGAGATATTTTGAGTTCTTTGAGGATAGAATCAGCCAATGGCTTCCTCTACATGTTGAACAGGGATAACCTAGAACAACCCAGCTTCTCTCCAGCCTCAGGAGCTACTCCCCTTGCTTTCTTTGGCATGGCTAGGCATTTAAATGGGTTTTCTTTTCTATTTTTAATCAATCATGTCATGGTTTGTCAGAACTCAAAGAATTGGGATTCGTCTGAACTGTATGTTGAAATAAGCCAACTTCAAACATGATTTGTAACATGATTAGTCATGCTAAATTGCAATAAATCCAAAATGTAAGCAAAAGCTTCCAGTCTTTTCAGAGCTGTACTAGACTTGGGCAGGAGACAGCATGTCAGTCCAAGAGGGAATATTTCAAAAGCATGAAGTGGGAGGCAATTGCTCCTCAGCAGCATCTGAGACATTTCTGCCAATTATGAGAAAAACTGAAATGATTGCAGAGATATTTTCAATATATGGAAGCATACATACGAACAGTCTCTGTTTATTAGGAACGGTCTATATTTTCTAATAACACCATTTCATAAAACACAATGCATGTTTTTGTCCCTGTTGTGCACAAAGACGTTTGAAAGGTTATGTTACTCTGGATATAACTATGTGTTCAAAGGCATTAGTTTCCACTCTGTCTATCCTATAATTCTGTATCAATGTAGCAAATGTATCTCACTGTGTAAGTAATAATTGTTATTATTATAGTCTTGATTTTATTGATTTTATTGTAAACCGCCCAGAGTCACCCTTTTGGGGGAGATGGGCGGTAGCAAAATTTGAATAATAATAAATAAATAAGTTTAACCAGCTCTATTATGCTACAAGTGCAGGCTGATTGCCCTCCAGAAAGAGAAGGTGAAGGGGCTAGAGGGAAAATTGTCCACTCCCAGTTTATCAGGGAAAAGAGGAATTCTTAGATTAGACACAGGAAGTAATAGTGGCACCAAAATGTTGAGTGCAGCCACCTTAGTTTACAAACCCTAATTTATGATTAAACCCTGAGTTTAATCATATTTGAGAACCCACCCAGTTGTGCTTGATATAGTAAACAGTGTTTTTAGGAACTCATGACGTAATTCAGTGTGTAAAGCCAGCCAGTGAAAACAACATAGCTAACCCTGCATGTTTTGGTCCTATGAATCTACAGCACTTCTGAACTAGATTACATTTGACTAGCAAGGGCATCACAAGAGGGGATACTGAGATTCTCAGCCCATGGACGGTCAGGAGGTAGCCCTTCTCATTGATGCTTACAGAATACCTTCCCCCCTTAGAATTCTTCTTGCTATAGATCAGGGTTATCTTTTATATTTCTAGTTCATAATTTATATATTCAAAGGTTCAAAAGATGCTCGTCTGCAATTTCTTCAAGGAACAAATAGATTGGATATTGCTTTTTTTTTAATCCTAGTTTTTTCAAAACAACAATAATATTTTGCTTTGTAGGAGTTCAGCTAGGAATTGCAGATTCAGAATTCCCAAAGACTACTTGTTTCCTTATGGATTTTGCCTCTTGAAAGACTGACAACTGTACTTGCATAATTTTCATAGACAAGATGGCCAAATTTGTGGTCAAGGAAGGATCGGTTTTATGTTAACAATCCAAGGAAGTCAGGAGAGATACACAGTTGTTTCTTGACTTTGAAAAATCTCCTGTGTCTTTAAGAGGTGTGTCACAAACAGACATTCATAAGATGAAGCCTTTGTTGGCATAAGGAGTCAGCAGGCCAGAGGGGAAAAGCAGGGGATACATATTTATTTTATTTATTGTGCCTTCAGGTCAGTTTTTGACTCCTGGTGACTGCCTGGACTAGTCCCTGCAGCTTTCTTGGCAAGGTTTTTCAGAAGTGGTTTGCCATTGCCTCATTCCTAGGGCTGAAAGTGACTGGCCCAAGGTCACCCAGTTGGCCTTGTGCCTAAGGCAGGACTAGAACTCACGGTCCCCCATTTTCTAGCCTGATGCCTAACCACCACACCATAGGGTCTTATGAAAGTGGACAGTGCCTTAGGTAGATAAATTTAAAGTAACTCCTGTGAGAAGTTACTTAGAATCTTAAAGCAATGCCAAGCAATGTCTTATTTTATAGACAAATTCTTGACAGGGAGCGAGCAGTTTTTGCTCATGCAAAATAGGAATGAAATGATTGAAATACTGGGTTCTTCATCCTAAGCGATAATACATTTGGATTTGAATCTAGTCATGGTGGTCTATAAATTATAGTTTATGGCTTAACATATTGGGAGAAACCAGCCATTGTGACAAATCCTAGCTTAGTATGATGTGTGAATCCTGCCAAAACCTAAAAATTGCTTGGGCAGATGAAGCTCATAATATGAAGGAGAGAGGTAATAACTGAAGTAGTGAAGTACCCATTCTCCCCAATGCTTCTCCTCCCAAAGACTGTTTAACTGGCATTTTTGTCAATTTAGGATTCTTTCTGGTACTGCATAGTCATAAAGATTACTGGATTATATAAGCCATCAACTGCCATTGATTGCTGCTGATATGACTTGTTATTGTGTTATTTCACACTGATTTTAGCTTTAATCTGAATTGTTAGTCTATATTTTTTATTACGTTTCTATTCAAACTCAGTTTTTGTTTTATTCTCTATAAACCTGCATAAAATTTACCTGCTGACTAACATTTCACATGTCTGATAAATGAGACCCTAATCTACAAAACCTTATGATTTATTAAACGTGCTAGTATGTAAAAGTATCAATTCGCTTTTTTTTTTTTTTTAGGTAAATTACCATCTTTCAGAATAGCCAGATTCAGAACTTTGCTGTGAAAATAAGACAAGATAATTATGTATAATGAATTCAACACCCTTTCTATAATATAAGAAAGGAAACCTAAATATAGAAAGTAAAAGAACTGAATCTATTGTATAGACTAGAGTTAGTCATGCCTTAAAATCAATGAAACCAGTTAATCATTACAATAAAAGTCCCATTCCAAATTTAAAAACTTACATTTCTTTTCAACTGTGGTCGAAATCAGAGCTCACGGTTTGGAATGTAAATACATTTTGCAGAATTCATCTCCAGGTTACTCTGGATTTTGTCCAGGAAAAATAAAAGAAAAATATGAATTTTCTTCTTTGACTTCATGATTGTGGGAGGTTTTTTGTTTTTGTTTTTTATAATTATTTAAGACCGTGGTCATTCTCAGTGTAGATCTGGCAGCCTATCTAACCCCAGAATTTTTTTGATTAGTCAGATATTCTAGAAAATGAAACATTAATTTACCTTTAAAAGTGACAAAGGGTTAAGTGCCAGCTAGCAAAGTAGTGATGCCTTGTCATGTGTACTTGCCTACATCCCTATGTCAAAAGAAGTGTTTTCAACAGCCTTGGACAGAATTCATTTCTGCAAAGCTTAAGAGGTTTCTGTCAGAAAGGAACAGCTGGGAAACATGTGGTATCCATTCCCTCTATCACTTGGAAAAAATTTCACATGTAAATAAAGCCTTCATAAATGTATTACCCTTTGAACCCAAGATTGTACACAATGTATAAAACATCTAAAATGAATGGGATATAGTGAAACTCTTAAGTTGCATCTTGTTGATGGAATAATAAATAACTATCAGAGTTACATCATTCTAAATGCTTTTGGAGCCATAGTAATAAGTCTAATCACTTTCTATTTTTTATGTAACTTAGTTTTTTACTCTTTGCTATGCAGTGTTATTCCAATTGCTTCTTCAAAAATCATGCTTCTCAGAGACTCTGCATGTGAGTGCAAAAGTGATGCAAATGAAGCATTACAGCGCTAATCCTGCATGTTAAATGTTACTTGTAGAATGAAGCAGACTTTTTTCATTTCTACCTATACCACATTCAGAGCTAATGTAAACATTGCTATGATAGTATCTACTGATTTTAACATTTTATCCTATGCCATCTTTTTAAACTGTATTGTCTTCCACTATCACATGCCCCATACACATTGGTATTTGAATCCCCTCCTTTACTTTCAAGCTGTCACCATTATATTTCAGGAAAAAAAGGAAGGAAAATGAGAAATACTTCAAGTTCCAATGTACATTTTTTTCTATTTTATTCAAGACTTATTGCTATTCTTTTGCCAAAGTCATTAAATTCATTAACATTATTACTTACTTTGCAGTTTAGATTTAAATCTTACTTAAAATTTGTATGTATAAAGATATGCAGGGATAGGTATTTTTAAAAACCCTTTTCACAACATTCTACTTATGGGTAATTCTATTCTCTGATGTTTTTGTTCAAAGTTTGCAGGATAAGAAAGCATGAACAACAAATGATGAAAGAGGATTCATTCTAAATTGTCTTTGTATCTTCTAGTGTCCAGCACAAATTGGAGTGCAGGAGTTTCAACACTCCTTGGAAATGCACAAAAACCAACAGGCATTGCAGACATGTATAGCAAATTCAGACCAGTAAAGAGGGTTTCACCACTTAAACACCAACCAGAAAGCTCTGAAAACAATGAAAGTGATGACCAAAAGAATCAGAAGGTGGAGTACAAGAAAGGCAATGACTCTCCATACATGGCTCAGAATGGTGATCAAACTCCAGGTAATGGTGAGAGCCTAAAAACTAAATGTGTTGAACCTGGAGTTTTGCTTGGTGAGCTGGAGCACTATGACTTGGACATGGATGAAATTTTGGATGTGCCTTATATTAAATCAAGCCAGCAGCTTGCTGCTTTTACAAAGGCAGCTCCAGAGAAACGGATTTTGAATGTGTATTCAACACTGAATGGGCTTAGCAGCAAGTCATGCCCTGTAGGGAACACTGAGAAGGCCTCAACAGGAACAACACAGTTCTGTGTTCTGTCCCCTGTGAAAGGCTCGCAGTTGAAAAAAGCACAGCCCATTGTCCCTGATCAGCATAAGCAATTAGTGGAAGAACGGGAGTTTCCACAGCCACTTGTTAAAAGTGGTTCGGTCCATGAGCCTGAAGCCCACAGCAAGGGCTTCCTCAATAGGACTTTTGCTGATAAAATGGAGGCGTCCCACTGCCAGCTAAGGACTTTTAATCTGCAAACTACAGAAAACAAGCATGACAAACTGAACAGCAGTGTGAACTGGAACAGTTCTGGAAATTCAGAAGAAAGGAATGAGGATGTGAAAAAAACTAAGAGCATCTTAAATATTGTGAAAGAAGGACAAATTTCACTTCTGGTAAGTTTTTAAAATAATTCATAAGGCACTCAAAACAAAAGCAAAAATATATGTCCCCCCTTGCATACAAATGATTTGTAATTTGCAAAATATACATTCATTGTAGCCTACAGTGAAAATATTTTTAAAATGTTTATTAAGCAAAAGATGGTATTTTTTCCACCTTTGTGATTTAAATATAACTCTACTTTTCAGATTGGTACAGTTTCAGTTGTTCAGTTACTAAAAGAATCAGTTCAATTTCTATTTAGAGGCCAGTGATAGTAACAGAGAGTCTTCTGTTTTGTTCTAATTATTATTCAGGAGTGTTTATCCCAGCTTATTGCAACAGCTTTCATGAACAGGAGCTCACACAGAAGCCCCAATTGGCCTCTAACCCACACAAAGATTTTAGTCAGTTCCAGTTTTATGATCAGACATCATGAAAAAAGGCATTTCCAAAGTAACAGTATGCAAGTTAACAAGGTTGATGTGAGGAAAACAAGCTTTGTGTGCACTCTTCACTTTATACCTGGTTTTGCTTTGGCTTCTCTAGAACATGTTATCAAGAGCAGAAGAGTGATTAATTATAGATTCAGCATAAAACAATAGGTGCTATTTCTTTATTAGACTGCAATTGTAAAAGCTGTGAGTTATTCCCTTCTCTATATTATTTGATATGGTTTCTCTGAATAAAAATATTAAGAGTCACTAATGACTGAACTTATACATATCTCTTCAGTGTAAGCCCTATGGCATTCAGTGGGGCTTAGTCCTAAATCAGTATATTTTGCAGCCTAAAACTGTCAATTATCTGAATTTTCTTAATCGCTGTCTCTTTTGCCTTTTCTCTCTCCATTTATTTACTCAGCCATTCAGTGTTTGTGTTTTCTCCCTCCTCATAACAAGATCAGTTGTGATACCTTAATCCACTACTAAGCCTAGTCCATGGGTATTTTAGCCCAAGTATCTAATGCTATATGTACTATATTTTCCCTGTTGGGGCAAGCTGATGTTTTAATATCATATTATTACTGAAAAACTAAAGACTATGCTAATGCTAAGACAATACTGAAGCCAGTAAATTCTAATACTACTGGCAAAAAATACAGGATAAATGTTACAGTTACAGTCACATAGTGAAATAAGCTTGTGCATTTATTTTTGCTTGATCTGATGAACTCTTAGACACAGAATAAAGCCACACAATGTAGTGTTATATTGTTCTAAAGGAATCCCTTAGGAACACAGGGACTATTGTATTGCAGTAGATCAATATTCATCCATGCCTAGACCAGCTCTGCCTTCAAAAAATGAGTGGCATTATACAATTAATTTTCAACCCTATGCCTCACCAGTCTGGAAGGAAACACTGTTTTTTAATCCTCCCGGGCACTCCAATTATTTTCTTTCTTTCCTTTGAAAAGTTATAGATGGTTATATATGGACACATGATATTGGACAATATGTCCCAAGCTCTAATTCACTATTTCCCGTCTTTTGATGATGCTTTCAAACTACAAGTTGTACAACCTGAGGGGAATTTCTAAGGCTGTATCAGAATGATTTCTCCATTATAAAGGCTGTTAAAATGAATTATAAGTATGCAACTTTTCTGAAGCCCACACTAATATTTTTTTAAAGTATCAATAAGTTTTATTTAGAGTTTTTGGAATAAATAATAGGCTGGAATTAAATGGTGTCTCACGCTGACTGAAAAATGCAAAGCATCTGCATTTCCGTTCTTGCCCAACCATTTCTCTTCCTCCACCAAGCATTGTTGTAATACATTTCATCTAAGGCTAGTTCCACTGATTCCTTAGATACTTAGATGTGACCATTACTTTAACAGTTAATTATTCCGATATATAGGAATCTGCCTTATAAAAAGCTGTAACACTATAGCAATTTATGCAGATCTAAACATTTCTGGTATTGTCTGCTGCAAAGGGAAAAATCGATACAGAGAGCCTTTAATTATATTTGAAGCCAGGGTTCAAAGAACTTACACATAGGAAAAAACAAATAAACAGTTGTAGCCATATTGATCTATCTGGAAAAAAGGCTACAGTTGGATGAACTTCCTTTATTAAAATCATCCAAAATAATACAAAAGAGTGTGTAAGCTTTCTGGTTCTCCAGAATGCTTCAGTAGGTCAGTGTTTTAAAAAGCAAATGACGGGAGAGAAGCCAGATGTTGTAGTCATAAGGTTTAAAGTTCAGATTCAGTTTCAAGTTGGTGCTTGTTGATCAAATACATTTGTTAATGGTAGATGTAATAAATGTTAGGTCTCACCTAATATTAAGAACAACATCTTGCATCATGAAGAGTTACAGAGAATTCAAAAATGTTCCTCCTGTTTTGTGTCATTTTATTGCTCCTAATAAAGGTATTGTGCAGATGGGGTTTGGATTTTTTTTCATACATAAGAAGAAATTCTTAAATCTATGTAAGGTAAACAGCAAGACTGGAGTGAAGAGAAGAAGTGCAATAAATGGAGAACACACCATTTGGTCTTTTCCAACCTTGCCAGCTCACATTAGAGTCTTCTGGAAGATTTAAATTTGCAAAATTAGGGCATTCATTCATTCATTGAACTTATACCCCTCTGCAACCAAATAACTGTCAGCAG
Organism: Candoia aspera; assembly: GCF_035149785.1. Classification (NCBI taxonomy): domain Eukaryota; kingdom Metazoa; phylum Chordata; class Lepidosauria; order Squamata; family Candoiidae; genus Candoia; species Candoia aspera. The sequence goes on along the minus strand of NC_086154.1, from coordinate 211,823,390 downwards.
CTTTCAAGTTATGCAATATAATAACAATTAAACCAACATCAATGATGAGAAAAATACAAAAAGAATTAAAAATGGTGCAATACAAGAATTTGAAATAATTTGGTTTTCAATAACTGCCTAAAAGCAAGGAGGGGGTAAATCTGATCTCTAAGGGAAAACCATTCCAAAGCATGGAAAAGCAGCTCATCTCCACTCACATCCTGGAACATAGAGCATATATAAATAAAATGGCAATTATAGAAAGTATTACAAAAATAGTTTTATTGTAACTAGTCCATATATAGAGTATTTGAGTGTGAGGATTGGCACATTCTTCTTTCACCTGCTTTTATATAGTATATACTGTATGGTCCCTAGAATCCTTACTGGACCATGCAGTCAAAACTCAGCAAACCCATGATGAATTTTCTACTGATTTTTGCTGGGGAAAAAAGATTATTAAGAAACATGGTCTGTTAAACCTTGGACAGGTTTAATAGACCTAGATAAGTTTCTCTCTCTTTTTTTTTTTTTTTACAAAAAACAGCTCTGAAAGTGAAAAAGGCCTAAGCATCTTACTCCTTCTCCATGTGGTTATATCATTATATCACAACCCAGCAGCTTTTGATCACCAAAAAAAGAATAGTAGAAATTTTTAAAAGTGTGATTTTGGTCATTTAAAAATTATCCACTCCTGGTCTGACTCCCATCAATAACTTCTAGAAATTAAAAGAGATATATTTAAATTTCACAAATGAATTAATGTTCAATTACATAACAGTGTAAAAACATCCCATAAACATAGTCTGCATTTGCTAACAGAACAAATTTAGGAGCAGCTAAGAAAGCTTACCTTGAATTAATGAATTAGCATTTTCACTTTTTTTGTTTTTGCACAGCCCCACCTTGCAGCAGACAATCTGGACAAAATCCATGATGAAAATGGCAACAATCTTTTACATGTTGCAGCATCGAAAGGACATGCCGAATGCTTACAGCATCTCACTTCTCTGATGGGTGAAGATTGCCTGAATGAGCGGAACAATGACCAGCTAACTCCAGCGGGCTTAGCAATAAAGGTAATATAAAGTTATATGATATCTAAGGGCCAGGGTACACATTTGTCAACATACATTTGCTTAGACATATAATTCCCTTGCTAATTTTTTTTAAAAAAATAGAGGGATAGTTTTCTCTATCTGCCATTTCTTTTCTATATTCCACACCTGTGTATTTAGAAAAAAAAGAGCTTTTTATGTTTCTATTTAAAGAATATATATGGCCACCCAACAAGCAATGTGATTCTGGGTAGCTAGCAACAGCAAACAAACCAAGATAAAAACAAATAATAATAATAATAATAATAATAATAGATCTGACTCACATTCATACTTTTCCTGATTAGGATGCCTGGGTGAATAGCTAAGTTTTTAAAGCCTTTCTAAAGGCCAGCAGGGTCAGAGCCAACTGAAGATTCAGGGGAAGATCATTCCACAGGGCAGGCACAGCTAGAGAAAAGGCACTGGATAGGCACTTCTGGGTAGCCTATTTCAAGGAAAGGATCCAAAGTGTGCCTGTCCTTTAGAGTGGGTGGGACAGGCAGATATCCTTGGATAGAGGTGGCCCTGCAAATAATCCAGCCTTGTCCCATGTAGGGCTTTATAGATGATAATCAGCATTTTGAATTGCACCCAGAAGCTGATGTTGAGTCAGTGTATCTCGCCAAATAGTGGCATTACATGGGTGTACCATGGTATGCCCAGTACTACCTGCACTGCTGCATTCTGAGCCAATTGTAGCTTCTGGATGGTTTTCATGGGCAGCCCATGTAGAGCACATTGGAGTAGTCCAGTTGAGAGGTAACAGTGAGCAAGGCCACCTGACCCAGGAATGAGTGCAGCTGGCACCCAATATGAAGTTGTACAAACAGCCCTCTAGCTACAATTGCCAATTGCTTGTTGAGCAGAAGCTGTGAATCAGTGAGGACCCCCACATTACGTACTAGGTCTGAGTAGGAAGTCCAGACCCAAGATGGAAAATCTCCAGTTCCAGGGGGGCTCAAACCCAAAACAACTTAGTCTTGGGAGAGTTAAGCTGAAGCATGTTTTCTTCCATCCAGAACCCTACAGTCTCCAGTCACTGTGATAGAATCTTGACAGTTTCACTTGGTCAGCCAAGGATGGAGATAAGCAGTTGAGTATCATTGGCATACTGATAACACTGCATCCCATGTCAATGGATGATCTCTCCCAGAGGCTTCATGTAGATGTTAAAAAGAAGTGGAGAGACAGTAGAGCTCCGAGGCACCACACAAAGCAGAGTCTAGGGCGAGACCACTCCCCACCAAAAAACTGATAAAACTAGGCCTGGAGGAAGGAGAACCACTGTTAACGCAGTGCCTCCCACTCCCAACCCCCTAATCCAGTCCAGAAGAATACCATGGTCATTGGTATTGAAGACTGTGAGAGATCATAGAGGGCCAGAATGGATGCATTATCCCCATCCCGAGCCCACCATACGTCGTTAACAAGTGCCCTCCAAGCTATTTCAGTACTATATCCCAGCCTGAATCCTGACTGAAAGGGGTCCAGACAAGCCTAAAAGCCATTTTAGGACATTAGCAATACACACAAGAATAATTAAGTAGCTTGCATTCCAAATTACACACTCACAACACAGGTTTTTAGATTGCAGTCAAATAGTTGTGTTCCAAAACTGAGTTTATACTGAACATTTAGTCTTCTCCTGATCAATGCAATACAATGTTATTCTTTTTAAAATTTATAATAAAAAAAACTATGTAAATTGATTTTTTTTAAAAAAGCAAAAGTTGAAGTGAGATTTTTCTGCAAACGTAATTATTCAATACATTGAGCCGGTTAGACAATCTTTATTCTGTGTCATTTAAATTAGATTCTTTGTTTCAGAATAAATGTGAGACATATTATTGAATAATTTATGAATATTTCTGTCAGAGAATACTAAAATTAACTGGAATTTAAGCACTATCAAACTCAACCCTTTTCAGGGGAGATGGACTGTGATGGAAATTTGAAATATAAATAAATAAACCCCCTATTTCAAGAAAAAAAATGTGTACCATACCTACTATAATCACTCTGGACTGTCGAAACCAAATTCCCCCAGCATGGCAACGGTAGGAGCCAGCGTGCCAAAAGATACCACCTTCATCATCATTGGCTTCCCTGTCCCACTGTTCTTGTTTTGATTTAGATTTGTTCAATTTAAATGAGATGTTGGCATTCTACAAAGCAGAACACCAGTCTCAAGCATGATGTTTACTTCTACAGAAGTTTTGGGACCATGCATATTTATTTTGGTAGTTAAATAGTTATTACACAGATGACCACCTTTTCTCCAGAAACTAAACAAAACCCCTTGGAGTTAATTAGGATGAGAGGTAGTAATTGTTTCAAAGGCACCCAGGGAGTTTCCATAGCTGATGGCAAACTTGATTGTACCTCCCCACTCCTAATCCAACACCATTACCCAGTGTTGTGCCCAGGAGACATATTTAAAAAATAAAAAAGGGGATGGCCAGGAAATGGGTCCATTTGCTCAGAAGAAGACAAAAGGAAACTGAGACAGTAGGGAGAATCCTGGGAGGCATAACAGGGAGTACCCTCACTCATTTGCTTTCTGGCAGATGGATGTTTTGTGACTGGCCACATCCACCATGGCAGCTATTTTGTAAGAAAGCTCATAATATCCTCTCAAATTTTCAAATGTGTCCATCGGCACAAAAAGTTGGGACTCCTTCCCAAACCAGTTTGTAAGCCAGTTATATATTTAAGGAGTACTTTATTCTGGGTCTTTAACTTTCATTCCTCAATAGCATGCAAGAAACAAAAAAGAACCACTAGGCACAATTTTGCCAGTGATGCCCTTAGCAACAAAGTAGCAATCAGTGGAAAGGAAGACACTGCAGCATTACAGGAAGGTGTTGCAAAAGGGCACTGAAAGCAAGAACGCATGATCAGTACCATAAAGGCATGTATGCTGTCAAGTGGCCAGCAGTTAGGCTAACGACTTGTGCACAGTGAGAAAGATCCAGCCTTCTGCTAATGTTGTTGCTCCTTGGCCTTTGCTACTAAAGGCAGTGAATGTTTCTCTTCTCTGGCTGCTCTTTAGCAACAGTGCACTCCTGACCCAGCACAAAAAATTAATACAAAATGAATTTGAACCCTACAATTTATGCTTACTTAAAGAAATAATTCCTATTATGTTCAAAGAATTTTACTCCTACATAAGCATGCATAGGACTGTAGCCTTAGGTTACACACCAGTACACGCTGACTGGTTTCACTGAACTCATTGGATAAATTTGTGCAGAACTGTTAGTGTGTAATACACACTTAATTGGGAGAAAGACCAGCGTATTATTTTCAAGTACTGCAATTGTACATTATAGAAGCATTTTAATAAAAAGGTATGATAACTTTATTAGCAAGTAAGGCTAATAAACCAACTTCTGCTTCAAAATGACAAACCAAAATCTCTAGAAAGACATGGGTATCCTGACATGTTGGGATTCTTGAATCACTTCTAAGACAGTTGCAATTCAGGGCTATGAAAATGAAGGATAGCTTTGTTATGGGTACAGTAACACGCAGAGTACACATTGGAGGGATCCATCAAAAAGATTTATTTTTAATGCTATTTGAAACTTCCAGCATGTGTTTCCGTTAAATTGCCAATAGATGGGTGTTATACTTTCTTGACCTTACATTTGCTTAAGAGTTGCCAGTGGTGGGGAGATATCAGCATGTCCCCATAGTCTGTGCATCTCAGCTGCATTATGATTCAGATCCCTTGTCTGTGTAATGAATCTCCAAAATTCCTTTTTGCAGTATATACATCTCTTTTGGGGTGGGGGGCACGCTTTGGTGTGTGTGTATGGGTTTTTTGGGACCTTTATGTTCTCTAAACATATTATAACTTCTTTAATTCCTGTATTGTCTGTCTTCACTACAGTACTTTAGAAAACAGTCATAGTATTCTGCTTCAGCTGCAGAAGTATCCAAGGAGAAGTTTCATTCTATCATGGTCCTTCCTGTGTAGATCGTTAAATTTTACAAGTGCTTGACAATGTTATAATATGTATCTTTTTCTTGTATTTCATAGCTGTCAGCTGATTTTTTTCCAGATGACATTAGATATTTTTCAATGCATTAATATCCATGTCTACTAAGAAATAAATCCTTTGGACTTCAGTGAGGCTTGCTGCCAAATACAGTACATAGGAATATAGCCCCTTTTTGGGACTGGTATGGCTGCTAGGTTTTGAAAGAACTTATTTATTTTCATGAGATATTGCAAAAAGGTTTTAGTATCTAAGATGTTTTAGCTCTGAATGTTGCATATTGAAATAAAGATGCATAAAAAGCACTTCTTTCATCTCATTTATCTTTATTTTTACAATCACGCTTAATAAAGCTTCAAATTTTATCCTAAAAGTAACGCATTTTCACAAACCTGAGGCAGGACTTCCTTGCATCATAGAGTCATGGTAGGATCATCTAATACAGAACTGTTGTTAAAAATATGTGGGAAAATGCTACAAATACATAACGAGTCTGCTCTAACCCTGAATGTGGGTATTACATTTGCTAGAACATCAAGATTAAAAACACAGTTGCCTAACTCTTTGATTTCTCTAACAACAGACTCCATAATCAAAATCAGAAAAATTGGAAAAAAGCCAAGCTATGGGGAAGTGCAACAGGAGATATTTGGGGTCTGAAGTATACCTTTACCAGATAGAACTATTGTTTCTTTTATATTAACAATCAGCATCCTGTAATCTATTATCTTCTTCCCCCTCTCAATCTGCATCTTATTAAACCATATTAATTTCATGTTTAAATTATTTTTAATATTAACATTATGAATTGGGACAATACGGCACTTCCAGAGTGTCAGAGCTTCAGCAGCCATGCTGTCTGGGAAATGTGGGTGCTGTAGTCCTAAACATCTGGGAAGCAGCCGTGATTGCTAAATTAGAGTTTGCGTGAAATAAATACATATTTACAGAAGAATTCTTACAGGACTTATGAAAGCATGCTGTCAAGGAAACACTGATGCATTCAAGACTATTTTATTTTTTAGGCCTCTTAGAAGCAATTGATGTTTGTGCAGCAGAAATGACTCATAAATTGTAAATAAGTCTGCAGTCAGTGCCATTATGATAATAAGCACATAAGAAAGCAGCCTGGCATGTGAACTATCAGGACAGATATTTATTAGTGTGTGTTTGCTGTTGTGATGATGGTATACTTACAAATAAGCAGAACTGAAAAAAGGTCTTTCTTTCTTTTACTCAGAATGGTCAGCTGGAGTGTGTGCGGTGGATGGTGAGTGAAACAGAAGCTATTGCAGAACTAAGTTGCTCTAAGGATCACCCAAGCCTTATTCACTATGCCGGATGCTATGGACAGGTACAGAGAGATAGATATGGCATGCATATGTATGTAAAATAATTGATTCAGGTTGCCCACAGTATGTTATGTATTCTACTTTTCCATAAAAATAGAAACTTTAGAATAAAATCTGCACCAAAGATGGGTTGTTTTTTTTCTTGAATACACTGAGGTAATTGCATTTTATCCGAAGTGTGAGGGTTGAGGCTGACAGGAACCAGTGGTTTCCAGGCTTAAGCCAACCATTATGGAAACCGTTCAGCTGTCTCCCACAGCTGTCAAAAGACTAGCCGAGGATGGACCTGCAGAATGACTCTGGCATCTTTGCACTGCAGTGGGCAAGTCAGCTGTTCTGTTTAAGGCTTCACTCTTGTTTGCAATGAAGTTTCTAATCAAGCCAAGTTACGTCTGAGTCCTCAGCCAAGCCAAGTCTAAGGCTGAATAAAGCGTTAAGTATCTAGAGAGCCAAAATTTACGGTCAAACCCTGATGTGAAGCCTAATGCAAAGTGCTTTCAAGTGTTAAGAACTGCAGAAATAAATATTAAACAATTCTAACGTATAAGAATTGCAAGATGCTTTTTAACATACTCAAAAGTTATTCATGCAAAAGATAACCCGTATAAACACCAGACTTGGCTGCAAGTCAAGGGAAATATTTTTATATGGAAGAAGTGTTTTTGAATGGATTCAACACATAATTATTTCCTCTAGCACTTGGCACACAGGCTATCTGTTTTTTCAGTAAATATTTCCTATGATAGGAAAGTTTTTTAAAAAGGGTGGGGGTAGAACTAACGAATAGACCCCTTGATGTCCATGTTGCCCTGCAATGCTTGTACAGGACGTTTTATTCTTAAAAAACAAAAAAAATATTGTCTTGCCTTAGTTCCAGGTCTATATGCAGGAATATCCTTGAACCCAAAAATTTTCAGAAAGAGTAAAGGAGCCAGTTGGATCCTTGCCAGTTGGTGACATCAGAAAGAGATGTAGATTGAGCACTTCCCCAATAATGTGTGGATCTTTAGACTGTGAATCATGTTAATAGTAAAAAAAGAGAGCCTTATTTATTGTCCAACCCTGTATGCCAAACAGACTCCCCAAACACATCTCTGGTCTAACTAGTTGGAAACAAATTCTGTGTTTTATTTTAATATATAAGTGAGACCTGTTTGGTGAAGGGGGAGTTGATCTTTAGCATTTTTAAATATTTTTATACTTCTGCAAACCTTGGATTTCCTCTGAACTTGCTGAAATCTACTTTTTTCCCAGTGATCTCATTTTGGCATCTTTTTTGTTGGCACTGTCCTCTTCAATTTGTTAGAGGAAGTGATTAATTCAAAAATCTCAGAGCATGTAGGTTATATACGATTATAGAAAACTTATCCTAGAAATGCTTGGTGATTAAAAACTAAATTTTCCTACATAAAATAATAGTTCTGAAGAAAAACTTATTTTTTCTGGTTTTAGATTACATAGGCCTGTTCTTCAACAGATATAAAGCTGTAAGAAGCATTCCCTGTCATTCATATGGAGAAAATAAACTGTCTTAAGTACTTGTTCCAATAAATATTTTTTTTTAAAAAAATTGTCTGACTGATTACAGATTTTTTAGTGTAGCAATTTTTAACTGTATTGATTAAATCATATTGCTGTTCTCTTAATCCAAACCATGTCTCTTTTCAACCCTAGGGGTTTTTTGCGGGGGGGGGGGTTCTGCATTATTTTTTGTTTATTCCTGTATAATTTTACTACTATATTTTATTATATGTCAGCATCAACTGTTTTGCTTCAATAGGATTTATACAGAGTTTTACTACAATTTCCCCAATCTCATTCTTCTGTTGCCTTAAATTAGTTTATCTGGGAGAAAACAATAGATGTCTTACAGTTCATTGCCTTTATTTTGCCTGTTTCACTGTTGATTTCTAGCAATCCTAGTTATGAGTTTAAAATTAATTTTAGCATTTAGAAGCAAATTTGTCATTTTGATCATTGCATAAATGGAATATATTTGTATGATTCTATTTATTTACTATAGTTCTGTACTGCTAAATCTGCTAAAAACTCATGGGAAATTCTAAATCTAAACATAGTTACTATATTGATGGAATATTAACAAATCCAACAATAACTCTAACAGTAAAAATAGCACTGAGCAAAAAAATTAATCACCCAGTGCTCCCCAGAAAAGCTGTCTTTGCTGTCTTCTGTAAAGACATTAGAGAAGGATTTGTAAGGGGAGGCTGTTCTACCAGAATTGGGACCATCAGCAAGAAATGGCACATCCTAGCTTGGCCCCCTCACTTCACAGAAGTAGGCAATGGAAGTAGCCTTTCCCAGGATGATCATATAGGAGAGAGTGAATCAAATAGGAGAGGTCTGTCCTGCAGTTACCTAGGTGCCAAGCCATTTAAGTCAAAAACAGTACTTTCAGTTGTACCCAAATACTTACTGATAGTGAATGTAGGGACCACTACACCAATGTTGTATGCTTCTGGCAGCCAGTACATACTAGCAAGTAGGTCACCACAGTTTGCAACAGTTGTAGTTTCAAAGGGTTGTCAAAGGCAGCCTTATGTAGAGTGCATTGCAATAGTCTAAATGTGAAGATGATCTTGTTGCAGAGGATTCCTCTGTGCAATACGATTCATTTTTTAAATTCCTTCAATATGAGAGCATATACTTTGACCTGAGATCCTTTCTTAGAACCCTCTGAGGGGCCCTGTGGAAGCCTTTCTGATATTGCAAAAAGGGAAAGGAGGTGGCTTGAGAGGTTTCTTGGGGATATGCCAGGAGTGGTCATCATCAAACTCTCCTTGGCCCCTCAGTGTCTTCCAAGTTAATGTCTAATATGGACCAATTCTGGCACAGATTCTCTTTTCTCCATTGCTTTTAAAAGGATATTAAATATTTCAGTCTGGGAGTGGGGGGAGGGAAAGAGCTAAAATCCTCACATTCTTCATTTCCATCCTGCTGATAGGAGCTCGGAAGGTATTAGATTTTTCAGAGTCTCAGAGTTCTCTGCTTTTTTTAGTTACGATCACCTGATGCTAACATCATTATAGGAGCCAAAGGGCTTCTTGTAAAATCAGAATGAAATCAAAATAATCAAATAAACAATAGCAATGGGGGGAGGGGAGAGACAATGAAATGCTCATAAAATACAATCAAAATATAAGAGATAAATTTGGGTTCTTAGCATTTTAGCATTACCATATAAAACACTGGTGTACAATCTAAGGCTCCTCCAAAAATCGCCATTGCAGAAGTAGAAAATTATTAAGGATACTAAGGGAAGTGAATATATTTAGTCTTAGCGAAAGATGAATGAGGAAAGATACGATATCCTTTGCAAACACCTGAAGGAATGTTACCCAGAGGAAAATCAGGTTTATTTTCTGCAAGACATGGAATGATGGTCTTAAGTTATACATGTTGGTTGAATGTTAGGGAAAACATTAAAGAGCTGGTGCAATTTAGTGATTAAGGTGTTGGACTTCTATCAGGGAAACCCAGGATCAAGTCTACCCTTAGCTATAGAAGCTCACTAGGTGACTTTGGGGCAGTTAGTCTTTCTCAGCCCAACCCACCTCATAGGTATTGTGGGAAAAATGGGAGAAGAGATCATTATGTCTTTCTCCTTGAGTATCTGAACATAAGGGAGGATGTATATCTAACAAATTAATAGCTTCCCAACAGGAAGAGGAGATTGACAGTGGAATCAATTACCAAAGAAAACAATAAGCTTCTTTTTGCTGGATGTATTCAAGCAGAGGCACCTGACAGGGTATTTTAAACTGGATTCCTTCAATGAGAAGGTGGTTGCATCTGATGGCCTAAATGGTCCCTTGCAATTCCATAATTCCAAGATATAGAATAATAATAACTATATTTGCTTAATTTAATTTTAATTAAATAGTACTCACATCAACTGTATTTTTGCTGTGTCCCTGGCCATGTTTTAGTCCCACCTCCTTTTAGGAATGTGGAGCTTCAGCATACTACTTATAGGCCTCAAAAAAAAATATGAGATAAGGTTTAAATATTTAAAACGTAATTGTCATGAGAATTTTTGCATTTCTCAATATTTATTCCATGCAGAAAATCTGCTTCTAATGGGAGGTTTCCAAATTGTTCAGGACATAGGAGATGGCTATGTAACCAGCATGCTTATTCACTGTCAAATAAAAGACCTAACTCCTCACTATATCATAGGATGGCTGTTAGAAAGAGGCTAAAGATGTCTCTGCCATAATGTATTAGCAGATAAATAGGTTCTAAATGAGAAATAGTTCAGCTGCTAAAATTCTTGTAACACCATCCTTTTCATTTCAATAAATCTTGCTAAACAAAAGTCTTAGAATCTGTAGTAAAAGGAATTACTTTCAGTTTGAGGTACCAAAAGAGCTTGATACTGCTGCCCCATGATATGTTATGCTGATTCTATCGCTCCCAACGTTTCATTATTCCTTTCATTTAAAAAAGAAAAAAGAAAAATCTCATAAAAATGCTGAAAATATATTATAGGAATCCAGACAGCAAACTATAGATAGACTAATTAGTATAACAGAACATTATAGACATGGGTTGCAGTACAAAAAGGCAAATCATTATTTGTTATATCTGGGGGAAAAAACATGTGCCATCAATGGACAGGTGCTGATAGCAATCTTGCCTGAACTTAAATGCTGCAGTTAAGAGACCATAACTAATAGATAGCATATGTTCACAAAGGTAATGCATTTTTTTACATTAAGTCTTTATTGATCAATAGCCAACACTTTTTATCTATTTAGTTCAAGTACTTAATGCCCAGGAAAGAAAGAATGGATATATTAACTATATCAGTTTTGATTGCACATATATTTTAATGTAAATCATTGTAGAAGTATAACAAAACCATATGCATATTTACACATACATAGTTCAATAATGCTTACTCCCCATATGGAAAAGTTTCCAACTGTAGTGTGACAGTATTTAGAATTTATTAATACTCAGTGGAATTTTAATAGCATCTAACATAGGCTTTCTATGAACTAAAGAAGCAATTGGTGTTAAATTCCATTGTGCTGGTACTACCTAAATATATCATGTTGTTTTATACATGTATATATCACACCATTATAATTATCAATATTTACTGTACATATTTTGTTCTCCACATAGTTTATAAAATGTTCCTTTTCTCTGTAGGAGAAAATCCTTCTGTGGCTTCTTCAGTTTATGCAAGAACAAGGGATTTCTTTGGATGAAGTTAATCAAGATGGTAATAGTGCAGTTCATGTGGCTGCTCAGCATGGATACTTAGGATGTATACAGGTAAACCACAAAACAGGAATGGGCAACTTGTGGCCCTCCAGATGTTGCTGAGCTACAAATCTCAGCAGCCCCAGCCAACATGGCCAGTGGTGAGGGATGCTGGCAATTGTCAGCAACATTTGGAAGGGCACAAATAACAGTATTCAAAAATATTGCTAACTTGAAACATAAGTTCATTTACATCAGATGACAGTTGATTATGCTATGTTCTAGTATAGCATTTCTCAACCTCAGCAAGTTTAAGAAGTATGGAGTTCAACTCCCAGGATTGGACTGGGAGTTGAAGTCCACACATCTTAAACTTGCTGAGGTTGAGAAACACTATACTAGTATATTGAAGTAATGGGTTAATAAGTGTGGGCTTTAGGAAAAATGGGATTTTGCAAAAGATGTGGACAAAATGGGAAGGTATTGTTCTAGCTCAGAACACTTGGAATGTTATGTTAGAACTTTTGAGTTTCTGTTGTCGTCATGAATCAAGATTCAAAACATTTCAACTGTTCCATGTTGAGCTACATTGCCAAAAAAAAAAAAAAAAGATACAAACTTTTGGTCATCTAATTTTCTTCAGGTACGGAGGAAGGAGAATGTTATAAAATGTTCATATCAGTGACCTGTACATAATTTTAAATTATATTCTGGAATGGATCCTTTCACTACAAATTGACTTTTCACCATCATAAAAAGTATTATATGGAACTAAGCCATCTACAACACTGCATGATGCTCTCACCTCTAACACCTTTTAAGTGCAGTGCCTTCCTTCTAATGTAATTTCCTATGGATCCTGTGTTTATGTAATTGCTAAATCACATTGTGATTTTGGAGCTTCTCAAACTCCCAGGAAGGTAGAGGGCAGTCAACTTTTTATTTTACAATAGCAGTTATTTATTAATAACAGTTCAGTCCTAAATATGGACTCAGCTTTAATTCTTTGGATCAGTTTTTCCAATAGCACCAAGTAGTATCAGGCTTGGCAAGTGCTCTGCATAGCATATGGTCAATACTATTTCATCTAACAAAAATATAATTGTGATAGCATAATTCAGGAGAATGTATTTATTAGATTAAATAAAATGTTATAATAGTTGGAAAATGAAATTGGAACATTTGTATCCATGGTGAGGTAACTAAGCATGAAAAGCTTAAGGCCATCACTGACATGACATTCTTTGAAGTATTACAGGACTTTTAAAGTTAAGAACATATGAAAGACCTTGAAGGGAGTAGATCATTAATTCTCCTAGTTTCTGAAGATCATCTAAAAATTATTGTTACCTTCTCAGCACAAATATATCATTCTTTTCCCCCTCAAACAACTAAAATATGCTGCTTATCCCATTTCCTTTTTATGCTTCAAAAAAAAAGTTATCCTATCCTCCACTAATTTAAATTATTCTGTCACCTTGCAGCACTCATCATGTCAGGCTTCACCCAATCAAGCAGGACTGAAACCACTTAGAAGCTCACAAGCAGATCTAAGAATTTAGAAAAAGTAATACTTATTGAAGGAAGTTAGGAAACCATAACCAAAAGAATTTCAGCAACTTCAGTTATTCAGAAACTAACTCTATTTATAGAAAAACAGGTCAAATGCTCTTGTGCTTTGTTTTTGTTCCCTCCCTGTGTAACTGACTACTTGGCCTCCTCTTTGGCGGGAGCTGGCCTTGTTTTCCTCAGTGTTTTTGAAACCGTGAAATGTGTTCTTATTTTGTTTTTTACTGGCAGTGTGAGAACTAACTCTCCCATATCTCTTCTTACAATAATACTTCGCATAAGCTAGCCATCCCCAACCTGGTTTCATTAACTTGTGTTGGGAATTACAACTCTCATAATTCCCAGACAGAATGTCTATTGGTTTTGCTAGCTAAAATTCTTGAAGTTATATTTCTAACACATCTGGTGGGAATCAAACTGGGAAGGCTGACATAGGCTGCTGTAATCAATATGCTGAACCTAGTGCCACTCAACGTAATAGCTGCTCTTAATATTTATGTATTTTAGACTCTGGTGGAATATGGAGCAAATGTGACTATGCAAAATCATGCTGGAGAAAAACCTTCCCAAAGTGCTGAACGGCAGGGATACACCATGTGTTCACGTTACTTGGTAGTGGTGGAGACATGCATGTCTTTGGCATCCCAGGTTGTGAAGTTAACCAAACAGCTAAAAGAGTAAGCTTTCATTGGTTGGGTTGTTCCAACTGTTCTCAAAACAGAGGTTTATTAATTTTCTATATAATTTAGGCTGCTTTATGGTTCATGCATATCTGTGTGGTAGATAATGTAACACTTGAGTTGAAGATGTACCACCAGTCAATAAGCAGTGAGGTCCTTAGCTAACTGCATATCTTATTACTTATGATTATGTCACCTTGGGACATCTGATGGACATGCTGAAAACACATTCCTTGGATAAGCATAAACCATGAACAGGTTCTCCTGGAATGTCTTCTAAGCAAGGCATGTTGAAGTAAATGGAAATTTCCTCAACTGTGAGACTTTTGGACTAATGACACATTCAATAAATTGTTACTTGTGACATAGAATTCTTACTTTCTTATTTCCAATTCTATTCTTTCATAAATAATTTTTATCTATCTTCAGATATCACAATCTCTTTCATTTTGCTATTGCACCATCTATACAGAGAAATGTGGGTGTAAAACATTTACATGCTTATGAAATTAAAAAAATTCCCTCTGAATCTGCAATTTACTCAAAGCTTTCCTGTTCAGCTCTAGCTCGGTGATAAGAATTGGAGAGCAGATTCACCTCTGCTGCTTGATTAAAGAAGGACAATATTGAGGCTGCCTTTCCAAATCTAGCTTTGCTGCTTTTTTGACATGTAGTTTTCTCACATTGTTGGGCCTGCTAAAGAAACTGCTATAACTGACGCTCACGGGTGGGACTGATCGAGCACAAAGTCTGTTGCTGGAAAAGAACGAAGCACTGTTGATCCCAGAGAAGTGGCCAATCTGGTTCCTGAGTTCTGTCTCTGTATAATCTAGTTGAAGATTACTATACTAACAAATTACAATGATGCCAAAATGGTGACACAATGCAATGATGCCATGATTATGTACTTGCACCATGACATCCAATGCAAGTATATAAGTATGCCATCAGGCCTTATCATTTGCCCCTCTTCGTCCACCTCCTGACAACATCCATGGTTGAAACTTACTGTTTGGCAGATTCTTAAATGGGATGATACATACAACTGAATATTCAATTCATGTGTTGTGAGTATTAAACACTTGAATTTTACAGGTGACTTTTCCCCTTCACTTAATGGAAGAGAAAAACAGGTAGACCAAAAATAGTCAGAAATAACAAATGGAAATAATTCATCCAGAAACCTGCAAAACAGGTACGCTTGCAACTTTGTGTTACAAGCCAGTGCTGACAGATAGTGGGGGTGATTTTTAAATAGCACAAGAAGAAAATGTGTAGGCAAGAGGAAGGAAGGAATGATCTTCCATGGATCTAGTTTCTACAAACTAGTTTACTGTTGACCTATTTAAAATACATTTTGTCATTTCCAGATCCTTTGCTATGCTGTATGAGCATTTCCATTTATAAGTACTGTAGATTCAGCCTACATGTGGTTGAAATCATGTGGATGCTTTCTGGCTCTAAATTTGTCATTTCAAAAGCTCTACAACTGAGGAGTGAGTTAATAAACTATGTCCTTTGAGCCAGGAAATTATCCACTTAAATATACCACAGCTGGACTTGTGCTGTCAGTTTTGTTCCACATTTTAAGCAAATCATTCTGAAAGTGAAAGCAGTAATGAGGTGGCTGCATTTTTATACACGCTCTGGCAGTATCACATGGCTTTGAACTGGGAAAAGGAAAAATATAGCTGTTCTGGAAATTTTCTATTTCAAAGGTAAACATTAGCCAGGGTTTTATGGGAGAGAAAAAAAACGGTAACATAGAATGTAGCAGTCTAGTGGCTGAATGCATGGTGGGCAGAAGCTGTCAATTTCCAAACTGTTTACAGGAGGTGCAAGAAAGTTAGCATGCTTCATATACTGTATGTCTGTGCACATTCTAGTAGACAGATTACCTAAAGAAAATAGAGAGTCCTGTTTGATCAAGCCAAGGGTCCAACCTCTAGCAAGTTCATTACTACTGCTTGTTCCCAAGAATACCAAATTCCCACCCCTGTACTAAATAACTCCTCATAAATTATATGTCATTCTTTCTTTATAAATGAATATTTGTCCCCTTTTCATCAAAGAGATCAGATCACCAATTAACACATATAACTGAATGGATTATGTCCGATCGTGGCCCCTCACAGGATATCATTCAACATTAAGCAACTTGTATGGCAAAAATGGTAAAAATCTGCTGGAAGGGGGAAGGAAAAAAAGAGAGAGAGAATGAATTAAATTAAAAATTTAAAAATTAAATAAAACTGAATGTCTTGACAGTAATGTTAATACTTTTGGTCTACCTAGGAACTGGAGATCTCTCAGCAGATTGCAAAGTTGTTTAAACATTAAAAATGGGATGCCATGTCACCAGGAATCTATCTTCATCTCCCCTGAATAGTTTTACAAGTCTGGAAAAAAGCTTTTCTCTTCTTATTGTAACAATTGCAAATATTTTTATTGCTTCTTTCTCACCTAACATAAACAAAACCTACTAAGAGAATGGAGACTTAGACCTCAAAAGCTGACACAACTTTTCCTCAAAATGCAAAACAATTTTGGGAAGTGGATGAAAAGAGCTAAACAAAGAGACCTGAGCTAAATGAATGGGATTAAAAATGGTGATGAAATTATTTGGGATGAAACTGAAGTGAGGGAATGTTGGAAGGAATATTTTAGAGATTTGTATGGGAATGAGAGTTATATGGTGAAGAGTATAATTGAAACAAATGTTAGAAATGTCAGTGTTCAAGAAAAGGTTAATGAAGAGTCAGAAATGCTGTGAGAATGTTGACAGATGTAAAGCTGCAGGTAGAGATAGTATAACTGTAGAAATGTTAAAATATGGATGTGGTTTGCAACTTACTTAACATGTGTGGAAAGACTGCATCTGTGTCTGATGATTGGAAGAATGCTTTTATTATTCCCCTGTAGCAAGAGTGACTGTAATAACTACAAAGGGATGAGTTTGTTAAGTGTGCCTGGGAGGATGTTAGGCGGAATTCTGACTGAAAGAGTACAAGAGGTGATAATGAGCAAAATCTGAGAAATATACTATAGCTTTATGCCAGCAGGAAGTATGCAGATTTTTGCTCATTCAGCAAGTTGTTGAGAAATGCCTGAGTGAATGGGTCAAGAGGAGGGGAGAGATTGAGCAAGTTATGTTGGATGGAGTTGATGAGATCCTGAAAAAGAAAGAGGTGAGAATTTTAAAGAACAGCAACAAAAAGGCAAGGAAAGAACTGGTGTACAGTGTAATAGAAGCAAGAATGATTGCAAGCTTGGAAAAGTATGGGGAGAAACAGTAAACAGTGTTGGTATGGACTAGATTTAGCTATGTTCCCCTTTCTCACCTCATGACTTTAATTTCTTTGGCTTATTTTTACTCCTTTTCTGTACTCTGTTCAACGTCCCTTTCTTTGAAAGGGAATCTCTCCATGTAGAAAGCTGTCACCAGTGTTGGTCCCAGTGGTGACTGGAACAGTTATCACAAAGAAATGTATTTAGTTCCCATTATTGTTGTAAGTTTTATAGCTTCATAAGATGAGAAAGAGAGATGGAAAAGTCACAAAAAAGCACCCTTGGTAGTTGAAGGACTACTAAAGTAGTCCGTGTGAGTTTCTCTTAAGCCTTCTATATAAAAAATCATATACAGTTTTGCTTTTTAAAGGAGTTGCTGAAGGATGTGCTTATCATAATTAGAGGAAAAGTAATTACTATGTTTGGGGATGTTTCAGTTGAGTCATTTGAAATATATTTTACTTTTTTGTGTAGCCATGGCATATGCCAGTTACTTAAACACTCCATTTTGTAGTGTTTATTGTGTTATTGCTACTATTTCTTTCTTAACTTCTGAAAACATGGCATCATATGACAATAATCTTCAGATGCTAGCATTTTATTTTATTTTATTTTATTATCTGTAAATAACTGAAGAAATATTATCTAAAAGTGTTTACCTGAAATTATCCCATTAAGAATGGGCTTTCAAGACAATGTCTAAGACAATAAAATAACCTAAATTCACATTTATGATAAAAATCCACATTCAGTTTACTAAAAAACAAAAGAAAAGTCTAATTTATGGAGAGAGAGAGAGAGAGAGAGACGCACACACACACACTTACATAATGTTATGCAATTAAATTATTACAGTTTAAGTCTTTTTTTTTAACAGTAGAGGGAAAGGGGAAAATTAAAAGGTTTCCTGGCAGTAAAGTACTTGTTTAAATATAGAAAGAAAGATGAGTTATTCAGATTATTGTATAGCTGACAGCGAAAGAATGTCTTTTTAGGATTATAGTATCAGTTTTAATACTTGGGATAGTTGCCATTTACTGAAAAAGGAATTTTTGAGCAAGGATTTATATAGGAAGCTTGCACTTTTATTAAACATAAATCGTATCAGAAAAAAGCAATACTGATGAGTGGTTTCCCTTAATTTTGTGTCTGTTTCTTTTAATACCTTTCAAGGCATATTCCCACCAATCCGATATTTGAGCATGGTGCTTTTTGATAGTATAAAATAATAATAAAAGTGAAAGTAATAGGGTTTTTTTCAGATCTGCAAAACAATGGCAGAATGCAGATAATGTCTTGATGTCACATGGCATGGATCAGCCAGTCAGGGCTGGTTTCTGATAGAAACTCTCTCCTCCATGCAATCTCGCTCCGTGCAATCTTGCAATCTTATAAGGAAACTATTATGGCTGATCAGAAAAGTCTGGGGACGCTGCCACAGAGGTTTCACCAAGCGGATGAGCAGTGAAAGGGTTTTATTTAAATGTCATGCAGACAGTTATGTGGTTAATTCAAATTGGGTACCCTGTTTGGCCTCCTCAGATGAGATCTCATCGTCACTAAATGTGAACCATTATTATTCTTACTCTCAGAATAAAATTACATGTTCATAATTATTCTTGAAGTTCTGAATGTCTCTTTTAAACATTGTTAATGAAAGCTAAAATAAGAAGGGCTACGTTTTAAAATCACATATATATTCTAGTACATGCTACTCAACCACTTAATTTTAAAGATGGAAGTGGCTGTAATCTAAGAGGCAGAAAATTCTAGATATCACTAGTACTTCCGTGTTGCTAGCAACTCTATAAACTTGTTCTTTAGTATAAAGTGTACCGCTTTGTTTCTTTAGTTTTGACTGATAAGCCCTGGCCTCACTTCACTCTCATTTTGTATTTGTAAGCATCCTTCCAGATGAATGCGGAATAACTGTACTTGCTCTCTACTAAATGACCCTGTACCATGAGGGAAATAGAGGCATACATTTCACAAATTTACTTTTTAGAAGTTTTAATTGCAAGCTTTTCATTCTTATACGTTGCTTCCATTATTAGTTCATTGTTAAGTTTATTTAATATCACATTAAGATTTTATGAACTTCGGACATTCCGAATTGTATATTTTACATTGTAAACTACTTTGGAAGATCTGTAGTTCTGAGAAGTCGGTAAAGAATTAGCTGCACCATTCTGTGTACATCTATCAAAACTACATTAAGTGGACGCAGGACAGGTATAAGTAAAAAAAATTAAAAAATACTTTTCTCTCAAGTCACTGGTAGGAAAGTTAGAGGGAAGTAGTTCCAAATTTCAGTGACTTTGGTTTTAATTGGACACAGATAAATTCCTTGTTGTAAATTCCAAAGCCCCAGGAATCTGCTCCTTAAAATTCTAACCCTGCAGCTGACACCAACATCACTGCTAGGAGTAAATAATGTATATAATGCAGGCAACTTTCAGAAGGTATAATAGAGTGATCAGAGTCTTGTCACAGGGATTAGAAGCAATTTGCAGAACAGAGTCCTCCTTTGTACATGTTGACATTTGTATGCATTCTGTGAGTGCAGCCCTTAAATTATAAATTAACAGGGGCTGTTTTAAAGGGATGTTTACTGAAAACAATTGCATCTCCTTTAGTACATCGATGGACACCTTTTTCTTTTAGGAATAAAATAGTCTAACAATTTAATATTTCTTATAGGCAGACGGTAGAGCGTGTGGGTTTACAGAACCAACTCCAGGAGCTTCTAGAAACTCAGAGGGCAGAGGGCAAATCACAGCCAACATCCTCAAGGTAACTAGGCTTATAAAAGTAGGATTCAGTTTCTGAACTGAAATTTCTCATAATTACAGAGAAGTCATGCTTCAGCTAAAATTTCAGTAATTTGGGTTATAACGAATGTAACAGAAAATGTCATATGATGGAAATTCATATTGATTGCAAAACAGAAAAGATTCTGATGTGTAGAATGCAAAACTATGATGACTTTTCTTTACTTCTATAGAAATCCATAATATAAAAAGGAAAACTGTTGAGAAGAGGGCAGTAATTTCTCCAATTTCATGTATCTGTGGCATGGGTGAAGCTTTGAGAAGGTCCCAGGCTGCTCAATTATATCTAAATCCACAGAGATAACCTCTTTCTAATAGTCATTTCCTCTCCCTTGATTCACTCACTCACTTGTTCTCCATACATTCTAGCTTCAATCTTTTACTTCTTCCTCCCATAATATATGGTTGCCATCAACTTCCCTGGGTCATCCCAAACAATCTTTTGGTTCTTCTATAATAATTCCCAAGTCCCCCCTCAGTTTATTGTTGTAGCTGTTTCAGAGTCCAGAGTGCTGGGGCCTTTTGTCATCTACATTTACATTTCTTCCAGTTCCCCTTTAAACTTTTCTAAAAATTCTCTTGCTGTTTGGACTGAGTTCAATCTGAATCTCTGTTGTTTCAAAGTGAAGATCACTCCTTCCAATTTGTCTCATCAATATGGTATCCTTTTCTGTTTAACTTTGTTAGTCAAAAAGAAATACAATTTTCTGTTTGCGTAGTATTCTAATTGAAATTTCTTTAAGTACAATCACATTTGCATTGTTAATCTTTAATCTGGAAGTAAAATGCTGCTGCAAAACCTGATCTCTGGTCTTCTTTCTGACAAAGTGCATATCCCTTGGTACATTTCTTATTTTTGTGAATCATGTATTGATTCTATAAACTTGATCAGCTTCTGCCTCTATATCACCTTCATCCCATTCCAGAAAGTTTGTTAAAGACCAGACAACCTTTTCTCTGCTGTCTTCTCCAGGATCCCCTGGAACTGCTCTAAGTCTCAGGCAGAATTCTTTTTCTCTCAATTCCAGTAATGTCAGATTGTCTAAGTCCTTCTCTCTGTTTATTATTTCTGTTTCACTTTCTAAAATTTTCACTTTGTCATTAATTTGTTTAATTTCTCCTGTAAGGTGCCCTATAGATTCTTCTTCTTTTGGGGGGGGGGAGGGGGAGTGACTTCTTCTTTCATCTCCTCTTTCATCTTTACAAACCTTTTTTCCATTCTCTCTTCAAACGCAACCAACTCACTTTTAACAGATTTGACAGATTCAGATACCAGCTTTCCCATCTCTTCAAACAACTTTTGTAATATTTCTGGAGTAATTGCCCTTTTCTGTTGGTTGCTCTAACAAACCTCTTCTTCCTTCACCCTGCTTTGCAGCTTTTCTGGAGTTGCCATTTTTTAACTTATAATTCAAAAGTAAAAGTAAATCAGTTACAAAGCTGAAGGTAAAAGGCAGGCTTCTCTCTTTTTTTTCCTTGTTCACTTTCTTTATACCATTAAGGCTTTAGTCCATTCTGTCTTTCCATAGTTTTAATGACACAGTCCATCTCATATTAAACTTATCTTATTTTGTAACTTCCACCAATTATCTTTTCCGTTTAATGTCAAAAATCAACATTCCCAGGAAGGTCTGCTGTGTTTATTTCATTAATTCCATGTAATGCCAAAAACACTTTCACCAAAATCTTTATCTTTCAATTAATACTGTTCCCTTTATCCATTTATAACTTTCTTAGTCAAAACCTTGATTAAGCTCTTTGCTGTTGTTTTAAGTCTTTTCAAAGTATTATTTCCCTCTTTATTTTACTTTCCGTAATTTGGAAGGAAGGCTGACTCACCAGAAGTTTTCTTTGTCCCACTGTTTTCAAAGACCTCTTTTCAACTGTAAATTCTTCCAAAGTGATTAAGAAAGTCAGGATTGGTTGTGCTTAGTGTCCTTTAAAAATCTCCATGGCTAGAGTGAGCAAGCTGTTTCTCCTGTGACCCTCAGCCACTCTAATGAGAAGACAGCAAGACTTCTATCCCACAGTCTCCTCCAAGGAGCAGCTGTCCGGAGTGCAGGTGGACAATCTTTCATTCTTTCCGTTATCTAGAAAGACTTTCACCAGCCAGAAATCACCACTGGCCACTGTTCAGTTCACTGCACTGTCTTCACTACCTTGGAGACATCTAGTATGCCACAGAACCTCACCTGGAAGCTTTCTCCAACATAGGTCCCCTCCAGAGGTGTGAACTCTAGCCAGTTCTGGCCATTGCTAAGAATTCTGAGAGTTGGTCTGCACATCTGGAGGTACCCAAGATGGAGAAGGGTGCTTCAGATCAGTGGTTAACCTCTTCATCCAGACTTTCTCAGAACATTCAGAGGCATTCTGATGAGTAAAAATGGCAGCTGAGTGGAAGTGAGCTATACTCCTCTACTCATATTCAATTTGAAAATAATGTAGAGAAGAATATATTATAGATAGCCTGCTCCTCTACTCCTTCCCAATGTCTTTTCCAGTGTTAACATAGGGACTATCAACAGAATTGTAAATTCTGAGGCATAGACAATGTTTTTGCTGGTGGTGATGTTAGTATTAGGGTTGATTATCACCATTTTTTTTCTCATGAAGTCAAAACATATGCTGATTATAATAAAGTGTAATATTCGGTTTTAACACACACCTATTCTATCAAGATCTAAAGTAAATGTTTAATAGAAAATCCTTCTGTGGAGATTAGCAAAGAATGGAAATAATAGATCCTAGTTTGCAAATAGACTTACTTGCTTAACTGTAGCATAGAAGTGCAAGTCCATAATATATTCCAGGTGGATGAGGTCAAAAAAGAAGGCAATAGAATGCATGGGAAAGGGGGAGAAAATGTGATGGAAACATCCATGTTGTGTCTGTATAATTTTGATTGTGGTCTTGTGTACTAATTTTTTTTCTTTCTTCATTGAAGTTCACCATCATCACCCATTTCTGGCAAACCTCAGTGGAAACCATCTGATACAGATGACGTGACTCCACCAAAAAGTAAACTGAACACCCATGATGGGATTCAGATTCTTGGCAGTGCAGGAATACACCACCCCAATCGGCCCAAGATGAAAGAGGAGGATTCTGATAAAATCCTGCGCCAGCTGCTGGGGAAAGAAATCTCTGAGAATGTCTGTATGCAGGAAAAGCTGTCCTTAGAATTTCAGGATGTTCAGGCTTCCAAGAATATAAAGAAGGTTCCACTGGAGAAAAAGGAACTGAAATTAGCAAGACTGAAGCACCTAATGCAGAAGTCCCTCAGTGAATCTGACACAGATTCAAATAATTCGGAAGACCAGAAGAACACACCTGTGAAAAGAATTGATAAGCCCAGGCCACGGCCTATAGTGGAAAACACTGAAAGCACTGAGAATTTGCATCTCATGATTAAGAAACATGCTTTGGCATCGGGACGCCGGTTTCCTTTTGGAATTAAAACCTCGAAATCAATGGATGGTCACAGCCCTTCTCCCACTTCTGAAAGTAGTGATCCTGATAATGAATCCCACTATCAGATTGGAACTATGCCTCAAAGCCAGGCTGGGGGAGACCCCTGTCAATCCAGTCCCGATACCATGATTGCTCCCAAAGTTGCCACAAGTCCCAAGAGTGCCCTCAAATCTCCATCTTCAAAGCGCAGGACTGCTCAGAATTCAAAGCTCAGAGTGACATTTGAGGAGCCTGTGGTACAGATAGAGCAAACAGAGATTGGTTTAAATGGGGAGAAGGACAAAGAGCAGAATAAAACTCTTCCACGGCCAATACCTACTGCTGAGACTGGGGACCAGCAGAAACGTCCATTCGGAACATTTCGATCCATAATGGAGACTCTGAGTGGCAATCAGAACAATAATAATAATTATCAGTCTTCAAGTTTAATCAAGACCTCATCACCCTTTACCTCATTAGGAAGAAAAGCCACAGATAGCAAGGGAAATTCAGCAACTTCTACAAAAGGAAAAAATAAACCAGTGAGTCAATATAAAGGGTTGAGGGAATGTTTGTTCATAATTTCATCAATAATTTCTGCCAAAAATCATGAATGCCAAAAATGATATATACATGACACCATTAAATTGATATCAGTTCATCATGACTGGGGAAGCTTAGGAGAGGTAAATGATGATGTGGGAACATCTGGAAGGAGGCAAGAAAAAATTGGAAAGGGTGTAACATAAAGATGTCTGATTGAGCTTTTTCAGAATGCAAACTTCTATATCTGCTTGGATGAAGGCATGACAGTAAAAGCCAGCTTGCATTCTCCTGTGCACAGAAGAAATATCAGAGTGTTCTGTCTTATATATAGGTCAGAGATGAAAGAACTCTCTCTCATCATTTTGCCTTGGTATGAATTGAGACTGGAATAGTTTTTTATGCAGATGGGTCTTAAAATCCAAACCCTTCAGCAAAAGATAAAATATTCTATATTTTACATACCCAGAGAGAGAGATGATTGGATAAGTGTAATGAATATTTTATTTGGAATACGTTGTAGAAGTAATATTAGGGAGGCATATCCATGCAATGGTGCTAAACCAGAAATAGGAATACAGCCATATGGAGAAATACATGAATCACCAGGGGATCCAAGCATGGTGTTACATTCTGTTTCCCTTACCTAAATGCTGTGCTTGGCAGCTATTATTATGTGTTAAAACATTCATATGGACTGACTTGTTCAAGCATTTGGATAATTTTCTTTTCCATACAAATGCAAACTTTCTCTTTTAGCATTTATGCTGGTAAGGGGGGGGGGGGAAGCCCAACCATGCAGCACACTGCCTCACTTGAAAAAGTCACCACCTATTATGTAGAATTTAAATTAGTTTACTTGTGTTGGCTATCAAGTATGAGCCATAAAGCAATTGAGACTGCATATTGGAGATTACTGCATTGGAAAAAAAAGCTATTGACTACAAAGAAGTAGGTGATAGACAAAAATAGGGTAGCTGTAGAGCACTGGGTAATGCTGCAACAGAAGTAAGGCAGAAGGTTCAGAATTAGGAATCTCAGGTTCAACCATTGTTTATAGGAATGATGACTACCAGGGAAAATAGACAAATTATAGGACTTGTGAGTATATTATCTGCTTCTGGAGACCTTAAGAAAGGGGAACGCTTCCAAATCAAATTCTGTCAGAGAGATGAAAGATATGGAGGAGAGAAAAGAATGGGAATAAAACAAGTTTTGTCTAGAGCAGAGGTGCCAGTAATAGAGAGGTACATTCAATTTGCCTGCATTCTTTTCTGGACCCCAGATCCCCGTCCCCACTGGAAATGGTAAAAAAAAAAAAAGTCAAGTCTGGGGGTTTTGGGGGGGCTGAGGTTGATTTTAAGTAGCAAAATGGCTGATGCCTACGGCACCATTTTCTCCACTTAAAAAGGCAGTGTTCCCAAATCTTAGGTCCATTTGGGGTCCTGGCCCCATCCATTGACATGCAGGTCAAATCCCAATAATGATGCTTGAGCTAACAGAAGTTTCATACTCCTGATCAAGAGCCTTGGGAGCCAGCTTTGGTAAAGTAACTGAGTGGATCATATTTTACAGCCCATTCCAAGAAAATGCAAGGATTATATTCATATAAAGAAAGTTTTTAAATAAAGACTAAGCTATGCTTTGGCAGAATGTCAGTGCATAGCTCATTTTGTTTTGAAAATTTAAGCCTAAACTTGAGTTCCTATAGTATTGAACTAAACTGACATTTATATGCATACAGTACATTCTACCTCCAAGTGGCTTCTCGTAATGAAGATATGTGTTAAAAGGAGACCTAAAGCAAACTAGAAATCAAAGTATAATTAAAGGTGTGGCAGATAGATTTGTCTATAGATTAAGATTTGTTGAAATCATATATAAGTGCTAGATATCAGCACTATTTCCTTTTTACCTGATGAAGTTATAGATGCTATCCAAGGGGATCCAACCTTATATCCTTGTGCCAGTAAGGCAGAAAATCCCTATTGTTTGCCAAAAACATCCTGATCCCTTGAAGGCAATAGGAGCAGCCCTCTCCCTTGCATGCAAGGCTCTAGTTAGACACTGAGGTTTCTGCACGCCTACTTAGATACTAAACTGTAATATAGATGTCCAGCCCATTTGTTGATATGCTTAACTTTTTAATACCTGTCTGTATACTGTGCATGTAAGAAGCTAGCTGCATGCCTTCTGACTGACAAATGCATTGCCCTTCCTTAGGCTCTTTGCTCCAGCTACATCAGTTTTTCCACTAGCATGCTGATTGGAGACTGCCTCAGTAACAATGCATGGTATGTCCTGATGTAGAATGAAAACATTGTTTTTCTATTACTTTTTATTATCCTCTCATTGCATCTACCACTTATAATTGTTCACAGCTTAAACTAATGAAACCATTGATAATTGTAAAAGAAAATATAATTTTGATCTGCTAAAAAGATATAATAAATTCTTATAAGCCATTGCTAATATTCATAGCTGAACTAGCTTAATGGTTCCATGGTACGGTGTGCATAAAAAACACCAGTACTCATAAATTCAAAAATGCCCTTTAGTTCAGTTTGGCATTGTGTAGCTTCTTGAATGGAAGTCAAACAGCAGATGAGGATGGAAATTAAATTTCCTTTTATGCACAGGCCAAGTCACTCCACTTAGATTCAGAGAATGAGTGTCTCATGCTCTATTTGCTCATGTCTTATAACTTGGCTTTGAACTCTGATTTTTTAATGCCAAGATAATGTTAAGTAGGCCAAAATTAAAGTGTTTTTCTCTTTTCAAAAATATAAATATATTTGGTTGGAACCAGACGTACATTTCTGTGAATGAAATACTGCTTCTGTTTGGAGAGGGAACCAAGATCCAGGAGATGTTTTCTGCTGGTAATTTTTTTTTGCCAAATGTCTCTTCTCCTTGCAGCCTTCATCCCTACCTCTCACACTGTTTTGGAAGGTTTCTCAGTCATCCAGAGTAGTAACTAAATAAATAAATAGGTTTACTGTTGTAACCACAGGTCATAACAATGTGGCATAGCATAAAATACAAGAAAGCAAAATAACAAGAAAAGAAAAACAGTAAAAAAAACGCTAGATATAAGAAGGTTGGATCAAGATAAAACCAGGGCTACAATTAAGAACTTAAACATGTCTATGTTTAAATGACAATAGAACAAAAGTAGCAACCTAACTACTATCAGTTAAAAACACTTGCAAGAAGATAATTCAGTCACTCAGACTGAGCCCTTGAGTTCACCTACCACCATTAATTTGACCCTGATCTCATCATAAATGGGACAGTGGAGGACAAGTTGAGTAATTCTCTCTGCTTGACTGGTACCCAGGGTAGAGATGCTATTCAACAAGGTACTTACAAAATCTGCCTTCAAGATATGCCAAAAGCATGGTCTGCAGGCAAAGGAATGTAAAAGCCGTTCTCAGTGGGGCACTGGTAAAATTCCCAGATACTGGGAAGGGCTTCCATGTTTTTTAAAGGAATGGTACCAGGATGGAAATTCAGATGACTTGCAATAGCACATTTATTGGCATCCTCTTCAAGATGCCTATCTCTAATATTTTCTCTGTTCCAAGAGCTAAATTCCCCCAGAGGTCCTCCAGAGTAGTTTTTCAAGGCTGCCATAAAATCACTGAAAATGCCCTCGCAACCCCTGTCCTCTTGTGTTCTAGAATTTCCCTGAATGCAGATCTGGATCTAACTAAAAATTGTGTCTTTTATTGGACGCTTGTTTGAGGAGAGATGAAGTATAATTAAAGTTGCCCAAAAGTTTCAATGCACCTACCAGTTTTATAGTTCTTAGCAAGGAGTAGCAAATTTAACAAAAAAGTAGGCAATGATAAAACAAAAATGGTAATGAGATTAAAAAGTAAATAAGTTTAAGCAACATTTTTTGGGGGAAATGCCTTTATTGAAGCTTCTGAAATTCATTATAGCTTTTCCAATTCTATACAGCCACAGTTGCCTCTATTTAGATGGCAAATTTCATATACAACTTTAGCATAGAGATAGATATACAGACAGAAAGACAGACACCTATAACCATCATGCTTTTGGAGAATTGCTTTTGTAAAATTAATTTTGTCCTGGTATTGCTTTATAACCTACCTCTGGGGCAGATGTTTAATATTTAAGAAGATACTAACTTTTGGTAATTTCCAGAAAACCCAAGAAAAATATAAAAGCTGTAGAAGTTTGAAGCTGCCATTTCACTCTCAGTATGTTGTTTTTTTTTAAGATATGTATAGCAGCAATTTTAAAATCTCAGTTGCCTCCAAAAAGTCCTGCTTGCTATTTGTTCCTAATTGGCTATAGCTTGATTGTAGTAAAACAAATAACATTCTTATTTTAAAGAAATTCAGTCCTTTTCTTTAAACGACACAGGGTCTATTCCACTTGCTAAGTCCTTTTTTTGTTTTAAAAGGACAGGTCTGTTTTTATTAAAGATAGTACCAAATAAATACTTGTAATTATGTTACCCTTCTGTTGCTAATAAAATATTTGTTTCTCAGGGTTTAAGCATGTAGTGTATGTGCTACATTAAAGTGAGAATGTACTCATCTACGATAAGTAATTTATTCACATCACTAGTAGTTTTATCGTGAAAGCTATTTTATTGCTTTTATTACCTTTGTCCTTACTACATCATGAAGCTACGGGGACCAATATATGTTGTCCTCAGAGCTAGTCTCTCCATTTTTAGAAATGAATAGAGAACAGGTTCCTTTTTTCATTAGACATATGCATTCAGATTACCAATATCCTTTTATTATCAGCATGTAAATTCAGCATTAATTACTAGTAGGAAAGAAGGAAGGCTACACATGGCTAGGATTTGTAGTGGGCACTTTGCACTTAGCTAAATGCCTCTGTGAAGCTGCTGAGTCATTTTTACATTACTTCTCCCCCACCATCCTTGAATACAGGGGCAATCGTTTAACATGTATGGGACTTTTTAACTTTAGAGGTGTAACTAAACAGGTTACCTAACCTGACCCTAACCCTAACTAAACAATATTTCATAGTAGAGAAAAGTGACAGCATGGTTTAGCTTGGGTTTTGAGAACAAAGCAACTGCTTTATGCAAGCATCAGAACCAGAATTCAGCTGTCCTTTCTATCCATGCACAGTGCAGTTTGCAATGCCATGATTGAAAAAAACAACAACTATAAGCAAACTGCTTGTGGCAACTTTTCATCATACCAATGTATTCATATTTAATTAGAGAATATGGAGAATGAAATGGAAGGTAACAGGTGCTTTGGAGATTTTATGATGTTGCTGCTATTTAAGATTGTTCCTTTCTACTACCAGTGTGGGAATGAGCATGTGTAGAAAGTTGTCTACTGTGAAAGAGGTGACCTAACCAGTTTTATGTCCAAATTGCAAACCAGAGAAGCACAGTGTACTTCTCTGTTTGTACAGTGTACTGAGTATTTTCAAATATATAATGGAAGAGATTTTATTTTTTTTTACCTGCCTATTCCCCTAGTTTCTCTCTAAATGCAAATTCAGTTCTTAATTAATGGCTATGCATACAATGCAAAATATATGTTTTGCAAATATATGTATAGTTTATAGTTTTTAAAACTATGATTGCATTTGAATAATATAATCTTAATGCTTTATGCATTATGATACAGGGATAAACAACATATTTTGCAATTAGTGTCTACTTAGGCAGAATAAAATTATTATGAAAAGGTCTGCTTATTATTTGCATACTTTTTAATATCCATATGCATAATAAAAGAACCTTTCATATTCAAATTTAGTTCAGCAGTAAAAGATCTACTAGCTCTACATAGTTTATCATTTTGCATACTATGATATAACTGGACTCTTAGGTTATTCCTCATTTCCCAATTGTAGATTTTAATTCCAGGCTGCTTTGGTGGAAATAAGTAAATTTTTATAAAAGTTGGGTTCTCCCACAAGAGAACCATAGTCCAAATGAGTACCTATGCAGTATATTGTCTCTGACACCAGGATGGATGGATGGGTGGATAAAAGTAGATAGGAATACAAATAATCTCAGCGCAATTTGCTAGCTGTAAGATTATCTACATATTTGATGGTCCACCAAACTTCTGTGCCAATTTAAGACCAATGCTACTTCTGGATTATGATTAACTACAGGTTATTTGATCCCAAATAACTGTTTATTTTCTTTTTTCTTTTTGTCTTGTCAGGCATAATAGCTACAGTAAAAAACCTCAGAGCTTTTACAGCAAAAACTGTTTTGAAGAACCAGAGCTGCAAGAATTGTTCCTCTGACTTACATTTCATTGGATCTCATAGTCTTCCTCCAAACATGGCCTGAAATCTTCCCTCTTGGAATGCACCCATATGAGATACAAATTTCACCAGCAGAATAACAAACTCTTAGGATGCCTTAAATTTGTAGCCATTAGACAATATACAAAAATCAATCATGTATGCATCTATGTCACTTTTTTGTAAAGTGTTCTGTTTAAGGCAGGGATGAAAAAAGCCATGGTTTGGAAACCCAGTGATGCAAGGATCCTTCCAAATAATCATCTGACCTCCATTTTTTACATTATCTGTTGCATGGATATAATGTAACATGTCCTGTATCTCTCTTTTTCAAAACTTACTTGTATCTGTTAAAAAAAGAAAGGAGGAGGAAAGAAAGGCTCTGTAAGTGTAGATCATCGCTGAGCCCAAGGCAGTGGTTTCCCCCCCAGCCCTGACCCTTTGGTTCCCTATATTTTGTCACTCTTTCTGAATGTTTGTATAAAAGAAAATAAACCAGTGTTAACCAAAACACAGTGCATAGATAATCAAATGTGTTCCGCTTCATTTCTTTTGATGATCTTTGTGATCCAATTCATTTGAAAAACTTTGTGTCATTTTTTAAATAATCACAGCAGGCAGACTATCCTTAGAATGTTTTGATATTAAATAATTTTTCCATAGGCATACTGAAGTTTTGGCCACTACTCCCTCTGATCATCATCTTCATCATCAAAAAAAAGTTTATGAATTAGAATAAGAAGTGCTTGTTCTACTTACGTTTAGAAAGCTGGTTGTGAAGTAGACACAGAATCTGTAAAGTAAGACAACGGCTCAAAGTACAACTGCACAGAATCTATTTGAGTAGCTTATACCCTCAATTCCAAAGTCAAGTGACCCTGTGCTCTAGTGTTCATGCAGCAAGTTTGGGTGGATTTCATAAGCAAGCCATTCAGTCTAAAAGCAATATCCTATATAGAAAGCCTTTTGTGTGTGTGTGTGTGCGTGCCTTCGACTCAGTCTTGACTCCTGGTGACTGCCTGGACAAGTCCCTGAAGTTTTTGTGGCAAGATTTCGGAAGTGGTTTGCCATTGCCTCCTTCCTAGGGCTGAGAGAGAGTGACTGGCCAAGGTCACGCAGCTGGCTTTGTGCCTAAGGCGAAACTAGAACTCGAGTCCACCAGTTTGTAGCCTGGTGCTTTAACCGCTACACCAAACTGGCTCTTCTTAAAACTAGCTGACCTAAAAGCATTTGCATTAATTCCTACCCAAATGAGAGAGTGATATGATAGTCAGTATTAGTCATGCACTTACTGTCCATGGGAATTCTGTATAAGACTAGGAAAAACATTACTGTCATTCAATATAAACATTGAGTTTGATAAAATAATGGCCTCAGTTCACATATCATTCTAAGCCATGGTTACATCAAACTGTAGTTTATTCAATAAACCACAACTGGCTAAATTATCACTTAGACTAAGCCATAAATTACTATATACAGTGTTGTTTCTATAACTACAATGGCTCTTTCACATACTGGAACATATTCAGCCAAAACAAAAACTAGACAATGCACAACTCAAGGATTGGTTACATTCAGACATGGCACTAAACTCTGATTTTATAACTGTGGGTGCTAATGGGTATCTTCACTGATAAGTTATACTTTCTAAAGGTAAAAGGTAGTGTTTTGATTCCACTACACCACTGTGTATAGATGATCATGGATCCAATTATTAGGAAGATAAAAAAGTTAAAGTAAGCCTGGTTAACATGAAGGAGTGGTTGATAGGGCACTGATCCTCATGCATTATCACATTTAACACTAAAGCACCTTAATGAATTAAAAGATGTGAGGGTCCTGTTCAGACTATGAGGCGGCCAGACAGAATTATTATCAAAACACTTTATTTAAAACAACTATTTACAATAATAGAGTCCTGGTGAATAAGGCGAGGTAGTTCTAATCAAGACCACTCAGGCAATGACAGATGAACAGGCAAGGCTGCAGGATCAGACTGTGGCAGAACAGCAAGGCAGAATTCAGCTAACTCTCTGATTGAAGCTGTCAGGCTTGGTGAAGCTAGAGTGTGTGGCAAAGCAGAAGTTGGAGGCAAGGGTCTGTGAGCTGGCACACAGATAGGACCAGACTGGCACATGGAGGCTAGGTGAGACTGAACTGGAACCACTGGACAAAGCTTAACTCTGGAGGCTAGGCTGGGCTTGACTGGATATTCTAGGCAAGGCTGAGAACTGGAAGAAAGGATGGACTGGACTGGAGACTCGAGGCAAGACTGCGGGCTTGAAACAAGGCTGGACTGGAGATCCTAGGCAAGGCTGGGGCTTGGAAGCAAGACTGGACTGGATTGGAGATCCTAGGCATGGCTGAGGGCTAGAAGCAGGGCTGGATGCACACCTGATTCATGTTGAAATGTGGCAACAAGGTCCTGAGCTAGACGTGAGACTGTGCTCAGCCAGGATGGCAGGAGGAGGATCCTCTGAAGCAGCCTGTGCAGAAGGCAGATCTTCAGAGGTAGAAGATGCTGGCACTGATTCCAATCTGGCTACAAGCAACGCTTCCAATGCAGGTAAGGACTCTTCCACATGTTGGCAGATTGCTGGGAAAGCCTTTGGCCCAGGAGAGATAAGAAAAGTCACACACCAGGCATTTCTATAAAAATAATTTTATTTACAGAAAGCAAAACATATTTAAAAGCTTCTGCATTCTTGCAGGCTCTCAGTGAGAGCAGCTACATGCCTACACAGAAGGGAAACAGAAACTAAAACAAGTCCAGGCAAGTTCTTTCCCCCCAGGTGCAAAAAATTAACATTCGAAAAGGGGACAGTTGAATTCAACCTCTTCACCCGGCCAAAATGATTAGTTACCATAGTAACCTTAATCTGTAGTAGAAAACATTAACACTCCCCTTTTTATACTACAGAATAAGATGCAAACCAATTTTCTTTGACAACTCTGTCTTTCCATTCACATTATTTTAACGTTATCTCCCCTTTGGTTTAACAGAAAGCTACCATCCTTCTTCCTGTGTATTTCCAAACCTAGGTTGTTATAATTCCAAGGCTTTTTAATGTGAAATGGCTTTTCATGCAGGCTTCAAAATCAAGCCTTTGTTTTTCTCTTGGTGTGAACAGCAGCAAATCATCAACATAAATGCACAGATACATACAGCCTTGTTTGTCTTTCTTCATATATACACACAGATCTGCTTTTCCTTTTTCAAAACCAATTTTTTTAGTTTTTCATCTAATTTTTGGTTCCAGGATCTAGCAGCTTGTTTTAACCCATAGATTGACTTCTGCAGTTCACAGACTAGATTCTCCCCTTTTTCATAGCCAAGGGGTTGCTGCATGTATAATCTGTGGTCTAAATCACCATAGAGAAATGCAGTTTGAATGTCAGTGGTGAACTGACATTCCTTTGAGTGCAGCAATTTTTAACAGTAATCTAATTGATTCACCTTTAGTAACTGGTGCAAAAGTCTTGTCAAAGTCTCAATCTTTCCTTTGAGTGAACCCTTTTGCAACTAACCTTGCTTTATATTTTTGGATTTTGCCATCAGCATCCCTTTTCAGTTTGAAAACCCACCTACAACCCAGACAGCGTTCATTGGGAGGTAGATTTACCAGTTTCCATGTTTTATTTTCTTTCAAGGATGCTAATTCCTGTTGCATGGCAGAATGCCAATTTTGTGCAGTCTCAGGTGGCAAAGCATTCACTTGTTCTAAAGACTCAGGTTCTGTGAATATGTGAAAAGCCTTTACTGTTTCAGCCTGAAATCGTGATGGAGAAACACCTTTATTACTTCTCTGAGATCTGCAAGGTAATACAGGGCTTAAATTTTGACTCCTATCACTTTCCTGAGAAGCATCTGTCTCATCAGACAGATCTTCAGTTTGCTTTTCTGGTTTAATGTCCTCATCAGGCAAAAGATCACTATCAGCAAGTCCTTGCTGTTCTCTTGTGGTGGTCAGATCAACTGGAGAGCTAGAATTTAATCTCCCCCAGTTTTGTTCAGCAAAAGAAGCGCTTTTGCTAATTATTAATTTCTCTCCCATTATGAACCTGTAGCTCCTTTGGCTTTGTTCATAGCCAACAAAGATGGCTTTCTTTGTTGTGGGGCCTCCTTTCCTTCTCTGTTGTTTTGGAATATGAACCCAAGCAGTGCTACCAAACACTCTAAGGTGGTTTACCTTTGGTTTCACACCATAAAACAAATGGAATGGAGTGTCCTGAATCACAGAGTTATACAATCTGTTTTGTACATAACAGGCAGTAGATATTGCCTCTCCCCAATACTTAAAAGGTAAATGTGAATCTTTAAGCATACGTTCCATCACATTTTGCAAGGTTCTGCCCTTTCTTTCAGCAACACCATTTTGCTGAGGGGTGTAAGGGTTAGAAAGAATTTGTTCTATCCCCTTTTCCAGTAGGAACCTTTTGAATTTGTGAGAAAGGTACTCTCCTCCTCTATCACATTAGAGTGCAGATACAGGCCTAGGGAATTTTCCATTTGCCCATGTCACAAAACCTTTAAATTTCTCAAATGCCTCATCTTTATGTTTTAAGATGTAGATAAATGTGTATCTTGAGAAATCATCAGTGATGGTCATTGCATACCTTGCTTGTCCAAGACTTGGAGCAAAAGGACCAATAATGTCAGAGTGTACAATTTCCAAAGGTCTAGTTGTAACTCTGTCACTGTGCTTACTCACAGGAGCTTTTAGTGTTTTGCATTCTTTGCAAACTACACAATCTAAGTATTTATCACAGGGTTTTATCTTTAGGTCAGCACACAGCTGTGGCATTTGTGCTATATACTTGAAATTAGCATGACCAAATCTCCTGTGCATCAGGTACACATTGTACACATTGGTCATGATACGGCATGTTGCCAATTGCAGCCTTGCAGCTTGGCTTCCTTGCATTTTGCACAATGTACAAGGAGTCTTTTAATATACCAGTAGCACACAATTTTCCATTTTTACGTATCTCACAACCATTTTTCTTAAATGTTATGATATACCCTGTTGCAGCCAATTGTGCCACAGATAAAAGGTTTGATTGCAAATTTGGCACATACAACACACCTTTTACAGTTTCTCCCAAGCAGGATAAATACAAGTCACCTTGTCCCATAATTTTGGTCACAGACCCATCAGCCAAAGATACACTTTGTCTTTCAGTTTTAGACAGTGACACAAAAGAGCTTTTACAATTACATAAATGACAATTGGCTCCAGAATCTAACACCCATACATCAGAATTACCCTTCTCAGCAACCTGTGCAATTTGGGTTGTCTGAAGAGCCTTCTTCTGTGTTGCCCTTGTGTTCTTCTTCTCTGTCTTTCTACTCTTGGGTCTCAAGGCACAGTCTTTCTGCAAATGTCCAGCTGAACCACAAGTGAAGCATCGCTGTCTGGCTAGTGCTGTGGCCTCAGTTTGCTTTCCCTTCTTTTCCCTTGTTTTCTGGTACTGCAGCTTTCCAGAAGAGATGGGGGGGGGATCTTTCCTCTCTCTTCTCCCATTCAGCGAGTAAGTGCTGTGTAACATACGATGGGGTGAGGTCTGCTTCAGGCATAGCCTCCAGGGTACAAATCAGTGTATCCCACGTTTCATTCAGTGAGGACAGGAGGATATAGGTTTTTGTGAGAGGTGTAAATTCCATTCCTCTCTCCTGCAACTCAACAAACAGCTGCTGAATATAATGCAGGTGCTCAGGAAGGCTATCTCCTTCTGCAAGGTAGGCTTTGTACAGCTTTTTTGTCAGGGTAACTTTACTCCCTGCTGTTGCCTTTACATACAAGTCTCTTAAAGCATCCCAAAGTTGCTTTGCAGACTGCATACCTTGCACGTGGACTAGCTGATTGTCCTCAACTCCCAGGATAATGGTGGCTCTAGCCCGCTCATCCTGTCTAAGCCATTCAGCACTGGGATTTTGGGGGGTTTGCTCACCAATTGGCAGCCAAAGATTCTCTCTGCGAAGATACATCTCCATCTTCAGGGACCAATTCAAATAGTTGGTCTCTGATAGGCGCTCCAGAGGCATCGCTGAGGGCTGGGAGGTAGCCATGGCTTCTTCCTTCTTTTGCAAGTCACCTCAGCTGGCTTCTTTGTCCTGTAGACTGGCAGTTGCTGGAAAATCTCCAGGTGGCTCCAAAGAAAATCTTCACAGGTCTTTGCTACCTGCCTTTAAATTGTGCATGAGGCGTGGAGCTAATCTCTCTATTCTCTCTGGGTTTTACTGGGCTTACTGGGCTGTTTACTGGGCGCATAACCTGTTGGCAGATTGCTGGGAAAGCCTTTGGCCCAGGAGAGATCAGAAAAGTCACACACCAGGCATTTCTATAAAAATAATTTTATTTACAGAAAGCAAAACATATTTAAAAGCTTCTGCATTCTTGCAGGCTCTCAGTGAAAGCAGCTACATGCCTACACAGAAGGGAAACAGAAACTAAAACAAGTCCAGGCAAGTTCTTTCCCCCCAGGTGCAAAAAATTAACATTCGAAAAGGGGACAGTTGAATTCAACCTCTTCACCCAGCCAAAATGATTAGTTACCATAGTAACCTTAATCTGTAGTAGAAAACATTAACACCGCAAGGGCTGTGAGCTCGAAGGATCAGTTGTCTCCAGCAGCTTGCTCTTTGTGCGTCTGCCTTTTATGCTGATCCTTTCTGCGCCTTTTCTCTCCAGCAGCCAATCAAACTGCTTTCTGGTTCATGCGCTTCTCAGCTGTCCTGTCTCACGCACTGATTGGAGAGTTCAAATTCCCCACCAGAGCTTGTCCAATCCCTGTTTGCCATTTCTCCCCCTCTGCTGAGTCACTTCCTGGTTCTGCTTCTTCAACCCTCTCCTGAGCAGTTTCGGTTTCCCCCTCTGACTCTGGATAAGTTTCGTTTTCAGTCAGATGTGGGCTGAAACCTCACAGTAAGAAACAAAGGTGGTACCATTGTGGAGTTTACTATAGGCCACATATGCAAAGGATGTTAGCAAAGCTTTCCCAAATCAAAAGCAATAATGGTAATAGAAGGCTTCAATTACCTTGAGAATGCTGGAAAGATAACTCAGAGCTTTCTGAGGAGGTTCAACAGATTTCTGACCTTGTTTGATGACAATTTCATTTTTCAGGAGGTTGAAAAAAAGGAACAAGGAATAATAATCACAGTTGCCCAAAGTACATATAATATAAAAATATTCAAGCAGCAATTTGTGGCTGGGGAAAAGAAGGAGAGGACTACCACAATGCCCCTTTTTAAATTTTTTAAAATCTTTTTTGTTCGTTTCTAAAAACTTTTTGAAAAATCTTTTTATAACCATCATTTATGTATGTAAATGAATTCTTTTCCTTTCTCTTTGTTTTTCTGTCTTTTTTTCCATGTTTTTTTTAATGAAGATGTTGGGAAAAAAACCAAAAACTTCAATAGAACTTAGATTACATCTTTTCTAACAAATAATATTTCAAATTTATTGCGTATAGAAATGGTTACGTTGTTGGAGATGCAATGACATTAATGCTTCATTTAAACATATGTGTCTACAGTGTCCAACAATTGTTCCATTTGGGAAAGAACTCAATTTTGAGATTCAATATTTTCAGATATTCACATTCTTTTGAAGTTTATTCCTATCACATGAAAGTTGACATCTGAACTAAGCAAGTGTTTTTCGGTACCTTACTTAATAGCTAAAAGTTATTGTTCAGCATTGGAAAGATAAACTTCTGACCCCAGCTATCTGGCAGACTACAGAACTGATGTTACCAGCAATGTATGAACCAATAACTTATCAATATAGATTAGCTATGGAAGATTATAATGAATTATGGCTTCCATTCATTGAAATGTTTATTGTACAATTTTTATTCAAGTAGGTGTGTCTGTGAATATGTCCTTGTATGTTCTTGCTTCTTTTTTTTAGATTTTTTTTCTTTCTTTTTAATTTTGTATATTCTTTTTCTTTGTTTGTTTTTTTAATCCAGTTAATAAAAAGGATTTCTTGGGGGGAAAAAAAGAAACAATGGGGTCAGCTACTCAGGAGCCAACTTTGATGAACAGAAGAGTTGATCTGCGGACTGAAATTTGTCAGGCTCCATGGGGGAAAGCAACCATGTCATGCTGAGCAGGAAAAGAA
The DNA here is from genome assembly GCF_035149785.1 of Candoia aspera. Lineage (NCBI taxonomy): Eukaryota > Metazoa > Chordata > Lepidosauria > Squamata > Candoiidae > Candoia > Candoia aspera. The sequence continues at coordinate 211,784,939 of NC_086154.1, read as the reverse complement.
AAGGAAAAAAAAGGAGGTACTGTATATGAAAATACACTCATAACAAAGGAGGAATACAAACTGGTAGCTCAGGCTTGTAAAAATGCAGTTCAGGCTAGACCTCAGAAAGAGATGAGGCTGGCAAAGCATCTCAAATTAATGAGAGATTGGCAGTAAAAGAAGAGTTAAGAAGGCTATCCGTCTTTTTGGTAGGGAAGTAATCGGGGTAATAGGGTGAAGACAGAACTTCTCAACACATTATTTGTGCCTTTTGTCTCTGCATACTCTCTAACATGATTGGAAAAAGGGGGAGCACATTTTGAGATTGACTCCTTCAACTTCTTTAAGGAAGGAAAGGAAAACTCCCAGAGAAATGCTGACCAGCCAGAAGACTGGAGAAGAATAAACATAATCTCAATATTCAAAAGAATGAATGGAAGAGGAAAAGAATCCCAGAAATTACAGACCAGTTAACTTAACACTTTATCAGGCAAGGTATAGCCTGTGAGCATGTGGGGAAAGACATGCTCTCATTCCTAGGAGCCAGCATGCATTTATTTGTCAAGAAGAAGTCATGTCAGACTAATCTTGTCTCTGTTTACGACCACGACTAGTCTGATACACAAAGAGAATGCTATGGGTGTAGTGTGCCTTTATCTCAGTCTAGCATTTGCCAGCGTTTCGGATAATGTTCTTGTGTACGAGGTGAATCAATGTGCGCCAGAGGATACTGCAATACAGTGGACTTGCAACTGGTTAAGCGACCACACACAAAGGATGCTTATTAGAGTTATCCATCTTGGAGAATGCAGTGGTGTGAATGAATGCAGCACTTGTCTGCAACTACTTAAGCTAGACACACCCTTCTCCAGAATCATGTGGCTAAGCTCTGCAGCTGCTGCACAATGGAGGTAAGGATGAGTTTAGTGTAAGGAGTTTCTAAATTCACATCCCTGCCTGCTCAAAAGCATATTTAACAAGTGATCCACTTACTGGTATTCATATAATGTGTTATTTGGATGATGTAACATCAGTACAAATAGCACATTTGGGGAACTACAGAAAGTATTACATTATTCAGTAGAATCTTGTGGTATTGCAAGGGCGTACCGTCATAAGCTTTCATGTATGATTGTCTAGGTTAATGCAGCCAGTGAAATGAACTGCAACCCAGAAATACCAATGTCAGAATCAGTAGCCTCTAGGTAGTTTTTAAGGAGCTGAAAGACTCTTGAATCTTTACACATGAATAGATTGAAATGGCTTCTTTTCTATAAATGTCAATACTTTTAACATTAATAACACTAGTTTCAATATGTATTTAATTAACAAGGTAGGACTAGCAAGCACAGTATAACTTCCAGAATCCATTATAACACTTTTATCAATAGTGGCCATTGTGTTTTTTAATGCAGGTGTTCATTCTTGTTTTATTTTTTTCCCTCATTTCTTAATTTTTTTCCTCCTTTATTTTTTGTTCTCTAGGTTGTTTAGTATAAGGTTCTCTCTCTCTCTCCCTCTCCGCTTATAGCTTTCCCCTTGTATCATAAGGTAGCTTTATTTTTTTTTAACTGTAATGTTTTTGAAGTTCAAATACATAAATAGTAGCAGCTATAGGAGGGCTTTGTATTTTCTTCTGTGTGATGAAATAACTTGTTGCATCTTTAGGGGGGGGTGTCCAATGGGAAGCACAGGGTGGGCTACATACATTCTGTTCTGGGTCAGGTGACCAGGAGGGTGCTTAGAATGGAACAGTCAGCAATATTCTGATCTACTGCCCACCTGCCTCTCCAGCAGGGATACCGGAATGTTTTTCTGTGGCACTCCCAGCCTAATCCCATTTTCAAACTTGATTTTACTTTTCCTCTCACACCCAATTTCATTTGTTCAGTTTTTGGAGTATTATCATGCTGTTGAACAGAGTCCTGAGCACCCCTACATAATTCTTCCCAACATTCTGTTGGCTTGAAAAGAATAAAAATAAATAATAAATATTCAAATAATAAATAATATAAATAAATATTTAAATAATAAATAATATAAATAAATAAATAAATAATAAATAGTAATAATATAAATAAAATAAAATGAATAAAAATAAACAGGGAGCAAACCCCACACTCACTTGCACTGATGATGTTACCTAGTTGGGGAATGAAATGTCTCCAAGCAAACAAGCAAGCTCAGAGAACACCAAGGACTTCACAGTTCAACCCTGAGCTACATGTATTCTCTTCTATTGGAATAAAAATACTTAATTTGTTTTTATAAGTGTATTTTGTCCAATAATATCATCTCCGAACATAAAGATGCTAAATCATTAACTAAAGTTTTATACCCGCAGAAATATTACTAGTGTGCCATCCTTTTCAGGAGTGAGAAGGTTTTCCTTAGAGCAGTGTTTTTCAAACTTGGCAACTTTAAGATATGTCGACTTCAGCTCCCAGAATTCCCCAGCCAGTACTTTAATTGAAAAATATAGAAGCAACATAGAGAAATGTATGGTGAAAGTGGAGGTCTAAAAGCAAGCAGCAGACTTCTCCCCACCAACAGTAAAGCAAGCCTATATTCAGTTTCCAGATAACTTCTGCAAGAAAATTCAAAGCCAAATTAAGACAAAGATTCTCTCAAATCAAGCTTGATTCCTAATGACTTCATCAACGCAGTCATGTAATTTCCTTGAAGGAAATTATATAGAAATGGCTTGCACTTGTCACTGCAACTGGCGGCTTCTAACTGACCTTGGCTGGTTTTGAAAAAGCTAAGCAGGATTGTACCTGGTTAATACCTAAATGGGAGGCTACCAGGAAAGTCCAGGATTGTAGGTTAGAATGGGAAGTTGGAAAACATCCTAGGAAAAGACAGTAACAAATCACTGATTCATTGGGAATGAAAGTAGTGGTGGTTTAGAAGTGATCTTATAATCCTTAAAAGAGCTCTACAATCACAAGAAAAGAAACAAGCAAACTCTAGTAAATTTTTGTCTAAATACTTAAACATCAGGCTGCAACACTAGATTTGCACATTTCTGTCTACATCAATGTGTCTTGAACTAGCTTTTCCCATTAATGAAAGGTCAGCAGTTGAAGTCCAGCGAGCCCCAGAACTGACAAACCCTAAGACCACAAGGAAATCAGAGAGCAGAGTGAAGTGAAGCCTGAGTCCACAATCCCCCAATCCCCCACAAACCCCTCTCCAAGAAAGCTGGGAGTGGTAGTCTTTCAAAGAATCTGGCATTTGTTGAGCTCCTGCCCTGATATGACAGAAAAACAGATATAACTTCAGTTGAAATGAATATCTAGTCATTTCCCCAAGCCATCATGGAAAAGGTAATGCACAAACATGTGCACATACACACATACCATAACAAACTGTTGTCCCTATAAAAAATCATCATTTTTTCCTCTCCAGTTCCAGCTCTTTTCAGTAATGAGGGGTTTAGAAAAACCTCTATTCTGGCAGAATATTTATAGGCCCCAAACTGGATATGCTTAACATATGTGGAATCTGTTCTAAGCAGTTTTCCAGATTAGAACCAGGCTACAGCTGACATGAGCCAAACAGATGGAGGTGGGGGTGGGGGGCTGCTGATCAACCCACTTCTGTTGGGAAGCTTCAGTGCTGTCTTCTGAGCTTGTCCAATTATTATTTTATTGGGCAACAAATGTGAGTTTGTTATGTTATGTGGAATCCAAATGTCTTTCAAACAGTTAATGTTATCTGCTGCAAAGAAATCACATTTTCTAAACAGAAATACACTACTGGAAAATTTTGCTAAAGCCTGTGGCTCAATTGCACCAATTTATGGGTGGGGGGTTATAAGAAAATATACACCTACTTCTCACACTATTGTTTTACTTCTACAAGTGATTAAATATATAGGAATAAAGGTTGAACCCAAACAAGATTATAGCTTTGCAATATACAATCACAAACATTGTGGCTGGCCCTACCCATCACATAAAAACTATAACATACTTTGTTCATAATGTAGTATATGCTATGCACCCAGCCGCTGTAGTTTCTAAGTCATGGCTTAGCACAATATATGAACATTGCTAATAGTTCATGTTAACAATGCTGGAATTATCAGGGGTCAACTCAGTATTGTCTCACAAGCATAGTAAGGGGGTCTCTCTAGCAAACACATCTCTATTGTGCTTGTGGGATATCACATTGGTCACCTGATTTCCACTTCCTCCTCCTTCTTGGGCTTGGGGATTAACAATCTCCATTACCCTTCTGGCAGACCTGCAAGCAGGAGCTACTGCAGGATGCAGCTCTCACCCTATAGAAAGTATCTACAAAGAACCAGTGATTATTAAATGCTTTCTGCTATGAACCTACCTGTATCCAGGTCTACTGAATAACAGTAAGCTATCTCTATTTTCTTCATCTAACTACAGTGTGATGGGACGCGGTGGCGCTGCGGGTTAAACCGCTGAGCTGCCGATCGGAAGGTCGGTGGTTCGAAACCGCGCAGCGGGGTGAGCTCCCGTTGCTCGTCCCAGCTCCTGCACACCAAGCAGTTCGAAAACATGCAAATGTGAGTAGATTAATTGGTACCGCTTCGGCGGGAAGGTAACGGCGTTCCGTGTCGTCATGCTGGCCACATGACCCGGAAGTGTCTACGGACAATGCCGGCTCTAAGGCTTAGAAACGGAGATGAGCACTGCCCCCTAGAGTCGGACACGACTGGACTTTACGTCAAGGGAAACCTTTACCTTTACCTTTAACTACAGTGTGAAGACTGAATTTATTTCTGAACGTAATTAAGCTTAATGTGCAAGTTCCATTTTTTGGTTCACGCTTCTACTTTGCACGATTGCTGTTAGCTACTTGGAGTTCTTTTACTAACCTTTAAAAACTCCATCAAACAAGACATGAAATTATAGCTTGGTGGGATGAGAGAACCAAGTAAAAAGATACATAAGCAGACTGCTCTTATCCAATTTTCTCACATACTGTTCACACATATCCTTGTTGTCCCCACAATTGTCAGTTAGGGGGGCTAGTTGGACTTTAGGAGAAAAGTCCTAAAGCAGTGATCACCAATTCTGTTTCTGCATTAGATTCTCAGATAGAGGATCATCTGCAAGGAGGAGTTGGGTAATCAAAAAAGTCAAGATAGCAGTCATGACCAAATAAAAAAGGGCTGGGGCTTTGATTATGCAGTCACAGCTGCTATCTTGACTTTTTTGACACCCCTTTCCTCCCAGCAGACACCCCTGTTCAACTAGACCAACTCTGGTACAAAATACCTCACCTAACTCCAGTCAACCTACAAACCTTATTCAATCTCTATAGGTAAATTCAAGCAGGTAAATTCACTAGACTACTGATAAGTATCACATCTCAGTAGATGGGTAAGTATTCCATAATATAAAGAAACATTAAAGTTCTTTGGTTAATTTCTGACATTAGCCATCAAGTATGTTAAACACAAACAAACTGTATTAACCACATCATGCTAAACCAAAATGTGCTTCATCTGCTTGGGCTTAATAACGCTGTGTACACCTAGCCAATGTGGCTATTTTTAAAAAAAAGTTTAAGCTAACCATGTCTTATCACAAATGTGAACCTAGTGTGTGAACGATTATATTTGGAAGTACTAAAATACATATAAAGTGGGTCCAACCTGTCTTTCTTGTAAACGTTATCGTAGCTGATTGATAAAGAGATTACTCAAAGTTCCTTGACAATATTTAGTAGTAAAAGAGATTGTTTTCAGAGAGCCTAATAGGAAGAAATTGTGTCTGGCCTGGAGCATCTTTGTCTAATGGCTTTTCATCCAGAAATGGGAAAAAGCACTCTACCATTAAATGACTATAATTTCAGGACCCAAATTAGGTCCTGGTCCTGTTTTATGGCATCAACAGTAAAAATGTGCATCACTCACTCCTCCACACAGCAAAGGTTTAGAAGCTGTTGGTTTTATATGCCTCTTTATAAATAATTTAATTCTACAGTAATACGTATTTCCTTGCCAGCACTATGATAGACCAAAAATTTTTCTTTTCCCTGTTCTCTTCCTAAACAAAATCCCAGGGAGTACAAAAATCAGTGAAAAACAACAATAAGACTAAAAAGAAGAGAAAATAATCAATAGGCCAGTTGCTGAAAGCAGCAAAATGCTATCACATAACAAGAAAAGGCAGTTCTAGGGCAGCCCTTCTGTTTTGGCTCCACCTTTTCCAACAAGAGAGTAGGTGGCCCTCTAGGCAGCTATAAAGAGCAGGATGGTTGCACTGTAGCTTGAGATCTCCAGGGTGTCAGAGAGTGCTGCCAAACATAATATTAATAATAACAACAATAACAACAACATGCCATACTGAGATTATGACATAATGAGATTAGGGCATGAACCGGCTGTGGTGGTCCCAGTGGTTATTGGCACATTGAGTGCCATACTAAAAAGTCTTGGGTGATGCTTAGAAAATCTGCACATTGACAACATTTCCATCTGTCGATTACAAAAGGCCACACAGCTGGGATCTGCACATATGCTATGCTGATACATGTAATGATTGCCTATTCCAATAAAAGGAGTCTCATCAGTAGTTACTAGAGAAAACTAATTTATTGAATGAATAGTATGCAAAGTACGAAGAAAGCTGAGAATGAGCAAAAGTGCGCCAAATGCAAACTTAAAAAGCCTTGCTCCTGTTGCGAACCCTCCCCTCAGGCTAGCATAGCAACCACCCCCCCAGATGCTAGCAACCGTTAGAATCGGTCTGAGAAAGTAACCTTGAACAGCAGAGATAACCCAAACATACATACCAGAAGATTACAAGTCAGCACAAAGGAAATTTACCAGCGTGGCCAGGCAGGCACGCAACTGCAGATATGACATGTGAAACGTTACGAGGAACCATAAACATCGGAACGGGAACATGACATACTGCCCCCCCCCCAAGAAAAAAAAACTTAATTGTTAAGGCGCAGGTTTATCAGGGTAAGCAGCGTGAAACTGAGCAACCAAGTGGGGAGAGCGCACATGTTGTGCAGGGACCCACTCTGGATGAGAGAAATGCTTCCAGCGAATCAGATATTGCAGAGTGGAATGGAAACGTCTAGAGTCTAGTATTTCCTTGACTTCGAAATCTTGTTGACCATCAATCATTATGGGGGGAGGTGCAGCCGGCTCAGGATGCCAATGGGTAGACTCCACGAATGGTTTAAGCAAACTGCAATGAAAAACAGGGTGTAAGCGCTTGAGATTGTGAGGTAAGTCCAACTTAAAGGTAACAGGATTAATCTGAGCAACAATAGGAAATGGACCTATGAACTTGGGCGCCAGTTTTTTGGATGGTTGAGGGGATTTGATGTATTTGGTGGAAAGGTATACTCTATTCCCTATTTGAAAAAGAGGTTGTGGTGCCCTTTTTTCGTTGGCATGTCGTTGATAAGTGGCTTGAGCATCGGCTAAAGCTTGCTGTAGTTTTGGCCAGGAATCTGCCGGTTGTGAGGTCCAATCGGTCGGGGAGGTGGGCGAGGTAGACGGTGGAGGCAATTCAGGAATAGGGACAAAGTCATGGCCGAATACAGTACAAAAGGGCACCGCCCCAGTACTTTGATGCACAGCATTATTGTAAGCAACTTCAGCAAATGGCAGGAGGTCTACCCAGTTGTCTTGTTGATAATTAACAAAAGCACGTAAATATTGCTCCAACGTGGCATTAACCGCCTCAGTATTTCCATCCATTTGGGGATGAAAAGCCGTGGATAGTGCCTGTTTAGTGCCCAATAGTTTCATAAATTCTCGCCAAAAGCGTGAAGTAAATTGTGTTCCTCTGTCGGTCACCAAGCGGGTGGGGCTACTGTGTAATCTGTACACGTGAACTAGAAAGAGGCGTGCCAGCTGTTGTGCAGATGGTAGAGACGCACAAGGGACGAAATGAGCTTGCTTCGAGAAAAAATCCTTAACAACCCAAATGACAGTCTTTCTCTGGCTAGGAGGTAGATCCACAATAAAATCCATAGAGATTTCCTCCCAGGGGTGGGAGGGATTGGCCACTGGCTGCACAAAGCCCTGGGGTTTCCCCCTTTTTCGTTTTGCAGTAGCACAGACAGGGCAAGACTTGACATAGGCTTTTACATCTCGCCGGAGGGTTGGCCACCAGAACTGTCGGCGCACTAGATGAATAGTTTTTGTAAAGCCAAAATGCCCAGCTGTTTTATTGTCATGAGACCTGAATAGCACGGTTTTGCGCAAGGTTACAGGCACATAGAGGCGATCATCTTTCCATGCCAAACCTTGCTTCAAAGTAACCTCGCTCTGATTGTTTTGCAACCAAGTATCCGATTTCAACTCTGCCAGAAACCTTTGTTGCAAATCTGCAGGAACGGATACATGTATCGCGCTAGGACCGGCAGGAGTGTCAGGTTGCTGCGCTCGCGTCTGACTGCGAGTGACTGCTGCTAGTGCCATTTGGGAATCTGTCCAGAGGGTTCCCACCACATCTGGGGCTGTTCCTGAATCCTGGAGTTGGCGCGACAGTGCATCAGCTAAAAAGTTTTTCTTTCCTGGAATGAATCTGAGTTTAAAATCAAAGCGGCTGAAGTACTGAGCCCATTGCACTTGCTTAGGGCTGAGCTTACGAGAGGCAGTAAGGGACTCCAAGTTTTTATGATCAGTCCACACTTCAAAAGGGTGTGCCGCCCCCTCCAATAGATGCCTCCAATTCTCCAAAGCGGCTTTCACCGCAAAAGCCTCCTTTTCCCAAACATGCCAGTGTCTCTCTGTCTCAGAGAATTTACGTGACAGATAAGCACAAGGCTTTAATTGTCCTTGCTCATCGCCTTGCAATAAGAGGGCACCAATAGAAAAGTCTGAGGCATTGACTTGCACCACAAATGGTCTGTCAGGATCAGGGTGTTGCAAGATTGGTTCAGAGGTAAACAGTCGCTTGAGTTGGTCAAACGCCTGTTGACAAGCAGGCGTCCATTTTAGGAGTGCCCCTGGATTCTTTGATTTGCGGGTGTCTCCCACACCCTTTGTTTTGAGTAATTCAGTTAGGGGTAAGGCAATCTCAGCAAATTTTTCTAAAAATGGACGATAGAAATTCGCAAATCCGAGGAAAGATTGTAGTTGTTTGCGTGTGCGTGGGGGCTCCCATACTAAAATAGCCTCAATTTTGGCAGGATCCATTTCAATGCCTTTATCTGAAATCCTATACCCCAAATAATCAATTTGTGTTTGATGAAATGCACATTTGGATAGCTTGGCATCCTAGGTTCTTGGGAAGAACTTGATGCGAATGAAGACCAACACCAGCTAAAGAACTGGCAGCTGTGATTTCACGTTGTTGTGTATATAATAATAATAATATAATAATAGACTTGAACTGAAAGTTGTCATGTATTTATATATCATCTTTGATCAATCATGGAGAACTGTAAAATGTCAGGCAATTAGAGAAGGAGAAATGTTTTCCCTGTTTTTGAAAATGGGGGAAAAGGAGATTCAGGGAACTGCAGACCAGTTAGTTTGACGCTGATGCTTGGGAACATTCTAGAGCAGTTCATAAAGAGATGAAAATGCAGTAATTACATGTAGTGAGGTGGATTTGTCAAGATTAGCTTTATTTCCATTTTTGATTTGGTAAGTTCCTTAACAGACCATAGGAAATCATTGCCATCATCATTCCACTTCATATTTGGCATCATGCATACCTAATGTTTCTGCCTTCTATTTTCCCCACAACAGCCCTGTGAGGTGGGTTTGGGTGAGAGAGAATGACTGGCACAAAGTCACCCCGCCGGCTTTCATGCCTAAATTAGGATTAGAGTTCATGGTCTCCCAGTTTCTAGCCCAGCACCTTAACCATTATGCCAAACTGGCTCTGAAATACTGAAGCAATAAAATGCACCTTGATTTCAGCAGAGCAAAGAAACTACCCTACAATCAGCAACATTGCGGGGTGGGGGGAGGGGTGAAAAAGGGTCAGAGTAGACACAAGCAGAGTTGTGGTGTCACAACATAAGGACAGGGGAAGAGTAGGCTGACCAATTTATTTTTGCTGCTCTTTTAAGCATTTTATGCTGAGCATTTAGCTGCATTCTTATATTACTGATTTACTTAGTTACTTATTTATTGAACCTGTTGAGCAATATAAAAATATTTTAAATAAGTAACTATTTTAAATAAGTAACAACTTTGGAGTAAATCACTTTCTTTACACTACTATTCACTGCTCCAGCCTTGGTTGACTTTATATTATCTCCAAGTGAAAACACCATCTTTCATTTAATAGAAAAGATTCAGTAATGAAGAGCTACTGAAATCTTTTAAATTACTTTAAAAGAGTAGGAGCTATATCAAAGAAAAAAAAATACCCGATCTCTCCTTAATTATTTTCTCTGCTCACAGGCTTCCTCTAAAATAATCTCCTAGTGTTTTTTTTTTTAAGTAAAACCTAAGGACCTTAACACCAACTTATTGCCCATGTTTACGTCCACCCTTTTTTCTTTCCCTTCTTTCTATTAAGTTTTTTTTCCAAGCAAGAAAAAGAGAATATTTGCATAATGCCTTTTGTTTGTTTGTATGGTATCTTTAGGGATGTGGTGGCACTGCGGGTTAAACCGCTGAGCTGCTGAGCTTGCCGATCGGAAGGTCGGCGATTTGAATCCAACAGGGTGACAGGGTGAGCTCCCGTTGCTAGTCCCAGCTCCTGCCAACCTAGCAGTTCGAAAACATGCGAATGTGAGTAGATTAATAGGTACCGCTTCGGCGGCAGGTAACAGCATTCCATGTAGTCATGCCGGCCACATGACCACGGAAGTGTCTACGGACAAACGCCGGCTCTTCAGCTTTGAAACGGAGATCAGCACCGCCCCCTAGAGTCGGACACGACTGGACTTAATGTCAAGGGAAATCTTTACCTTTACCTTATGGTATCTTTAGTCACCTGTTTGAAGACCTAGAGTTTTTCACGAAAAGGGCATCTCAGAGTCTCATTTCAACTTGTAAGAATTTTTAGCTGCTAGAAACAAGAGGCATTAGAACCTTTTCAGAACAAGCCTTTCCCTCACGTTAGAGACTAGATAAGCATTTGCGAAAAAGAATATGCTGTTCCATTGAAATACCCGTAATACATTCAAGGTTAGCTTCAGACAAGTTGACTAGAACTAATGAATGGTGCATTCTACTCTACTGATATGGAACTGTATTTTATTTCAAACCAAACCCACACTGAAGTTACTACATAAAATATTAGGATGATAATTAGATTAAAGCAGATTGGGAAATGAAATTAATGTATTCATGTGTCATTAGATGTATAAATACTAAATGATCTCTCTGTATTGTGCAGCTGCCATATACAGGGTTGTTCTGAATTGCTTTGTCTAAATGTATAAATAAGTTTACACAAAGCAATTTGTATAATAATCAACTTATTATTTCTGACTCAGCCAATTAGAGGTTTCAATTTTTTCCTGGCTTGGGAAACTAACGGGAAGACTTTCACTTTCTAACAAACTAATGGCCAAATTATATTTTCTTATTCTTGTCAGGGTTTTTTGTTGTTTGTTTGTTTGGTGAACAGGCTTCCAAGCAGGTCGCCAATCCAGATTAGGACATGACACATGGGAAATATGACTGGTAACTTGTTCTTTCTTATTGTCAGCACCTGATCATTCAAGCATTCACACATACACAGTCAAGAGGCTGGGTTTCCTTTAACTGTTTCAATGAAGCGTAATGAATGGTACAGAAGGCAAGCTGCGAATAAAGATTTCCCACTCAAACCTAATTTAAAACTACATCCCCTTAGTTAGTCCCCTTTCCCACAAAGCATGTCACTTCCCCTCCCATCCAGATGGTATTCCTGGTGTATCTCAACCCCATGACCTTGATGTGCTCCATAGCCATAATAAACCACTTTACACTCCAACTTCACACCCCTTCCCATCTGGCGACATGAGAGAATGAAATGATGGGAGATGCCCTGATAAGGGTTTCTGTGAAACCTTTGATTGGGGGATCTGACACTTATTCTGTTTCACTATTAACTTCTACTTGTCCCAGAAGCTATTTACAGTAACCAACACCTTCAGGAATAATAGCAGGAGGGTAACTTCTGACTGGAAACTAGGGAAAAGGGGTAAGATTTAAATGCCCAAACTATGTTCTTTACCTCAGTCCAGGTGGTATAAGGTCTAGTTTGCCTTTAACTGTGATTCAAATGCTAATCTATTATTTTTTGACATCCATAGAAAATAACAATGATCATTCTGGAAGGAACACAACTGCTAGCTACTCTCTGACCAGGAAGGGAAAGAAGAAACCAGGAAACGTGCATCCATATTTTCTTCCCTTACATTTGCTTCTGAGGAGAAATTCAGAAGGTGCATTCTCTCCTCACTGACCTCCTTGGGTTTGGAGATTTGGCTGCAAGACAAAAACACAAGCAAACTATTTTAAGAGTATGCATTTTTGTTGAACTCCTGGACTCTGAGGAAGACATGATGTCACCCTCTAACTCACAGACCTTACAGGTCCAGAGAATCCCTGTGGATTTGATCCATTTTACTCATAGTTCTCATGAGATTCCTTTAATGATTACAAAAGGTAACTTTTTAAAAAGATCTCCATACAGAATCAAGCATATGGTATATTTATTGGCAAATGTAAAGCCCCTCAGGAGCATGCTCTGTCGCAACAAATGATGAATTATGTGGCTTCATAAGCACACATGTCATCAAATGCACCATTGACCTTTTTACATTTTCAGGGGGATTTTCTGCTTTGTGCAATTTCTCCAGCTTGGAAGTGAAGCAGTTTAACAATGCTGCCCTGGAGGAAACAGGTAATCAATAATTTCAGTTTTTGTTTCTGTAAAAGGTAAATGAGCCCCTTATATTTCTTGAGCAAGAAAGCAAGCTGGTGTTTAATGAAGCTTTAATAGGAACTGGATAAAGCACACAAACATTTCCTCAATGCTGAGGAAAGGAGAAAATAAGATAGTACATTGTCAAATAAGAATTAAAATGCCGATGGGCTTTGCAAGTAACCAACTGCCAAGAAAATGGCACTTGGACTGTTTTAGATGTTTTATCACTTGGATTTTTTATTCTTTCTTTTTATTTCTATTTATAGTATTTTTATAGTATTTTATTTTTTGTATTATTCTGATGGTTTTAATCGCTTGTTGTAAACTGCCCAGAGGCCTCCGACAGGAGGAGATGGGCAGGGATAAATTAGATAAATAAATAAATAAGTAAATAAATAAATAAGTAAATAAAATGCTAGGCTGTCTTGAGCCAGCTCTCATAAATTGCATTAAAAGGCATGCTTGTGATTTTTCCAAGATTTTTGGCCTTTCAAAAGGACAGGCGGGGGAAATATTTCCAAAATTCCTAGCAGACTGAAAGGGCTACCAAGGCAATTGTAGAATCTAATTATGCTTGTACTTTGGTAGACCAAATATGCCATCAGGACTCTGGAACAACACTGCACAGAACAGTTTCCCATCATGAGGCATCTGATGTTCACCTTGCTTTTGAAATAATCTGTTAGGTGGATAGAAAATTTCATCTATATAATTAACCCTTTGCTTTTCTGAACAAAAACCAGGGAGTAAGTCCCAATGCAGACACAAAGGCCCACAGAAGTCTGTTCACTCAGGTGTCAACAGTTCACTCCCAATTATCAGAACAAAATCGTATTGAGCTGGGCCGTCAGCAAGAAGCAACACAATGACTATTCATTACTTATTAGGAAGTGATTAAGAAATATGGCACTGTTTGAAATACAGAGGTAAAGCTTTATAATTTCACACAGTTGATATAGCTTCATAAGATAGACATTTAATGGTCTCCCAACTACTGTTTATAACTGACAAAATGTCAGTGATTAACGCAAATGGGATGTGCAGTTGACAGACCCTCTAATTCCTTTTCTGTATACTCCTTCCCTTGCCTTTGTTTCCTTGACTGTTGTCAGCCTTCCGAGGTAGGCCAGACAGGAAACACGGCCAGATGACCTAATTCTACTTTATTGTAAGGTTACACTAACAGAATCTTGCAAGTCTGAAAGTACATTTCTCCCCCCATCCCCTTTACAGCTGTACCAAGAAACTAGGGAGGGTCCTTTCTGAGCCACTTGCCCTGTCCACATTCTTGCTGTGGGCTAAGTTGCCTTTTATCTGACCGTCCCCTTGGCTGTGTCTCTTTTTCCTGTCTCCCAAGATCATTCCTACATACCATTACAACTGTACAAGAGTAATATATGATGGAATCCTGGCAAGAGTCTTTGGTCTGCAGATGGACCCAGTGATTGGAAAAGCAACACTAACTGTTCTCTGTGTTACTGAATCTTGAAAGAAAATCTCCTCAGATTTATAAAGAAACAAGAGAAATAAAAAGAAATAATGACTTCAGCCTAATCCTCTTGCCATAAAAACTGTACAAAGCTTAATAGTAGGGCAACATTAAGTGCATGCTATAACCCTATTGTGGAGAATCTCATATCAACTCCTTGATTTAGACCCTGAGAAAGTTCCCATATCTCTCATTACGTCATTGAAGGTAGAATTCTTCAGATGCAGCTTATTTCGCTGACGTACTACAAAAGATGATATGCACTATTTTCCTGCGTGTGTTGAAAGCATGCAGGGGGTGTGGCAATTTAGAGCCATGTGATTACTTGTTCTTTTGCTGCCACTGCACACCAGAAAGGCAGAAGGAACAGCTATGAGTAGTTTCCATCACAATTTGTGTGGTAAAGAGTTCACAGGATATTCTGTTCCATGATTAGATAACTTCTCAGGTAGACAAGAAGGATGCTAGATGATACTAATGCTTCCTTGAATGAAAGGGCTGCACGCATATAGATCAGGCCTTGCCCATGCTGTCCAGGGAAACATTTCCGCTAGAATACAGCAGTACTAATCCATGGCAGGGAAAACGGCTGGATTATGATTCCATGCCCCGCCCATCCCCCCGCCCACCCCCATTTTATCAATGTCTGGGAGGAGAAATTTGTTATCTACTCTCAGGACAAGACTAAATGCATGTGATAGAACATTGCCTTCTATGCTGCTCCTACAACTCTAAGAAAGATCCTTCTGGCACCTTAAAAGTTAAGGTGTCCTAACAGCCAGGAACCCCGCTGAGACAAGGAATAGGTCTCTAGTGTTTTATTACTGCTACATAACAGAGAATCCTAACAAACTGAAGAAGCGTGGGAAAAACCCAGACATATAAACCCCAAAGACTAAGGCGGGCCCGATCTGTGTCTCTTTGAATGGCCACCTAATTCCTCAGTACTACGCATGTGCTTTACAGCCTGGATGGGAGCCCCCTGCTCGCCATCCTCACTCATGACATAAGGCCTTATTATGTCAGGTGTTTTCATGGGCTACAATAGTCCAAAGGGCTTCTGTTAACAGTGGATGTTTTAATTTCAAGAAGCCACAGAGATCTTCATTAGTTTTGCCACATAACAGTAAGATGTGTCCACATTTCTAAAAGTACTTGCAGAATTTGTAGTGCTAGTAGCGTCTGTACAACTAACCCTTAATATTACTAGTGCTAGGGCTGTCATGATAAATTCTGGTTTCATAAATCAACCGATGGGGCATTTTCAATGTGTGTGCATATGTGCTTCTAGTTCAGCTAGGTATTTATCTATCTCAAGCATGTAGCTCAGGACATGAAAATACATTTCCACAGTCCTTCAAGGGGAAAAGACAGATGAGTCTGTTGATGCCCTGTAACACCTAGTAAAAGCCTTTCTTTATACCTGCAATGCCTCAATTATTTCTCAATTAGCAACTACTCTAACTTACCACATGGGCAGCCAATATACTCAATCTCCTAACAAAAAACATTATGCTTAACATGCGAGAAGGTCAGCATTTCCCTATAAGTGATTGTTACTTTCTACAAGTCTTCTGCCAGCCACCCACAAAATTACTTGCACTTTAGGAAGGCAAAAGAAGATCCCATTTGGCTTCCACACAGTAGAATCTCTCTCTGCCTTTCCAATTTGTTGCACAGACCTGGGTTAATTCATTGCAACCATAGGAGGAGGGGCGCTCTGACCCATGTATCTTTCAGTCATGGAAGTAAATTTGATTGATGGAGGCAACCGAATGGCTGCAATCGGTATTTAAAAGTCTTAATGCTGTGTTTGTTTGGATGTGTCCATAAAACATGCTAATGGGATCCATACTTGTTTAACATTTATTTATCACTCTTTATCACAATTATTTACATCCTACTTTTCAGTATGTGAATCCTCCCAAACTGCCTTATGTGTGAAATGCAAACACATTAAATGTTATTTAAAAACCAATAAGCGTACTAAGGCAGGGCAGATGGTTATATGGTCCTGAGGGGAGACAGATAATTCAGCTAAGCAGGCTTCTGTGGATTGAGCTTTCAGACTCACAGCAGATTTCCTCACTACAGTAATCTCTGCTTGGAAGACCTTCTGAGGCAGGCAGCCCATTCTCTTGATAGAGAAAGATGAAAAACAGCACCCAAAACAAAGGATTTTGTTCCATAAACTGCATTGTTTCCCCTCTCCCTGTAGATGCAATCAGAGTTATTGGCACCAGAACGTGTTATTTCACACTTGGCTACTGTAGGCCCCGGTTACTTGTTCTCTAACCTTTGACAAGAATCAGCTAATTGGCTGGAGCATTTCAATCGTTCATGCAATATTACAGTAACAAGCAGCTAAAACATTTGCTTAATAATATTAGGAGGTTGTCACATCCTGTTTTCACAGGCAAAGGAAATTCAGGAATAATAGCCCTGATCGGAATTCAGCCATTAAATTAGAGGAGGGAAATGCAAACCATCTTGTAAGAAATGATTATTATTTTTTTTACATCAAATAGTTTTATGTTGTTTCATAATGTCCTATATAAAAGATATTTGATCATATGAAGCATTTATAGAAATTACTTTCTATTTCATACAAGCTAGACTGTCATTAGTAGACATTCTATTTGATTCTAAAGAATAATTAAAAGACAAAATTATAATAGCAGTAAATAATGGGTTGTTTTCATCAGGTCACTTGCAATTTCTTATCTCGCAAGTGTGGGGCAAAAGCTTTCTCAGAGTTACCAAACAATGACCTAGATAATGATCACAAAGTATTTTCTATATTAAAAAGGAATAAGTAAATATAGGGTAATAATTAGTGAAAGTGTTATTCAGCCTTAACAATGTGATAAAAAAAGAAAGAAAATAGGGATTGATCTGATTTGTGAAAATGAAACAAGGCAGTCTTATCCTCACATTTAAGCTGCTCCTATGTTCTCCTCATGCCAGTTTGTCTCTAAGCTGGTTTAAGAAAATTTTGTTCTGAGACACTGTAGCAACAATTTGCAAGTTATTCAGTCTGGATTACAAGCTACCACTTCCTCCTGTTGCTGCTGTGGCCTCTCACCTTTTTGTTACAGGAAACAATTGCAAATCATTTTCCTTCCTTTGTTTGGGTCTTCCTGGACATACATATTTATTTTGTGGGTATATACATACATACAAGATAAAAGTATCAACATGCACATATACACATATACAACTATCTTTAAAATGAAAATTCCCTTCTACCTTTTTGCACTCTAATAGCTTCTACATCTCCCCTTAGTAGCAATTCTGAAACAAGTGACTGTGATTGTTCTATTACTTGTATTTAATTGACTTAATTTAAATTGGTATTTCATTAACTTAATTTTAATATATTTTAATTGAAATTATATTAAAGCAAAATTGATTGTGGCCCTGGCTTTAGCCACTACTCAATTTCACTTCTTCAAATGCAGCCTTCTTGTTTCTGGACACTATTCACAAGCCAAATACAATTTTGCCCCCTGTCCCCAAATATTGTGTCTTTCTATTTCATCGGTTTGTGAACAGGGCAGGAGAGGCAGATCAAGTGAAAGAAAAGCACATATTAACCAAAGAACCAGATATGTTTTGATGTTCTCTGCATGGCAAGAGCTTAAAGTTTTTAACCTACAAGTGAAGGCAACACCAGCACAGAGTCTTATTCACACTACCCAGGGGCCCAATTACCAGAATGTTGACCAACCATTTCTGGAAGGCAGAAATGGACATCACTTTCTGTTATCCCCCTTTTACTGTCAAGGGATCTCAAGGTGCATTAATCTGATTCACTTTAAAGTACGCTTTTCCACATTACCTCCAGTGTTTCTGTCTGGGACAGGGAATTTCGGTTTGTTTCAGGCTAACCCCAGTAGTTCATTGGCTAATTTGCAAAGAAACAGCTCTTCAGGTGAGTCAATGTTTATCAAGTACAGATTTTATAATTCCTTTTACTAACAGTGCTGAAAGAGTGCAGTCGTTATGATATTTGCCTAGCATGTATAAGATGGCTAGTTTCAAAACACTGAAAAAATGCTTTAAAAATACTATTTTCCTTTTCTTGAGCTAGCTAGCTTCTCCCAATTTTTTTAAAAAATTAGTCCAGGTGTGATCGTTTAATCAATTTTCAAGTAATTTGAGGTATGAAGATTTTATTCCCTCCCAATTTCCCTTTATCTTTGTGAGAACTAAGGAGGACCTTATCTGAGATGCTTACTCAGGTTACGGTTCGACCCTGGACTAGGTTTCTTTATCTGTGTCTTTGTAGCGACTCTTCCTCTTATTCCTCAAGGTCATTCCTTCTACCCATTACAATTTCTACTGTGTATAGCAGGAGATCATAATCCACAGCCTGCAAGCTGCAGGGCTCTCCAGCTACATTTTTTAGCCCTGAGAATTCATCCCCAGCAACTCTGATCCTGAAAATTAGCTATAAATTACTGATTTGTGGTAGTACCATTTTTCAATTTATAATAATAATAATAATAATAATAATAATAATAATAATAATAATAGTGATGATTATAATGATGATGGTAATTCATTTGATTTGTTTGGCCTTTAAAAACTCCTTGGTCCCCTAAAAGAAAAAGAAACCAAAAACTGCCCTCAAAATTTAAGTTCAGTTCCTTTGATGATAACTTCATATCAAGTGCCATTTTCTGTGGCCTTTAAAGGACAATCAATCGATCAACAGATAGATAGCAGAGCCAGGTTGCAAATAAATAAATAAAGCATGATACCACTGTTTTACAGTGCCATAGTGCTAAAAACAGACCTGCTAAAATAGTCCTTCCATTTGATGTGGGGAATATAGTGGCCACAGGGAAGCAGTGACCATTTAGTGCAGGGACATTTATCAGGCAGAAGTGGTCAGTCACTCAGAAATGACAAATCTTTGGATCCAATGTTTGGACTTGAGACTTAAAACTGGCCAATCTTGGCTTTGGGAAAGGGTTCTGCAGAGCTGCAGTCTCTGTTTTCCTGAAATGTTGAATGAAATCCAGAGAGCTGAGTACACTCTTGATGAGGGGAACTTTGTATTACAGAAATCATTCACCCAGCCTATTCCTGTATAACCAGGCCACCAAGGAAAACATGCCTGGTTGATTCCTGCAGACATTTTAGAAAACCAGAATAATGTAATTGGACAGAAAAGGCTTGAAGCTCAGTCTGCCAAGAGGTATTTTGGACTCCATTGCATAAATGCATAAAATCCACACTTTTTACTTTCTGCAGTCACTTCATAAAGTATTTCTAATTGTTTGGAACTGCCAAAGATCAGTTGCCAAAAAGATTGCATAATTTATTCCTCAAACCTGTTCATATTTTTATGCTGGCAAAAACAAAAAAAAAATGTCTGAAAGGTGAGAAGACAGAGTCAAAATATCAAGAAAAGAGGAATTCAGCAAACAAGGATTGGGTATTGCATACTACTCCAAATTTCCCTACATGAATATTAAGCATACAGATGAGGCACAATCATATTAAATTATTAGAGATAATTACTTAACGTATAATGGGTATAAACAATGACCTTGAGGAACAGGAGGAAGAGCAGCAACAACGGGGGAGGAACCAAGACAATGATCAGATATCAGAAACCTGAGTCTGGGACGGAGCTGTAACCTGAGAGAGCGTCTCAGACAAGACCCTCCCTAGTTCTCACTAAGATAAAGGGAGGGAGGGGGGGACACTGCCTTTTATGAAATTTAGTATAATTACCACACCTCAGTATTATACAGCATAAGGAAATGCACCTGTGGTTATCAGATACCTTTTTCTTACCTGTCCCTCCATTTCATTGTAGCACAGGGAGTTTCTCAAAAGACTGTCCTACAAAAATCAGGCACAGTAGCGCTCTTGCTTGTGTCATTTAGGTTTAAAAGTTCACCCAGTAGTCAATTTAACTCCCATTATTGGGAGGGGAAAATGGAAGTGGGCAATTCAAGCATACTTTGGATTTAAAAAATGAACAGCCATCACAGGATTTTCATGTGTAAGCTAAGTAATACTGAGTTCCAAATAGCAACTGTAAGAGAGAAGCATAATGATGGGTCATGTAGCCTTAGTAAGTTTAACCTATAAAGCAATAATCAAATGTACAGTGCGGGAAGACTCATTCATTGACTCCAGCGAGTGCCCAATCCATGTAGTCTGTTTTGCAAGGCAGTACAGTTCTCTTTTTGCAGACTGGGAAGTAAGGGTTTTTAATAAGTAAGAGGAAGAAGAAGTAGACCTTGAGTGTGTCTGTGGTTTTGGAATCTTCCAAACTGGATTAGGTGAGAATCCCTTTATGTCACAGAACATTCTCAGCTCTCCCTCTGTTGCTGGGAACACAGCAGGAAGTGGGAAAGCAGTGAATTCCATCCAAATTGGCATCTTTTACCTCTTGAGTACTGCACAACTCAAGATTTTTCCTTCGCCAGTTTGATCCATAGTCCCTTTTCTAGATGGTGAGCCATTTGGTGTTCTTTGAAAAGTGCCATGAGTGACAATGCTGAAATAGAGTTAGCTTGACTCTCCAGAGCCACATACTGCAAAGATCAGTTTCCAACTACCCAACCCCCATCTCTGACTTTGCATACATTATATGTGCACACACTGAGAAGCCTAACAGAAATGCAGCAGAAATCTCTCCAACTGGTATATATATATATCCTATGACAAAAAAACATGTTGGTTCTGTGATGAGCAGACTAGATTCACAAAGGATGCTAAGCCAAAATGTGGTTTGTTTAGCTTTGGTTAACCATGATTGGTGCATCCAATTATTGTGGTTTGCAAACCATTGTTGGCTTGTGTATATAAATATTTATTTGTGCTGTGATTTATATGCTGCCTTGATGCCCAGAGGATGTTCAAGGTAGCTAACAATACAAATGAAACATAAAATTCAATAAAAACAGACTTGATTAGTTTGATCTGAAAAATCCTTGACTCCTTTCCTATACACAAAAAGGGGTGGTGGTGGTAGTGGAATGCAATAGAAGAGAATGCCTTTCCTCAACAAAATATTGTTTAAGCAAATCATGGCTTAGCATCATGTGTGAATTATACAACACCAAGAAGCCATCATTTTAACCTGGCTATTAAACAGATAGCAGGCCACTGGGGAATCCCAGGACTATAGGTTTGATGAGGGAGCAAACCCACCCCCCCAAAGGATGGCAGTGACAAACCCCTTCTTTGCAGCTGACAGGATGAATATGTCAGCAAAGTCACCAGGAACTATGCTCAACTTGAAGGAAACCTTACTTTTTAAAACTGACAAACAAAAGATACATAATTAAATAACAGTGACATCAATTAGCAACAGATAGATGCAGTAAAAACTCAACGTTCTGGAAAATGGAAATAACCTACATCAAAGATAGGGTTGTGGCATGTGTGATGCAGGTAGTTTTTGGTTCCTGATATCTTTGATCAGGAAAGGCCCTTGGGCAAACAAGTGGAGTGCTGATGCTTCCTTAGTAAATTCAACCTACAAAGAGACAACAGTCAAGAGTGTGTACGCAGGAAGCTAAAACAGCACTAAAATGGTCTCAAGCACTGCATCATCAAGTTCAGGAGCTCGTTGAAAGTGGCAAGGACATTACTCCATACTTCCTCAATTCTAACCTGCTTCCCTATATCCTCCTTCATCTGTCTGTCTGGCTTTTTTTTTTTTTGCAGCTGGAATATCTTCTGTCTTATATACTGGAATAGTTAAAGAAATCCTCCAGCAAAAAAAAAAAAAAAATCAAAGGAAGGAACTCAGCAATGCAGAAAGCTTACCTTTTCCTAACTCAGCCTTTCTCAAACTAGTGTGTTCCAAATGTGTTTGGACTGCAGCTTCCAGAGTCCCCAACCATCACTGTAGGAACTGGCAATGTTAAGAATGCACTCCTAGCATATTTGGAAAATGCCAGGCAGGGACTGCAATAAAGACATTTGGGGCCTTAAGAGGACAAACTGGATGAAATGAAATTTACAGTATCTCAGATGTGTAATTGAAGCTGTTCAAGTTCTAGACTGACAGTTCCAAAATAAAGTGGCCCTTCAAATGCTTGATGTTTGGAACAGTGAAAAATCCTCATATAAATTTCTACAAAGAAAAACAGTAGAGGGAGCTGTTGTTATGTGATTAAAATCAGCACTGGTTATCCCCAGTCCCTACCCCATGCTGAATTGAGAACACACATGCACAGACACATATATTTACAGTGACAAAATCTGCTTAGAAAAGCTTTAAGTCTTGTTGATGTGAAAATTATCATCAAAATATGCTGAATTTTAGATTTCTGTTTAGTCAGTGCCATTACACAAAATGAGATTGCCCATTCCATATGAAAAATCATCCTGCAAAGGGCAATGTTGTATGGTAATGGTGTTAAAAACAAGTAACACTGATGATGATTATGACGATGATTCATTTCATTCAAAATATTCCAGCAGGCTTTCTAGGGTATTAGAAAAGGATAGAAATTTAGATGGAATACTTAAAACAGATATTCTGGAAACTGGTTTGCCTATTTTTAATGCAAAAACAATATTATGAAGTGTTTTAGGTTTTAAAAAGTGTTCTACTTTTTAAAATCTGCTTATCAGAAACACGCTGAAAAATAACTATGATTAAGTTTGCAATATTAAACTTTTGGGATAAGTTAGAATGGCCTATAAATATTAAATACAGGAAAACAGTATAGGATTTAAACTAATTTTTTACCTGCACTTACTCGAGGTGACAAAAGTGTAAGAACTTTTGATGTGATCAGCTTTGTGGGATGCTCTTGGCTGCCAATCTTTAAAGAAAACTAGGATTCCAACTTGATTGAAATGAAATCAATAGTTTTGGTATCTTATTTTTGCAAAGAATTTAAATGTTGGTGCAGTGATATTCAAAGTAAATGTAAACCAATGGCCTTATCTTTTCATAATCCTTACTTACTGTTCTTCTGAAACAAAAATAAATGTGACAAAAATATAGATGTTTTAATTCAGCAAAACTTCATTTAGAAGGGGAAAAATATTTTAAATGCTACCAATTATGCATCTGGCTTTTCATCTTCCTTTTTCAAATGGTATCAGACATAATAAGATACATTTTCCACTCCATTTAACAAAAAATATTACTTATTGTTTAAACCTAATTAACAGATATTTTGAGGTGGTGAAGCTAGATAATTTTTCCAGTGTAATTAATTTTATATTCTGTATCAAACTTCCCAAAGCAGCAAAAAAATCTGGACAACCACACAAAGGGTCAGAGTGTTTGTTTTACGACTTTAAAGAAGAATGAGCAGATATTTTGGATTCAAGAGATTGGAGAACACCCCAGCAGTGTATCCAACCCCTTCAAACAATTACTCAGACAAAGCTTAAATTCTTCCTTTAGCTCTGATTGCCTCATACTCAAGCATGACCAAAAAAATAAAAACTAACAATATCAAGCAAACAAAAACTCAGTTGTCTTCTATATGGTTGAAGTTCCACATCCAAATGGTCAGAGTAACATCTCCCATCTATGTCAAGCCCACCACTTCAGCTATGATGCAGGCCAAATAATCTATATATTTTACATGCTGAGCTATTCAAGCTATTCATCACAATGCTAGATTATTTAGCATGTCATTTTTAAATTCTATATCATAGCTGATAAGGGAATGTATTGAGCTTTTATCTGATAAAATAATATCTAATAAATCTCCTGCTAGGTCTAATAGGCAAGCTTACTGCAATGGATTCCATGCGTACAGTATATACTTTAAAACTAACAGTACTACATGCACATTTTTTTTTCTAAAGCTCACCTGCATCATTGTCAGTGGTCACACATTCCCATCTATAAATGTTTTTATGAGAATAAATTACTTCGCATGATATTGTACATTATCAGAACTTACAGTGCCCATTTTTTTCTTGCTCTGACCTGTAGGTCACTAAACCACTCAAAAACTAATCCTATAAGCTTTTGTTGCTGTGAACAATGAAACAAATGAAGCTTTAGATTTCAACTAACATTCAAAAAGCAAGCGTACGTGCCCAAAATCTTATGGAATGCCTATTTTTTATTTCAAAAGCAGCTATGCCAGTCATATCACAAACTCTTGAAATGTGTGCTGCTCAGTTGCAACAGCATGTTCATGTCTATGAAAGACTGATGTTTGAAAAATACAGGTTCAAAAGTGCCCTGAATTTCTTTTAATTTATCCTGTGATATGTCAGTATAGCAGATATCAGCTAAATACTTCTATAAATAAACATTTTCCAAGAAGTTTAATTGTATTTCATTTTTGAATTTTATGGCAAGTTTCCCCACCCTATTGCCTTCTAGCTATCAGCTTAAAATTCCCATCACCCATTGTCTGTGATGATGCTAAAGTTGAAAGGCATCCTCTGAAGAAGGGTATTTTACAGTAGAATGTGGATGTTTTGAAATGATGTGGAAGAGATTATCTGGGAATGCACAGGAATTCAGCACTTCTTTAAAGCAACTATATCTTTTCTTAGACATGGGTGAAAGCTTTAAAAAAAGGTACAGCTGCTTTAGAGAGATAATTGCTCATGTTCCCCCAAGCACCTCTTTTTAAATTGTTTCCAAATCATGCCACAACCCCGCTTTACAGTTCAATTTGAAAACTTTTTCCATGTTTGCCAGTACAATATTATTCAACATTTGGATGACTATATCAAACAAATCTGAATGGCTTCCTTGCAAGGAATGTCATGTTGTAAGCTAAGACAGGGCCTGGGAAGATATTACGTAACATAAAGAAAAAATCCAAGTTTGGTTACAGGGCATTCATTGTGGAATTGCCAAGAGAAAAAAAGTTAAAGGTCAGTGTTAAAAACCTGTTTAAAGTTAGGCTAAATACTAAGAAGTATCTTTAATATACCTAATTTATAGATTAATGTGGTGCCAAGCTAGAATACATTAAGGTGGAAAGGCGGCAAGGTCTATGGGTAAGATAATGTATTGCTTTCATTAAAAAGCAATCTGCATGGACCATATCCACTAACACTGGAAACTCGGCAGCTGTCACCTTTATCAGGGAAACTAGAGCAAGCCACTACATTTTAATCACTGGAGTTTGTCAGGAACGAAAAACAGCCAGCTTCCCACAAATCAACAGACATGTATCCTGATAAGAAGAGTGAATTGGAAAAGGACAACTGCACCCCATGCAGTGCACCACCCATTCTGGTGTGATCAAAGCCCTGTAATTGGAGCCGATAAATCTACTGAATTAGACCCCAGGAAGAAACCACTCATCTTTCTTCAGACAGACAGATGCCGGCAAGGGGTAACAGTCTTGTGGCAATTATACGAATTTTCAGATTCTGGTTGTTTCTTTTTTAAAAAAAAAGATACAAGCAGAAAGAATAGATTACTATTGGGAGAACAGTTGTTTGTTTTGCAGTACCACAAGAAATTTGGTTTCCTATCTTCATTTTAATAGGGTTCTGTAACACTCATGTAGATGGAGAGATAGAGAAAACTTAACTCAAGTAGAAGCCCATATGCAATGGTATTTTTCTTAACTGTTCAATTTTAAAGGGCCTGAGATGAATACATGTATTTGGCTGCAATCTTACAGTCTGTTGAATGACCACTAGGATATTCCAGAAGTATTGCTTCACCAGGAAAAAGCTTGCTGGTAGGAGGGCATTTATAACTGCAAAGGAGACCTTTCTGCATGAACTGATGATGCTCACTTTTAATTCTTAGTGACCACATAGATATTCTCCAGGTTGATTAACACCAAATACTGTACATCTCATCAGTTAGAATGTATAGGCATGATTATGGATAACAATAAATGAGCTCATAAAACATTCACAGAGGCACTACAGGATATTTTAAATTTTTGCACCGTCCATTTGTGAAGCTGGAGTTTTGATGATCTTTTGGCCGGGGGTGCTGTGAAAAAATCACTGAGACACTAAGGGTGCCATGAACTAAGAAAGTTTGGAAGTTCTGCATTATGCAATTGTTGGTTGCTTGTTTAATTTATAGTCATAGACCAAATCTGACAAAAGGAAAAGGAAGGGGGAAAATGTATCTTATAGGTGAAGCATAATTGTAAAACCAGACAAAAAGAAAAGAGATAAAATTCTCATCCAGGAACAAAGGTATTTATCTTTCTGGGCCAAAATTTGAGTTTTGATCTTGAAAGCAGAGTAACAGAATTTTGTCACTGCCAAGGATGTGGACTGCCAGACTGCTCACTTGAGGGAATGATATTAAAGGCAAAACTGAAATACTTTGGCCACATAATGAGAAGACAGGACAGCCTGGAGAAGATGTTGATGATCGGGAGAGTGGAAGGCAAAAGGAAGAGGGGCCGACCAAGGGCAAGGTGGATGGATGATATTCTAGAGGTGACGAACTCGTCCCTGGGGGAGCTGGGGGTGCTGACGACCGACAGGAAGCTCTGGCGTGGGTTGGTCCATGAAGTCACAAAGAGTCGGAAGCGACTAAACGAATAAACAACAAGGATGTGGAATCATACTGGTCAGCCAGCAATAGCTGAATGGTCTGTACATCCCGGAAAGTCCACTAAAGGGGTGCAGAATATCTATGTGGAGATATAGTAAAACATGACTTAAGGATTCCACTTCATTTGACCCACAAGAGCATAATTGGTCATTATAAGGGACTGTTTTACATTTCCCTTCCAGGTCAGCAATAGACAAGGTGTCACAACAGACGAGAGTGAAAAATCTACTTTTAGATATTCCTAATGTCTCAGGGAGTTTCCACATAGGAGCAAAGCTGCTTAAAAATTGTATTTGGGTAAGGAGGCAGAATTAGTTTGCCACTCTGTGCCCAATATATGTGAGCTTATTGTTTTGGCTGCCTGGTCATAACTTAGCATATGAAAGGCTTCCTAAGATACCCCTGGTGAATGAAGTTCCTTTTCCATCATCGCTCTCCCGTGGTGGAATTATTATCCAGTGATTGCAAAGGGAATGATTAAAGGTATCTTTATACTGATGCACTCTCAGACACCCTCTTCACTTTTTTGACTGTTCCTTGCATACAACCCTGTGGAAGCCATAGCTGTTTGGGTATTCCTTATGAAATACTAGGAAATAGGTCCCTCCGGGAGTTATGTAACATTCCTCTGGTATTGCTGTTACCACCAAATCTTTCCCCAGTTTGGAACTCTTCTATTTCTTTTAATAATTAAATGTGGAGATAATACAGATAGGTTCAGTATATGGATATAAAGTTTCAAAACAGGAATCAAAATAGCATTTATAGTTCAACTTTAAAAGGTTGATTGAAAATTGCATTCCTCTACACTGAATAAGAAAAGCTTGCTGTTAATAAGACATCTTATGTCTTATTAACTTAACGCATCTACCTGAACAAAAGTTTTTTCTTCTGTAATTGAAATTACTGTTATTTATACAAGTCACTCTCTCTGCTGGAAAATAAAGTTCTCTCTGACATGTCCTTCTCCCCAAACCTGAATTCCTTCTCTTCTCCATGACAGTTGAGGTTTGGACTGCTCTCCATTCCTTACCTCCTCCCTCTGGAATCTAGCTGAAGGTGCTCTGCTGTAAAATTTGTTGAGTGACAGATTTCATTTACTCAGTCATCACACACGCACACACAAACACACACACAGGCAATCTGAGTTATGCCTGTAAAACAATGCAGAGCCGCTGCAAATAATTCTCTCTTAGCACATCTGATCATCTTCAGCTTGGATTTTACGAGGTATGTTATTGAAAACTGCAGGAAGGTCAGTTAATACAATCTTTGGATGAAGCTTCCCACATTTTGCTTGGGGAAAAAAAAACATTCTCAGAAATGACTTACAGTAATAGAGGTATGCCCTGACTGTATGATTCAGTGGCCAAGTTCAGTGAATCAGAGCCTTCAGTTTGGAGTCTAACAAGTCTGAAATGAGATGTGGGTATCCCTTTGATTAGTGTGGAAAAACCACATATGGCTGTGTTTTCCCCCATTTTGTTTTAAAGAAATTTGCAAGCACAGTACATATTTCTGTGATGTAGAGAAATAGCTGTTTCTACAGTAGACACTTAGTCTAGTATTTCCATCCTTTTCCTATCAATTTTAACCATAAAATCCAGACTGAAATACCACTATTATTAACTAGTTGCTTCTAATGTTTTCTGGATTGTCCTCTCATCTTTTTTTAAAATTTAATTTCTATTTTTTTTGCTCCCATTCTTCACTTAAAGCACAATACAACATCAGCTTGTGCAATGCCTACAGGAAAAGTTCTACAGAACATTTTCAGACCTGCTGTGCTTTTAATTAGAAACTTCTTTTTGTCTTGAGTATCTAATTGCTTCACTTTCAGTGAAGATGCAACATTACTGAATTGGTCCTTAATTAGGCAGTTCCTGTTTTCTGCTGTATGTATTTAATTTCTCCTTTGGTTTCCATAATTCATTCCCCCTCTCACTCGCATAAAAATTACACTACTTCACAGCATAGCTTCCAGGAAACAGAAACTAATTAGGGGACAATTAAATGGTAATTCATCCCTAATGCTACTCTGTGTTGACTGATCAAAAGCTGGAGCTGTAAGGATGAAGGGCCTTTGCTGAGTACAAAAGATCTTGACTATTGGAATGGGCAGTATTAGAAAATATAGCACTATATAAAGTGTTGTTTGGAAGCAAAATTAACAGCTGACTATTGAAAAACTACCTCAATAGTACCAAAGGGTTGTTGTTGTTCAGTCATTAAGTTTTGTCTGACTCTTCGTGACCCCATGGACCATAGCACGCCAGGCCTTCCTGTCCTCCACTGTCTCCTGGAGTTTACTCAAATTCATGTTCATTGCATTGGTGATGCTATCTAACCATCTCATCCTCTGCCATCCCCTTCTCCTTTTGCCTTCAGTCTTTCCTAACATCAGGGTCTTTTCCAGTGAGTCCTCTCTTTGCATTAGGTGGCCAAAGTATTTGAGCTTCAGCTTCAGTATCTGTCCTTCCAATCAGGGTTGATTTCCTATAGGATTCACTGATTTGACCTCCGTGCAGTCCAAGGGACTCTTAAGAGTCTTCTTCAGCACTCAGCCTTCCTTATGGTCCAACTCTCACAGCCATACGTTACTACTGGGAAACCATAGCTTTGATTATATTGACTTTTGTCAGCATGGTGCCGCCCAGAGTCCCCCGTATGAGGGAGATGGGCAGTGATAAAAATATAATAAATAAATAAATAAATAAATAAATAAAACGGTGATGTCTCTGCTTTTTAATATGCTGTCTAGGTTTGCCATAGCTTTCCTCCCAAGGAGCAAGCATCTTTTAATTTCATGGCTGCAGTCATTGTCTGCAGTGATCTTGGAGCCCAAGAAAATAAAATCTGTCACTGCTTCCATTTCTTCCCCTTCTATTTGCCAGGAAGTGATGGGACCAGATGCCATGATCTTAGTTTTTTTAATGTTGAGTTTCAAGCCAGCTTTTGCACTCTCCTCTTTCACCGTCATCAAGAGGCTCTTTAGTTCCTCTTCACTTTCTGCCATTAGGGTGGTATCATCTGCATCTCTGAGGTTGTTGATATTCCTCCTGGCAATCTTATTTCTGGCTTGTGATTCATCCAGCCCAGCATTTCTCATGATGTACTCTGCATATAAGTTAAATAAGCAGGGTGACAAAATACAGCCTTGTCGTACTCCTTTCCCAATTTTGAACCAATCGGTTGTTCCATGTCCAGTTCTAACTGTTGCTTCCTGACCCACATACAGGTTTCTCAGGAGACAGGTAAGGTGGTCCAGTATTCCCATCTCTTTAAGAATTTGCCACAGTTTGTACCCAAAGGGTACTGTTATGTAAATAAGCTCTATGATGTCAGTGTAAAAATTGTGGCCCAAGCTCCCTTCAGGCCCTCTTTTGTGGGCTACTAGAACTGGTGAGACCAAAAATGTGCATCCTTCCTTAGGCATTGGGAGGGGGCATTTTAAGGAGCAAAATGGTGGTTTTGGCCTTGAAGATGTTTAAGGCTCCAACTTCACCCCTTAAAACTTCTGACAGCCCTTCCCAAAAGTGGGGAGCACACATGATACGCTGCACAAAACCTAGTATAGTCCTCAAGCTGACAGAAGTTGCAAGTCTATGATATGAAGAGAAAGTAAGTCACTTTGGTTCCTTTCCTCATGCCACTTGAAATATATTTCAAATTATTAGATTAGATTATTTTTTTCAATTACTAATTACTGTCATTACAGTAAGCTTTAGAATAAGGACTGGTAGAAAAAGATTGGACGCAAGTGACTGGGGATTCTGAGTGCAGTGGAAGTTGCAGTGGTATAGGGCTGTTACACTGAGCTTTGTGGGAGATTCTCCAGAGGGAGGGAACAGGCAGGACGGAGCTCCAGCTATGCACTCTGGTGAGGGAGGGGCTTGGACAGGGTAGTAGGATGCATGGAGTAGATGGTGGGTTTGGGAAAAAGTTTTCATAGGTGTTGATAACTGTGTGATAGTTGAGGGGACTGGCGTTAGGATGAGGTATATAAATGTGACCCTGATAGGGATTGCTATTGGAGGTGGTATGTTAGAAGCTAGGCCAGGCCTGCACAATGTAGCTAGTGGATATGTGGTAAGTGTTGAAATGGGATCTTAGGCAGGATGAGCCTGGGCAAAGAAGTGGCTTAAGAAATTAAGAAATTGGCTTTTTTTTTTTTTACAGAGTCTGGAATGCAGATATGTGAAGGAATACCAGGGAGGTCATTACATGAGGAAAGGGATCCACACACTGCTGCAGTTCCCTACTTTTAATCCAGTGGCTCCAAAGCTGGGCCAGGGTGGCTGAATGCTCAGGCATCTTGGACTCACTCTGCTGCTGCTAAATGTCAGAAATAAATAAATAAATAAATAAATAAAGTATACATTTGTAAAACAAGTATTACTAGAGATAAAGAAAGAGATATATAGGCAAAATAGTTATATTTTTGGATGCCCCAAACTCCTCAACTTTGTTCAAAACAAAATGGTTAAATGTGGAACATCCAATGAATCTTCTCAGAATTAATCTTCTGTTTCTAATTTCTGTATGCTTAAAAGCCCGCTAAAGGCAAAATATGAAAAGCCTCTTTTTAAATTAAAAATTATGAACTAATAATTGAGTAGGAAAATAAAATATTAATCTGTTATTATGTATTTCAGAAATAACTATATTCATGTCCGCATTTCAACAACTATGTAAAGAACATCGCAATACTTTATATGGAAAGCACATGGGACATTTCCCCTTGGCTATCATTCTGTCTTGGACTAAAAATTCTTGTAATCCATCTTCTAGAAAATTACTTAAAGAAAATCGTCCCTAGTTTGTCAGCCCAGCTAAAGGAGGCACCTTGGTGTTTGGTTTTCTTCTGTTTTTCAAGAAAGGATCTGAGTATTTCATGTTGATTGCTTGATTGGCTGCAGTGGGACTCTTTAAAAATACTAAAAAAATCAGGAATCCAGTAGAAATCAAACAGAAGCTGTCATCAATCATGTGCCTGGGATATTAGGTGAGGTTTTTACTCAGGAAGATGTCATTAAAAGTTGAAGAAATTAATTGGTGCCATTGAACATAATGGTCTTTTCTGACACAGTTCCTCAAATGTACAGAAAAATTATGGATAAGGCAAATTCCTTGTGGGATTTTTATAGAAGTCTGCTTTGTTCTGTTATTGTTTATTGTAAATGTTATTACTGTGATCTGTTGCCCCATCATGTTTTGTCTATACTGGTATGCCATTTGGCTTCTCATAACAACTGAGAGCCTCAGATATCAGCCAAAATAACATTTATTTTTAATTTCCTTACCTTCTATATTCCCAATGCACTCTCCAGGCATGAATCTGGTGTTTAAAATTTCATACCCAAAGACATTGTGCTTTTTATAGATTACAAATTATTTTATGCATTTTCAGACAATCTTTGTTTGGAAAGACCTGTATGTAATACAGCTAGGTATGGGCAAGGAGCTGTCCCAGTATAAAAGGTAAACATAAAGACTCCCCCAGGTTGAAATCAATTCCTGGTGATTTCATAGTCATATCTATGTAGCCTAACGAGCAATGATATGCAAATGGTCTGTCATTTCTTTTGTAAGGGTGGAATCTGGTGAAGTAGCACCAGCTGCATTTTGTAAACCTGTCTCAGCTACTCAAGCCCACCAAGCAAACCACTATGTACCCATTAATTCAAAAAGGTAAAAGGAAAAAGGCTAGTTTTGAAACTTGGGAGAACTGGCCAATATAGAGTATATATAGCCTTTGGCATGTTTGAAGGGGCAATTTTCTCTGTGTGTGGCTTCAATCTTGTCTGCAATAAAGAACCTCTTCTAGCCAAGTCATCTCATGAGTGTCTTCTGGCGTTTAACTCTATTCCTGAATAAAAGGTTAAGTGCCTGGATTTATTGTTGAGGTCTGGTGTGAAGTTTCTTCTTGAAGAGTCCCCCCTGCCCCACTTCCCAGTCTGGTCTACAGCCTTGGGACTTCCTTGTCGTCCCTATTCAAGTACTAACTAGGCGCAGCCCTCCTTAGCTTTCTCAGGATCAGCTAAGATCAATCAGGTGCAGTTATGACTGTTACAATTTAACAGTATGTTTACAGCACTTACCCTATATGAATATTTACTTTCAGCTTGATCCTATGCTTGCTATTTCAAAGTATGACCCTTTCCTTTCTGGAAGTATATCTCTACTTATAACCTAGTCACTAGCAAAATAAACCCTGCTGAACTTGAATAGATAGGATGCTTCGCGTGTTCTGTTGTGCAATCACTGTTTTGTTCTCAGTATTTTATTGAGGGGCAGGGAGGTCCAGATAATGTCCTTAGCTTATAAGTCTCCCACCAATCTTCTCTTCCTTGTCACACTATTTCAATTCCCAGCAGAGAGGAACTAATGGAATAGATGCACAATGAATTAACTCCCTGTCCTTATTCTGGTGTCAGAACAATGATGCATTGGCCTGCCTTTCTTCACTATCCTAGTTTTGGATGCCAAGTATCTTGTGGTATGGGAAAGGGCAGGATAAAGACTATGTAAATAGTCTTTTTGGGATGGGAGGAGATGGGTGGTGACAAATTTGATAAATGTCATGTTCTCATTCTAATGTCTGGTTAACATTGTAACGTTTCACATGTCATTCTCTGTTCCGTATCCTTTCACCCGGGGTTTTTCCATTCTTTCGCCCTCCCTTGTTTTGAGGGCTTGGAATGCATGTTTGGGTTTGCGCTCCTGTTCAAGGTTACTTTCCCAGGCGCGTCTAACGGCTTTCAGCACCTGGGAGGGGGAGCGTCCTGACGGGCAACGGGGCGGGACCGGCCCACAAGCAAGGCTTTTAAGTTTGTATTTGGCGCGCTTTTGCTCATTCTCAGCTTTCTCTGTATTTGCATACTATTCCTTTAATAAATCAGTTATCTTTAAGCCCGAGCTTGTGAGACTGAGTATTTGGGTTTAGGCAATCGTTACATAAAGCTGAGAATCATTTTACCCATTTTCCGCTAGCCCCATCCAATCATTGGATAAGAGGGAACGCTAGCGATGACAGAAACTCAACCCCAGCTTCGCGCAAGTGAGGGAAGCGAAGAAGAGCGGGAGGCGGTCAAAAGCCGGCCAGTGCTAACTTCGAGAGCGCAAAGAGCAGCCCGTCGAGAGTTGCGAGATATCCAATTGGACGAGCTGCTGATATCCATGCAGGAGAGTCTCAGGAGTGAACATAGAACTGTCATGGAAAGAGCACAGGGGAGGGGGTCTCCACAATTGACCTGGGAGCACGAAGTCCCCTTGTCACCGAGGGTGGTGGTAACCAACCAACCCTCGGAGGAGCCGGTCACTCCGGCCCGTATGAGGGCATTAGAAGATAAAATGGATTTAATTGTGACGATCCTCAAGGATCTACCCAAAGAGGATCTACCCGGAGAGGCAGAGCCCACCCCGGAGGATTGGGAGGAAGAGCCGTCACAGTACCCCAGGCATAGTACCATGGTGACCCGGGGGAGAAGCAAGACTCGATCAGCCCGTCAAGGGGGGGAGCGAGAGGCAAGACCTCCTAGGGATCGACCACCCATGGGGGCTCGGCGCACGCTGACATTAGCGGCACCGCCACAGCCAGCTGAGCCGGCAAGATCCTTCCCACCATTTGGAGTGAAGTTCGATGGGGATCCCACCACGCTCTCCTTCTTTATTACTAATGCCAAGCACTACATAGAAGATTGGGGTCGAAATTTTCGGTCTGAACATGGCAAGGTCAATTTCATTGCCAACAAGCTGAGAGGAAAGGCAGCGGATTGGTATGTGCAACTATGCCAAGCTGAGGCAACTGAGTTAGAGGACTTCGATGACTTTTTGTGGGCACTTAAAGAGCATTTCGAAGACCCCCTAGCTCAAGAAACGGCCAAAAATGACCTGCGGAAACTTTACCAAGGGTCCCTCCCAGTTGCCAAATATGCGTTGGAGTTTAAAGCTTTGGCAGGAAAAGTGGAAGACTGGTCTGAGCCAACAATCATCGAATTGTTCAAGCAGGGGCTTGAACCCGAAATCCTTCGATGGGCTCTGGGCAGAGATGATCCTAAAACGCTATATGGGTGGATTCAGTTGGCGGGCAGCGCAGAAAATGCCCTACGAACCTATGCCCATACCAAAGAGCTTAGACAAACACGTCTCGCTAGAGGAGCGCGCACATCTGGACTTGCCAGCCGCCCCAAACCAAAAACCTGGGAAGAAGAGAGGGAGCAACGGTTCTCCAAGGGTCAGTGCCTCAGATGTGGGAAAGAAGGACATCGAGCCACTTCGTGCCCAAGACGCCGTCCAGAGGAACGACAGACGAAACCTACAGTAAAGACGCCTGCTCCTGCTCCACCACGAAAACTGAAGGCAGCCCTCGCGGAACTGGACCCCCCAGACCTTCCCTTCGGTGAAGAGGAGGAAGAGTTGCAATTCGAGCAGCCGGCGGGAAAAGCCTACCACCTGCCCTGAAGGGCGCCCTAGGGCAGGTGGAAGAAACCGGGCGTAACCATGATTCGGTGAGTGGAAATTTCCCCACACTGACTGTTAAAGTTAAACTAAGCTCAAAAACCAAAACGGTGGAAGTGTGGGCCATGCTAGACTCGGGTTGCTCCCGTTCCCTGATGCACCCTGATGTCGTAGCGGCTCTGGAACTGCCCACGTTCCCTTTGCCAAGACCCATGATTTTCACCCAATTGGATGGAACTATGGCGGGAGGGAAAGCAGTCAATCTTTCCACGGGACTGGTCGCCTTGCAGATGGGCTCCCATCAGGAAAAGCTGCCATTTGTGGTAGCTCCAGTGGGGGGTCCTCTGGTAATCTTGGGGATGCCTTGGTTTGTGAAGCAAAACCCTTTTATCAACTGGCTGCATAGAACTGTGACGTTTGCAGATGGATTTTACAAAGTACCCGAAAAGGACCTACTGGAGGACATGGAGGGTGGAGGGGTAGCGTATACCACTGTGCAAACGCTTCAACCTCTTGAGGGGCTACCCAATCAGTACCAAGATTTTGCTGAAGTATTTGGGGAAAAGGAAGCAGATCGCTTGCCACCCCACCGAAAAACGGACTGTGCCATTGAGTTTTTACCAAATGTAAAATTGCCTCACCCAAAAATATACCCCATGTCTCCCAAAGAGCTTACCACGCTAAGGGAGTTCATTGACAAAAATCTAGCTAGAGGTTTCATTGAGCCGGCAAATTCCCCGGTAGGAGCGCCTGTCCTATTCAGGCCAAAAAAGGATGGGTCATTAAGGCTTTGTACCGATTTCCGCGGGCTCAATGCGGTCTCAATATTAAATAAATATCCTTTGCCCCTGATCAAAGATATGTTATCACATCTGGCCAGAGGCAAAATTTTTTCAAAACTGGATTTGAGAGAAGCCTACTTTCGCATTCGCGTAAGGGAAGGGGATGAGTGGAAGACAGCATTCAACTGTCCTCTTGGGGCTTTTCAATATAAAGTCTTACCATTCGGGTTATCTGGGGCACCTGGGGTTTTTATGCAACTAATCAATGAGGTCTTGCATGACCACCTATTTAAGGGGGTACTGGTATATTTGGATGATGTATTGATTTATACTGAAACCATGTCAGAACATACCCACCTGGTGCGTCAGGTACTGGCTAAATTGCAAAAAGCACAGCTGTATGCAAAACTGTCAAAATGTGCCTTTCATCAGTCCCAAATTGATTACCTAGGGTACCGGATTTCAGCTCAGGGCATTGAAATGGACCCTGCAAAAGTAGAAGCCATCGTGGCATGGGAACCTCCCCGTACCAGGAGACAATTACAGAGTTTCCTTGGATTCTCTAATTTCTATCGAACATTCGCCCAAAATTTTGCGGAAATCGCCCTCCCCCTTACTGAACTGTTAAAAACTAAAGGACAGGGCGATACGCGACGTTCAAAGAACCCAGGCGCGCTCCTTAAATGGACTCCCGCA
This sequence comes from Candoia aspera, assembly GCF_035149785.1. Taxonomy (NCBI): domain Eukaryota; kingdom Metazoa; phylum Chordata; class Lepidosauria; order Squamata; family Candoiidae; genus Candoia; species Candoia aspera. The sequence goes on along the minus strand of NC_086154.1, from coordinate 211,748,189 downwards.
TGTCAGCAAGCGTTTGAAGCGCTCAAACAAATCTTTACCACAGAACCGATTTTACAGCATCCAAACCCCTCTAAACCCTTCGTGGTACAAGTCGATGCTTCTGATTTTTCCATAGGAGCAATTCTATTACAAGCTGACCAATCTGGCTCTTTAAAACCCTGTGCCTACCTCTCTCGCAAATTCACGGAAACAGAGAGAAGATGGCATGTTTGGGAAAAGGAGGCTTTTGCTGTAAAGACAGCGTTAGAGACATGGCGACACCTATTGGAAGGCACTTCACACCCTTTTGAAGTCTGGACTGACCATAAAAATCTGGAAGCTTTAAGCACCAGTCGAAAACTCAGTCCCAAACAGCTGCGCTGGGCTGAGTTTTTCAACCGCTTTGACTTCACCCTTAAATTTATACCAGGCAAGAAAAATTTCTTAGCTGATGCCCTCTCGCGCAGACCCCAAGATGCTGGCCCAGGGCCAACGGTCCAAGGTACCGTCTGGACCGACAAACAATTAGGTTTGGCAGCGGTGACTCGCAGCCAGACCCGAACGCAATCAACTCCGCCTCCAGCCGCTCCGCCTTCCAGCCGCCCGCCTCTCTTGTCAATTACCTCCGATTTGCAACAACAGTTGCTCTCCCACCTTAAAACGGATACTTGGTTGCAAGCCAATAGACACCTGTTCACTTTCACCGATGATCTTGCCTGGCGCAACGATCGTCTCTATGTACCCGAACCAATGCGGAAAACCATACTCCAGCGCTGCCACGATGACAAGCTAGCTGGACATTTCGGCTACGTGAAAACTTTGCACCTCGTTCGCCGCCAATTCTGGTGGCCAACTTTACTCAAAGACTTAAAGCAATATGTCACTGCGTGCCCTGTATGTGCGGCGATAAAGCGCAAACCGGGCAAGCCCCAGGGTCTCCTTCAACCCGTGGCCACTCCATCTGTCCCTTGGCAGGATATCTCTATGGATTTCATCGTTGATCTACCCCCTAGTCAACGAAAAACCGTCATTTGGGTTGTCAAAGACTTTTTCTCCAAACAAGCCCACTTTATCCCATGCGCTTCTATCCCCACCGCACAACAGCTGGCACGCCTCTTCCTCATCCACGTGTACCGCCTCCACGGTATCCCCGCCCGTTTGGTGAGTGACAGAGGCACACAATTTACGTCACAATTTTGGCGGGCATTTCTGAAACTTTTGGGTACGAAACAATCACTTTCTACCGCCTGGCATCCGGAAACGGACGGATCTACAGAGGCGGTTAATTCTACATTAGAACAATACCTCAGAGCTTTTGTTAACTACCAGCAAGACAACTGGGTCGATCTCCTCCCATTTGCTGAGGTCGCTTACAACAATTCCATTCATCAAACCACTGGTCAAGTTCCCTTTAAAACAGTTTTTGGGCGTGAATTTGTTCCGATCCCTGAACTTCCTCATCCTCAGCCGCTCCCAGCCACCCTCGCTGGCTGGGCAGACTCTCTCAAAGACTCATGGTCTAATATCCTACTCGCTCTCCACCATGCCCAAGCTACCTATAAACGCCATGCCGATGCAAAGCGTTCCCCAGAACCATCCTTTGCGGTCGGGGATCAAGTCTACCTATCAACTAAGTTTATCAAGTCCTCACAACCCTCAAAAAAACTTGGTCCTAAATTTGTCGGTCCTTTTTCAATTGTTGCTCAGATCAACCCTGTTACGTTTAAACTTGATTTACCTCACAACCTTAAACGTTTACATCCTGTTTTCCATTGTAGCTTACTCAAACCCTACCTGTCGTCGGACCGTTGGCATCCGCAACCCACTCCTCCACCTCCCCTCATGATTGACAACCAGCAACACTTCGAGGTGACATCTATCCTCGATTCCAGACGCCTGCGCTCCGCTCTACAGTACCTCGTCCGCTGGAAACATTTCCCTCATCCTGAATGGGTTGCTGCTCCACACGTACATTCTCCACGTCTCGTAGCCCAATTTCACTCTGCCTATCCTAATAAACCGGCTCCCTGATTTTCTTTGGGGGGGCAATATGTCATGTTCTCATTCTAATGTCTGGTTAACATTGTAACGTTTCACATGTCATTCTCTGTTCCGTATCCTTTCACCCGGGGTTTTTCCATTCTTTCGCCCTCCCTTGTTTTGAGGGCTTGGAATGCATGTTTGGGTTTGCGCTCCTGTTCAAGGTTACTTTCCCAGGCGCGTCTAACGGCTTTCAGCACCTGGGAGGGGGAGCGTCCTGACGGGCGACGGGGCGGGACCGGCCCACAAGCAAGGCTTTTAAGTTTGTATTTGGCGCGCTTTTGCTCATTCTCAGCTTTCTCTGTATTTGCATACTATTCCTTTAATAAATCAGTTATCTTTAAGCCCGAGCTTGTGAGACTGAGTATTTGGGTTTAGGCAATCGTTACAATAAATAAATAAATAATGGTCTGGAGATGAGATAGATTCCATATCATGGGGATAGGCCTGGGGTGATAGTGTAAATAATTTGTGAAAAAAACCCTCACTTATCTTCAAATCTGGAGAGAACTATCAGCATATTTGCATTCCCATGGCTGACTTCTATCCTGTCTTTATTGCCTCTGCCCTAACTGCCAAATGGTGCTGTCCTGATTTTGTGTGTGCAAGACATGATAAGCAAAACAGTTGATTCCTCTAGTTTTGTTGCCTTCTATTTCTGCATATCATTAGCTGGTGAGAAAAGTCCTACTAATGTCAGGGTTCAATATTTCACTGTTATGCCATTGTTATTGTCATGCTATTCAAAGCCTCAGCAAGTAATTTTCATTATGTTTCACACCACTTTTCCAGTTCTTTAGAGAAACACAGAGTAAGTCTGACTATGGACCAGAGAGGAGGGGACAAACTGACATGGAAACACCAGTAAGTGCCTCTCTGACCCCAGCCACTGATGACCACTTGACTTTGTCTCCAATGTAATGCATAACAGATTTTACACACATTGTAGCTGTCATTGGATCCTGTCAGCTTAAAGGGGAAAGCACTACTTTAACATTAGTACAGCTAAAGATGACTTAATCCTGTCATGGCCGGAGAGGGAGGTGAGGAGAGAGAAGGTGTTAGATCCAGCTTCAAGTCTACCCTCAGCCATGGAAGTCCACTGGGTAATTTTGGGCCAAACACTCTCTCAGCACTAGCTATCTCACAGGATTGTTCTTGTGGTGAAAAATAGAAGAATAGTACTATCTTGAACTCCTGAATCAAAGACTGGATTCAGACCTAACAAACAATAATAAAGATTATGAGGAACTGGTAGGAAAAATGATATTGCCAGGGCATGTTTGTGCTGAGGATAGGTGCAAGCTGGAAAAGACACCATGTCTCTCACTTTTGGCAATGCTTGGTGCTGTCCATCTGGAAGCTGACTTGTAAGGGACTCAACCATTTTAAATGAACTTTGGGACAGGACGATATACAGGTAGTCCTCGACTTACAACCACAATTGGGACTGAAATTTCTATTGTAAGTCAAGTCACCATGTGACCAGATCCAATGTTACAACTATTTTTACAGTGGTTGTCAAGTGAATCCAGCTTCCCCAACAGGTGTTTTTTGTGATCAAGTGACTGAGGGACACTGCAACCAGTCGTAAATGCGAACCAGTTGCCAAGCACCCAAAATGTGTTCTGGTGACCGCAGGGGGTGGTGCGACATTTTGCAGTGCTTAGAAATGCTTTACAGGCCATAAAGCACCCATTCCAAAGCTGTCATAGCTTTGGACCATTGTTAAACAAATGGTTGTAAGTTGAGGACTACCGTATAGCAGAGAAGTAAAGTGGATGAAACACAAACTTTTCTTTAGCTTCTATTTTTCTTTTCCCAAAGCAGAAAAAGATCTTGGAGAAGAGGGCTATGAAAGAAGTAAATGTTAGTCAGGAAAAGGGTGAAACATAACCTCCACCTGCCATTTCCACTTGCTACTACTCTTCTATAACAATCTCTTGGTGATGATTTTCTTAACGGTGGCAACACACAGCAAAACTTTCTCCCAGCTGTATAGCTGTTGGGCATCTTTCTTCTGCAGCTTGCAAGTTATGGAGATGTTTACTTTAAATCTGCAATATATTTAAAAAACAATCCTGTACAAATTTAAGTTGTTGTTGTTGTAATAAGTACGAATTACATATTTTGAATCAAACTTTCAGACATCTTAGTAGCTTTTATATTTTCTTTTATTCCACATGCAATACTATGAGTGCCAAAGCTATAGTAAAAAGGTAACTGTATAATAAAAATACTTTGTTTTTATTAATAACGGTTAATACTTTTATTATTAATGCTACGTTTTTTTCCATTTTTCTAAAATCATTCTCCTGTAGAAAAAAAGGCAATACCCATGAACAGATTACTTTTTGTTCAGTTCATGTCTAGATACATCAAGAAAGACAGAGTATAATTTCCAGGCTTTTTACTAATTCTTAACTCTTTCTTGGAAATGGCTCAACTTGATCATGTTTGCATTTGGTTTGCATTAGAGCATATCAGTGCAAGAACAGAAGTGAAGAGCTAAGTTAATTTTTAATAAAAGGAGAAAGCATTCTGACATTTCATAGCTTTAGAGAAATGAATGAAAACTCTAACAAGGCTACAAGAAAGAAATCTCATTCTGTCCACTTTTTGGTGCTGTCTTTAATTTGTGTAATTTCAATCATAGCAGAGTGATAATAAGAACCTGATTCCTTGCTGAATCATTTTGAAAGATTAGGCACATAGTAATTCCTTCAGAGAGGTCTTCTGACGTTTTGTGCCTTTTGATGTTTGCACTATTATGCAGACCTGATAAGTAGATGAATGACCATGATAGATGGGCATAATGAGAAAGTGATAAGGATTCAGGCATCTGGCATGAGTTATGTGTCTCTCATCCAGGAGGGCCAATGCCCTCACTTTTATCTTCACTCTCTAATTTCTTAATTACAAAGGAAGCATACATTCTGCTCTCTGCATGTGTATTTGGCAAAGAGCTCCACTTGTACTCATCCAAAAACCAAACCTGTATTACTATATTATTGTTTACTGCATATCCCTGTTCAAAGTGTTTCCCTTTCTTGTCATCTCATCTTAAACATTTATAATGACTATTACTTACAGAAGGTTTCAGGAAAAGGAAAAGGACATTTTATTACCATGTCTCATAGACAATAATTAAAAATATCTGAGTAGACGTAATGGTATGTGGGAATGACCTTGGGAGACAGGAGAAAAGCTGCAGACAGGATAGCCAGCATGTAAAAGCCATCTCAGTCCACAGAAGGAAAGGGGGCATGGGAAGCGTTTCAGAAGGGACCCTCCCTAGTTTTCCAGAGAGTAAAAGGAGGGGAGAAATACTTTGAGACTTGCAAGATTGATGTTAGCCCTTCAAGGTAGTCCAGACAAAAAGCACAACAATGAATACTAACTCTATCTTTATTGCAAGGTTACATTAAGAGAATCTTGAATTAATCTTAAAAAGTGTCCATGTTTTATATAGAAAGGCCCCTGTTTTTCCAATCAACTACATTTAATAACCAAAGTGAACATGAATAATTAATGTATTAATTAAGAATTAATGAAGTAAAGCTGAAGAAGAAAGCCAACCAATTTCCATGATATGATCTTTGGCATATATCCCACCATTTTAATCAGGAATCACTTTGATATTTAAAAAACAATCCTGTACAAAGTTAAGTTGTTGTTGTTATAATAAACACAAATTCTGAACCTCACTGATATAGAACCAGAGGAACTGTGGAATGAAATTAAAGAAATTGTTAAGGATGAATGTGAAAAAAACAACAGAAAAAAAGCAAATTGGATGTTAGAACAAATGGTGGAATTGCCAAGAAGAGAAAGCAAAGCCAGGAAAGACAAAGACCTGAGGAAGGGACTTAACAAAGAATTTCAGAGACTTGTTAGAAAAGACAAAAAGCAGTAATACAACACCTGTAAAGACTCTGAGGATGGAAACAAACAGGAAAAAACAAGGAAAGTCTTCCAAAAGATTTCCAAATTGAGAAGAATGTTCCAATCTCAAATTAGTATGTTAAAGGATGCCGATGGACAGATAGTAACTGATTCCAAGGACATCAAATTAAGATGGAATAAGTGTACTGAAATTCTGTACAGTAAAGATGTCAACATCCAAGATACCTTAGAATATATTTCATACTTACAAGAACTTCTGGTACTAGAGGACGAAATTATATCAGCACTCAAGTCATTAACAAGTTGGAAGGTTATAGGAAATGATGGGATAACTACAGAAATATGCCAAACAAAGGAAGAAGAATCTGCAAGGCAAGAATCTACAAGGTTTTCCCTGTCACACTTTATGGAAGCAAAAGTTGGACTTTGAAGAAACAGAATAGGAAGAATATTGATGCTTTTGAACTTTAGTTTTGGAAAAGTCTCCTGAGAATACCATGAATAGCTCAGAAAACAAACGAATGGATCATCAAACAAATCAAACCACAGTTCTCCCTCGAGGCACAATGGACTTAATTATATCAGTGATAGGAGCACCGCTGGAAGATCTGAAAGACCAGGCTGGGGACAGATCGGCATAGAGAAAAATCTGTCTATGAGGTTGCTAAGAGTTGACACCAACTTGATGGCCCAAAATCAATGACATTAAGAATCTAATTAGCTGGTTTAGTTAGAAATGATCTACTCTTTTCATTGTCCTTTACTCCATTGCCATATGCATCTATCTAATTTTAATAGAATGTGAGTAAAAGGAATCCTCCATAGTTAATATCAGAATTACATGGTCCATTTTTAATTGTGTGATGAGTTTTTGAAGGTTAATCATGTAAACAAAAGCTGTTAAGCCTTGGTGAATAAAATAACATGATCTTAGGTTTCTTAAGATAGATTTACTGTAAATAATCTACTTTAAGTTTAAAAACTCAATGGATGCAGTATATGATTCCCACTGAAATCAAATATGTTTTGAGTTAAGTCATAGTCTTACGGTCATATGCAGACTTTGTTGGGAGAGGTTCCATAATCCATTCGTATGGATGTTATATTTATATAAATATAAATAAGATTTATAAGGTTATAGTCCAGAAGAGGAAGGAAAACTGGAAAAAGGAATTGAGAGGTACAGGTATAAGGACAGGTCTTAAGGAGGCTCAGAGTCTGGAAATATCTCCCCTGTTAGGGAGATAGGGTTAGGAATAACCTATGTTTTGGTTATTTAATAAAAGTTCATTTCTTTGTGTATGTTTTTTATTAACCAAACATCTGCACTATCCTGTATCTCCCCAACATCCCACCCACTTATGTCACCTTAGAATTTCTGAACTCTCGAAGGTGGCAGCAGAACAGCAGGAAATAACCCCCACAGCAAGGAGGATACACAACATGTGGGGTTAGTGCTGGGATTCAATCTGTTACACTAAAAGCTAGTTAGGAGGAAAGCAAATACTTCAATGGGGAGGCAGAATAATATCAAACAATTTCTAAGGTAATCAGGGATGTCCATTGGCTGCTTTTTATGGCAATGCACACTTTAAAAAAGGCAAAGCTCCAGTCGCATCTTTATGGCTGTCATCTTGGCTGTTTTGTTCACACCGGCAGACACGTCTGGAGTTAAGTATTGTCAGAAAGTGGATTAACTGGCAATTATCAGAAGAAAAGGAAATTTGACACAGGTTCACCCATTTCTATAAATTATCAATATCCAGTCAATAGTACCCTACCACCGCCCTACAATTATTCCTGATTCCATCTCCCTGATGGGGAAAGCATTCCCCGGCTTGCAGTCGGAGCTTTCCTCAAGCCTGCCCTTTCACCTGCCTCTCAAGGCTGTGTCTCCATTTCTCCCTTATGGGAACAGAACTTGGTACGAAGCACCTAGGATTGCCATCCCTTGCTTGGCAGTTTTACCCCTAATCTGAACAGAAGTTCACTAATCAACTTTCTGCAGTGCCTTTTCATTTTTCACATTTTTGGAAAACATGCAAAAAATATGCTGCAGACTGGAGTGAGTGGAGGAGTTTTGTACAGACATCACTGGAGGGGCAGGGATGCCATTTTCATTGCTCCCTCTTGAGGTCTTTATTAAAACTTTTGGAGGAGCTTTAAACTTATTGGAGGCTTAAACTATCCTTTTTAATTAATTCTCCACTGAAAATGGGCAGATAATTGTTCTATTTCTTGATGGGTTGCTGCAGAATTTGGGGGTTCTGCTGATTGCAAAAAATAGCACTTAGTGATATGCAGCCCAGAGGATGGTGCTCCCCACCCCAATTTAGGAATATACAGGAGGGCTTAATCCCGGCAAACACATTCAAGTCACTGCACTCTTCCACATTTTTCTCTAGAATGGTCCCTACATTCTACATATTTTATAGTCCTTCGTCTTACATGTATTAATGAGGCAATTTGCTAAGCAGGTCTACTATGCAACCCATATAGATCTAAACTGAGTTTCATTAAAACTGCTCATGTACAGCACAAGCAGAGACTGAATGGCAATAGTGGATATCATAGACTATAATATTACAAATGTAATCGCTTCTATTTAGCTTCCCTTAACCAGAATGAACAGCATTTACATGTTGCAAGTGAATATGAGAGTGTATTTCTTTAGTCAGAAGGCTTTAAAACACTGAAGTCTACATTCTTTATGAGACAAGCTGTACTCTCTGCTGTAATATAAAATTGTTTTATCCTTTCATTGGGGTAATGTAATGAAAAATTCATTAGAATAACATTGTGCACCTCTATAGAAGGGAAAATATTTTGTACCTTGTTCTTCCATTGAGCTTTGCTTGATCCATTTCAAGTTACGATTTGTTTACTAGAGGCATTACAATTTAGTGAGACAAATTAGGCTAAACTTTTTATCTCTGGTGGTTTGCACATGCACTGATTGAACTACTATTTCTTCTAAAGATTGCCTAGGAAGATAAATGAACAGGGTGAGCAATTAGAGTAAGGAAAAACTAAAGATTGGCTGACATGATTTAAGTTTACTGCAAAAGCAGTTTGTCATTTTGTCTCTATAATCTCTATCAGAATTGACTAAAACCGTAAACATAAATCATTATACTAATTTATTTCTCCACACGATGGGCTGGGAGACAAAGATTTCATTTTTTTCCCCACAGCCTTTGGAGATTAAAGCATTCACTCTGAACTTTTTTAATACATGAAAACACAAACCCCAATGAAACATTGATTGGTATTTAAGCTACTTCAGAGCAGATTTTGGTGGTAAGTCAACAAACATTCCTAGTCCTCTTTCTGAGCTACCTATTTTATTAAAAAAAGTTTTCATGTTTTATAAAAAGAATATATATACATACATATACATATACATATACATATACAGTGCTACCACAATAGCTAAATTAATATCCCATAGGGTAATTTCTCAGACACAACCATTTAACCAAGAAACCTCTGGAGTTGCTGAGCTTTTCTAGTAAAAAACCCCAACAAAATGCACTGACAACCATGGCGGAATAGACTGGTTCTTCATAATTTCCTCTCCATACAAACAGAGGATTTGAAATTGCCCACAAGTGCTCCAGGCAGTTGCTCCTCACAAGGAGACCACAAGACAGCGGTCTCCAGTGAGTTTATTGCTCTGGGAGACGAGGGAATAGCCATCTTGTGGTTGGCACCTTTAAAAGGACACTGAGTTTGCATACTTCCTTTTCTTTTCACTTTCAGAAATTGTTTGTTAACTACTTTTCAGCTATTAGGAACCTTTGGATCGACAGGTTGACAGCACCAGGTGAGTTTCCTTCAATTCTTAGTGGAAGAATTTTAAAATACAAGTTTAAGGGGTTTTTTTGGGGGGGGGGGATAAACAGCAAAAGGGTGATTAAAACTTTGATTTTCTAAAATCAAATGGACTAAGATCCAAATAAATTTGAAATAAAGTTTTGGAATTAATTATAAAGAATCATTCCTGTGGAAAAATGCTTTTGTTTTGAATTCTTTTAAAAAAACATAAGGTAAGACTTTAAAAATTGGACACTAGAGGGAACTAAAAGGAACTGAAGATTACAGTTAAAGGAGAATAATACTCAGACTTAACTTACTCATACAGAATGAAGCAAAATATTTTAATATTGGATATATTGAAAGATATTTTTGAACAATGGACCCAGAAGTTAATTTTAAGAGTGTCTGTCTATAGATAGACTATGTCTAAAAGATGCTATGGAAAAGGAACAAGTATTACCTGACATGATTGAGACTGATATGAAAGTGGGTATAAAAATGACAGGCTACAAGAATGACATGAAAAAAGATGTTACACAGAAAGAAACAGGCTGATGTCTTAATAATTAAAAGGGATATATAAATAACAAACCAAGAGAGTGACCTGGATAATTTTCCTATATTGGATTTATAAAAGAGGCTTGTTAAAGCTTTGAAGAATTTTGTGAGAAGGGACAAAGAAAAAATGAAAAGAAATCAAGTTTAGGACATTATTTGAAGGGACTAAAGATCAAGATTGTTAGAAGTAAAAGGAAGGAATATAAAGTCGGTTTATTTGATCAAGATTAAAATAGATATGTTGTTATCTCTGGTAACTCTTAATGGACTTTTGCTGACATTAGGACTGAAATGACGAGGTTTTATGGATTTGTTTATAGATAAGAGATGAGATATGGGAAGAAGAGATCATTTGTTGTATTTTAAGAGAAGGTGATAAGTTACAAAAATTGTTTATACTTGTGATGAAGGGGGAAGTCACTTCCTTATATATTTCTTTTCTTTTTTTTACTATAATCTTATTTTTTTTCTTTTCTATTTTTCTTTCTATTTTTTTTCTTTTCTGCACCTTCTATTTTTAATTTTTCTTTTATTTTTTTTAGTTTGTATTAGTTTTTTGTTGTAAATTGTATCTTTAATAAAAATACTATTTAAAAAAGAGAATACCTCAACATTTACAAGAAAAATTGTGTCATCTTTGTGAATCAAGCTCAAACTGACCCAGCTAAAGATGAAACTTAGCAGCTGCCTGAAGCCAATTCAGTTCCAGAATGACACCAAATAATGTGTTCTTCTGTTATTAAACTGTATCATACTAAACAAAAAAAATCAACAAAATGCATCAGGACATTCTATAACGTTTATCTCCCACATCTACCCACAGAAGCTTTTGTTGTTTTGTCTACCAAACAAACAAAATTTTGCAGAAGTTGCAGCATAGGAGAAAAATGTTTAACCCTTTGGAGTTAAAAAAAAAAAAATCCTGGCTTTGGTATAGCTTATTCTTGCCTCATCTTTCTTCAATGAACAGTCATTTAGGTCCATTACCAGCTCCAGTTCTTGAACTTAGTGTAGGAAATAATTTATTTCTAGTGGATAAAATAATATAAATGCCCAACATCACTTGGTCATGCAAGGGTACTTCATCTTGCTGTAAGCGTTCTTATCAAGCTTAGCTCAGTATGATGGGATAAGCATATTAACAGGTGTGTATATGATCTCATATGCAATGACAAAATTAGAAAGGGTCTGTTGACACTAGTGGGACAGATTAGTCAAACTGATTAGTTTATGGCTTAGTTCACCTTGTGCTAAGGCAGTGGTTCTTAAACTAGGGGTAATTTGGGCATATCCTGGGGGTAGTGGAACAATCTGTAATTGCTTGTTTGTGAGTTGAGGATCCAGTTTGGGACTGCCGATGCCAAAATGCTTGTGTAAAACAACAGAGACTGTTTATTTGGGGGGGGGGGGTGTAGAGAAATGATGGGAATCAAGAAACTTGTACTGGAGACCAATTCCTTCTTTCCAACTAGGGAGCTCAGTTGCTTCCTTTTAAATAAATGCTTAAGGCCTGGAAATGTTTAAGTTCCCGATAAATGTTATTTTGTTTAAATAATAGATAGGTCCTAAACTGGGATTATTTCTTTCTGTTTGTTCCACAGTAGGTTAAAATAGGTAGTCCAGCTTTTAAAGAACCACAAAAAACAAAACAAAACAAAACAAAAAAATAGACAAAGGACAAGAGAACCAGAGCATTCCATCAAACATCTCTTGTTGGATATAGTAAACCAATACCAAATCTGACAGCATAAAAATATCACAGGATAGTTATGACATGGTATGTCAACATGACAAAAATATGAGGGGAAAATAATCAAACATCTGGTGCTTCCCTAATTGGTAAAAATCACAATCCACCAACACTAATCCCTCAAGTGCTGGTGGCAAAGTCTAATCAAACCACAAATTGATTCAGATGTTGAGACATAGACTGTAGGGACAAATCATTATAAAACTTCTAGAATTGAGCAATTTATGGCTTATTGAGTATTTAAGCATCTGCAGACAAGTTCTAATTCAAAAGCAATACCTTTAAATGCTCATTACAACGAAAAGCATGAATTATTTCTGGCTACATAAACAGATCATATATTTATAGATTTAAACTGCAAATATGGAGAAAAGGTCATTGTTTTCTAGTGGATATAAATCTGGTTTGGGCTTAGTATTCTTGGGTTTCAAATTACTAAATGGCAGTTCTTTCTTCCAGGTGAAACAGGCAAGCAAACAGGATCAGTGGGCAAAAAGAATGAGGTGAAAGGGAGAAAGAGTATGCAAAAAGGTTCCTAGACAATTTAATAGTCAGGGTTTCTAGCAGAGACAGAGAATGCCTCTTGGCCAGATGTTTATGCAGGTTTTCAGAAAACAGAAGTCAGCCTATAATACTAAGACAGGATTTGCATAATTGTGGCTTATTGAATAAAACACAGTTGGCTTAAAAATGTCTTACAAATCATAACCAGGTTCACGCAGCACTTCAGCCAAAGGACCTCATCAGATTATTTGCACAGGGCTGCCAGCTGCTGTAAACAGTTCTTATACTTGCTCCTTATTTTTCTTAGAAAGCAGTGGTTAACTTCAGTGTTTCTGGCAGCATGCACTACTTCAGAGCTTTGGGTACAGCTCTCTTCTGGTCCCTAAGATCCCCTTGTGACTTCTCACTTAACTTCCCACCTCATTGAAAAATACTGTAATTGTTGCTGATTTTTTTAGAAACCATTTTTCTTCAAGGTCCAGCACTTGATCTAAGCCATCTCTAATCAGAAGCTGGGAAGTCTGACTCTCTGTGCGCTAACTTGCCTTCATAAGCAATTTACTGTAGCTACACCTAGAGTGCTGGAAAGAGATGGAGATAGAAAAACCTCTGCATGCATGTTTAATTTATGACTATGCTATGTGCAGGAGAGAGCTAAAAAGATTGCCCATCCCTGACTGATTATGTGCTATCAAGTTGGTGTAGATTTTGTCCAGGATGATCTGTACTCAGCCTGGTCCTTCAGGTCTTTCAATAGTGCATCCATCACTGTTGTAATTCAGTCTATCCACCTTGCTCTTCTTCTCTTTTCTTCCACCTTTCCCATGTTTATAGAGAGCTAGGTCTTTGCATAACGTATCTAAAATATGATAATTTAAGTCTGGCCATTTGTGCCTAGATTGATCTGTTCTATAATCCATTGGTTTGTTTGCTTGTTTTTTATCCATGGCATTCTCAAGAGTCTTCTCCAACACTAAAATTCAAAAGCATCAATACTATTTCAATTCATTTCCTGCTTCTTCAAAGTTTTTCTGAATTCTGAAATTTCTCTGAATTCACATTAATCTTTATGGGAGAATGTAAGTTATTTTGCTTATTTCAAAATGTTATTAGCCAGCACTGTTCATTTGATTGTTTGGGCCCTTGGACTTTCCTCCAAGGTGCTACTGTGGTAGAATAACTGAGCATATCCCACTGGAGAAATATTTTGTCACAGAAATTGTGGTCCCCTGTGGTATTCCTAAATAATAAAAGGCAGCTATTTCAATTAATGTTTATGTAGTTTCTTGACTCAAAGAAGGCAATTATATTGTCCTTAGCCAATTTTATACTGACAGTCTATTTTGGACTGTTTTTCTGCTGTGTGTTTGCTCACAGGTTCTGCCCTTTGTATTTCATCACGGTCTGTTGTGGTGTTTAATTTTATGCTAAATGAATGCTTTAGTAGTCTACTTCTCTTCCCCTTAAAAAAAAAAGGCAGAAATATCTTGTACCTGCAATTCCTCACTTGAATTGCAAGAAGAATTAATAGAAGAATGTGGGAATGAGAAGTCACTGGTACCAATAAGAGCTAATGACTTCTTAGAGTATTTGAAATAGTCCTAAGGTCAAGATAAGCATCAGCAGTTTAATGGACTGAGATTAGCTTGGTTTCTGGCTCAGCCCCAAGGCAGGAATTACTGCCTGAGACTTAAAGTACTCCAGCGTTTGTTATGCAGAGGACTGGAGAAGGGCAATCTACATGGAAGGCAAAAACAAAACCCACAAAACTCTGCTCTTATATAGGATAAAAGCAGGTGGAGAAAGTGTTGGAAGACAGCCAAGCATTCTGGTGTTTTTTCTTAAGCAAAAATTTATCTCTCTCCCTCCCTCCCTCCCCACAGCCCAGTGGTACTTGCATACCCAAACTATACATTGGTGAATGAAAGACAGCTTCTCTTGAACTGGAAAGCTTGTCTCAGGGCTCTAGGGGGCAGTGGCCCCCAACAGGACAAGAGCTGATTTTCCCCACGACCAGAGTTCAATCCCAGTGGAAGCTGGATTCTCAGGTAGCCGGCTCAGGTCGACTCAGCCTTCCAGCCTTCTGAGGTCAGTAAAATGAGAACCGAGCTTGCTGGGGAAGGTGGTGACTGGGGAAGGCAATGGCAAACCACCCCGATACAGTCTGCCAAGAAAACATCACGAAAGCAGCATCCCCCCAAAGGGTCAGACAAGACTCACTGCTTGCAAAGGGGACCTTTCACCTTCACCTTTTCACTCTCAACCATAGCTGGTGGTTTTATATGTTAAACTCAGGCATGGACATTTAAAGAGAGACTTCAGAATCCATGTTGAGAGTTCTTCCAAGCACTGTTTGGATTAGGTAAGATTTTCTGCAGATAGTTAAAATAAGAAATACGAGCTTCAGGACTATGCCCACATGAAACCCGCATGAGGAATTAGTTTAGCTATTAAAAGGAATTGTTAACTGTCAAAGTCATTGTTTAACATGAAGGATCAGAAATGAAGTAAGAGGGCATCTGGTCAAGAATTTAAACTCTGAAATCTAGGAAAGGCAAATTTTAACAAAAGTTTTTTCGACCTTCAAGAAAGAGAAGGTGCAAGAAAAAAAAATAGGACAGGCCAAATAAGCATTGAGGTTTGGACAAGGAAGATGTATTAGTAAATTAGAGAGCAGAAATTGTGGTGAAACAGAACAATCCCGAAAGTTGGCCAGAGGTGAGATCTGCCAGAGTCTCAGCTCCATTCTGAATCCCAGCTAATTACAGTTAGCTAGGATACAGTATAGGAGAACCTGTTTCCCTCTCAGCAGAATTTGGAAATATTACTCTTACTGATTACAGCAAGAGAGACATTAGGTTGATTTGGTTGGTATATCCAAAACTGGCCACCCCCAGAAGGTCTAGTTCTGAGGGGAGGAACTTCTAAGAGAACATATTCCCGCTTAAATTGGGGTTTTGGGATACCAGGAAAGAGACCCTAGTAGCCCCTTAGCCTCCTCTAGCCAGGAGAACTGGTAATTCAGGTTGCACTACAAGGGGGGAAATGGCAACATCAGAAATGGGAGATTATTCTACAATGGCAATTGTTTTCATATGTTCAGTACTGTTAAGGAACCTGTACTATACAGAGGCTCAGAAATATTTTTCTGTCTTATGCCAGGACCCAGCTACAGGAAATAGATTCCAGATCGTTGTTAGTGAGCTCCAGAGATTCTGCAGGACTGTTTTTATGTCCTTCTGTAGCAGATAGAAAATTGTTAAAATGCAGCAAAAATAGATAAGGCAGCAATAAAAATAAATATTTGGGAACACTTTCTACCATATGCTTAAATTTACATTCATTTTGGTATTGACATGTTTATGCATAAAACTCCCTGAAAGTGGATTTTTATATTGCCTTTGAATTCACCTGCTACCTTAATCACCTGGAGCAGCTAAGGAATTTATTTTTAATTTTGTGCTAACAAGCATGAAAATCTTTACCTGTGCCATTGATCTGTAGACATTAGCCTAAGGTTTGTGCCCCACTCACTTCAGACACTTCTTCATCTGAAGGAGCAAGAGCTGGAGAAAGTGTCTTTTGAACCTGATCCTAAGAAAACAGGGCCTATCTCTGAGGCCTCAGCGGAACTCAATTCTGCAAACTGGGTCCTGACTGCAACATGGCCTCTAGGTCTGGAATAATGCTATCCCTATGTATTGTGAGCCAAAAGCCAGAATATTAAAGAGAGTTCTGAAGACTCCCTGGGAATAATGGGCTACTCTAGAGAAGACTACTTATACCTGAATGGCCCAGCATCTATAATCAGTTCTGCTCTAATGGAAAGCAGGACTTTTGTCTCAAGTCCAGGCCAGCTCTGCTAGGGTAGAGGCTGCTATTAGGTTCCTGAACCTCTATGATATCTTCACTTAGATTTGTTCTGTATGAAATCCGGCCATTATCTTGTGCTATTATGTACCAAGGGAAATATTTCATCTTTCTAGACTTTCTTGCAAACAAGAGACATTTCCTACACTGATTCATACCACCTTGCAGTGTTAGCAGGGAGGTTATCAGATTTCAGAAAAGACAGCAATTCTGTGTCTGTCATTTCTATAAAAAAACCTTACTGCACAATATAACTTCTTACCTGCATGCCATAATCCCAGGACAAGTTCCATATACTGGCTGACTCCCTCCTAAATTACTGTTAACAATACAGGAGGCCTGTCTTCCAGTTAATTGAGTAACCCTGTTTAGTGGGAGGAAAGGCATTTGCTCTATTTAGCATTCTCTTACGTTAATTGGGAACTGATTTTGGATGAACCTTGACACTAATTAAGCATTATCTTTGCAAGGCAAGGTGTTCTGTTAGGCACATAGAATCAGCCATGTTATCAGCAGTGAATTTAGTGTTTTATGAAATGATATCAATCCTTTTGTCTTATTGTTATTATCAATTCCTTGACTGCCGGGGAAAGAAAGAGGACTTTGTGAAAGTTGCTGATTTTTATTCCAAAGTGACTCACTGGCCACAAATGCAACACAGTCCTAGTTGGGATTGGAGGCTAAATCCCCTTCCTTCATCCCTTTGTTGGCTATCCCCACACCTTTAGAATAATCTGTTCCAAAGACAGCCCAAGTCTGCAGCAATTCACATTTGTTTTTTATTTGTCTGCTTTCTACCTGAAGGCTTCAGTAAGACCCAATGATGTATAACTATGAGCTACATGAGTATATTTTATTCAGATACATCTTTCAGCAAGAGGCAAGAAGGCATGACAGGGAGGGGGAGGGAATGCGAGGGCTGCTAACAAGGGCATCCTTGAACTTTCAAGCCACACGCTGGCAGGCCTCTCTTCACTTTCTTGGCAAATGGCACATGGAACCTTGAGACATTAGGTTTTTAAAACTGAAGTTAAACTGATAAATTAGACCTCATTTATTGAACAGCAGTTACAGCCAATTGCCCAGGGAGTCGTTTGACACCTTTGAAGACCCTGCTAACTTAATTGGTGATAGTTTGGGGGCTGAAAGAAACATTTAAGCCCGTAGCAGCAGGACACCATGCAGCATGAAAATGGAGGAGGCAAGCATTCTCCCTGACAAGGGGAGTCATGTATAGATTTTTGTGTCCATTGTTTTCGCTTATTTGTGTGTGTGCTTTACTCAGTCAATCAAATATAATTGACACCACTGGGTTCTGTTGTTTTGTGGATGACAGGAGCTAATGCAAGGGGAAAAAGCGGGAACTAAACTTCCTCTTGAAAGGCTGTGAAAAGGTTTTTCCACCAGGCCTGTGACATTTTTTACTCAATTGTATTAATTGATGTTGTGACAAGGCAGTTGGAAAGATGATGGATACTGATCACTGTACCCCACCCCACCCACCAAGGATACAGAAACTCTTTTTTTAATTAAGTCCAGCAAATTATAGCTCAGTATTAACATAACCTCTACTTTTGTTAAAGATCAGAATGTAGCACAAATGCAAAAGCAAAATTAAGGCAGCAACCACCAGTACTTTTGTTCAGATACAAATGAATTCATTGATGCATAGCAATTAAACAAATTACATTTTTTTAAAGAATTTGACCTTTCTGTGGATATTTAAAAAAAAATGAAGCCAGATAAAATTTGCTTTTCAGCTGAATTGCTAGCTAGGTGGCAGAACCTAGCCAATGTTGGCTGATCTTGAAAAGTTAAGCAGCATCAGGTGTGGTTAGTGCTTGGAGAAGGGATGACCAGGGCTATAGGGTGGATTGACTAAATTTAAAGATGTTTGCTTCCATTGAATTAATTCCATTTCTGAAAGTCTTTGAAATATACTAGCAATTAATATGTTAATGGTGTTTTTCATATGGAGTCCTTGGTGCTCTCTGAACATGGTTGTTTGCTTGCAGACATTCCTAGGTAACATCATTTGTTTGTCTGGTGTTAATTCCTGATTATATGGGTATTGGCTGCTGGAGAGGCTGTGTTCTGATCTTTTTGTTTCCTTCTTAGCTTTTTTATTGTCTCTTTTAATACCAGACAAACAATCAAGCAGAAAGCAATATCCTACCAAGGAGAAAACCACATCCCCACCAACACTGGCAGGGGAAGCTACTGCATATAAACAGAGAGCAAACTCCACACCCACTAGCACTGATGATGTTACCTAGTTGGGTGATGAAACATCTGCAAGCCAACAACCAAGCTCAGAGAGCACCAAGGACTCCATAGTTCAACCTTCTCTTCTATTTTTCATATGTTCACAATGATTCAGCCATTCACTAGACTCATATACATAGAACCAACTTGCATGTTCCAGGATTTCTCAGATGTTGAGTTATCAGCCCCTAGGGGATTGTGAGCAACTGGGGAGGGGGAATCATAATTTGGCAGGGGCTTGCATATGTCAAGCTGGATCACTGTCAGAACTTGCTCCGTCTCTGCCTAGACATGTCAGCAGCCCACTTATCTCAGTTCCCACCCAGAGAACTGCATGTGTGTAATCCCCCCAAAAATTGCAACTCCCCTTGGATTTCAAACCAGGAGACTGCTTGTCCAGAAGAAAACCCAGAGCAAGTTCTGACAAAATCACTTCCCTTGTGCCTGGACAAGCCAACCACCAATTTGGGGTTCTTTATAGTTGTTTCTATAGAGAGCAAATATTAATCCAAAATAAATATTGGACAAAAAATGAGAGTGGTTGTTTCAGAAATAAATTCAGATTTCAGGAATTATGCAAACTAACTCAGCTCATCAGTTCTGTTAAGAATATGGTTTTAAACTTTTTTGTTTTCTTATTTATTTCCAAGAAAGATTTTATTTTTGAATTTGCAACATTCTATCATGTTATTTGCTATACAGATTAAATTTAATATTAAAAATACATGCATATTCATTTATTTATTACCTTTCCTTACTTGCAATTACATCTTTAGTTTTAGGAAGAATTGAATTTTTTTTAATAAACAAATTAGGGTTTGCTCAGATGAGGGTTTGGAACAAAAACTGCTTCCAAATTGTTGGCTTGCTACTATAATTTATGAAGAAACGTCTTTGTGCACAGAGTGCATTCAGAATAAAGTTGTACTCTCAGCATGGTTAACGAAAGATTAAATTAAAATTAAAAAGCTAGGAAGACCTTTAAAAAGGAATAAAGCTATTAAATGTAAAAGATATAATGCTTGGCAATTCAATTGTTTTTTGTAATCTTAGGAAAAGTGAAATTGTGTGCTGAAGTACTGAACATTTGTATAGGCTTTTACTGCCTGTTAATAATAAAATATTTCTGCAATCCTTATTGGCTTCTGCAAGTACTGATCCTTTGAAAATCTTATGTCTCTGGTTCATTTTCTGGCTAAGTGGTTAATTTCTTTTTGACTGAACATTTATTATTTCTTTTATATGGATAATGAAGAGTGTAATGTGCTAAAGCATGTTTTAATGGCTAATTAGGTTTTTATTCAGAATTAATTTTTTTGATATCTCATGGGACCATTATTAGATTAACCAGTTTTCTTGAGTATGTATTCAAGCAAATTCATCTTAAAAATATTTCACTCACTACTTTAATATAAATAATCTAGCATCATTTATCACCTCTAAACACATGGAACTTGTGATTTCATTTCTGGATGCAGAATTATGGACTAATAAAGTACTGTAGTCTGTAGGTACTCCACTGAATTCCTGTAAAAATAATTCACAGTGACATTAAAAATTGAGACTTAGCCAGTCCACAGCCAGTGTCCATTGTGATTTTGTTTTGCTTTTGATAGTACAACATTTGCATGGCACAAGATGTACTCCCCATTCTATCTTCCTTTTTTTATATATAGTAATTTTATTAAAGATTACAATTGCTCCCCATTCTATCTTCCTGAGGTTCTTTGTCCTTCAACATTCATTTTTCCAGATTGTTCTACCTTTTGCTGTGGACATGCAATATCTAGCCATGAATGGCTTAGCGTGTCATGTGAACCAGGCCTGTATCTGCAACACCATTGGCTCCTGTGCTGCTTTACCTTATCATTCCCTTGGAAATGTTTACATTGTTTCTAAATAAACCAAAGTTCCTCACTATATCAAAATACGCAACAAACCAACAGCTGAAGCTACAGAATGACATAGGTTTTAAACAAAATGCAATCTGTCTAACTGTAAATAACTCAAGTTTTGGAACATTTGCTGTGTTTAAAAGCAGAACTAAAAGCTTTCTACCTCCCTGCAGATAGACAAATGGGAAAGTGGTCTCAGGAATGAATTTGGAGCCTATCCTTTGGCATTACTATAGAGGAGGAATTTTTTGACAGGCAAGAGCTGTCCTTTTTGTTTTAGTTAGCTTTGGAGGACTAGGGTTCGGGGACACAGGGAGAATGAAATTATGGTCCCTTTTTGGTATCTAAGGGGCTTTTAAAATTGCTTTAATTGTTAAAGTTAGCTGTTTTATATTTTAAAAATATATATCCTCCTGAACCTCATTCTTTTGCCATCATGTTACATCTCTGTTCCCAGAGATGGCTCAATATATTTATATAGTTAAATTATTTTTAGATACTTTGTATTAGTGATTTATTGCATAGAAAAGTCCTCCTTTTATAGGTTGGACTTGCAGAGAACCCCCATATTGTTAGCCTCTTGCAAACCTACTGTGCTTGTTAAAACATCTCCTATGTATACAGAAGGTACAGGACAGCCATGAAGCTGGTTCTATTTAAAAATGCTGCCCTGGTATGTAAAAATTATACTGGAGGTTTCTATTTTTTGCCAGAGTGTTAATCTATTAAATATGTTTGGCTTATCAACTATATCCTCTTCTAAAACACTTTTCTACCATGTCCTTCAAACACCTGCTATAAAGACATATATGTTTTATGCAAAAGGTTTGATAGCCAGATTTCTAGGGGCTTTATATCATTTAACTGTTGAACCTTTCTAAGTAAGTAAGTTTTCTAAGTATCGACTGAAATGTGTGGAAAAAAGGTTGAGCATTTATTGAAGCATTCCTACATGCATATGAAGAACTTTGGGAGATGAAACATCCCAAGAGAGGCCTAGAGCAGTGCTGGAAAAAGAGGAGGAGTGACTCTGACCAAATACATGTACAAGCTTTTAAGGTCTACATTGTGGCAATATGAGTGGCAAAATGTAATTATTTTTCTGCTTTATCACTTCTGCAGAGGGCCAACCAGCAGCACTTTTTAAGGGAACCCTGACCCTTTTTGAGAAGGAGGGGCAAAAGAACTTCTTAAAGACTGCCGTGAGAAATATTCTAGGCAGCTGACAGGAAAAAAAAAATCATTCAGATCTGTTCTGAGTTGACTCTGGCTGGGCAGGTTCTTGCCCTGTTACCTGGGAAGATTTTCAGCCTGTGAGTCTTGAGGAAGTGGCAGATTTCTCAGGGCTGTGATCACGACCATCTGTACTTTTAATCCATGTCCCTCCTGGTTGATGAAGGCCACTCAGAAAGTGATATATAGCTGGGCCCAAGGAATGGTGAATTCAATCTTGAAGGAGTGTGTGGTTCCACCTGTCTTGAAGGAACAGTAGTGGACCCAGCAATATTGAATAAACTTTGATTGATCTCCAACTTTCCCATTTAGGGCATGGTGTTGGATGTCTACATGAGGCCACTGGGTGATGCCATCTGATGGCATGGGGTCAAGTATTTATCTATATGTGGATAATATCCAGTTGTATATCTTGACTCCTAGCCAACCAAGTGATGCTTAAGGTTCTGTCCTGCCAACTAGAGGCTGTCAAGTCTGGAGTGGGGGAGGGGGAAAACAGCTTAGGGTCAACCCTGGCAAGACCAAATGGCTATGGTTTTAAGGACTTTCTGCTAGTAAATTTAGTTCTTAATAGGGTTGTACTTCCCCAAAAAGATCTGGTATGCAGTTTGGGGATCTTCCTGGACTCCTGGCTCTTGCTCAATGAGAAGGGACAGTTGGATCAGAAGATCCTTCTCCCAGCCAGTCATGCCTTAGTCAACTGATGTTTGGTCTACTGCAATGTGCTCTACATTGGTTACCTTTGAAGATTTCTTGGAGGCTACAACTGGTCCAGAATGTGGCACTCTGAGAAGTTATGGGTTCACCTCAGTTCACCTGCATGACATCTCTATTTCCCAAGCTTCTCTGATATTAGTTGGCTTTTGGGTGCAATTTTGGTTGACACCTATAAAGCCTTTCATAGCTCAGGATCTGGATATCTGAAGGTCTGCCTCTCTCCATTTGTTATTACTAACCTATAAGATCAGGCAGGTTGGCCTGCTCTGGGTACTATGGATAAAACAAACTCATGTTGTGAGAGCTCAGAGACTGGCCTTCTCTACGGCCACCTTTACTCTTTGAAACAGCTTTTTCCCTAATGTCTATAAAATGTGTTTATTAATTAGTTGTATATCACCTAGAGTCATGGTGGCTTATAAATTAGTTAAATAAATGATGTTAGATAAATGGTTTTGCCTATATACCCAGATATTCCCTCTTTAGGAACATGGGTCTGTGCTTACATTCAGAATGATTGGGAGGATATGCTTCAGATCCTCCATGAGCATAGCACCTCTCTGCTGTTCATTAAAAGGCATATTCCAGATTCCCCACCCCCCACCCTAGGCTTTTGCTTGAGCCTGAAAAAAGCTGCAGCTATTTTAATGCATTGTGCAATAGCTAAGT
Organism: Candoia aspera; assembly: GCF_035149785.1. Lineage (NCBI taxonomy): Eukaryota > Metazoa > Chordata > Lepidosauria > Squamata > Candoiidae > Candoia > Candoia aspera. The sequence continues at coordinate 211,724,984 of NC_086154.1, read as the reverse complement.
ATAGAGAGCACCAGCCAATCAGTGCTCACTCTAGCCAATTGCTTTGTGTACTATCAAAAAATGTTATAGTGCTTTGTGAATTAATGAACAGCTGTTCTCTCTTCACAGAAAGAACAGTAAATATGTTTCCAGCATTCCTACTCACACACAACATATAGTTAATGAATTTGTCAGGGAAGAATTATTTTTGAAACTATTAACAAATTCACTGAGAAGCCTCAAAGGCCTTCAGTTAACTTGGCACTCGATCAATCTTGCAGGCTGTATTCTAGCAAGCCCTCTAAAATGTGTTATCCTAGCAAATCCTGAATGTATTGTGGGGCAGCAAACCATGTGCAAGTAGCATAGCAATAAAATCACATTCTGAGGATTTTTCTCTAGCTGGACTAAACAAGATGTTATCTAGGAATTATGAGGCAGGGGGTGTGACAGGCTGCAATGTGACATATACTTACGCACATATGCACAGGGATGTGATGGGATGGTCTCTTTGGCTTCCTCAAGTGGAGATACTTCCTCCTGTTTCAATCTCTGTGGCACAGGGATTTTTAGTGGCCTATCATGGCTGCTGTTATGCTGGTGTCAGTCAGCATATGGAGTGAGAAAAGGGGAGAAGAAGCTCAGTTCTGGTTTTGAAGGGAAGCTGTGTTGTCAACAAGGGCTGATCAGCTAACCTGGAGGCTAGCCAGGGCTCTTGTGAGGAGATGTAGAGACAGCAGTCCCATTGGTCCAGCCTGGCATATAGGTGTTGGGGACTAGAGTTGGGGGGCACCCACCTTCTCAGTTTGCTGGGGAAAATGCTGCTGATCTGACTAAAAATTGGAGAGAGAGAGAAGGAGAGGAGAGAAGAAGACTGTGTGAAATGGAGTGGCTGGAGAGGAAAGTTGGAGAGCAAAGTTACATGAGTGTGCAGAGTAGTTGCTGGTTCCTGGTTGGAAAGGGAGAAGGTCCACCGGTGACTTTCCTGGAAGAAGGGAAGTGAAGACCCAGACAGAGAAGTTCTTCATGCAATATCCAAGATGGGAAGGAGGGGATCGTCAGTCATTGGTGAAGCTCTGGTCTCTTGGGAAGGGGCAGAAGACCCTCCCCTAACAGAGAAGCAGATTTGGATGAGCAGATCCAGGAGAAAGTCAAGCCATTGCCGAGCATATGATAGTGAATCCAGCCTATTCTTTTCTTTTCACTCTCTCTTGATAAACCCAGAAAGTGGGGAGGGAGATGGAGTGAAGGGGGAGGAAACAGGAGAGCTAGATCGGGATAGTCAATGGGAGGGAGACATAGGAGGAAACCTGACACTGGGTGAACACCAGGTTGTGTTGTACATATCTGTTGTAAATACTTGATGTAAATACCTTCACTGTAAATAATAAAAAGCATAAAAGCCTCCACTGTCTTGTTTCTGTCTCAGTTGCCACCCTTGCAAAGCAAAATACACCTCCAGTTCAAAAAGAATCCTGTGACAATTGCCCACAATCTGGGTTGTGTCCATCTTGTAGGCTCCATCATCACTTTAATTTAGGAACAAGATTTCTCCTGTGCTTTACTTTATGAGAAAACAGAAGATCCTCCTGATTTTGCTTCCTTCTTTTTATAGGATCAGAATGCATTAGGTTACTGGGTAGAATGGATTGTACTAGTATGAACAGATATATAGTCATTGATCAACGTATATGAACAGCTGGGGACCAATTTAGCATTAAAAGGTCAATGGGGAAGGGAAAAAGGAAATCAGGATTCCTGCCTGAAGCAAGGACCTATCCACTCATGCCCACTTGCTGACTCACATACATGCCGAGAGAATAAAATGGTAGCAAGGACACACAAAGAACAACTCAGATCAGTCCACAAAAGAAAAGACTCCTAATGGCACCTGGCTTCATGTTTTCTGTAGATGGCTCTTTTCTTCTGATTCATCAAGCCTCATTCCAGGATAGGGGTAGTTGGTCCTTCCCTGGCAGAAACCAGCTGGAAGAGAGTTGCTCCTGGCCTGATAAAGATAAACAACAAAGGCAAAATGGAGCTGCCCTCCTTCTTTTTTAAAACCTCACCTGAGAAAGAGAAAGCCTTTCTGACCCTGATGGGTTGCATAGAGTTCGAGTTCCTTCTGCCCACTAGCTAGCTAGGTTGATTGATTAACTCTTTCATATCTGACCCTCTGGAAGTGTTTTCTCCTCCTCCATGACAGAGGCAATCACTCCAAAGGGAAAATAAGTGTTTGCAATCACAGGATGAAGTTGTTGGAATGCAAGTTTCATCTGCCACTGAAGTGAAGAAGAGAAAATTCAAGCAGGTTTTCCAAAGGGGTGAGGAATCACAAGTTTGGAAACTCTGCATTGCATAAGAGCTGGTTTGTAGGCAACATTGCATGATTGATAGGGTTACATGCAGCCCCAAAGGCAGGGAGAAATCACTTTCTGGAAGTGTTCCTTCTTACACTAGAGCATCATTTATGTCTACATTTTCCCATCTACCTTGTTTGCAGTAAATAGCTGCCCATTATGTCAGGTCAGGCGAGCAGCTGTGGCATCCCAGTTCTGCAGCCGTGATCAGCTTGCCAAGCACAGAAGTGTGTCAAACTCTGGGCTGTCAAGATTCTAAGCAACAGTTTGTCTTGAAATCTTAACCCCCCTCCCTTGCAAAGTTTTCCCTCTTCTTTCCCTTTGTTGACAATTTACTTGAAAGAAGACAGATACTGGGTAAGTTTTTTTATGTTTGCAGTAATTCCACATGGTGCAATACATAAAATACAGTTCTCCCTACTCTTAAAGTTTAAAATCAAAGCTAAGGAATTGCCTTTCTTCTTAGCACCATGCTTGCACTCTTGCCCACATCCTTATCACATCCCAGATCTGATGATGTCATCGGGCCATCCTTATGTACACATGTCATTTGATCTGGAATATACAGTAGGCTGAAATGGGAACGAAACAAAGATGAAGATAAGAGAACTCTGCTTTCGTAGGTAATGATTGTCTTATCACTCCCTACTTTGGCAATGCCTTTGCTGGGACCAACCACAGCATCACAAAAGAATGTGCAAGCTTTTGAGTATTCCAAAAGTTCTTCATTGGTCTAAGTAATGAAATGTAGATAGTAAACAGAGAGAATCAAACTGGAATAGAAGTTTTGTTCAAAAATCGTAACTTCGTTTATGTTTTCAACCCAGTGTCATGATAGAGGTTGCAGAAGTGAGAAAGCCATGTCTTTTTCACAATCATAAAGGCTGATTGCCCCCACCTCTGTCTCTGGTATGAAATACATGGCCTCCTAGTTATGCAGAAGGCAGAAATAAAGACTAACATGGAGGTGTTCATCTTATCAAAGCAAAATTAACTCAAAACAGCCAATGAAAACCAAACTGTGTAGTACGTCTTCATTCATTTGCTATATCACTTATGGGACCATCTCTCCCCAGTTGTTTCTAACCATCATACCCAATCTGGCAGGTAGGGCCGCTCTGGCTACTGTTGGCTAGGAAGTGTTAGCCGGTGGGGCCCAGAAGGAGAGGCTTTTCTGCTGTGCTACCAGCCTTTGGAGCCTCATCCCCCCAAGATTAGATTAGCCCCATCCCTGTTGGCCTTGAAAACTTGGCTTTGTGCCCAAGCCTGGGGCCCTGTCTGTGGTTTAGAGCCCATCTTCTGATGGTGTGGATAATAGGTTAGATTATGCCTGGCTGCTATGTGGTATGTGTTTTTTTTTTTACATTGTGTATTTTATGTATTTTATTTGTTTTAGTGTAAGCCGTCTAGAGTCATGTAAAAGTGAGATGGGCAGCTATATAAAAGTTTGGGGGGAGATGGGCGGTGATAAAAATTTAATTAATAAATAGAATAGAATAGAATAGAATAGAATAGAATAGAATAGAATAGAATAGAATTAAATAAATAAATAAATAAATAAATATTTATATGCATACTTATTTTAAAAGACCAAGTCTGCATTAACAATAATTATATTATGCAGAAAATTGAATGAAATGTAAGTATATAAGAAATAAATCCAACAATGTAATAAACAATAATTAGGACACCTCTTGAAAGGATATTCAGAAGAAATAAAAGAAATGCAAAAACAAAGAGGCTTTTAATTTATAGCAGAAACATTCAGCACAAGTATTTTTTATTACAGTTGAAGACCAGTACAAAATAAAACTCAGTAGTTAAAAAACAAGTTATATATCAAAAAGAATAAATTGCAAAATTAACTTTTTTTTCAATCTGTTGGCTGTGCACTTTGCATATGATGTAGCAGAACCTAGCTGCATTTAGGGTAACAGAGTCATTAATCTCTGAGAGTAAAAAGTGTAAGTAAAATTGATTGGAATGACCAGGACATTTGTTCAAATGTGGGGTTATCAACCCTGACCATCTGTTAGCATAAAATGGGCAATAGAAATAAAATGGGTGAAACCGTTTTGGTGGTCCCTTTGCTCTATGGGCAAAACCTTAGTCCAAATGGGATACCTTTGTATCTCCCTTCTAAAACTGCAGTAGGAAGGGCATCACCATCAGCCAAGGACAATGCTGTCCTATATTTAGGGATTGTAATTTAATTTAGGTATCTACTGGAATATACTTTAAGAAATGTTAGATAGAATACAATTGAAAGTTCATGAATTTAAGTGATATGAATTAAATATGATAACAATATTCTTACTGGAGAGGGAGTGTTAAATACAGACTAGTCAGAATAGGCCCATTGATACCATTGGCGACCAACCCATTGTCTCATTTATGAAGACTATGAGCTTCTTCAAATGTATCTTTCCTCTGTCCCTCAAAGATAAATAAGAGTGTTGAAGATCCAGAGAGTAGGGAGAGCAGGAGATGGCATAAGCCCTTTACCATGCTGTCACAGTAAGGGACTGTACAATACAGTGTGATCAAATCTGTGAATTCACAAGTAGGGGAGCAGATATAAATATTTTGCTGCTTCCTAATTATGTTCAAAATATTAGGTTTCTATCCATTTTGAAGGCAAAGACTTATCAAAGCGGTATGTTAGCCTATGAAAAAAAAGAAAAGACAAGAAAATAAGTAGAAAGACAAAAATATTGTGATGAAACATTTTCAGTTTTTTTTGTGGGGGGGGGGTTGTTAAGGAGCCATCAGAAAGGAATATAAATAAATGAATGAGCTGTCTTAAGAGTTATTTAAAGAAAAGTTCGTCAGTGATTCGGGAATGCTATTATAGCTAACTGACTGCAAAAATCGTTCTCAGTCCTGGTAAAATGTGTTGACCTAATGGATATTTCTCAAAGGTATGTCAGAGTGTTATATGATATTCCCTTATTGATTGCTGATTCTAGGTTACCTCTGGGAGCAAAAATAGCAAGGAAGTGTTCAGAAAGAAGAAAAAGTGACCTTTTCCACAGAAGCATTATAAACGTGTGTGATGCTCATGTAGCCATCCAACACTATAAGAAAGAGAAGAATGGCATCTTAGCTGTGGAGAAAGTAGAAGAGGCATGAGATAATCATCATTTTTCTTTGAACAGTATAGAGTTAGTACCAGTATTCTATGCTTGGAAACAATACTATTTAAATACTTTCCATGTGCATTAAAACAGCTTCCCATAAACATTGGTCATGCTGCCTGCGAAGATGGGATTTGTAGTCTGGGGGTGCTTGATTGGGGAGGGAGGGTGGCAATAATATAATCTTTTATTTTAAGTTAACCTTGTTTATTCATTCATTCAGAAAACTTACATGGCCACCTCTCTTATGCATGATAACCCTACGTACCTCACACAACATACCATAAAATCAAAGTAAATATAACCCACAAAACCCCACAGCAACATCACATCCACTGCTTACAACCACTGCTACTTTTAGGACCTGTTGCAGTAGATATGCAAACGTAATAAAAATAGCAGAAAAATAACTGAAGAACCCTTCTTTACATTGTTATGTTATGGAACAAGGCCTTTCATCTCTTGGCTGGCGTGATTTGTTTGCTTTCTTGAGAAATCTTATGTTGCAATTCTCCGTCACTTCACCTGAGAGTAAGCCACACTGAATTTTGGAAACTTCAAAAGATATGGCTGAATGATGTTGCAGGATGGAAAAGGAAACTAACACTGGAAATGTGAATCAGAGCTTGTTAAGTAGCTGGTATACACAAGCAGGGAAAAGTTTTAAAAAACAAAATTTAGGATGCTCTTCTGATAGTAAGTTCCTCTATCCCTGTACCATAACATAAACTGAGAATCCTCTCATGAGCAAAAGATACTTCCATGCCTCTGTTTCAAGAAACTGATGTTCAGAATCACCTTCAAGTATACATATTTAATTGTAAATGGACTTCAGTGAGGTTTGCTTTATATACTATATGCCTAATACATCAGGTATTTCTTACCAAATGAGAAATGTTGCATAATATAAAAGTATCATCACAAGAAATTACAAGACAAGACATCTGTGATCTTATTAGCAAGACTTCAGCTTGATGCAATGGACAGTAATCATCCCAGAACTTCAGAAATCTCATAGCCATCTAAAACGTAATAAAACACCAGGAATAATTGCTCTTCTAGATACTTGTGGCATGAAAATTTATTCTTTCCCACATGCCATCACACCATGGATTTACAAGGTTGCTTTTAGTTTTAAAGGGAATAAAACTATGATTAATGCAAAATAATATAAACATCAAAAAAGGAAACTAGTACAGTTTATGTGATATAGGAACATTTAAAAATTCCAATTACAACTTTAGCCTAGGACTTGGCATGGTTGTAAGAATATTGACAAAAGCAACAAAGAAAATGGGGGAAACTGAAATCAGCAGTATTTCTGGAACATTCAGGAGAAATCCTACTAGAATGTGATTTAAGGTTGTTTAGGTCACAGGACAGGACAGCGGCATAATAATGGCACAACAGAAAACTACACAGTTTATGTGTGGTGGATTTCAGTGCTGCCACTGACTCTCAGGAAGGAGGGAGCACATTCCAAGGAGTTAAGAGGACTCACTGTCTGGAGAATCTTGGCAGGGAGTCAAAGAGAGTCAGAGTAGCCCTGCCCTAGAGCCCCCTAGGTTATTTTCCCTTAGGTTAGTTAGGATAGCTTTAGTCTGGCAAGATTCTGTCTGTATGGTGAGAGCAGTAAAGAACTGGAGTTTGAATGCACTGACTTGTCGTTTTCTTGGGCTAGCCCTGACATTATGGAACTCTAAGCTGTAGTTGTATCTATAGGGTGGTGTATAAAAAACCAAGTTGGGCGGTCATGACCATGCAATTGAAGCCCTGCCCCTTTCATATATAAGTTGATATCACACAAATATAGGGGCAGGGCTTTGATCAACTGCCACTTGATCCCATTCCTGCCCCACAGATGCCATTGATTGAGGAGTTTCTGTGGGTTACCTTTTAGCATGTAAAAAAACTCCCTCTAAACCACAGAGCATGTTCTTCTCATCCTAGCCTATCAAATCTCCCATTCTGTAATGATCCAAGAACTTGCCTCTAAAACAAAACAAAACAAAAAACAGGAAGGCTGGAAAAGACAGTATCTTTAAAAATAATCTCAGGTTCGTTTTGCTTTATAGGGTTTGTTTTTTAAAAAAAGTTGTAACTAATGTTTCTATCATTCTCTGGCCTGATAGCATCTCTGCTATGGAGGTTCCTGACTAAACAGGATCAGGGCATTTTTCAGAGTCACATTTTACTTAGCTTTACAACAAAATGTTGATAAAATCAGGTTTGGCTAGATTACAGATCACAATTTTTAAAAGTCAGGGCACATATTAATACAATAAATCTAGCATTTCAGAATCAAATTATACACTGGATAAAAATCTTATTTGTCTGCAAAAATTGCAGGATAATTTTTAGATGTTTCTTCTACCATATTGCTGTAGACACAGTTGTTATAATGAATAAAATTAAAGGAATCGAAATGCTCTTTCCTAGAACACTTTTGTCATGATGGAATATCTCAAATGCCATGTGAATAATTTTGGCTTATGACAAACAGTCCTGATCACTTATTCTAACATTTGCAGAAAGCTCAATGAAATGTATATTCAACAGTAGAAATGCCTTTTTATTTGAAATTATATTGAAAAAACATAGCTTAAGTTAAAATCAAACCCTTACTGCTTATTTATATATGCAAAAATAGTTCATTGTTAACATAAAGTTGCACTTCTTTTGATGGTCCTCTGCAATTTATAGTTTTCAATATTGTGCACATATAGAGAACCTTGTGTTCCAGGAATTGGTTTAAAGAAGGGCACAACATAATTGCAATGAAAAAAGTAATAAATAGATTATCAATGAGAATCTATTCCCTTGAAAGCAGAACCCTGAAGGATTGCAATCAATGGGGTGTCTTTTTGGATAGTCTCTCATTTATCCTGGACCAGTTCCCAGATTGGGTGAAAGTTGTATTCATAGAATATGACATGGGGTATAACCACCTTGCTCCCCAAGTTTCAAGGGTTTTCTACTAAGAACTCTATGGAACAGACATTCTTTGAAGACTCAGAGGAAACACAGAAGAAGTAAAAAGGCAGCTTCCTAACTCAAAATTATTTACTATTCTAACTGGTAGCAGTTCCCCTGGATTTTCACAAGAACTCTTTCCTCTCTGTCTAGTTTTGCATACAAAGCAAGTGGTTTGTCACAAAGTTTCAGCTTTTCCCAGAGCTTTTCCCAGTATACAGCTCCACCAATACAATTTGTTCACAATTTAAGGGATCTGATGGAAGAAGAGGAATTGGGCATAAAGGAGGTTTGCTTAATCCAAATACCTGCAGTGGATGAGCCATTTAATATAGTCACAGGCAACTCATCATGTGGTCACATAATACCCAGATGCATGTTCAATATGAATAATGGCTGACTGCTTTCTTGCATTTTGCTTTGTATTTTCTTAGGTCCAGGATATTTTCTGAAAACAGTGGGAGTTATGTGTCTATATCTACAGTGTGCAAAGAGGTGTGTAGTATCTGAAGATGACAAATAATGACTTAACCTCATCTCCTACTATTAATGTCTCCTCACCAGAAACTGGATATTTTCACAATATCCTCTTTAAGCTAAGAATGTTTTAACACTAGCCCTGTTCACATGTTAACAAAAATGAACCATCGATATATGAACTATGAAGTGAGGAAACCAAAATTTACCCCAGCACAGATGCAGAAGATATTTCTTGGAGGCAGCTGCTATGACTATTATTTTTCATCCAATCACCTTGTAAGAATAAGGCCTCAAAATAGCAACAATAAGTAAACACTCATAAAATGTCAGGGAAAAAGCCCAAGCAGCAAGCAGAGTAGTAAAAATAAACAAACAAGCAAGGAAATAAATAAATAAATAATAAAATAATAAAACTTCAGAGAGCAACACACCTCAATGGGATCATGGCAACTCCCACCAGGAAGTTATAACTGAATATGTGGAGGACTTGGGCCACACCTAAGTACCTATCTAAGAAAAATTAAGGTGTACCATACAGACCCTTTCTTGATTCACAGACACACACACAAAACACAGTGGAAGGCCAGATTGGGAAAGCTTCAGACACACATGATATTAAGGTATTTCTTTTTTATGAAAACAATCCATCCCAACACTTTATGATGCAGGTGAGCAAGAATTATACCTCCCCTATTTTCAGGACTAAGAGACAAGGCCATTAAAAACGTTCCTACAGTCAGAAGAATTATTCTATGGGTTCACCAGAAGCAGTGCATGCGTCCTTTATATCACTTTCCTGAACCTAATATCCTTGAGATGTTAGGAATTCCCAGTTAACATGGACAAGGCTGTTTTAAATGGCATGTGTATAAAGGCCTCACCCCATGATCCAGGCTCACATGGAGGAGTAGTGATAGAATTATTCATATCAAGGTTGTGAGCATAGAAGGAATTAGAATAGTTGTGTTTTGTTAGCTATTGGAACATACTGCAAATGTTAACGTTAACTTTAGCAATGTATGTCATTCCTCTGTTGCTGCCAGCATCGCTGCTTGATTTGGAAGAAAACAGTAAGGCTTATTTCTGTGTAAATGCTGATCAGGACACTTGTCACCAATTTCAAAATTCTTCCATGACTATCTAGGGAAAGCAGACCATTGTCCCTCCCTCTCCTCCATGTCCATTTAACATAGACAAATATTAGCCAGATCTAACGTCTAAAGTATTTTGGAACAAAGCTACAAATAACCTCTCTCCCCCACTCCCATTTTTGTCTACACTCTTTATTTTTCTGCTTCAGATGAACACTGCATCATGTTCATTCGCCTCTTTATAATTCATTTAATTAACAAAACTGACTACTATACATTTTGAAATGAAAATGAATTATTAGAAAATCATCCCCAGTTTTCTCTCAGAAAGATATAACTTCCCCCAGGCATTAAGGAAAACAATAAATCTTGTCCTGTCTCTTTTTGGGTGAATGTAATTCATGAGCTGCTTGGGAAGATTAACACACTGAATGGATGAAACAGCTTTTTCTTCTTGGTCTTCATTCCTGTTGTAAGATTTAACTCTGAAAACAGTTACTGTGTGCAGGGGCAGCTCTGAGCAGAAAATGCAGGCAATCTAAGAAGGATGATCTGACCAAAAAATTGACATTTACAGATCAAGCATTGGAAAAACACCCTATAGGGCATTCCTGCCTCCACACATTTCCATAATAGCTGCATAGGCACTGCAAGTACAGGATATCAGACTCTGATTTACATTAGTAGAGTTAGCATACTAGAATATAAATCACAATACTACTTGGTATGGCTGTGCAAATCTTCAAAGGCACAAGCAAAGCAACCTTTAAAGATGTTTTATGAAGCACTGCGGCTCTCTCACTTCCTGGAGCAGAGAAATGGCCACACTGTTGTGCTGTCTCCACAGCCATCTCCAGCAACCCGGAAGCCTCTTCTGCCACTTGCAAGGGTTATAACACCTGGAAGGACCTGTGTTGATGCAGAAGCCTTCTCCCAATTTGCAAGTGATTAAGGGGAATGTGCAGAGGAGGTAAGAGATGAAGACCAGGCTATGAGGTCAGGAGAAGTGCTTTGTTGAGTCAATCACATTGTCTCTTTGTTTTTGTTTTTTTGTTTTTTTTCTCCTTCTTTCTTTTTTTTCCCTTTCCTTTCCTTTCTTTTCTTTTTCTTTCTTCTTTTCCTCTTTTTTCTTCCTCTTTTTTCTTCCTCTTTTCTGTTTTTCTATAAGTAATAGTATGGTAATGTGTTATTGTGTTCATATGTAAGTTCATGTTCAAACTTTTTATTTAATAAAACTAATAAATTTGAAGATGAAAAAAAAATCACATTGTCTCTTTGCCTTGTTAAAAGAATTGAATCCGCTTTGTAGTATGAAGCCCTTTCACTGAAATCATTCTAAGTTACTTCATGCAGATCTACAACTCAGTGGCTTCTATACTGTAGCCCCAGGCTTGGCAACCTTACAGTTACATTATAATGATCATAACAATCTTGTCTTCCTAACCTTAACTTCCATGTAGTTACTATGTTTCCTCCATGGCACATCGCTGTGATGAATGTCCATGCTCTTACTCTCCTCCCAACCCTGATTTTTAGAGCTAAAGATCAGGAATTATTTTGCATAAATATATGGGTTTAGAATAGGGATGCACATTTTCTTCTAGGCTGAAATTGAATTCAGCCTTGAATACGTGAGGATGTTCCACTCCAAAAAATAATGGCCAAAATCCATTTCATTTAAACTAAATTAAAATTAAATACATAATATGATTACCCTCCAGTCATGTATTTAAGCATTTCCTCTTTCTGTTACAATTTGGTAACTGTTAGGATTATCAGGGTTGAACTCAGCATTGTCTCATAAGCATAAGGGGATCTCTCTAGCAAATGCATCTCTATTGTGCTTGTGGGATGTCACATGGGTACCTGATTTCTTGGGCTTGGGGATTAACAATCTCCATTACCCTTCTGGCACACACGCAAGTAGGAGGTGCTGCAGGAATTCAGCCCTCCCTCTACCATCTTGCTTGCACGCAGACGTTCTATTCCCTATAGGAAGTGTCTACAAGGAACCAGTGATGATTAAGTGCTTTCTACTATGAACCTACCTGTATCCAGATCTACTGAATAAAAATAAGCTATCTCTATTTTCTTCATCTAACTACAGTGTGAAGACTGAATTTATTTCTGAACGTAATTAAGCTTAATGTGCAAGTTCCTTTTTTGGTTCATGCTTCTACTCTGCAAGATTGCTGTTTGCTGCTTGGAGTTCTTTTATCAACCTTTAAAAACTCCAACAGTAACAAGGTTGTGGGTCTCTGGGAGTTGTTCCTAAGGCTTTTGAGGACCACAGGTAGCTCTGATATATACACCTCTGGTATACAGGTTAAAACAAGAGTGGATCAGGGCAGGCACTGGGTACAGAAAAGTTATTTTACCCAGTTTTTTAAAGGTATGCATAGATAGAATACTGGGCTTCTCAGCAATCCATGTCAGTAGAGTGTACATGTGTTCAAAACAAGGCTTTTCATGGAAGATATAATGCATTAGCAACAAAATACTGAGATGTGATGATGCATAATTTGAGTATGAGTTGTTATTGTAGAGAACTGGGAAATTAAAGAAAAAAACCAACAGACGGTTGTAACATTGTCTTTTGAAAAGTAACTATAGATAACTACCAGCTGAAAATGGTCCATAAGATCAAGCATACTCCATCAGTGGCTTAGGCTGCCTTAGGGTGCAGAGAACGCATTGCACTAGAAGCACAGTGCCATTGCTTCTGGCCCTGTACAGCTGTGCCCCATGTTCTTATCCATCTCTGCACAGTAATGAAAAACATTCAGGGTTCATTCTGTATTCATGTTGGGCAGCTGTACAATTTGTTTCACAACCAAAAGTTGACAGAACAAATCCAAAACAACTCTGTATGCATGTTTACATGAGAAGCTATTGGCATCAACAGAGCATTTGAAGGTGGGTTGGAAGTCCCTTATGCTTTTTGTAACATTTTCAAATTCATTGCTGTCTTCAGGATGACAGGAAATTCAGGTCTGCCTCCCTTTGGGAGATCTTTATTCACAGACAAGTCAAAAACCCTTGACAAAAGGCAACCAAGGGAACTTGTTGACCTTTTAGCAGTCTGTCTAACATCAGTGCAAGTATTGCTCTGTGATAAAATGAGAAATTCAATTTAGGGGAAATTTAGCAGGTATTTGAGTAGGCTTTCATATTATTTTGCTTCCTGGCCTGTCTTTCAAAACAGAAAATAAATGTAAATAAATAAGACTATGTGTCTTTCACTCCCAGCCTTGAAGAGCAAAGCAAGCAGAGCTGCATTAAGGGATAATTCCTTTTCTGGCACATCCTGCATCTCTGTCTGTCATCTGTGTTTGCTGTTTATCAAATTGTCCAAAGAAAAGATTAAAAAAAATGTTTCCCATTTGCTAATATTATTTATTTTATTTGTTTTTAAGGCAGTAAAATAAAGTGCTATTAAAGTGATCCACCAAAAATGTCCTGGTTAAAGTATGTTCATTTTAGAGCATTATTTCAGGCATAAATACACCTATCAAACAGGCTAGCTCAGCTTCTCCAGCCTGGTGCCCTCAATATATGTTTGTCTATAGAACCTGTAATTTATGGTCATGATGATTGTGAATTATAGGAGCTGTAATCTCCCAAAGCTGGAGGATACCAGTTAGTTGGCTTTTTAATTTCTAGTTTCCAGGTAATATTTTCCACATCAGCACCTGCCAGAGAAATATTGCATGGGTACCATGGAAATTTAGCACATTCTGGAAGCTTCCAGAATGCATTCCAGGACACCCACCCCAGAAACCTTAGTGGTGTTGAAATCCACAGGAATCTGGAGTACATCTCAGAAATGCCCAACACACCCTGTGTATCACAAATCTTTTTCCACACTACTCAGCTTTAAACCAAGAAACTGCACAATCCTCCTTCATGAAACCAGTGTGTAAAACACCATGTCATAAGATGTTCTAATTCCAGAATGGGACTTCTATGAAACAAACTATGAGAAGAGTGTTGGCACTGCCTGTTTTTTCAAATGTAAATATAAACATGGCTGAAAGTAGAAGACATATTTTGAGGAGCCCAAGCACTTCATGAATTAGTTGCCATCTTCTCATTTCTTATAAAAATTTGGATTAAAAATCATGCTGAATTTCAGTTCACAGCTATAGATTTAGTTGCTTAGCCCCAGAACATAAAGTGGGTTTTTATCTTCCTGAAGATACCTAGGTAGGAAAATTATGGTCTGTTAATAGCATGTCCCCATTCTTTGAAGTAAACTTATTATTTTTGTGCCTTCAAGTCAATGTTGACTCCTGGCAACTGCCTGGACAAGTCCCTGCAGTTTTCGTGACAACATTTTCAGAATGGGTTTGCCATTGCCTGCTTCCTAGGGCTGAGAGAGAGTGACTGGCCTAAGGTCACCCAGCTGGCTTTGTGTCTAAGGCAGGACTAGTATTCACAGTCTCCCAGTTTCTAGCCTGGTGCCTTAACCACTACACCAAACTGGCTGTCTAATAAACTACTATGCCATAAATTGCATTTTGTGGAAAATGAAATACAAAATTCATTTTTATACATAATATACAAAAATTGAATGTATTTTCCCAATCAATATACATACATGTATTAGTATTATTAATGTATACAGTATGAACATTGATAAATACTTATAGATAGATGTGTTTTCTATTGCCAAGTTTACATTCTAGGGCTTTCAGCCGAATGACATCAGCTACTTACAATCTCCTCCTTTGTTTTCCATGTGAAATTAGTCTTACCTTTCTAAGGTAATTTCCCTGGAAACCTTGAAGAAAAATTATGTGTTAGGATTGTAGCTATGAATGCTTTTTTATTGTTTTCTCAGGAATTTATTATAGTGAGAGCCAACTGTTAGCAAAACAGGTACATTTTATAACATTTCTTTGGCTATGGAGTGATTCATTGGGTGAATGAACTGCAAAATGAAAGTTTTGCACAAATATTTCTATAGGGAGGGAAAAGGCAGCATAGCACAGAATGGAAAGATAGATTGGACCAAAGCCATATCAACAAGTCAAAATAATCCCTTTTACTGCCTTCCAGGAAAAAAAAAATATTCTGAAGATTTGTTTTTCTATTTGTGAAAGCTGGTGACATGTTTGGTTTTTTTAAAAAATTAAACTTATGGGCTAGTCTTCCTTCACAATGATCTTGTAGGATCTTTATTTCAAGCACCAGAAAAGAACTAGCTGGGGGGAAATTGCCATTAAAATTAAAGGGTAGAAAGGGATTATAAATATGCTTCTTGCCTGCAGCTGGGATCAGTTTGAATGAATTTCATGACATTTTCAGGAAAATATGAATCAAGCTTCTCTTGAAATAGGTTAAAATATCCTAAAATCCTCTCAAGTTAACATCAGGGCCTATCGGAGGCATTTTCCCACCTAAGCCATAGAACAGAATGATACATGTACAGTATGGACCAAATTAAACAGGCAAAAACATTTTTTCAGCACTTGGAATTGGGATAGTGTCCCCCATTAGACCTGAAGACAACAACTAAGAGGTACTTGTCATGTGGTACACAGCTCTCTTAGTAAACATTTTGGTAATGTCTCTTGGCCACTGCTTCATTCTACCTAATGGTAGGGCCTGCCTCATTTGGTGTAAGCCAGAGATGGCAATTCCTCACTTCGGCCACAGTCAGCCCCCTTTGCCTCATTTTTATGTCCATAGAGCCTTCCAAAAATGGCAAATAGCCATTTTCAAGGCCACAGTTTTTGTGGGATGTTTTCTGTTCTGTTTTATAATTTTAAATAGATATCTTCACCTTCTGTTCCCAAAATTGGAGGAAAAAAATAACAAGCCAAAAAGCTTGATCCCACCATCACACCACATCTCCCACAATATCCCTCGAAGCCCAGAAAGGCTAAAAATAATAATTAAAAATAAGGAAGTGTCCCCAGAAGAAAATATTCCCAACTGCTCAAGAGTAATAGGCAGGGATGGCTCAAAAAAGTAAGGACAACAGCTGTAACTGTACAATTGAAGCTCCACCCCTTTTTTACATGTGTGCAATATGTTAAAAAAGGAACAGGGCTCTATTGTGTGGTCATGACCACAACCTTAACTTTTTTGACCCCTCCCTTGTTGTCAACCCTGCCATCTCTGAATTGTAGATATACTGAGCTATGTGGATTAATGTTCTGATTTAATACACAGCAGCTTCCTTTTGTATCTGGAATATTAAATTATCTGTGGAGGCCACTGTACAAAATCCATGGCTAGGAAGATTATTATGCTTCAATGCAACATATCTGGCGACCATGCACATACCCAGACACACATGTAAGACACAATGCACCCTGTTCCATCTCTCCTTCTCCTTCTGAGATGATATCATTGAAAAGTTCCCTGAGCTCAAGCTTGCAACCTCAGGAGGCCACACCTGAGACCTAAACTGCAGCAGGCTATTGATCAGTGAGCTGAACAAGCTCTGGTAACAAATCCTATCAAAAGCTCACCACTTTTTCTGAAGACCTTTTTAAACCCCACTTTAATCACTGAAGAGAAAGCAGTAAATTAAAGCAGCAGGTTCAAGCTCTGGAAGGCTTTAACAGCCAGGGTGCAGCAGGAAAACACACAGAAGGTTGAGTTATTGTATTTTGTAACCGTCCATGTTTGCCTGCAAGTCATAAATTATGGAGGGGAACATAAATAAGAATTAAATATCAGACATGTCTTTCTTCTTCTGTCCTTTTGGTTATATCACTATTTATTTATGACTCCCTTAAGAAAGCCAAACTTCCATTATGTGCTATTTCTTCTTTAAATTGTTAAAAGACTCACAAAAATGAAATACTTCACAGCAGGTTTTTCCTCTATTGCTGCTTGCCAGTGTCACCAGTCCTCCCTCCCTTTTCAGAAGCTTGTAAATTTTGTTTTCCTGTGATGGTGAGGACAATCTCTTAGTACAGTTTACCTTGTTGTCGATCCATATTGCTGTCATAAAAATCAAGTCAAAGATGAGAATTCTCAACAGTAGAGCCATTGGGCCATTTTAGGACACAATTATGTGTTCTTACTCTCCTAAATACAGAGAAATGTGACTTGTAGACTAGATTAGAAGAGGGGAACTTTCAAGTGATAGAATGAATATTACAGTTCATAATGATCATTATGTTTACATGCAGTACCTGAGTTTTATTGTGGTGAGACAGATACAAAAATTCACCAAGCTAAACTCTTAAGATGGAACTGTTATTTCTGAGTACTGTTGTCCAATCACTCTTCTGGGCTTTCTGAACATCTCAGTCATCACTGAGCTGTTTTAGACCTCAATGGTTCCCCCCCTCCCGCTTCACAATATTTGAACTTCTTTAAATCTTAGTATTTAAAAGATTTAAACCTTAGTGAGGTTTGCTGATACTTCACCTTTGAACATGGATTGTGTGAGAACATGCAACTAGGCTGAAATTGACAATGGTGGCCAGAAGCTAAAATTGGACTCAGCATGTACACAGAGAGGACAAAGGTAGGAATCTTGTCAAAAGGATGCCTTCAGAAAATAGATAAGAAGTAACTAAGTCATTAGGAATCAAAGGATATGTAAAAGAAATGTCATCAGAAAATGGACAAAAGAGGCTAAACATGGAGCACAAGGAAATCCTAATCTCATTAATAGCTTCCAAATTTACAGATCAATGAAGTGAGGATTTCGGGAGATAAAAAGGGGTCTTGAAGCATGTACTGTATCTCTTTGAGTCATTCTGGGTCAGGACTCTGTGGCTTCCATTTCTGCAGCTAGTGTTTGGCCAGTCTAGTTGAGTAGAATTTGGATAAGTGGGTGGGTATGTGAGAAGGGCTGAGTGTGAGAACTACCACTTATTTAGAATCAGTAAAGCTTTGCTGCCACTTTAAATTTGATGGATCTCCGTGTATTCTGTTATAACTTTGAGTGCCTCAGCATTTGGTTGAAAGTGATTTGTGAGTGTTTCCAATTGTCTCCTGCTGTCACTTGTGGCTACATGTTCCATATGCTCTAGCCGTACCTATCTGGACCATTCAGGTAGAGAGCAAGGGGAGTTACAGAATCCACACACCTTGACAGGCTGCATGAGTGGAGTGAGTGACTATAAGCCAAAGCTAGGTATTTTGTAACAGCTGATACCACTGAGGGTATATAAATAACCACACTAAGAGTACAAATTCATTATTCATAATGAATAATGGATAGGGATTTTTTGTTTGGGTTTGCTTTTTTGTGCCCTTGAGCTAGTCTTGACTCCTGGTGACTATATAGACAAATCCAGGCACTTTTCTTGGTGACATATTTGTAGATTGAAGTGGAGAAAAAATCAGAACAAAACATTGGGAAACACTGTTTCTGTTCTTTGGTTAGACATTTCAGATAATATTTTATCCAGGCATCTCAACCAACAGAGCAAGGTGACACTCTTTTCGAGAATGAATTGTTATCAGAGAGTGAGTGTTTAGTAACTTTTGCCATCACTTTGAGTTTGGTATGAAATGTGACTTGTTCAGATGTCACATTTTGATACAGAGTATATGTGTCAGCATTTGGACAGAAATTAATTGGATTCATATTTCTGACAAGTTTCCAAATTGCTAGGTCATATTTAGGCCTTTTACTATAAATTCTTCAGCACTGGTTCAAGTAAAAGGAATGTGACAGATTTAATACCTAGAATAAGTTATTAACTGAAAGGATATATGAAACAGCATACTGCAGAAAACTACGAAGTCTGTAATACCCCTTTCTAATTTTGAGAAATATTTCTTAGGGGGTATTAGCTGTTGCATCATTCTATGGTAGATTTAAACGAAATTAATAATAAATAGACAAATAGAAAAGAATGATCTTGACTGTTGTTATATTATTTGGAAGCAAAACTAGTGGAACTCCTACCGCGTCCAGAAGAGTATAAATATTACTATGTATCTATACTACAAATATCAGAATTTGTTAAATGTAAGAAATATTTGGACTTCACATGTTCACCACTGACTTGAAAAGGATTAAACCAGATGAATCTCTCATTAATTATTAGGTTTTCTATTAAGCTTTCTATGAGGCTTTCTGTGGTGGCTATGTACATTATGTTGTATTGTGATATATGGTCGTCTGTCTGTCAATCAATCAATCAATCAATCAAATGATTATTTCTCATGTGAATTGTTTCATTATCATTTAAACAACTTACCGGAGAATAACTCCTATTGTACTCAGTGTAGTTTTCTTCAGTAGACCCACTAAAACCTATATTTCCAATTATTCAATAACAGGTGTAGGTCTCTGCTGCGGTTTGGGGGGAGGGGTTGTGTTTTGTTTGATTTCGTTTGGTTTGGTTTGGTTTTGAAGGGGGTGGGCTCCAGAGAGGTAGCTAGGTTAGTATTTTGCAGCAAAAAAGCTATAGCCTTCTGCCACCTTTAAGACCAACATTATTGTATCAGCTGTCCATGTACTGTAATCTCCAAAAGTCAAACTGGACTGGAAGCATCTTTTTCTTTTATATCAATACTCATTTATGTAAGATATAGACTGAATTCCTATGCACCTTAAGCCATAATACATATATTGTGTGAGCAATCAGTGTGGTTTGAGAAAATTAGTACAGAATATTAGAAGGCAAAGTCTGCACCTGATTGGCAGCAATTTTTATCACATAATTTTCCAGGCTCTTCACCAACCATCATTTTTTTTTCTTTTTTATTATCATGATTTTTTAGTTTTGAAGTTATGTTGATAATGCAGTTATATGTATTTATCATAGGTGTATGCTACAAACCACAGTGATGAAGAACTAATAAAACTATGTCACAACAGCAACACAAATGCCAGGCTTTCATACTTGTGTCATGATGTTGTACATAAATATGTAAGTTGTGGTGTTTGTCTTGTCTTGTCATGATGTACATTTCATAATTTGCCCTCTTTGCCCCCTCTTCTCCCCATAGGCATCTTTAGCCAGTATCTTTTTCTTCTGTTAATTTGCATAATAAAATAAGAAAGATGAGCTCTCACCTTTCACATTTAACTGCACTTTCTTAATCATAGAGAGATAAAGGAACTGTCATAAGGTGCAGTAAAAAGATCACTTATTAATTTAATTTCAGTAATAAATATAGAATTCCATGCTTTCAGATCTTCAGATTTCACACATTGTGACGTTTTTGACTAGGGCATATGAATTTATTTATCCTCGTAGATTTATATCTTATTTTTCTACCTATAGACTTTTTATCCTCTTTTTCTATTTAAGATTACAGAATTATCTGTAAGAAATTAATGTTAAAATCCATCATTAAAATACCTAAAACAATTTTAAAAACTCATAATTAATGTAATTCAAAAGACCAAATTAAAAAAAAAGCATCTTGACCTCAGTTCCAAAAACAGGGAACTGTAGGCCAAACCCACTTCTAAAAAGCATAAGTTCCACAGTTTGTAAATGACACAAAAATTGATTCTGTCTCATAAACCTGAAAGGGCCTTTATAAGGTCATTTTCAGAAAGCCGCCTTCTCCAAATTTCAGTTTCCTGACAAGTTCATCATAACTGACATAGTTTCTCAGATAGTCAGGCCTTAAACTGTCAAGTCTTCAACCTTTTAATGATAAATTGTGCCAACAAGCAATCAGCAGTTAATGCAGGCATTTAGAAATGTGTGTACCATTGTTCCTTCAGTTCAAAGCAGCCCAGATTAGTTTAAACTGAACATGTTAATTTATTGTATTTACCAACTTCACTTCTCCATCACCATGCACCATGCACCATGCTTACACTTTCTCTTTCATTCTATGTCTGTAAAGACACCCTTCTTGAACACCTTTCCATCATCCTGTATATTTCCTCTGTGCAGTTAGAGAAGTGCTCAGTTTTTCTATTTGCTGTCCACGGCCTAGTTCACTTCCACTTGTACTGATACTGTCACATTTTGCTACTCAGGCATGGTTGACTGGTACCAAGTCTGACAGTATAAAAGATTTAAATTTTGATCCTGATAATCACAAAGTAAATTATTAAAGCAAACACTATAGAGGCATAATGAAAATGCAAAACTTCTGATCATGTCCAATTCCCTACAAGTCAGACCTGTGATATCTGTGAAAAAAAGCCCCATCTGATGTTATGCAGATGTTTAAACTACAGGCTTTCATGTGTACAGCTGTACATACATTACATTGGCTTCAATGTGAACATGAATCTTTTGCAGTTTAGATATGTACACTCTATAACTGACCTTAATTAATATCAGATGATGGGGACCGAACCACTCACTGACACTATCATGGTATTTCTAGTTTTAAGAAAGCCAAAATACTGTAGGCCTTATAGTATTTAGATCTATCTAAGGCATTCCAAATATTTCCAAATAAGCAATTAAAGGTAAATTTAGAAAGGATCAATTAAACAACAATATGTTTGCTTAAAATAAACATATCCTTTAGCTTTTTTATGGAATATTTTGCTCAGAATTTGTATTTATTTGAAAGATTCATAATATCAAATCCGCCCTATAGAAAGTGCGACACTTTTTTTTAATGGCAAGAGCCTGCTTCATATAAATTAAAGTCACTATGCACTAAAAGTCCTGAGTTTTAATCTTTAAAATAACAGAGCTTTGAGACAGATTGCATTTGAATTTCTGCTCATATCCATTTGATGTATTAGAGGTGATTTCCATGATGTCATTCTGAAAGCTAAATAAACTGTTTGCGTAGAAGGTTAACAAGCTGTGGTGGCAAGCAGCCTGTGTGGGATTACAGCCGAGTTGATTTGATCAATTACTTTTCTTACCAGAAGTCTCTGGATGAGACACAACCCAGAGTTCTTACTTTGTCAGGTGAAGAATCCATGGAGTCAACACATACCATGGAACTAATGAGCTTTCTTTCAAACTTCATTTTTCATCCAAAGAGAAGGCAAGTATTTCAAGTCATTGTGGCTCATACAACAGCCAAAATGATATCTATAAATAATCAAGCAAGCAAGCAAATAAATTTTACCTGTATAAAAGTAATAGAAAGCTATCATTAATAATAATAATAATAATAACAACAACAACAACAACAATAATAATAATAATAATAATAATAATATAAATACTTACATGAAGTCACAAATACTTTTTCTGCTAGGGCTGTGCCCACTCTGAAAAATGATTCAGAAGAATTGAACCACATACAGGTACAGTACCTGTCTGCTACAAATTAAGGTAGCATTTCCTTTTTTAGGCTTCCATGACACATTTAAGGATTCAGCTCATTAAAGTGACTCTTAAAGCAGCAGGATCTTTTTTCAGGTCCATAGGAAAGAAGGCGGCAGCTGCTTTGACGAATAGCAGAGAGCTCCTTTTGAATCTATTCTGAAGTGTGCACAGCCCTATATTCTACAGTGCTAAAATTTCATCCTGATTGGGCTGGAGTCTGTGAACATTTCTTGGTATGACACAAGCTCAAAATGGAAAAATTCCAAATAACTTCTTTCTTTACAATTTAAAAAGAATAAGTTTTATATATATCTATGCAAAACACACTTTTCCATTTATTCTTTTTGATACCCAAACATTTGAGAGATTCATTCCAAAAGCTCAGGCAAGGGTTCATCTGTGGTATGGAAGAAATGTTGCACAGATTCAGAAGAATCATTTAATATATGTGTGTGAAGGTTTTCACTATAGTAGAACTTAAAGCACCACTCTTGGCAACTAGACTATTGTTTTCTTCACAACCATATAAAAGTGTTTTGCCTTTGCTAATTCTCTTTTGCCTTTGCTAATTTTTTTTTACTTCCACTCTGGTCTACAGTTTTGGAATTTCCTGATGATCTCCTGCTGATGATCCTCCTGCTAAATATTAACCATATTAATCACATTTAGCTTTTTTTTTTTTTAGCTGTGCCGAAGTCAAACAAACATTCTGAAATGAGGCAATGGCAAACCACTCCCATATTGTTCCCAAAATAATAACATGAATGAGTCCATGAAATCATAGGGAGAGCAAACAGGTATTTGGCCAGGGAGTTCAACCAAAGAAAGGGAAGAGACTGAAGTGAGAAGAAGAGCCAAGACAGGGGAGAGGCTGCTGACTAAGTTGCTGATGATTATTGACTCCTGAGTGCTGTTTCCCAAGTGCTGCTGATTGTCCATTGGGTGTGATTGGAGCATTGCTTTCTGCAGTTATTTGAAGCAACTTTAAAGGACATATAAGGAAGTTACAGGGGTCACCTAATAAAAAGTCCACCTTTCTCATTTTCTCTGGGAATTCAGCAACCAGGGACAGCCAAGCTTTTGTATGGGCATTTTGCAGAAGAGCGTGCAAGGGCTTCTACCAAAGCAGAGTTTATTTTATTTCTTTGGGTCATATGAGGAACATAGAAATGAAGAGACTGCTCTTTTGACCGTGTGGGATGTGCCACATTTGTTTCCTGAAAATGACAGGAATTACCCTTGATGCAAGTGCATGTTGACTGCTGTCCTGGAAAAAATGGTGAAGGTAATAGATATGAATCTGTCCTTAATGGTCAGCCCTTCAAAGTTGGCCATGATATCAGACATGATAAGAACTACTGGAATTCTACTTCACAGTTGAAGGGTATAATAGCAGAATCTTGAAAACCTGCAGAAATTCTGTCTCCTGCCTCTTAAACCAAGGAGAATCAAGGCAGTGCCATCTTGAGTTTCTTTCTCACTTCCTCCTCCCTTCCAGGGCTAATCTGGTGTTTACCTAACAGCAGTTGAATTCCTTCTTCAGGGCCATCCCCATAATCCTCTACAACTCTCCAGGTTATGAGGGAAGATGAGAAATGTTTCAATCAGGAGAAGCAGCACATGCAGAGGGACAATGGTATGAAGAAGCCTCCTAGAAGATAGAAGATAGACAAGCAGAAGGAACAGAAAAATAGAGAAACGTGTCACTCAGAGTCAGAGCCTGACAAGAAAAGTTATTAGGAGATTCAAAATAGATTTCATAGCCTCCCTGTTCTTTATGTTTCTGACTCCTTGGATAAAGCAACTGCTTTAAGCTTCAGGAACTGGAGCAAAAGTCTCTACCAGCTCTGCAGACAGAAGGGTTCTTGCCCCTTCAGGAAAGAGAAAGTGACAGGAGAAGTGATGATCAGAGACTCCCTACTGAGAGGTACCAAACCAGCAATCTGCTGGCCTGATAGTCTATCAGAACAAATGTGGTTCACATTCAGGATGGGATAAAAAGACCACCAATAATTGTGAATTTCTAGTGATATTTGTGGAAATGAAACAGATTGACACAGCCTTCAAAACATGAAGCACTGGGCAGGAGGATGAAGGAGCTGGGAGCACATGTGGTATTTTATTTTACTTCTTCTTGTCAAAGGATGTGGCTCAGGAAGAGGGATGAGAATAGTTCAAGTGAACAACTGGCTACACAGATGATGCAAATGGAGATGGATTAATTCTTCTAAGATGGGATGAATTTTTCAGTGAGGGACTTCTGGCAAGAGATGGGCTGCACTTCACGTGGACTGGGAAAAGTGGGTTTCAAAGGCATGTTGTAAACTTAATCAAATGTCAGACTAAGGGGAGGAGGAGTTGCATTCTCTTTGAAGAAACAATATAAATATGAAGAGATTTTGAGGACAAGGGTCCACTTGAGACCATCTAGGTAAGAATAATATTTGATTATATTAAATCTATAAAGCTTCTCAACTCTGTAACAACTCTGGGCAGAATTCAATAAATCAGTCTAAAATAAATTAAAACCCTAGAGAACTAGAAGAAAAACAGCCATTTAAAAACAATAAAACACAAAGGATCCACCACTCACTCTAACTCAAAGCCTGGGGGAAGCACCAAGTTTTCAGGGTTCTTTTAAAGCCTGGCCATGATAGGGGTCAGACATATCTCATAGGGGATGATCTCCAGGGAGCAGATGCTGTGACAGAGAAGCATGCTTTCTAGGTCCCATCAAGTGTCACTGTTTAATGACCAGGACTTGGAGCACATCAGCTTTGCACAATCAAATAGGATAGGCAGAAACTACTAAAGACATATGATTCTTTAGATAACCAGGCCCTTGAACGGCACCTACTGGTAAACAGTGCAGTGCACAGAGCAAATGTGTTACATGAGCATGACAAAGCATGCCTTTAATTGCCTGTGCATACTGCATTCAGGACCTGTTGCAGCTTCTGAGTGTTTTCAAGGGCAGCCCTATGTAGGGCATGTTGCAATTGTCCAAGCACAAGGTGACCAAAGCAGGAGTGACTGCCTTAAGGGCCTCCTACTCCAGGTAAGGGCACAATTGGCATACAAGGTGGAATTGTGCAAAGGCCTTGTTAGCCACAGCTGCCACTTGTTCTCTTTAAAACACTTTAATAGTATTTTGTTGATAAAGTGCCATTTTAGAAGAGAAAGATCCATTTTAAACCTTTTTCAATTTACCATGACACTGACTGGTCTTGTGAGGTTCTAATCTTTACCACATCTCAGCAGTAAAACTCATCTTGATGCCCTATTTTTTTCATTTATATATTTATTTATACATATTTATATGCCACTTAGTAGTGTCTAGACTGCTTACACTTGTAAAAGAAAAACATTAAAATACCCTTCCAATGTAAAATCAATATATCAGTGTTGTAAAACATAAACAAACAAATATATAATATCCCAGAAAAAAATCTGATGATTTTGTCCCATGTCACTGCAGTCACCTGAATTATCTCTGAAATAATGGTGACAAAACCTAAAAGATTGTATACACCTTGTAGCTGCACTTAAATGAATTGGACTGAGGAGGAAATACGTTATCATCAGTATAAGTTAAGGTTTGGTGCTTTGCCACTCATACACTGAGGATACCATGGTATCCTTCTGGATTGGCTTTGGGGATTGGGAGTGGGTGGCACTGTACCATGCTGCTTCACTTCCTTCCTATGGGGCCAGTACCCGTCAGTGTTGATCAGGTGTCGTGGGGTTTGGTGCTCTCTCCACTTCTGTTTTACCATTGGGGGAGATCATCCGTCACCATGGGGTGAAGTATAATCAGTAGGGCGAGGATTTCTATGACCTAAAAATGTTAGAAATATGCAAGGATTTATGACCTTAAAACCATTTAAATATGACCAATTAAACGAAAAATATGACTTTTACAGCAAAAATATGATTTCACAATTTTTCTGAAATTAGCACCCAATTTTTAAAAATCTGTGCTTACACACACACACACACACACACACACACAAATTAAAAGGCTTATTCTTCTTCACTTCCAGTGTAGAAGTGCTAGTATTGAAGGAATCAAATGAACATTTTGAGAGTAAAATGGTCATCCCTGGATTAGTTTTCATTAACAGCAGAACTGCATTGGAGGACCACGTGCATCTTGAGGCTATCAAACTCAAAACTCCTTCTGTTGTCCACCAGTATGTTCTTGTATCTGAAGAAACTCTGTTCAACATCACAAGAGGTTATAGGAACAAATCTGAAAAAAAGCAAACTCATGTGGAGAAAATTCTGGCTCGAAGTCTTCAAATTTTGCTTTGAGTCCATTTAGAACGTTACTTATTTTGCAAAGTGTCGAAGAACCCAGATTAGAATGCAATACTCTTTGTAGTTCATCACTAATTTTTTCAGCCACTTTCCCCTTTGCTTGCTTTAAATCACTCTCAGTTTGTTTTACAATGTTCAGTGCATCACTAAGTTCCATTCCTGCAGTTTCAAGGCAGGTGATTGTTCTTGATAATCCACTGAAGATAGATCTTATATATGCTAAGTTTCCAGCCAAGGTTTCAGAAAAGGAATTTTGCACAATCTTGATGGAGGAAGATTCACAACAGTCAAATTATTTAACTATCTGCTGCAAGGAAGCATAATTTGTGAAATAATACATAGCCGCATCCAGCCAAGTCCCCCAACGTGTCACGACAGGTTGGCGAGGGAGAGCCAAAGTAGGAGCAATTTCTTTGAACTTTTGTACTCAAAGTGAGGCTTTAATGAACATTTTTTCCCCATTCAAAATTATCTTATCTACATCAGGATAGTTGCTTCAAATCTCTTTGGCCGCTCTGTGTAAAACCATGTGCAAGGCATGTGATATGGATCATTTTTGGATAAAGAAGTTTAAGTCCCTTGGCTGCTTTAGTCATGTATGGAGCGGCATCTGTTACAAAGAGAAGGATATTTCCCCTATTTACACCATCCAGCCAGAGTAGTTTCATAGATCGTCAAAAAGCATAGCAATAGTGGAATTGTTTACTTTTTGTAGAGTTTCACATGTTAGAAGAAATACTTCACCAGGCTTGTCACATTTCAGAGTGCCAATAATAACACTGGCTACATATCTTCCATTTACATAACTTGTTTCATCTATTGAAACCCATATCTTATAGTTGTCAACAGCAGATCTTATCTTTCCTCACACATCTTCATAGCAGGCAGAGGTGTAATTTTTCCTTACAGTTGATTCATTTGAAATCAGGTGACTGGTGTACTTCTCCAAAAAATGCCTGAGGCTACCACTACCTAATTTCCTTAAGGGAATATTTGAAGTAACCATCACTGTACAGAGATCCTTACAAAATTCTGACTGGGTATTTGATGAACTTGCAGTTGAAGAAGAAGCTCTCTCGAAAAGGAGATATTGCCTGTTCTCAGTGAAGGTAAATCTGACTAAACAACTGTTGTGTTTCGCAGTATCACAATGTTGTTGAATATTAAAACACCGATACCTTAACTTCACACAATTTACCAAACAAAATATCACCATCACTCTCCAAATTCTTGAACAAGACGCCATAATTTCATACTCGCTGAACATCTACGTTTAGGCATGTTGAAATCAGATTGCAGCTCTCACCACCTCAAACATGCACCTGAGTTGGGGAGCAAATGAGAAAATAAAAAAACAAAAAACAAAAGACAAATTCCCACCTTTTTCAGGCCTGGTCAGGGGAGAAGCCTCTGCCTGCTGAAGTTATTTTAAAAAAGGTTGCTCTCCCTCTCTTACACACACACAGAGAGAGAGAGAGAGAGAGAGAGAGAGAGAGAGAGAGAGAGAGAAAGAAAGAAAGAAAGAAAGAAAGAAAGAAAGAAAGAAAGAAAGAAAGAAAGAAAGAGCCTTGAGTTGGGGAGCAAATAAGAAAAAGAAAAAACAGGGAAATTCTCACCTTCTTTTTCAGGCCTGGTCAAGGGAGAAGCCTTTTCCCTTTCCCTTCCTCCCTCGCACACACCCCTGAGTTGGGGAGCAAGTAAGAAAAAGATAAATAACAGGCAAATTCTCATTTTCTTTGCTGGCTCAAACTTCCTGGCTTAACAGGAGGGTTGCCAATGACCAAAATATGACCAAAATATGAATAAAATATGACGTTTGGTACAAAATTAAGCAGAAATATGACATAACACCTTTAAAAAGTCAAAATATGACTGTTCAGGCAAAATAAATTTCCACCAGATGACTCTAAAACATGTTCTAACTTACTTATAAATTCAAATAAAGGTTCCAGAAAAAATATGACGTGTCATAGAAATCCTCACCCTATTAATCAGTATGGTATGCTGATGATACTCAACGGTGCATCTCTGTCCCTGGTGAACTAAGCAATGCTGTTGATGTCCTGTCCCAGTGCCTGGAGGCTGTGGGGATCTGGATGGGGAACAACAGGCTTCAGCTGAACCCTGGCAAGACTGAGTGGCTTTGGGTTTTAGAGCCTTCCGAATCTGGGACTGTACCATCTTTGATACTGGATGGGGTGGCACTGTCCCAAACAGAAATAGACCCAGTGCACAATCTGGGGGTATTTCTGGACTCATGACTCCTCCTTGAGGAGCAGGTGGTGGTCATGGCCAGGAGGGCCTTTGTGTAACTTCATGTTGTGTACCAGTTGCACCCATTCCTGGATCGTGAGACTCTGCTTAGTTACTCACACCCTAGTCATCTCCTGAATGAACTACTGAAACATGCTCTACATGGAGCTGCCCTTGAAGAATATCTAGAAGTTTCAGCTGGTGCAAAATGCAGCAGCATGGGCATTTATGTGTGCTCCTAGAAGGACACACCTTATACCTCTGCTGTGTGAGCTGTGTGATCTGCATTGGCTACCAGTTTGCTTCCTGGTGCAATTCAAGGTGCTGGTTTTACCTTTTAAACCCTCCTTGGCATGAAAGCAGGTTATCTTAAGGACCACCTCACCCCAATTACATCTACCCATCCCATTAAGTCCAGCAGGAGAGGCATGTTGTGGGTCCCGTCTGCTAGGGAGTTCCATCTGATGGGACCCAGGAGACGAGCCTTTTCTGCTGTGGTGCCCCACCCTCTGGACCATCATCCCCCCTGAGCTGAAGTTGGCCCCAACCCTTTTGGCCTTTCAGAAAGCCCCCAAAATGTGTTTTTTCCAAAAGGCCTGGGGATTGCCTGGCAGCAGAAAGCCCATGGGTTGGTTGCACCATGTATAACTTCTTAATTTAACCTCCTCCCAACCTTGTTTTTTCTCATGTTAATTATTTAATTGTTTTAACTGGTTTTTATATTTTATTTTAATTGTTAGTTTTATTGTACGCTACCCAGCGTCACCTTTTGTGAGATGGGCGGCCATATAAATGTGATAAATAAATAAATAAAATAAGATGAAAGCAATGTCAGAGGGGACACAGCAGAAAAAGACAGTTGCCAGGGCATGTTTGTGCCATGGTTAGGTACAAGTGTGGAAAGACCTTTAGAGAATGCTGAGTGAGCTGCCTTGAATATCCTCTTGTCTGGAGTTAGCTTAAAAAAAGAGACTACTTGGGATCTATTAGGTTCAGCACAGTGATAGGCCACTGACCCTGTAAAGAAAGGGGAAAAGTCATTAAAACTGAGACATATTCTCTACTGTTTCTAGTTCTGTGATACTGTTCTCCTTTTAAATTCCTTTGTCAGCTGGGTTTTCACTTTGGCTTTTAAGAATTAGACTCTTGATTTTGTTTTATGTGTTGGTATGACAGAGAATCACAAACAAGCCAATCATATTTTAGCCTGATGTTTTCTGTAAACCCAGCCCATGTGATTAATTTATATTTCATAATGTCATATGAACCCAGAGGACTGGGATAATTGCATAAACCATGGTTTAACTTAACTATGTGTCATATGAACCTAGTCACAGGAAAAGAACAGGTGTTAGTTAAGGACTGTCTTAATTGTTCCATCCCATTCATCGTTGGTTATCATTAAAACCAGTAAACCATTCACATTCTGAATGATACAGATGTGGATTGGGTTGTCATATTGTCATCTTCAAGCCTACTTAACTTCATGCTATGCTTTTTATCTTTTCACCTGGTACAGGGAAAGGAAAGAAGGGAGAATCCAATTGGTGTTTATTTGACAGAGACAGAGGGGCAAGTGGTTGGTGGGTTTCTTCAATTTATAGACTTTCTCTCCAGGATCTCAAGAAATCTTACATAGGTGTCTCCATTTTATTCCCACAACAATCCTATTAGGTAGCTTGAGCCACAAGTTAAAGATAATAATAACTGGCCCAAAGTCATTCAGTGACCTTCCATAGATCAATGTGCACTTGAACCTGGAGCTCTAGTTTCTAGTCCAACACTTTAATTGCTACACTACATTGTCAGTTGGTTTTTCTGTGGGGCAGGACTAGGAGCTCCTTCCTGCATTCCAGAGAAGTTTTCAAGAAACTAATGGCAGCAGGGGGAAAATATTACTAATTTGTTCCAGAACATTTACAGAGTGCATTGTTTACTGTAATTTACAAATCTGTTTGCAGATTCCATTTCAAAACGCTTTAGTAACATCTCTAGTATTGGAGTAAAGAATTAATGACAACTCAAATAAATTATCTGCAGTTGTCACCAAAGCCACACTAATTATTTTCCAATGCATATTAACCACTTAAAAATCAAAATTAAAATGAGATGACTACCTTGTTGTTAAACCTGTACAGCTGTGCTATGTGGATGCTAACACACTTCTGACAATGCTGAAATAAAAACAAATATGAACATGAGCTCTATCTCCCATCAGTGTGAGTATCACTTATTTCTTTTCTGTTGTGTTGTTACAAATTTTGGAAAGTGATATATGCTTAAGGCGTACAAAGTAGGCTGTAAGCGAGCATCAGTCATTTTTAATGAGAGAAGCTCAGCAACAAGAGAGCAAATATAAAATCTGTCTTCCATTTATGCCATCCACAAAACAAAAAAAAGTCAACAGAGAGTTTCCATGGGGACTGTGTAAATTAAAAAGAATAAGTTTGGAGATAATAACAAGAAAACACTTGACACTTCTTCTTGAAAGAAAAGTCTACATTTCATCCCATGGTTATTATCCTGGTAAAACTAGAATCAAGCAAAAAAAGTGATTACCTGGAGATTGTAGTTGCACAACCTCCATCGTTACTTGCAGGGCCTTGGATAGAGATTCCATGCAGGACCATTTGAAATGAATGGTGGCTAGCTAACAATGGTGCTGGCGAGTTGGGATTTAGTAGGGTTCTCCATTCTTAGAACTGATTTTTCTTCCAAGAATGATGGGAACCCAAATTCCTCATGCAAATTCAGCAGTGGAAAAGCTGATCCTACTCTTCAGTTACTTAATTCCTTTGCTGTCGCAAGATACTTTCCAGACACAAACATTTTCAACCTGGTTTATTTTGTTCTTGGTAGCAGCTACGTATCTAAAATAAGGCTTTTGACAATGGCTCAGAAAGGGTATGTGGGCAGAGGTTGGGAATTTACTTACCAAAATGCACTCCCTAAATGTTAACTGCTTTCTAGAATCACACATCATTTATTGCATTTGAAGATCAAATGTTAGAGCAAAGTGCAATTCTTTACACTTTGCTACAACTTCTTCAGGCTGCTCTGTCAGTAAACTCAAATTCTTATCTGATTTCATGTAGCATAACATTATTCCTCCTCTTGCCCTAAGGTTTTTAGAAAGAGTAATTAGGAGAAATTCATTTATTGAAGAGAGATCTATATACTGCACACAAGACTGTAGATGTCATTACTTCAAATTGGACTGTACCACAAAAAGCTTTATTAACCTTATCTGCTGATCAAGCCATTGTTTCAATCAAATTCCTTTTTGTTGCTCAGGGGCTTCACTCAGAAGTCTGCAGTTTTATGAGTTTTTTTTCCCCCTCCAGAAAACAGAATTGCTCAAAGCCTACAGAAATGAGCAAAAGTAAAAAGCAAAAACCAAAACCTACCAGTTAATACAACATGCTTATTGATGGTCTGTTAAGCTAGACCGTGAAGTTGCTAATATGAATGGAATACTGTCTATTGTTTCCTTACCTTGTTCTTAAAATCCACTGAGAGATGCAATCATCTCTATTAAAGAACCGCAATATGGAGCCATGGTGCAGCCAATATTTTAATTTTTTCAGTGTCAAAAAAGTCAGATTCACATATTAATGTGAAATTTTGCAAAGAGCTATTCTATTATTATTTTTTAAAAAAGAGTTATTCCAGAATATATACCATCCTTTCTTCCCAACCATTAAGTAAATAATTTTATCACCATTTATTTGTGAACAGATAATCAAACAGTGGAAGGTTATTACTGAAAGCACCAAGAAGAGTATAGCAGTGCCATATATATATATATATTTGCATAACCCATCCTGACTTCTTCTGTACAATGTAGAGAAATGTTTGCAAGGAACCTTGATTAAGAATAGTGAGGATCCAGCTTCCTTAATAGATAACCAGATAGGAAATGTTATCACACCATCATACATGAGTGCAAGCACCTATGTGATTCTGTGTTTTGCTACCAAAATTGATGCATATTTTACCATAAAAAGTTGCACTCCTGTTTATTCAGATTCTGGATGCCACTATATTACTGATGATTTCGGACCACGATTCTAAACACAACCTCATATTACAAGTGTTAGTATTTATAGATGTCTCTAATGTAAACCCATTGCTGAGGCATCCTATAATTAGGACCTATAAAACCTTATATAAAACTTGGTTTCAGGTTATTTGAAAGATAATACCCCCCCCTTATTAATAGATGATGATGATGATGATGATGATGATGATTTAGCAGTAATATTTAGCAATATGAGGATCCTCAGGAAAAATTCTCCTTTCTGTCTGGCCATCATCAGAGGTACTGTATGTCTGGAAGATCATGCAGGAATTCATAATATGGAAGGATTAAGTTAGTTTCCTCTGTATTATTCTTCCATTGGAAGGCAAGAACTTCCTTATTTTCATCTGTCCTTGAGGTTTTAACACTGGCTAAATTAAGGGAATACTAAAGGCTCTTGTTCTTTAATGTGTTTTTAAAGAGCTCTTTGGCCATGTTCTTAATTTTTGTCATCCAGCAAAATGTGGAATACAAATTCTCATGAATAACTGACAGAGTGAAGCTACCACCTCACCTCAAGAAAGTGATTTTTTACCAATTTTCTTTCTTATTTTTGCTGTGCGGGGGTGAGGCAACAGGTCACTTGGACTTTCCGTCTTATGGGGGCAGAATAAATTGGGTGGTTTTAAACACTATTCTCTTGACTTGGGTGAGTAGACTTTGCCCCTGGCATATATGCTGGGCCAGCTCTGATCCACTGAGGGAACACAATTCATACCATTTTCAATAGCCCAACTTAGGGAAAACCTATTTGGTTCTCAGGAGGAAACAACTGCATTAAGTATACTGCTTCACTGGTTCTTGTCAATCATAGATCTGCCCCCATCCCCACTTTCTCTAAAGTCAGACTATGAAGAGCATTAATTGAATGGCATTTGTGTCAATCATAAAACTATCTCCTCTTTTCTTGGAGAAAGGAAATTTCTAAGGTCTAAAGAAAATAAAATATACTGCAAAATGTAGGAAGAAAAATATGCAAGACTCTGGTAGTGGAAACAAGAAAATAAAGAATAAAGAAGACATATTACTGAAACATGGGCATCACAGATAATATTGGATCCAGAGGCTGTATGTGTGATACTGCAGGACTGAGGGAAGTAGAGAACATCACAAATGAGTTTAAGGAAGGGTAACTGATAGCAGGATTCTATCTCTTAAGTAGTGAAACAGTATCGCTGTTTAATTAATTTATTTATTACTCACATTTATATGGTGGCCCCTCTCACACAAGGTGACTCTGAGTGGTGTACAACAATATTTCTAATGTGTTGAACTACAGCTTCCAGAATTCTCAGCTGGCATGACAGCTGATATTATGTTAAAGAGGGCTGGATTTCTTGCCATTTCTATCAATAAAACTGAATGATCAGTTAGATGTACAAATCTATATATTTTTATCTTTATCTTATAGACTGATGTAACTGCTCAAATAAAAACAACTGCCATTGTGTTTTTATTACCATTTTTAAAATTGCCATTCAAATCTGTTTTCTTCAGATATGGCTAACATTAAAATCATGAAGTGTAGATAAAGGATAAACAGATCAGCTTTCTTTGTATCATTCAACAGTGGTACATACCAAACACAAGAAATACCTCTCATGTCACATTTTTAATACTAAATTTTCACAAAAATATGAAGTGAGAAGAGCAGACCACAAACAGGCTTCCTGATAAGCATGTCACATGAGTCTGTGAAATGGGATTCATGAAATGGCTTGATATTTATGTTTCCCCTCTGCTCACATCTCAGTGTAAGAGATTACCCTCTTTTATCTATGGCATCTGAAATATAGGATTATCAGGCACCATTTAAAGTTAATAAAATTTCATCCAAATTAACAGCGAGTAATATAAGATTTTGATCTGAAGAACCTCAGATATGAAAGTCCTGAGAACAGCCTTCCTCAGTCTGATGTCCTCTAGATGGATTGGAGTTTAGTTCCCTGAATTCCCGGAAACACCAGCTAGAAATTCTGGAACTGGAATTCAAACAATTGGGAAGGCACCAGATTGGGAGGCCATGTTAGAAAATAGCAGAAGTTGTTTTTCCCTTGCAGAAAAATATTTTATTTATTTATTTGATTATTCAAAGTTATATTGGAGTTATTTACAATTGTGGAAGTAGATGACAACTCTTCACCCTTCCTTCTTTTCTGCATTTATTATTCTGTTGTTCTATCTGTAACGAAAACAAGGAAAATGTCATTTAAAAAAATATATTATTACCTATAATTGTCTGGCAACATATCAGAAATATTGAGAGACAGAAACTGATAATCCTAGCATAAAAGTTGTATTTCTAGATCTGCTTGAAAACAGATTCGGATCCTTGGAAGGAAGTCATCAAAGCTTAGTGGACAAAATGTTTAATTCTACTGTTCCTTGGTGACATGAAAGCACAAGCTGATTATTATTTTTCTTTCCAGAACCTGCAATGCCCTGCCAATCTATAGGATATAAATCCTAAGGCAAAATAGACCGCAATACACCCATATCATTCTGAAGTTCTGGTTTGATTGGTGCAAGCCTTATAGCTGCCTGAAGCAAGACAGAATCCAAATGGATTCTCCAGACATAGACACACACTTTAATTCAACATTCTGAAAGAACTTGCTGCACCATTCAAACAGCAATTCCTGCTTTCATCTATTCCCTCTCCCCAAGGATAGGAGGTCATTTAAACCTACTACAGTACATGATATGGCTTGCTTTGACCGAAGGGTTGATGTAAGCAATTTCTCTTTCCCCACGTCTCTGCTTATCCTTGCTGAAGCAGAGCTATCATAAGGACTGTTCACAAAAGCATCAAGTAGAATGAAAGATACAAGTTCTGAAGGCCCAGATTTTCTGGCTCTGCATTTCTATTCTCTAATCCTCCTTGCAGAAAGGCAAAAATGATGGCCGCCACTTTTTTTGTCATTTTTTAAAGAGTTGGGCTTTGTGGCTTTAATGGTTGCGTAATGGGGATTTATTGAAAAAATGAAGTTCTTTCCCCACATTACTGTACTTCACAAGTGTGAAAAGCTTTACCTGACCATTTCTGCCTGTTGTTAAAGAAGTATCATCTGCTGCATAAAATGGTCCCATCTCCTTGTTTTCAAGACATATTTCCTAGGCTATCTTCTTTCAACATAAACTGAATCTTAACAGCTTCATAATCTACAAAGATATATTAAT
Organism: Candoia aspera; assembly: GCF_035149785.1. Classification (NCBI taxonomy): domain Eukaryota; kingdom Metazoa; phylum Chordata; class Lepidosauria; order Squamata; family Candoiidae; genus Candoia; species Candoia aspera. Next base: position 211,688,939 of record NC_086154.1, on the reverse strand, counting down.
TCCACAATTTTGGACTTTGCTCTCTCAAAAGAAGTTGATGATTCATTACCAGTCATTACTTACTTATTATTGTAATCCCTTAGTTGGACCTCTGTGCATAGCAGCAAACCCTAAAGCTACTTGAGGTAACATAGCTGCAGTTTTTCCTCCATAGGATTGCTACTCCTGATCACTCAAGATTCTTCCTCTGTACCTCCCACCAAATCACATACACATACACATTTTTATTCAGAGTAAATAAGTGCAATAATATTCTTTGATTTTCCACACAGTATTAGTTAATCCTTTCACACATGTCTATGCCCTGGCTTCGTATTCACAAAACTCCGCAGACCAGTGTTTCTTAAAGTATGTTCTGTGGGAACACAGCTGTCTCTGAACAATTTCATTAGCTGGTCCAAAGCCCTAAGAGAATGTTTATTGTAGGTTTCAAAGCCCACCTATACCACTCCCCCCAAAAACCTTATCCTTAAATGAAGAAGAAATGTCAGTAGATCTCTCCTCAGACATCAAATTAAAACGACTTAGGGCACATCTATGCAGCAACATAGTGAAAAAAAAATGTCATATAAAAAGTGTTGCCCACAGCCCAACCTTACCATGCCTCAGCAATGAGGTTAATATTTTCCTGATCAAACCAGAGGGAGGGAGGAAAGCTGCTGAGTGAGGCTTTTCTGTCTCTGGCAGCCAGAGCACAAATGGCCACAGAAGCACTGAGCCTAGCATCTAGATGGGAGAGAGAAGTGCTGCAGTGGGCCAACTGGAATCCAGCAAGTTGCTGATCACCAACGACTTTTCCTCCCATGACTGAGAATTACCACGTGGAAGGTTTTCTTTTATTTTCCCATGGAGAATGCCACTTTCAAGTTGGAACACTTTGGATCAGCTTCAGTCTGTCTCAGCAGTGAGTTGGCTATGAGATGGAGGTTCCATTGTAAGGACTTGTCCTTGGAAAAAAGATAAATGGGATGTCTTCAAGATAGGGCACGAAGACTGGCGTGGATGGGCTTTTAGAGAAAAAAAAGGCTCACTGGAAGAACTAAGAAAATAGAAGCTTTAAAATGAGAAGGAACTAAAGGTCCTCTTCCCTTTTTCCCCCAACATATGTTTCCCCAATACAGCAACCAAGACCATATGTTGAAATAGGCTGAATGTTTAAAGGTTTTCTTTAACAAGTCTCACTCTATTCATTGATAAAATGTGTCATCCCTTGCAAGTTCAGACATCCCATTAAGATTTATAATCCATCTATTAAATATAAAATAATAAGGAGCATTTTAAAGCATATTTTATTTCAAAATTCTTTTACTTTCTTATTTTTTTGTTCAAAAGGAACAGTGATAGACATTCCATATAGAAATATATTATTTGCTACCTTGTGGTCCTGAACGTTTTCAGAAACACTTCAACCAATCAGAGTTACAGTAACCATTGAAGCCACTAGATGCCACTGCACAGCCTGCTGACATGAAACCCAGATGTGTTGCTAACCACATACTGAAGAAAGCAGAAACATTAAGATGAATCCTACAGTGCTCAGGGGAGCTCCAACCATTACATAAACACTGGAATACTTGAACTAATACTTCTAGACAAGTAGTGGCAAATTGGCTACAATTTTACCTGATTCTTAAGCTTTATTGCATTGGATTAATTAATCAATCAATCAATCATTACATATGTATTCCTTCCTTAATGTTGGGCTGTTGGTTTCCTGCCTCTTTCCCTACACTTGGCCGTTTTTTTACCTTTGTTTTCTTTGCCTTTCTTATTCTCTTTAACATGTCACTTTATACCAGGCTCCCTCAACCTGACCGGTGTTCACTAGACTTATTTATTATTTATTAAACAATTTTATAAAGCCTCTCATCTACTAGAAGGAACTCTGGGTGGCAACCAGAATAACAGAATTGGCCCTGATATGACTCACATTCATCCATCAACCACCCCATGCCAGCTTCATCAACCTCCTGGCCCCAGTGCTTGGGGGTAAAGCCAGGTGTTCACTGCTTTCCTGAAGGCCAACAGGGTTAGGCATCCAGTCAGAGTGCTCAGCCATGCTAGCAGAGACTTACAGGAGTATTGGTCCATAATTCTGGAGGGTGCCAGTTTAGCAAAGGTTATGTCATGCACACAAAATGTTGAGATTTTTTTCATCCTTAAATTTGGAGATGCATAACCTTATATAAACTCGTCTGCTGTTGTTTTTCAAATATGTTGCTATACACATGTCCTGTTTATCATGACCTTCTGTTCCTAAAGCATATGTCTTATCTGTTTTTGTATCCTGGCAGGAAACCTAGATTTGGAATCTGTTTCCTTTTTAGTTCTGTTTCCCTGCTTTTGCATATTCTGCTCCAGTCTTGCTTAGAGCTATGGTTAGTATCTTAGAAGGCCACAGACTCTGTAGCAACACAGTCCCAACCAGTCCTCCATATCTACAATTAAATAAATAACAAGTAGATATCATAGCTGGGAAAAAAACTTTGCCTGATATTCTGGAAAGCTCCCAAGAATAAAGTAGAAAAAGAGAAGCCTCTTTTACAGAAAACAAAACCTTCAAAATACTTCAAATACTATAAATCATTGACTGGTTTTTACTATAGCAATTACCCACTTCCTAGGTAAGTGGGTAGTTGCTCTAATAGCCAGACTTTATTGGACAAGATTTGTAGTGATTCCAGGTAATGAGAGGATCCAGGTGATACTGTATTCTATTTATAACTTCTTTCACATTTTCTTATCTGAAAATAATCACTTAAAAAAGAAAGGATAAAATAGTTCCATAATGACTTTTTTATTTGTACCCCCTGCAGCTGTCTACAAGGTTGCACCTTCAGTTTCTAATTCAATTTCAACAGGCTTAGTTTTGGACATTAAGACAGTTTTTGGTCTCCCTGGTTGATCATCTATGCCAAAAGAAAGATGAAAACTGTGTGACTATTGATTTTCTTTAACTTCTCTGTAGATGAATACCAATGAGCATCATATTTTTATGGACTGGTTATCCCTAGTGAAGTAGCTAATTCTGAAATGTAGCTCTGGGTTATTAGTGCTCATCTCTTTCACATTTTGTCCCTATGTTATTTAATATATTTTTGGAATATTGGGATGAAGAATCATATATGCATGGATTATGCCTAGATCTATTTCTCCGCTTCAAAGAATTTGGCTGAAAAGGTTGAAGTGCTCAGTCAGAATCTGGCCACAGTAATGAGAATCATTAACAAAAAGTCAATTAATCCAGACAAGATGAAGATACTGTAGAGAAATGGTTTATCTCCTTAGGGGGAGTGATATTCATTATGTGCTAGATGGAATTGCACTTCGGTTGAAAGAATAGCTTTACAGTTGGCAGAAGCCCTTTCATAAGCTTAATTTTCTGAATTTTTAAGATGGAATTTTATTCCTGCTGTTCATTGTATGACATATATCCTTAGCCCTTCAATAAACCTTCTTAGAAATTGTATTAAAGTAGAAGTATAAGAGTAGATGAATAAAAATAATACCAGAGTCAGGTCCCTCACATTTCTTTAACCTTTATGTCATGGCACTGCAGTGCATTTGAATGCAATCATTTCACACTATTTGTCATTCATTCACTGTAAAGCAATTAAGGGATGCATGTATGAACAGCAGCCAAAATGTTGGAGTGTGTCTCTAGCAGCACTAGCTCTTCAACATCTTGCAACCTACAGACCACGGGAGCTAGTTGGTGATTTGCTCTGTGTCCCATCTTTGTCTTTCATTCTTCCTGTTCTTTGTCTGTAAAACTACTAATCTCTGGTTCCTCTTCTCAGGTTGTTCTCAGGTACACATGCAAGGAGCTTTTTCTCTCTGACTACTTTCCAGATAGAGATGTGTTAGCTAAGTACTGGCCTTTGCCTGTCCTTACTTCATTTCCTTAAACAAACCTTTCTTTCTGTTAAAAGTTATATTTTACAGTACTTCCCACCTCAGTTCCAAAGGACTCTAAATGGCATATTTAGAGTCTCTAAAAGGACTCTAAATATCAAGCAACAACAGAACAAGGGAGGAGGAGGGAAAGGAGAATAAGAAACGACAACTTAAACCAAATTACCAACAAAAACAAAAGAAAATCACAAAGAAAACCAAGGACAAAATTTAAACTATAAATCTGTGTGACTAATCCTTCCTCAGGTTAGATCCCTATCCAAAGAACAGTCATGATTGATTGACTGATTGATTGATTGACTGATTGATTATGTGCCATCAAGTTGGTGTTGGCTCTTAGTAACTATATCAGTAGATTTTCTCCATGACGATCTGTCCCTAACCTGGTCCATCCCCCTTGCAGCTCCTTGTCCTCTTCTTCTCTTTCCTTCTACCTTTCCCAGCATTGTAGCCTTCTACAGAAAACTAGGTCTTTGCACAATGTGTCTGAAGTAAGATGATTTGAATGTGGTCATTTATGCCTTGAGTGAGAACTCTGGGTTGATTTGTTCAATGATCCATTTGTGTTTTCTTGGTTGTCTATGGAATTCTTGGGATTTTTTCCAACACCAAAGTTTAAAATGGTCAATCCTCTTTCTAGCCTGTTTCTTCACAGTCCAATTTTCACTTCCGTAGAGTGTCACAGGGAAAACCATTGCTTGCCCTATTCTGATCTTTGTAAATATAGACACATCATGGTATCTGAACATCTTTTTCAAGGCCTTCATGATTACTCTACCAAATGCTAGTCTGTGGCATATTTCTTGACTGCTTGTTCTTTTACTGTTGATAGTTGGCAGTACAAGGCAGATGCTATCTACCACTTCAGTATCTTCATATCAGTTCTAAAGTTAGTTATTGTACCTGTTAGTCATTAGTTTGGCTTTCTTTGTATTTAAGGTTAGTCCAATTTTTTTCACTGTTTTTCACTGTTCTCTTTGACTTTTATTACTAGGGTTGCAGATCCTTTGCCATTTTGGCTATCAGAGTAGTGCCATCTGCATAGTACAGGTCATTGATGATTCTTCCTCCAATTTTAAAACCACATGAATCTTGTTATCCAGCTTCCCTCAAAATATATTCAGGCTTTTATTTATAGGTTGAATAAATAAGGGGAGAGTATACAGCCTTGTCTAACTGCCAACCTGGAGCCATTCTGGTCCCCATTTCTGTCCATACTGTGGCTTCCTGACCTGTATATAGGTTTTGCATGAGAACAATGAGATGTTCTGGGGTTCCCATTGTTCAAAGCACATTCCACAGCTTGAAATCATCAATACAATCAAAGGCCTTTCTATAGTCAATGAAACACACATTGACTTTTTAATATTCTTTGGCTTTCAGTGCATCAGTAATAATGTCTTGTGTTCCTTGGCCTTTCCTAACATCTTGAACATCTGGCATCTCTATTTCCATGTAGAGTTTTAATCTGCATTGGATGATCCTAAGCACCATTTTGCTAGCATGTGAAATTAAGGATATTATACGATAATTTGCACACTGTGTTGCTGCTGCTGCTGCTGCTGCTTCATCATCATCACCATCATCATCATCATCATCATCATCATCGTCATCATCTTTTTGGTATTGGAATTGGATTGACCTCTTCCAATCTATTGACCACTGTGTTATTCTCCAGATTTGCTGATATAACTTGGTTAGAACCATTACTGATTCTTCTTCTGTTGATTGCCATATTTCTCTGGGTATTTCATCAGTTCCTGTAGCATTCCAACTTGGTAAGGACCAGAATGCTGATATAACTTCATCTTCTAGTACTAGAGGTTCTTGTAAATATAGAATATCTTCTAAGGTATCTTGAATGTTGACATCTCTACTGTACAATATTCAATAAACTCCTTCAATCTTTCTTTGATCATCTTTGAATCAGGTACTACCTGTCCACTGGCGTCCTGTAGCATACCAATTCAAGGTTGGAACCTCCTGCTGAGTTCAGATATTTTTTGGAAGACTTTCCTTGTTTTTCCCTGCCTGTTTACATCACGTCTTTACAAGATATTGTTGTAATACTGCTTCTTGCTCTTCTAACAGCTCTCTGAAGCTCTTTATTAAGTTCCTTCCTGAGATTTTTGTCTTTGACTTCTCTTCTGTTCTTGGCAATTTCCATGGTTTGTTCTAACATATTGTCAGAAGATCATACTATGGAAACTGGTTGGCTTTCTTCTTCTTTAGCTTAACTTGGAATTTGCACATGAGCAGTCTGTGATCTGCTCCACAGTCAGGATCTGGCTATGTCTTTGATGCTACAACTGAGCTCCTCCACCTCCTTTTAGCACTGTGAGGTGAAAGGTCCCCTGTGCAAGCACCAAGTCATGTCTGACCCTTTGGGGGGATGCCACTTTTGCGACGTTTTCTTGGCAGACTATAGTGGGGTGGTTTGCCATTTACTGACCTTGGAAGGATGGAAGGCTGAGTCAACCTGAGCCGGCTACCCGAGAATCCAGCTTCCTCTGGGATCGAACTCGGGTCATGGGGAGAGTTTCGGTTGCAATACTGACGTCTACCACTCTGCATCACGCAAGGCATATCCTTTTAGCAATAATGTAGTCAATTTGATTTCTATATACTCCATTTGTTGATATCCATGTGCAGAGGCATTGTTCTGGTTGTTTGAAGACAGTGTTAGCTGTGAAGAAATCATTGGAGTGGCAGTCTCAGCTCCTCCTCAGTAGCATGTGGAGCCATCCGACCTGAGAGACCCATCATCTGGCACTATATTGCCAAACTTTTTATATTTTCTATCCATGTGGTTTTCTTGGTACAAATACAGGAGTGATTTACCATTACCTTCTCCCACGCAGTAAGAATTGATGCCTTTGCCATTGTCAATAAGTGATCATCTGCCTCTGGCATCTTCCTATATCACTGTTGCCCAATATAGGCTCCTGCTTGCTTTAACTGGGCAGCTAGGATGAGCTTCACACCTTGGGTGACCCTGCTGGGAATATAGACTCTGGGCATCCACTCCTGACATTCTTTCACTCTTCCCTCCCAGGAACACCCCACTCCCTCTGCAACAATGAGGCAGCACAGCAGGACTTGGGGGGAAAGGGGGCAATAGTTATACACATGCACAAATGCTTCACCATATCTTAGTGACTTCTATATTTCAGACCAAGCTGCCCTTTCACTCTGCAGTTTAACAGCTACAGCATTTCTTGATATTTTTTTTAAAGGCTGTATTCAACCTGATAAAACAAAGTATTAAAAAGCAAGCAAGCACGCAAACAAACCCTGAGAAGATATAGTGCTTATTAAGCAGGGGTTCATCATAGAAAATGCAAGTCTCTCCTTGTATGGACTGATTTTACTATATTCAGTAATTCAGTTCAGCATTTTAACAAGCAAGAGAGTACTAAAAACAAATGTGTGATTCACTGATGTATTGTCAAAAGATACCTTTTAATAATTCTCCTCTCTTTCATATAAAGTATGTGCTTGATTAATAAACTACTTTAGCCCTTCATATCTCCCACTGGAACTAATCTGTAGCCTGGTATTTTTCTCTGAAATTAGCAAGTTTTTAGAAAGTTGAGAATTTGTTTGTTTATTTCTTTCTCAAGCTTCTATGCCACTCCAGTCAGTCAGCTTTGATCAGTTTATGAAATCTGAGTTATAAGAAAGAGAATTAATCCATTCTCTAAAAGGGCTGTAATGATCCTGCACCAATCTCTGCTAGTTAGCTTCCTTCTAGCAGTCAGATTACAGGAAGTTTAAGAAAAATTCTTGGAAACTGGCAATAATTTACGAAAGAACAGTACTCTCATCTTTTATGCTCCATGTTTTGTGTCAGTGTGGGAAGTGGATCCTTGGTATGTGTTTGTGCTTAATGTCCCTTGCAGTGAACCCCTTATATCCTGTCTCTATTAGCATGAACTCATGCTCAGTTTTGTGCAGGAAGGAAGAGAGGCAGGCAGACAAGATGACCTGAAGCTTGCCTTTGGAGATTCTATACCTTTTGACGTTTTGCCAAGCAAGAAAAAGAGCAGCCTAAGACAAGCCACACAAGAAGCCACAACCAAATTCACAGCAGCAATTTCTAGTGACTCAGATGCAGAGTTAAGAAACTGAAGATGGAAGTCTTGAAGCTCAGCAGAAGACAGTTGCATATAAATTATGGTCTGAATGAATAAATATGACTCCATTTAGTTTCTGTGTGCCTAGCCAGAAACACTGTCTATGTGTGCAGGAAGGAGACATTTCTTGGTCACATTCAGCCACATTGCAGACATCAGAGCAGTTTTTTTTTACCATGCAGTCATAGGAACAGATAGCCATAAGATGAATTTGAGTCATTTGCTCCTCCTGACACCCAGTACTTACAAGGGTATGGGAAATAGATTTTACGTGCAGATCAGTTTAAGGGTGAAGGAATCTTGAAAGGAAGACAGAGACGTCATAGAAAACATACAAAGCATCCAGATTATTGTTGTTCATGAGACCTGCATAGAACAAGGTATGGAGAAAGTCTTGTACTTGTAGATGTATGGTGTTCATCTACGGTGAACAAGAGGAGGCAGAGAGTCTGAGTTCATGTATTTATAATCATGTTATGATTTCCTGAATCGCAATATATTGGCTATGCCATAATAGGCTGAGTTTGAGCATTAAAACTCAAGCTACACTATGGCTTAACATGATTTGTAAAATAGGTCAGAAAACAAACAATAGACAAAAGCTGACACAGTGTGGCTTTGTCATGAGTGAGGATGGCGAGCAGGGGGCTCCCATCCAGGCTGTAAAGCCCATGCGTAGTACTGAGGAATTAAGTGGCCATTCCAAGAGACACAGATCGGGACCGCCTTAACCTTTGGGGTTTATATGTCTGGGTTTTTCCCACGCTTCTTCAGTTTGTTAGGATTTTCCTGTTATGTAGCTGCAATAAAACACTAGAGACCTGTTCCTTGTCTCAGCGTGGTTCCTGGCTGTTAGGACAGGCTTCCTCACACAATCCATGAACCACATAAACTAACAAATCATGTGTTTAGAAAATGTTTGTTATGCAAATGCAGATCATGTGGTTAGTTTACGATTCAGTGCATTATGTAAATTCAGAAACTTGGGTAATTACGTGTGCTGTAATACAGCCACAGTCCCTGAACCTGTGAGAAGGTATGTGTCACCTGAATACCTTCTAGCACTTGTTTCTTAAGGCTTATCCTCATTTGCACTTAACCATGCCACAAACACGCCCTGGCAACCATGTTGCTGAGTCTCCATGATGTTGCCTTCTGCTCACCTCTAGACCATGACTGAGACAGGCTCAAGCTGACCTTAGCTGTATCAGGATTGTTTCCGGCTTATTCCAACACATCCAAGAGCAACCTCAAGGTGTCTAAAATCTATTCAGGTTGTATCAAACATTATCTTGGAGGGAAGTCAAGATACACATTATCGCCTTTGGCTATAAGGAACAAAGACTATAGGGCAGGATACAGATTGGCAATGAGAACAGGAGTGAGGGTACAGGGATGATGATGGTTGGGGTGCTGCTTCTGTTACTAATGTTGCCATTGCCTCCCTGTAGCAGGGGGATCCACTGAGATCAGTCTCATCTGCAGGACACTGATGACTCTTTGCATTACATTACAACTCACCGAGAGGTCGGTTTGCAATCTGCACAATGACACATACCATTTCCCACTTGGGGTTTGCACAACCGTGCTTGGGTTGCTGACTCCCTCTGTCTTCTCTCACTGCACAGTGCCAGTGCCTCTTGAGTGACACTGCTTCTGTTTCTCCTGCAGCTTTGGCCTTCCTTCCTTTCTTCTCGGAAGCACTGTGGGTCCCTGCAACAAGGTCTGCTATATCCAGATTGGCTATGCTGTGATCCAGGAAGAGGCAACAATTCTGGGCTGAGAGAATCATAGAGTCCCTCATTCACTGCACGGAGGAAAGGCAAACACAATTGCTGAGGGAGATTGCTCCTGAGTGTGCAAACAATACGCACTTGTGCAGCAGCTGAGAAAGGAGGCAAACTGTTGGGTTTCCACATGACGGTAGATATAGGACCTGTGCCCACAACCAAGACAGCAATGTAACTTGTGAATGACCTCCTACAGTTTAGCCACATTGGGCAGGACACACAGCAACCCAATACTAATACAGGGCACTGGTGTTACCATCCAGACCACAATACTTTCTCTCAATATGCCACCCACAGAGCCAATGGGGAAACACAATGAACCACTGTCAAAGCCTTTCTGTGCAGGTGCAGTAGCATCAGTCAATCGCCAATCAATTGTGCCCATTGGTAGCCAAACCTAATCTTGCATTCCAGGCCCTGCTGGGGAATTACTTATTGAGGAACCAGCAATCCACCACAGGAGGAGCAAGTAAAGTGCTAGACTACAACTTGGATGAGGAGCTTAGCCAAAGCATGCTGCCTTCCATCTCTTCTGAACAATCAGCTGCCAGCATATTGTACATCTTTCCAGCCAGCAAGCCATACAGAGGAAAACAGCTTGTGTGGCCATCTACCATGGAGCCAGTAGATTGCGGCCTTGACTCTCCCACCTTTAGTCATCTGCACTGGTAGGGCACTGTTGGAAAGGCCTGTAAGTATCTTACAGACCAAAGTGAGATTCCTGATTCATCAATGCTAGGGAGTTATGGCAGCATGGAGATATGGCCCTACCAGATACTTATGTACTAGTCAAGGTCTAGTGGTGCCTCCTGTCTTTCCATGATGTCTCCCAAGACCACCTGAAAGTTATGGTAGAAGAGATACTCCTGGAGTCAAGGCATTGTAACCTGGGTAACACATCCCTATTTGCTCAACTTCCACAGTAGCTCATCCATGAGTGTGCCCAAAACAGTGCTGTAACTCTTTGTTCACCAGGAAACAACATTCCATCACATTGCAGGCTTCAACATTTGTTTGTCACATTTGTATAGCCACCCATCTCACATAGTGACTCTGGGCAGTGTACCTAATAAAACATGTTATAAAGCTGAAGACTCTATTCAGCCCTACCCCTATTATTCAGCCCTACTCCAGGGTATGGGTACTTTCTGCTGGGCACATCATGATGCTGCATGCCTGACAATAGAACAGCAGTCAGAGTTGTAGCAAGAAGTGGGCAAGAAACTAGTTGGGTGTTTCCCAAAGTCATAGCTCTACAACTGAATGGCAGCTCACTGCTCAGCCTTCTCATGGAGATTTTGAAGGAGGCACATGGGGTGAATTGCATTCAATAATTACTCTATCCATATAGTTTGGGTGGTCATCAAGTTGACTGCTTGGCTGACCAGTGTCCTTGTACCAACTTTTATGATGTCATGGATTATTGAGTCCACAGGACTAGGTGCCTATACTAGTACAGGAGCAGGAGCAGTGTCTGTTAGTGTCATGTTTATTTCCCTGAGTAGTACTACAGGAAGTATTACTACAAGGATGAACACTGTGGCCCTCTCTTCTCTGCACAGTCATCCACCCATAACAGTAAAATCCCACACGCAACTACCGTGGGGTACACAGGCAAAAAGTTTTACCTTGAGTACACTGCTTCCACAGAACAAAGTTCTTTCATTTTGACAGGTCCATCTGCCAAGGCAAACCCTTTCCATTTCTGTGTTTGTCCCTTGGCAGGGGTGGGCTTGGAGTGTTGGGACAGGGTGAGGCTGGAGCCTAGTGACTGTGCTTTTTTGTGTATTGGGGAGTGTTGTTTCAGGGCTCTGGGAGGTTTTTTAATGCTTTATTTATTATGTTCTTTTCAGTGTTGCTGTGAGCCACCTGCAGTTATGGCACATAAGATGGGTGGTCATATAAGTCTCATAAAAAAAATAAATTCTCTTTTGAGATGGGTTGTCCATATGGGCAACTACTACAAAGTAAGAACACAGGTGCTGTCAGACTTTGAAGAATGGTTCCTCCTAGGGCAAGGGGAAATTTGATTCAGCAGAAATGCTCTTTGCACCAGCTGCAATACATTCCTCCCCTTGCATAAGCCAGAGCCAGGCAGTTCATCCCTCTGCCAGTAGGAAATCCACCATCACTTGTGGTTCAGGCAGCTGCACAGTAAGTGTGTGAGGGTATAAACCAAGAAACTTCCTATTCCTTTGAGATAGGCCAGGTCAGGGGGATAGGGCTATTAGTATTTGCTTCCATTAGACACAGCATGCAATGAAAAATGCTGGTGGCATCAGAGGTATTGGAGCAACATCAGGACACACAATTGAAGGTACAGTGAGAAGCTTAGGGGAAAAAAAAGAGAGAAATGTCTGTGGAACCACTGGGTAACTGAGAAGCCAGAGCTGTGGGGCATTAACTGCAGGAAGCTTCAACCAGGGGACTCCAAAAAGGGCATGCCACGGATAGAAGGATGGCAGCAGCGGCCCAGAATCTGCAATAAGGCTCCTACCGCAGGGCCTGCAATTTAAAGGCAACAAGGAATAGGCTCACTGCTGGCTTGTGGGGAAAAGAGGAGAGAGAACAGTCTATGTTGTTGTTTATTCGTTTAGTCACTTCCGAATCTTCGTGACTTCATGGACCAGCCCACGCCAGAGCTTCCTGTCGGTCGTCAACACCTCCAGCTCCCCCAGGGACGAGCCCATCACCTCTAGAATATCAGAACAGTGTATAGGTTTGCCCAAAGATGTGTAGTTTTGTCCCTAAAGAATAAGGGGCGGATTAGGGGTCTTTCTGGGAGGGGGCTCCCTCCTGCTTTTCTCCAACCTCTGCTACAGGCTCGGTTGCACCTGTTTACCAGCAAAAGCGGCTTTTCCCTCCCACTAAATCTGGCTGGGGCAGGTCGCGTGTGTGTATGTGTATTTATATTCTCCTTCTCTGAGTTTAGTTTGTATTTGCTTTTCCTATTGTATATGTATATCCGTTACAATAGGAAAAGCAAATACAAACTAAACTCAGAGAGAGAGGAGAAAAAGAATACAAAATGCAAAGAAAGACAAAGAAAAAAGAAAAAGGCACGTCGCCTTTTTTAAAAGAAGCGGCTGTATCCCACGGGGCTCCCTCTCGGGGAATGGAACACAACAGGAGATAAACACGCCAGAAGCCAGTTCCCAGCACCTAGAAGAAAGCGCAAAAGCGGCTTACACCACAGCGTTGTCCCCTCCGCCCACTGGTCCACAACCCTCCTCTGGTTCCACAGGCTTGTCCATCACCCTTCCTTAGCTCCACCCTTCCAGCCTCGTGTAGTGGGGAGGAGGATCTCGCGCATCAGGGCATAGCGATCGTCACGTGAGAGGAAAAAGGGGGTGTGGTTTGTACTCGTCATCTGACTGGTTGCAGCTGCCGGAAATCCCGCGCCACTAAGAAGAGGGGGGGAAAAAGATGGCGACAGAAAGGGAGCCCCCTCCTTTTGGGGACGGCAAGCCGACGGAGTTCGAGGAGCTGGAGGACGGGGAGGACCTTTTTACCAGCACCGTGTCTACCCTGGAGGTAGGGAAGTACTAGTAGTCGATTCTCCACTTTTCTCCCTTCTTGAACTCCCAATTCTCTTGACAGACCAGCAGCCATTGGGTTTGGCATGGCTGTCCGTCCTCCGTCCAAGAGGCGTTGACTTAATTCCCCCCTTCCTCAAGCCCGGCTCAGTCCTGCGAGTGGCACCTGCCTCCTCCTTCGCTGCCTCTCCCTGGCCCGTGGCTCGCAGTCCAAATACAGTACACCACCTCTTGGTTACTCCCAGCTGTGACACTTTCTAAAGCACTAAGTGATTTTATCTTCACCACTTTGGACGTAGCCACTGAGTGATTTCCTCAACTACTGTACAGCTAAGGTGTATGTAGTAGTGGGTGCTTCTCCTGGGGAGTGAGGTCTCAGTGTGCCAGCTGTTTGAGGGTGAGCATTCCTTGCAGTGCTGCATGAAGAAAATGCCTGTAAAACGGCTTTCTATGGGTAAAGCATATGTTCTGCTAGACTTAAATATTCCTCAGCTCTTACTTTCTTAACTTTTATTTGGCAGGGCTGCTAACTGAGGAATAAAGTGCTACTGGAAGATGTTAAAATACTTTCGAAGTTTGGCTGGGAGTTAGTCCCAGTGAAATCAATGGGTTAACTTTTCAGTTGGTATGTAGAAGATTCTGCTGTAAAGCTACTGATAAGAAGTTGAAGGGAGGTACTACACAGTGTTTATTTTTCAATATAGGCCTTTATTTGTTTGTTAGGTACTAATGTCCTGCACTATTGATAGAAATTTATTGGGATCAAGTACTGGTTTGTGTTCTTGAATGCGACGATTAGATTCATTTAATAACTGAAGCTTGGTTGTGACTAGTCTCATGTAAACATACAAACACAAAACATTTGTAAATCAAAATGTTTGATATAATTTGTAAGCAACCCACATTTACTACCTGTTTGCAGTATATGATAGATAAAAGCATTGTATAGAAAGCCTTCTTTCACAGGAAGGAGGTACTGATGTTTTGCTGGCTGTTCCTTCCTACCCTTAACTTCCAGCTTATTATGGTGAGTCGGTAACATTCTTCCCCCTGTGAATGCCTTCAGCGACAAAGTACATTATGAAGGAAATATACTCTCAGAAAAAAAAAAGTTTGAATTCAGTACTCCTGCCTTTAAACTGCTCAAGGTAAAATATGGCTCCACAAAGTAAAGTAAAACAGCAACTAGAAACAATTTGTTGGTATTAGATCTAATTATACAGATATTCGTATTTCTCATACATTGCTTACTCTTGTGCTGTGGATGAAACTGACAGCCAAAGTAGCTTTTTATTGGAACAAACTACAAATCAAGACCGAAACAACAGCAGAAATTGTGGCTAATGTTCATATCTGCAATGAAATAAAATCAATGCTTACTGAGTTGGCCATTAAGGTAAAAGTAACAGTGATAAATAGGAGATTTGACATTTGCAGAATTTGATTTTGTAACTGAACTGTAGCCTAAATTACTGTAGCCATAGTGACTTCCACTAGTTTTTGAGCCCAGCAATTCAATGCATGAGAGATGAATTTGGAACTTTGGTTAAAACTTTGCTACATAATAAAATTATTGTCACAAGTTTTATCTCTACTCTGGGACTTGACTGCTGCTTTTCAGAGTGGATTTGTTTTATTAATTTATTAAACAAATTTATAAGACTGCCCGACTCACACATGGTAACTTTGGGCAGCTTACAAAATTGAAAACCATAAAAACACAATAGATACCCCACAATAGATAGTATAATACTCTGATATGATTGAGGACCCTATTTTAATCACTATTTTACTTACTTTGAGGTGTTGAAAGTTAAATGTTCAAATAACTACAGAGCTATAGAACATTAGTTATTTGTTTTGTTTTTTTAAATAACCATTTCCCCTGAATTTGGTTCCATTTAACTGTTGAGGCAGCATAGCTGTGTTCTGCACTGTTAAAAGGCATGGGTTAGTGAAGTCACATAGGGTATTAAAATGTTATCTTCCAAAGGTAGAGTGTCTTATCAAATGATTTCTCCTGTCTCAACATCGTTTCCTCTGGCAGATAGTACACAAACGCTCAGATGCATCCTCTACTGCCTAAATACAGAGGCTTCCATGTAATTTAAATCAACAGTAATCTCTCCAGGGAAACTACCTATTATGTGTAATCACCCCAGGGAAATTAGTACAGGTGTGAAAAATATTTTGACTTCAGAGTGCCTGATTTTGAGCTGTTACAACCTTATAGGCTGTGATCAACCTTACTTGAAGCATCCCAAACTCAAAACAAATTCAGAAACACTTCCTGTGAGGTCCAAACAGCTTGTTTCAAATTCAAAACATCTTGTACACCTCCAGAAACTATCTAATAGGTGGCTTTTTTACTGTTGTCCTGTAGCATGTCCTTTATCTGAACAGCTTGCTGTATTTGGTGTCCAAAGTTTGGTTTCCTTGAATAAGCTGCAAGCGTAACTGTTATCCTTAGAATCAAATAGAATCATGTTAATGCTACCATTTTCCCTGAATATTTATATTCCCTTTTCTGATTATACTGTATGTGTCAGCACTTGATATTCAAAAGCTGAGTGCTCTACCAGTAGACTGTGGGTTCACACACTAAAATGAATGGGCAGTAATGGAATCCATGCCCACAAAATGTTCATGAACTCTAGTTAGGTAGCTTTAGTTGTTTGTAGTTGAAGCAGTTTTTAAGCCTTAGCAAATAAACAAGAATGAGTCATTGACATACACACAGTAGAGATCTGTTTCTTTTATCCCGCCCATCTGATTTGTCATCCAATTTCCAACAGCACCTAGCCACTCGATACTGGAGTGAATGAATGAAAGAGTGACCCTTCCAGAGACTGTTTTTTTTTCTTTTTTACTCCTTTTGTATTATATATTACTTTAATAACTAAATGGAACCTTTTTGTTCAGAAACACTATTGTTGCTGGGGGTCTGTGGTGCTTCGGTTTTGTTTTTCACTTATCCTGCTAGAAACTTGTTGAATAAGGCAAGCCTGATCCATCAGGCCTTAATTTTACATCCGTAAAATGTATTCATCTGATATTATCCAACTGATATGTAAAATGTTGATAAAAATAGTTAGACTACCCTAGAGTCATCCTAGGGCTAGCTCCACAAGAAATTGTATTACTGGCCTTTCATGGTTCACTCATTGGCAGCCCAGCCCTTGACTTGTTCTGCTGCATTTAGCAGTGTATAAAACAAGTATTTTAATGTTTTTTAACTTTGTGAAAAATGGAAGGATAATCAGTGTTAGCACTGTTGCATAGTCACTTAGAAAACATTGTCGTGTTTTAAGGTTTGAGATTTAAAAAAAGATTTTTAAGTGGTAGTGGTTTAATCATTTACAGATAAACCTATGTAGATGAATCCAGACATTCAACTGCATTAAATGACATTTAATTTAATTATGTCTTCATATGATTAGATTTAAGAGGTTTAAGTTTGGATATACTTACATTAAAAAAAAATAGAAGCTTTAAAAGTCAACAATTAAACTGGACTAACAAATTTAACAAATGTACATTTAAATTGGATTAACAAATATCAATTAAATTTTAGATTGATATTTGAGTACATATGAATGAAAAATATATTGGAATATCACAAAGTGAAAACAATAGCGAAGATATCCTGCTAAACAGTGATTAATGGTTCTTTAGTGTCTTAGCCTATAAATTTAAGGAAATGGAAATTGCTGACATCAGTATATATGTATTCTGTTTTTCAAGTTCTAT